>NC_083879.1:78089571-79339571 GCF_032452875.1 Bos javanicus
GCCATGCGCTGGAGCAGTGCTCCTCAAACTGAAAATATCATACTGATCTTAAAAACCAAGGGTATAAAAATGTCTGTAGATGGTTTACAACACTATATATTCTAATGGGTATGTATAAACGTGGAAAACTACCGCAGTCCATTGATTTTAAGATGCACATTGGTTTTCACATTTTAGCAATCTGAAATTGGGATGTATCTTGCAATCTATGTGTGTACTTTAACTGTACTTTGTTAATATTACACCAAATATGAGTCTTTTTAAAGTTGATAGATTGAAGATAAAAGGGGAATGGAGTGGCAGAGGATGAGATGGTTAGATAGCATCACCGACTCAAGGGACATGAATTTGAGCAAACTCCGGGAGATAGTGGAGGACAGAGGAGTCTGGCGTGCTGCAGTCCATGGGTTCAAAAAGAACTGGACATGGATTAGTGACTGAACAATAACAACAACAAAGTTGATAGTATGCTAAATTTAGTAAACTATGATTTAAAAACTGGAAGATGGGTTCATACAAATTCATCAAAGTCATTGTCTGGGAGAATGGGTGTGGGGAAGACCAAAAGAGAGACAAACTTGGGCATAAATGATGCTTTAGTGAAAGTGAAGTCGCTCAGTTGTGTCCGACTCTTCGAGACCCCATGGACTGCAGCCCACCAGGCTCTTCCGTTCATGGGATTTTCCAGGCTAGAGTACTGGAGTGGGGTGCCATTGCCTGATGCTTTAAACTGATCAATAATACTTTACTTTTACAAATTAAAAACATCTGAAATGACATTTTAGCATTTATTAAGATATAGCTTGAAATGTACATACCATCTTACTTAAACTTGAAGAAACTCAGGGTTGGTGATCGTTACGATTGTCCTCTTAGACCATGGCTAAAGCACCCTCAAAAATACAAGCTCACCTCACACGTACTTGGCAGCCTTGGAAGCTAGATGTGCCAGGGTCTTATTACTCTCACTTTCAGACATAACACAACAAACAGATCAGGGAAGTTGTCTAATTCTTCTACAGTCATACATCTAGAGACTGGCAGAGACAGATACTGAATCTAGATTTTTGGACCTCAAGTCTGCAGTCTTGAACTCCACCATATTTAACAGACCACCCTCACTGACCTGTGTGTATGTGTGTGTGTGTGTGTGTGTGTGTGTGTGTTCTCGCTCAGTCATGTCCGGCTCTTTGTGACCCTATGGACTGCAGTCCACCAGGCTCCTCTGTCCACGGGATTCTCCAGGCAACAACATTGGAGCCAGTTGCCATGCCCTCCTCCAGGGCATCTTCCCAATCCAGGGATGGAATCTGTGTCTCCTGCACTGGCTGGCAGATTCTTTACCACTGTGCTACCTGCTAGACTTTTAAATTCTCAACTTTTTAGAGATTCGAAAAAATTATGAACAAAAGAACAAACACTTTCAATTTTCAGTTTTAAAATTTTTGAAAAATTACAATGAGTGTTTTGGGCAGACACTTAAATCCGTAGAATGAAGGCGTAGAATTAGATACAGGTTTTCAAGCTACGTTCTGTGGATTCCTAAAGGCTTCAGTGAATCTCAGGAGTCCCTGGAAGTCCTTCAGGGTTCCACAATCAAAGTCACGTTTTTGGCACAATAAGGAAAATTCAGACTGTACAAGAAATCTGTTACCAGATTTAATATTTTATTTCACTATATTAGTGATTCCTGTAGAAATCCACTTGAAAAAATTTACTTTGCTAACTAATTTACTAGGCTAGATCATTTTTCTTCCTGCTTACATATTACTGTGTTAGACTCTGACTTAAGAATCAAATCTCTGCATGGCTGACAGCATGAGATTATATTGTTTTAACAGAATAACAATTAGATTATTCCCATACATAGATGATTTCAACCATCTATCCTGAATTTAACCAATGATCAATAGTCTTGAAGGTATTCCATAGTTTTAAAGGAACTTAAACACATTCGTGCATGCTAAGTTGCTTCAATCATGTCCGATTCTTTGTGACCCCATGGACAGGTAGTCCACCAGGCTCCTCTGTCCATGGGATTCTCCAGGTAAGAATACCGGAGTGGGTTGCCATTTCATCCTCCGGGGGATCTTCCCAGAGGGTTCTTTACCACTAGCGCCGCCTGGGAAACCCATTGAAACACACAGTAACTGCTTAACAGAAACTAGCTGAGTTTGTAAGTGAATGAATGAATAAATGAATGACACATGTCCCGAGAAGGAGGATGCAAAGGCCTCAGGGCCAAGGGTCTGCCAACACAGGTGCAGCCAGATTTGTCTCTAGAAGCCTGACATCCACTCCTACCACTCAGTGTTCTTTGTGCGTATGTGTGAGAGTATTTTTAAAGTCACCCCAAGTCAAAAAATGCCAGTCTTATTTCTACGTGATTCCACTCTTTGAGCCCAGGACCTTTCTCCACATCACAATGAATCCTCATACACCTGTGGACGGACATGTCCGTGTTTTTGTTTGTTTGTTTTAAAGATTTTTTTTTGATGGGGACCATTTTTAAAGTCTTTATTGAATTTGTTACCATACTGCTTCTGCTTTATGTTTTTGGTATTTTGGCTCTAAGGCATGCAGGATCTTAGCTTTCCGACCAGGGATTGAACCCGAACCCTCTGCATTGGAAGACAAAATCTCTACCACCAGACCACCAGGGAAGTCCCCAGTCTTCGACTGGAAGGCCTTTGCATATAGCAAATGTGGTGTCTAGTTTAATGTATGTAGTTTGTCCAGCACTTACTTGATACATAGATTTTAGAATTGGAAGGGGCCTTAGGGATCGCTTGTATTTTGTTTTAGTGGCTCTTGGGCAGAGGTCTGATTTGCTGCAGACGTGTTCAGTGACAATGCCAAGTTTCATAATCTAGGGAAGAAGCAATAAATAGTTGCAAGATCATGGGCTTTGAGACCAGGCTGGCCTGGGAATGTTCTGGCTCCAGTGTTTATACTCTTTGAGACACTGGGCAAATTAACTCCTCAGTTTCATCATCTGTAAAGTGGGACTATTACGTAACCTGACTGTCCCAAATATGAGGAATAAAATTATTATAAAGCTTTTTGCCACTCAATAAAGAGTAGCAGTTATTTTTATTTCATATGTTCCTAATGAACGGTAACATTCTGTTTCTTTCCCTTGGAACTTTTAGCACAATATGAGAGCTTAAATTTGATTCTTAAATATATACAAATGTATTGTGTGGAGATGTATATCTGGCATTAGAAAGACCTAAGGATTATATCCTTTTAGGATGCAGGCCACATTTCATAATTTTTTTTCTTTTCTTTTTAATAGACATACATGGAAGAGAAAAATCTGCTTGTGTGACAGAGGAAAATTTTTCCTGAATTTTGGTATTTAGTTTTTATCATGCCGTTTACAATATTCACAGCCATGTGTTTTATTCTTCCCCATGTGTTTCTTTTAGTCACACAAAGCGCAGTAACACTGAGCTGGTTTCTAATTAACTGACTGCACCCTGAGGTCTCCAGCTTCTGTTTTCAGTTTAATTACAGCTGTGAAGAGGCTGCACCAAAACCAAAGAGAGTGTCTCTACATGATAAAGAAAAAATAATAATTTAGTTCTCCTTTGATTCTTAGATCACGGAGGGTGTGGATGTTTAGAAATGGTTAAGTCAGTACACGGACTTGGGACTTCCATTTGTTTTGTCTCATTTTCCCTCATGCAAGCCACTTGACTTTGGTGGAGACAGCTTCTGACTTAAATCTGAAATCCAGTTCCTCAAGTAGTTCTTGGATTCATAGACAGTTAGAATGGAAGGGACTCTCCTCCAACGGGACTACTCTACCTCGGTTCTCTGGTTCTGAAACTGACAACAAACCAGGAACCTGTTGGTGCTCACCCCATCATGAATGGTCAGACAACTGAGAAGAAACCTGAAACTCACCAGAGTGGCGAAGAGGTGATAGAGGATAAAGTAGATGGCAACCACAGGCGCCCACATGTGTCCCACGGCATTTAGTGTTTGGTCCATGACATCAACCCATCCTTCCTGGGTAAGAATCTGGAACATGGACATGAATGCCTACAGAGGGAAAGAATGGAGGGATTAAACACCAGCTCTGCACTTGCACGCAACTTAAAATTAGGACTTTGACCTCAGTATTATTAATTCAGGAGGGAAAGAAGAGCTTTCATTCAACAGATGAGAAAGAACTAAGAACAACAATCTTAAAAGTCTGATATCTACCTATTCAATGTGGAAAACTAAAATAATTACCTTGAATTAAAATTAGCCTTGTTGGTAGTAAATACTGCTGAGCAAATTAGAAAAAAAATCAGGAAACTTAGCTTGTTGCCTCTATTGCTTTTACCTTTTAGCAAGCTGACTATTTCACGTTTCCAAGGGATTAGTGTAATTTATTTTATTTTTTGCTGTCAAGCACAACTTATTTTTATAGCAAATTACATTCAATTGTCTAAAGGCAAATAAGAATAATCTTAATTTTATTTTTATAGAATTCATCTATCAAATCATTTCAGTTATGTTAAAAACACAAGACTCTGAAAAAGAAATATTTCTAAAATTATATGATAATACTAAGCAACTTCATAAAAATGATCACATTTTTTCATAATTTAAAACATTTTTTTTTTCAAAGCAGAGTCAAGACCATGGAAGAAACCCCAAGACCAAAAATAAAGTAAAAGATAAAGTAAAATTGAATTAAATTAAAAACAGCACTCAACAAAAGCCAACCAAGTTCAAAGACTCATTCTTTCTCTGCAAAGATCTTTGGTTAGGGTCATTCCTATACATTTTTTTCTTATTAAATATATGCTTTTATATCCACCTTTGGTTTATGTTCTCTGTACAATAAACAAGAACTTCTTGAGAACTTATGATGCCATCTGGGAAAGCTGACAATTGGAATTGAGTGGCTCTGAAAGAAACTGCTATAGACTTCAAGACAATGCAAGACATAAATCAAATTCTTAAGTATTGGGATTCTAAGAAATAAAGTCCGGGATAATAGACAGATGGACAGAGCCCGATAAGAGTTCTGTTACACTGATAGTATCTTAGAGGCAAAATGGACTCGAAAGATAATATAACATGATTCATTCTTTTTGAAGATAAAGAAAGAGAGGCTTAAATCGGGCAATTAGCCCAAAGTCACTCTAGCAGTAACAGAAGTAGCACTAGGCATCACGATGTCAAAGCAAGTACTCTTTCCAAGTACTGCTTCCTGCCTTCAGTGAAGTCTTGAATCTACTACTTCCCAGACTTGATCACACAGTAAGCTCTTTTGGCAGTTTTCTTTATTAGGGATAATAAACTTTTTTGCAAGTGCAATGTTCAATGCCCAGCACATAGTGGGTCTGTATGAAGAAAGGAACAATTGTTCAATGAATCTCAAACTAGGAGACACGTTTTTCCTCTGAGCCTTAGTCCATGTGTGAAACATTTAACTTCTTCTTGACTTAATTTTTCTATTATCTCATCACCCTACAAAGTGTTCTGTTTATGAAAGCAAGAAGTATGTTGTTACTGGTACTTGAGCACAGCATCAACAAGGACAGTTTAATACTTTCCTTGCCAGGGGTGCTTAAGTGAGTATTAGCTTTAATTCATCTTAAAAATGCTTCAGAGAAGTTTTCAACACGTGGTTTAATGTCATAAGTGTGCCAGACCTATCACTGAGGGCAATTCTTTTTCCCCTGTATTTTTTTCTATTGAATATTTATTACATCTGAAGGTAAGGAAAACAAGTTCTGAAGATGATTCACATAAAAATATCAGATTGTAGACTTCTCTGGCAGTCCAGTGGTTAAGATGCCATGCTTCCACTGCAGGGGGCACAGCTTCAATCCCTGATTAGAGAACTAAGATCTCACACACAGGAAAAAAAAAACAAAAAACAGATTGTTGTATCTTCTTCAACAGAGATGTCACCAGTGTGAAAGTCTGTGGACATCCAAACAGCTCAACAATGAAAGGGGGGAAAAGTCAAAACATCTACCAAGGCAAAAGGCATTTTCCTGGACATGGGTTTCTTTCCCTAAAAGTGACAGGGAAACTTGTGATTAAGTCCAGTAGATTCATCCTTGGTACCTAGAGGCCAGAAATTCAGGTGTACCTTTAAGTTTCTTGGGCAGAAACCTACCTAATTTGTTTTCATCTACAGCATGAGCTTTCATGGACACTCAGCCATCGTACATTCAGTGAAGGTTTGGGAACATGGAGCTATGGGTTTATAAACTGTTGCTGTGAGATAAGCAATGTGAGCAAGAACATTGGGTTACCCTCTAGTCTTTACAGAGGTCCAGAGGAAAAAGTCTCATTTCTGCACAGCTCAGCCACCTGCAAGTATGTATTGTGAGATGCTGTGAATTATTATTACTATACTCTGTTCAACCATATTTACATTTTGCTGTTCAGTCATCACTGGGTCTTCCATGCTTGTTGGTACACTGACAATCAATAGATGGAGAGTCAATGAGTTGCCTATGAAAATATTGCTAAGTAATAATGTTATCCTGGTAATGTCCTAGGGTAATACTTCCTTCTCCAGGGCTCCAAATATTATGACACATTTGGTATTAGAAGGTAGATGTTCAAGCATTAGGTGGAGGCCCCTTACTTTTCACTAAGGTTTCAGGATCTGGCCCAGTTTAATTCACTTTATTGGAATCGCAGTGTTCTTATACAATTTTTAGTTTAGTTTTGTTTTGGTTGAGAGTTTCTGATTGTTTTTCACAAGTTCCTTGGGGAAAGAAATATAGACTTTCTTCCTTCTACTTCAAATTGCTTCCAGATTCTCAAAGATTTTTACAGATTGTCTGGCATAAATTTCACTTCTCTTCTCTTACAGATGTTCTTACTGGAGGCTTCGATTACCCAGAAACCTTTTTATTCTTTCCTTGGAGTTCTCTTACTACTGTTTTAATTTGGACTAATTACCTCCCCAACCGTCAAAGCCTTCTTTTTTCATTTTATTTTATGGAAGTATAGTTGATTTGCAATGTGTGTTTAAGTTTTGCTGTACAACAAAGTGATTGAGTTATACATGTATATATCCTTTCCCATTATGGTTTATCACAGGATACTGAATATAGTTCCCTGTGCTCTACAGTAGGACCTTGTGTATCCATTCTATGTGTAAGAGTTTGCACATGCTCATCCCAAGCTCCCAAGCTTCCCCTTGCCCTTCCCTCTACCCCCTGCTTGGAAACTACACGTCTATTCTCCATTTGTGAGTTGGCTTTTGTTTCATAGAAATGGTCATTTGTGTTGTATTTCAGATTCCGCCTAAGTGATATCATATGGTATTTGTCTTCCTCTTTCTGACTTACTTTGCTTAGTATGATTATCTCTAGGTCAATCCATGTTGCTGCAAATGCAAAGCCTTCATTTCAAACTTCCTCATCTAGATCGCTTATTCCCTCCAATACAATGTCAGAAAGGGATCCCAGAAGCTCATGCCCATCATTGGTGGTGGCTTAGGCTCTCAGTTGTGTCTGACTCTTGCAACCCCATGGACTGTAGCCTGCCAGGCTTCTCTGGCCATGAGATTTCCCAGGCAAGAATCCTAGAATCTTCCCAACCCAGAGGCTAGACTCACGTCTGTGTCTCTTGCATTGGCAGGCGGGTTCTTTACTGCTGAGCCACTTGGGATTCCCATGTCCATCATTAGAATCCTGTTTCAATTTGTCGACTACATTTTTGTCTATGTTTTGTGGTCCCAGTACGAGGAGAATGGTTTGCAGGGAGAGAAGTATTGGCTGAGGCCATGGACAGTTAAGCTTGAAATATTAGGACTCAGACATTTCCCCACTGTGGGTAGATTCTGGAAATTTTTATTGCTGTCAAAGCCCACTGGCTTCCTCCCACATCACTTGCACCCCACTGACTCCAGGTGAGAACAAAGACAGGCTGATTCTGTTGGTCCTAGTCCTCTGGGTACCAGGAGAGGACAGCTGGTCTCCCCCACGGCTTTCTCCCCAGCTCCTGCTCCCTCCTGATTTCAGTTTTCTTCTTTTCTCTTCTTCCTTTCACTCTGCTGAACTTTTATTATGGAAAAGCCTTAGTTTTTAGAAATTATGACTGTTTTGCTTTTACTCACAAGCCTTCTTCCCAACTGGGAAAAATGAAAAATAAAAACACTCCAGCATTTTATCTTGCCTTTGGTAAAATGGGGTGAATCAATCACTTCTACACTTGTGGGAGATTCTTGATGTCTTTTCCAGGGCTCCGAGCCTGGAGCCTGAGGCTCCTCAAATTGAGGGAGATGGGCACATATTTTAGGATTTGCTTTTCCAATTTAATTTCAACTTCTGGAAAACAGGCTTCGGGCATGAACCTAGAGTGCACTTTCTCTCTCTCTGATCCTTTCTCTCTTTTCCCCCTCTCTTTCCTAGTAGCTGCTATTCAAAGATAATGGTATGAAATTGCAGTCTTTTCTTTGTGGGGTGACTGCTAGTATCATTTTTTTCCAGGCTGGTAATGAACTGTTTAATTCATTTCTGCAGGTTTTCGGGACAGAAGATCTGTGATTTTTGCTATTTTACCCCTCACGTCCAATCTTACAGATGTAAATAGGGGTAAGCACTTTGTTTACAAGTGCCTCTTCTTTTCTGTGTCTAATGACATAATCACATATTAAACCATCCCTGTGCAGGTCAGGCCCTGTTCACTCTGCAGGTGTCTGACTGCAGCTAATTGAATCAGAGATGAGCAGTTAACCTGAGAATGGGCCAGCTGCACAGGATGTCATCTGGAACAAACAACCCTGCTGGTCAGGGAAGAGCAAACTCAATCAAAAACATCTCTAATGAATTTCAAGTGGAAGTTACAGGGGAAACTCACACTGTTAGCAGTAGGATCTGGAGGCACATGAATGAAAGGGGATTGGCTCTGCAGTTCGGCAGGAGCAACTTAGGGGTCATGACAAAGTCAGTTGTTGTTCAGTCCCTGAGTCATGTCTGACTCTTTGCGACCGCATACACGGTAGCACGCCAGGCCTCCCTGTCCATCACCATCTCCCGGAGCTTACTCAAACTCATGTCCATTGAGTCAGTGATGCCATCCAGCCATCTCACCCTCTGTTGTCCCCTTCTCCTCCTGCCTTCAAGCTTTCCCAGCATCAGGGTCTTTTCCAATGAGTTGGCTCTTTCCATGAGGTGGCCAAAGGACCAGAGCTTCAGCTTCAGCATCAGTCTTTCCAATAAATATTCAGGGTTGATTTCCTTTAGGATTGACTGGTTTGAGGGACTAGGGAAGGTGCTAATACTCTTTTTTCAGACTTTTAAAAGTAATAGCTTTGCTGAGATATAGTTTAAATACCATAAAATTCACCTTTTGAAGTAGACAATTAAGGGGTTTCATTTCCTCACAACTAAGGCCAGACTCTTTTCATCATTCCCCCCAAACTATGTACTCATAACAGTCACTCCCCATCACTCAACTCCGCAGCCTTCACCAACCAGCAGTACCCTTTCTGCCCCCATGGATCTGCCTACTGTGAACCCTTGCTACAAATGGAATCATACAGTATGAGGTCAGCGTTCTGTATCAGCACTTCGTTACCTTTTATTGCCAAACGATGTTTCATTTGATGGACAGACCACATTTTATCTACTCATCAGTTGATGGGTATTTTGGTTGTTTTCACTTTTTGGCTACTATGTTGCTATGAACATTCATGTACAGATTTTTGCTGGACATAAAAATTACCTTATACCAATATAGTTTTACTGCATATTAAAATATATGCAAAACAGGTATTTACTTTAAAAAATCTTGACATTAAAAATTTTAAATGTGGTGAGGAATACAACTCAGGTTATTGACATTCAATTTTCCTTTTACAATATAATTTGCATGTATCTTATCTATCTTTAGCGGGTTTCCAGGACTCTTTCTTTGCAGAAGATGAGCCTTCAAAATGAAATTGGTTTGACAACTTATATAGTAGCGCAATCTTTTTTCGGAGGGTGTCCCTGCTGTGTCTTACTACCAGTCAGCCATAAAATAGAAGATCTGCCGTGACAGTATTCACGGAGTGTAAAAGTGACGCCTCCTTCGGTTTTAATTGCCTTCATTATTCACCTACTCAGTCTCCTTGTTTCTTTTTTCCCACTGAAATAAAATGCAGAGGAGTTGTATCTTCTGAAAAACCTACCAGTCAAGACGGAGGAGTGGGTGGGCTTGGATTTGGTGTCTCCTCACAACTAGGGCATCTGCCGGACGTGGGGTGGGAGGACCTCAACGCCCAAGGGGACCCAAGGAATCCTCGAAGGACCAGCAATTGTTTAATTAATTAAATGAGAAATCGTGTTTACAGTGAAAAAACCCACTGATTGCATGATTTAATATTTTGTTGTGTAGTTTCTTTCATTTAAAACTTCTCAACAATTCAAAGTTTCAACAGTATTTAAAACGACATCAATATACAGTACGTGTTGGACATACCTCATGCTGGAGTTAAATTTCCAAAACGTACACTGGTTGGAAAAATCATGACTAACAAGATCAAGATCTTACTGAGAGTTAAGGGTTGGGGAAAACCAAGAAAAACGACATTACATGTATTTAAAAGTTGCCCAATGGCTCAATGGTAAAGAATCCACCTGCCAATGCAGGACACATAAGAGACATGCGTTTGATCCCTGACTCAGGAAGATCCCCTGGAGGAGGAAATAGCTATCCACTCCAGTATTCTTGCCTGAAATATCCATGGACAGAGGAGCTTTGTGGGCTCCAGTTCATGGGTTGCAAAGATTCAGACACAACTGGTAGACTGCTACAGCACAGTACAATATTTAAAAACCTACAGTAAATAAAAACTCTTTAATTAAGAGTCACCACTTACTGCAACTAAACTAAGTCATCCATAAACATAAATACTATGGATTTGAAATCTGGAGTAAAATCATAGTGGTGGTGATTTAGTTGCTAAGGCATGTCCAACTCTTGCAACCCCATGGACTATAGCCTTCCAGGCTCCTCTCTCCATGGGATTCTCCACGCAAGAATACTGGAGTGGGTTACCATTAATGCTAAAGCCATTGGCAGTAGCCATTTCTTTATTTCAATTTCACCTTGTCTCATTTAGATGGAACTTCATGGCCTATCAATTCAAATACACTTTTTCCAGTCCTGCAAACTCCATCTCCCCTTTTGCCAAACTCTCAGGAAGCATGCTAACTCCTAGGTGAATCTAACTCTCCAGGTCTGCACCACTCCAGCTCCCACACTGGCTCCATATGGAAACAGGCTCCCTTCCACCTTGGCCTGCAAAGAGGCCCCCACACTGCCTAGCCATGGGCTTTGCAAAACTTCTCATCTGAGCTAACCTTGTCCACCTCATCTCTGTCCTCACTTTCAAGAGACGCCCTCCCCAGAAGGGACAGTCAAATGAAAGCCGTTTAAAACAGAGGCTGAAGAACTTTCCATGGTGGTAGTGGCTGAGAATCCGTCTTGCAAAATGTAGGGGACACAGGTTCGATTCCTGGTTGGGGAACTAAGTCCCCACCTGACGTAGGGCAACTAAGCCCTGGCACCACAACTACAGACAGGGTGCTCTGCAAGGGAAGACCGGACACAGGCACAGTTAAGTAAATACATATTTAAAAATAAAATATAAAATAGAGGCTGAATGGGCAGAGGATAAAGACCTTGGCCCTGCGTGAGTTTCAGGGTAGGGAGGCAAAGTACCAAGTGTTGAGCTCTGCCGTCACAGAGGCTGAGTTTGGATTATATTTTTAAGAAGATATTTCCTTTAGATCCATGGAAGTGTGACAGTGATACTGACAGCATCATGTTATTTCATCTCGGAACTAAGTGACTCCAAGATAACTTCTACCTGTAAGTGTCTACTATTCTGTGTGTGAGTGCATGTGTGTGTGTGTGCCTGTGTGTGTGTGTGCCTGTAAGTGTGTGCACTCAGTCGTGTCTCTTTGCAACGCCATGGACTGTAGCCTACCAGGCTCCTCTGTCAATGGAATTTTCCAGGCAAGAATACTGGAGTGGGTTGCTATTTCCTTCTCCAGGTGGTCTTCCTAATCCAGGGATTGAACCGGCATCTCTTCCATCTCCTGCATTGGCAGGTGGATTCTTTACCACTAGGGCCATCTGGGAAGCCCATGTCTACTATTCTGCTTTGTCTTAGTTGGTACTGGCAGTCAACTGGAAAACTTTGATTGTATACAGTATGTTTTCTAGTCTATTTACTCAGACTATACCTTGACTATAAAAACTATAGAAGAAGTTACACTAAATGTTTTGACACTATATTTACTATAAGTTAACTTTTAGTGCTATCGGGGACAAGAGAATTTATTGAATAAAAAGTAAAAATCACAGTGTTGGTAAGTGGACTGAAAGTAGGGAGCTAAATAAAATAAGAGCTGGGTGAGCTCTAAGCCATCACATATACTAGAATCTTAAATCGAATATTGGTTCAGTTTTGTTGTAGGGCTTGGAGTTTTGAAGAGTTATTAGTGACTTTCAGGTTATAAAACTTTTAAAGTTCTCTCTCTCTATGTACGGACTTCCCTGGTGGCTCAGATGGTAAAGAATCTTCCCCACGATGTGGGAGACCCGGATTCGATCCCTGGGTCAGGAAGATCTCCTGGAGAAGGCAATGGCTACCCGCTCCAGTATTCCTGCCTGGAGAATTCCATGGACAGAGGAGCCTGGTGGGCTAACTGCACAAAGAACTGAATACAACCCAACGACTCACTTTCTCTATGTATGACTCTCTCTATGCATGAATTCTCTTGGAATTTGCAATCTGTTGAGATCAACTACCCTTGCTGTTAATAGAAGCAAAACATTAAAAATGTTAATTTTTTTTGGTAAAATGATTACGCCTTATTGCTTGTGACTCAGAAGGAAATAAAGTTGAAACTGGTGGTTTCAATTAATTCTGACTCTCTTTTATGCTGGTAAGAAAGACCAAGCAGTTCTTTTCCTTTTATTTCAAAATGAACCCACATTATTTATTTGGCTTTTACTATTTCTAAAATATGCCTGTTGCCAGCATTCCATTTAAGTGAATTAAAATGGGGGTGGGGGAAGTCTGTTCATTGGTCAAATTTTAGACTACTATGGAAAAGTCTTGCTGAATCTAGACTAATGTAATTGGCTTTAAATGTCAAAATGAGCTTGAATGTAATTAGAAGCAAAGCAGAAATCAAAATGTTATGCTTATTCCAGCAGCAAATTACTCTAAGTAGAGTCTACACTTAAATATAATTTCAAGAGTGAAAGGAAAGATGGGAGAAACTCATTTGCAAAAACCAGAGCATCTTTTTCTAGTTATGAAAGTGGATGTGGGTATACCTGATCATCACTTTTCTTACAAATGTCCATGCTTGGGTTGACTTCTAATGTATAACAGTGTAACTGACCATGTGGACAAAACCATGAATTTGTACAGCAAGAACAAATTTTTTTCAGGGCAATATTTAAAAACATGAGAAGAGACACTGAACCATGACCAGCACTGATATGGTGCTTAGCAGCCCCCAAGGTCGTTCATTGTCCATTATTTAGAGTGATTTTAACAATGATCTTGTGTTACTCGCTGTACATTTTACAGATGAGGAACCGAAGTATGCAGGCCTTAAATGATTGACTCAGGCTTGCAGGCAGCAAGCGGTGTTGCTGGGTCTTTAGGCTGGAATCTGTGGATTTCAAATTCCTTCTGTGTTTTTGGACATTACAGGTAACAAGACACCTTTAAGATCTAGTCATTGCTGATCTCCTTTCCTTAACTAAATTGCTAAAACAAACAATATGCTAGACTAAATCATATTTTAAATTATTACCCCTTTGTCAAGTATAGTACTGAGTGTGTATCTGAAACTATATTACGCTCAGCTCATTAATGAAAATTAGACATCTCCAGTATTTTTTCTTTTTTTGCGAAAATAAGCTTCACTCATTACTTTTTCCAAATGCAAAGGACACAACCTTTTCATTTTCATGAGGATCTAAAATTACAAACTGTCTTTTAATAATAAAAATATTTCAATAATTTCAGACTTAAATGTTAAAGTTTCTGTATTAGAAACTTTCATCTTAAAGAAAAAAGATGGAAATGAACTGAATGAACTTATATTTTCCCCCTAACAATCTTTTTTGCAGAGTATGATATTTTTAGTTGAAAGGTATATATTTCCCAGCGATTATGTTAAAATAATTCTGAAATGCAACAATCTAGCTGTGAAACAAACAGCTGTGAAAATGAGACCTGGAGATTTATGCAAATAGGAAACTTCTGAATTAATTTCCTTCATAGAACACACTGTCAAGTTTCTTGGAGTATTTATGCCCTATTTCTTAATTAGTGATTTTGCTAATGTCAGTCATATTAAATTTTCATAATGTAAATGACGCATTTCAATGGCAAATACACGCTATAAAATTGCAGATGAAAGTTGATATTTTACTATGGGTGCAACAGGGATTTAGTAACATACAGAATAGACAGTATTCCTAAGAACAGACGTATGTCTTATTGTGAAATAAAATTGAGGGTTTATTAAGAAAACTGTAACCATGATACCACTGAGTTTACACAGGTATTTCTCAGTGTTTTCCTACTATCTATTTGTATACCTATGCTCAAGAAGAAGGGTTTTCTATTTGGCTTCAAATAGAAAGCAGCATCAATCAGAAAGTGCTTATATTTTTGCATACTAAAAACCCCTACATTTTAGAAATGGAGTTTGTCTATTTTTTGCTCTGTTTTAATGGGCTTTGATTTCTTGTTTGTCTTCACTCCAAATTCACAAATAGAAAGCTTTACTGCAAATTATATTGTCTGCTCTTTTCTATTGCAAACATAAATTTCAAAGTCTTGCTTCTTTTTTTTTTTTCCTTTTTATTTGGCCATTCCACGTACTATGTGGGATCTTAGCCCCTGAGCAGGGATCAAACCCACGCCCCCTTCGTTGGAAGTGCAGAGTCTTAACCACTGGATAACCAGAGAAATCCCTTTGCTTCTGTTTGGATAGTGCTTATTTAATACTCTTGGAGAAGGAAATGGCCACTCACTCCAATATTCTTGTCTGGAAAATCCCATGGACAGAGGATCCTGGCAGGTTCCAGTCTATGAGGTCACGAAGAGTCAGACACGACTGAGTGACTATTTAACACTCTAATGCCTTGAAAATAAAGTTGATGGTTGCTTACCAATAAATATTTAATTGTAAAAAAATATTTAATTGTAATGGCTTGACTTCAATAAAGCTGATTTTATAAGTCATAAACTAAAATTTGTCTTATTATATAACTGAGTCTTATACAATTTGCATATCCCTTATATCTATATCCATATTTTTCTTCAGTTACAATTTACCAGCTAATGTTCTTGTCATTTAAAAAAATGAGATTTTTTTTTTTACTGATGCATAATTATATGAGCACCGAAGAACTGAGGCTTTTGAACTGTGGTGTTGGAGAAGACTCTTGAGAGTCCCTTGGACTGCAAGGAGATCCAACCAGTCCATCCTAAAGGAGATCAGCCCTGGGTGTTCTTTGGAAGGAATGATGCTAAAGCTGAAACTGCAGTACTTTGGCCACCTCATGCGAAGAGCTGACTCATTAGAAAAGACTCTGATGCTGGGAGGGATTGGGGGCAGGAGGAGAAGGGGACGACAGAGGATGAGATAGCTGGATGGCATCACCGACTCGATGGACATGGGTGTGGGTGGACTCTGGGAGTTGGTGATGGACAGGGAGGCCTGGCGTGCTGCGGTTCAAGGGGTCGCAAAGAGTTGGACATGACTGAGCGACTGAATTGAACCTGCCTCCATTGTTTTAAACCAAGAAACCATTCATTGTACAAGATTTGAAAATACCATAAGGTATGAAGAATAAAATAAATTACTTTCAATTCAAATAAAAGGTTGTATATCTTTTTTAGAATTTGTTGTCAAACTTTAAAATTCTAACAGTTTTTTCCCCCAGGGATATATATATACTGGCAATAAAACTGAATCCAGCTGTAAATATAGTATTATATTAGGCTTCTTTACTTAATTTTTAGTTATCATCATTTATATCATGCATGACTAACCTCATTAATTTTTCTGTAAAAATTGAGCTTTGATAACTATAATATGCCATTATTTCCAAAGTCTACTTAGACATTCTATTATGACATGACTTTAAATTTGCTTTAAAATTTTCACAATGGTGAATAATGCTACAAAGGGCTTTTTTTTTTTTTTTTTTACTTTATCTTATCATGTTTCCTGGACATTAACCTTTTAACACTGATGCATAGAGAAGATGTTGGGAAGGCTGGACAGAGTCCTCTGCAGAAGTAGGCAGTTATACCCAAGAGGTAGGCAGTGGGGCAAGAACGAATCTACACATCATTCATTAAATGGTCCTGTGTTTAGTCCCAGATGTGGAATAGTGAATGGGAAGCTATTACTATTTCAGATTCTGGCAGTAATCTTCTCTGTAATAGAATTTCTTACTTTTTGCATTTTTGTTGAAAGTTGCAAAGGACTGACTAAAAAGAACAGTATAAACCAGAATGGGAACTGATTTTCAAACTTTCAGTCTAAAATACAGAAAACTGAATATTTAGTGTCCAGCTAATGCCGCAACCTTTTACTGAGGGACCCTTTTATGTTGGGAGGAGAATGGGACAACAGAGGATGAGATGGTTGGATGGCATCACCAACTCAATGGACATGAGTCTGAGCAAACTCCAGGAGATACTGAAGGACAGGGGAGTCTGGTGGGCTGCAATCCATGGGGTCACAAAGGGTTGGATACGACTTAGTGACAGAACAACAACAACTGTGATTACTGCTAGGAATTTAGTATTTCATGCTAAGAAGTTAGAGTTCCATGCCACTTAAGAACACTAACTGCTATTGCTTGCTGATTCCCTTTTTCATTGTCAGTACGATGTTAACTAGTCTGATACTATTATATCCTTTGACCTTCTCAATAATCCTCTAAAATACTTACTACTGTTCTTTTTTCATTGATGGGAAATTGTACATTTCCACGAGAGAATAGTTGAAGTGTCTGACTATAGATTGTATATTTTGTAGGCAAGACTCAACAAAGTATTAAAATATAATCAGCTTTTCATTAGTAAAAACATATGCCCACAGAAGCTCATCTTAACTGGAGGAGACACAGAATATTCCTCATTTATGACTCTCACTGATTTTTGAAGATGGTACAATGGAGTAGGCTGATTATTAAAATAATATTAATGGAACATGGCAACTATTAGAAAGGAAAACTGCAAATAAGACAATTGGTTGAAAACTACCAAAATATGATGAGGAACAAAAAAAAAAAGTTCACCCCAGTGAGTATGCTTCTTGGATCAGGGTAGGAATTGTGGATGCTTTATCCAAGGAATGTAATAATTCCTTGTATTGCAGCTCTGCAGTCAGTGATACCAACACACAGCCCCAGGAAAAGGCCATGTCTGTGTGATTCACCCTTTATTAAAGTCATCCTCCAAGAGGAAGAACACAGGATATTATTTTATCACTATGCCACTGATGAATTACCAAAAAATAAATTCAAATAGAAGCCAAAGAAGCTTGTATGCTACAGCAGTATGGAAATAGAGTTAATTTTCCAGTTTTTTTGAGCTATATATTGCATTCAGTTCAGTCGCTCAGTCCTGTCCGACTCTTCGCGACCCCATGAATCGAAGCACACCAGGCCTCCCTGTCAATTTAAACCAAATTGCTAGTCTCTATTGCAGGGCCATGTCCAGACATGGATGACAATTTGGCTTAAAGCCTCAGAAGAGACTGACTTTATGAGATAGTGGAAGATTTGACACAATAATGACCACACAGATAAAATTAAAAAAAAAAAAATCACCTCCCTTACTGCCCTGAAGATGCCAGAAATTCCTCAAGTGATTGTAAATTTTTGTCTTTGGTCAATAAAAGTGAGTTTTGTTCAATGAAAAACCTCCTCAGAGAAACAACATTTCTTCCAGTGTAAACTCCCTCAAAATAGCTCTTCCACCATTCTCCAGGAAAAATAAAGAAAGAGTAAACATCTTCAGTGGCTCCCCTGTGTCACCATCTGGACCTCAGAAGGCACCCAATGGTCTGGCTCCAGCCCAAACCTGTAGTTCCTTTCACCCGTCCCTCCCCGCCCCGTGATTCTCTACGCCTTGGACTGACTCACGCTGCTTTCCTTACATGGAAAACTTTCATCTAACACCATCACCCAAATCCTCTAGGGGAATCAGATTTACCCCTGATGACAACTCTTCACAAAGCTTTGCAGTCTTCCTTCCCTGGAAGCAATCTCTCCCTCTCTTATTAAAACAAAATGATATTTGGAAGCACGACCCATAGCCCATAATAAGGTTCCTAGGATTTTTAAATACACTCTAGGGTATCTCTGATATTACTTTACAGCCGACTCCATCTGCTTGGGCACATTTCACCTTCTGGCTTGAGTTCTTTCCTGTGTGTCTACTGTGGGGTGAGTTGAGTTCCTTCATAAATCTCAACTCTGCTGTAAGTGAAAGTTAGTACCTTTGGGCATGCGTGGGAAAGGCATAGCTCCATCCCATGGAGGATGCTGTCTGAATTATAAACCACAACAAAAGAGGCACACCATCTCTTTAGTCTTCATTGTGGGTGGGTGGATGCCTGCAATATTTGCGGGAAACTTTTGGTATGCAGCAGATGAAAGTCAAAGTGTTAGTCACTCAGTCATGTCCGACTCTTTGCGACCCCACGGACTGTAGCCTGCCAGGCTCCTCAGTCCATGGAGTTGTCCAGGCAAGTATACTGGAGTGGGTTGCTATTTCCTACTCCAGGGGATCTTCCTGACCCAGGGATCGAACCCAGGTGTCCTGCATTGTGGGCAGATTCTTCACCATCTGGGCCACTAGGGAAGCTGACGCAGCAGATGAGGGGAGTATAAATATGAGGATATAAGAATCAAAGTGGACATAATAGCTGTAATGCAAACAAATGCAAAGAGATGTACAAATAGGAGGATATAAGAATCAGATGGAGGTAATATCTGTAATGCAGACAAATGCAAAGACACGTGAGGCTGCAGATGGGAAAGACAGGCCTGAGGAAGCCTGGCCTCAGGCCGTGCCTAGAGAAAAAAAGTTACAGCTGTCTGTCGAAAGACAGTCCAAAAACTGGCTCTCTTTTTTTTTCCTGGTCTCAAAAATTTATTACTGAAATTCCATCTCTGATCACACATGTGAAAAAGTGATTTAAAAACCACAGGGAATTCTAGATGACACACAGCAAACATCCTATAAAAGGCTTAGTTAGGACCCCAGGGGGACTTCCCTGGGGGTCCAGAGGCTGAGACTCCACATTCTCAATGCAGGGGGACTGGGTTCGATCCCCAGTAGGGGAACTAGATTCCACACGCTGCAACTAAAGATCTTGCTGTCTGCAACTAACACCCGACACAGTCAAATTAATTAATTTCAAAAAGCGCCTCCAGGAATATAATGGAAATCCCAGGACCAAGAATTAACAGGTAGCTGGAGTCTAGAAAAGGCACCTTCCCTATGGGATTTATAAGCTCTGCTAGGCTTTGGTTTTTAACATCATGTCAGGCACAAGGGGCAAAGTCACAGACTCCTGAAAGGTGAAGACTGCTGAGCTTAATATTTATTCGGCTTCACTGGAAGTTGACCAGAAGAAAATTCAATGCCAAAAGGAGGTGAAAAGGGAGCGTGTGTGACCTTGACCTGGGTGAGGAATTGTATGACGACACAGCTGGCACTGCAAACCACGGGGAATGGACAGACCAGCCAAGAAATGATCCTGTGACGATGGGTCAGACAAACAGAAATGAGATCGCTCCCTATCTCGCAGCAGCCACGCAAATCAATTCAGATTAAAGGAAGAGCTAAGTGTTTAAATGTCCTGAATAGTCATTGGAAGGACTGATGCTGAAGCTAAAGCTCCAATACTTTGGCCACCTGATGCAAAAAACTGACTCACTGGAAAAGACCCCGATGCTGGGAAAGATTGAGGGCAGGAGGAGAAGGGGACGACAGAGGATGAGATGGTTGGATGGTATCACCGACTTGATGGACATGAGTTTAAGCAAGTTCCAGGAGTTGGTGATGGACAGGGAAGCTGGGTGTGCTGCAGTCCATGGGGTCGCAAAGAGTCAAACACGACTGATCGACTGAACTGACTGAAATGTTTAAAGCAAAACAAAGCCTGACAAGACCAACTGCTGCTGAACTGTGAAGTTGAGAACATTCCCAGATATTGCTGATGCCAGATAAATTGGTGAAAGTACTCTGGAATGCAAGTTTGTCACTATTAAAGTGGACGATACCTTTGTTCTAAGACCCAGAAATTCTATTCTTAGCTACTGCTGCTGCTGCTTAGTCACTTCAGTTGTGTTCGATTCTGTGCAACCCTATGGATGGCAGCCTGCCAGGCTCCTCTGTCCATGCGGATTCTCTAGGCAAGAGTACTAGAGTGGGTTGCCATGCCCTCCTCCAGGGGAATCTTCATGACCCAGGGATCAAACCCAGGTGTCCTGCACTGCAGGCAGATTCTTTACTGCCGAGCCACCAGGGAAGCCCCATTCTTCGCTACATACCCTTAAAATATTTTCACATGTGCAGAGTTCACATGGGTATGAGCTAACATGCAACGTGCAGAACAGCAGCACTATTTGGAGTTGCAAAATACCAGAAACAAACATCTCAAACCTGCAAGCATGAGTTTTCTATTTCTCTGTAATAAATGACCACAAATTTAGTGGCTCACTCAACACTCACTGATTATCCCACAGTTTCCGTAGGTCAGAGGTGTGGTGCTGAGTAATGTAATGTGTGTGTGCTCAGTCGCATCTGAATCTTTGTGGCCCCATGGACTGTAGCCCACCAGGCTCCTCTGTCCATGGGACGCTCCAGGCAAGAATACTGGAGCAGGTTGCCATTGCCTGCTGTAGGGGATCTTCCTGATCCTGGGATTAAACCCGAGTCTCCTGCACTGGCAAGCAGGTTCTTTACGTACTAGTGCTACCTGGGAAGCCCCTCGAGACTCTCTGGTTGTGGAACATGGGCTTAGTTGCTCTGCAGCATGTGGGATCTTAGTTCCCTTACCAGGGATTGAACCCACATCCCCTGAGTTGCAAGGCAGATTCTTAACCACTGGACCACCAGGGAAATCCCAAGAAGTATGGGCAGGATTTAATTGGGTTCTCTGCTCAGAGTCTCAGAGGCTGAAATCAGGGTGTAAGTTGGGCTGTACTCATCTGGAACTTGGGGGTCTTCTGCCCTCGCTCAGGTTGTTATCAGAATTCCTTTCCTGTGGATGTAGGCTTGAGGATCCTGCTTTCTTGCTCAGAGCCTCTAGAAGCCACCCTCAGGTTCCGGCCACACGGCCCTTCACAACATGGAAGTTTACTTCTCCAAAGCCAGCTGGAGACCCTCTCCTGCTTTGAATCACCCTCTTCAGGAAGGACCCAGTGCCTGGGATGAGGTCAGGCCCACCCAAGATAACCTCCTTTTTGACTGACTTCAGTTCAGTCCCTAGTAACTTGTTCACAGGGGCGAAAGCCCGTCATATTCACAAGTCCTGCCCAAACCCAATGAGAAGAGATTATGGAGAGAGTCAGGTCTCTTGATGGACCATTTTAGAATTCACCTGCCACACAAAAGAATGGGGAAATTAACTGTGCACAGCCTCTATGAATATTACACTATATATATATGTGTGTGTGTGTGTGTATACATGTGTCTATACATACATACATGTTTTTGTTGTTGTCATTGTTCAGTCATTAAGCCATCCGACTGTTGCCTGACTCTTTGTGAGCCTGTGGATTGCAGCATGCCAGTCCTCCTCTGTCCTTCATTATCTCCCAGAGTTTGCTCAATTTCACATCCACTGAGTCAGTGATGCTATCTAAACATCTCATCCTTTGGTATCCCCTTCTCCTTTTGCCTTCCATCTTTCCCAGCATCATATGATGCAATGTACAGTTGCATATTATACCCCAAGAGAAATACATAAAATATAGCTACATCATGTACTCATTCGTATTGGTAAATCTCACAGAGTGCTGAGCCAAAAAAGCAATTAGCAGGAGAAACGGTCCAGTATTAGGACACATAAGGCGAATTTAAATCACACGAAAAGGCAGGCAAGTCTCAGTTGATGCCTATACATGCGTTAAAAGTGTACAGGGATGAACAAACATCAAGTTCAGAAAAGTGGTTCACTATGGGAAAGGGGTGAGAGAGATGAGGGGATGGGGCTCCAGGACTTCAGATCCATTGCTATCCTGCTTTTTTTTTTTTTTTAATAAGATGATTTATTGATTTACTTTTGTGGTCACTCCACGAAGCATGTGGGATCTTAGTTCCCCAACCAGGGATTGAACACACACGCCCTGGACTGGAAGCTTGGAGGTCTTACCCACTGGACCATCAGTGAAGTCCCATTAATCTGCTTTTTAAACTGCATATGGCCACAGAAGAATACATCTTATTATTCTCTATATACCTTTGCATGCCTCTAATAGATCGTGAAAAAAATGAAAAAATACACGGAAGACTGTAAAACAATAGAAACAAAAATTAATAAAGATTTCAGCAATATCAGTTGAACTAATTATCCCTTTGAACATAAACCCCAAATGTATGAAAAATGTAGTCAGATCCTACATCTTGCAAATGTTGAAAAAAAATAAAGGGACAAGTTGTTTCTTCAAATTCTCAGTAATTCTTTCAATGCAACTAAAAGCATGATTAGCCATTCTGGTGGTGAAAGGAAACAGGAAAATTAATTTGTAATTAAGTGTTTAATAGTATTTACTTCTTATATTATATAACCCCTTTGGACATGATTTTATAAGTGAAAATTCAATAGAGCAAGTAATTAGCATTTAGAGAATGCAAATTAAGAAAACTTATATCAAATAAATAATATTAAAATTCAAGTTCCTGGGGAGAATGGATATACACACACATATACATATATATGGCTAAGTCCCTTTGCTATTCATCTGAAACTATCACAACATTGTTAATCAGCTATACTCCAATACAAAATAAAAAGTTAAAAAAAAGAAAGCTGGATGATTATTCTCATTCAAATGTAATTTGCAATTGAATTAAATTTGGGGTCTGATTTAGAAAAAAATTCAATTACCTGTGTTATGGAGGGTAGTGTATTATTATTTATGAATAAAAACTAGGCCTACTTACTATTATTTTAGTAGGAAATTAAAAGGAATAAAGATATCGATCTGGTTAAAGATCTACAGTGGATGTTTATTCCAAGTATTTATTATTATTTTGATTTTGATTTTTTGTTCATCATGGGGTTTTTTTGCATCGATTTTGACTTTTACTTATTTTTTTGGCCACGCCCTGTAGCATTCGAGATCTTAGCTCCCCAACCAGGGATCGAACCCTTGCTTCCTACAGTGGAAGTGTGAGGTCTCTATTGCAAGTATTTTAGCAACATACTAAAGTTGCTTTGTATACTAAGTGGAAGGATAAACAGAACAAAACCGTAGTCACTCCACCACTGCTCTGCAAATAGCTTCATCAGTACCATCTCTCTAGATTCCACATGTACACATTCATATACAGTAACTTGGCTTTTCTGTTTTTGAGTTATTTCACTTTGTATAATAGGCTCTCGACTGGCACAGGGCGGGAAGGAGAGGGTGGGCTGAATGAAGAGTGGCGTGGAAACATATACATTACCGTGTGTAAAAGAGGTAACCAGTGGGAGTTTGCTGTATGCCCCAGGGAGCTCAAGGGAGGGCTCTGTGGTGACCTAGAGGCATGGGATGGGGTGGGAGGTGGCAGGGAGGTTCAGGAGGGAGGGCACATATGTATATCTATGGTTGATTCATGTTGATGTACGGCAGAAACACAATATTGTAAAGCAATTATCTTCCAATTAAAAATAAATAAAATTTTTAAAAAAAAAAAAAAAACTGTAGTGAAACTGTGCACAGAAGCTTCGGTCAGGCAACCACGAGAAAATGCCAATTGTTTTTGTCTTTGCTACAGAAAGCTGGGTGGCAACCTGCCTAGAGCAAGCTGTCTCCTGACCTGTATGGGTTGTTCCTTCGCCAAAAGCTAATCTAATCTTTCTTATAATATAACCTATTAGTCCCAACAAGGAGGAACAGCGGGATACTGCCTCACAGCAGGACTTAATCTCGTTATTTCTACTTAGCAAAGTGTCTGCTTGGTCCAAATTAGAAGAGAAAGTTATTGGCTTGAGATGACAAAGTTGTTTTATTAAATTGCATCAATATGTCATTCTCTCTTTTCTCACTGGAAACATTTAGGCTCCTCTCCATATCCAGGGTTTCTGCTGAGGCTCCACCGGCTGTTTCCCCTCTCTCTGCTTTCCAATGCTACACATCCCATGACACAGTGGTTTTTGTTTTTTAACGCTTCTCTATTTATTTGGCTGTGCCGAGTCTAAGTTGCAGCATGCGGGATCTTCAGTTGCGGCATGTGCAATTCTTAGTGGGGGCATGTGGGATTTAGTTCCCTGACCAGGGATCAAACCTGGGCCCCCTACTTGGGGAGCATGGAGTCTTAGCCACTGGACCACCAGGGAAGTCCCAACACAGTGTTAATAAGTGCTCTGGGAGGTGTCAGGAGGGGAGATCACAGTGCTGCCAACTTCAAGATACTTGTAATATAAGTAGAGGAGAAGAGACTTCGCATGCGTGTTGACAGCATGCGACAGAAGGAACCATAAAAAGAGGGAAAGCGAGAGTCCAGTATGTGCCAGGCCCTATGCTGGCTTCCTGGCAGGTCCCATTTGAGCATCTTGGAAAGAAGCTGGGGCCCAGCTGCTGCTAGGAGAGAAAATAGACACCAGACCCCATCCTTCCCTGCATCTATCTACATCTCCTATTTGCACAAGACATACAGGAGCTCTGGAGGCAGAGAGGAAAGAGAGAAATCTTCTTCTTCATGTTTTGGGGCTGAGTATTATTGTAGTTTCTGTGGCTGTCCCCCAGTACCCATTTCTTCCCCCTATGATGAATCCAAGACAATCACTTAGACTCCAGCCATCGTGCAGTGATTTGTTCAGTAGTGACCAAGTGACTCAATCCTGCTGATGAGAGATAAGAGCTTGTTCGTAGGGTGGGGCATGGAGGTTGTGGGGGAGAAGGTACTGGAAAAGGTGACCTTGCTTCTAAGGAGGAGACCTGGGTGGAGACGATGTCCTTCTTCTTAGAGATTTTATCATGAAGCCCAGAAATGGTGCATCCATTTTGTCCACACAAAGATATCACACAGAGAAGGAAACTACATTGGTTTGCTAGGATTGCTGGTACCTACAACTAGGTGGTTTCAAACAATGGGAATGTATTCTCATAGTTCTGGAGGCTATGGCAGTCAGAAATCAAGCTGTTGGCAAGACCACACTTCCTCTGAAGCCTCCCTCGGAAAGGTTTCCTTGCCTCTTCTGCTTTGGGCTCTTGCTAGCAATCCTTGGGGCTCCCTGGCTTGTAGATGCCCTGCCAGTCACATGGCCACCTTCCCCATGCACTTCTTCACATGGTCTTCTCTCCGTGTATGTCTGTGTGGGTGTCAAATGCTCCCTTTTGTATGGAATGTCGGCCATATTGGATCAGAGTTCACTCTAAGGATCTTCTTTTAACCTGATCACTTCTATTTCCAGATAAGGCCACATTTTTGGGATCCTGCGGGGTTAGAACTTCAGCATGTCTTTAGGGGCACGTAAGTCAACTCATGACAACACCTGAGAGAATTTTCATGGAAGATTCAGAGTCCTGGCTTCCTAAAGTCTACCTAATCTCTTGAATTTTGTGACATGAATTTCCTAATTATTTAAGACAGTTGGAGTCAATTTTCTACTACTGGCAGCCAAAGCATTCTGACAGAATTACACTAACACTGCTGATGGGAGAAGGGTGAGGGGCATGATGGAGGCTAAGGGGGTTCCCAGAGCTGTGGACAACAGTGAAGAAGGAATCTGACCTGGTGAGCTAATAAGGCATGGGAGGATCAGAGAGGTTTGCTTTGGTCCAGCATCATTATTCATTCTTCATTCAAACATCTATTCACCAGCTACCCTGTGGCAATGGTTGTGCTGAACAGGGAGGATTTAAATGAGCAAGATGAACACCATCAGGATGGACTTCCCTGATGGTCCACTGGTTAAAACTCTGAGCTTCCACCACAGGGACTATGGGTTCGATTTCTGGTTGGGGAACTAAGATTTCACATGCTTCACAGCATTAAAACAAACAAACAAAAAAAGACGGACACATCTCTGCCTTTGAAAGTGATGCTGAAGGAAATCCTGAAATCTGAGTCCAAAGAGGTAAGTGGGGCCAGAGATGAAAAGATACTGAAAACCCTATTAAAATGTTTGTTATCTTGAGTTGGAAAGGAGGATCTTGAAGCATTTTAAATGGGAGAATGGCATGAGACAATTCATACCTAAGAATGTGCAAATTTGCAGTTTTAATGCAAATGGAGAATGAGCTGCAGTGTTAGGCAAGGAGACCAATGGGGAACTGGTGGAATAATGCTAATTCCTTTGGCATCCTTTCAGTTCAGGAAGCACTGGGTTTTCCACGTGGGTGGAGCTGAATCAGAGGTTCAAGGCACTGGGCAGTCACTGAGTTTGCCCAGGTTGCTGTTGTCTCACTGTCCCTCTGTCCCTCCAGGGCTCTCTTCCTGGGATTTGGATGGGAAATCAGCTTTTGTGTCCATGTCAGCTCCTCCTAGAGGCATCTCACGGCAGGTTGCTGAGCCCAAGATACAGTCAGGTCCAGCCAAATCAGGGTTTGGTTTTACATCTAGTCCTGTTTCCCTGGAGAGACTATACCTGCCCTGGATGGCTGCGTCAAGGTCAACTTCCAGAAAACAGCCCAAATAATGAGCTTTCAGGCACAAATGCTGGGCTTCCCTGGTAGCTTGGTCGGTAAAAAAACCGTCTGCAATGCAGAAGACTGGGGTTTGATCCCTGGATGGGGAAGGTCCCCTGGAGAAAGAAATGGCAACCCACTCCATTATTCTTGCCTGGAGAGTTCCATGGACAGAGGAACCTGGTGGGCTACAGTCCATGGGGTCGCCAAGAGTTGGACGCAACTGAAGTGACTCAGCACACACCTCAACACCCAACCACTGAGTACAGAGAGACACATCTCATGAGCAGGAAAGAAAGCAAGACCACAGAAATCAAGCATAGCTGGCTTGTGTTTATAACCATCTTTCTTGATCCCTTCCTATCAGGCAAGTGTCACCCGTGGATGGTGCTTTGACTTAGAATGATAATAACTGCTTTTTGTAATTGTAATACTGTTAACATTTCTTGTAAAATTTGATTATGTTTCGGGGATTTAATTCTTAACTGCATCCATATGCAAGGAGAAAGCCAGTCCCTTCCTGTTTCAACACTGTCAGCTGCTGGATAACCGATTAGGGGGCTCCCTAGTCACTGGCTGCTTTCATTAAGATGGTCACAGTAATCAGGCAGAGAAGCAGAAGCACAATTGAGTAATTGGGAGATCTGAAAATGCAATGTTCCTTGATTACTATTATAGCTAGAGAAACAGAGCAAATCCCAAGGTATCTAAAGCAGCCTTGTCTTTAATATTGAGTAGCCTCTGTATTATGCCAATTTCAAATATATTATACAGGATGTCACTTTTTTTTCCCTAATGCTTTCTAAGCCCAGGGTTGGATTGTTTATATATTATTCAACACATATAATATGATGCGGAAAATACCATTTTTGCCTGTATTTTAAGATTTTTTGATGTGGACCATTTTTAAAGTTATTGAATTTGGCACAATACTGCTTTTGTTTTAGTTTTTCACCATGTGGCATGTGGGATCTTAGCTGCCTGACCAAGGATCCAACCTATACCCTCTACATTGAAAGGCAAAGTCTTAGCCACTGGACCACCAGGGAAGTCCCATTTTTGCCTATATATTAGATGCAAAAAAAAAAGTTTAAAGTATAATTTGTTTGGTGTCTTATGGAAACCCACTCCAGTATTCTTCCCTGGAAAGTCCCATGGACATAGGAGCCTAGAGGGCTATAGTCCATGGGGTCACAAAGAGTTGGATACAACAGAGTGACTGATCGAAACTAAAAAGTAATGGAGTGGGAAGTATAGACTCTTATCCAGGATGATTTTGTATGCAGGCTCTTATTTTCAATTTCAACATTCAAAACACTTTGAAAATATCCAAAGGTGTTGTGTTGTGTTTTGCTGGTAGCTCATTTAGTGGCAAAAGTCTGACCTGACCTATGACTTATTTATTGTATTATTTATAAAAGATGCTTACTCCTTGGAAGGAAAGTTATGACCAACCTAGACAGCATATTAAAAAGCAGAGACATTACTTTGTCAACAAAGGTCCATCTAGTCAAGGCTATGGTTTTTCCAGTGGGCATGTATAGATGTGAGAGTTGGACTATAAAGAAAGCTGAGCACTGAACAATTGATACTTTTGAACTGTGGTGTTGGAGAAGACTCTTGAGAGTCCCTTGGACTGCAAGGAGATCCAACCAGTCCATCCTAAAGGCGATCAGTCCTGAGTGTTCATTGGAAGGACTGATGCTGAAGTTGAAACTCCAGTACTTTGGCCACCTGATGTGAAGGGCTGACTCATTGGAAAAGACCCTGATGCTGGGGAAGATTGAAGGCAGGAGGAGAAGGGGACGACAGAGGATGAGATGGCTGGATGGCATCACCGCCTCAATGGACATGAGTTTGGGTAACCTCTGAGAGTTGGTGATGGACAGGGAGGCCTGGTGTGCTGCGGTTCATGGGGTTGCAAAGAGTTGGACACGATTGAGCAACTGAACTGAACTGATCCTTCTTTGTCTGAAGGTTGATGTTCTGCTATAGAAATATTAACACGCTGGTTACAGGGGGCTGATTCAGACAACTCTGGAATGAGATATCACCCTTAAAATATCTAGAATATTCTGCACTCCAAAAAGAGGTATGGGGTAAAGGATATAAAATCGGTTGTGTGAAATGGGAGGAAAGGGTGAAAAGTGAGGATAAATTATGAAATTAAGATAGGTCTGTGCAATAAATAAATACAGGCTGTTTCCACTTAGTACCCTCTCGCCCAGAACAATGGCTGACCCTTAGTGAGGCCTGAGGGGTAGGCCGTGAAGACAGATAACAAATATGGCAGCCTGCTCTTTGTATTTACCCCATGAGGGGGCAGCGAGGGGGCAGCCTAGGACAAGCTGGCCTTGACGACACTGTCATCTTTGCTTGCATCTCTCTGTCCCTGGAGGAAGAGCAGGCCTTTCTGTAGGGAAGTCTGGTTTCAGGCCAATCCTAAGCGGCCCGGCCATGAACAACAACCAGGCTTTGCCTGGAAGGTCCCTGCGGTAGGGAAGCTGCCCTGCCCCTCGGTCTCGGGCACAGCCCTGCACCGCAGTCTCTGGAGCGAGTTTCAGGGAACGAGACAGGCCCGCAGGCTGCCTGCTCACGTCTCTGGCTTCCTGGCCTCTCCTCGGAGGGGCTTCTCATGGCGGCGTTCAGCACTTTTCGCCACCTTGACTCAGCACATTTTCACTTCCAGCCTTTCCTCTAGGCAAGCCCCCCACCCTCACCCTCACTCCCTGGCCCATAAGAGGGCAGGAGCTTTGTTTAGGACTCCCAGGGAATGCCCGGACCCCTCTCTCCCCTCCACACCAGGGGCCCATCCACCAGCCCCTCACCCTGCCTTGCTCAGCGGGCAGAAGGGGACCCGGGCAGCCATACCCGCTCCTACCTGCTGCCTGCACTGGGGCAGTAAGTGAACCAAGGCTCGCCGTGACTTTGGGCTCACCGTCCTACAAGACCACCTCGACACCTGACAGCTCAACTCCTGCCTAAGGGCAGTCCCAGTGCCGGCCCTGCAGCCGCCTCTGGAAACCGCCTGCCGCCCTTCTCCTGACCTCGCGCCATCTTTGTTGCCCCCTCCTTGCACTCTCTTATCAACGTTTAATCACGATCATGCTTTCATCCACTTACAAGTTCCTTGGCTTTATGTCCTCCTGTTTGCCATCAACTGTTCTTTCTCCTTTAAGTTCTCGAACAAGATATGGCTCACTTCAGAGCTTCAACACAAGACCCGGAAGAACACTGCTCTTTGCACTTCATCCGGCTTCATCCTGCTCTTCTTCACTAACCTCCTGTTCCACAGAGTCTTTCTGGATTTTTCCACTCCTGGTTGTGCACCTTCCCTCTGGGTGCCCAGTGTTTGCCTTTATCAAAACCCGTCATGCTTGATATTTGCTTAGTGATTACCTGCCTCTCAACTGGAATTCCTTTAGACTGGGAACTGAATTGCATTTATATCTCAGGATCACCAAGACTGCCTGGTTCTTGATAGACATTCAATAGATGCTTGGCGATGAGTAACATATTTAGCACAAGATTAAAAAAAAAACAAACAATAACCCAGAGTTTATTAGCCTATCTGTTAAGATTAAAAAAAAAAAAAAACAGGCTATATTAGTCTATCCATTATGATACAGATAACTTTACCCTTAAAGCTTTTTTTTTTGATGTATTATTTGTTGTTCTTACCCCAAGACAATTCTTCTCATATAACAGACCTTACTATTTCAGTTATGGTGATAAACTTTGTATTGGTCATTATATTTTTTTCATATTTTTAAATCTTCATAGAGTTTAAACTTCAGGGTCCTTCTGATTAGGGACTGATTAGTTTTTTTATTGATTGATCGGTTTTTAACTTTCTTTTCAACCTAAGTGAACCTTAATAAGAATACAGAGATATGAACTAGATGATCTTTTAAAGACAGTTCAAATCTGAAGAGTTTATGAAATTTATATATTGAAAATAAAAATTCTCTTCTAGATTATGCCTGACATAAAATATACATGAACTGTAAAACAGATTTAAAAATGTTACCTCTCACAAACACATAAAAGCAAACTTCAAACATTGTAAAATTAATAATTTTAAAATTCTGCTATATTTTCATTTATAGGTACTAAGAACCCTATCATCCATCTTTATTGGATTCTGCATCTCATTCTATTAGATTGTTTCCAGAATTTTAGAATTGACACATAATCTGACAATGCTGAAAATGTGCTCAGACACCTGTATTCTGTAGAAGAGACCACTATGAATATTAACATCGAATTACTCCAAGTTATAAAAAAAAAGTCAGTATTTTTTAAACCTCTGCTAAAGTGAAATGACTTTGACATTAAGCATTATTACTAAAATAAAAAATAACTGCATTACACTGACTGCATTTTTTGTTCTTACCCTTGGAAATGTTGTGAATCTATCCAGCTCTTCGACAAAGCAGAACATCTGCAGACTAATTGCCGACATAACAATCAAGAGGCTGGCAGTAAATACAACCAAACTCCCCAGCTTTTTTCCAGGACCAAAGATCTTGTACACAAAGTCTTCTAATGCAGGTGAGATTTTAATAAGCCGAACTACCCGAAGAACCTGTTGTAGGAGAGAAAAACACACACACTCGATCGTTAACATTGAATCTTAAATAAGTTCATACTAAAATCTCATTTTTTTGTAGCACTCTATAAAATCGCATTTTCCGTCTGAGTATTAGTGATGAAACACTTTAAGAGCTAAGATATTAGCCTAATTCAGTGCCTGCTGTACAATAAGAACTCAACAAATCCCAAAGGAATGAAGGCAGGAAAATGGTGACAACTCTGTTTTAACATATGCTGTGATAATTCAAAGTGGCATTAATTAACACTATTGTTGAAATAAAGTGGACAATTTTTCCTAATGTTCAAATATCAAAGAAAACATTAGTTCAATATTAGCTATATTCATTGTCATAAAACAGCCCTTCCTAGGGATTATTGTACATTCATAAAGCAATTTAAAAAATCTTTCCATCAGGGAGTCTTTATTCATGGCTAGACTGTTACCATAAGACCCATTCTATCCTTCCTTTAATTAATAGAACTTTCTGAATTTTAGCCTAGCAATTAGTTACCCAGGGGTATATGCTGCATTTTGTAGCCCCACTTACAAGTGTGGCTGGTAGAAGGTTCAGACTTATGGAATGTGAAAGGAAGTAATTTTTACACCTTATTTTTTCTTTAATATTTCAAGTGTTTTTATTCTGAGCAGTTGGTACAAAATATAATGACATGTGTCTTATTCTGTATAGTTCACTCTGTACAAGCTCTCAATCTCTGATCTGTCTACTTTTATGGATTTAACAGACTCTTACATTCACTTTACTCTCCTATATACTTCCTTCTTGCTCTCACTGGCAATTGAGTTTTGGCATGTGCATTTTTAGAACTCTTTGAGGAACTCCAGATTCAGACATGCTGGGATGTAGACTGAGTCCATGGTCAGACAAGGTGGATTAAATGGGAACAAAACAGGAACCATGAAATTAAATAAATTTGGCCTGGATATTTGTTATATCCTCCTCTAGCTGGGCAATGAGAACAACTGGAGTTGCCCATTTGGATCAGAAATAAAAGCTTCATATAAAAGGTGACAGCTTCAAACCAACCCAATAGGCTGGCTTTATGGATGACCACAGGGAACAGGGGGCTTCCCTGGGGGCTCAGATGGTAAATAATTCGCCTGCAATGTGGGAGACTTGGTTTTGATCCCCAGGTCAGAAAGATCCCCTCAGAGAAGGAAATGGTAGCCCATTCCATTATTCTTGCCTGGAGAATTCCATGGACAGAGGAGTTGAGTTGGGGGGGTGGTTTCAGTCCATGGGGTCACAAAGAGAAGGACACAACTGAATGACTTTCACTCACTCACCAAGTGGAGAAAACGTACATCAATCTTATCCAAGCCCTGATTTTTAGAACTTTGTAATTTTTTTAGAACTTTTTAGAACCTTGTGCTTAGCTGGTTATCTAAACACACATGTTTACATGTTTTGAATATATATGCAAAAACTCCCACACATAAGTAATTTTCTCATTCACTTAAAAAATACTATTATGTGCCAAACGCAGTGTTGGACAAATAAGATCCAATGGCTATTCCTATTACACACTGAGTGTTAATATAATACAAAGGCACAGCTCTTAAGGGTATGTCTATAAAATTAAAAGCATAAAGTAGAATATAATTAAAAGTTGAAGTATAAAGTACAGAAAAGTAACATTTTTCAACAAGTCTAAGATGCCATTGATTTTTTTTTATGTGCTGTTAAGAAATTGAAAATGCTGCTGATTAAAGTATAACACATCACTGATTATAAGGCAGATCCCAGTTTGAAAGTGTTAGTCATTCAGTCATGTCTGACCCTTTGAGACCCCATGGACTGTAGCAGCCTGCCAGGCTCTTCTGTCCATGGAATTCTCCAGGCAACAATACTGCATTGGGTTACTGTTTCCTTCTCCAAGTGATCTTCCCTACCCGGGGATTGAACCGGGGTCTCCTGCGTTACAGGCAGAATCTTTACCGTTTGAGTCACCAGGGAAGACAGATTCCAGTTTAGAGATGTTAAAATAGAAAAATTGAGGTCTTGGCATAAATGAAAGATGATAATTGAAACAGTAGTTCAAGATGGTTCAGTATCAATAAGAACTTAAGGTATCTTTGAAGGCTTCTCAGGAGAAAACAGAATATGGTAAGGAAAAGGAAATGCTTTAAAAGCTTATATTAAAATTTTTACACAAATAAAAACATGAGTTCGGATTTTTTTCCCAGCAACCCTAGCTTGCTAATCCTTCTGATTTTCCTTTGGGAAGTCATTTCTACTCTGCTCTTAATCTATGAGGCCCAGAAGGGACTCCCTGACTTCCACGATCCAGGCCTGGCCAGAGTATTCACAATGACCTCAGTCATCAGAACTTCTGTGGGGTCTAGAAGAAGTATCCTATATTTAGTCCCCAACTGGAATTACTATAAGAGCCACATAAGTTCCGAGCTTCTAGGGACCTTCTTTGCCACCACATGGAGAAAGACAGCTTAAGCATTATACCAACACAGAAGAAAGGTGAGTGGAGAAACGGACCGAGTCCCAGAGATACCATATTAACCTGTGAATTTGCCATCTCTGAAGTCACACGTATCTCCTACCACCAGATTCTGAATTAACAGTAACTACTGGTGGGCTATAGTCCATACGATATCAGAGAGTCAAACACAACTGAAGCCACTTACCCTGCACACGTACTGATAGTGAATCTGATTCCTGTTGTCTGCAGAACATTGTAGCTACATGTCTAATCAACTAATGGACAAATGTTTGAAGAAGTTGAAAAAATGTAGATTTCATTCATGTTCATTTAACATACTTCCCAGGTGGCTTGTGGTAAAGAATCTAACTCCTGCCAGTGCAGGGGACACAGGAGAAGTGGGTTCGGTCCCTAGGTTGGGAAGATTCCCCTGGAGAAGGAAATGGCAACCCACTCCACTATTCTTGCCTGGGAAGTCCCATGGACAGAGGAGCCTGGCGGGCTACAGTCTGTGGGGTCGCGAAGAGTCAGACTTGACTGAGCGACTGAACACCACCCACCACACAATACACACAAAAAGAAGAAAATTTATGTGAGAAATAATATTGTTCAAATTAAACATTTATACCACAGGCAAGTTTAAGCTACCAATTTTTCCCACTATAATTTTTAGCAAGGACTTTCAAACCAGAGCATATTACACTTGGGTCATTTTTGCAAATAACAAACAGCTTTATCATAAGAACTGTTAAAACAGTAACACTCATATTAACATCCAGAATAATAATATGAAAAGATTTTACATATTTATCAGACTTATTTATTCTCAGACATAAATGATTCACTATCTAATCGTTAAACAGCTGAGTCCAGGAAAGTTCACAGGAACAATTTAGCTGATCTATCGCTCACAGTACCCTGTGTTTTCTCCACTTGAATTAAAATCACATTTAAAAGACTGCCTAAGCAATTCTGAATCGTGTCCCAAATTCTAATGAAAACAGCCTATGTACATCTGTGCGATTTTGATAAATTAATATTTCACTAGCTGGAAGAAATAGAACTTAACACAATTCCCGCACTGGTGATTTGATCAGCGTTTTCAGGGGGGGTGAGCCTGCATCGTGGCAAGGCAGAATCCTTATCGGTGACTCTAATTACGCCTTTCGTTTATTTGAGGATAAGTGTGCTTTTCACTCTGTCTACCCAATAAAGCCTTTGGATTCTGTATTAAAACAGATACAAAATAAAGTACACCAGACATTCAAAGATAAGCATGGTAGGACATTCTGTGGTTGTTCTTAAAGCATATTTTCTTGGTCACATTTCTAAGTCTGTCACTAAAAGTCACTCTGCTGATTAATAGTGAGATACTGTAAAAGTTGGGCTTCCCAGGTGGCAAAGAATCCGCCTGCCAATGCAGCAGCCTGGCCGGCTACAGCCCATGTGGTTGTACAGAGCCGGACATGACTGATGCACAGCCATGGCACGACTGTAAAAATTGCGTGGTTAAGAACATGAACTACTGGGGGGAGTTTTCTGATGTTCCAGTGGTTAAAATTTCCCTTCCAATGTGGGTTTGATCCTTGGTCGGGGAGCAAAGATCCCATGAGCCCCACAGCCATAAAACAGAAACAATATAGTAACCAATTCAATAATAACTTTAAAAATGGTCCACTTCAAAGAAAAAAAAAAAGTCTTTAAAATAGAAGAATGTGAACTATGAGATTAAACTTCTTGGGAATGAGTTTCCACCATTTGCTGGTTATATGGTCTTTGGTGAGTTACTCAATCTCTAGGGACAGCAGTTTACACATATATTCTCTATCTACCAAGAAACAAATGGAACCATGAACTCGGCAGGGTGTCTGCACACCCTAGGTGTGCAAAAAATACCAGCCAGTGTCCTCACCCTGCTATGTTAGAACCAGAAATGAAAGTGAAAGTGTCAGTCGCTCAGTCATGTCCGACTCTTTGCAACCCACGAACTACAGCCCGCTAGGCTCCTCTGTCCATGGAATTCTCCAGGCAAGAATGCTGGAGTGGGTTGCCATTCACTTCTCCAGAGGATCTTCCCGACCCAAGGATCGGACATTCTGTGACTTTCAGTGGGACAGTGCTGCCTCTGTTCACTCCATCAAGCACACGTTCCCCTCAAGACAGGGGTCACGTGGTTCTCTCTACCTGGAACGCATCCCCCACAGACCTTCTCAAGATTCGCTCTTTCTCTGCCCAAATGTCCCCTCTTCAAAGAGGGCTTCCCTGGACAAACTTAGCCAAAACAGCACCCTCACCCCACAGCTTCTCCTTTTCCCCCTGCTTGCTCCTTCTGAATCGCATTTCCAGCAGTCCTATTCCTTTCATGCACTTGTATGTGAAAGGCTTGCCGTCTAGAATGCAAGTTTCCCAAGGTAGGGATCTTCTCTGTCTTGTTCACCTCTCTCCCTCAAGGTCTGGAACTGTGCCTGACACATAGGAGGTGCTTCAGAAATACCCCTTGGATAAATAGACGGGTGATACCAACTCTCAGAGATAAGTGATATAAGGGAGACGTTTTTTGTACACAAATATTGAAGGCAGGAGGAGAAAGGGATGACAGAGGATGAGATGGCTGGATGGCATCACTGACTTGATGGACATGAGTTTGAGCAAGCTGTGGGAGTTGGTGATAGACGGGGAAGCCTGGCGTGCTGCAGTCCATGGGGTCATAAAGAGTCGGACACAACTGAGCAACTCAACTGAATATCAACTCTCAGAGATGACGGATAAAAAGGGAGACATTTTGTACTCAAATGTTGACTTCGTTTAAATATGAAAAATGTGACATCCACTCCGGGAAGAACTGCTGCCAACATAATGAAGCAAGGTCAAGTGAGATGAGAAACAAGCATGCGGACCAACCAGGGAGATGAAAGTCAGCCCATAAAGAGCCAATCTGTTCAGGACAGTGGGTTCCCCATCTGTGAATCTGCAAAAATCCTGAGGTATCTAAACTTCTTGAGAGACTTATCTCTTAGGCACAAAATAAACGAGGCAGTGTCTAATGATCTCATTAGAAAAATATAAACTTGGCCATGGACACAGAGAGAGGAATGAAAATCACTCAACTACTAACAAAAAATTAAACTATTACAAATTATATAGGCATTAACATTGTTAACTTTGGGAAGCTCCTGGCGGTCCACTGGTTAGGACTCTGTGCACTCACTGTTGTGGGCCTCGCTAGTTGGGGAACTAAGATCCCACAAGCTGCATGGTATGGCCAGAAAAAAAATGCAAACTTCACTGACCAGGCGTTATGTGACCATATCTATAGCTATATGTCTGTATATATACAATGATTAGAGCCATGCATACCGATTTTAGATATTTTGTGTAAAGTAGACTAGAAGAAAAGAACCTAGAGATGGTGACTATTAACGATTTGTAATAATTTGGGTTATTTCTTTCCAGCCATTTTTTCATTTATAGGTATTCTATAAACATATATAAACTACATACGTTATTTATAGCCTGGATTTGTAGCTATACCTGTTATATACTTTTATACTGTTTTCATGTAAATAAAACAATCATATCTTTAAGTTACTATGTGAGCTCAGTCGCTTTAGTCGTGTCCGACTCTTTGTGACCCCATGGACTGTAGCCCACCAGGCTCCTCTGTCAATGGGATTCTCCAGGCAAGAATACTGGAGTGGGTTGCCATGCTCTTTTCCAAGGGATCTTCCTGACTGAGGGATAGAACCCACGTCTCTTATGTCTCCTGCATTGGAAGGTGGGTTCTTTACCACTGTTCATCATAATCATTTTTATGGTCAAATTTCCATATGACTTACCAAGCTATTCCTCACATTTATCACTTAAACAGTTCCCATTTTTTCTCTCATCAATAATCCTAGACTAAATATCTTTGTTTGCAAAACTTTGACCTATGTGTAACTTTTCAATGAAAAATTATCTGAAAGAAATGCTAACAATTTTAAAGCAAGCCCTGAATATATTTTATCTGGTATCCTTGCTGAAAGAGGCATCAATGTCTTTCTTAATTTGGTTAATTTAATAGGTTTATAAAAAAGATATGTTGTAGCTTTAACTATGAGGCATATTTTCTGCAATTATGTACAATGATTCTCTAACATTAGGTACTAAATGTGCATGTTGATTCTGTGAATCTAGACAGCAGTGCCCAAGAGCATATAATGACATATGCTTGGAAAGCATATTTTGTATCAAGAGTTTTAAATGTGTATGTCTCCTGCCCCAGCCATCTCACTTTATGATAACCAAGCCTGAGGATATAACCCAACAAGTGACAAGGGATTTTCGTTCAAAGATGTTGACAGTACTGAAAGCTCGAACCATGATGCCCTCTGTGAGTTCAATATGCTTGGCTGTGATTGCTGGAGACTCAGCTTTTTATGTGTGTTTGTGGGGTATGTTTTTCATTTTTGTGAACTGTATTTTCATGTCCTTTCTTCTAGGTATCAGAAGTATTCAGTTTCAGATTGCAGTCTGGCAGTTGAAGTTAATATTGCTCTGAATATGACAGCTTCAGCACCAATAAATAAGTTCGTCAGTGAAGTTGGAATGTATTTTCTTTCATCTAAGGAATTAGAATCTTCTTTCGCTGCGTGGTTTTTAAAAATTCTACTGCCATTTAATTCTCCAAGTCTTTAAAATATCTATTAAGAAAACAATGCAACTTCTGACATTTACATGACAAATTATATAAATAACCAAATTTCGACTCAGAAAATGACTATGAGATTTTTAAAATTAGGATATCCCATATACATATATTTTGACCAAGTATTTAAAATATCACTCAGCACATGGCTATTGCTAACAAAGAACATAACATTAATACTCACTTTTGTTTACTTAACGATTATAAAGTAATATGATTCAATATAATGCACTTAAAACAATAGATACCCAGTTATTACAAAGTAAAAATTACAGATATTATAATTTAATCACCACAAAGAAATTTATAGGCATTTTTAAATAATAAAGTATGACTATATTCTGTAAAGGTAAGTTTAATTTTTTATTGTTTCAATTTTAAGTACTTTTGAGCAAACAAATTTAGGCTTATTAAGAAGAGAGATCTACTCTTGGAATTAAAGTCATATATAAAGTCATATATCAATTTCAAAATTTAATATGAATGCTCAGATTATAATACCCATGTGAATATAAAATATGTATGTCTATTGTGCTGTGCTAACTTTTTGTGAACTGTATGAAAAACACCTCCATTTATTACTATAAATTTTTTGGAGTTTATAAACAGTAATTTTTTATCTTTTGCCATGCCATGAGACATGTAGGATCTTAGTTTCCTGACCAGGGATTGAACCTGTGCTCCCTGCAGTGGAAGTACAGAGTCCTAATCACTAGTCTGCAGGGAAGTCCATTATATCTGATTTACTTCATTTATTTTTGGTTATACCAGCACACGTGAGCTCTTAGTTCCCTGACCAGGAATTAAACCAGCGTCTCCTGTATTGGAAGCTCGAGTGTTAATCTCTGGGCCACCAAGGAAGTCCCTACGATTTATGAATGTGCTATTTTTGGTATTTAAGATGTCACTGAGCCCATCTCAAGTTTGTAGTTAGAAAGGTTGTTGCAATATCTAGTTGTTAGAATGCATGTATGTTCTCTGGAAAGAAAACAATTCTAAAGAAAAACAGGCATTATGTGTATTACCTGAAAGTATGTGAACTGGGAATGATAAAGGTCTGGATATGCATGAAGAGTGGTTCCAATTACGAGTAGCAGCTCGAATTTGTGGAGAGATGAGCTAATATATCCAGTGAATCCCAAACACCATATCTTCAGAAGTGCTTCCAAATCAAAAAGTACTGTAAAAGCCACCTAGAGGAAAAAAGAGTGAAATTAAAATCAACCCACAATTTATTTCAAAATATGTCATGTGTTTGTTAGTGCATGAATTTTCACCACTAGCATAAAAAAGAGAAGATATGTTATATAAAAATATAGAATGAAATTTTACTAAAAAGATGGTTTTAAAACACACCAACTAGAACATCACAGACCAAATGTATCTTCAGTGATCAGAGAAGCATGGAAAAGTATTAACTGTTTCTGAGAGGTATTATTTCATTAATTTTCTCTAAATTTTCAAGACCTGTACTTAGAGTACTTCTTTTTTTTTTCCCCCAGAAAAAACTCGTTGACCAGGCGACATGAGGTATCTTATAAATTTGCTGCTGCTGCTGCTGCGTCGCTTTAGACGTGTCTGACTCTGTGCGACCCCATAGACGGCAGCCCACCAGGCTTCCCGTCCCTGGGGTTCTCCAGGCAAGAACACTGGAGTAGGTTGCCATTTCCTTCTCCAATGCATGAAAGTGAAAAGTGAAAGTGAAGTCGCTCAGTCATGTCCGACCCTCAGCGACCCCATGGACTGCAGCCTACCAGGCTCCTCCGCCCATGGGGTTTTCTAGGCAAAAGTACTGGAGCAGGGTGCCATATTTGGTGCCCCTTTAAATCAACTTCTGGTGGACATTTCCCAGACCTGAAAGTAAAGTGATTCTGAACTTTAATCCCACATGGGCAGGCACGTGCTGTCTGATTTTCAGTAAAGTGTACTCTTTTTCTATTCTTCTGGAGTCAGGATCATGACTCACGATTTCCTTTTGAGGGAGGGACAGTTTCCTTCTCTCACAGAGGTAAAGACCTCATGTGTCCTGATGCTATACAGCCCCGCCTCCTGTCCAGGTTACAGCTCTTTGTAAGGCACCTTCTAGGTGATAAGAACATGCAAACACCCTCAGGGCAGCTACTGGCCCTGGTGCCCCCTGGGAGTTCTGCATTCGCGTCAAAACACTTTCTGGACTTTGAGACTGTTCCTCTAATTTTTGCATGCTCTGCTAAGCATTTTAAATGTTTTACTATTCTAGGTGTCACTCTTAATAATTTCATAGATGATTTTCAGCCACTTCTGGGGACCATGTTCTATGTGGTTCCCAGAATCAATAAGCTATTTATTTTGTGTTTAAACGTGATCATATTTTCTATGTTTAAAAAAAAAAATCTTGAACCTTCTTTGCCCCAGTCTGTAATCAACCACTTCTGTAAGGGCATATTTTCTATGATTTTTGATAGGAAAATTCAGCCTTCTTACATTTAGCGTGCCAAAGTTATACCTAGGCTTATGTTTTTAGTTCATTGTGTGTCATTGATGTTTATCTTTTAACTTTTTCTTGTCTTTTCTGGCTTGGGCAAATCGTTGTTAATGTCTTTTTTCTTCCTTCTTTATTTAGACTATATTTTTCTAATCTCCCGGCTTAAGGCTCAACTGTCATGTATTAATCTATACCTTTTTATTATTGCATCCAAATTAAATAATTGCAAACTCCTCTCCTGCTCACTCTTCCCTCACACCCTTACCAACCTATAAACTGCATAGTATCATCCATCTTTCACCCCCACTCCTAGTGATACCACACCTCTTCCTAAATTTTGCTTTTTTTTTTTTTTAAATTTTGCTTTTTCTGAGATCATCCACCAAAGTTTTTTTTTTTTTTTTTTTTTTTGGCCACAATGCGTGGCTTACATGGCCTTAATTGTACAACCAGGGATTGAACTGTGCCCTCTGCAGTGGAAGCTCGCAGTCTTAACCACTGGACTGCCAGGAAAGTCCCAATGCTAGCTTCTTGAATAGTAATTATTGCTTTTTTATCAAGCCCCAGGTGGAGCCAGTGGTAAAGAACATGCCTGTCAATATAGGAGATGCAGGAGACATGGATTCGATCAGTGGGTCGGGACCCTGGAGGAGGGCATGGCAACCCACTCCAGTATTTTGCCTGGAGAATCCCATGGACAGAGGAGCCTCACAGGCTACAGTCCATGGAATTGCAAAGAGTGGGACAGAAACGCCTCAGTTTAGGAACATTTTCTTCTCTCATTTATTATTACTTTTCCGTTCCCTTTGTCCTTCAGGGACTCCTATTATTCCAAAATCAAGTTTAGACTCTTGATTTTCCCTCTTGATTTCTACCATTTCTTTATTTTTACCCACTTGTTCTCTCATATAATTAGCTCTCATCAATGACCATGCCCTTTTCAGCTCATTTTTTTGAAAATGCTAGTCAAAGTTCAGAAGGTCTGTTTTTTGCCTTAATTAACTATCTTTGAGATACTGGGTGGAGTGGGGGGGACCCTCTTCTCTGGCCCATCCATTCTACCAGATTGGGAAATTTCTGTACATATTCATCTTGGATTTCAAGTTCCATCTTCAGTTTCTGAGTCCCTTTGTGTGTGAATATTTTTCTTTGCTTGCTCACTGCTGTATGTTTTGTTTATTTGTCTTTAATGCTCTCAACAGTGGTGAGATTATTTTTGGTGATAAATGACCTAAAACCCTACGGCCACTTGGCTGGGCAGCAGGGGGAAGGCAAAAGGAGAAGGGGGCCGTCAAGGATGAGATGGTTGGATAACATCACCTACTCAATGGACATGAACTTGAGCACACTCTGGGAGACAGTGAAGGACAGAGAAGCCTGGTGTGCTGCAGTCCATGGGGTCGCAGAATTGGACACAACTTAGTGACTGAACAACAAGAAGAGGAAGGAAGAAGCTGCTTTGTGTCAGGATTCCATCCCAGGCGGGTGGAATCCATTCCTGGGAGTAATTCAGCTCTTCGGGAGATTCTTTGCCTGGATCTCAGAGATCAACAGGATTCTTCTGGGTCTCCCAGGACCACAGTTTCTCTGCAGGGTCGGCCTCAGGTGCCCAGAGGACCCAGATCCTGGCCACAAGTCCCAACAAGAGGCAATTAATCTCCAGCCCTGGCTTCTCAGCCGGGGCCCTGCAGCACAGGAGGAAGTCCAGCAGCTGTCCCCCTCCCCCAGGCATCTTGGCAGAGTCTTGGAGAAATTGAAACTCCATGGGTCCATCTGAAGGCTTCCCTGCAGCCTGGCTCGGCAGCTGTATTACCAGAGGCAGCAGCGGCCAGTACCCAGGGTCCACCTCTCCCTCACCTGTATTTTCAGACTTTCATTCCAAGGGAAGGAACGTAATTCATATCAAAGTGGCCTTTTCTTTTTTCTCTTTTTAAATCAGGGAACTACCAATAAATGCCGGAAATACATTCGAATAGATTGCCTAATTACATATAAATATAATTAATCACTTTACTAACTTTACATTTGCTATCAAAAGACAGATGGAACAATCTGTTTAAATGATCATAATTTATAATAAATATGCAGTTGGATCCTTGTGCATTATTATTCGCCTGGTGGGAAAACCATGTGCTTTTCAAAGCCACTAAAAGGCACTAAAAATGATTTAGCAAAGTATTATGTGACTATGTATAAACACCGATATTCCTACTGATTTTCCTACTATAATTCCTGATTCCAATTCTCCTGGGAGGAAATGCCTTGGTTACATTGTCTGTGATGTTAACAGGCACATGCTAACATGAACATTGTTAACATTGTCTGTGAATTGTTACAGGCCAACATTCCATTCTCCAAGAAATAGTATTAGTCCCGAAGTCCTAAAATTTCATGGAATAATATGATACATAAAAATATGTCTAACTTAGTCATCAGTTCAGTTCAGTTGCTCAGCTGTGTCCAGCTCTTTTTGATCCCATGAATTGCAGCACGCCAGGCCTCACTATCCATCACCAACTCCCAGAGTTCACTCAAACTCATGTCCAGTGAGTCAGTGATGCCAACCAGCCATCTCATCCTCTGTCATCCCCTTCTCCTGCCCCCAATCCCTCCCAGCATTAGTCTTTTCCAATGAGTCAACTCTTCGCATGAGGTGGCCAAAGTACTGGAGTTTCAGTTTAGCATCAGTCCTTCCAAAGAACACCCAGGACTGATCTCCTTTAGAATGGACTGGTCAGATGTCCTTGCAGTCCAAGGGACTCTCAAGAGTCTTCTCCAACACCACAGTTCAAAAGCATCAATTCTTTGGCACTCAGCTTTCTTCACCACATCAATTCTTCAGTGCTCAGCTTTCTTCACAGTCCAACTCTCACATCCATACATGACTACTGGAAAAACCATAGCCTTGACTAGACGGACCTTTGTTGGCAAAGTAATGTCTCTCTGCTTTTGAATATGCTATCTAGGTTGGTCATAACTTTCCTTCCAAGGAGTAAGCTCTTTTAATTTCATGGCTGCAATCACCATCTGCAGTGATTTTGGAGCCCCAAAAATAAAGTCTGACACTGTTTCCACTGTTCTCCCATCTATTTCCCATGAAGTGATAGGGCCAGATGCCATGATGTTAGTTTTCTGAATATTGAGCTTTAAGTCAACTTTTTCACTCTCAGCAAATTTGGAAAACTCAGCAGTGGCCACAGGACTGGAAAAGGTCAGTTTTCATTCCAATCCCAAAGAAAGGCAATGCCAAAGAATGCTCAAACTACTGCACAATTGCACTCATCTCACATGCTAGTAAAGTAATGCCAAAATTCTCCAAGCTAGGCTTCAGAAATACGCGAACTTACTCATAATTATGGGTTATTCTTGCAAAGGGGAGAACTATGTCAGGAATTACAGAAGGGATTTAGGGAAATTAAGTTGCCAGTGTTGGTTAGAGGGTTTAGCACAGGATTTCAATTCAGCAGAAGGTAACGGTTTGGAACAATCAGGGCAGAAGCAGTGAGGAGGTAATTTTAGTAAGCTCCTTTCAATGGATGGCTCTAGCCTGAGTCAATGAACTCAACATTGAAGGTTGCTGGACAGCATGGAACTTACCAGTCACAGTGCTGGCCATACAAAAGGAAGGAGGCTGGCAAGTTATCTGTAGAATCCAGTTACACGGAAGTGCTCCCCCAAAGCATCATCTAAGCATGTGCCCAGTTTAGAGGTTTACTGCAAATCTTTTTTGTTTTTAATTTATTGGAGTACAGTCGATTTACACTGTTGTGTTAGTTTCAGGTATACAGCAAAGGGAGTCAGTTTTACATATACATGTATCCATTCTTTTTAGATTCTTTTCCCATACAGCTCATTACAGAGTATCGAGTACAGTTCCCTGTGCTATACAGTAGGTCCTTATTAGCTATCTATTTTATATATAGTAGTGTGCATATGTCAGTCTCAGTCTCCCAGTTTTTTTGTGTGTGTGCCGTGCCATGCAGCACGTGGGATCTCAGTTTTGCGACCAAGGATTGAATCCACGCCCTCTGCCATGGAAGTGTGGCGTCTTAACCACTGGACTGCCAGGGAAGTTCCCAATCTCCCAATTCATCCCTCCTTCACTTCCCCCTTGGCAACCATAAATTTGTTTTCTACATCTGTGATTCCATTTCTGTTTTGCACATATGCTCACTGTACCATTTTTTAGATTCCATGTATAAGTGATATCGTATGACATTTGTCTTTCTCTGACTCACTTCACTCAGTATGACACTCTCCATGTCCTCTGCAAATTCTTAGCTGTCAGCATTGCAACCTTTGGGAGTCTCCTTTTCATTACCCCTAGTCTAGGAGCACCCATGACCTTCGCCCCTAACTCAGCAGGCCCCACCCTGAGAAGGTCACAGTAGGACCTTTCCTCTGTCTCGAATCCTCAGAGGACATTATACCATCAGTGGGTGCTTAAAGATGAAACTTGTCTTTTTAAGGGGGAAGGCAAGATTTGTGAGAGGAGGATACTAAAACTTTTCCTACACATTGTTGCCACGTTACTTGAAGAAACTTGAAAACAACACATGAAAACATCAAAATATTCTTTCTTCTTACAATTTTTCCTAAATCAGGGATTTGCAATCTTTTTTTAACCACCCCCAAGCCTTTTTAAGATATTTTGTTTCTAATCACTACCTCATATGGAATTTTTATTAGCATATATATATATGTTATAAATATAAACATATCTAACTCTGCTTTATATATGGGAAGAGTAGGGTTTTTTTTTGCCTCTCCAAGTTTTTACCCCCTTAGGGGTTTTTCCCAACCCCTCTTGAGAATTTATGCTATACAGATAAATCAGGTTTGATATTACCATAGCAGAGTTTAACTAACATTTTCAGGAATGCAGGTTTTATGAGTTTTTAAAATACCACATTTTATTATTTATTTTCCAAATTTTCATCTTATACTAATAAATATGCTATCTAATATCTACTATAACAAGCCCTCTTGTCCTCAAGGAAATTATCAATAATGGAATGCAAATTTAATTAAAATTAAATAAAATGAAATAAATTTAATTAAACAAATAAAAGTGACAGGAGTTACTGTTCTAAGAAACATTATTATACTTGTTCTTACGATGACAACACATAACTTGTGAAAAGATTTTTTTTTTTTATAATGAAGAATACAAGAAATTAGTTTAAAATGCTTGTTTTCTAAAAGAACTTGTAATTGGATTTGTGAGGCTGGCAGGTAAGACAACAAGTTGATGGCCAAGTTTCTGAAGCTCAGGAGAAAAATAACTGAATGGAAAATGACATGCTTAATATAAATGGAATAATGGAAACTGTTCTGCCCTTTTAACTCCATGAATAATGTATGAACATTGATCAGTGACAAATTATAAATTTGTGATACACAGGTCTGAGAAGATAAAAGAGCAGAAATACTGCCCATATGTGCAAAGATATTTGAAATATATTATCCAAGATTTGTGTTGCAAACTCTATTTCATAATTTCAGAGAAACATGATGGATATTCATTAGAAAATGTATGCACATTTATCACAAAAGAAGACTCTAGCATAAAACTCACAAGAAACACAACATAGGCACCTCTATTCTCCTAAATGAAATTCAAGTTAAATAACGCTCAAATAAATGATGACCCACATCATTTCTGAGGTGTCAGTAAATCACCTACTCTTAGTATATGGCGTACCTTCAATTCTCTAGACAGTTAAAGAGCAGACTTTGGAGATGGATCATTGAATAGTCAAAAATGTCATTATTGTATTATTTTTCGCCTAACAAGATACTGCTCAAATCTTTTAGAAACACATGAAGAAGCTATAGTCAAAAGAAACTTATTTAATTAAAGTTTCCCAGAAGATGAAATTAAATCCAATGATAATATGAAAGACTGCTGGTAGAATAAGATGAGTTATTTTCATAATTCAGTCATTTCTTATGATTAATGAGCTGAAACATGGGTGTCAGATTCTGTTGGAACTAAAATAAATGGCTCTTTCACGTAATTTCATTTTTAACAAATATCTTAAAGCCAAATGTCTTCAGAGGAACATAGAAACCACTTTGCTAGAAAAGATAACTTTCTATAAGATGGCAAAAAGAGTCCATGTTGATGAAAGGCCTTCTGCTTCAAAACACAGAACAATCAGAAAAATTGAAAACCGAAGAGACACCTTGGAGTTCAAAATGAGGTAAACCTGTCCCTTGACCAGAAATGAAACAGGGGCATGCTCTTAGAGCTTCACTGTTCTCGCTCGCTCTCAGCAATTGACAAGTTTCTTAAAAGAGGGACTAAGTTAAAATTTTTAATTGTGCATAAGACTGTGCTGATAAACTTCTGTTAAATGTACAATCTGCTGGATATACAGATATATTTACATATTTTTATATAATGAAAAGTAAAAGTCTTAGTCACTCAATTGTGTCCAACTCTTCGAGATCCCATCAACCATAGCCCATCAGGCTCCTCTGTCCCTGGAATTCTGCAGGCAAGAATACTGGAGTCGGTTGCCATTTCATTCTCCAGGAGATCTTCCTGATTCAGGGACGGAACTTGGGTCTCCTGCACTGCAGGCAGATTCCTTACCAACTGAGCCTCCAGGCAAAAGCATTGTTTAAGTACTGTTCAAGTTTTATTATTTATTAATAAAGGTTAATAAATATAAATTATATTATTAAAGTGTATTAATAAATTTAATAAATACAAATATATTTATACATTGTAAAATATAACTATGTTCATTATGTTAATGTATAATAATGTGATTTTATGTGTAACAGTAATGATAATAGATTATTTTAGGTCAAAATGAAAAATGAAAACTTCCAAAAGAAAGTAAATCTTTACATTGTTATGTTTATGCAGAGCCTCAAAAACAAAGAAAAGTTTTCCCTGTTTCTCAACTAATTCTAAATTTAGGTTAATTAAACCAAAATAACTAAACAAGGCCCCAGCCTTTCAACAGAAGCTAAGCAACTGAATTTATGCTTAAAGACTGTTTTCTAGACTGCAAGTTGACTCTTAATGATTTATTTTGGATTTTCAAAATAATTTATTCTGGAATATGTGGGAACTCAAGAAATTACTTCTCTGAAAGCTCATGGCCTCTGGTAATCTATTTTAAAAATAAACTTTATAAAATATTACATAATGCCATTTCCTTAAATACTGTATCATTATAGTCCATAAACTTGAATTGCTGTTGTTATAGCCATTTTGAGGATTAACAGACATAATAAATTCCTTTAAAGCACTTGGCAACATAATGCAACTTCTAAAAAAAAAAATAGCAGCTCTTATGTTGTTAGTCTTACTATATTTGAATTCAACACAAAGGGATGTTTGTTGACATGCTCTGTGTCTCTAGAGGCTTCCCTGGCAGATCAGATGGTGTTTCTATAGCTTAAACCAAGATCAAGCTCATTGCTTATTTTTGTAAAGAAAGTTTTGCTGGCACACAAGCACTCTGAAGCCACATTTCCTTCAGCATAACAACAGCAGAGTTGAGTAGCTGAAGCAGAGGACACATGGTCTGAAAAATCTGAAATGTTTACTGTCTGGCTCTGCAAGAAAAAAGTCTGTTGACTCTTGGCTTAAGCCCAAACCACCTTTATCAATTTTTTTCAAAAGAGAATATTTTATAAAAAAAAATCCAGTGTGATTAAAATGACTTATCCACATTCATTTGAAACTCGCCACTTTGACTTGTGTAGAAGTTTCTGATACAAAGAAAAGAGATAATGTGATTGGAATAAAGATGAAGCACACTTTGGGAAACTCAGGTACACCTCATCAGTGAAGAGACATGGAACGAATTCGGAATGTTTCAGTAGTTCAAGAATAAAGCGACACCTGTTGTTTTTTAAGTGAACAAAATCTCTACTATGTTGTTGATGAAAATCAAATTTACTTTCAGTGGTTTTGGAAGTGGGCAACAATTAATAGAAAGATAGCATGTGCCATATTTTACCATGCAATCCCACCTGATGCAAAGAGCCGACTCACTGGGAAAGACCCTGCCTGATGCTGGAACAGACGGAAGTCAGGAGGAGAAGAAGATGACAGAGGATGAGATAGTTGAATGGCGTCACTGACTCAATGGACATGAGTTTGAGTAAACTCTGGGAGATGGTGAAAACAGGGAAGCCTGGTGTGCTGCAGTCATGGGGTTGCAAAGAGTCAGACACAACTTACTGACTGAACAACAACCTCTCTTGTTGATTTTTTAAATTAAAAAAATAGTACTATTGGAATTTCTTGGGGGCACGGTGGTTAAGAATCCGTTTACCAATGCAGAGGACACAGGTTTGATCCCTGGTCTGGGAAGATCCCACATGCCTCGGGGCAACCAAGCTAGCGCGTCACAACTTCTGAGCTGCAACTACTGAAGCCTGTGTGCCTAGAGCCTGTTCTCTGCAACAAGAGAAGCCTCTGCAATGGGAAGACCCACCTCGCCGCAACTAGAGAAAGCCTGCACCGAGCAACGAAAACCCAGTGCAGCCAAAATAAATAAAAAAATTAATTTATTTTAAAGGAATAGTACTATATAAAAAAAGAACAGCAAGGATTTTTCATCTACCATTGGATGCTACCTATACCCTTAAATAGTATCAGTGAACTCTACACTACTAGAACATTTGAAGTTTTGTTGGAATTTCTTATAGTATGATCATCTATTGGGTTATGTGTAGTGGACTTGAGGTGGATAAACCTAGAATCTGTCAAACAGAGTGAAGTAAGTCAGAGATAAGTCAGAAAGAGAAAAACAAATTTCATATATTAAGAAGAATAACAGGCAAGTTTGACCTCAAAGTACAAAATGAGGGAGGGCAAATACTAACAGAGTTTTGCAAGAGAACACACTGGCCATAGGAAACACCCTCTTCCAACAGCACAAGAGAAGACTCTACACGTGGACATCACCACATAGTCAATACTGAAATCAGATTGACTACATTCTTTGCAGCCAAAGATGGATAAGCTCTATACGGTCAGCAAAAACAAGACGGGGAGCTGACTGTGGCTCAGATCATGAACTTATTGCAAATCAAATAAATTGAAGAAAGTAGGGAAAAACACTAGAACATTCAGGTATGACCTAAATCAAATCCCTTATGATTACACAGTGGAAGAGACAAATAGATTCGAGGGATTAGATTTGATTGACAGAGTGCCTGAAGAACTATGGATCGAGGTTCGTGACATTGTACAGGAGACAGGGATCAAGACCATCCCTAGGGAAAAGAAATGCAAAAAGACAAAATGGTTGTCTGAGGAGGCCTTAAAATGGCTGAGAAAAGAAGAGAAGCTAAAGGCAAGGAGAAAAGGAAAGATATACCCATTTGAATGCACAGTTCCAAAGAATAGCAAGGGGAGATAAGAAAGCCTTCCTCAGGGATCAATGTAAAGAAATAGATGAAAACAATAGAATGGGAAAGACTAGAGATCTCTTCAAGAAAACTAGAGATACCAAGGAAACATTTCATGCAAAGATGGGCACAATAAAGGACAGAAATGGTATGGACCTAACAGAAGCAGAAGATATTAAGAAGAGGTGGCAAGAATACACAGAAGAACTATACAAAAAAGATCTTCATGACCCAGATAACCACGATGGTGTGATCACTCAGCTACTGTCAGATATCCTAGAGTCCGAAGTCAAGTGGGCCTTAGGAAGCATCACTATGAACAAAGCTAGTGGAGGTGACAGAATTCCAGCTAAGCTATTTCAAGTCCTAAAGGATGATGCTGTTAAAGTGATGCACTCAGTTTGCCAGTAAATTGGGAAAACTCAGCAGTGGCCACAGGACTGGAAAAGGTCAGTTTTCATTCCAATCCCAAAGAAAGGCAATGCCAAAGAATGTTCAAACACAATACCATTCATCTCACACTAGCAAAGTAATGCTCAAAATTCTCCAAGTGAGGCTTCAACAGTACATGAACCAAGGACTTCCAGATGGAGGTCAAGCTGGATTTAGAAAAGGTAGAGGAAGCAGAGATCAAATTGCCAACATCTGTTGAATCTGAAAAAGCAAGGGAGTTCCAGAAAAACATTTACTTCTGCTTTATTGACTATGCCAAAGCCTTTGACTGTGTGGATCACAACAAACTGTGAAAAATTCTTAAAGATATGGAAATACCAGACCACCTTACCTCCCTCCTGAGAAATCTGTATGCAGGTCAGGAAGCAAGTTAGAACTGGACATGGAATAATGGTGACTGGTTCCAAATTGGGAAAGGAGTACGTCAAGGCTGCATATTGTCACCCTGGTTATTTAATGCAGAGTACATTATGAGAAACACTGGGCTGGATGAAGCACAAGATGGAATCAAGATTGCCGGGAGAAATATCAATAACCTCAGACATGCGCATGACACCACCCTTATGGCAGAAAGTGAAGAACTAAAGAGCCTCTTGATGAAAGTGAAAGAGGAGAGTGAAAAAGCTGGTTTAAAATTCAACGTTCAAAAAATGAAAATCATGGCTTCCAGTTGCATCTCTTCATGGCAAATAGATGGGAAAACAATGGAAACAGTGACAGATTTAATTTTCTTGGGCTCCAAAATCACTGCAGATGGTGACTGCAGCCATGAAATTAAAAGTCGCTTGCTCTTTAGAAGAAATGTTATGACCAACCTAGACAACATATTAAAAAGCAGAGACATTGCTTTGCTGACAAAGGTCCATCTAGTCAAAGCTATGGTTTTTCTAGTAGTCATGTATGGATTTAAGAGTTGGACCATAAAGAAGGCTGAGTGCCGAAGAATTGATGCTTTTGAACTGTGGTGTTGGAGAAGACTCTTGAGAGTCCCTTGGACTGCAAGGAGATCAAACCAGTCAATTCTAAAGGAAATCAGCCCTGAATATTCATTGCAAGGACTGATATTGAAGCTGAACCTCTAATACTTTGGCCACCTGATGTGAAGAACAGACTTTGGAACATTGGAAAAGACCCTGATGCTGGGAAAGATTGAAGGCAGGAGGAGAAGCAGACAACAGAGGATGAGATGGTTGGATGGCATGATGGACATGAGTTTGAGTAAGCTCTGGGAGTTGGTGATGGACAGGGAGGCCTGGCCTGGTACTTTCCATGGGGTTGCAAAGAGTCAGACACAACTGACTGAGTGACTGAACTGAACTGATACATATAGAATCTAGAAAAACAGTACTGATGAATCTATTTTCAGGGCAGGAATAGAGAAGCAGACATAGAAAACAGACTTGTGGACACAGCAGGGGTAGGACAGGTTGGGATGAATTGAGAGTAGCATTGAAATATACACTTATCAGTGTAAGATAGATAGCTGGTGTCAAGCTTCTGTATGGCAAGGGAGCTCAGCTGGTGCTCTGTGATGACCTAGAGGGGCAGGATGGAGGAGCAGAAGGGAGGCTCAAGAGGGAGGGGACATATGTGTATTGATAGCTGGTTCATGCTGTTGTATAGCAGAAACTAACACAGCATTGTAAAGCAATTATCCCCTATCTGCTTTTAATAACGATCCATACTTTCTGTGCTGGATTTGCAGCAAAATTATATCCATTTTTCAGGTGTTCGGTTGGACATAATTTCTTTGTGGGCCTATGTCATTGATTCTGCATAGCATAAAAACTTGTTACTATTTACTGTCTATATTTCTTGCTTAACTGTAAGCTCCATACACCACAATTCTAAATGGCTCAGTGGTAAAGAAGCAGCCTGCCAAGCAAGAGATTAGGTTCAATCCTTGATCCAGGAAGATCCCCTAGAGAAGGAAATGGCAACCCACTACAGTATTCTTGCCTGGGAAACCCCAAGGACAGAGGAACCTGGCTGGCTACAGTCCATGAGGTCGAAAAGAGTCAGACATGACTTAGCAACTGAACAACAACAAAAAAAGTTCCAAATATGACACATATATTAGGCAATGTCACGTCACAGAGACTATTTCAGAGAAAGTTTAATACTAATGATATTTTCTTAAAGGAAACACATCTCCACCAAGGGAGGAATTCGTAAGTGACTCCTTAAAAGTTCTGCATACCCACATAGAAGTTTGTATTCAATAGCTGTATACCATCAATTCTTTTTCTGAAAAATTGATGTGTGGGTGGATTGACTTTTTGTTAACCAAATCCATTTTTAAATGCACTGGGAGAATTCCAGATATAGAAGAGAACCCAACTCTGAGGCAAATTGATTTTGTATGTGGAAAGTGCTTTTGTAATAAAAATAATCACATTGTGATGCTTCTGCTTTTTAAGTTTTATTTTTCATATTGGATTTCTCCAAGTGTAGCACAGCTAGATATGTATTCCTCACTTACATGATGAATGGGTTTCTAAAGAGTTGTCCGTCAATCAATTTTTCCATAAATACAGAACCCCTGAATTCTAAGGTCTATTATAGACATAATTCTTCACAATAAAAAAGGCAGGGGTCTCTGGAAATCATTAAGAAATATTTAGGCAACAAATGTTAACAAGATTATCCCAGCAGTAAGATGTGCTACTACAAAACTCTAGTATGGGCTGAAGGAAGCAAGAAGATTTGTTATTTTAATCACTTCAGTTCAGTTCAGTCGCTCAGTCGTGTCTGACTCTTTGCAACCCCATGAATCGCAGCACACCAGGCCTCCCTGCCCATCATAAACTCCTGGGGTTCACTCAAACTCATGTCCATCGAGTCGGTGATGCCATCCAGCCATCTCATCCTCTGTCATCCCCTTCTCCTCCTGCCCCCAATCCCTCCCAGCATCAGGCTCTTTTCCAATGAGTCAACTATATAAGGTGGCCAAAGTATTGGAGTTTCAGCTTTAGCATCAGTCCTTCCAATGAACACCCAGGACTGATCTCCTTTAGAAAGGACTGGCTGGATCTCCTTGAAGTCCAAGGGACTCTGAGAATCTTCTCCAACACCACAGTTCAAAAGCATCAATTCTTTAGCACTCAGCTTTCTTCACGGCATCGATTCTTCAGCGCTCAGCTTTCTTCACAGTCCAACTCTCACATCCATACATGACTACTGGAAAAACCATAGCCTTGACTAAATGGACTTTTTATGGCAAAGTAATGTCTCTGCTTTTGAATATGCTATCTAGGTCGGACATAACTTTCCTTCCACGGAGTAAGCATCTTTTCATTTCATGGCTGCAGTCACCATCTGCAGTGATTTTGGAGCCCCCCAAAATAAAGTCTGACACTGTTTCCATTGTTTTCCCATTTATATCCCATAAGGTGATGGGACCAGATGCCATGATCTTTGTTTTCTGAATGTTGAGCTTTAAGCCAGCTTTTTCACTCTCCTCCTTCACTTTCACCAAGAGGCTTTTTAGTTCTCTTCACTTTCTGCCATAAGGGTGCTGTCATCTGCATATCTGAGGTTATTGGTATTTCTCCTGGTAATCTTGATTCCAGCTTGTGCTTCTTCCAGCCCAGCATTTCTCATGATGTACTCTGCATAGAAGTTAAATAAGTAAGGTGACGATATACAGCCTTGAGGTACTCCTTTTCCTATTTGGAACCAGTCTGTTGTTCCATGTCCAGTTCTAACTATTGCTTCCTGACCTGCATACAGGTTTCTCAAGAGGCAGATTAGGTGGTATGGTATTCCCATCTCTTTCAGAATTTTCCACAGTTTATTGTGATCCACACAGTCAAAGGCTTTGGCATAGTCAATAAAGCAGAAATAGATGTTTTTCCAGAACTCTCTTGTTTTTTCCATGATCCAGTGGATGTTGGCAATTTGATCTCTGGTTCCTCTGCCTTTTCTAAAACCAGCTTGAACATCAGGAAGTTCATGGTTCATGTATTGCTGAAGCCTGGCTTGGAGAATTTTGAGCATTACTTTACTAGCCTGTGAGATGAGTGCAATTGTGCGGTAGTTTGAGCATTCTTTGGCATTGCCTTTCTTTGGGATTGGAATGAAAACTGACCTTTTCCAGTCCTGTGGCCACTGCTGAGTTTTCCAAATTTGCTGGCATATTGAGTGCAGCACTTTCACAGCATCATTTTTCAGGATTTGAAATAGCTCCACTGGAATTCCATCACCTCCACTAGCTTTGTTCATAGTGATGCTTTCTAAGGCCCACTTGACTTCACATTCCAGGATGTCTGGCTCTAGGTGAGTGATCACACCATCGTGATTATCTGGGTCGTGAAGATCTTTTTTGTACAGTTCTTCTGTGTATTCTTGCCACCTGTTCTTAATGTCTTCTGCTTCTGTTAGGTCCATACCATTTCTGTCCTTTATCGAGTCCATCTTTGCATGAAATGTTCCCTTGGTATCTCTAGTTTTCTTGAAAAGATCTCTAGTCTTTCCTATTCTGTTGTTTTCCTCTATTTCTTTGCATTGATCGCTGAAGAAGGCTTTCTTATCTCTCCTTGCTCTTCTTTGGAACTGTGCATTCAGATGCTTATATCTTTCCTTTTCTCCTTTGCTTTTCACTTCTCTTCTTTTCACAGCTATTTGTAAGGCCTCCCAGAGAGCCATTTTGCTTTTTGCATTTCTTTCCCACGGTGATGGTCATGATCCCTGTCTCCTGTACAATGTCACGAACCTCATTCCATAGTTCATCAGGCACTCTATCAGGTCTAGGCCCTTAAATCTATTTCTCACTTCCACTGTATAATCATAAGGGATTTGATTTAGGTCATACCTGAATGGTCTAGTGGTTTTCCCCACTTTCTTCAATTTAAGTCTGAATTTGGCAATAAGGAGTTCATGATCTGAGCCACAGTCAGCTCCTGGTCTTATTTTTGTTGACTGTATAGAGCTTCTCCAACTTTGGCTGCAAAGAATATAATCAATCTGATTTCGGTGTTGACCATCTGGTGATGTCCATGTATAGAGTCTTCTCTTGTGTTGTTGGAAGAGGGTGTTTGCTATGACCAGTGTGTTCTCTTGGCAAAACTCTATTAGCCTTTGCCCTGCTTCATTCCGTATTCCAAGGCCAAATTTGCCTGTTACTCCAGGTGTTTCTTGACTTCCTACTTTTGCATTCCAGTCCCCTATAATGAAAAGGACATCTTTTTTGGGTGTTAGTTCTAAAAGCTACCTATTTCTGACTACATCTTTAGCATAGGCTGTCACACCTCAGATTTTTAGAAAAGAAATCTATTTTCCTCCAATCTCGTCCTTGGTACTGTTGAGCTGAGTTCATCTATGATATTCTGAGTCTGTGCTTGCCTACACTTTGGAAGAAACAGACACACAATATGACAATGGAGAGAAAACACAGAGGTGGGAATAGAAACACCTGTAGACGGCCAGGGTAACAGCCGGGGCAAGTGTTGCCTTGGCAACGTGACTCGCGCACGTGACACACAACGTGGGGAAGATCACTCAGGCCTAGGGGCCAGGAAACAAATCAGGCAACACGGGACCAAGGGAAACACCTCGCAAGTAGACAGTGAATCAGCTCTGTGCATGCTCAGTCGCTTCAGTTGAGTCTGAGTCTTTGCAACCCCATGGACTGTAGCTCGCCAGACTCCTCTGTCCATGGGATTCTCCAGGCAAGAATACAGGAGTGGGTTTCCATGCCCTCCTCCAGGAGATCTTCCCAACCCAGGGATCAAACCTGCATCTCCTGCACTGCAAGCAGATTCTATACCCACTGAGCTATCAGGGAAGCCCTGAATCAGCTTTGGTTGAAGTCAAATGATGACTGAGCTGAAATGAACTTTCACATTTCTAAAAGCTGCTGCCATGAGCCGAGGTTCTCGGGTGCTTTGAAAAGTGACCTGTGCCCATGAGCTGCTTACCTCTGCCAGGTAGAACTCGTCATACTGTCTCTTGAAGCTTTCTCCTTTGTGATAGTTGCTGGCGGCCACGATCACGTCCACGGTCACCATGCTCAGGATGAACATGTGGAAGACAGACGACCGCATCATTTGCTGAGGAGGCAAAACAGAAGAACTCTTAATAAAGAGACAGACCCACGATTCAACATACCTATGTGCTCAGACTTTGCTGGATCTGCAACATCTTTGTTATATGCTACTGTGAACAGTCTTTCTTTTTAAGAAAATTTTATTTTATTGATGCAAAGTTGATTTACAGTGTTGTGTAAGTTTCAGCTGTCCAGCAAAGTGATTCAGTTACACATATTCACAATATACACAGTCCTTTTTCAGATTCTTTTCCATTGCAGTTTATCATGGGATATTGATTATTAGTTCACTGTGCCATATAGGAATACCTTGCTGTTTATCCACTCTATATATAATAGTTTGCGTGTGCTTAACCCAAACCTCCAATACCTCTTTCCCCCAGAACCTCCCTCTGCTTGGCAAACGCATGTCCAGAACAACTTTTCTAAGATAACTTGATGATTGTCACTACATATTGTGAGAAAAGCAATCTTTTATCTGCAGGCAGCTAAAAAGTACCTGGGGAGATAGTTTCAGAGACTTTTGGTTAAAAGCTGAAAATACATTTCACTGAACTTGTGTATAACCTATATCTTAATTTTCACTGGCCAGTTAGGAAGCTCTTATCCTTACTGCTGACTGTATAGAGAAATTATTTTTGGAAAGCTGATACCACATAACAAGTAGCGCTTTATTCTACCAAGAGAAAAAGCTACTGTTGATGAAAGCATTTTAGAGATAAACCGCAGAACTGGAAAAGCAGAAGAAACCTAAGATATATTTATTTTTTAATGTATTGCTTCTGTGGATTATTCATTTCTTTAAATTACTGTTTTTAACAATTTATTTTCTATGTTTTAAACCACTTTATTAAAGTATGGTTGATATTTAAAAATGTGGTTCATATTGAACATGTATAACTCAATGAGATTGGAGATAAATATACACCCATGAAAGTATGACCATCAAAGCCATATACATATCCATCACCTCCCAAAGCTTCCTCTTGCCTTCTCTATTAATATTATTATTACTACTTGTGGTAAGAACACAACATAAGATCTATCCTCCTAGTAAATTTTAAATATACAGTAGAGTACATAGCTACAGGTACTATGCCATAGACGTTCATAATTTACTTACCTCATATAACCAGAACTTTATACTCTCTGCATAAATGTTATTGAAAATTATACTACAATTAATAATAGCTGATGTCTATATTTATAATTATTATGTGCTCAAAGCCGTCGTAAGTGCTTTACATAAACGAAGTCATTTAATGTCCTAACAGTTCTAGGAAGTTATGCTAATTTTATAGAGAAGGAAACTGAGGCTCAGAGAAGTTAAATAACTTCCTCACTGTCACACACATACTGAAGACGAAACCACAGTTTGGATCCATATCTGGTCCAAGCCTGCTGCCTACCTGGAGGTAAAATAATTAGGTATTTGAAAAATAAAGGCTATTATTATATTAGCTATCATGTTTTGAATACTGTAAGTATGTTATTTCTTTCACTTCTTTCATCTCCACCATAACCTTACATAGTGGGATATATTACCCACTTCTTCCACAGAGTTCAGACAGGTTAAGTCACTTGTCCAAGGTCACACAGCAAGTACACAGCAGCGCCAGACTCTGAACCCACGTCTGCTTAAAGTGCATTTTAGGAGCTCCTGCCCACTGTGGGGCAGGAAATACATAAAAGGAAGGGGTAGAAGCTGAAGACCCTGGGCAGCAGAAGGAGGAGAGGGAAGCTGACCACACAACGAATCACTGAGTCACACCCCTTGGCACCAACTGCCCGGGGTACAGAGCCACAATGAGCCCCGTTTCGGGGCTTAACTGGTTCTTATAGACACATGTGGACACCACCTGATCTTGACCTGAGAGTTCTTCAATCTTTGCAACTGAAAGAACCTAACGAAAGCAGAAACCAAGAAGAGGAAAAGCGAGAAAAGGATACCTCTGAGCCTGCCGTCAGCTCTCTGCATCCAGATGGGTGCCTTCTTGTGGGTTCATGACCCTGCAGTCAGCATGGGCTCTGAGCCAAAGTGCGTGGACCTGAAACTCTACCACGCACGAGCTCTGTGGCCCTGAGCAAGGTTCTTCAACCTCTCTGTGCCTCAGTTTTCCCATCGGGAAAATGGAAACAAGTATCGGCTACTCCAAAAGTTGTTATCATAAACGTATAAATATCTGTCAGCTCTCACATCGGTGTTTGCATATTATAAATGTTCTATTAAGACGTGCAGTTAAAAAAAAATGTGACCGAGGTATTTTTCTGTTCAGCAATGAAAAATAAATTGCCCAAGGTCAAAAAATTAATTACACTGTATATTTGACTGAGTCCAGAACCAAGTGAGATAAATAAAAGCGATAAAGTCTAATAATGTGAGAGATGTCACAGCCACTGGAAAAGCAGGTATTTAGTGAGGTTGTGTGTCACCATGGCTACTGATGGGTTCTTACATCCATTTATTTGCCCTTGACTTTATTTCATGGATAATGCAAAATCAAATTCCAGGGCTGTCAGTCAACATATTTAAATGCACGTCAACTTGCTTGCAGGAACTACTGACCTTCATAACATTGATAAGCATATCAGCTGGCAAGTTTCTATCCTCATTAGAATTTTTATTTAGTCTTTCTTGCATTGAGAGAGTTAAAATTCCCTAACCATTATTCCTTTTCTAGACTTTTTTCAAGGTAACGTTCTATTAAAAACATTTCAACTGCTTTCCACTTCATCTGCATGACAGAAAAGCCACAACTTTCTCTTTCTATTTTCCTTAGCTGTGGATTTATGTCTTAAGTAAACTGTTATTACCAAAAGGTCTAAACAAAGCTTTTAGCCATGGCTGTCAAAAAACTTTTAAATTGGTTTTGTAACTGTCACTGCTTCACTATGGTGCTGTCGTTATAATTAGGTTGTTTTTTGTCTGAATGTCTACGTTTCCCTGTTGGTACAGAGTCATTAAAATAATCACTTACAAAGGATTTTGATACGCTATAATCACCATCGTTCAGCTGACTTCTTCCACAGTAATAACTTTCAAATATTAAATAAGAATTAAGGTGATCAGTATGTATGGTAGCCAAATTTAAATAATAAAACCAGGAACTCTAGCTTCAAAGGTAGAGCTAGTTTACATGGGTCACTTCAACTCGGTCCAACTCAACCAACGTCTGAACGTGGCTATGGGCTTCCTCAATGTAGAATGGCTGGCAACATTGCACTTAGACTCACACTTACATCTATAGGACAGTCCAAATTTATATCCATCAATTTTTCACTTTGTTATAAAAATTTTAACGTAAAGGAAAATGTTAAAGTTGTCAGTGCCACAAAATATCATTTAACTTGGGATTTCACAGTTGTATGATTTAGTATGGATGCAGGATATATAGATGGATAGATATAAACATACACATACATATGGATGTATATATGTATGTGTGTATATATATTTATATATGTGTGTGTGCGTATATATATATTTATATATATGTGTGTGTAGGAAATGACAACCCACAACAGAAGCGACTTAGCATGCATGCATATATATTCATGCTCAGTTGCTCAGTAGTGTCCAACTCTTTGCAATCCCTTGGACTGTAGTCTGCCAGGCTTCTCTGTCCATGAGATTCTCCAGGCAAGAATAGTGGAGTGGGTTGCCAGGCCCTCCTCCAGGGAATCTTTCCGACCCAGGACTGAACCTGCATCTCTTACCTCTCCTGCATTGGCAGGCAGGTTCTCTACCACTAGCACCACCTGGAAAGTACATATATATATATATATATATATACACATATATACATACACACACACACACATATATATACATATATATAAACATATATATAAAATCTCTCTCTATATATATATATAGAGAGATGCTTAATATAAGACTCTTCAGATCCTACATACACATCCTATTTTTTAAAATTCCCTTCAACTGCGATGTCATTTTGACTTATATTTTTAAAACATCAGAAAAGTTTTGCATCTATTTTGAGTCTGGCTTTGATCCAAGAACTTCTGATTTCGTATGTGACAGTTGGAATTACCAAAATATGAAGAAGAGACTATAACAGAATCATCCCCAAGGCAGCAATGTCAGGAATTCTCAGAAGCCTTGCTACTCAAAGTGTGGTCCCTGGACCAGCAGCTTCCTGGGAGTGTATTATAAATGCAGTGTCTCAGGCCCCATCCCAGATCTACTGAATCAGAATCTGCATCTTTAGCCATGATTACTGTAGATCCTAAAGTTTGAGAAGGTCTGTCACAGAGGATACTCCTTGAGTTGCAGATGAAAACCTGGGTGACCTATACAATTTTTTACAAATTCACAATTTCATGATTCTTAAAAGTAATCATCCAATAAAATATATAGCAAATGCTGACTATAATATTGTGATCTCATTAATATTAATATATTACCTCATCACAAAAATGTATGCCTACTTCCCTTATCCCCTTCAATTCTAAGATCCAAATCAACCTAACCAGTTTGGCTTCATGAAGACAAAAGTGTGAGCCATGTTTTCAGCCATTGGAGAGGATTATGAAGAGTCAGACACGCTTAGTGACTAAACTACCACAGGAGAGAAGGAAATGGTAACCCGCTGGAAAATCCCATGGACAGAGGAGCCTGGCAGCCTACAGTCCACGGGGTCACAAAGAATCAGACACAGCGGAGAACTGCCACTTTTACTTTCATGAAGGCACCAGCACAGACTTACTGTAGGAATGCAGGTGGCTTCTGGAATCTGGAAAAGGCAAAGCAATAGTTGTTGTTTTTTCCCCCCTAAAATTTTTATAAGTACTAAGCCTTGTTCATACCCTGATCTTAGCCTAGGGAGACCATTTTGGACTTCAGACCTATAGAACCATAAATAATAAATCTATGTTGTTTGAATATCACTAAGTTTGTGGAAATTTGTCACAGTAAGAACTAGGAAACTAAACCAAGCCCTGTTTGTGATTCTGACACACACTGGCTCAGATCACCTCCTACGAAATAGGACTGCGGGCATCTGCCCGGTGCTCCAAAATTCTACCTGATCGAAGGATTTCACCCAAGGCCACTTGCCAGTCAAGGCCTCTGCAAAATGTATTACTGCAAATATAAACTCACGATGCCAAGCAAGGCTTTCATCCTGCTTTGTTTCAGGATGTGGAATGAGATGCTGGCTCTGAAACAATGACACTGAGTCCAGCCTCATCCAGGAGAAGAGGGAAGGTCGCTTTTCTTCATATTAGTTCTGAGTCCTACCGTGAAGGGAATGCTTTCAAATATAGAAGTCTATGCCAAACCTGGCGAGGTATCCTCTCTTAATTCAAACTGATGCTGACAAAACGGATTCTCAAAATAAGAGCTCATATTTGAGGGCTTGGTTTGTGCCGAGCCTCATTCCAAACGTAACACGTGCTGGGGTGAAAATTTCATTTAATCCTCAACAACTCTGTGAAAAATGGTGCATTTGCTATCCCCTCATCTATGGAGAAACAGGTAAGGATGCGTCCATTTCCAAGTTCACAGAATCAGAAACTAGTCCCAGATGAATCCACAGCCAATGCTCTCCTGGCCCCTATCAGGCAGTCAACACGCAGCGGACTCTGATTCACACATTAAAGAAGCGTGAGAAGTCACTCCCGTGACTAGTGTTCGTGATTTAATAGAGGACTTCAGCTTGTGAATCCTGTATCTGAAAGCCGAAGGAAAGCTGTTCCCCACTGGAGGGTCTAAGATCTCCATGAAGGAAAAGAATATCAAGTTTGAAGACAGTCTGAGCTGACTGTCTTCAAATCTTGATTCTGTGCTGATTTAACTTCTCTGTGACTCAGTTTTCTTACATGGGAAATGGGTGTGATAACATCTATATCTCTAGGTGGGAACGTGAATATAAATGAGGCTATTTAGCATTGAGTCTAAACAGGATGGAGTCTAAACGGTGTAGATGTCAGAGCAGGCATCTTACACTCCACAATGTTTATTATTATTGCTGTATTTGAAAACACTCTAGGTATTTAAAGGTAGAGATACAGTCAGTTGCTTATGGGGAAGGTGTGTGTGAGCTTAGTCGCTCAGTCGTGTCTGACTCTTTGTGACCCCATGGACTGTAGCCTGTCAAGTTCCTCTGTCCATGAGATTCTCCAGGCAAGAATACTGGAGTGGGTTGACAGGCCCTCCTCCAGGGGATCTTCCCGACCCAGGGATTGAACCTGAGTCTCTCATGTATTCTGCATTGGCAGGTGGGTACTCTACCATTAGCACCACTGGAGAAGCCCTATGGGGAAGGTAAGAAGATATAAGAGGAGAAATCAAGTCAAAGAGATAACTGATCTTGAGAGGGATCAGGGAAATTTATAGATTTTCAAAAAGGTCTTAAGTTGTCTCATTTTTAGTGGCATGAATGCTTAAGGACTCCATAAGAGTTCTTCCTATTCATTTGTTCAGTAAGCTTTCCGATAGAATAGTGCCTTAGACTCTGTAGGCAGGCATCTAACAAATCCAAACAGTGGCCTAGGAGGTCACAATAGTACAGCTCAGAACTCAAATCTTTCTTTCATTTTTAAAGATTCCAAGTTTTTTAAAAACATAATTTTACTTATTTATTTATGGCTGTGCTGGGTCTTCACTGTTGCTTGGGCTTTTCTCTAGTTGCAGTGAGGAGGAGGTCCTCTCGAGCTGTGATGCTCTGGCTTCTCACTGCAGTGGGAGAAGTGCTCTTATTGTAGAGCACAGGCTCAATAATTGTGGAACACAGCCTTAGTTGCTCTATAGCATGTGGGATCTTCCCTGATCAGGGATTGAACCCGTGTCTCCTGCCTGACAGGAGGATTCTTTACCACTGAGCCACCAGGAAAGTCCTCAAATCTTTCTTTAAATTGCTGCTTGAATGAATAAAATATCCTACCCTGGTAAACAAATTTTATGCACAGAACACTGTCTCAGCCAGCTACTAAAAGTTGTGTTTTACAGCAAACATTATCCTCAATGGTGAAAAATTGAAAGCATTTCCTCTAAAGTCAGGAACAAGACAAGGGTGCCCACTTTCACCATTACTATTCAACATAGTTATGGAAGTTTTGGCCACAGCAATCAGAGCAGAAAAAGAAATAAAAGGAATCCAAATTGGAAAAGAAGAAGTAAAACTCTCACTGTTTGCAGATGACATGATCCTCTACATAGAAAACCCTAAAGACTCCACCAGAAAATTACTAGAACTAATCAATGACTATAGTAAAGTTGCGGGATATAAAATCAACACACAGAAATCCCTTGCATTCCTATACACTAATAATGAGAAAACAGAAAGAGAAATTAAGGAAACAATTCCATTCACCATTGCAACGGAAAGAATAAAATACTTAGGAATATATCTACCTAAAGAAACTAAAGACCTATATATAGAAAACCATAAAACACTGGTGAAAGAAATCAAAGAGGACACTAATAGATGGAGAAATATACCATGTTCATGGATTGGAAGAATCAATATAGTGAAAATGAGTATACTACCCAAAGCAATTTATAGATTCAACGCAATCCCTATCAAGCTACCAACAGTATTCTTCACAGAGCTAGAACAAATAATTTCACAATTTGTATGGAAATACAAAAAACCTCGAATAGCCAAAGCAATCCTGAGAAAGAAGAATGGAACTGGAGGAATCGACCTACCTGACTTCAGGCTCTACTATAAAGCCACAGTTATCAAGACAGTATGGTACTGGCACAAAGAGAGAAATATAGATCAATGGAACAAAATAGAAAGCCCAGAGATAAATCCACACACATATGGACACCTTATCTTTGACAAAGGAGGCAAGAATATACAATGGATTAAAGACAATCTCTTTAACAAGTGGTGCTGGGAAATCTGGTCAACCACTTGTAAAAGAATGAAACTAGACCACTTTCTAACACCATACACAAAAATAAACTCAAAATGGATTAAAGATCTCAATGTAAGACCAGAAACTATAAAGCTCCTAGAGGAGAACATAGGCAAAACACTCTCTGACATACATCACAGCAGGATCCTCTATGACCCATCTCCCAGAATATTGGAAATAAAAGCAAAAATAAACAAATGGGACCTAATTAACCTTAAAAGCTTCTGCACATCAAAGGAAACTATTAGCAAGGTGAAAAGACAGCTTTCAGAATGGGAGAAAATAATAGCAGATGAAGCAACTGACAAACAACTAATCTCAAACATATACAAGCAACTCCTACAGCTCAACTCCAGAAAAATAAATGACCCGATCAAAAAATGGGCCAAAGAACTAAATAGACATTTCTCCAAAGAAGACATACAGAGGGCTAACAAACACATGAAAAGATGCTCAACATCACTCATTATCAGAGAAATGCAAATCAAAGCCACTATGAGGTACCATCTCACACCAGTCAGAATGGCTGCGATCCAAAAGTCTACAAATAATAAATGCTGGAGAGGGTGTGGAGAAAAGGGAACCCTCTTACACTGTTGGTGGGAATGCAAACTAGTACAGCCACTATGGAGAACAGTCTGGAGATTCCTTAAAAAACTGGAAATAGAACTGCCTTATGATCCAGCAATCCCACTGCTGGGCATACACTCTGAGGAAACCAGAAGGGAAAGAGACACGTGTACCCCAATGTTCACTGCAGCACTGTTTATAATATCCAGGACATGGAAGCAACCTAGATGTCCATCAGCAGATGAATGGATAAGCAAGCTATGGTACATATACACAATGGAGTATTACTCAGCCATTAAAAAGAATACATTTGAATCAGTTCTAATGAGGTGGATGAAACTGGAGCCTATTATACACAGTGAAGTAAGCCAGAAGGAAAAACACCAATACAGTATACTAATGCATATATATGGAATTTAGAAAGAGGGTAACAATAACCCTGTGTACGAGACAGCAAAAGAGACAGTGATGTATAGAACAGTCTTATGGACTCTGTGGGAGAGGGAGAGGGTGGGAAGATTTGGGAGAATGGCATTGAAACATGTAAAATATCATGTATGAAACGAGATGCCAGTCCAGGTTCGATGCACAATACTGGATGCTTGGGGCTGGTGCACTGGGACAACCCAGAGGGATGGTATGGGGAGGGAGGAGGGGGAGGGTTCAGGATGGGGAGCACATGTATGCCTGTGGCGGATTCATTTTGATGTTTGGCAAAACTAATACAATTATGTAAAGTTTAAAAATAAAATAAAATTAAAAAAAATAAAAGTTGTGTTTTAGTTAGATTTCAAAATAAACATATTTGGAGAACAATGAAATTACAAGGTGAAATTCTCAGAAACCATCCTGCATATGAGCCATGAGCCTAAGAACAAGATCATAATGCAAAAGAGCAAATGCAGAAAGCCTAAAATAATCTCCTGTTTGCAAGTGCTATTTCTTCCCCTCCTCTTAGAAGACATCTGGATAGTTGCTACTTTTATAATCAAGATACAGAATAATTCTGTCCAATACAAAGGATTTGTGTGAAACAGGAAATATCTTTATGTAATGGGCTTCCCGGGTGGCGCAGTGGTAAAGCATGCAGGAGACGCAAGTTCAATCCCTGGGTCAGGCAGATCCCCTGGAGAAGGGAATGGCAATCCATCCAGTATTCTTGCCTGGAGAGTTCCATGGGAAGAGGAGCCTGGTGGGCTATACAGTTCACGGGGTTGCAAAGAGTTGGATGCAACTGAGCATATACCCATTTTGTATAGCAATACTAGAAACAGAACCAATAGCTATCCTTAGAAACTCTGCCTTTCCCTTCTGCCTGCCCCGGCATGTCCTTGCAGAATGAGAGGGCAGAAGGAAATCCACAGGTGGCCTCCCACGAAGGCAGCAAGCATCTCTGGGCCATGCGGGAGCACTCACAGCGCGGAAATGAGCCTCTGTCGGTATATTTATTACCTGAGCCTCCCTGCTTCAGGGCCCTCTGTTTCTGACTTGCAGTCAAGGAGAAGTGCAATGCCAGAGTGCAGGCACTAACATTGTCTACGTTTCCCACTACAGCTCCACCAACCAAACAGTTACTGAATGGACTGTGACAAAAAGTGCTTAGTTCAGAATTATGGGGTGTTTCTGCTTGTCCTCATGAATACTTTAGTGAAAAGTTGAGGGTCTTAAACAGACACTAGATGGGACACTTAAAACCATGATGGTTTTAAGATCTTCAAAGACACTTTAGTTGACATTCCAGTTCAGTTCCAGTTCAGTCCCTCAGTCGTGTCCGACTCTGCGACCCCATGAATCACAGCACGCCAGGCCTCCCTGTCCATATTCAACTCCTGGAGTTCACTCAAACTCATGTCCATCGAGTCAGTGATGCCATCCAGCCATCTCATCCTCTGTCATCCCCTTCTCCTCCTGCTCCCAATCCCTCCCAGCATCAGAGTCTTTTCCAATGAGTCAACTCTTCACATGAGGTGGCCAAAGTATTGGAGTTTCAGCTTCAACATCAGTCCTTCCAATGAACACCCAGGACTGATCTCCTTTAGAATGGACTGGTTGGGTCTGCTTGCAGTCCAAGGGACTCTCAAGAGTCTTATCCAACACCACAGTTCAAAAGCATCAATTCTTCAGTGCTCAGCTTTCTTCACAGTCCAACTCTCACATCATACATGACCACTGGAAAAACCATAGCCTTGACTAGACGGACCTTTGTTGCCAAAGTAATATCTCTGCTTTTCAATATGCTATCTAGGTTGGTCGTAACTTTCCTTCCAAGGAGTAAGCGTCTTTTAATTTCATGGCTGTAATCACCATCTGCAGTGATTTTGGAGCCCCCAAAAATTAGGTCTGACACTGTTTCCACTGTTTCCCCATCTATTTGCCATGAAGTGATGGGACCGGATGCCATGATCTTCGTTTTCTGAATGTTGAGCTTTAAGCTCAACTTTTTCACTCTCCACTTTCACTTTCATCAAGAGGCTTTTTAGTTCCTCTTCACTTTCTGCCATAAGGGTGCTGTCATCTGCATATCTGAGGTTACTGGTATTTCTCTCGGCAATCTTGATTCCAGCTTGTGCTTCTTCCAGCCCAGCGTTTCTCATGATGTACTCTGCATAGAAGTGAAATAAACAGGGTGACAATATACAGCCTTGACGTACTCCTTTTCCTATTTGGAACCAGTCTGTTGTTTCATGTCCAGTTCTAACTGTTGCATCCTGACCTGCATACAGGTTTCTCAAGAGGCAGGTCAGGTGGTCTGGTATTCCCATCTCTTTCAGAATTTTCCATATTTTACTGTGATCCACACAGTCAAAGGCTTTGGCATAGTCAATAAAGCAGAAATAGATGTTTTTCCAGAACTCTCTTGCTTTTCCGATGCTCCACTGGATGTTGGCAATTTGATCTCTGGTTCCTCTGCCTTTTCTAAAACCAGCTTGAACATCAGGAAGTTCATGGTTCATGTATTGCTGAAGCCTGGCTTGGAGAATTTTGAGCATTACTTTACTAGCGTGTGAGATGAGTGTAATTGTGCAGTAGTTTGAGCATTCTTTGGCATTGCCTTTCTTTGGGATTGGAATGAAAACTGACCTTTTCCAGTCCTGTGGCCACTGCTGAGTTTTCCAAATTTGCTGGCATATTGAGTGCAGCACTTTCACAGCATCATCTTTCAGGATTTGAAAGAGCTCAACTGCAGTTCCATCACCTCCACTAGCTTTGTTCGTAGTGATGCTTTCTAAGGCCCACTTGACTTCACATTTCAGGATGTCTGGCTCTAGGTGAGTGATCACACCATCATGATATTGGGTCATGAAGCTCTTTTTTTGTACAGTTCTTCTGTGTATTCTTGCCACCTCTTCTTAATATCTTCTGCTTATGTTAGGTCCATACCATTTCTGTCCTTTATTGAGCCCATCTTTGCATGAAATGTTCGCTTGGTATCTCTACCAATTGACATTCCAAAGCTAATTAAAATGTCTACATACAGAATCCCTTGAAATTTATTTATATATATATATTTTTTAGTTTTAGTTTTCAATAGTGGGAAGGTGAACATAAAACCTTTATTTTAAATTCAAGAGGGAAATCATAAACTCAAAAATGAAGTTAATTAGGTGTTTTTCTCAAATAACTCTATCATATCAGATCAGATCAGTCCCTCAGTCATGTCCGACTCTTTGCGACCCCATGAACTGCAGCACGCCAGTCCTCCCTGTCCATCACCAACTCCCGGAGTTCACTCAGACTCACGTCCATCGAGTCAGTGATGCCATCCAGCCATCTCATCCTCTGTCGTCCCTTCTCCTCTTGCCCCCAATCCCTCCCAGGATTAGAGTCTTTTCCAATGAGTCAACTCTTCGCATAAGGTGGCCAAAGTACTGGAGTTTCAGCTTTAGCATCATTCCCTTCAAAGAAATCCCAGGGCTGATCTCCTTCAGAATGGACTGGTTGGATCTCTTTGCAGTCCAAGGGACTCTCAAGAGTCTTCTCCAACACCACAGTTCAAAAGCATCAATTCTTCAGCACTCAGCCTTCTTCACAGTCCGACTCTCACATCCATACATGACCACTGGAAAAACCATAGCCTTGACTAGATGAACCTTTGTTGGCAAAGTAAGGCCTCTGCTTTTGAATATGCTATCTAGGTTGGTCATAACTTTCCTTCCAAGGAGTAAGCGTCTTTTAATTTCATGGCTCTAGTCACCATCTGCAGTGATTCTGGAGCCCAGAAAAATAAAGTCTGACACTGTTTCCACTGTTTCCCCATCTATTTCCCATGAAGTGATGGGACTGGATGCCATGATCTTCGGTTTCTGAATGTTGGGCTTTAAGCCAACTTTTTCACTCTCGACTTTCACCTTCATCAAGAGGCTTTTTAGTTCCTCTTTACTTTCTGCCATAAGGGTAGTGCCCAATGTCATAAAAGACTTAGGTTGTTACATTTGATGAATGCAGAAATCAATAAAAAAATTTAAGCTATATAGTATCTTGAAGTGGAAGACTCACTTTGAAAACCTTCAAGTATTTAAGAAATTTGCAGGTTTGGAAAAAACATACCAGAAATACTGCAAGTACAAAATGACTGCTTTTTACATTGTCCAAAGCTGTCATCAGCCTTAGGGCAGGGAGAGAGTCATGCTGCTTTTCCAGACTCTAGGATGGTAGCAATTGTGTTGAACACTGAAGAAATACATGGCAATTTCAAGCCCTGGATGACAGTTTAAAGAAGCTGCATATTTAACCCCAGAAATCAAGACCTGCAAGAACAAAGTACCCCTCATTTTTCCAAAGGCGACAATGCCACAGATATTTGATGGAAATTTGTCTTCCACGACTATCTGTTAGAGATTCATATAGGACTTACTTGAACGAGAAGATGAACATATACAGTGATACAGGAATTTAGTTTGTGATCATCTGAAACAAATAATTTTAAGATGATCTGAATATTTCTTTCTTCCAATTAGCTCAAAAATCAAAGACAATAAAACCATTTAAACACAGTAAGATAGGAGAAGAAATAAAAAAATAGCACTAATAATTTCATTTTATTTTTTGTTAGTCTGCTGGTATCTATTCTGAGTATAACTACTATTTAAAATGCATATATATTGAGTATATAGAGAATGTAATATATATTTAAATATCTATGTATGGAATATTTACAACTGAGGTTGTACAGAGTAGAGCCCTCTCCTTAGTTTATTTGGCCACACTGGTTCCAAGACTACGCAGGTGCCTACTCATGCAGGTCTTTTTGGATTAAACTCTTATGTACCTTCTTGTTCTGTATTGCCTTTAGCTATTTTATTCTCCCTGTTCTTAATTCTCATTCTGTGCTTTTATAGAATAATTATTTTCTTCCATTCACCCCCCTACCCCGACAAGAGATTTCTCCAAGCCAGCTGTTTTATGCTCCGAAAGTGAAAATTGTTCAGTCACGTCTGACTCTTTGAGATGCCATGGACTATATAGTCCATGGACTTCTCCAGGCCAGAATACTGAAGCGGGTAGCCTTTCCCTTCTGCAGGGGATCTTCCCAACCCAGGGATCAAACCCAGGTCTCCCTCATTGCAGGCAGATTCTTCAGCAGCTGAGCCACCAGGGAAGCCCGTTTTCTGTTCTACTGTTAGAGAAACGAGGAGGAGGGACTTCCTCGGTGGTCCAGTGATTAAGATTCACCTTCCAATGGACGGAGTGTAGGTTCGATCCCTGGTCGGGGAACTAAGCTCTGACATATAGAGTGGAGCAGACAGAAAATAAAACAATAATAATAAAAAAAGAAAATAAAGATGAGGGTGTGTGTGGGTGCATGTGTTTTGGGGAGGGATCGCTGACAGCTGCGTGAGGGGAGAGTAAGAATTTGTGTCCGCTGTGTGTGAGAGTGTGTGCTTTTCTACATGAAAGCACACTCATGAGCACATCCACATATAACCCCCCTCGCAATATTTGCTCACTGATTATCATGTGAAAGCTACAGTGGAAACAGCTGGAAGCAGAGAGAAACCGACCGAATATAATCGAGGAGTCAGAGGTCACTGTACCGAGGAAGCTATGATCTGATTTTCAGGGCAAGGACCTTAGCATGGGATGGAAGGAATGATTCGGAGAAATGCAAAAGACTGAATTAACGACAGACTTGCAAACCGGTCAGATTTGGGGAGGACCATGAGCAGTGCCTTACAGGTTGGTGTAGAGGTTTCTGGAGTTGCAGGAAAAGCCTGCTTTCCATATGGGGAGGGGTGGGCGGGGTGGGTGGTGCTATGTCCATGAGAACACCTGGGCCCGTGTCTGCTGGACACTGAGATTTACACTTCTAACAGCTGGAGGGCAGGGCAAGCGAGAAGGGAAGGCTGTGACGTCACGGACTACCGGGTGCATGAGCGCTGACTTCCTGGAACTAAAAAGAACACTTGAAGTGAAAGAGTTAGGAGAGAACTGTATACTAAGGATAAGGAGAGCTGACTTCCTGGAACTAAATAGAACACTTGAAGCGAAAGAGTTAGGGGAGAACTGTATACTAAGGATAACGACAACCATCTCTACGGACTGAGCAACCCGCTGCAACCCACACACCGTGGTAGGTATTTTATGTGCGTCAGTTTTCATCCTTAAAAGCTGCTGAGAGACGTCGCCCATTTTTTCAGGTGAGGAAGCTGAGTCTCTGGGAGATTTAGCCAACAGTCCGAGCTTCTCCTGGGCCATACTGTTGCGGCTGGACCATTCCATCTTCCCACATGGGACTGTAAGGTGGAAGAGGTCTGCTTGCAGATGGAACCTACATTCTCCTGGGCTCAGTCAGTTCTTGGAATTATCTACCAATTCATGGGAAGGTTCATTAAGAAGATAGATATTTAAGGAGCACCTAAGGGGTCTTCTAAGGGGATCAAACCTGTCCATCCTAAAGGAAATCAGTCCTGAATATTCACTGGAAGGATTGATGCTGAAGCTGAAGCTCCAATATTTTGGCCACATGATGTAAAGGGCCAACTCATTGGAAAAGCCCCTGATGCTGGGCAACATTGAAGGCAGGAAGAGAAGGGGATGACAAAGGATGAGATGGTTGGATGGCATCACTGACTTGATGGACATGAGTTTGAGTAAGCTGTGGAAGTTGGTGATGGACAGGAAATCCTGGCATACTGCAGTCCATGGGGTCCTAAAGAATCGGACATGATTGAGTGATTGAACTGAACGGAAAGGGCCTTCCCTGGTGATCCAGTAGTTAGGACTCTGGGCTTCCACTGCCAGGGGCACAGGTTCGATCCCTGGCTGGGGAACTAATATCCTGCATGCCGTGTGGCAAGGCCAAAAAAAGAAAAAGCAAAGTGTCTAGGATGTCTCTTTCTCTCTCTAAATACACATATCATACAATCTACCCCTCCTCCAATCTTCACCTTCAATGGAAATTTCCTCAAAAAGCATTAAAACATCATAGTAACAATTTTGCTGCAATTTGACCTACTTATGGTAAAAGCCTATCATTTCTGTTCTTTATAGAAGGAGGCACACGAGGGGGTGTTACCAGAGAGAAACTGAGCTGGGGCAGGCTAGGGCTCAGGCATACTTTCATTTTCTTGTCACTGACTTTCTTCAAGATAACAGATCACTGGGTATGTGTTGCAAGAAGACTCACAACGGTGCAGCCGCATCTGTCAAACTGTCAGGAGGTGAAAACTCCCACCTGAGAGGTGGGAGAAAAATGTCTAGTCACAGCAGCCGCCTAGGAACGAGGTTCCAATTTAGCCGTGTTCTATTTATCGTGCATGAGGGTTACCTCGTCAGGGCGGCCATCGCTGATGCTAAAATTGAGTTTAAACAGCTAAGTGACTGTTAGATATGCAAAGAGTCCATTATAACTTTTCACTTTTCTGAGACTCACATGAAAGACACCCTTAAAGAAAATTTCTAAATGGTTTTGGCCACACCGCATAGAAGAATTACGTTATTGCCTCAATGCACGTAGGCATACTAAGTCACTTCTGTTGTGTCCGACTCTTTGTGACCCTATGGACTGCAGACTTCCAGGCTCTTCTGTTCATGGGATTCTCCAGGCAAGAATACTAGAGTGGGTTGCCATGCCCTCCTCCAGGGGAGCTTCCGACCCAGGGATCGAACTCACGCCTACCACTGAGCCACCTAGGAAGCCCCAGGAAAGCCTTGTGCTTTGCTAAAATGAACCTGCTGCTTGCATTCAATTCCCATGACCTCCTACATCTGGCCAATCTCCCTGTTTGGATAAAATTCCTCCCGGCTTCCGACTCCCCTTTGGATGTTTTCTGGTGAGTCTCTATTGTTTTTTTTGTTTTTTTTAAAGATTTATTATTTATTTGACTGCACCAGGTCTAAGCTGTGGCATGTTGGATCTAGTTCCCTGACCAGGGATTGAACCTGGGCCCCCGCATTGGAAGCACAGAGTTTCAGTCACTGGATCCCCTGGGAAGTCCCCAGGTGAGTCTTCGAAACCCTTAAACAGGAGGTTACTAAACTCAGTCATAATCTGCCATATTGGAGCAATAAACATAAAAAAAAAAAAAAAGGAAGCTAGTCTTTGTGGTGAGAAAACAGAGACAAATGCACTGACAGAAACAAAGATGAGAAATCATGTAAGCGTAGTCCCCCGGCAGGCCTGGTTATACTCACAATAAATGCTCCCTGAGACCATATGGTCTGATCCTTGCAACCAAACAATTCTTGACTAGAACATACATACTCACTGAATTTTTCACCAGCCAAGGAGGACGTATTACCCCCCATGTAAAGAAATACGCTCAAGGTTATACGCTAAGTAGCATAGTTGAAATATCTCCACCTTCAAAACCTATTCCCTAAGAGGCTACAACGGGGTGGTTTGTTCGCCCTGAGGAAAGGTGCTGTCCTGAGTATTACATCATAGGAAAGATGCTGTCTTGGGTATTACGTCATAGAACAAAGTAAGGACGTCTGCAGCTGGGAGGCAGGCTGAGAGGGTATGTGAGCGGTCGTGTGCTGGAGACCGTCGCAGCACAAGCAGAAACAGATTCGCAAATATTTTCTCTCATCATTTGAGGGCTAGTTTTTACTTTTTTGTTAGTGTCATGAGTTTACAGTTTTATTCTTACATTCAGATCTGTGATCCACTCTGAATTAATTTTTGTGTATCAGACAGGGGTCCAAATTCATTCCTCTGCATGTGGATATTCAGTTGTCCTAATACTATTAGTTGAAAAAACTATTTTTTCCCCTCTTGAATAGTTTTGGTACCCTGTCAAAAATCAACTGACATATATATGGTTACACAACTCTTTGAATGTACTAAAGGTCACTGAATCATGCATTTTAAATTGGTGAATTTTATAGCTATCCAAATCATATCTCAATTTAAAAAAAAGGTCAGTTGTAAAAATAATTTCTATTCAACATTAATAAAAAGTAAAAGAGAAAAAAAATTAAAAATGAAAGGAAATCAGGAATGGGGTTTGGCTTATTCACATTCCCCATCACTTCCAGCCATCTTGTTCCCGTAACCAGGACCTAAGGCAGGAAAAGAAAACTTGACCCCAGACAACAAGCCTCTCAGCAGAGCACAGGGAAGTGGGGAAAGAGAGACAGAAAGACATTCCAGGAACGATGGAGTGGGGGCGGGGCAGTGAGTGAGTGGGTGGTTCAGATGAAAAATTTCCTGTTTCCTAGTTTTAGACGACATTAATCATTAGTAAAAGCCGAGTGAGTACTTCACGACCATTGTACCTTCAATACTTATTCTTGACTTATTTTTCTTTCTCTTTAGTAAGTGAATTAAGAATTCATTCGTTTTTCACCCAGAAGTAGAAGTGTGCTCTTTCTCTTTGGTCACAGTCTCGTCATGCCTGATACAAACAGGTGACCCCTGGGCCATCACGCTTTTCATCCATATTCTTTCAAACTGGCTCCTCCTGGACCAAACATGGGGCCTGCTCAGGACCCCACGTGGGATGCTGAGCTGAAGGCAGCCTCATCCCGAAGTGTCTGCCTTCTTTCTCTGTTGTCTCAACGTTGTCACACGCATCATCATTCATACAATTTACCAGGCGTGCCGCAACACCCACTCAGGGCTGTCTCCTGTCTCCCCGATGCCACACCCATGCCTGGCTAGTCTGAGGTCCGTCCCCTCCTCCACCGACCTTCCTGCTCAGTGCCGTAACCCCCACCATGCCTCCGCTAACTCTTGCCAGCTCAAATCTTCGCAGTGCAGAGGCTGGGCTTCCCGATTCCAGACGGCAGCCTTGAGGCATCCATTAGCACACACTGACTAGCTTTTAAGCAATGCCTCTGGGGCACAGAAGACGCTGATTTGGCACTCCCAGCAGGCTGATCGTTTATTTCTGCTACAAATTAGTGTTTTCCTTGGCACCTTTTTCTCAGCTGGAGAGAGCATGGGACAGGAAATGAGAAGGCCAGGCACGAGACCTGGTGTCTCCGCTTGGTTGAGGTCAGGGGACTCAGGCACCCATCTGGGTCTCCACTTCCTTGTCAATGGAGGCCAGTAGGCGATGCCAATCTTTCCACAGCACAGGGCTGTACTGGCCTCACCATGAGTCATTACCTGCCCCATTCCCTTGGTCTTGGTTTAAATACTGCGGCATCCACTGAGTCCGAGGAGCAAGGACTGCAAATGACCTAGGCCCACAGCATGCCCTGCTACTTCTTTAGCACACCCATCTGTCCTGGATTGCTAGTTCAATGCTGTGCCTTCCCAGCTGGTGCTAGTCGCAAAGGCTCTGTCAGTACAGGACATGAGAGATGCGAGTTCGATGCCCGGGTTGGGAAGACCCCTTGGAGAAAGGCATGGCTCCCCATTTTAGTATTCTTGCCTGGAAAATTCCATGGACAGAGAAGTCTGGAGGGCTAGAGTCCATGGGGCCCCAAAGAGTGGGACATGACTGAGCATAATTCAATGCTGGGTTTTCTCCTCACTCCCTATAGGACCCTGTAAGCTCCATGAAGAAAGGGGCTGTGCTTGTCTTGTTCAGGACTATCTTTGTGTCAGTAAATATCAGCTGGTGGATTAATGAATCTTGTAAGTGAAAGTACTCTTTAGGCAAGAAGCTGCTGTTACTAGAGTGGTTGTTATTATTGTTATTACTGTAGTAATAGCAGTAGTAGAGGTAGTTATGGTGGTTTAGAAGCTAAGTCGTGGCTGACTCTTGAGACCCCATGGACTGTAGCCCGCCAGGCTCCTCTGTCCATGGGATTTTCCAGGCAAGAGTACCAAAGTGGGTTGCCATTTCCTTCTCCAGGGGATCTTCCCGACCCAGGGATTGAACCCAGGGTTCAATTGCAGGCAGATTCTTTACCAACTGAGGTACAGAGGAATAGAAACTGAATTATTTGCAACATTGTCACCATCAAATATATGACAGAAAGAGAAGTGCAGGATGGTATGTAATAGTATTGATATTCATCATAAACTCTTCCTCTTTTTCTGATCCATCCTGTAAATGGATCGAAACAAATAAATATATGATTAAACTGCCATATAAGTACAGCCTACAGTAATGGTTCAGAGGACAGTATTTTGCTTCTTAATTGCCAGTCCTTGAAATGTACCCCACCTGGAGAAAGACCCAGAGGAAAGACAGAAGGTGTGTTCTCATCATGGAGCAGGTAATAAACCCTTCCCAATATTATGGGTAAAAGCACGTTAGTCGCTCAGTCATGTCCAACTCTTTGTGACTCCATGGACTGTAGCCTGCCAGGCTCCTCTGTCCGTGAATTCTCCAAGCAAGAATACTGGAGTGGGTTGCCATGCCCTTCTCCAGGAGATCTTTCCGACCCACTCTTCTTACATCACGTTGCTTAGAAAGCCTAGAGGCAAAGAACAGCAGACTGTGTGTTACACACAGTTCCTTCCCAGGAACACGGCAAGGCACCCACGTAAGCCAAGTATGATCTTGACTGCCCCTCCCCCCAGATAACTCAGGCCTTTGGAGAAGAGAAGTTTTATAAGATTCAATGAGACAACAAAATTCCTCATTGATTCAGTACCACTGGTCTATTACCTGTGTGCATTCATTCACTGGAAAGTTACCAAATCCCTAGTGTGTATCTAAAGAGATGCTAGGTCCTGGGGATACAGGATGGAGCAAAATACTGCCCACACATTCGGGGAGATCTAGAGTTTGGAGCGCTATGGGTTTCCCTGTATAAAAGAAGTCAAAGACTTTTGTGGGGTGAGTTTTAGAAATGGCATTGTTCCGCACCTGGAGGCAGGCTGGGGCGCGTCCCTGGGGCTTGTTGACATCCACGGCTACCAGCTGCCACCCGCCAGCAGCATCTTCGTGAAACATCTTCAAGACAAAGAGGGAGATGAGTCAGAAACACTTCCAAGGGAACATTGAGAGCTCTAACTTTGACTCCAGCTTTTTACATTTTTATGTTATCAAAGATTTGTCTTCTTACACTTTTATATTTACAGCATGAGTCATTCCAGTAATGTTCATTTTAACACTGCAAACTTAAGTGCATAATAATAATAAGGATAATGGCTTGCATTAATTGAGCACTTGCTATGTATCCGATCCTTTCTGCCTTGAATATGCTCTGCATAGAATTACTCAAATATTCTTCTTCGTAAGACTTTACAGTAGGTATCTTATTCCCATTATGTTGATTATTATATATTAGATCTCAGAGAAAATGATAATTAGAATACCAAAGCACGACATGCTTTAACAAAAAGTGGCAAATTTTTATCTTTATTTAATGGAGAGTTCTCACTGAACCAAAAGAAGAACATTCTCAGGATGAATAAGAAATGTGTGTGTAGCCTAGAGAAAGAGGGGAGTGCTGTTTTAATGGTAGGAGAATGACAAAGCACTTAAAAGTCTTTCTGAAATCAGTTTACATAGGCCACAATTAATCTGCTCAGCAAAAACTTTATGTACACATTTATGAAGGGAAGAAGTTTTTTTTATCTTAAAACACATGCATGATGAAATTCAGGATTGTACAGGATACTAAAATCTGACAGTCATTAAACTGGGCAACCAACTTGCTGGATGTGTAGGTTACCTATCTTACACTGTACTACCTCAAAATTTAGTTATCTATCAATAATGCACTAAGCTGGAAGGCATTTACCACTTATAAGTATTTTCCCACTAATATATATTTTCTTTTCAATTCCTTAGGTGTGCATGTACGAGTGTGGTGGAATAGGGTGGCTCTTTATTTTTTAAGAAAAGTCACAGCTACAAGCACTCACTGTTTTATTCCTGTCCGAGTTCACTATTTCACACATGTAAACACTTTCTTTGCCATCTTTATGTCTTCCTGTTACACTGACCCTGTGATCATTAGGGTAATTATTGATGGAAATATGAGATGATGCCGAGATCCCATTACCTAGGATTTATAACTTCAAACCCCTGGTAACAGAGGTAGTAGATCATTTTTTTTTTTTTCCCATGAGGAAGGCAGGATTGTAGATCCCCCACCAGGGATCAAACCCAGGCCCCCTGCAGTGGAAGCACTGAGCCTTAACCACTGAACTGCCATGAAAGTCCTCATATATGTATTTTAAAAATGACAAAGTGGAGGTGCACCTTTACACAAAGGTTCTCTGATTCAAGGTCCCAATTACAAATGATTTTTTTCAGCTGTCCATTTACAGGACTTTGATTCCTTTTAGAATGAATCTTAAAAGGTATGCTGAGTGGTAGAATCAAGCACAGGCATCACAAATAGGCTCATTCTCAGAATACGTACGTTGGGTGACACGCAAACATGTATAAGAGCCTTTTAAAATACCTGTCAAATGTCTCGAAGTCTCCTTTTAAGGAGAAAAGACAAAAGCGATCCTGCCAGTCACTATTGCATTCATATGTTATTTGAATATTTCCATATCAATAAAGTTCTATCATGACTTAGTGGTGTTCATTTATTCTAATTTTATAATTTAAAATCAATAATTTATTGCTAGAGTTAATCTTCTTCCTCTCTGTCTCTCTCTCTCTCTTTTTTTTTTTTTTACCAAAATGCTTCCATAAACATTCTCAAATGTATATCTTTGAGCATTGTCCAGAATTTTTTTAGGATAAATTACTAGAAGTGCAACTCTTTGTCAAATACTTTATATGTTTTTAAGGCTTCTGATACATACTGCCAAACTGTTTTGTAAAAAGCATGCTCCAATTTACAGTCTTAGTAATAATGTATGAAAGTTGCCTTTTCTCCACCTTTCATCCAAAAAGAAAACTTTTTGTTTTTTAAGAGAAGAGATGCCAGAAAAAAAGATAGTTCATTGACAGCAGGGTCTGCAATGACTAAATTAAAAGGAGGTAGGATCTCAGTGGGCAAAACTGAGTGGGGGAAAAAAAAAGACCCTTAAGGCCAAGGAAGCTGGTTTTGAGTGCCAGTTCCACCATTTGCCAGGTACATAATACTGGATCAAATAATTAACTTTCCAATTCTTATCTTTTTTAATCTGCAAAGCAGAGACAATAATGGTACCCACTTCACAACATAATCATGAAAATTAAATAAGATGGCTTTAAAGTCAATAGGGCAGACCATGCTGTGATTTGCTGTGACAGTGTATGAATTAATGGAATATTCCCAATGAGCACTCCGCTCTTGGTACAATCACATGGGGATCCACGGAGACTTCAGTCTTGAGAATCATCTCATGCTTATCTGTTTGCAACTGTTTGCTAGGGTCTTATAAAGCATCACTTGATTTAGCTAAGAAATTTGCTTTGAGGAGTGTTCTAGTTTAGGCAGAATATCATCATCAGCAACAACAATAACAGATTACTTAATGGTAGGTGGAAGAGAATGAATCTTGGTAACAGGAACAATCACTAGCAACGGAATTAAAATTCCAAACCCAAGACATATATACACATTTGTTAATGAAAAGAAAATTCAAAATTTATTTTGAAATTCACAGGCTCTTTGGGTTCTTTCAAAATCAATCATTTAAAAAAAAAGGGGGGGAATAGTCATTATCACACAAAATAATGAGGGTAGATACTTGACTTGATTTTGTTATTAAATAATATATTCCATGACTCAGGGTTACAAAACACAATTCTCATTTACGGCTTCCTGTGATGAATGTATTATTCCATTACTATAGTTTCTTATTAGAAGGAGCTCACTATTGTACCTCCTACAATAGCCCTTCCCAGAAACTGCTTTCACTAAATTGCTTTCTCACATATTTTAATGATGTATATTCATGTGGAAACCAATGGTCTTAGAATGCAGTAAACACATTTTTACTAAAGTGTTGTCTTGGAACATAATGTGGTACACAGTCTTTTTATAGAGGAGAAGTTCTTTTCATTCTTAATCACATGCCTTTTCATCTATGCCTTTCAGCCTTTTAATCTGAGCTACGTATTTACACAGAAGTTGTTCAGGTATTGGAGGAACCCGTATTCTGAGAATGCTCACGGACCTACAAAGGAGGAAGAAGCCCTGTGTCCTTGAATCAACTCCACCCTTATCAGTCTTTCATCTTCTTCAGAAGACATGAACCAGCAAGTCAGAGACAATGACAGACCCAGGAATGATTGCTGTCTTTAGACAATCAGAAGATTTATTTACGTGACCTTGGGGCTTCCCTGGTGGCTCAGACGGTAAAGCGTCTGCCTGCAATATGGGAAACCCGAGTTTGATCGCTGGGTCGGTAAGATCCTCTGGAGAAGGAAATGGCAACCCACCCCAGTACCCTTGCCTGGAAAATCCCATGCACAGAGGAGACTGGTATGCTACAGTCCACGGGGTTACAAAGAGTCAGACATGACTGAGCGACTTTACTTTTCCAATAGGCTCTTACTGGGCCATGCTTCGTATATACAAGTTGGGTGCGTTTTGATGGGCAGAGGCTGTCTTGTGTCTCTCATCTCATAAAACATAGCCTTTCGGGGCCCTACAGTTTGGTCGTTCTTTCAGTTCTAAGCTCATCCCTATCATGAACCAGCCTAGATCAGAGGACCCTGCGACTGGCCACAGATATCCAAGGTGAAGTGTCTAAGGATGGGCATGCAACTCTGGACTGGGGATTTGTCCAAAGTCCACTAGCACATCAGCCCATCCCAACATCCAATTCTGGGCCAATACCCGCTACGGACCTGTAGCATGGCGTCAGACCCGCCTCTGTGGGCTGACACAGGGGACGATGGCATCCTGATGTATGAATCTCTAGCACTTTAACCCAACACATAACTGAGCAAGTAGCAACAGTGACCCGTGTCTAATAACTACAGGCACCAGAGACACCCTCCCCATCGGAGTTCAGGCAAACTACTGATTACTAATCCAAAAATTTCCACATCATTTTCCCTATGTTTTCCTGCGTCCTGCTCTATTATGGTCTCCACAAGACCTTTGGCATTAATTTTTCTGTAATTTGTTTCTGTGCTGTGACTTGGAGGGAAGTTGCTTTGCTATTTTAAAGAAAACATTCTCATCTCTGATTCTCGTTTGCCTCTGAACAGCCTGTATCAGAGCCAATTCCTATCGAACCTCCTAAGATGTTGGAAAGCCCCTACTTTATCCTATTAATGTGTATAATTTCCCTTTCTACAAACACAGACCTGGGAAAGTCCAGGGACTTAGAAGCATCACTGAGTCCACCAAGCCTGGGACCCTCTTCGGCTTTCTATGAGGATGCCTTACAGAGAACAACTGCAGACGACCTACATACTAGAGGAAGGTGAGAACTGGCTTCATTTCAGAAAGGCTGTGTGCTTCACAATACACAACCATTTGCATTTTATTTCCTGAAAGCCCATCTGCTTTATTAGAATTAGAAACTTCCTATTCAGTGTTTTAAACCAGCTAAGGAGAGGTCCTTAGGCACAAAGTTGTGTCAGATTTTACAAATGTAACAGAATCATGGCAGATGACGTCTCTCCCTTCCACACACAAAAAAGCATCTGGATCACTTGCTGAGGGGGCTGGGGAGAGGCTGGGCGGAGCCTGCGGCCTGTTGCCAGGCACCCCAAGTGGTGGTTTACCAGAGAGGCTGCTGCAGGAGCTTTCGGTTGCCTAGCAACCGGGTCCTCAGCCACAGCGTTTTTCTTAATGAAGGTTTTTCACAATTCTCTGTGTGATTACCTCTGTCGAATACCTAGACGCATTACCTCTGAATTACTGGCTTATTCCTCCTGATTAAGGGCAATTTTGCATCCAAGCAATTTTGTACAACTGTGTTCACAGCCTCTCCACATTTCACTTCCTGGGAAAACTACTGGCTGATTTGGTGGCATTTCCAAACACCACTTTTCCAGCTGCGGTTTGACAAGTAAGAGTTACTTAATGAGCATTATGTGGTTTGAAGGACGTTTTAGGTCCTCTCTCGGGAATATCAAATGTGGATTCTGTGTGGAGTTCATAGCTGTATATTACACTTCATTCTCAATGTCTATTCTGGAAAACACACCTTCACGAGGGTGTCACTCTACTTAAAAGACAAGCCAACAATGCACTTGGTACTGTATAATTTCTCAGAGTTCATTCGAAAAAATGAGAGCAGAAATATGTGGTGAACTCACTGTAGGTTTTCCTACATGCCATCTGTGATATAACCTAGATGACACCTAAAAAAATCTTTCATGGAAGTTGAATAGCAGTTTGACAAAACTGAAAATATTAATACTATTTCATCTATAAGGAACTGGTTAGACTATTTGAACTTTCACAACATTACGAAGATGCTGCATAAGGCTTTTCCAAAGATGAGCATGTTTAATAGATTTTTGCTGTTAGCTGTTAAATATAATTATTATTTTTGTTACCTTTGCACTTCTCCTTAATTTTATTCCTCTTCTTCCCCATCTTTACCCCAGTGAGCCACTATCCTGAATTCTCTTCTTTAAAAAGTTAATACATAGTCATAAATATAATTGTTTTTAAAAATAAAATATTATTTAAAGTAATAATTATATAATTATTAAAAGTTCAATTTGGAGATTTTCAAAGTAAAATTTTTACCTTGAATCCTTAAGAGAAATCTTTGTCTTAGTAGACCTGTATATATATTCACAAACTTAAATTTATCTTCAAATTTAACGTTAATAGTTATGAGGCATAAAAGCATTTCATTCTCAATTTAGGAATTTTTATTATCTTTCTTTTTTATAAAGATTCAAAAAAAGCCTCTTGATGAAAGTGAAAGAGGAGAGTGAAAAAGTTGGCTTAAAGCTCAACATTCAGAAAACTAAGATCATGACATCTGGTCCCCTCACTTCATGGCAAATAGACGGGGAAACAGTGGAAACAGTGTCAGACTTTATTTTTCTGGGCTCCAAAACCACTACAGATGGTGATTGCAGCCATGAAATTAAAAGACGCTTATTCCTTGGAAGGAAAGTTATGACCAACCTAGATAGCATATTCAAAAGCAGAGACATTACTTTGCCAACAAAGGTCCGTCTAGTCAAGGCTATGGTTTTTGCAGTAGTCACGTATGGAAGTGAGAGTTAGACTGTAAAGAAAGCTGAGCACTGAAGAATTGATGCTTTTGAACTGTGGTGTTGGAGAAGACTCTTCAGAGTCCCTTGGACTGCAAAGAGATCCAACCAGTCCATTCTAAAGGAGATGAGTCCTGGGTGTTCTTTGGAAGGACTGATGCTCAAGTTGAAACTCCAGTACTTTGGCCACCTCATGCGAAAAGTTGACTCATTGGAAAAGTCTCTGATGCTGGGAGGGGTTGGGGGCAGGAGGAAAAGGGGACAGCAGAGGATGAGATGGCTGGATGGCATCACCAACTCCATGGACATGAGTTTGAGTGAACTCTGGGAGTTGGTGATGGACAGGGAGGCCTGGCATGCTACAACTCATGGGGTTGCAAAGAGTCGGACATGACTGAGCGACTAAACTGAACTGAACTGAATACCAGAAAAAGATATTTATAAATCTATTCTTCCTTTCTAATCAAATAAACAAATACGCAAAACAAAGCCAAAAAATAAAAACAAAGAATTTTATCTGAATTACCCTTTTATGTAATAAATGCCATGCTATTTTTATATAGCATGGTCACTTCCAATTTCTTAGAAGCATAGGGGAAACCTTCTGAACATTCAGTAATTCCTCAAAATTCACAGGAAAGCATTTGGAATTGAGTCTTTTTCATAATTTATTCTATTATGATTACTTTGTTCTGAATGAAATAAATTTTCTAGTGAACAATTCTAATCATTTACATATGGGCCATTATATTGGTTTGCAAATATATGGGTATTTATAAAAATGGGAAATTCTACAGTTGCCACACTTAGATTTTTTTCTTTGGCTGGGCCAAGTCTTAATTGCAGCATGCAAATTCTTAGATGCAACATGTTCTAGTTCTCTGACCAGGGAATAAACCTGGACCCCCTGCATTGGGAGTATTAAATCCTAGCCACTGGATCACCAGGGAAATCCGTCTAGTTGCTATATTTTATCTTCAAGCCCTTTGAGGACATGTGAAGGCAGAATCAAATCAAAAGTACCTAATAAATGTGATGATAAGCCTGGTTGTGTGTCAAACGTACCCCTGGAACTGTTAAAAAAAAATAGGTGCCATCACCCCCAGGGTCTGATTTGGTTCTTCTGGGTGTGGGCCTTTGCATCTGTAAGTTTAAGCAGCTCCCTCAGTGAGTCTGGCCGCCAAAGCCCATGATAAGAGGCGTTTCTCAAGTTCCATCAGTTCCCAAGGGTGGTGCAGAGGGACACGCCCAGTTCAAGAGAATGACGTCATCGTCTGCGGGTGACGCCATCACCCCCAGTAGGTACCTGCGTGGTGGCCGTGGAAGTAGTGTTGCTTCTTGACCCCCACATCTGTTGAAACTGCACCCTGATTTCTGCAAATGTTTCTATAATGACAGCGATGAACACGTTCTGCAAGAAAACGAGAGACCACACTTACCAAAGGCTGGGCAAGAGGGAGGGAAGACCATCAAAACCAAAAGATCTGCAGAAACTGCCAGAAAACATAGACCTGATGAGGAGGAACTGCACGAGTACCTTAACAAGCCAGGCCAGGAAGAAGATCAGGGTGATGAAGTAGAAGTAGGAACGCCAGCGGGGAAAGCTGTCGATGGCTCGGTACATGAGGAACACCCAGCCTTCCTGGGAAGCGGCCTCGTACACAGTGAAGATGCTGGTTCCTGCCCAGACAGAGTGAGGGGGAGGCAGGCTGAGTTGGGGTGGACTTTTGAAATGAGAAGACATTTTTCAGAAAAACAATATTTATCCATGATCATTTTCTCAATGATAAAAGCACTTCTAAAGGGACTCAAATCACATGCAACGTTTATTGTTCTTGTTCCTCGGGATTTCTCTTTTTACTTGAAGTAACACTGCTTTACAATGTTGTGTTATTAACAGTTTCTACTGTTCAGCAAAGTGAATCAGCTATTCCTATACATATATCTCCTCTTTCTATTTGGATTTCCTTCCCAGGTAGGTCACCATAGAGTCTTAAATAGAGTTCCCTGTGCTACACAGTAGGTTCTCATTCAGTTTAGTTCAGTCGCTCAGTCATATCCGACTCTTTGTGACCCCATGAACCGCAGCATGCCAGGCCTCCCTGTCCATCACCAACTCCTGGAGTTTACTCAGACTCACATCCATCGAGTCAGTGATGCCATCCAGCCATCTCATCCTCTGTCATCCCCTTCTCCTCCTGCCCTCAATCTTTCCCAGCATCAGGGTCTTTTCCAATGAGTCAGCTCTTTGTATCAGGTGGCCAAAGTATTGGAGTTTCAGCTTCAACATCAGTCCTTCCAATGAACACCCAGGACTGATTTCCTTTAGGATGGACTGGTGGATCTCCTTGTAGTCCAAGGGACTCTCAAGAGTCTCCTCCAACACCACAGTTCAAAAGCCTCAATTCTTCAGCACTCAGCTTTCTTTATAGTCCAACTCTCACATCCATACATGACTACTGGAAAAACCATAGCCTTGACTAGACGGACCTTTGTTGGCAAAGTAATGTCTCTGCTTTTGAATATGCTGTCTAGGTTGGTCATAACTTTCCTTCCAAGGAATAAGCGTCTTTTAATTTCATGGCTGCAGTCACCATCTGTAGTGGTTTTGGAGCCCAGAAAAATAAAGTCTGACACTGTTTCCACTGTTTCCCCATCTATCTGCCATGAAGTGAGGGGACTGGATGCCACAAAGCTAGTGGAGGTGATGGAATTCCAGTTGAGCTATTTCAAATCCTGAAAGATGATGCTGTGAAAGTGCTGCACTCAATATGCCAGCAAATTTGGAGAACTCAGCAGTGGCCACAGGACTGGAAAAGGTCAATTTTCATTCCAATCCCAAAGAAAGGCAATGCCAAAGAATTCTTAAAGTGAAAAGTGAAGTCGCTCAGTCGTGTCCGACTCTTAGTGACCCATGGACTGCAGCCCACCAGGCTCCTCCCTCTATGGGATTTTCCAGACAAGAGTACTGGAGTGGGTTGCCATTGCCTTCTCCAGAAAAACAGCTGCTGCTGCTGCTAAGCCGCTTCAATCGTTTCCGACTCTGTGTGACCCCATAGACAGCAGCCCACCAGGCTCTCCCGTCCCTGGGATTCTCCAGGCAAGAACACTGGAGTGGTTTGCCATTTCCTTCTCCAATGCATGAAAGTGAAAAGTGAAAGTGAAGTCGCTCAGTCACATCCGACCCTCAGCGACCCGGTGGACTGCAGCCCTCCAGGCTCCTCCGTCCATGGGATTCTCCAGGCAAGAATACTGGAGTGGGGTGCCATAAACTACCACACAATTGCACTCATCTCACATGCTAGTAAAATAATGCTTAACATTCTCCAAGCCAGGTTTCAGAAATATGTGAACTATGAACTTTCAGATGTTCAAGTTGGTTTTAGAAAAGGCAGAGGAACCAGAGATCAAATTTCCAATATCTGATGGATCATGGAAAAAGCAAGAGAGTTCCAGAAAAACATCTATTTCTGCTTTATTGACTATGCCAAAGCCTTTGACTGTGCAGATCACAATAAACTGTGGAAAATTCTGAAAGAGACGGGCATACCAGACCACCTGATCTGCCTCTTGAGAAATTTGTATGCAGGTCAGGAAGCAACAGTTGGAACTGGACATGGAACAACAGACAGGTTCCAAATAGGAAAAGGAGTATGTCAAGGCTGTATAATGTCACTCTGCTTATTTAACTTCTATGCAGAGTACATCATGAGAAACACTGGGCTGGAGGAAGCACAAGCTGGAATCAAGATTGCCGGGAGAAATATCAATAACCTCAGATATGCAGATGACACCACCCTTATGGCAGAAAGTGAAGAAGAACTAAAGAGCCTCTTGATGAAAGTGAAAGAGGAGAATGAAAAAGTTGGCTTAAAACTCAACATTCAGAAAACTAAGGTTCTAATTAGTTATCTATTTTATACGTAGTACCAATAGTGTTATTCTTGGGATTTTGATAAAGTTGTTTCTGAGTTCAAGCCAGGGCAATTTTAATATTTTTAGCAATAAAATAATTTTAGGCTATAGCATTTGCTGTAACAATGTGGAAAATAAAACTAGCATTCAAGTCAAGTAAAGATATAATAAAGAAAGGACGTGTACCATATACACTTGGGGTTTAACACTTTTAGGTGCTATAGTTTTAACTGAAATGAAGTAAATTGGAGAACTGGGTTTCATTTGAAATCACGTTCTCATAGGACAAACTAAAGTAACCAAAAATTCATGTAATGGAGCCCATCTTTGGTTTCCATGGTGTTTACTGAACACCAAAACATAAGGTAGTAAATCACTAAATAGGGCTTTGTATTTTCAGGGAGAATTCTCTCATTGAAAATACTCCTAACAATGCAAAGAAGGGCAAGGGAACAATATGTGGGCAGATTTTTGGAGGTATGATTAAGAGGAAAGTCAGTATTTAACCTTCATGGCATTATGAGTGTGTGTCATTATGTCCCTCTTTTGAAAATGGGAGAGAGAAAGCACATCAAGTATAGGGAATCTGTCTAAGGCGCAGAGAATAAGTAGGGGAACTGGAATTAACCCCGTCGTTCTGGAACAGGGACTTGCATGTTTGTGAGGCAATTAATTCTGTCTCCTGCTACCTGTACCCTGGTTTCCCCATCTATAAAACCGAAAGATAGACAAATACAATATAGAGAAACATTTTCACCTCAACAAATTCCACTGCTATCAATGAATTAAATTATTAAAGGACATATAACCAATATCCACCCATACATGGGCTCATCACCCAGAAATTGAAAACTAGAAGGCGCATACAACCAAATGTCCAGACTAAGACAGAGGTCACTAACGTTGGCTGACTCCTGACAGCCTCTCTGGGTCTGTGCGTGCAGGAAGAAGAATCAGAGCATCAGCGAATTCCAAAGCACCCAGAACAGCAGAAAAGTGTAGCAGCAAACGGGGGCAAATGAGAAGTAACAAGGATTAAAAGAAAAAAAGTACTCATTTGGTACAACCTTGCCTCACCAGTAAAACCACTTTATCAGTTACCTCACCATTCGCAGCACTGAAGCTTTGAGATGAGATCAAAAGGCCATATAGAAAAAAAAAAAAAAGCATCTGTATATTTACATATATTTTCTAAGTTAAACTTTGTTATAAGTCATAAAGATTCGTACTTGAAATGTATTTCTTCAGAGAGAGAATTTCTAAACGCCCAAGTGCTAAATATAGAATACTTCTAGAAAAGGGGAGTTGAAAGCTTTAACTACAGGATTCACAAATGGAAAAGAAGTGTTGACAAGACTGAAGCTGACACGGGCAGGAAAGTTTAGGCGTTAGGAGAGCAGTTCCAAGGATGCTGAGCCCACAGGCCAACTAAAACACTCCCCACCTCTGGAGCTGGGCAATTTCCACGGAGGCTTGAGCTTAGAGCAGCAGAGCAGAGGTCACGACTGTCACGCCCCTGCCTTTGAAGAGCAGAGATTTTAGATCAAAAGAGCTCGGGGGAAATTTATTTTCCATTAGTTGATTAAAAAACAGAAGAAAAGTGTGCTGAGCCACAGTGAGCATGCAGCGACCTTCCTTAGCATTCAAATCGTCCGCTCTTCTAACCTGTGTCACCTTCCTGGGCCTCAGGCTCTGCCAGTGAAGATGTCTGTGGGTCACCACTAACACACAGAATAAATGTTACTTAGTAGCTTTTGCAATTTTCTCCAAAAGCAAGCAAAACATATCATGCGAGAAATGTGGTTTCTTCCAGAGTGTTTGAGCTTCATCACCCACTTTTGAAAGATCTATTGGAAAGTACATTCAAAAGAAATCAAGGCCAAAAGGGCAAGACTTCATGTAATTCTTAGGGAGTTGACAGTTATGACATTAGAATTTCACAACGGTCCAAAGTTAGAACCAAGTATTTGGAGGAAGTACTGAGGCTTTCTTGTCTTCGCATTTGGGGGCACTTATTGTTCACATTTCTGCATTATCATGCATAAGCAAGGGAAATAAGAATTAACTTTAAGGTAAGGTTGGTCCGTCTACCTCAGAAGAGCCACAATAGTTAGAATTTTTTTCTTTTTTTTAATTTAAAAAATATTATTTGTTTTATCTTTATTTTTTGGCCATGCCACGGAGCTTGCAAAATCTCAGTTCTCCAACCAGAGACTGAACCTGAGCCATAGCAGTGAGTATTCATTGGAAGGACTGATGCTGAAGCTCCAACACTTTGGCCACTTGTTGTGAAGAGCTGACCTACTGGAAAAGACCCCGATGCTGGGAAAGACTGAAGGCAGGAGGAGAAGGCAGTGGCAGAGGATGAGGCAGATGGCATCGCCGACTCAACTGACACGAATGTGAGCAAACTCTGGGATACAGTGGAGGACAGAGAGCCTGGCGTGCTGTAATCCATGGAGCTGCAGTCGGACACAACGTAGCATCTGAACAACCACCACACAGCAGTGAAAGTGCTGAATCCTAACCACTAGACCACCAGGGAACTCCCTGTTTTATTTCTGAATAAAACCGAACTAGTAAATAAACACAAGTACAAAAGATCAACCAAGACTGGGATGAAATCATTCGACTTTCTGTTTTTTTTCAGCGGCATATTAAAATCTGATTCAGGTCTAAGTGGGATGGAAGAAAGATATCTGAGTGATATTGACCAAATATAATTTACAATACATGTGATAAATATAAATAACATACGATTTTCACTAAAAATAGTTATTTGTGTTATGATAAACATAAAGTTTCTATAACTTACAATGAAAGACTTAAGCAGGGTGAAAATAGACAGCCTTGATGTCCTGCTTTCCCAATTTCGAACCAATCTGTGGTGTAGATGATAGTAACTGAAGTAGGGAGGCCTTTAGTATCAGGCTTTATGATAACCTGGCAAGAATTTAGGCTGTGCTCTGTCAAAGCCTTCAATTTCCTTTAGTGTCTTGGTTTCTGTCTCTCCTGCTGTCTTTAGATTTCCCCCTAAATTTCTTCTAAACTGACTCTGTGTCTTGCAGCTAGGTTGTAACCCAGTTATTAATATTATTTTGACCCCTGTTACTGTGATGATACAGTGTTGGCGAGGGAAAACGTCCTATAATCTTATGATTAAATCTCAGGGGTTCTGACCTTCAGAAGAATTTCTTAGCCTTTTTGTTCTTGGTTTGTGTGATACAGAGAGGCTGAAGGGGGCTCTGGTCATCTGCCTGCCCTCCTCTGAGGACAGATGAGGCTCTGAGGAAGCAGACGTCCTCTAGGACATGACTTTCTCATGAAGAACAGAGGGCTGTGGGCTTATTTCAAAATGGTCACTGTTCCTCTCCCCTGCAGGAACTATATGGGAATTTTTCTCTGATCATCACCTTAAGAACCAGGTATGTCTTCTGCAGGTAAAACTCACAAAAGCCTTGGGTCCCCATAAAATGGGGGGATTTTTCAACTCCTAATCTAGTCCATGTTCAGCCTCCAGCAATTACTCGATTTTAGTTTAAGTATCTCTGGCACCATGGCTTCTGCCCCTGGGAAGCAATGATTCTCCGTATTTGCTGTCTCTCCAGATTGCAAGGCATGAATGTGCCCTGCAAACTCAACTCTCTGATAGATCTAAGAGCACAGCTGACTTTCAGAATTGCTGGTGTTCAGTTTGTTTAGCTTTTCTCTTCTTATGAGAGCAGGATTGATAACTGCTAAGCTCTTCACATGTTAAAGCAAAAACCAGAAGCCATTAAATAACTTCTTATTGGTTTAAGGTATGGGTCAGAAATAGTATGGACAAATGAGCATGTCTGGTTAAAATGAGAATTCTAAATTAATGCGCAAAGGCATGATTCTCTGTTGACATGTAGCCTGTTAGTCACTCAGTCATGTCCAATTCTTTGTGACCCCATGGACTGCAGCCCGCCAGGGTTCTCTGTCCATAGGATTTTCCAGCAAGAAAACTGGACTGGGTTGCTATTTTATTCTCCAGGGGATCTTCCTGACTCAGGGATCAAACCCAGGTCACCTACATTTCAGGCAAACACTTAACCATCTGAACCACCGGGAAAATCCTAAGTGGAAGTGAAAATCCTAAGTCACCTCCAGGCCCACCAGGCTCCTCTGTCCATGGAATTCTCCAGGCAACAATACTGGAGTGGGTAGCCATTCCTTTCTCCTGCGGATCTTCCTGACCCAGGGATCGAACCCAGGTCTCCTGCACGGCAGGCGGATTCTTTACTGTCTGAGCCACCAGGAAAGCCCACATATAGCCTGCTTGGTCACAATTTGGCTTCTGCACTAGTAACAGCGTAGGGGTGAAAAGATGGTCCCATGCCATGTCAGAATACTTCTGCGCCATCTGTGTGTCTCCCCTGTTAACACCTTTTCCTCCTTACACCTTAATTGCTGCCTGTTCTTCTGCTTGATTTTAACAACACACTCTAAGGCACCATTCAACACAGACCACAGAGGGACAACAGGACAGTGGAGAAGGAGGAAGGAAAAAACAAAACAAAACAGTTCTTCATGGGATATGGTCCCAGTATCCATTATATAACAGCACAACAAACTTAATCAAAGCCAAGGAGCTCTGGGCAGCTGTGATCCAGGCGGCTCATGCCTGGAATGAAGTGGCTCTCCACGCTGGCCAGACTGCCGCATGGGCCAGAGCTCCTCTGGCCAGAGAGCTGACCTTTCGAGCAAGTACTGGACTCACTGACATAAGAGCAATCAGGCATTTGCAGTGTGGCAGATGGCGTGATGCTCACTTTTTCACCCCTGGTCAGGAGAACGACAAGAAAATCAGTCCTGGAAATACCACCTAGCCTCCAATGTACATAGAAATATGTCTGGAATATGGAGTGATTATTCAGAGCTTTACTAATCTTTTGTTTAATTATTATTCAGCAGGTATATACTCCTACTCATTCTTCCTCATCAATAATAAGAAAGATTATAATTACTTGATAATATAGTTATTACTGAAAGTGAAAGTGAAAAAGTGAAGGTGTTAGTTGCTGAGTTGTGTCCGACTCTTTGAGACTCCAAGGACTGTAGCCCGCCAGGCTCCTCTGTCCGTGGAATTCTCCAGGCAATAATACTGGAGTGGGTTGCCGTGTCCTTCTCCAAGGGATGTTCCCAACCCAAGGATCAAACCCGGGTCTCCTGCACTGCAGGCAGATTCTTTACTGTCTGAGCCACCAGAGAGGCCCCATATTTATTATATTTATGATTATATTTATATAATTTAATTTATAATATAATAATTGTCATTAGCTGATGTACCTCAAAAATTATACTCTTGACAGAGGGTTTTCATGAACCTCCATAACAGGTTCACTCAACAATTCTGCAGATTAGGAATAAGAAGATAGGGCAGGAGTTGCCTCTTTTTGAGAGATGAGGAAGTAGAACTGAATGTCTTACTCAAATCTCTTATTTGATTGACACCACCACTCTTTGACTTCTCATCAATGGTGCTAACATAGGAATCAGGAATAAGTACCCACTATATTAGCTGCGTTTTATAATTTTCTTCAACTTGAATAAACCTGCTATTACTTTGACAGACGTATATCACATTGCCAGCAGTAACTGCTGACGCTTAAAGGGGGCACCATCCACATAGCTACTTGAGTAAAAGGCTCTTTCCTTTGGCCTATTTAAGTTTGCCAGCCTTTTAATCCTTCTGTTTTGACCTCAGAGTCTTGGATCTCTCTCCTTTTAAAAAGAGACAAGAGACCATCAAGAGCCTGACCTTATTTGCATGACAGATTCTCAATGTCTCTTGCTTCCTTTTCCCCAAAAGCTTCATTTTAAGGGCTGCATGAATAGGACTAACACACCATTATGTATCTTATTCTATCAGCGGGGTGAAGCAGTTCAAAAAGTTTGTCCAAATTTTCAAGTGTACAGTTTCTTTCTTTTCCTCCCACCAAGATGGTCAACACCACAAGAACAGCCCAGCCTACCAACATAAAGAAAAGTTTATCGGGACAAAACGCAACGAAGAAGCTGAAGGTGCCAGTGAAAGAAACAAAGCAGAGAGCAGGTCAGGGAGAGGGTCTGCCGGAAGTTTTCAGAGAGAAAACGCGTGTCAAAGGAAGGAAGGATGCCTCAGACAATGAGCTGAGAAGCCGACTCTGAAAGCTGGCCAGGCAGCTCCACTGCCTTCTTGGAGGAGCTCCAGACCTGGATTGTCTGCCTTGGTTTCTAAGAAGAGATGGTGGCTGGGGCCAGCTGGTCACCCACAGCAGCTGCCAGGGCTCCTGGTGCAGGGAGAGCAGGCCAGCTTTGCTTGCGAAAGGACGCTCCATAGCCCTCACTGGCAGTCAGAGATGCTGGCTGCCCTTTGCCAGCTCCCTCTCCAGGGATCACTCTACTTCCTTCCCAGCCCACCCCCGCCCTCCTTCCTTCTGCTGCCTCAGGGGACCTTTCTCCCATACGTGTCCTCAGCAAGGCAAAGTGAAGTCGCTCAGTCGTGTCTGACTCTTTGCGACCCCATGGACTGTAGCCTACCAGGCTCCTCCCTCCATGGGATTCTCCAGGCAAGAGTACTGGAGTGGGTTGCCATTTCCTTCTCCAGGGGATCTTCCTGACCCAGGGATTGAACCCAGGTCTCCCGCAGTCCGGGCAGACGCTTTAACCTCTGAGCCACCAGGCAGTTTTATTCTCAACTGGCAGCACTGGGTGCTCACAGATCCTAATATCACTCTGCTCACTGAAGCAGCTGCCCTAGTGTTTTAAGCCCATTTACAGAGGAAGAAAGGGCTTCCCAGGTGGCCCTAGTAGTAAAGAATCCACCTGCCAGTGCAGGAGACTCTGGAGATGCGCGTTCGATCCCTGGGTGGGGAAGATCTCCTGGAGGAGGAAACGGCAATCTGTTCGAGTATTCTTGCCCGGGAAATTCCACGGACAGAGGAGCTTGGCGGGCTACAGTCCGTGGGGTGGCAAAGAGTCAGACATGACTGAGCGCAGCTCAGCGCAGAAGCAGCACAGAGGAGGAGACTGGGATGGGGCAAGCGGAGTCTTTTGTCCAAGACGGGATTTGAACACACGTTCCTTGGAGCCCATTCTCCGCACCACTGCGCTGCTGTTTGGCTGCTCTTCTGGAAATCTCACGGGGCAATGAGCAGGCAAGAGCAGCAGATTCTGGGATGTCCCTGGCATGGACTCCTCAGCCAGAACAGGGCTTGTCACCATTACACAGGTCTCTGGGTGCTTGGGCTTCCCTGGCAGCTCAGCAGTAAAGAATCTGCCTACAGTGCAGGAGACACAGGTTTGATCCCTGGGTTGGGAAGCTTCCCTGGAGGAGGGAATGGCAACCCACTGCAGTATTCTTGAATGGAATATCCCATGGACAGAGGAGCCTGGTGGGCTGCAGTCCACGGGGGTCACAAAGAGTTGGACGTGACTTAGCAACCAACTAACAACTGGGCACTTAGCTCCCACTTCGTCTTGTGGATAAAAGCCTAGACCTAAGGACAGTCAGGCTCTGGGCAGAGTGACGGCAGCCTAGACTGTATTGGGGCAGCTGCCGCCGAGGGCAACTGCAGCCTCCGGGACATAGAGCCAGAGGAGCAACGAGACGGGCTCCCTGGAGCTGTCAGAGATCACACAGGTGGAGAGAACCACCCGGGGACCTGCAGGGCCCTTTTCAAAGGCTTTGGTTCTCTACTGACACCCTGGCAGGTTCATCCTTCTCTCTCTCATTTCCTAAATGAGGAGCCAGTGGCTCAGCAAGGCTGCGACGCTTGCCTGAGGTCACCCAGCAGTGACCGTCTGGAGCCGTGTTCCCAGGCATCCATGCCTGCCTCCAAAAACTGTTCTTTCCACTCAGCCACGCACGTCTGAATTTTCTGAAACTTTTTTCTTGGCTTGGTTTGGAGGAATTTGAACAAATTCCTGTCTGGTGTACTTTGCGAAAGCAAAATTCTGCTTTTAAAATTAAAAGCCCCAAGGAAAGGGAGGGGGGAGGAGGGGGAAATTCCTCCAGTGTTTTTGGATTTGCAAAGGTTCTTCTGGGTTTCTGTTCACGGTGGGGAGAGGACAAGGATGGGCCTCCTCTCCACGCCCTCGGTATTCCTCAGATTATTGTCTCCCATGACTAGATGGAGATAGTTTCAACTCCAGAGTATAAAACCTTAAAATATAGCAAAACTGTACTTACTTTCACTGATGAGGAGGATCTATGATGAAAATTAAAACCACCTAAAATTCAAAAGTGACTCTAGTTTTGGTGTGTACCTTCTGGTCATTCAGCGATATGATCTGAAATTCTATGACTTTGTTCCATGATACAAATATAACCATTTGAGAAGTAGAACATATCACTAACACAGAGAATTTTTATATAAAATACATTTGTTTTGACTTTAATGTAAGTGGGGATTCCCAGGTGGCTCAGTGGTAAAGAATCCTCCTGCCAATGCAGGAGATGCAAGAGATGAGGGTTCGATCCCTGAGTTGAGAAGACCCCCTGAAGTAGGAAATGGCAATCCACTCCAGTATTCTTGCCTGGACAATTCCATGGACAGGGGAGCCCGGCAGGCTACAGTCCACAGGGTCACAAAGAGTTGGACATGACTGAGCAACTGAACACACACACATACGTAAATGGCTACTTTTTAGAAGACAGCTATAATTGGCTGGGTGTTTTGTCCTTTGCTTATCGATACCGTGCAGGGCCCTGTGGGGCTCCTGGGCTCCAAGTCTTTCTTTGTCTCCCATTTCTTTGATTATAGGAAACAGCCACCTTTCCGCCTCCATGACCTTTCCTGAGCCCCAGTGGGCAGATTCAAGCAGTTGTTCATTAGGGAAGGGAGAGGATGCGAGACCAGGGAGAAACAAATAGTGGAGAGCAGCCTTGGACAAAGTTCTGCTTCCCCATCAATGGACACACACAACATCTTTGAGCTGTTTTTCAGAGACTGAAACCCCCTCCAGGTGAAAGAAGTTAATGATTAATAATGGTAGGTTGCCCACAAACATGTAGACCCCAGACCAGTTGGACTTGAGGGTGGATGATGCTGACGCCTCCTTACCCCACCACCACCCATCAGAAGAACATCCACAAGCTGCTCACACCCTCTTCGAACTGGTGCTATAAAACTACTCACCATCTTCTTTGGGGGAGGGAGTGTGCCGTGCTCAGTTGCTCAGTTGTGTCGGACTCTTTGTGACCCCATTGACTGTAGCCCACCAGGCTCCTCTGTCCATGGGATTTCCCAGGCAAAAATACTAGAGTGGGGTGCCATTTCCTTCTACAGGGCAAGGCAGGGTAGTAGAAACACAGTTTTTCCCTGTCCTCCCACAGAGCCTCCCTCTGTGGCTCCCTTTGCCTGGCGAAGTAATGAAATGATTAGGGCTGCCATATGCCTGTCCTTCAGGATGACTTCAAGGGACAGAGGTCACCCACCAGCCACACAGGAGGCTGACTTCAGGAAGAGAGAAACGCATACTTTGCTTGCACTGGCCCATTTTGGGGTTTTCTCTTATAAGCTTGTATGTGCTATGGCTGAGTCATTTCAGTCATGTCCAACTCTTTGTGACTCTTAGCCCACCAGGCTCCTCTGTCCCTGGGATTTTTCAGGCAAAGAATACTGGAGTGGGTTGCCATGCCCTCCTCAAGGGTACCTGCCCAAGCCAGGGATTGAACCTTCGTCTCCTGCAGCTTCTGCATTGCAGGCGGATTCTTTACCACTGAGCCATCATGGAAGACCTCTCTTACAAGCATACTTTATCTCGATTATCATATTGACGAATAGTAGCTTCTGTTCCATGGGCACTGTTCTCAGAAATGGCTGGCATCCAGGGAAATGTCAGTCTGAAAAAATATACTATTAAAAAATTTTTGTTTAAACATGTTAGAGTTTCCTACAAATACCTGAGGCAGATTTGGGTAATTCAGGAAAACAAAATAAGGCAAAGTTCAAAAAGGCTCCCTATAAAACAGCTCTTTTTTCCTCACAAAGATCCCACTCTACTAACCTTGCCCTGAATTACTGGCATGCTGAACCACAGGAATTCATACTCTACACATACTCTAAGCTGAAAGAATGAGGTCTAACCATAGATCTAAAATAACAAGGTAAGATTAAGAATTTAACATCCCATAAAGACTTAAGATTCTTGGAAATGTTCAAAGAGATGTTTTAAACATGAGATTGTTACTTTTTAAATATAGGGTTTGGGTTTCATGACTAAATCATTATGATTTAACAATATGAATCACTGAATTATTTCTGAAGAATAAAAAAAAGTATAGCTCTTAAAAATAGGTATACTTTATTTCATTTCAATGCTCTTAAAAACTTGCCAAAGGAGTGTTATTGCTGAAAAACGTTAACACATAGGTAAAATACTAAGCATAACAGACACATACTCACACATACATATTTCTAAACTCAGCCACACCCATAGAAAGTCACATACTAGAAAGGACTATCAGTCTAAAACCTGTTTTTCTAGGCAAAGAAATATGAGAAATTTTTAGTGCTGGAACAGGAAATATTTTGGCAAACCACCAAAACTACTTTGAACTCACAATGATGTTACTGATGATTGTAACAATGGCCATCTCAGGGGAATATAAATCTAACCCTATAGAGTTTGGTGAAATGTAGGGTGTATTTTTCCTTAACTGTCCATCAAACCATACTCATTGGAAGCTTCAGCACATCATTTATCTATTAGCAGAGAGTTCCTGAAGCAGGGTGTTTGATGATTTTTGGCAAGATTCTAGAATAATGTCACATGGCTTCAGTGAAACTGACACTGTGTAATTCTACAAATCTGATCATTTTATTTCATAGAGACTATGCTCATCTGAGCCACTGCTGACTTTGCCTTTTTGACCAAAACTACACAAGTCTCACTGATCCATTGTAGAGTCAAGAATGCAAGTGTTCTTAATTTAATCATGTACACTTTTCATTAGTCAATCTGGTTTTCGATTTTAAAAGAAAAAGGTAAGAGGTTCCATTAGCTGTAGCATTTTCAGTCTAATTGAATCCCTTAAACTTAACCTGTGATAAAGCTGAGTTGCTCATCTTCTTGCCCTTCCCCAAACATGCCCTTCCCCAAACATGCTTCCCCAAACATAACTCTTCTGGAAGTTAACAATGACTCCATTTAATCAGTTATGACTCAAGTCAAAAACCTTGGAGTGATCTTTCTCTTTTAATACTCAGCAAATCTATCGGGAAGCCCGTTAACTTAGAAGCACTGTGTATCTAGAATCTTCTCCCACCTCCACCGCTACCACCCTGGTCCAGGGCACCAGCAACTCTCTCATGGCTTATTACAGCCTAATGGTTCCCCCTCCTTTGTTGCTGCTTCTCCTCAGTCTGTTCCCAAGCCAGCAAGCACAGAGTTTCCGGTCAGTCTTGTTTATCCACATCAAATGCCCCCCAGTCTCCCATCTCACTTAAGAGTAAAAGCCAGAGTCATTGTATTGCCACATAAGGCTCTCCACGATCTATCTGTCCCTGGTTGTCTTTCTGCCTATGTCCCCTTCTGCTCTCAAGATGAGCGCTTCCACGTATCAAGGGAGAGGGTATTGAGCACGCTATCCCCCAGGGCCTTTGCACCAGGTGATCTCTTTGCTTTGCACACACTTACCCTGAGAGCCACAGGGCTCACTCCCTCACAGTAATCATATTTTTATTTAAAGGAAGATTTCACAGCTACCCTACCCCAGATCGCAACTCCTGCTCACACATCCCTGCTCTCCCTCACCTGTTTTACTTCTTAACATTTATCACCACATTACACACGGTGTGCATGCTCACTCAGTCATGTGTGACTGACTGTTTGCAACCCCATGGACCCTCTGTCCATGGGGATTCTCCAGGTGAGAATACTGGAATGGGTTGCCGTTTCCTTCTCCAGGGGATCTTCCCGACCCAGCAATTGAACCTGTGTGTCTTACATCTCCTGCATTAGCAGGTGGGTTCTTTACCAACTGCACCACCCAGGAAGCCCACACTCAGTTTATTTTACTTGTTTATCCAGATTATCTCCTATCTCCTCCAACAGAATGTGGAAGCCTCAGGAAGGCAAGGACTTTTTGTCTGTTTGGCTCACTATATCCTAGTAGGTCCTCGATAAACAATTGTTAAATTAATAAAAATATGTTCTCAAAATAACTGATTGTCCAGGAAAGGAACTGAGAGGAAAACAGTCAAGGAACACATACATATACACTAGAAAGAAAAGAAAATCAAACCTGAGTCAGATAATAGGATATGCATGTTTGGAATGTATAAAAATCCCATTAGTCATTTGCTAGCTACATGACTTGGAGAAAGAGCAAATAAAACACAAGAGGACATGTGAAATTTTGAGACCAGGGCCAGACTAATGTAGGAACAGGTGGCATTTTCCTAATGTGTTCCCTCTACGGCAGATGGTGTCTGTAATTTACAGCCTGCACAGTTCCATTGCTATGATTTCTCAAGTTTCTAGTAAAATACAACCATGCCCAGGGGGCACCTTCCCTATGGCACATCCCACACAAACCCAGGAACCATTCAGCTCTCTCTTCTCTCTATTTGAACAAATGGACAGAAGAATTTCTCAACTGAATACAGATCACAAATTATACTGGTCGAATGAATTTCCTAAGTCACAGGTCCACTTAATATGCACGAACCCATCACTGTTTAAGTTCCATGAACAGCCAGCAGCAGCTGGGTCCCGAGCAAAGGCGGGTGAGTAGACTTTGCCTCTAATGTGTCATCTGGAAGCCGTAAGATGTGTTAAACTGTGTGCACTTGATTTCTCACCCAAAGGTTACTGCCTATTAGTCACTCACATTTCTTGCTGGTGGGTGGAGGACAATGCTGGGAAATGCAAGGGCATTGCTCCCTAGAAACTAACTGCCTCCAATGAAAACCTAAGGAAGAACTTTCCAAATGGAAAGAAAAGCTTTTCAAATAAGAACAGCACTGGGTGGAAGCTTGGAGAGGCCTCAAGGAGGAACACTTAGTCAATACAAAAATAAATAATCCGATAAAGACAAAGAAGAAATTCCTAGAGAAACCAAGATGCCTACCTAGGGACTCTGTACATGTGTGCTCAGTCGCTTAGTCGTGTCCAACTCTTTGTGACCTCAGGGACTGTAGTCCGCCAGGCTCCTCTGTCCATGGGATTCTCCAGGCAAGAATGCTGGAGTAGGTTGACATTTCGTACTCCAGGGGATCTTCCTGACCCAGGGATCGAACCCATGTCTCTTGCGTCTCCTGCACTGGCAGGTGGATGCTTTACCACTGCGCCACCTGCGAAGTCTACAGGCTCTCTTTGGAGCTCAAATTTCATAAAATGACATTAAAAAAAGGCAAAAGGTTGGATATGTAACTCCAAATAAATAAATACATCAGGTTGGCTGATCTTCATATATAATGTGTCCAGAAGGTCAGGGTTAAAAACGAGGTTGAAGTTTGCAAAATAATAATGATTCCTGGCAATGTGGAGCATGAGGATAAACAACAGAGGGATCTAATACCTTGAGGAAGAGAATCATTAAACTGGATAGGCCACGATCAAGAGTTTAACAAGGAAAGGCATGTTCAGGGATGTGAGGCAAAGAAAAGGTGGGTGAGGTACCCTTAGCACACTATCTAGGAGGCATCAGATAAACTGTTAGTAAGTCAATAAGCTGTCATCCCTGAGAAAAACTGGTAAAAATGATAACAATTATAAAACCAGAAAAAAGTCAATGTAACCTTGACTTTGAGAAAGAAAATTTGTCAATAATATAAATGCGCTTAGTCGCTCAGTCATGTCCAACTCTTTGCAACCCTGTGGACTGTAGCCCGCAAGGCTCCTCTGTCCATGGGGATTCTCCAGGCAAGAATACTGGAGTGGGTTGCCATGCCCTCCTCCAGGGGATCTTCCCAAGCCAGGGATTGAATCCAGGTTTTCTGCATTGCTGGCAGATTCTTTACCATCTGAGCCACCAGGGGAAGCCCCAATAATACAAAAAACAACCATTAATTTTAGAAAGTCTAGATCCTCTGAAGACCTTTAGGAAAGAAAGTGGAAACCACCAAGAGTCAGCATAGCTCACTATGAAGGCACTGGTTCCAATCTGGCTTAGTTTCCTTTATAAAAATTTTATTTAGATATTGCTTGCTTGCTTGATTGATAGGATAACTAGAAAAGTAGATGTGGTTGTATTAAATCTCAAGACATTTCACATTCTACCCTTCAGAAAACTTGGAGCAATCTTCCTAACTGATAGTAGGGTGAGATGAATTCGCAGCTGAGTGAACATCTTTTCTATACTAAGTTTCTATGTAGAAATTAAAGGGAAAATTCTATGCTAATTTAAGATATAACCAAAGAAAACTGTCCTCTTAAGGATCTGCATGTGCTGTGTTATGCTTAGTTGCTCAGTCGTGTCTGACTCTTTGCTGACTGTAGCCCGCCAGGCTCCTCTATCCATGGGATTCTCTAGGCAAGAATACTGGAGTGGGTTGCCATTTCCTTCTCCAGGGGATCTTCCCAACTCAGGGATCGAACCCAGGTCTCCTGCATTGCAGGCGAATTCTTTACCATCTGAGCCACCAGGGAAGCCTTAAGAATCTGCATACCACCCCATAAACATATAATCTCTCAAAAAAAGTCATTAAGAAAATTAATTCACTGATTTATAATGGTGAATCAATTATCATGATTAATATCAAGTAATCACTACTATTCATTCATCTGATGAATATGTTTCTTAAATGTAATTAGGGGCTTCCCTGGTGGCCTGTCCTGGGACAGGCCATATCTGGGTTTATACACAGACTGTCCCCAAGAGTGCTTAAGAAAGTATCCGGGCATTTCCTGTGAATCACTCAGAGAGACACTTGGGTTAGAGGCCTCCAAGGAGCCTAGATTTGTTCTCCATCCACACAAAATTCAGGCATTGCCAACCATCTAATTGAACCAATACATCTTGGTGATTTCTCAAAATTACCTATTTATGTCGTGTTTTCAAGAAATATCTTATTTCCACATTTGTCTTTCCTGACTTGCAGTAGGCACTGAAAATATTATGTGGTCCAGCAAAGAAATTTTCCATTTCCTGAAGTTCAAACACTAGATTTTTCTTGGATGAAAATTTTAGCCATCTGTCAGCACTGTGCTTTCTTGTAAAGAATACACCCTTTTATACCTGTACCCTGGAAAATTCTTGCTTTAATTTCTTGCCTCTATTGCAAGAGAAAAAATAAACAACACTGAGTTTATATGTTTCCTTTCTAAATGCCTCACAGGACTGGGATTACTATAGCTCTAATTTTTAAATTTACTTATTTCCATTCTGTAGATGACCACAGAATAGATTTATGATAAAAACTGCTTCACTGACTGATGCAAATAAATAATTTTAGGATGCTAAGTATAAATATTTTTAGATTGCTAAATGCTTTTTCATCTTAAAAATAAATTGTTATAACTGCCAAGCATAATTAACCTAAATGTTTCTAGTTTTTCTTAAACATTTAATTGAAATGCATAATATTCAATGTATTTTCCTCTTTTTATCCTCACTTTAGGGCTGTCTATAAATTATCATTCCCTTCTCCAGGGGATCTTCCTAACCCAGGGATCGAAACTGGGTCTCCTGCATTGTATTGCAGGCAGATACTTTACCATCTGAGCCACCAGGGAAGCCCCACAAATTAATCAAAGTGAAATGCAATTTAGCAGAACTTAAAGAGCTTTCCATTCTGAAGGACATCAGCCCTGGGATTTCTTTGGAGGGAATGATGCTGAAGCTGAAACTCCAGTACTTTGGCCACCTTATGCGAAGAGTTGACTCATGCTGGGAGGGATTGGGGGCAGGAGGAAAAGGGGACGACAGAGGATGAGATGGCTGGATGGCATCACTGACTCAATGGATGTGAGTCTGAGTGAACTCCGGGAGTTGGTGATGGACAGGGAGGCCTGGCGTGCTGCGATTCATGGGGTCGCAAAGAGTCAGACACGACTGAGCGACTGAACTGCACTGAAAGAACTTTCTATTACCTCCTGAAACTTCAGTCGAATAATCAGAAAGGTTGTTCCAGTCTTATAAATTTGTTCCCACTTATCTTTGTTGTTCAGTCACTAAGTTGTGTCCAACTCTTTGTGACCTCGTGGACTGCAGCAAGCCAGGCTTCTTTGTTCTTCACTACCTCCCGGAGTTTGCTCAAATTCACGTCCATTGAGCCAGTGGCACTATGTAACCATCTCACCCTCTGCCACCCCCTTCTCCTTTTGCCTTCAATCTTTCCCAGCATCAGTGTCTTTTCCAATGAGCTGGCTCTTCACATGAGATGGCCGAAGTATTGGACTTACATAGCATCCATTAAATAATGTGTAATTACTGATACAAACAACTTGCTTGATATAGAACATCTTTATAATAAGGATGCACTAGGGATGATTTTATGAGATGATGGAAAGAAATTTTAGTCACAAACTAGATATTCTCTGGAGATGTTACTGAACCGCTAACGTTAAGAATTTTGATCGGATTCACTTTTGTTAGGTATTGGCTCTCAAACATCTACATGTGAAAACTGAACACCACAGATCTCTACTGTCCAGAGAATCTGACTTCTCCTCTGTGAATGTCATCAAATGAAACCCACACAACATGGTCTAGTTAGCTCCAGGAACCAGTGACTGCTCCCTGATTAAATTTCTACATCACTGTTCAGCCTGACCCTCCACATCTGCCTCAGCCCATTTATTACATGCACCTGTGTCACTCAGGCTTCCCTGAGATAAAACCAGTCAAATGAATCATCTAGGGAGTCCTGTATTGGAGAAGGAAATGGCAACCCACTCCAGTGTTCTTGCTGGAGAATCTCAGGGACAGGGGAGCCTGGTGGGCTGCCGTCTATGGGGTCACACAGAGTCGGACACGACTGAAGCAACTTAGCGGCAGCAGCAGCAGCAGGGAGTCCTGTATTTTGTTTTTTACTTTGGTTGTGTGATTCCTAATACCTAAAGATGGCTTTCTTACCTGTCTTTCATACCCTTTTCTGGAGTGGTTATCTTTACAGGGCTCATAGACCACACTGAGAGCCTCAGGTTTTAGGAAGGTTGAGTTTTAAGTTGATTGGCGGGCTAACCAGAGTTCATTTTGTTATTGTTATGCTTACATAACTCACAGAAATATTATTCATGTGTGTATGTATAGATGTGTGTGTGTGCTCAGTCGTGTCCCACTCTTTGCGACCCCAAGGACTGTAGCCCACTAGGCTCCTCTGTCCATGGACTTTTCTAAACAGGAATACTGGAGTGCATTGCCATTCTCTTTTCAAGGGGATATTCCTGACTCACAGATCGAACCCAAATCTCTTATATCCACTACACTGGCAGGCGGATTTTTTATCATCACACCACCTGGGAACCCCATGTGTGTGTGGACAGGGAAGCCTGGAGTGCTGTGCAGTCCACGGGGTCACAAATAGTTGGACACTATTGAGTGACTGAACTAAACTGATGTATGTGTATATATATATATATATATATATATATATATATGTATATGTATATGAAGTATCCCATTATTTTTTTAAAAAGCTAAAAAATTCCACACTCTCTTTTTTGGCATTCATCGAAATGTCAATTCTTCTGGAATGACCCACTGAAAATTGAGGGGGGAAAATGCTCCTTTTTTTGTACTTTGTGGTATACTACTTTTGTATATATACTGTAGTATACTTTTGAAGTATACATGAAAAGCAAAATGAGTTTATGTTGGCATCAACAATAGAAAATGGTAACACTATTTCTGTACACTACTTCTGAAAAAGTTCAGGACTCCCCAAGCATGAGCATTGTTGGAACACAGTGAAGATGGTACATTTGGCATTTTCCACTGTCACCAGAAAATAATGCTTCCGATTAGCAGAATTTAGCTATATGCACAAGCATCTAGGACTTTAGCTAGTGGGATCTACCTGACATCAATTTTTTTAAAAGCCTTGGCTCTTGAGCAGAAAATGCAATTAAATTCAAGCTGTGTGCTTCATGTCCCTTTTATCCTTAGTCAGATAAAGAGACAAGAATTATGCACAACCAAGTCCATGCTAGAGAAGTCTTCAATAAAACACCACGGTTTAAATAAGTCACCAAGAAGAGATCCCTAAAATTCCAAACAATGCTTACATTTTAGAAAAGCTTCATGGATACAATTACACATAATGCATTTGGAGAGTGACCATGGCACCAGGCAAGACTGTTTTCACATGTAGAGGATTCATCAAAGCTGACAAATGACCCACAGAGACAGAATCCCTGACTACCCTACAAACTTAATAAACACGGACCAAAGGAAAGGGAAACAAGCCCATCAGAGCCTTGTTGTTGGTCAGTCCCTCAGTCGTGTCCGACTCTTTGTGGCCCCATGGACTGCAGCACACAAGGCTTCCCTGTCCTTCACTATCTCCTGGAGTCTACGCAAATTTGTGTCCATTAAGTCAATGATGCCATCCAACTGTCTCAACCGTTGTCGCCCCCTTCTCTTCCCGCCCTCAGTCTTTCCCAGCATCAGGGTCTTTTCTAATGAGTCGGCTCTTTCCATCAGGTGGCCTAAGTATTGGAGCTTCAGATTCAGCATCAGTCCTTCCAATGAATATTCAGGGTTGATTGCTTTTAGGATTGAGGGGTTTGGTCTTCGTGCAGTCAAGAGTCTTCTCTACTTCCTTTGATACTCAAACGGGCACCTCTTGCATTTCCTGCCTTGGCAGGCAAATTCTTTACCACTAGCACCACTGGGAAGCCCAAGTACATAATCCCTAAAATCAAATTCTGTTCCTCATGATAGACATGACTGCTGTTCTCTCTGTCTGGCATCCCCATGATTCTGTTTTCCATCTCTTTCTGCCTGGTAGTACTGAGAGTGCCCTAAGTTATTCAGCATTCTAAATCTACCTTCAACTCTTCAACTTAAAACAACAAAGCAAGTCTTACAGATATGCGTGACAACGTCTCAGCTATGAAGAATTAATTGTACAAGATTTTCTTAATTTCCTCAGATTACAACAAACTAACATTAATAAAAAGTGAGGACATTATGCATTTTGCAATTCTCTTAAATAAAATACATGTTAGAGAAGCTCTGGTTACCATTTTAGGTTTGATTACAGATTAAGGTTTTTTCCACCACCGGACTTTCTGTTTTAAAAGTAAAATCACACATTCTGGGACATTTTGCACGCTGAAGTCATTTGGGTTTTAGCTTTGTACCTTTTAGACACTCGAGACGCTCAATGAAGCCACAAAGTATGGTTCTTGCTGTGTACTATTATTTCCAGTGGCATATAAAATTTTTTTTTTCAGGAGAATGTTAGGATGTGGAAGGAAAAAGTCTCCATTTTGTATCCCATTAGACAGTTTTCTGCCTTTTAAGACGTTGATCATACGGAATGGCCCATTATCCATCTTTAATGTTCTTAGAATCTGTCTCAGAGGCTTTTTGTTAACAACTGCAGTCAGCCTTAAGAGCTGTATCCTTGCTCCTGACACATGTCCACGATGACTCACCCACTATTATTTTTATTTTTATATTCTTGGAGTGGAGGCAGCGATTAAATCTGCCTTCTTGCTATATCTATACCTCCTTATATTTAATTCTAATACCCTCTTACTACAGTCCCTTGGCACCCATCTTTTTCCACTCTAGAAAAACTTCCCCAGGGTTAGAAGAAAGGGTCATGAGATTTGCCAGGCTACAGAGCAGCCCTGTGAATTTCTCCATCATGATACAGGTGACAATATCTTTTCTATGGTGCCCATACTGTGACCAAGACATTCCTGATTCTGCACTTCCCATTCGTGCAAAGTCCTTCATCCATGATTCACCACTCTTTTCTCTCTTCCCACAAGCCAAATCCTTACTTAGAACACAGCTTCTGTCCCCTTGCACATTTCTTGAGTGTTAGGCGTCCAGCATACATACTTTCATTCACTGTGAAATACTACAGGCTGAAAACAAATATCAGGCAAAAGTCAAGTGTCCAGAACATATATAAGAATAAGGTAGACAAGCCAAGAGAAAAATGGGCATAATATATAAAACAGTAACTTACAGAAGAAAAGAAATCTGACCAATAAACACTTGTTGTTGTTTACTCACTAAGTCAAGTCCGACTGTTTGCGACCCCACGGACTGTAGCCCGCCAGGCTCCTCTGTCCACAGGATTTCCAAGGCAAGAATACTGGAGTAGGCTGCAATTTCCTTCTCTAGGGGATCTTCCTGACTCAGGGATTGAGCCCGCATCTCCTGCCCTGGCAGGTGGATTCCTCACCACTGAGCCACCAAGGAAGTCTAATGAGCATGTGAGAAGACACCTAACTTGACTAAAAGCTCACTAATTATTAATACCAGAAGCACACAGAAACACCTTTTCACACCCATTTGGTTGGCTAAAATTTAAAAGTTTGATAGTATCGAATACTGCCATGATGAATGGAAAACAGATATACTCAACTCACAATGCTAGTTTATAGGAGCAATTTGGAAGTGTCTGTTTATTAAATCAAAAATATGCATACCCAGCACTTCTATTTACAGGTATCTGTTATAGAGAACTCTGCCCACTGCGCATCGAGACACTCACACAAGGATATTTAATACTTCACTGAGAGCAATTACACACAAAGAGGAAAAAGTGTCCATCAGTTGCAGAACGAACATATAAAATATTTGACAGTCATAGACTTGAAGATTACCTAGCTGCTAAACTAAGTGTAGCTGATGCATATATATTCATGAGAATAATATGAAAACATTGCTACACATATTTTATATACACATACATATGCAGAGCCATAGGCTGGTAGGTTTAAAGTCTGAAAGGATACAGACTGAACTCAGAATAGTGTTATCTTAGAGATACTAGAGAGGAGGCCAAAATCGGACGTAGTCATCAAAAAGACTGCTATTTTAACAGTTTTAAAAGAATAAAATTATTTCTGATGTAACTGAAATTTTCTAAGTTCAAGAAACATTCAGATCGTGAGTCAGACGATCTTTATTACTAAAGTTTTATAGAAGCCCCTCACTTTACAAGTAAAACACATAGAAAAATTTTCAACATCTAGTTATAGATGATAATTCACTATCAGGGCATGTTATATGCTTATAGGATTTTTTCCAATTAATTTCTCTTTTACGTGACCTTACTTTTGTATCCATTCACTGGTTCTAGTTTCATGGGGTATGGATGGATGTCTATCCATGGATGTCTATGAGTGCACGTGGAATACAAGGAATCCATACAAATAGATTTTAAGTCTGTACTTTGAAACTCTCTAATATGCAAATCAATCAGCAATGCACAAATATGATTATACAAGTTAAAATGTGGCAAGTGATAAAAATATACGAACTGCAGAGTATAAATTATTTGTACAATGTGCACGTTATAGTATGTAATATATTTACAAATGTTAGGCTAGATAGAATATGATTTCATCAGTATCAGTATGAGATTCCTCATTTTTTAAAGTATGGTTTTATATCATCCCAAAAGAATAGTAATTTAAAAAATATTTTCAGTCCATTAATTCAGTATCTTTAAATAGACTGTCAAAGAAATCATCTGTTTAATGTTTGATGTGCCTTTTATTTGAAGTCTAATGTCTTGGCAAAAGGATAGAATTGATGATCTAATAAATTTAGTTTCATCCTTAATTTCTATCATTTATGATTTGTGTAGGAACCATTTGCTTATACTCCTATATGATTATTGAGAACAATTTAGCTAAGCTCTCTAAGTGTACATATTTTAAAAGATAAGTCTGTTCTGTTAATAAAACTTTAAGTATACATATTTTAAAAGATAAGTCTGTTCTGTTAATAAAACTTTAAGTATACATATTTTAAAAGATAAGTCTGTTCTGTTCATAAAACTTAAAAAATTCTAAAAATGTATTCCAAACAAAATAGCAATCATGATTCACCACCTTTATTAACAGTTTCTTATAATTCAATAATATTGTGATTTCATTTCATATATATTTACTTAACATAAAACAGCCTACAACTAACTGTATCAGTATACCAAACATCAGTCAACTACTAATTAATTGGGGATAATACATCAAGAATTATAAATAATGAACTTGCCAAATTTCTTAGCAGATGACAAGGCTTAAACAACTCATAATTACAGACCTCAGCCATTTGTCTTAACTAGGATAAATGTCTCTGCATTAAGATTTGCCAAATTTCAAATTTAATGGAGTAATCTGTTAATATCACCAACTAATCGGTTCTTAACAATGTGAACAACGCAATGTAACTTTACTAATTCAGCAAAAGTACATGTCCTTGGATTCTGTTTCCATAAGCCCCCATTGTTATGTCATCTTTTTAAAAATTTATTTTTAAGACTGTTCTTCCTTAATGCTTGATGGCATTTTAAAGCTTGATGGCATTTTAAAGTCAATAATTAAAAAAAATAACACCCATAACTAACCTTGGGTGGTAATCATTTCACAATATACGCAAGTAACAAATCATCACATTGTAAACTTAGATTTAAACAATGTTCTTTGTCAATTATCTCTCAATAAACCTGAAGGAAAAAGTAAAAAACAGCACCTAAAAATACTGGCTTACTTCAGGGCTAGAACATAAAAATCCCACATGTAAATCCTCTGCCTACACCCTGCCCTCTCAATAATTCTCAGTCCAGTTATTAGTGAGAATTCACATTACATAAAAACAGAGCATTTATGATGGGAAGGAAAAATATGTCCCATGATTTTCCATGAGCTCAGTGAGTGAAAGTCACTCAGTCATGTCCAATTGTTTGCGACCCCATGAACTGTAGCCCACCAGGTTCCTCTGTCCATGGGATTCTCCAGGCAAGAATATTGGAGTGGGTTGCCATTTCCTTCTCCAGGGGATCTTCCATACCCAGGGAGCAAGCCTGGGTCTTCTGCTCTGCAGGCAGATTCTTTACAGTCTGAGCCATCAGGGAAGCCCTCCATGAGCTCAGGGGGATACAATAGAGTAATAGTCCCATGTACTAATGTGCAAATAATATATGTGTTTTCTCATAACTCCTTTTCCTAGGATGCTGACTTTGCCGATGTCTATCTATAAACTGTCTGAAGACTTGTGTTTGGTGAAATACTGTGTTTCCCCAAATCCCTAAGTGTGTGCTCTGCCATTTCACTGTAGGTGGTGAAGGAGTTCCTGAGATGGGCTCCCTCGTCATAGGGAGGCATTCATCTGCACCAAATAAACAGGACAAGGGTCGAGTTCATCAAAATGCACATCACCCAGTAAACCAAGAGGAGTGAAACTTAGCTTCTTAAAACTTCATATGATATTAACATTCAGGAAACATACATTATCAATATGACTGTATTCAATTGGGCAACCAGAGGGTCAAAATTTTACTACCAGGGATAAGATGGCTTACGTACATCATCCCTCTATAACTTTTGGTCACCATCCAGTTAAATAATTTGAGAACTCATAGTACCTCTCAAGCAGTTCGTAGAGGAGCATATAATAAATACAGAACTCATATGCCTGCACGACAAATATTCAACTCTGATGAAAGTAAACAAAAAGAATGTCAATGGGTAATATTTTAGCAGGCTTCTCTTTTGTAAAAAGAGAGAAAGAACCGTTGAAACTAACACCAGACTTTAAAATATCAAAGTGAAAGGGAAAGTTGCTCAGTCATGTCCAACTCTTTGAGACCTCATGGACTATACCATGGAATTAGTCCATGGAATTCTCCAAGCCAGAATACTGGAGTGGGTAGCCTTTCCCTTCTCCAGAGAATATTCCCAACCCAGAGATCAAACCCAGGTCTCCCACATTGCAGGTGGATTCTTTACCAGCTGAGCCACAAGGGAAGCCCAAAAATACTGGAGTGGGTAGCCTATCCCTTCTTCAGCGGATCTTTGCAATCCAGGAATCAAACCGGGGTCTCCTGCATTGCAGGTGGATTCTTTACCAACTGAACTATCAGGGAAGCCCTTAAAATATCAAGCTATGCAGTAAATACATTTAAAATATATTTCGTTCTCTAGCAGCATTTTTCTCTTTTGATTTGGTTCTTTTGTTTATTTGTTTTGGACAACTGCCATTGGGTTTGCTATCCTTTTCCTCAAAGGATTAAACCTCTGCACAAGCCAGTCCCTGCCGATATCACTATCTCACCCGTCTGTCCACAGCTTCACAGAGACTGAAATCTATACAGTATTGATCAATTTGGAATACGATCGAAAGGCATGTGTCTTCCACATGAAACAGTATAGACTACAGATAAGAAATGAACAAGTAGGTTGATTTCAGGAAATCTCATAAACATATGTATAAATAGAGATGACCATTGGCGCTTACACTTGCCAAACTACACATGACCTGTAGGGTAACTGTTACACTGAAGAGGTGCCCTGGATGTTAGGCTAGCTGACTTGGGTGAAAAGTACCACTCACAGTGCTTGGCCCAGTGCAGGTACTACCTAAATGCTAAGTTCTCTTTCCTTACTCACAAGCCTAACAGTCCCTGTTCAACAACACAACAATTCATAAGTCCTCTTGAATCATGACCTTGCTCTGTTTTGAGCTGTTTTGCCATCTGCTGCCTTTGATTCCAGGCTGTCTGCCTTCAAGACTTTCTCCAGGTTCTGTTTCCAGTGGCCCAGGACCCCCTTGACCCCTGCGTAGATGTCTCAGCGGAATATGCTTTTCCCCACCAGCTGCCCCTCTCCTTTGTCCATTTTCCAGGCCACTGCCGGCTGCTTTCTGGGGCTGACTTTCTTTTAAGCCATTGCAAACTAATCTCAGACAGCTGCGAGCTAATGAACCCTGAGCCTTCAGGACTCTCCCCTTAGGTTAAAAGGGGGTGTGGTCAGAACAAGAGCCTAAGAAGATGTCAGATGTGTTATCCATTATTTTGACTCAACTTCTGTTCACTCTGGCTTCATTTTACAGAGCTTGTAAAATTCAGTTCACCACCAACAAAAATGAGCGCAAGGCCCTCCTATTAAACTGATGAAGAGAAGTAAACACCTTTGTTTTAGAAACTTCTTTGAAATTTGAGCATTTGATCAAAATCTGTTGATGTTTAAATGATTTTTTCTTATGAGTTAACATAGTTTATGCTGAATTTTGGTCTACACGTTTCCTTTTTTAAAAACTCAATGGAAAATCCTGTTTGGCAATCTATTTCTTGAAATATAGGACTACTATATGCATAGGCTAACCAAAAATAATTAAGTACAGAATTGGGAGTTCTAGCACCTAAAACAAGTCAGCTCTTATTAAGGAAATCAATTTATAAGCAAAAGTGAATTTTCAAAAAATACAATGCTATCCATCTCTGGTTCTGTGTTAGCACACTCCTAGTGCCTGTCGATGCTAACACAATGCCTAATGCGTTTTGTTTTGTTTTAGGAATAGATTTGTTTTTTATTGCAGAACACACGTATCAGTGCAAGGTGCTGCACATACAACAACAAATCATTTTGAGGGGAAAAGCTATTAAAAAAAAAAACTGTAACTGTTTTAGCTACACATTCCCAACTTGAGGCATGCTGGCAAAGGATAGTAGGTACTTGATAAATATTTGCTGAATCCATAACTGAGTGAATAAATGCATGCCAGATCTTTTCACCTTCTCTCACTCATTTTTAGTGTTTTCTGGCTAAAACAAGTCACTGCAGAATAGCTGTTAGTGTTTTGATTCTGATTTTCTAAGCAATTTCTTTATCCTTGAAACTCTTACCCCCATACTAAGGAATTGACATTTAATTAAATCTAATCAAGATTCATTTGATTCTATATCTAGCCTGTCACCCTTCTCCAAAAAAATTTTTTTTAAATTTTATTTTTTAACTTTACAATATTGTATTGGTTTAGTCATATATCAACATGAATCCGCCACAGGTATACTTGTGCTCCCCATCCTGAACCCTCAAAGTCAATGACAGTTTCAAGAAACAATCTGTGTGCTTAAGAGATCACAGAAAGGGGGTGGCTTTCGGGGGCATATACATCCAGGATAACTTGTCTTTGCAAATTTCATGTTCAGAGTTTAAGGGGCTTTGACTCAGAGAAGGAGAGTCTAGATTTTATCACAAATCTACATAAAACTAAAAGATGCCCTGTATTCTTTGTGTTTCCCAAGTCCAAGGGATGTAAGAAGAAGTGAATACAAGGATTGTCAAGCACTCCAGGCAGCTGTGGGAAGACCTAGTAAGAAAAGAAGCATCGGCTGAGTAGTTGTTCCTACTGCTAGTCTAGGGTGAGTGCTAAGTCTCTTCAGTTGTGTCCAAGTTTTTGCGACCCTATGGACTGTAGCCCACCAGGCTTCTCTGTCCATGGGATTCTCTAGGCAAGAACACTGGAGTGGGCTTCCATCTTCTCCACCCAGGGATAGAACCTGGGTCTCCTGCTTTGCTGGCAGATTCTTTACCGTCTGAGCCACCAGGGAAGCCTTAGTGTGGCGGTTGGCAAACTTTTTATGTCAAAAATCAGGTGGCATGTTTTGTCTCTATGGAGCATGGTGTCTCCGCTGGAACTATAGAAATTCTGCTGTATTGTCAGTGAGCAGCCACAGACTATAGGTAAACAAATGGACGTAGAGTTGCAATAAAACTTTATTTGCAAAAACAGGCAGGAAGCAGGATGTGGCTGCGAAGCAGGATGTGGCTCACAGGCCAGAGGTTTACTGAGCCTTGCTCTGGTCACCTCAGCACTGCTTTAACTCTTTAGAAGGCCTGAGAGCACAAAGCATCTCAGCTTAAGATGGGTTTGCTGGCAGCATCTAGATGCAGTGCAGAGAATTGGAAAATATTTGTCAAAATTGCATTTCCAATTCAAGTGTACGTGGAGGAGACAAAACAGAAGTAAACAGAACATACACTAGCATAGTAAAATATGAGGATATTGTTAGATTATGTCGTATGATCATGAATGTTTTGCCAGGATTCAAAGGAGGTAAGCTGACACACAGTTACTTTCTAACTTTGTGATTTAAAAATAGTTTGCTCTATAATTCATTCATTCATTTAACTGATGACTATATATCTGGTAAAAGTGATAATTATAATCATAGTTAAATTCTATTGAGAACTCATTAGGCATGAGAATGAGAATAATTTAATCTTCCTACTACCCTCTGAGATATATATATATATATATATATGATACTTATACTGATTTTTAAAAAGGATTTCCTGGTGGCCCAGTGGCTATGATTTCGTGCTCCCAATGCAGGGGGCCCACATTCAATTCCTGGTCAGGGAACTAGACCCCAAAAGCTGCAACTACAGATTCCACAGGCCTGCTGCAACTAAGACCTGGTACTGCCAAATAAATAAGACAAAATAAATAAATATTAAAGAAAAAAGCACAGAGAGGTAAGTAAATGTCTTATGTCACCCACTAAGGAGATGCAGACTCCAACTTGAAACAGAGTTCTTCCCTTATCTGGACTTGAACGCTCATAGACTCCTCAAAAAATGCATAAGAAGTGGAAGCATTGCACCAAGAAAAAAAAAAACAAAAGGTATCACACTTAATCTGCATCACTATATGCTTTATTTAACAAAAGCTACAGTAAAAATATAACTCTTAAGATCGCATTTTCTATGATCAGATCTTATCCCCTCTCCCCCTATTCTTCTCCCTGGCAACCATATTTTTGTTTCAACAGTGGCAGCCAACATTTATAGGCATTTATAACTTATTTTAGTATATTTAAGTTCATTTAGTATATTTATCTGAGTATCTTTAGTATGCTTTAGCATCTTTAGTACATTTTGCTCTTATGATTCCTGCATCCCAAGCCCTAAGGGTTTTGGAGCTAAGGGGTTGGGGAGAAAAAGGGAGTGAGCAGGAAGGGAGGATTTGTCTCCAAGTCCAGGGCCCACTAAGTGGGGATGCATTTTCCTTCCCACAGTCCAGCGTGGCTCAGGCTAGCGACAAGTCTTCAAGGGCCAGAGAGCTTTCTCCTAGAGGAGGATACCTTAGCCCCACCTGCCTGGCACCGTTTTAATAAGCAGGGCTCCTGCTATTAAATCTTGCAGCCCCAGGAGAGGTGAGAGTCAGCCCTTTCCTGGCCCATTGGTCTTGAGGGAAGAGCAGTGTTAGGGCTTTCCTAGGTACATGGTTCTTTTCTGCGCCAACTGATTAGCTGGTGGAATTAACTGAATTGCAGAGAGAGTCAAGGGAATGATGCTCCATGGCTGCCATCGCCAGCGGGGAACATCTCCTTGACTGTTGACACAAGGCTCCTCTCACGGTCTGTTCATTTCTGCTTTACAGGGATATGTAGTTTCACGTGGAAGTAACTTCATTTCAATGAACCTGTACTTAAAGGCTAGAGCCATATTTGCATCATATTTCCATTTTCAATCACAAAGTTTCCATGGAATGTTGGTTGAAAAAGGCAATGTGTCTAATACAAAATTGTGAATGTGATCGACCCGTCTTCAAAGGCTATGATGAGCTTACAGAGAGTTAGACAGGGCATCACAGGAAGAGGAAGCTTTGCTTTCGCTGGAGGCGCTTAGGGTCTCATGAGCTAGCTAATCGGGAAGACAAGAGTCACACACACACACACACACACACACCCTAGTAAGAAACAGTTCAAAGTAAGCACTGACTTCATGCATAAACCTTTGTGTCACAGTTCAGACAGAAGGGAGAGGAATGCTGCTGGGGCAGCAGAGAAGTTACTGGAAAGGAGGGCAGGAGGGTGACTCTTAGACTGACAGGACCCTAGGAAGGAGGCATTCCAAGGAGAGTGGAATGAAGAATTCAAAGAAAAGAGAATGAACTGCTGGTGTTCAGAAGAGTACAGGATACAATACGGCCTATGCTATTTTTTTTTAACTTTTGTAACTATGCATATCAGAAAGGAATACCTTATAATTTTAAAAACTTACTCTTGCACAATAAAGGCAGAACTATTATGTTAAAACTGTGCATACCCTTTGACCCAGAAATTGTTTCAGGAATCTGTTTTAAGAATACTAACATATGCACAAAACATGTGTGTGTGTTTGTGCATAACTGTGTGTGTATTCAACACAGACTTACTGTAGTGAAACACTGAAAATCACTTAGATGTCTACTGGTAGGAAAATGGTTGAAAGCATTTTATTAAATATCATGAAACATGAAGATGAAAGAGGAAAAAAGACAGGAAAGAGAGGAAGGAAGGGAATTACATATAGAAGAATTTATTGCTTTTGTTAAATCTCATGCTTTTTTCAGCATTATTTTTATAATCTACAAATACTTAAAATGTATCTATAAACATGCCAATTTCTTGGAAACCACTAGATATTTCCGATGGGTACTGTTTTGTATTAGTATGTATAATATGAACAAAATCATCATTTCAATGCTCCCAGAAATTCACTTTCAAAATTCCTTCTTTCATTGTCCAATGAAAAATAACGTAAGCAGCGGCCTTTCCTAATACATGAAACACGAACTTATCTGAACACCTATCTTCTAGATACTAGAAGATGTATCTATATATCTTCCAAAAAAAATTATTGGAGTATATTTACTTCACAATGCTATGCCAGTTTCTGCTGTACATCAAAGTGAATCACCTATACATATACATATATCCCCTCTTTTTTGGATTTCCTTCCCATTTAGGTCACCATGGAGCACTGAGTAGGTTCCCTGCGCTGCACAGTAGGTTCTCATTAGTTATCTATTCTGTACATAGAGTCAATAGTGTATATTACTACATTTCAATCAAATCTCCCAATTCATCCATTTCCCCACTCAGTGTCTGTATGTTTGTTCTCCATGTCTGTCTCTCTATTTTTTCCTTTGTAAATAGGTTCCTCTGTACCAATCATGGCTGCAATTCTATCTTTGAACCCCCTTTCTTACTAATATTCTGAATAGTACCTGCATATCTAATTTGAGCTTAAATGAGCCTGTAACCCTATCAGCATCTAATGATACCCTAAGACCTTGTTCCCTTAGAAAACATCAAGCACACAATGTACAACCTCAGGATGTTTTTGTAACCTGAGGGCACTTACGATGCCTGAACCCAGGGATAGCCCTGGTATCTGACCAAAGACTCTCAGAACTATTCCTCTATTGAAGCTTCTTGACTTTATCCTCTATTTAACAAAAATATGTCAAGTTTTCCTTATCCCATAATAAAGGAATACCTTCAGGGAGCAAGTACAGAACTATCACAGATCAAAGTAAACATTTTCGGTTGAATTCCATCACCCTAATTTTCTCTTCTACATGTGTTTTCATAAAAACCAATATGTAATTCCAGTAGTACCACTAAACATAAAGATTAATGCAGGGCAAACAACCCTTTGGTGCTTTTTCACAAACTATTATAAATCTCAATTGCATATTTTATAGATTAATCTTTACTGTGTCTTTTCTGCAGCTGTGATAAAAATGCACATTCTGTAATAAATCATAGTTATAGATACATTATAATTTCTATTTTCTATTCATTTATAAAGTTTTCATCTAATATCACATAGGGCCACATGAAATGTGGTTTAACAACATTTAAATCTGATGAATCAATTTTTAGCAGCAGCATTAAAAAAGTTCAATTTACATTCTATTATGATCTGAATAAAAGTAATCTCCCTTCACTACATTTTATGACCCTATTTAACATCAGATGTAATAAGAGACAAATTATAAAAATAAGAGCTGGCCAGTAGAGAAAAACATAGGAAGGAATTTTAAAGTAAAGCAAATTCTGAATTAAAACTGGAATACTGGACTGTGTAGGTGGGTTCAATTCACTGTCAATCCTCTTGCAGCACAATATGGCGTAGTTCCAGGCACAGACCCCTACCAGGGATGAAAATAACCACTGATGTTGTTTCTCATCAATTCTGAATAAAATTGATTTATGACTCACATTAAGAGCTAAGTCTGTATCTCATAGCCAATGCTACCCAAAGTCAAATGAGGAAGAAAATGCCACAAAAGTTAGTAACAGCTAAAATATATCTCCCCTTGGAGAAAATCACCAATCCCAATTTTCAATGAATGGCCGTAATAGCTTTCTTCAGAAGTGACTTAGGGGCATCTGTATGAGAATCTGGTAGGCTGCAGTTCACTCTCATTGCTTCATTTTCTGAAAGGCTCAATTAATTTATCATTGCCAGAAAAAAAATTTACAAAGATTATAAATCATTACTTTAATTCTTTATTCGAATCCAAGACTCACATTTGACTTCTGTGATGCTAGTGATCTGTGGTTTTTCTACCTAATATTTTAAGGAGGGCTTTTTTATTTGAGGAAAATCTTTACGGCTTTATTTTTTTTTATGAAGAGGATGAATAAATTAAACATTCTTTATGTCATATCTCTAATAAAGAAATTAATACGCATTTTCAAAATCAAGTTAAATAAAACTGTTGGTTAATTTGTGGTATTTAGAAAACAAACTTAATAGCTGCAAAATAACTGAGTCATGGATATGAAACGTACAACGTGGGGAATATAGTCCATGTGCTAAGTTGCTCGGTCGTGTCGACTCTTTGCGACCCCATGGGCTATAGCCCACCAGCTCCTCTGTCCATGGGATTCTCTAGGCAGGAATATTGGAGTGGGTTGCCATGCCCTCCTCTAGAGGATCTTCCCAGCCCTGGGATTGAACTTAGGTCTCCCACATCGCAGGCAGATTCTTTACCATCTGAGCCACCAGGGAAGCCCAATAGTCAATAACTATGTGATATCTTTGTATGGTGACAAACCATACCCCCTGGTAACCATAAACTCTCTAGGTCTGTAAGTCTATTTCTGTTTTGTAAGTTCATTTGTAGCATTTTTTTTTTTAGATTCCTCATAGGATATTTGCCTTTCTCTTCTGACTCACTTCACTTGGTACATAATCTCTAGGCATATTCTTCTTTTGCTTAGATTTGTACACACAGTGAACACAGATCAGGAACCAAGTCCCTTACAAGAGGCTGGATTCAAAGGCAGAGACCAGCCCCGAGAGGCCCTCAGTTTGCAGTGGACATTATCCTTCTTCAGAGTCACCCCTCTGTCCTCAAGACTTCAGGATGAGAGAAGGCAGGATGTCTGGTGGATTATTACGGTCTAGGACACACCTCCTTTTCCATCACCATGAGACTCTACAATGGACCAGCTGTCCTGACAAGCCACAGGGAACCCCGGTCACTCGTGGCCAACCTCAGAGATAAGGCAGCCGGAAAACACAGGCTTTGACCTTGGCTCACGGGGCACCAGGGCCTGGCTCCCAACTGTGGCCTGTGTGTGACTCTGGAGAAATCAATTCTTTCTCATCTCATTCTTGTCACTTATCAATTGGAGATAATGACAGCCTATGGGTTTATTTTGAGAATGAAAAACACAACGGATGGAAAAACCTTTCACCCCATGCCAGATACATAATAAGCAATCAATAAATGGTAGCAGTAGTTGTCAAAGGTAATGACAGTAATTATAATAATGAAGACCGTCTGGTGGACAATTAGACGCCATAAGAACATGGAGTTTGTTATTTCCTGGCTTTATCTTTGTATACGAAGAGTAAGAAAAATAGTCCACTATATATACAGTCCATGTAGCATTAAAAGCATGTATAATTTAAATGCCTTTTCTATTAGCTATTTTCCAAATGCCTTGTTTATAGGTTGACCTCACTTATGGGCTTCCTTTATAAATTGTTAGAATCATGGTTTCATTCATTCTGAATTTTTAAAAATTGAACTTTTCTCTTTTGTTCTCATGAGTCTAAGATGAATAACCAAAAAATGCCTGAGAGCTACTTATTTCCTAAGCGACGTCCTAGGGTGAATTTTTATCATTAAGTGACATTCATTGTTCCATCAAAGGAAAGGTGTTTTGTTTTGTTTTTTACCTGGCTTGCACAATGAACTGAGAGTTAAACACCACCGGCTGAATAGCTTTGTATTCATCTCCTGTACCCACTTTCTTACTTTCTTTTGAACGATCATGACAAGTAAATTGCCGGTTTCATGGCTTTGGCTGTGATTTCCTTCCCACATGCTATGGATCTGTTGTTGGTTTTTGCTCTAACTGGTTTACCGCATCTATAAATGGAGATGTCCTCTCCACCAGCACCTTACTGAAGGTAAATGATGCTAAGCTCCTACCACAAAATTAAAAATACAACTAAGATTTACAAGATACTTTCGAGTTTCCTTCTGAATGAAACACTGGTCTCTGAAGTGTAGAAAGGTCTGGGGGAGACTAAGTTATAAGGCGAGTCTGTGAATCATGACAAGGGAGCTGGCCTTGCCCGGCGTGGAATTCTCTGGAACTCTTACGCTCTGGCTCTGAGGCTCTGTCTCAGCACCTGGAAACTGTGTCAGTGAACCACAGGGCTGCCTCCTCTCTTTCCAACTCAAAACTCCTCTAATTTCACGTTCAGTGCTATTATGGAAAATTGCACTGTCTCGGGTTGTATGCCCTGCATGTTGATGAGAGTGAGTAAGGGCGAAGTTGAAAGGCGGGTAAGTACTCAGCAAATGGAAGTAGACACATTTTCTAAATAGACTAAATGGATGTGACCGATCCGTTTCACCTCTATAGTGTGGGGGTGTTTGGGTGTGTTCTGTTCCCAGACTTCTACACTGTGTGCCTACACCCACTTCTGCACACACTGACTTCAATCATGGAATCTGAGCATCTGCTAAATAGATTTTGTGATCTTCAAATAAGTCCTTTCAATAACGTCTGCTCCAAGACTGTGGGGGCACTGGATGTCTCAGATGCAGAGGCTAACATCTTAGACAGGATGTGTGTTGGAGTCCTTAAGAATGAGCTGCAGGAAAGGCCCCTTGAACCAATGATGCAGCAGTCTGTAAATGAAGAGCAGGATGGAGGAGCAGCTAGCGTGTCAGCCACCATCGACGCGGTGATTTAGGGGAGGAGAGATAACAAGCGTCTGTGTGTGGGAGGTGGGGCTGGAAGCAGCGTGGCCGTGGCTTCTGCTCAGGGCCCTTACCCCAGTGGGGACTCTGCTTAGTGCTGTGGAAGGCGCACCTGCTGAAAGGCTGCTGAAGACACAGGTGGCTGGAATCCGAGGCCACAAGTTCAAATGCATAGGTTAAATAAAACTCTATGTGTGAGGCTTACTGAAACTGAAAAGTCAATGGCACAGGTGAAAGAAAATTCTAAAGAGACAGTTAAGCCCAAGTGAGGACACTTTTGAGAGTGGTAAGAGAGGGAAAATTGATTAATGAAGACTAAGCACCACCAGGCTTCCCTCATAGCTCAGTCGGTAAAGACTCTGCCTGCAATGCAGGAGACCCAGGTTCGATTCTTGAGTTGGGAAGATCCCCTGGAAAAGGGATAGGCTACCCACTCCAGTGTTCTTGCCTGGAAAATCCCATGGACAGAGGAGCCTGGTGAGCTACATTCTGTGCAGTCGCAAGAGTTGGACACGACTTAGCGACTAAACCACCGCCACCAGGCACCACCAGAATGTAAACTGGCGCAGCCGCTATGGAGAACAGCACGGAGGCTCCTCAAAAACTAAAAACAGAGTTGCCATATGACCCAGCAATCCTACTCCTGGACATATATTCAGAGAAAACCCTAATTTGAAAAGATACGGGCACCCTAATGTTCACTGCAGCGTTATTTACAATAGCCAAGACATGGAAGCAACCTAACTGTCCATCAACAGATGAACAGACAAAGAAGATGTGGTGTGTATATACATACAAACACAATGGAATATTACTTGGCCATGAAAAAGAATGAAGTAACGCTATTTGCAGCAGCACGGATGGGCCTAGAGATTATCATACTAAGTGAAGTGAGGCAGAGAGAGACAAATACTGTATGGTCTCACTTATGTGGACTCTAAACTATGACACAAATGAGCCTATCTACAAAACAGAAACAGACTCACAGACACAGAGAACAGACTCACAGTTGTCAAGGGGGAGGGGGCGTGGGGGAGGGATGGACTGGGAGTTTGGGGTTAGCAGATGCCAACTATTATACACAGAATGGATAAACAACAAGGTCCCACTGTAGAGCACAGAGACCTCTATTCAGTGTCCTGGGCTAAACCATAATGGAAGAGAATTTTGAAAAGAGTGTGTGTGTGTGTGTGTATATATATGCACATATGACTGAGTCATTTTGCTGTACAACATAGATTAGCACAACATTGCAAATCAACTATACTCCAACAAAGTAAATTAAAATAAAAAGACTACTCCCTACCAAAAATTGGCCCTCTGCACACCGATTAGAAATGAAGTGAAATTTGAGATATTAGTTAACAGGGGCATAATACAAGGTTAAGGAGACCTTGTCCATGTACACGCTACTTCCCTCTTTTGTTGTAAAATCCTGAACAAGCTGAGGGGAAAACTGGTGCAGAGAAAAGGGAATAACATCAGACACCGAGGTGCTAATCTGAAAGCATCGACATCTCACCCTTCTTTGTTAAACTGGTTACTTATTCTTAAGTAACAGTGATACATTCTTATTTTGCCACCATACCTCTAATTTCTAGCTCTTCATGTGTCTTCATGGTGCCAGATACTATCCTAAGTATAGCTTGCTAGCCACTTCTCACAACAACCCTATAAGTCATGTCAATCACTCACCCATTTCACGGATGAGGAAATGGAAGCAAGAGAGGTTGATTCCTGTCCAAAGGTCACCATACTACTATATACAACATCCACAACCCAAACCCCAAAGCCACTGAGTTCTGAATTTTTTTCTAAAGTCATTTTAACTTCACAATGCATTTTCAAGGCAAGTATCCACCTGCCTCCATTACTGGATTCACATATTGTAATAAAATGATACTTGCTTTTCACTGCTATGTATAAATATCCACACCATCGCCCCACCGCCCCCACCAGTCTTGTCCTCTCTTCTACACAATCACAGTTGGCAACATTTACACCACAGTGTGTAAATGCTGCAGTTGTATTGACGCCGCTCTTATAAAATAGATACTAGAGACCTGGCCCATGAGCAGTTGTTCTTGATTGGCTCAATGACTTCAAGAAGACTTCATCAAAGATGAAGTCTCTGAGTTCTTGCCTCTTCAAAAATAATCACAAAGAGTTTGACACATTATTTCCCTAAGGACTCTGTAAGCATTGTGACATTATATTTGAGAGCTGAACAGTGACATGAAGTTTCAGGATCCTCTCAAGGTCCTCCTTAGAGCTGACTTGATCTTTTTTTTTTTTTTTTCCTGGATACCCAAAGGATGCTTTCTTTAGCATCTTCACCAAGACAGGTCTCAGCACCAATTGTTCTATGTCAATTTACTGAATCAAACTGTACCCTTTTAATGTATACATCTGTCTTTTTCTGCAATTCTTTTGAGATAGATATATACGTCTTGTGTATTTTTTTTTCAGTTTAAAATGCACTGAGAGGAACATTTTTATGGAAATGGTCCTGATTCGTTTTGATTATCTCTCATCTTTGACCGTGACTTTGAGAGCACTAGGCATTTGTCTTGTTTCATGCAGAGAAGCGTGAGGGAATGCTGTGGGGTAGAAACGAAGATCTGCACAGGTTGGTGGGTATGTGAGTATCAGTCTTGCTTCAGTCCAGTGGTTCATACTCTGCATGCGGACTTGAATCACCTGGAGAACTTTTTAGATTAATCTGTGCCTTCAATCACTGTAGGGTTTTGATTGAATTGGCCTCAGGATGATTCTTGGGAATCAAGTTTTAAAAGGCCTTCTGGTCATCCTGGGCTTTCCTGGTGGCTCAGTGGTAAAGAATCCGCCAGCAATGAAGGAGACATGGGTTTGATCCCTGGGTCAGAAAGATCCCCTGCAGGAGGTCATGGCAACCCACTCCAGTATTCCTGCCTGGAGAATCCCACAGACAGAAGAGCTTGACAGGCTACAGTCCATGGGGTTGCAAAAGAGTTGGACACGACTAAGGATTAAACAACAACAACGGTAGAGCCGGATTTGCAAATCTGGAGTCTTTCCCTTGTTCTATTCAATGCGGATCAGCCATGTCAGGGAACTCACAACTGACTGTCTGTCCTCTCTCTCTCCCCCAGAGTTCTGCAGAACAAGGACCTCTTGATGTCACATGGAATACCAGAAAATTCCTACCGTCAGCCACACACTGATGTCCTGACCCAAAGACAGGACTCTTCTGCTCCTCTGGGAATTTTATTTTGCTTTATTCTATTGCTATTTTCTATAATTTAATTTTTATTGTTGAATTTTTAAACTGAATGTACAGTGAACGGTGGTTGTTTAGACCATCCATAACCTGCTGGCTCTGAGATTCTCAGTATCCAGAGTCCTTCCAGGAAGTTTCCTGTTGGACCCTGGTCCTCTCAGGTTGGGATTCACAGTTCCAGGTTTTTCTGAGTCCTTAAATATGGAAATTGCATTTCTGTTTCTCAGGCTCCTTAATGCTTGGATGATTTTAGAGACAAAAAGGTGTCTTTACTCTGCAGTCTTACAGTCTTACAGTAGGGGCTCTTTGTAATTTTTTTCTACTTAATGACTCTGGCTTTGAATATATTTTAAAAATTGAGTTTTTCAACATCAGTATTAAATTTTCATAAGACATAATGCTACTTACAAATAAAATTTTATACATGATTGAAATACAGTGTATTGCATGATAATTTGGATTAGTAAGAAAAGGAAACATGTTCCTTTTAAATTAATCATGATTACTTACCTATAGAGTAAACTGGCCAAACTGAAATGCACAATTAGGCACCTAATTGCATTTTAAATTTGGCTGCATGCAGAAAGAGATGATCGCATGTGCCTAATAAAATTAATTTCCTCATTTTTGGATGAAACATTATCTTTTTGTTTCCATAAGAACTTGCCATATAATCTAAAATACTAGTTTGTGTATCTACATAGGTACATCCTATCAGGAAGTAGTTATCAATTTCAATCTAAACTATAGTGACCATGTTAAAATTTTTTTATCATAGTTCAAAGTCAATATTTCATTATCTAACCATTAGTTTTACAATAACGCAGAATTCAATCATCATTTGAGAAAAAGAAGCAAAGAGACCAAATTAAGCTTGTATAGAAACGGAAGTCATGAGAAAGAACAAACACTGCCAACAAAAGCAGATGCAATCAGGGAAGAGAACAAGAAAACAACTTAATTCTCTATTATGGCTCCATATCCTAACACAAATATGATGGATCACCAGTGAATTCAAGAGAACACATACTTTGTTCAGTCCCTTGGTAAATATTCATAAAGGGTTCCCTATGAGGCAGACATTGGTCTAGGCCCTGGAGGCATGAAGATGAAAAGACATGCTTCCTGTTTTCCAGCAACTTAAATCCTTGGGAGATAAATGTGCAAATAAACAGTTGAGCTACAGTAAGACTCCTGCCTCAGTGGGGGCCTATCCAGTGGATGTTGGCAATTTGATCTCTGGTTCCTCTGCCTTTTCTAAAACCAGCTTGAACATCAGGAAGTTCACAGTTCACATATTGCTGAGCCTGGCTTGGAGAATTTTGAACATTACTTTACTAGACTGTGAGATGAGTGCAATTGTGTGGTAGTTCGAGCATTCTTTGCATTGCCTTTCTTTGGGATTGGAATGAAAACTGACCTTTTCCAGTCCTGTGGCCACTGCTGAGTTTTCCAAATTAGCTGGCATATTGAGTGCAGCACTTTCACAGCATCATCTTTTAGGATCTGAAATAGCTCAACTGGAATTCTATCACCTCCACTAGCTTTCTTCATAGTGATGCTTTCTAAGTAAGACCCACTTGACTTCACATTCCAGGATGCCTGGCTCTAGGTGAGTGATCACACCACATTGATTATCTGGGTCGTGAAGATCTTTTTTGTACAGTTCTTCTGTGTATTCTTGCCACCTGTTCTTAATGTCTTCTGCTTCTGTTAGGTCCATACAATTTCTGTCCTTTATCCAGCCCATCTTTGCATGAAATGTTCCTTGGTATCTCTAATTTTCTTGAAGAGATCTTTAGTCTTTCCCATTCTGTTGTTTTCCTCTATTTTATAAAAGGCAGAGGAACCAGAGATCAAATTGCCAACATCTGCTGGATCATTGGAAAAGCAAGAGTTCCAGAAAAACTGCTTTATTGACTATTGACTATCGCTATTTCTGCTTTATTGACTATGAAAAAGCCTTTGTGTGGATCACAATAAACTGTGGGAAATTCATAAAGATATGGGAATACCAGACCATCTGACCTGTCTCTTGAGAAACCTGTATGCAGGTCAGGAAGCAACAGTTAGAACTGGACATGGAACAACAGACTTGTTCCAAATAGGTAAAGGAGTACGTCAAGGCTGTATATTGTCACCCTGCTTATTTAACTTATATGCAGAGTACATCATGAGAAATGCTGGGCTGGAAGAAGCACAAGCTGGAATCAAGGTTGCCGGGAGAAATATCAATAACCTCAGATATGCAGATTACACCACCCTTATGGCAGAAAGTGAAGAGGAACTAAAAAGCCTCTTGATGAAAGTGAAGGTGGAGAGTGAAAAAGTTGGCTTAAAGCTCAACATTCAGAAAATGAAGATGATGGCATCTGGTCCCATCACTTCGTGGGAAATAGATGGGGAAACAGTAGAAACAGTGTCAGACTTATTTTTTGGGCTCCAAAATCACTGCAGATGGTGATTGCAGCCATGAAATTAAAAGATGCTTACTCCTTGGAAGGAAAGTTATGACCAAGCTAGATAGCATATTCAAAAGCAGAGACATTACTTTGGCAACAAAGGTCTGTCTAGTCAAGGCTATGGTTTTTCCAGTGGTCATGTATGGATGTGAGAGTTGGACTGTGAAGAAAGCTGAGCGCCGAAGAATTGATGCTTTTGAACTGTGGTGTTGGAGAAGACTCTTGAGAGTCCCTTGGACAGCAAGGAGATCCAACCAGTCCATCCTAAGGGAGACCAATCCTGGGTGTTCATTGGAAGGAATGATGCTAAAGCTGAAATTCCAATACTTTGGCGACCTCATGCGAAGAGTTGACTCATTGGAAAAGACCCTAATGCTGGGAAGGATTAGGGGCAGGAGAAGAAGGTGACGACAGAGGATGAGATGGCTGGATGGCATCACCGACTCGATGGACATGAGTTTGAGTGAACTCCGGGAGTTGGTGATGGACAGGGAGGCCTGGCATACTACGATTCATGGGGTCGCAAAGAGTCGGACACAACTGAGCGACTAAACTGAACTGAACTGATTACCCCCAAAGGCGATTCCTTCCTAGAAATGAACTTCTTAAGCCCACACACTTTAGAAGTAGACTTTCTGGCTCAAAGAGGTATTGTTCCTCTATATTAGTTGAAGCCCTGTAAGTAACAGTGAAGAAAGATGGATCTAGTTGAATATAATGCAGCAATTGGAGTGTAAACACAACTGCCGCATTTAAAATGATCAGGGTGAGATTTGATTTAGCAACATAATTTTAAAGGCTTGGAGGTTTCCACTGCTTCCTTGGGTTCCACTGCCCTTCAAGGGCAGCCTAACCTTGAATGCTGGCTGCTCTCCACTCCAGACATGGGCAAACTCAGCCCCTAAAAGAAAGAGCAACAGGATCTAACCAGTCATGCATTCCAGTCCTGCCCCAGTTGTTAGGACTTCTGGAGCTTGCTCAGAGCAGCTTACTAAATCTGTATATCTCATCTCCCAAACCACACCTGTGGTTTCCCACTCATGCCTGAAAGTCACTGGCATAATCCATAAAAGTGTTTGCACTTCTGAGACAGGGGAAAGGATGTAAGATCAGTTCCAAAACCAGATAAGAGAGGACAGAAAATTAGAATGTTTCACATCTATTGCCTTCTAAATTTTTGTGAATTAGAAAACTGTATCGTTGGCCAAATGAAGAGTATCCATCTAACCATTACGCTGGGAATTTACTATGCAGCTGTACTAAAATATAAGAATAAAAATTTATGTGCTGTTTGCAAAATTCACCCTTTAGAAATATCAACTATTTGGTTTTTTCAGCCCAAGTTCAAGTATTACATTCTCTCCAAAGGCTGAAGCCTTGTGGGTTTAATTCATATGTCTGGAAGGTATGCCTCAATCAATGCAAGAGCTTCACATGTCCTTTCTGAAATTCAAACAGTTATCCCAGAGTTCATTATGCCATCCTGCATAACACTATGTAGGAGCTGTGATGACTGAAGCCATAGGGTAGGAATTGGATTCATCAGGCACTGTTCCTGATGGGTGAAGGTGGACAGGCTGTGTTTGAAGCAGTTACCCTCCAGGGTGGACAGAGATGCTGTTCTCTTTTGGGGCGATGCAATCCATTGTACAGCTGGTCCATTGGGAAATGAAACCACACCACAGGACGGATTAAAAATACCTAGATTTGGCTTCCAAAAGAGTGCAACCACCACCCTGTTACACACCAAAAGATTTTCCTCTTATGTCCTGGGTAAAAGTGTCCAGAACGTTTTTAAGTGTACCTGGGCCTTGAAACTTTAAAATAAAAGTAATTCATTTTCAAATGAGTCCAACAGTTGTGCCATGGACTGAATGTCTGAGTCTACTCAGCCCCTGCCATTCATATACTGAAGCCCTAATTCCCAATGTGATGGTATTAGGAGGTGGGGAGTCCAGAGGGTGATGTGGTTTAGACCAGGTCATGAGGGGTGGGGTTCCCATGATGGGATTAGTGCCCTTCTAAGAAGAGAGCAGAGGACTTTCTCTTCCTCTCTCTCCCCCCATCTCTTTTTCTGCCCCCACTCAATCCCTCACATAAGGACACAGAGAGAAGCCTGCAAGCCAAGGAGAGGGGCCTCATCAAAGCTGACTGTGCTGCACCCTGCCCCAGACTTACAGCCTTCACACTGGGGAGAAGTACATTTCTGTCGTCTATGCCACCCAGTCTATGATATTTTGCTGTGGTTGCCTAAACCGACTAGGACAAATTTTCAGAGCATAACATATGTGTTTAGAATTCCATGGTTTTTTGTTTCAATAATGAAATATGCACAACATGCATGGAATTGTAACAAATGCAATGATACCAACTGAATGCCAGATGCCAAGTCTACGTGTGATGGCACATTTCAGGACTTAACAGGACAAGCCACGAATAAATGTACACATTTGAGCACATTGTATTCACATACAAGCATTCCTCATATTTCTATTACATAGCTGATGCACATTCACTAAGTACTTCATTAGCTGTCTTCTGTTCCCAGAATTACTTTTCAGCTGTCACATACCTATCAATGTCTGCTGCTGCTAAGTTGCTTCAGTCGTGTCTGACTCTGTGCGACCCCATAGATGGCAGCCCACCAGGCTCCCCCATCCCTGGGATTCTCTAGGCAAGAGTACTGGAGTGGGTTGCCATTGCCTTCTCCAATGCATGAAAGTGAAAAGTGAAAGTGAAGTCGTTCAGTCATGTCTGACCCTCAGCGACCCCATGGACTGCAGCCTTCCAGGCCTCCATCCATGGGAATTTCCAGGCAAGAGTACTGGAGTGGGGTGCCGTTGCCTTCTCCCATCAATGTCTAGTATTCCAATTATTTAAGACTTACCTTGCCTACTAGTTAAATGTGGACGGGAACCAAGTCCTGTTGATTCAAGGGGTTCTTTGAGCCAAGAACCCTGAACCGTGATCAACAAATATTTTTAAATCCTATAATTAATAATTGAAGAGATATTTAACTCTATATAGATATTGTTGCATATCTATATGGAAACAGGCTGTATGTTATAGACTGGAGGGTAGAATATATTAAATTTTGCAATTGTGTTTCTTAAATCCTATACAGTCTGAACATAAACTATTAATTATGTAACTACTGTCTCCATTTCATAAACATTGTAAAACAGAAACAGAAAAGGTGTTTTATCAGTAAGACAGACCTATCTCGTTAAAGCCACTGTAGCCCAGCTCTTGCCTGCTAAGTCCCAGATCTTCCAGGTCCATGCATTTAAATCCTGGGGGGCACTGGTAGCCTTCTTCCAGTTCTGGGGAGCAGTGTGTATCTGGGATGGCTAAACTGTTCCAGGTTACATTTCTGCAAACAACACAAAAAAGGATTTGACATTTTCAACAAGTGTGTTGATTACAATGCATAATGTAATCACTCTTCATTAATACTTGCTGTCTGTGGACACGGATTTAAGATGCCTGATTCATGAATGGTATTCATCACATTAAGGCCATATTGAACATTCTCAAATGACATGAGATTCATCCACACAGAAGCTCTTTATGTTATTCTTAAACTTTTTATTTTATAGTGGAAGTAGAGCCAATTAACAATGTTGTAATGGTTTCAGATGGACAGCAAAGGGGTTCAGTCACGCATATACATGTGTCCATTCTCCCCCAAACTCCCCTCCCATCCAGGCTGCCACACGACATTAAACAGTTTCCTGTGCTATCTAGTAGGACATTGTTGGTTATCCATTTAAAATATGTTGATAGAAGTGTGCACATACCCATCCCAAACTCCATAACTATCCATTCCCTGCATCCTTCTCTGGTAACCACAAGTTCTCTAAGTCCACATAAAGCTCTTTATAAGGGCATTATTGCCATGATGGTTTTTTTCATAAAAGACCAAGACCCAGAAAAGTAAAGGAAGAAATTTTCCTGCAGATTTGCAAGGCATGTAAACTTGTCTGGGGATTCTGTGTTATTCACAAATCCTTCTCCTACTGTGGCCACAAATGTTACTTCTCTGCTTCTAAGCAACAGCTAATGATGACAGTCATTTTCCATATGGTACAAATGTACTGTATGTGAGCCTCAGAAATGACACTCAGCCTTCTACGTCGTCAGATGTGCAGTTTAGACAGAAAACCAGATAAGCAAGGCGAGACTGAAGGAACTAAAGGTATCACCCTGGAAGGAGAGAGGTTATGCGGTGATTTAGCTCTGGAAATAATATGAGGTTATTTTAGATGACTGGTGATATAACTCCTTTTCATCTTTTTGGAGGATAAACTGGAATTTAAGTTGATGTGAAGGATTTAGATATGCAATGCTTTTCTTGGTAGTGAATACAGATAACCACTGGGATGGTGAATATGGAATCCCATTGTGGGCTGGCCTTAAAATGAGCCCCAAGTAGCTGCTATCTGAGACAAGTGACAGGGCTCATATAGAGGGCCCAAGTTTAGCCTAGAGAATTCACAAGTCTTATAAACCCTTGATTTTAGTATAGTCGTTTCCCACTACATTAATGTTTCTAAATGGGGACCAGCCTGAGGACCGTCTCAGTCTCCTCTGCTTATGGCCACATTGAGACAGATGTGTTGGGTCACATTTCTTTTCTTAAATATCTTCTTAAATTCATTTTGCTGCTTCCTGCCCCTTATATAGCATGTTTTCTCTAAAGTCTGATGCATAACTACATGATCCTTTAGCTGCTTGAGGCCACTAGGCACACGCACGACCATATACACAAATTCCTATAAACACATACACAATTTTACTCACACACACATACCACACACACACCATGCCTGGTGCAGTTGTGTCTCAGTCAGAACAAAACTCTATGCTTATTCCTTCAGGATTCTGCTCTTCATTAGTGGCAACCGAGAGAATTTACACATCTCAGGGAATGTTTAAATAACTGCCACATTTAAGCTGGTCCTTTGGACACCCACAAGCAAACCCCAAGGAAAAGGCTCTAACTGTGGAAATCACCACTTGGTAGTGTCAGAAAGATATGACTTTAAGCACACATGTCGGTTAATTCCCTTTCTTTCAAATTCTTGCATAGATGGGTGCTAAGTCGCTTCAGTCACTTCATTCATGTCCAACTCTTGTGATCCCCATGGACTGTAGCCCATCAGGTTCCTCTGTCCATGGGATTCTCCAGGAAAGAATACTGGAGTGGGTAGCCATGCCTTCCTTCAGGAGATCTCCCCAACCCAGGGATAGAACCCGCATCTCTTGCATCTCCTGTATTGGCAGCAGATGTAAGATTTGTTCTAAAAAAGCAGTTACATAAGCAAAATATCTGCAATATAATAGGTGCTCCATAACCATTGCTATTAATTTAGTTAGAAATCTATTGTACATATATCATCAGAGTACTTTTATTTCTTAAACATTACAAAGAAAATATTTCCAATATCCCAACTTGTTCTTATACCTCCCGCTTGGCAGATACCTCAGCATGAATCCTGTAAGTTAAACAGAGTAGTCTTTCCTCATCTTTTCAAAAAATGTTTAAATATAAGTCAAGAAGACTTCACAGTCCTTTGCATGAATCTGAGGCACTTATGATATTACATATTGTACAAAATTCTCTCTTTATAAAGTCCATGGAAATTAAAAATTAATATTCTTAAGTTTCACCATGTTTCTATCTTTAATTCTCCTGACCTTTCCATTTTTAAAAAATCTCATTGTTTTGTAAACCGAGTTGATAAAACAACCGTTCACTTATTTTCTAAGTACTCTAAAAGGAATACTTAAATTTTATTTGGGCTAGTATAGAAAACTACACCCAAATCCAATTTTATATCATCTCTGGTCTTACTGATATTTTATAAAATACCACCAAGTCCTAAAAGCTGCCACTGGATGGAAAGTGAAAGTGAAGTCACTCAGTCGTGTCCAACTCTTTTTGACCCCATGGACTGTAGCCTGCCAGGCTCCTCTGCCCATGGGATTCTCCAGGCAAGAATACTGGAGTGGGTTGCCATTTCCTTCTCCAGGGGATCTTCCCAACCCAGGGACCGAACCTGGGTCTCCCACATTGTGGGCAGATGCTTTACCATCTGAGCCACCAGGGAAGACCTAAAGTATCCAATAGAATGGATGTGTTTGAGTCACTCAGTTGTGTTCAACTCTTTGTGCCCCATGGGCTGTAGCCCTGTCAGGCTCCTCTGCCCATGGAATTCTCCAGGCAAAAATACTGGATTGGGCTGCCATTCCCTTCTCCAGGGGCATCTTCCTGACCCAAGGATCAAACCCAGGTTTCCTGCATTGAAGACAGATTCTTTACAGTCTGAGCCACCAGGAAAGCCCACTGGATGGGGGAACCATGAAATGAACTGTCCATACCTGAGATTCTCCTTAAGTCCCAAAGGAAGTAATCCATAATTACTCTGCAGCAGCAGGGAGGAACCAGAACAGTCCAGGGTGCCCGTGATGTGTGGTCCCCCAGCTTCTGGTCTCAAAGTGGATGGTTCAGTCATTACAAACGTTAACCTGAGCTCCTGGTTGAATCTTGCTCTCTGCACAGTAAACTTTTATATGCTCAACATTTACATTTCCTTACCTTTTCTAAGTATCTCATTCTTGGGGATGAGATGTCATTATTTGATACCAAGCCATGAATAAATTTCTCTCCTTTCTCAGGAATGATAATAAGGTGTCAGGAAAATCTTCATCTGTTCTATTTCACCTAGCAGCTCCTTCTTACATGTTCCTCTTTTAGCTTCAGGGGGATTTCTGCCATCACATTTGGCAGTTTGCAATACCTGTTTCTGCCACAGGCCACTGGTCTTCTCAACTCTCTTTAGGATAGGAACTGTCTTGCTTAGTCAAATCCCATTATTTGTTCCATAACTGCCTTAGGTCACCATTTATTACTGGAGAAGAAGCTAAAGCTTTACTAGTAATGCTATAAATGAAGCGGTACTCAAATGTTCCAGCACCAGGGACCAGTTTCGTGGAAGATAATTTTCCCATGGACCGGGGGGTGGGGGGCATAGTTTGGGGATGATTCAAGTGCATTACCTTTATCGTGTCCACTTTATTTCTATTATTACTGCATCAGCTCTGCGTCAGATCATCAGGCATTAGATCCAGAAGGTTGAGGACCCCTGCTATAAAGGACACAGCTGAGATGCTCATCTATCTGCTTTACAAGAAACTGGGTCCATTCAAAAGCAAAACTTTAGGTGCTGACTGAGTTCCTGCTTTATTTGCCCTGTCTGCTTCACAGATTAACATAATCAATTTCAGAGGTCAGCCTTGAAACCCAGGACATACAGGTCTCTGAACAGACATATCTCTGCCTAAAAGCTGTCCTGTTATTTGGCTACCATGTGTGCAAATCAATTAAGCAGAGATTGGAACAATTGTTAAAAGACAACGCCGAAGAGAAATGAGGTCGTGACAGCACCTGGCAACCGTGATCTCTGGAAGCAGAGCATCATACCGTACAGCTTAGTGTCTGTGACTCAGAGATGTTTATGAGAAATTCCTAGTTAAGAGGCAATGAAAGGACACAAAAAGTTGGAAAATTCTTTTCAATTGGGATTTGTATGCGTTTCATTCTGACTCTGGATATGGTTTGAGTCTCTAAAAATAAAGCAAATTAAATGTCTCGGCTGGAAATGGTAAAACGGTATCGACAAACTTCCTTCTTGAGAGTGAGACTTTTAAAACTCAATTAATACTGAGCTGAAAATACAAAAGAAAAAAATGGCATAAATGGCTGGTCCTTGAAATAAGTCCTCCAACTTCTGGAAACTGTTTTTATGAGTAACACTGCTCATAAAACCGTGTGGCCAGTTACGTATCTTCTTCTCAAACAGTAAATGAAGACTCATGGAAAGAGAAGGCAAAATGCATGGGTGTGCACACGATGCGACTGCACAGATTTGATAATACAAATCCCAGAAAGAGAAAAATGCAGACATCTCCCCATCACTGTTATGTCTCGAGTAGCTGAAAAGTCTGCCAACACATATGAGATTTTTCACAGTACACTCTTTTTTTTTTTTTTTTTTTAAGGATAATGTAATGAGCTGGAGCTAAGAGTCAGCATATGAGAGGTCTTTTAATTTTTTTTTTTTTTTCAGACATTCGTCTCTGAGTCCTGAGTACAGTGTGGAGCTGGCTGAGAGGACTTACTGAATGATTCAGGGGTCGTGAGTTCAGATAATACTCTCACCCATCTTCCCTATTTGTAGTCTATTCTCTGCATCAAAGTTAAGTTTGCAGTATGATGCCTAATCTCCTAGTTGGGTGAACACGTTTGAGAAGCCTTGCCTTTCAACTTGAACAAAAATGGGACCTTTAAACCAGGCTCCTGAATTTTCTGCTGTTAGCACACAGCCGCTTCCTCACCCAGAAGCTTTCCTTCCCCTCACTTCTCCTCTATTGTCTCCTGCCCACACGATATCTTTTTCTACCTTCATATTCATTCATGGAACAACCTAGACACATTCTGCGGCCCACATGCACTTAAGAAGAAGCCTACCTACAGGTTTCCCTCTGTGCATCTCTTCGCTCGCCCACACGAGCCAACCGTTCCTCACCACTTCCTCCAACTTTCCTCTCCTGGGTTTGTACTAATTCCTTGCTTTTCTCCACTTTTAATGTGGCTTGTCTATTTTTTAACCATTTCTCTTTTGTTGCTTTAATTTAGCAGCTTGCTTTTCTTCCTCTGCCCTTTTCTTCATTTCTGCTTCTTTGACAATCTGACATAATGTTTTTATCCATCTAAATATATCATTAACCATGACTTCAGTAGAGCGGCTGAGCACACACACACACCTGGGCTTGTAAGAAAGAAAACAGAGATTCCAAAATGGCAACATGTAAGAGGAAAGCAAAAACTAGAACAAGAGAAACACACGAGTTGATTAAACGATGGTATCAATGAGGACTAAGGACTCAGGAGCCAAGAGCTTGGGTTTCCATGCCTATAAGAAGTAGAAAACAGAGTCCTGAGCCCCTGTGAGGCTGGGGTCGGGAAAGGTGACCTCAGGTATACAGACACATTAGTATTTAAAAGGGTCCAGAGTGTAATACTAATGAGGGGATCATTAGATAGGTCAATCAAGCACAAAAGAGACCATAGCTACAGATCCAAATATAGACAGGAACTAGTAAATGAGAAAGGCAGGAATAAATACTATGAGTAATGACACACAGTAAGTAGTGTGGGGATAAGAAACTATATGAAGAAAATCAGATTTCTACTTCATGCTGTAACATTTCTAAATAGTTGCAGTAACAACAACAATAACAAATATTTGCCATACAATAAACTGCACATGTTAAAAAGAACAGCCTGAGAAATCGTGACGTTCTTCACAGAACCACAATCAACATAATGAACATATTGACCAATCTCCAGGGTTTTCTAGGGCCCTTTCATCATCTCTCATTCCTGCCTCAGCCCTTATGCCCAGGCAAGCAATGATTTCCTTTCATTATCATAGATAAATCTGCATTTTCTAGAATTTTACACACCTGAAATCAGAGAATATGTACTTTTTCATCTAGGTTCTTCACTCAACATAATTATCTTGAGATTCACCCAAGATATTGTGAATATCAATATCTCATACTTTTTATTGCCAAACAGTAGTTACTATAAGTGGGCTTCCCTAGTGGCTCAGTCAGTAAAGAATCTGCCTGCAATGTAGGAGACCTGTGTTTGATCCCTGGATCAGGAAGATCCCCTGGGAAAGGGAATGACTACCATTTCAATACTCTTGCCTGAAGAATTCTATGGACAGAGGAGCCTTGTGGGGTACAGTCCATGGGGTTGCAAAGAGTTGGATATGACTGAGCAACTAACACTTTCACAGTCATCCTATAGATATACTTGTTAATCCATTTACCTGTTGATGGAGGCCTGGAGTATTACCAAACTGGGCTTTTACAAATAAAGTCTTTGTATGTATGTGTGTGTATTAGTCGCTCAGTTGTAACACAGACCTTGGAGAGCACACAAATACTTTTAAAACAATTGAGACACAGTTTTTTCACATGAAAACTGCAGAAACATCCTTGTAAATCACCAGGTTAAAATACAGTTAGTAGATAAACTTACCCTGGTTTCGTGTCATTTACTACACAGTGATAGGTAAATGTCCCAAACATCTGAACTCCTAAAATGCCGTAAAGAAGCAGAAAGAAAAGGAGGAAAATGGAAACACTCCATATTTGTTCTCCTGATCGCCTAGGAGGAAAAAATAAAGTAGGTAAAGCTTACCAAAATATGTCATAAACATTTTCCCTTAATTTATGTAAAAGCAGTGCTTACTTTAAAATATTTGTAATTCTGGTCCTTGGTAGCTCAAATCGGAAATAAATCCGGAATGCCCGGATCATAATTAGTGGCCGTGGGATCCGCAACATGCCCCAAGGAGACATCTGATCAACTATGTCAGCGATTTCAAACACCTGCAAATTCAGAGGTGAACAGATAACTCAGACTTTTGCTCAGCATTGCGTGTAGTCAGGACATATACAAACAGCATTACATAGCAAAGCACATGCCAAAAACAGCGTCATAGGGCATCATAGCACGGCTTGTAGTGAAGATTCACACAGACAGCATCACACGGTGTCATACATGAACCCCATTATCATCCCCCCAAAAAACTTTCTTTGGAGTATATTTTGAAGCTATAGCTCTCTTAAGAGAAACAAATACATGAATGAATCAAAGTGTCATTAATCTTGTTCATTTCCTGAATGATTGATCAAGGCACAGTTTTTATTACAAAAATAGAGTAAGTATGCCAAATTTTCCTCACTACTAACAGTCTTTGGTGGAAATTTCCAAGTATCTAGAACATAGATTAATGGAGAAAGAGTTAATAAAAATATTATGAAAAAGAATTCCATTTACCAGCAGAGGCAAGAGGATAATTAGAAAATGTTTGTCAATCATACAATAGTCACTAAATGGAAAAGAACACATTTAATATGCAGGATGAAATTAATTGTTAGAGACGTGAGCTTTATAAAAATAAGAACAGCTTATCAATATGAACCATGATGAGTTTCTGGGCTGGATGATGAATTTATTTTATTCTGAATTTTTTAAATGAATAATATAATAAGTTCAGTTGAATTAAATACAAAATCAAGCCTGAATGAGTGCCTGGGAACGAATTATACTGTTTTTAATAAAATCTCTCCTTCAGGCCTTTTAAATATATGTTCCCTATTTCTCAAAGTAAGGAATTTTCCATTTGCAATACACTATTTATGCTAACCAATATATATCCCAATGTATTTATATTATTTTAGCTATTTTTAGTGAGAATTTAGTCATTTAAAAGACTGGACTTTTGATTTTTAAATACAAATTTTTATTCTACAAACACAGAAACCTCACTCCATGTTCTTTCCCTTTATTTCAATGAATATATTTCTAATGTCTGTTTAATGAGAAATAATCTTGTATGTACTGATTTTTATTTCTGATTGAAAAATAATTCAAACATCTGACTGATGATGATTAAAATGTCAGGCTTTTAAAAATCAATAAACATTAAAAGTGTTTCTAGACAATTACCCAATCACATTTTATATATTATATATATATATATATTCTTTAATATATAAATTTAGATTTTCAATGAAAAATAATGCCCATTTTGGAAAATATACCCTTGTAAGTTAAAAGTATTTAATTACCTGTAACACCAATGAAACCCAAAGGCAAAAGACCATAAATCCATCAAAAACACACCAGCGATCTTTCACGTAGGAACTATCCCCCTAAAAATAAATTTCACATGGCATTATAAGACAAAATGAATAATTTCCAAAAAAATCTGTGGAGGGAATAATCAAGTGCTAATTTGATATAAGCTATCTACAATTGTTGCATCATAACTGAACAGACTTTCAAAAGGAAAGTCTTCCAGCATTTTAAATGACATTATATATGAGGAAAATAATTTCTAAAACACAAGTAACTGCAAAACTGTGCATGTAAAATTTTAAATTCATGCAAAGAGAAAACATCACGATTTTTACACATAGATTAGCCACATAGATTCTACCACATAAGAAGCCAGAGGTCATCCTACTTAATAAGCAGCTCTGGTCCTTAAACCAACTCTTCCTATAAGAACCAAAAGGATACAGTGGTCAGTGAAGGACTTTGAATCTCTGGGAACAACCATCATCAGCAGAGAATTAACCCGTAATTCACCTTGAAATGAATTAGAGGTGAAGATGAAGAAATGTGCCTTCATTTTTGAAATATACATCTATTGACTTTAACTGGGATTATAAATATAAAAGAAAGATAAAGAAGGCATGCTACTTTCCTTTTTTAACAGTTCTGACACTGGAATGCATTATTTTTATAAAATGGGACTTTTAGGAAAAAACTTTCCTTTCACATAACAAAACAGTACACCTTATGAGGTTGAAATTGGAAACCTTTAACTAGAAAGAAAGACTTCAATAGCTCGCTCAGGACTGCACAATTAAGTCACTGCTACTGCTGCTGCTGCTGCTGCTAAGTCACTTCAGTTGTGTCCGACTCTGTGCAACCCCATAAACGGCAGCCCACCAGGCTCCCCCATCCCTGGGATTCTCCAGGCAAGAACACTGGAGTGGGTTGCCATTTTCTTCTCCAATACATGAAAGTGAAAAGTGAAAGTGAAGTCACTCAGTCATGTCCGATTCTTAACGACCCCATGGACTGCAGCCTACCAGCCTCCTCCATCCACGGGATTTTCTAAGCAAGAGTACTGGCAATTAAGTCACTAGTTCTGTAGCAATCTGTGAAACTCAGTTCTGAGTCCAGTCACATGGTTACCAGCTCTAAGTGAATCTGTTTAGAAAATAAAAATAGGAACAGAAGACCAAGACTTTCAATAAAATGGTAAAATATGTTGCAGGATATTTAGGAAAATAACCTAATTTTGAGAACCTTCTGCCAGGAGTAACAAACAGATTGTCAGAAAGTTTCCTTCAGAGGTTTCCAGAAATAATTTGTTGTTTGCAAATCTAAAGCTAATGAATGATAATTCACTTAATGAAAGTTATATGACTCAGATATGAAGTTTAAGCCCAGCTTAGTTAGCACTGGGTATCCATGTACTTTATTTTTTGGGGCTCCAAAATCACTGCAGATGGTGACTGCAGCCATGAAATTAAAAAACACTTACTCCTTGGAAGGAAAGTTATGACCAACCTAGATAGCGTATTCAAAAGCAGAAACATTACTTTGCCAACAAAGGTCCATCTAGTCAAGGCTATGGTTTTTCCAGTAGTCATGTATGGATGTGAGAGTTGGACTGTGAAGAAGGCTGAGTGCCGAAGAATTGATGCTTTTGAACTGTGGTGTTGGAGAAGACTCTTGAGAGTCCCTTGGACTGCAAGGAGATCCAACCAGTCCATTCTAAAGGAGATCGGCCCTGGGATTTCTTTGGAAGGGATGATGCTAAAGCTGAAACTCCAATACTTTGGCCACCTCATGCGAAGAGTTGATTCATTGAAAAAGACTCTGATGCTGGGAGGGATTGGGGGCAGGAGGAGAAGGGGATGACAGAGGATGAGATGGCTGGATGGCATCACTGACTCGATAGACGTGAGTCTGAGTGAACTCTGGGAGTTGGTGATGGACAGGGAGGCCTGGCGTGCTGCAATTCATGGGGTCTCAAAGAGTCGGACACGACTGAGCGACTGAACTGAACTGAACTGAAGCATGTACTTTATATAAGAGGATGTAATGCCGAGTGAAACACACACACCCATACACACCAACTACACACACACATCTTGTGTAGATATACAGCTACGTACATACCCAGTTAATACTATATATAAGGCCAACTAATTTATAATAAAGTTATAATCATGGTGGGAAAACTAATCCTGTGGAGAGTTAAGAGAAAACAATGCTAGTTCTCAAATGAATGCACAAATAATTTTACCATTGGCACAAAAATCAACCAGACTTGGTGTGTATTCAAGAAGACCCACAAAAGAGTTATAAAAGCAAATTTGGGGTTTGGGTGACTAACAGGACAATAACCTATTAAATTAGCGTTATGATCATCATATGATCATATCTTACAAAGATAAAATCTATATCATAAAATGCTACTGGTTATGTATTCACATATGTACATGTTAAGTATAGAGCACATAATTAAGGGATAATATAGCTGTCTTCAATATCCCATGAGGAATCTTCTACCATAAGCATTAAGTTTGTTTTGTACACTGCACAACTTAAAATATTAATTAATTGTAAAACTAAATATAGACAATATAACCAATATAAAATGAGTCTAATTTTGACTGCCATCCTAAAAGATAATAAAATACAAATGTTTAAGCTGCACTTTTAAATTTCCCTTAAGTTTTGTTTGATATATTGAACAAATCTGTTAATTCATTCACTCAGTAAATAGAACATTTCTATGCTCTAGGCGGCATTCAGGCACCAGTGATACAGAAGTGAATAGAACAACACCTGCCCTTATGTAACTTATATTCTCAGTTACTTTTTAAAAAATGTAAAATGTACACATTCTATTTCGATAAGTGTTATCAGAAAAATGGGCTTCCCAGGTGGCGCTAGTGGTAAAGAACCCATCTCCTAATGCAGGAGACAGAAAAGATACAGGTTCGATTCCTGGCTTAGGAAGATCTCCTGGAGGAGGGCATTGCAATCCACTCCAGTATTCTTGCCTGGAGAATCCCAGGACAGAGGAGCCTGGCGGGCTATGGTCCATAGAGTTGCAACAAATTGGACACAACTGAAGCAATTTAGCATGCATGCATGCATACAGAAAAATTAAAGTATATATTTTCAAATCAACTTTTATTAAACAAACATGTTCTTATATGTTGAGCAAAAAAGTGAAATAATATCACTTGATCTTTATTTTAAGAACTAGGCATAATTGTGCTTGTTTTAAAAATGTAAAATAATTCCAAAATGAACACAGAAATTTTATGAGGCTCAGCAGAGAACTATTTTAAAATAGGAACGATTAAACGTAAATGCTAGCCAAGAAAGAGAATATTAATAATTACAGACTATTGGGTACAGAAGCACTCAAATGAGATAAGTTTATAGAAGATTTTTCCCAAATAGTATTATTTTTTTCCTGTTTTAAAATTTAAAAATGTTTCACGTAGTATCACTACAGTTAACCTCCTATTGCTCATAATTTGCCTTAGTAACAAATTATATTCAATTAGATACAAGTTGAGAGCTTCTCATTATATTGAGGGTTATTTAAAATACAAAAAACGAGGATAAATAATGGTATTTCCCAGGGAGGGGAACAGAGTGGCAAGGAGCCAAAGGTGGAAAAGAGACATAATTTTCCCCAGAATATCCCTACATATGCCTTTTGACTAATGGTCATGTGTTACATTTTTAAAATAGATCTTTCAAAGCTAACTTTTTTAAAAGGTGAAAATTCTAGCATTAACAAAAATCACTCAGTTGGTGTGAATAAAGTCAAATTTGAAAAATATGAGCCTCACAAATTTACAATGTAAAGTCATCAGTAACAGAGTTGGCTGGATTTTTATTTACTATATAGATTTATAGGTTAAGGAAATTGATGTTGAAAAGCTGACTTAAGAGTATATTTTGAACTCTATCAAAGGATGATTATTTTAAGTCATTTTAGAAGTTCCGGTTGGATTCCAAATAAAACAAAAGCATGCAAACACACAACTGACTCAATGGACATGTATCTGAGCAAACTCTGGGAGATAGTGAAGGACAGGGAAGCCTGGAGTGCTGCAGCCCATGAGGTCACAAAGACTCCGACATGACTTAGCAACTGAACAGCAACAATGCAAGCACATTCTAATTTCTAATGACCTCATGAAAAGTGGTTTAGCAAAAAAAGTTCTACTGTATAATACAGAAAGCTATTTCTGAATTATGAAGTCATTTGAGTTGAATTATCTGGAATGTTCTCTGTGGTGGATGTTCCAGCAATTCAGAGTGGTATCTGCCTGTCCCAACAAGACCACCACACTCTAGATTGCATGGAATGGTCAATTAAAACTAGCTTCTTTTAACTTGCCTGGTATAAAACATGAAATAATCCACCAAGCAGAAGTTTTACACAGTATTTTTTGGTTTCAGTTTCCAGGAGTCCTTCAATATTTATAAAAACCTTTGAGCTGTGTAATAGTGATCCGAGATACAAAGACCAATAACACTCAGATTTTTCCCATCTTTTTTTTTTTTTTAACCTTTTGCCCTTTAGCATTCATTGTCCTTCATGCTGTTCTGTCTTCCTGAAAAATTCCCTGAAGTCTATGCCAATTTTTTCCTCCAGACTTTGGTCTGACCACAGCCCACTCTAATCAGTGCTTTTGCTCATATATCATGCAACCAGCAGCAACTCAGCTCTTGTATATAAATAAGGTTCATACCGTGTAACGGACAGAATAGTCCTTTGTAACTCCCATCTAGCTATTTAATTAACTTATATTTTAGTTCCTGTAGTTTGGGTTTCCTACTTAAATCTTCTCTAAACATATTCTCTGGCACTGTATTTTTTAAAAAAGGTCTATCTTCCATTCCACTGTCAATGTTTGAGTTTGCTCTGAAGATTAATAGTATCTTGAAACTTTAGACAATTTCATGCGGTATTCCCACTACCTTGCACCATGATATTAAATGAATGAGATAAGCATATGAACCATGTCTTTTGAGCCTCTGTAGATTACAATGCAGACAGTAAGAAGTCAATGCTTATGCTTCATGAATGCATCCGTGCACCTATCCGTTCACTGAAACTACTACTACTGTCCCTTTAAAGGAATGCTTCTTGGTCGCAAAAAGAGAAAGATGTAGTACATTGAAAGGTACTACCTTAAAATTAAGACTCTTTTCCTGAATAATCATGAAAGATCACAGATGAAATTATGAGATAATTTTTGCGTATTTCTCAGATTAGTGTAGTTTGAATCAGCAAAGCTGACATGCCATGCAAATAAGAATTGGGTCAAAGTTTAATATGGGCTTCCCAGGTGGCACCGTGGTAAAGAATTCGAGTGCCAACACAGGAGATGCAAGAGACAGAGATTCAGTCCCTCAATGGAGAAGATCCCCTGGAGGAGGAAATAGCATTGCCTGGAGAATTCCATGGATAGAGGAGCCTGAGGGGCTACAGTCCATGGGGTCACAAACAGTCAGACATGACTAAGCACAGCAGCACAAGGTTTATTTAATTTTTGCATTATAATGAGATTGCAAATATGACTGAATTGAAATTGAAATCATATCAATCATTATCAATACTCACTAAGGCTCCGTAAGGACAAAATACCTTTTCATGAACAGAACACAGGCTCTGAAACCTGACACTTTGAAGTATAACTGAAGATAAGTGGGACCCTGCTGTGTCCCCCACATTTTGTTTGTACAAAAGCTCTAGCCTCCTAGGCCTTCCTGGAGTTCTAAAGAGCAAACTCAATCAGGAAAGTGAGAAAATATGGAAACATAGAAAAACAGTTTAATAAGGCCAAATAATAGCTGAACCATAAAACAAAGTCAAGGAGCTGTAATTCCTCTTCCTGGGCTGTAGATAAAATTCTGAGCCATATCCTTGAGTTGTTATGCAGTTACTAAAATCCCACAAGGTGAAAGAAGTTAACGGCATGCTGAAAACCAGCCCCTAGACCCAGACTAGCTGGAACCAGAAGGTAGTTACCACACCACCAGCTCCATGAGCTGGTCATGCACTCCTTGACCTTTTCCTCATCCGGCCTTTAAAATCCCTTCCCTGAATCCCTTCTGGGAGTTTAGGTCCTTTAAGCACTAGCTGCCCATACTCCTTGCTGGGCTCTGAAATAAACACTATAGTTGCCTTGACCACAACCCCGTGTCAGTAGATTGGCTTTACTGGGTGAAGGTGAACAGACCCAATTTTGGTTCAGTAACATAATCTCATGTTGTACTTTGCGTCTGATACGTTTAACTCATTGTCTCTTTTTCAGTTTGTATTTTCAAAGACTCTTCACCATAACTGGTTAAACGGTGCTATGATTCAATGTATCAGTATGTCCAGATCCTTTTAAAATCCTACTGTATTCATGTTCAAGTTATAATACTTGCAAATAATAAATTGTCCCTCCCTCCTGCTTCCAAAACATGGAAACAGAACCTAACACACAGGAAGGCCCATTGGTACTTGAGAAACCGTAATCTCTCCCAATATGAAAGAAAGGTTTTAATTTGCTTGTTGCATCAACAAGAAATGAAGAGGAGAGAGTGCTTGAGTTATGGGCAGAAATCAGCAGGCTGGTGCCTGAGGAGATGAGTTATACAAGAGCTGTCTATCAATCTTTATAAAGGTAAACACTTGGAGGCTGCCAATCAATTATACAGTATAAGAGAGGAACTTAAATTGCCATGCAAGGATTTAACAAGCAGAGAAAACAAACACATTTACCTGAAGACATTCACAGGGATATAGTTTGCAGTCACAAAACAATATGCATGGGTGTAGTTTCATAAGCACATGATTTATTGTTCTGCATTCCCAGGGCCCATCTGTCACTGTGTCTTAGCATTATTATTTATTACTTCAACAATGCTCAGAGGATGCATGCTACTTTTTAGCCAGGTCTGTTGCCAGATGAAAAATAGACAACTGAGAATTGTCTGAAGACTTCACAGTCTGCACTACATGGAATGCTTCACAAAAACACAAACATATATCACCCCGATGCTTTATTTTTGCCCATAGGAATTTGGTTGAGCTACAGTGCTTCTCAGAACAGGAATTCGTGGGAGAGGCAATTAGAAACAAATGATCGGGGAGTGAAAATTAATTGGCAGATATAGTCAAGCTTGGGAAATGTTATAAAAGATGTGAAATCCTTCAAGCAGATACATGCCTCTAATGAAACTTTCGAAGGACATTTTTTGCCAGAAGGACTCTGTGCTTCAATTTCTATCTCCTGCAGTGCATGGAGCGTGTGATCTCCACCGTGAACTTCTCAAACACAAATCAAACTATGTCACTCATATTCCGATCCCCATGCCTCTTAACTGACCACAGAAGGAAGACTGAGCTCCTCACAAGGCTGCAAGGTCCTCTGAGATGCAGCTGGTCTCCCTTCCAAGGGTCCTCCCCGGCTGTTCCCTGGGCATACCATCTGCTACTCCTCACTCTGACTACGCAGAGCACCCCAAGGCTCCAGTCTGTTCCAAGGCCGTGTGTCTCAGAGCATTGCTTTCTTCTTTCCATGAAATCCTTTACTTCCCTCCCCATGACCCCCACCATAGCCCACACCTCCTTATCCTTCAAGACAAGACCTCAACATTCTCTTTCTTCAAGACTTTTCTGGGCAGCCCCAAACAGATTTTGTCACTGTTTTTTTTGGTGCCCCCTTCCCCCTATAACTTTTCCAGACCACTATTACAGCATTTTCCACAAAATACTGATCTCTCACTATCTGAGTTCTCACCATACAAATGTTCACTATGCACATTTGCAAAAATACTTGCCCCAGTCACGGTGTAACTAGAAGAACCACTATTGTGTATCTGCATGTGTGCAATGGAGACACTGCCATTGTCCACAAATCCTGGAAAAGGTTAGGGTGTGCATACGGCTCCACAGCTCTTGGGGGCTAAATCTGGTGCTGGCATTCTTTATCTCCTTAACAACTGGAAAGTGTTAAGTGCATCACTACCTTCTCCTCCCTATTTTCTCCCTGAAGATTAGCCTTTCCAGGGACACAGGATTTGAGTCTATTGACCCAAATAAAGTATATGTGTAAATCATGTTCTATTTTAAGCATCAGGTTACACTTTTCTTGACAAATTTTCACTTTTGAAAAAAGCTGTACAAATATTTTAGTTGGAAATAAGTACATTGTAAACATTCACTATTAATAAGTTAAACTTAATAGTGGACAATTTCTTTAAAAAATTTTATTTCATCAAGTAAAGACCAAGCAAGTCTAAACAAACCAATTTAAAGAAAGGGAGTCCCATGAAAAAAATACTAGGATCAAATGGTTTCACAGGAGATTTCTACCAAAAGTTTCAAGCTAAAACAGTTTCAAGATTACTCAGATTATTTTAGAGCACAGAAGTACATATACACAGCATATATATACACACTGAATAGCTAGTATCAAGCCTGATAGAGATTAAACAAAATTTAAATAAGAAAAGTGATAACAAATATAATGAAATAGTACATTAAAACACAACAAAACTGTGTTATGACCCAGCCAGGTGTTTTCTGGGAATGTAAGGATGGTTTGATTACTAGGAAAGCCACACTATTATGAGTCAAGGGGAAAAATAATCATTCAACAAAATGTAAAAGCTGTTCATGATACAATTCTCAAGAGTTGAAATTTATGTTTAATCCCTTAACGTGATAAAATATTCAAACTTCAAATGCAAAAACATATACCTTGTGAAGCTTTTTTGGGTCATGACTCAAAGAAGCTAACTCTAAAAGAAAATACTCGTGACAAGTGGGGCATCATGAATATGGATTGTGTACTGGCCTCCAGTAAGAAATTACTGCTACCTGTGCCCAATACAATATTTAGAAAAAAGACTTTATCAGTTGGCAATGCGTAAGTTGTTTCTAAAATAATCTGATTTCTCAGAGTTGTCTTAAAAAGAAATAGAACTGGACAAGTATTGATAACTACTGATGTTGAGTTATAGTATATAGTATTTGTTCCAACTATAATCTCTACTTTCATGTAAATTTTAAAATGTCCTTAATAAAATGTTTTAAAAAGTTAAAAATGAAGAGAGTAATGCATTGATTATGATTCCTCTCTTTTAAAGACAGCATACAATGTATTACATGTAAAAAGAAGCAATGAAGTTGACCCAATAAATACATCTTAAGCATTGGCTCATTAAATTCTCAAAAATGTTATACAAAATAAGGCTCTTCTTCATCACAATTACTTCCCTTGAGATGTTTATACAGCCAGTAAATAAAAAGACTCAAATCCTAATTTGAGTCAAAACTTTCATTTGTCAAACGCTAATACACATTCTGCTGTTTCATTATACCACTGTCTCTCTAAATAGCACAATTTAAAATACTTTTTGGAGGTGGAAACAGCAACACACTCCAGTATTCTTGCCTGGAGAATCCCATGGACAGTCCATGGGATCACAAGAGTCAGACATGACTTAGCAACTAAACCATCAAAATACTTTAGAGACAGGATCATCTATAATACTGAGATGAGATTATTGGGCTGGCCAAAAAGTTCATTTGGGATTTCCATTTAACCTCTATAAAGGTTAGTGTCATAGGAGGAAGAGATACCCCAGGATAGAAATTTCCCTCCTTTTCTCATTTTTTTTTCTTTTATCTTATCTTTTCTTTCTTTATTTATTGTCTCCCAGTGGCACCAATTTCATGCTACACATTCTTGTCTTACAGTTTTGGAATTCCTTTCCATTTAAAGTCTCTCTTTTTACTTCTTTACATTTTTAGTATGCCTCAGGCAAATGAGATCCTCCTGATTATCATTGCCCGGCAAATTTATCACATAACACTTATTCTGCATTCCATAAATCAACAGGTGCCTCCTTGGGTTAGGTGGCATGATCACCCTGTAGGCGGCATGAAAGACCCTCCTCTGGCCTTCAGGAAGCTGGAGGTGGGGCCTCAGATATTCCAAGACTCTATGCCTTACACGATTGACTTCACTTTTATAATACTCTTAAATGTATCATGTTTTCACCAATATCTGGAATTATACCCTCTTAAAAGTACTTCAATATCAGTATTTTATCATATTAATATTTAACATATTAAATACTGATAAAATAAAGAGATGTTTTATTTGACTGAAATTAACATGAAAACATTAAATGAATTCAGTGTGCTTTGGTTTTGAGCTTAAATAACATGGAAACACTCACCTTGACAATCCCCCGGATGTGCATTTTGGCGATCATCTCTGCTGTGTAGAGAAACATCAACAGAGTGTCCAGGGTGAAGGTCACATACTGCAGAGGAGGGTAGTGTTCGAAGGTCATGGGCGTGTTCATACAGACTGAGATGACGCTGATGATGGCACAGATGCGCAGCAGAGAGTGAACCCACTGTGGAGATGGCCCAGAGTTACTATCCGATGCCATAAAACATCTGAAACCTGTGTTATGAACCACACTATTTGGAAAACGTAATACTGAGTTGGAAATATTGGGCTGGCCAAGAAGTTCATCTGGGTTTTCTGTAACATCTTACAGAAAACTCTGAACAAACTTCTTGGCCAACCCAACATTTCACCACTAGGGAGAAAAGGGGGCCTTCTCTGGGGGCTCAGATGGTAAAGAAACGCTTGCAGTGCAGAAGACCTGGGTTCAATCCCTGGGTTGGGAAGATCCCCTAGAGAAGGGAATGGCTACCCACTCCAGTATTCTTGCCTGGAGAATTCCATGGACAGAGGAGCCTGGCAGGCTATCGTCCATGGGGTTGCAAAGAGTTGGACATGACTAAGCAACTAACACTTGGGTTAGGGAGAAAAGGAAGAACAAAACTAACATATTAAATACTGATAATGTGCTAAATATTTTCAATATATTTTACATCATTTAATTCTCAAAGCAGCCTAATTTCCACATGGAAGCACTAAGACTCAGGAAGGTTAAGGAGCTTGTCTGTGGTCCTGCATTAATAAAACCTCACCTCAATGTGAACCAGGTCACACTACCCTAAAGCCCCTGATACTTACTGGGACATAAGGACACAGTAGAGCCTCATTCAATGAAAATATGTAGAAAACTGATATGCTATTACTTTCATACTTTTTATGTACTGTGAGCACCTAGACTCTGAGGCCATATTTATTCTATCTTCCCTGGAATCTAGCACACGGGCTCATCCCAGCAGACTCCAGATGCTTCTTAAAGTTAACTGATATATAACACTTCCTGTATGTGGGGCTTTCATTCTATTATCTCATGCTAACATGTGTGTATGAAAATATATTTTAAAATCTGCTCTCATCCTATATTTTCAAAAGTTAGTAATAAATGAACCTTTTTATTTTTGAGAACATGTTTCATATAAATTTAGCCCAGATATCTCTCCCCAAAATGCCAAAAAACACATTTTTGTGCAATGCTGGCAGTGCACTTGCTATTTGAGGTCTTTCCTTAATCCTAACATAAAGAAGGAATTAAAAAGTTAAAGATGTTTCCGTGTGTGTATACATGTGTATAAGCGTAGGACATAAATCATCCATATAATATCTTCTTATGAAAACTAATAGCTAGGATAAAAAATATTAATGCATTTGCATGTTAAACCCACACAATTAATATTACTAACAAATCAGTACACAATTCCTAAACATAATTTCAATGTGTTATCTATTGAATAGCCTATATATATATATATATACACACACATAATATATGCAGTCATATTAATCCTTTAATATACTCTCTGTGGGAAAAAAAAGCTGTTACAGTTTCATGGTCGATGGTTTCTGAAGCCATACAAGCGAACAACCACCTGAGATGAAAAACAGAAAAGGCTGTCAGATCTTTGAGGAGACTCAGACACTTGTAGGCTGGTGAGTGGGTTATAATATTAACCTGACAGTTGTAATATTTGCATGAAGACGTAATGCCACTGATTTCCATACCATATAAGTCACTGATGATTAACTTTAAAAGTTGATGTACTTTTCATGCCAATTAAGAAGCACTTCAATAAACACCACGTGTAAATTTAGACCCATCTGGGCCTCCAATACAAAGGATCTAATTACACAGAAGAGCCTCAAAAGATGAGTTCTCCCACAAAACCATCATGAATTTACAGAATGAATTCTCGTTAAGCATTAATCATTCTAGTTAGTCTTCCAAGCCTACATCTATAAATCTACCTTCTTCAGAAGGTCTCAGAAAGCTCTGTACTGGTGGACGCTAAGAAAAAATGACTGCTTTATTTTCTCTTTCGTTCAAAATTCCCTAAACATGAATGGGAAAGACCTACTATGTGTTGGAAATTACACTGGGCTCTGAAGACACACCAATGGAAACAACACAGTTGCAACTCATCACCAATGAGCGATATTATGCCTATTTCAGTCTAAGATGCATCACATATACATTTATACAGAAATCATTTTTTACTTACATCTACACTGGAGAAGACTCTTGAGAGTCCCTTGGACTGCAAGGAGATCCAACCAGTCCATTCTAAAGGAGATCAGCCCTGGGTATTCTTTGGAAGGAATTACGCTAAAGCTGAAACTCCAGTACTTTGGCCACCTCATGTGAAGAGTTGACTCATTGGAAAAGCTGGGAGGGATTGGGGGCAGGAGGAAAAGGGGACGACAGAGGATGAGATGGCTGGATGGCATCACCGACTTGATGGACATGAGTTTGAGTGAACTCCAGGAGATGGTGATGGACAGGGAGGCCTGGCATGCTGCGATTCATGGGGTTGCAAAGAATTGGACATGACTGAGCGACTGAACTGAACTGAACATATAAAGTAGGATAAGTGGAAAGAGAAGAGGTTCATTTCATCAGTGGTTCGGGAGGGTCAAAGCAGGAGACTTTCAGAGTTAATGGGGGCAGGGGTGACACGGATAAGGAGGACTGGACTCGTCTGTGTGTGAGTGCTAAATCGCTTCAGTTGTATCTGACTCTTTGCAACCCTATGGACTCTAGCCCGCCAGGCTCCTCTGTCCATGGGATTCTCCAGGCAAGAATACTGGAATGGGTTGCCATGGCCTCCTTCAGGGGAACTTCCCAACCCAGGGATCAAACCTGCATCTCCTGGGACTCTTGCACTGCAGGTGGATTCTTTACCACTGAGCCACCTGGGTAGCCCGTCACTGGGAAAGCATCTCAAGACAATGGAAACAATGCGAACTGGCTGGACACCTCAGAGGAGCAGGAAGCCACCGATTAGTGGACAGTGTATAGATGCAGGAAAGATAGCTGCTGTACAAGTTAGAGCCACAGTATAAAGGGCCTTGCATGTGATACAAACTACTGTTTAAAATTTTCAATGTAGGTAATAGGGATGTTTCAATGATTGTTAAGCAGAGGGCGATGTGAACAGACACAGAAATGTGGAAAAGAAATGTGAGCAGCTGAGAAGTGGTCTGGAGAACAGATAAGAAGGGAGAGGACAGAGGGGACCAAGGCTGATCATCTTTACTACAGTCAAGGTCAAGGGAAAGACAAGCAGCTCAAGAGTGGCAGTTCATTTCCTGATTTCAGCTCCTGCTGTTGAGTTTGATAAGACAGTGGATCCTGTGCAGGAGATCAAACCAGTCCATCCTAAAGGAAATCAACCCTGAATATTTACTGGAGGGACTGATGCTGAAGCTGAAGCTCCAATGCTTTGGCCACCTGATGTGAAGATCTGACTCAGTGGTAAAGACCCTGATGCTGGAAAGACTGAGGGCAGGAGGACAAGGGGGTGGGTGATAGAGGATGAAATGGTTGGATGGCATCACCAACTCGATGGACATGAGTTTGAGCAAACTCCGGAAGATGGTGAAGGGAAGCCTGGTGTGCTGCAGTCCATGGGGTCGCAAAGAGTCAGACACGACTGAGCGATTGAACAACAGGATGGCTGTTGGAAGCTGAGCTTCCCAGTTCTGCAACAATGCCTTCAGCCCCAGCTCTGGCTGCTAGACTGTCTCCTCATGTACAATGATACTAGGTGTAGCTGGGCTTCGCCTCAAGTTCTTGTCAGCTTAATTAGGCAGAGAAGGTGACAAGTTCTTCACAGACACTACCCTCTATCTCATTAACCTTTACTTGCAACTCAGAAGGAGACCTTTAATTCCCAACATCTGATTGTCTCCTCGGACTCCTGCGTGGTGAGGATAAGTGAAGAGATCCCTTATCACAGTCTCCAGCTTCAGGTTGGCCGGAGAAGTGGCATTAACTCCACATTCTGTGACTCTGAGGAGGAGATGCACAGAGGGCAGGTCGGGGAGCCACCTCTGATGCCTCCTCTGTGAGTAACTCACACGGCATCTCATTGTGTCATTGGAATCGTTTTCATCTCCCAGACTCCAAGACTCACCCACATTCTACTGCCACTCAGACCTTTCACATCACAGGGACAGGAGCTTCTGAATTAAATGAATCAAAGCAGCTTCATATCAGCATGTGCCTCTCTATTCTTATTTAAAAAAGAAACTTACTGGCTTGTTAATCCAGAGGATGTCTGCGTTGTCCGACAGAGATTCATCGGGACCAAAGTCAGTAACCGGCTGGGCCTCCACCCTGGAGCTCTGCTTCCGTTTGAGCATGCTGAAGTTAGCTCTGGGAAGCAAGTTCAAAACCACAGTCTAAGAGAAGAAAGATAGAGTGAGTTAGTCTCCAAACCATCCTTACCCTGATCACAAAAATGAAGTCCCCATGCAAGCCTGCATATATTCATGCTGAGTTATTCAGTCATGTCCAACTCTTTGCAATCCCATGGACTGCAGCCCACCAGGCTTCTCTTTCTATGGGATTCTCCAGGCAAGAATAATGGAGTGGGTTTCCATGCCCCACTCCAAGGGATCTTCCTGACCCAGGGATCAAACCCATGTCTCTTATATCTCCTGCATTGACGGGTGGATTCTTTACCACTAGTGCTACCTGGCAAGCTTGTTAATTACACTCAGGTTCCATTTACTGTATATAATAAATACATGCAACTAGAAAGGTTAAAGGGGCTTCCCTGGTGGCTCAGCAGGTGAAGAATCTGTCTTCAATGCAGGAGACCTGGGTTTGATCCCTGAGTCAGGAAGATCCACTGAAGGAGGAAATGGCAACCCACTCCAGTATTCTTGCCTGGAAAATTCCATGGACAGAGGAGCCTGGTGGGCTACTTGGGGTCGCAAAGAGTCAGACATGACTGAGCGCACACACACACACACACACACACACACACACATGTGGGATCTTAGTCCCCCTGGTTGTGGATCAAACCCACATCTCCTACACTGGAAGACAGAATTTTTACCACTGGAACATCAGGATAAGTCCCACCTCTTGTCTTTTTTATGCAAGCATGAGAAAGTCCAGTCTTGAGGCAGCAACCCAGGCCATCCAAGCAAATCTGAGGTTTAAAAGAAGTTCTAAACTATAGAGTCTAAGGTGTTCATAATGGACCAAGTTGGTGCTGAACTACAATTAGGAGAACTTCTAAAGGCAGGTAAGGGAGGGTCAAGGTCCTTCCAGCAGTGCTCACCCATGAGGATGCCTAATCAGGAGAAACGCAGTAGTTTTATCACCAGGAATATGCACTGGCACACTCTCTGCTCTCCCTGGGGCTGGAGAAAGAATCCTTGCCAAAGAGAGTGAGTGCCACGCAATGCTCGTGGGAACTCAAGAAGAACAAGGCAGTATTTGCAGTATGTGTAAATACGTGCAGTTTTCACTGGGAAAGAGAACACAGAAACTCAGGACCAACTGCCTGGGATCTGATTCCCTGTGTTCAAACATCTACCTCTGTGTCTGTTCCCCTTGATGCACCAAGGTAGGTGCATCTACCTGACCCTCCTATTCCCAGAAGAAATTAAGCTAATTGCCTTTAAGGTGTGGTAGGTGTTTCCAGGCTGCCTTGTCCTGAATATTGGATTTGAATATGGGTTTTACAGGAGGCTGCACTAATTAATTTTATTTTACATAATTGGAGTTAGGGACTCTTGACATCCATATGTAAATATATGCAGAATATTCAAGTTATGTGTGTTCTCTGATTTATGGGGTGGGGGGGCATTTGGTGGCCTCAATTTCAGATGCTTCTTGAATGACAGTCTCCTATGAACCAAAAAACTGGATACCAAATCTTAAATCCTTAAAAATAACACAACACAAAGGAGGAAACAAAGAGTGATTTTACAATGTTGTTCCAAGACGATATAAGAAAAAATTTATTGTAATACCTTTCCACCGGACCAGTGGAAGGCCATTTATTTCTCTTCTGATCTGGCCATAGTTAAGGCCTGAAAATTACTTGATGTGTAAACGTGACATCTTCGCACATTAATTCTATGTACCTTGTCTTAGCAATATCCCATCAGGAGCAAAACAGACTTTTGACTAAGGATTTGTTATCGTGGAGAAGGAGACATCCAGAATCTTATTTTTTCAAAAATCTCCATGACAGGAATATTTGAGCTGCTAAAACAATGCACCATTGATGAACGACGCCAAAACAACGCACCATTGATGAACGACGGTAGTTATCAAACCACTTTCACCCTCGCTTTACAAACACAAAAGTGCCACCAAATCAGACACTGCCCAGGAAATCCTAGGGAAGCCACACGTACAGTAAAACGCAACAAATGTGTTTACATCCAGTCGTAATACTCTTCATAGGGTCTACATGGGGGCTCATTGTTAAGATGGCTCATCATGTTGCCCTCACAAACAAAGAATAAAACCACAGTGATCCTTGAGACTGACCAACCTGCCCAAACAAGATTCTGTTTTCTCACTGGCATCTGCCTTCTCAAAGCTATGAGACTCTGTTTTCTCACTGGCATCTGCCTTCTCAAAGCTATGAGACTCTGTTTTCTCACTGGCATCTGCCTTCTCAAAGCTATGAGACCACCAGATTCTAGGCCTTTGGCTATGTGACCACAGGACTCAACTGCAGGCTAAAAATTAACCACCCCTTCAGAGAACTTTTCACTGGCAGGGTATAAGAAAGACCCCGTCAGAAAGGGAAGATGCTGGTTCTCCTTAAGGGCCCGTCACCCTCTCGTTTTCCTCTAATAAATTTCCGTTTTCTTGCCTGATTGCTTAACTTACTCTCTTTGTCTCTGCACTCGCCCTACAATTTTAATCAACAATCATGCAGTGAAAAAACCCCTCAACAACCAGCTCCGGAATCACTGAAATCGTAACTTATTTCTTATAAAATATCATCAAGTAGTAAAATAAGTTCAATTTACAAACACTGCTGTTGTTCAGTCACTCAGTTGTGTCCGACTCTTTGCGACCCAGGGGACTGCAGCATGCCAGGCTTCCCTGTCCTTCCCTGTCTCCTGGATGTCTCAATTTACGAATGTGAAAAATCCAAAATTAAGTTGAGGCAATTCACTGAGGCAATAATTTTCTTTTATATACAGAAATATTGTCGTACACATTCATCCTGTTGAATCAATATAATTGAGGACAGCAGGCCTATTATTCTCCTGATAAAGACCAGCAGGAATATTTAAGTATCCTAGGTACACATTATTTTGATAGGAAATTGCTTCTGTGTATCTTAGCCTTATCACTCTCATGTATCTATAACTCAATGTATTTTTAGTCTCTGTTTACAGAAGTGCCCTTCATAAGGCAGTGCAGGAAGTTTGACAAGCATTATTTCCGGTAGCTTTATCAAAAGCAGTTGGTATTCAAATAGCTCAATAGGGGGTGGAGGCTGCACACCTACAACATGTTCATTGATGAATCTTTTCCTTGGAAACAGCTAGTGGCAACTCAGCGAGAAAAAACACTTTGGTTCATTGCTCTCTTTGAAATGGTTAAAATCCAGTTTTGTATTCTGTGACAGCAACATTTTTACTTCTACTGGCATATACCTTCCTCAGATCATCCTAGCTCTCTCTGGACCAAAATAAAATATATTCTTCTTCTTTTATTATTTTTTTTAGCTGTGAGGTACTTGCAACCCTGTGGGTCACTTCTCCTTGTAACTCCCTTAGGTTTGCATTAGTCTTTTGAATCTTCCAAATTATGGTTTCCAGCATGTCCTTTACCTGCTGTCCATGTGCCTGGCCTCTGTATTTAACCCCTTAAATGAGCATCTGTTCTCACAGTTTCCATCACCATCTGTTGGTGTCCAGCAGCTTCTATTATGAGTTAGGTACCTATGTGGCTTCTCCCTCAACTGTAGCCATGCCAACACCATCATCACTTGAAAACCAACAGGACAGGGGTTACTGGTCAGACATCCTTCTGCTTCTCTTCTTCTTCCCTGTTCCCAGATCCTATTGCCCTGAAATCAACCCTGAATACACACTGGAAGGACTGATGCTGAAGCTGAAGCTCCAATACTTTGGCTGCCTGATGCAAAGAAGTGACTCATTGGAAAAGACCCTGATGCTGGGAAAGACTGAAGGCGGGAGAAGAAGGAGACGGCAGAGGATGAAATGGTTGGATGGCATCACAGACTCAATGGACATGAATCTGAGCAGCCTCTGGGAGACAGAGAAGGACAGGCCTGGCGTGCTGCAGTTCATGGGGTCGCAAAGAGTTGGACATGACTGAGCAACTGAACCATAACAACCCTGCCCTGAACGTTTCTGGTCCCCGCAGGCAGGCCTCACACGTGCACAGACTGTCATGCCACAGATTCTCACTGGTGACTTCTTTCCTCCTTCCTCACTCCACTTATGTCCAAGGTCCCTTTCCCCTGATCCGTGTTACTAGAGCCCCTTCCAGGCCATGGGGCCTCAGGTCTCTGGATGGCCATAAATATCACCCTTTTTTCTCTCCAGGCCATGTCACGCAGCTTGCAAGATCTTAGTTCCCCAACCAGGGATTAAATCCAGGCCCTCAGCAATAAAGCACAGAGTCTTAAACCACTGGGCCACCAGGGAATTCCTGACAGCACCCTTTCTAATATGGCCTGTCTTTTTTATTTTTATTTTTTTAATATTTATTTGACTGCACCAAGTCATAGTTGAGGCACACAGGCTCTTTTAGCTGCAGCATACGAACTCTTAGTTTCAACATGTGGGCTCTAGATCCCTGACCAGGGGTCGAACCAAGGTCCCTGTACTTTGGGAGCACAGAGTCTTAGCAATGGACCACCAGGGAAGTCCCTGTTTTGTCTTTTATCAGAATCACTGAGATGGTCTCTGCTGTAAATCCAGACAACCTCTGCTCACCCTCTAGTTTCCCACTCATTCATTCATACAGAAAATGCTAGGACTCCGCCAGGGCACCAGGCACCATGACACGGGCTAGGTATAGAGCAGGGAACCGCAAGGCATTTCCGGAGCTCATTTAACCTCCTGTTTCAAGGACACTGAGACCCGGGGATTTCCGCTTGTGCTTCTTTCACACTCATATCCACACGCTCCACTTGAGTTGGCCAAATATCTGATGACCCGCCATCCTCCAACCATTCTCAACTGCTTCAGCACCTTTTCACAGCTGTGTCCTCTGTTGTCTGTGGCCAATTCCCCATCAGTGATTCCGATTTCCTAACTTAACTCACAAAGGGTTTCTGTCTCTACACATGACTTGTCTGTTACAACAAGATGTGATGTTTGGGAATAAAAGTGCAGAAGAGAGAGGCACACCACCCCAGCAGACTTACCGCATCTCTTTCATTCTAAAAAGCCCCCAAAGAAGACAGCAGTCACTGATCTATCTCTGGTTATCAGGCGTCATTACAACTGGTGACGCAGCAAAATCAACAACTCGTCTTCTGGTTATTTGCATGCTCAATCTCTGGAGCCTTTACGAGTTCAAGTGGAATCATTTAGCTACAGTCCTGTTCATGATAAGTTCAAAGTTCAGTTGTCAGTCATGTCCAACTCTTTGCGACCCCATAGATCACAGCACACCAGGCCTCCCTGTCCATCACCAACTCCCAGAGTTCACTCAAACTCAGGTCCATCGAGTCCATGATGCCATCCAGCCATCTTATCCTCTGTTATCCCCTTCTCCTCCTGCCCCCAATCCCTCCAATCATCGAAGTCTTTTCCAATGAGTCAACTCTTCACATGAGGTGGCCAAAGTATTGGAGTTTCAGCTTTAGCATCAGTCCTTCCAAAGAACACCTAGGACTGATCTCTTTAGGATGGACTAGTTGGATCTCCTTGCAGTCCAAGGGACTCTCAAGAGTCTTCTCCAACACCACCATTCAAAAGTATCAATTCTTTGGTTCTCAGCTTTCTTAACAGTCCAACTCTCACATCCATACATGACCACTGGAAAAACCATAGCCTTGACTAGACGGACTTTGTTGGCAAAGTAATATCTCTGCTTTTAATTATGCTGTCTAGGTTGGTCATAACTTTCCTTGCAAGGAGTAGTTCAGTTCAGTTCAGTTCAGTGGCTCAGTCTGTTCATGATACACACACATTTAACAGTAGACTTTAATCTCATTGGGCTCCCCAGATGGCACAGTGGTAAAGAACTGCCTGCCAATGCAGGAGACACAAGAGATGTGGGTTCAATCCCTGGGTCAGGAAGATCCCCTAGAGGAGGAAATGGCAACCCACTCCAGTATTCTTGTCTAGAGTATCCCATGAACAGAGGAGCCTGGCGGGCTACAGTCCATGGGATTGCAAAGAGTCGGACACGACTGAGCACACACTCTGTTGTTGTGTTGTTTAATCTCATTGCCGTCACAGTTTGAGAGGGAAATTCAGAAAACAAAATTTCAGTAGTATCCCTCTGACTTCTCTCCCCAAGCTCATTTCTTTGCCATCAGTAAAGCAGCCTTCACTGCCACCAGAGGTTTTTCATTCATTCATTCTTGCATAAATGCATTCATTTGATCAAAAATCAATCATCCAAACCATTGTGTTGGGTGAGGTGAATTTAGTTCTCACAAAACATGCCTGGTTTCTTTCCTCCTGGAATTCCCGAATGCCCAGTGATCCTGACATAGCAGACATGTTTCATTGAAAAGTAGGGACCTGATTAATTTAAGGGGCACCTCAGACTACTACACACTCATTCTACAGCCTCCACCAGCGAGTTTTCTTACTTTTATCAGGCGAGAGTAATCTCCTCAGTTCTGTCTCGTCTCAACAAAAATTTGAAGTGACAGACACTAAAGCCCTTGGCGCGTCACAGCTCTTGGACAGACCGTGTTATAGCTCTTAGACAGATCAGCGTTACAGCTCCGTGGTACAGCTCAGTTTTATTTAGAAAATAGCAGGAAAATACATCCTCGAGGTGTGAGGGCATGCCGACCCAATGAGGAGAAGAGCGACCCCTGGCCCTCTGGCTCTTCTTTTCACATGTTTTTTCCTCCCCCTGGGCCTGCCCTATGTAAACTGGGCTAGCCAGGAGTGCTGTTTGTTCTGCCCGAGGTCCTCCATCCAGTCCCCGGACCTTCCTTTGACCTTCCTTTGTTCTATTTTCGCGGGCTTTTCCCTTCCTTGTCTTTTTGCCACCACCATTTTGGACTCCTGTCTCCTATTCTAACTACCTAACACTCCTTTACTGGCTCCTTGTTAGCTCTACACCACCTCCTACTGAGCACTTGATCCCCAATGTGCGCCTCTGTTATCTGTGCTACCAGACCTAACTAGGTTCACACTCCTCCTGAAACTTCCTTTAGCTGGAGTGCTTACTCTCCAATGGGATACAGAGTGTGTTTCCTTCAGTATTTTCTTTTCCTTATGGTTTCCCTGCATATTTTATTTTTAAAGATTTGTGTTTAAACACTGTTTTGTAACCAGCTTTTTTTTTTTTTTTTTTGTATCTAGCAGTATCCTATGAAATCTTTCTCTGTCCATAAATTTGTAGGCACAGAAAACATTAACTGTCAATAAATACCATTTTCAAACATCCGCCCTTCCTTGTTTTTGTCTCCTAAGCTCATTTACAACTTTATATGAATGAGGCCTTGCCAGGTAAACAGATATAAATATATCATCTAGACCAGGCAGCATTGTTGAATTTGTTAAGAAAGATATCAATGTGTACTTTGGGAAACAACTGAATTTGATGTCACTGATTTATTTTTTTTTTTGATTTGGGGGTTACAAACAATTCTTATTTCAATATTTCTATTTTTGCCACTTTAAAAAAAAATGGCCGCAATTTGACTGCAGAATCCAAAACAACAAACCACTCTATGTATCTATATTGGAACAAGAGTTTCCTGCCTTTCCCCATATGCCTATTTTGTGCATACTGAAATCTTCCAGGGTACTTCAGCTCATCAGAATAACAATGGGAAGAGCAATGGGGATGCTTATTCCTGAAGCTGGAGCTGCCAACGTCATGGTTTCTTAAAGTTAGACTGTTCCTCTGGCCTAATCTTCTCCCAGGCAGAAAGAAAGAAAGAAAGAAAGTGAAGTCGTTCAGTCATGTCCAAATCTTGGTGAACCCATGGACTGTAGCCTGCCAGGCTCCTCCACCCATGAGATTTTCCAGGCCAGAATACTGGAGAGGGTTGCCATTCCCTCCTCCGGGGGATCGTCCCAACCCAGGGTTCGAACCTGGGTCTCCTGCACTGCAGTCAGACTCTTCACCGTCTGCGCCACCAGGGAAGCCCCTTCCAGGCAGAGGACATGTCCATTCAGAACCAATGAATACACAGTCATACATTTCATGCCATGGTTTTAAATCAGGGGGAAAGCCCTACTATTTCTGTCCTGTTCTCCATCACCCCAAATCCTTCTCTCCTGCCTCACACTTTCCTAGGACCAACTGACCCTTCCTGGAGCCTTGGGCGAGCGCACCTCTCTCTGCTCAGCTGAGTGTCCTGTTACTCCATCTCCAAGGGCTGAAATTCCTCACCTCGTTCCTCAAGCCTAGATCATCTCGATGCTCAGCTCTGGGCACCAGTGATGGGTGTCCTGTGCTTTCTGGATACCCTGCACCCTCCTCTTACAGCCTTGACAGCCCAGCACGTGGCGCTTCCCCTCGCTGAATGCTGGCAGCCCCGGGATTTCCTGTTCAGTGATGCTCTGCCTCTCAATCTTAACAACCAACAGCACTTATGGGAAAGTGTTAAAGATAGAATCAGATGTAAAGTTGAATAGATACTTCCTAGCCTAAATGCTTTGAAGAAAATAAAAGAGTCCTCAAACACACACACACACACACACACACACACACACACACAGAAACCTGCTGAAAAACCCATGAAAAGATGATGAAATGCTTTGAAAGTATAATAAAGTACTGAGCGCATCAGTTGATTTCTTCCCCAGTTATGCTGACCACAATGTAGAAACACACACCCTCCAACAAAGCTGTTTTCTGAGGGCTTTGATTACTGTGTGTCAGGCCTGGTTCTAAGCACATCACATATAACATTCAGTTCTTACGAGAACCATTTCACAGATCAAGAAACTTAGGGACAGAGCTGCGCCAAGATATAAACCAAGACAAGGTGACTTACAGAACTATTAAAAATTAAGTACTTTATAAAATAGGTAAGAAAAAGAAAACTACCTTTCAATATGTTCTAATCACACGGCCTGATTATTTCTAAACCCTCTTGGTATTGAGTATTGTTTGTGAAAATACTACAGACATTTTCATTTCTTAAAATTGAATCCATTGGTATTATATGGTTCATGTTATAGTTATTCCAGCCACACATTTATAAAAATGTATCCATTTTTTTTCCAGCAAGAAATCATCAGACGCCTCATCAAATTCATCTAAATGTCACTTTTAGGTTTCTGAAGTCATTATTCATTTATCCAGCCTTTTTCCTTGAAGATGAATCCTAGAAATAGTATATTATGATTTTATTACCTTTTCTATAAATTGTGAAAAAAATTGAGAAAAAAAAGCATCTACTAACTCCTACCTGATAATTTTACATCATGCAGTAAAGAGACAGCTGTCTTCACTTCCTAAAAATAACAGATTTCTTAATTTCCTAGAGTTAGTTCCAGTCTCATAAATTCTCAACAGAATGTGCTGAGAATGTGAAGACTAGAAAATAGATCCGACTTATGATATATAGATAAAAGAGTGTATGTCTTTCAGCAGAGACTGTCTTACAGCAGAAAGGAGAGATTTAGTGAGAGAAATTCTTCTGTTATCCAAAAATCCAAAACTCAAAGTACCATCAAGGATGTAATTCCATTCTGCAATGTTCTTTGTCCATCCAGTAAGGAAACTCCAGACTAAACAAGCTACCAGAGCTAGCAAGTGGTGTTCTTTATTCAATAACCACAGAAAACTGTTTAATCTAAAAGTTTCCAATACTAATGTGTTGGACCATCCCAATAATGGGAGATTTCTTCTTTCTGGATATTTTCAGGGACAATGACTACACACATATCATAGATTTTGTAGAAAAGAATTCTGCTCTGTCTGGAACTTTGCAACAGATTACATTCCAAGAGGCTTCCAATGATAAAATTAGCACATTCTTGAAGTTGTTCATAAGTTTATGCATTTCATCAACCCTTAGGGTAGGAAGGTGGTCTATAAACTACTGTACATAATTTTAGCAGAGAATCAAGCTTAAGTTTTACCCATTCTTTTTTTTTTTTAACTTGAAAAATGAGAGCAAACATTTATTGAAAGCTGGCTCTGTGCCAGGCACTATTCCAAGCTCATGATACCTCTGCAAAGTAGTTTTTAGTATTATCCCCACTGTACAGATTAAAAGTCTTGCCCAGACCTACATGAACTGGAAGCAAGTCTAGAACCCAGGGACTCTGTTTTGTTGGGAGAGCAGAGGTAGGGGCAGAGAATCTGACTTACTTTTTAACTTCAAAGAACTTTTGTACAATTCGAAGGTTTTGCAACCATGATGCATTTCATCACTTCATGGCAACTAGATGGGGAAACAGTGGAGACAGTGGCTGACTTTGTTTTTCTGGGCTCCAAAATCACTGCAGATGGTGATTGCAGCCATGAAATTAAAAGATGCTTATTCTTTGGAAGGAAAGTTATGACCAACATAGATAGCATATTCATAAAGCAGAGACATTACTTTGCCAACAAAGGTCCATCTAGTCAAGGCTATGGTTTTTCCTGTGGTCATGTATGGATGTGCGAGTTGGACTATAAAGAAAGCAGAGCACCAAAGAATTGATGCTTTTGAACTGTGGTGTTGGAGAAGACTCTTGAGAGTCCCTTGGACTGCAAGGAGATCCAACCAGTCCATCCTAAAGGAGATCAGTCCTGGGTGTTCACTGGAAGGACTGATGCTAAAGCTGAAACTCCAGTACTTTGGCCACCTGATGTGAAGAGCTGATTCATTGGAAAAGACCCTGATACTGGGAAAGATTGAGGGCAGGAGGAGAAGGGGACGACAGAGGATGAGATGGTTGGATGGCATCACTGACTCAATGGACATGGGTTTGCGTGGACTCCAGGAGTTGGTAATGGACAGGGAGATGTGGCATGCTGCAGTTCATGGGGTTGCAAAGAGTCGGACATGACTGAACGACTGAACTGAACTGAACTGAATTTCATCATAATTTAAGACAAGTCAAATATGAAAACCATCAGTTTTTAAACATAAACAAATGACACTTGAAATTTGCTGAGGATTCATTATGTGTGAAGATAAGAGCTTGGAGTGGATTATATCATCGACTGCTCCCCACATCCCAGTGAAGCAGCTGTCTTTGTTATTCCCATTTTACAGATGACCCTGAGCTTTAGAGAAGGTAAGTGTCTTACCCAAGGTCACTTTCTGACCTTTATCCCCATAACATTCAGCTGTGCATGCCTTTCAGCCTGACCTTTCGAGGGCTTTGTGAATAGAATCTTCTCATTGTTCAATCATGGGGAGTCTCCAAGTTCTAGCCTCTCCCAAATCTGGGGAATGAAACCAAATTAGATAGAGCAAGGCAGTATCTCACTTCCCTGGTGGCTCAGATAGTATAGAATCCACCTGCAAATGTAGAAGACACAGGTTCAATCTCCGGGTTGGGAAGATGCCCTGGAGAAGGAAATGGCAACCCACTCCAGTATTCTTGCTTAGAGAAATCCCACGGACAGAGGAGCCTGGCGGGCTACAGTCTCTGGGCTCCCAAAAGAGCTGGACACGACTGAGAGACTAAACAACAAAGGCAGACTGCAACGCCTGGAGCAAGCGTCTCCTGTTCCCTGAGCATCCTTCACTTTTGAAAGTTAACTGGCCCAATGCAATGCATCTTTTCTTCTAATGGGTTCCTAGTGGTTGGAGGAAAGACGGGCAGCTGCCTGAGTCCTAGGTCTGCCTTCGCAACAAGCAAAGCTCTGCACCTGAGCAGGCAAACTAAGACAGTGCTAAAATTTGGCCCCAGATCACAGCAGCAACCCCTGTTTCTGTACTCTCTGCCTCCTTCTGTCCAAATGCACTTCTCATTTGGGTGCTTATTCATCAACGCCTTGGCCTGACTACATTGGGATCCAGCCCTGCAAACATAGTTACACATATGGTCTGGTCTCAGCAGGACTGCAAGGGCCATCCAAGATGGGTCACCGAACAGCAGAAGCCAAACCTTTCAAAGGGCATCTCCAACTGCAGGCTCTTCGTCTCTTGCTTCCTTTTGTCAACACACTGATGGAAAACAGAAAACAGATCCCCACCTTTTATATTGAGTCTACTTCCTAAATCCCAAAGAAAAGCAGCATTTTTTTTTTTTTTCTGGTTCTTTCCACAAATACTTCAAAACAGTGTCATGACTTCCTCAAGGATTCTGGGCTGTTTCATTTTGAATTGTGAAAACTGAATTTTCTTTGACCTTTAAAAATCACTGGATTTGGTAAAGGAATTCAGGATAGAGTATGAGGACCCAAAACTCTTTAATACTGCACTCCGCATGCCAAACTACAACAGCCCAGCAGTAGGAGAGGGTCTCCGTAGTATCTGTGTCGCCTGAGTCACTGTACTGATTACAAATTGGGGTGATCAGCTCACACATGTAGGCTGAACAGCCTCTTTCCCACTTCTCTGCTCAGGAAATTCAGTCAATCCTTTTAACAAGCCCCAGCCTTTCACTCCACATTTAGAAAGGATAGGCATTTTAAATTTTGTGATTTGTTTTGGGCACAAGGTAGGTGTAAGAAATTTTTAAGAAAAGAATATCAGAACTAAAAATCACCACGGGCTTATGATAAGAATTTTTAAGAAAGGTCCAGTTTCCTCCAAGTCATGGCAGAGTTTTTAAGGATTTTCATCATCCAATAGGGGCTTCCCAGGTGCGGCAGTGGGTAAAGGATCCTCCTACCAAAGCAGGAGATTCAGGTTCGATCCCTGGGTCAGGAAGATCCCCTAGAGGAGGAAATGGCAACCCACTCCAGTATTCTTGCCTGGAAAATTCCATGGAGATAGGAGCCTAGTGGACTGCAGCCCATGGGGTCGAAAAGAGCTGGACAGGACTGAGCACTCACACATCATCCAACAGTCGAGGACAGGCATTTCATTCTAAGAAACCGCTGCTGCTGCTGCTGCTGCTGCTAAGTCACTTCAGTCGTGTCTGACTCTGTGCAACCCCATAGATGGCAGCCCACCAGGCTCCCCCATCCCTGGGATTCTCCAGGCAAGAACACTGGAGTGGGTTGCCATTTCCTTCTCCAATGCATGAAAGTGAAAAGTGAAAGTGAAGTTGTTCAGTCATGTCTGACCCTCAGTGACCCCATGGATTGCAGCCTACCAGGCTCCTCCATCCATGGGATTTTCTGGGCAAGAGCACTGGAGTGGGTTGTCATTGCCTTCTCTGAAGAAACCGCTACTATTATTTAAATATTATGAAAGACGAGAAAAGGAGATCATCTCTTTTTTTTGTGGCTGCTTAATCTTGCAATGAACCTGCAAAGTTTGATCAAAGAAGATGGATGGTGAAAACAGTGGTTTTCAAAACTTTTCCATAAATAATATGGAAAGTCAAAAGAAGCTTTCTATTTATTTGTGTAAGTGCAGTTGTTCCATTTTGTGATATGAATCTCCAAAACCTGGACAAAGAAGGTGAATGTTTTAAAACAGTAGTTTCCAAAGATTGTTAACATTCATCATTCAGGGAGGTTTGTAAACATTCTCAACCATCCTTCACCTCAGACGTACAAAATCAGAACCCTGTGAGCCAAGTATGCAAAGTGTTTTTTTAAAAAAAAACATGCCCCAGGTGATTCTTAACACACTCTCCCAGCACTGATCCCAGGAGTGATGGATGGAATCATCAGTCTAGACGCTCAGAGGAGCATTCGGGTGACGACAGTCAAGACTTTATTTGGGGGAAAAATCAGAGAGACTGGTATAAACGAGAAAGGCAAAATAGAAATCTGAAGCAAAGAATCTGATTTATAACCGAATGTATATATGCTTGGTGTGCAATCACTCAGTCGTGGCAGACCCTTTGTGACCCCATGGACTGTAGCCCACCAGGCTCTTATGTCCATGGGATTTTTCAGGCAAGAATACAGGAGTGGGTTGCCTTTTCTACTCCAGGGGATCTTCCCAAACCAGGGATTGAACCCAGGTCTCCTGAGCCTCCTGCACTGTCAGGTAGATTCTTTACCACTGAGCCACCTTGGAAATCCAAATGTGTATATATATATACATCAATAGTATATTCTAAGTTTTCCTCAGAGAATTTCAGAATTATCTCAAAAATATTTGATGTATTTAAACATATTTGATATACAAGGATACATTTTTGCCTGATGAGAAGATAACTAAAAATTTGATTTTCCTTGATTTTTGTACTATAATTTTCTCGTTGAGAATATACTCTGAAATGGCTATTCATTTCATGAAAGGAACAAAGCAAAAATAATTTGTCTAGTTTAACTAGCTAGCTTTTAATATCGCTTTCAACATTATCTAATGAAAAGTACAAAATTATTTTTAGGTTCCTCAGAGTTTGAAATTTCTTTTCTCCTGAAAGTACTGACATACCGAATTAAGAGAAAAGGAAAGAATAATTCAACAAGCTCTAGTTCTGAAAATTTAAATGCCTTATTTGCAATATTTATCTTAATCTCTGTGCTTCAGCTCCTGGGAGGAAAAGTTAAGAAAGTTTTCATGCTTGAATTGTATACATATTTTTTTACCCCAGGCAAATCTTATGATACATACTCAACTGTATTTTAAGCCATCACTGTCTTGGATCTCCTCTGATACAAATTTGTATCTTGTCTGACACAGGCCTCCATAATTTGTACTTTCCAGAAATAATAGGCAATTAAAAAAAAATCCTTCCTCTACTTCAAAAGTGATACATGAAGCTGTATCACCTATGAATTTCATAACAATAAAGAACGACATAGAAACAGTGAAGCAAAAGATTTAACCTATAGATACTGCTAACTGAAAGATAAAGAAGAAACTAGTTGTTTTACCGAGGCAGTACAAATAGTGGCAAAACACTGACAATCACCCAAGCTTGAGGTCCTGGCTTTCTTCCTCACCCATCCCTCCTTTTCATTCTGTCGCTTCCGCAACCAAGACCTGCTGGCATTTGTTCTATTGATAAACCACCATCCTCCTCTGCATTTCCGTTCCTACAGTCCCATGTCAGTTACCCATCCATAGAATTTCATGTCCTGTTTCTCCAACACCTTTCTTCACAGGCCCCCATTCTCACCCTTCTCGTTCTTGACCTCATTTTTAGTTCTTGGCACACTGATACCTCCTACAGATAGCTATATACATTCAGTTCAGTTCAGTCGCTCAGTCATGTCCGACTCTTTGTAACCCCATGAATTGCAGCATGCTAGGCCTCCCTGTCCATCACCAACTCCTGGAGTTCACTCAAACTCACGTCCATCGAGTCGGTGATGCCATCCAGCCATCTCATCCTCTGTCGTCCCCTTCTCCTCCTGCCCCCAATCCCTCCCAGCATCAGAGTCTTTTCCAATGAGTCAACTCTTCACATGAGGTGGCCAAAGTACTGGAGTTTCCGCTTTAGCATCACTCCTTCCAAAGAACACCCAGGACTGATTTCCTTTAGGATGGACTGGTTGGGTCTCCTTGTAGTCCAAGGGACTCTCAAGAGTCTTCTCCAACACCACAGTTCAAAAGCATCAATTCTTCGGTGCTCAGCTATATACATTAGTACAACTTAAAGACTGAACTACTGGGTTTTATTTATTTTTTTTCTATCAGATCCAGAATTTTTCTATTTTATCACGAATTCATTCATGTTTTTAAACATCATCCTCTTTCTTCTCCTCTCCAGTCTGTTTCATTGTTTTCTTTATTTCCTAAGCTGAAATGCTGCTTCCTTATCCCACTGTAGGTCACAGACGCCTTTGAGGAAATACATCATCTAAGGACCATGTTGCCTCCAAAACTAAAACACACAAGAATATGCTTGACTATCCAGAGTATAATGCTATAATAATCAGTATATGTATATAGAAAGCTTGTAAGTATAACTTTATTAAAGTTATTAAAGTTTATGAAGTGTTAGTGCTCAGTCGTATACGATTCTTTGTGACCCCATGGGCTGTAGCCCATCAGGCTCCTCTGTCCATGGGGATTCTCCTGGGAGGAATACTGGAGTGGGTTGCTACTTCCTTCTTTAGGGGATCTTTCCGACCCAGGGATAGAACCTGGGTCTTCTGCATTGCAGGCAGATTCTTTACCATCTGAGCCACTAAGGAAGCTCTCATTAAAAATAGTAACCAATACAATATTGTAATTAGCCTCCAATTAACATAAATAAATTTAAAAAATAAAATAAAATAAAAATATAGTAACTTTTATTATTTTAAGGTCCTTTTCCCCCCTCATTTAATTATCTTTTTAAACTATTGTTCTGCCTTTATGTACTTAACCTCACTGGGATTTTTGTTTTTGTTTCTGGGTTTGTTTGTTTGTTTGGTAGCACACGCCTAATATGTATTTCTTCATCTCTTTTATATTTCATTTTGAGCCATACTAGTATCTTAAGAGAATCATAGTCTGCTTTTTTTTCAGAATTAATTCATTTTCAGTATATTATTTAACAGCTGCTTTAATTTTGCAAAGGTTCGAGAATGAAGTCAATCTTAATTTTCCTTTGTGAATACTTTTCTTTAAAAAACTTCATCAAAATACTGAGGGGATAGTTTTCTTTTTCTTATTTTTCAAACTCAAAGCATTCAGCAGGCTAGATCTAGATGCTGGTGGTGGTTTAGTCGCTAAGTCGTGTCTGACTCTTTGCGACCCCATGGACTGTAGCCTGCCAGGCTCCTCTGTCCATGGGATTTCCCAGGCAAGAATACTGGAGTGGGTTGCCATTCTCTTCTCCAGGGGATCTTCCCAACGCAGGGATTGAACCTGGGTCTCCCGCATTGCAGGTGTATTCTTTACCAAGTGAGCCACCAGGGAAGCCCAGATCTAAATGCTGACTATCTTTAATGTTTCTGGTCCAGAAATCTTCATCTGCATGTTTGTTTTTCCCTCTAAAAGAAAATAATTACTATATTTCACTTAGAATTAGGGCTGTGTTCCATGTGCTCTGATCTCCTGGAAGGAAGAGCGCTGATGTGTGTGTTGGTGCTGGCTGTCTTCCACACAACATCCCTGCCCCAGACAAAGTCTTCTTTTCATCTCCTTCCTTTGCATAATTGGAGACAAGTCACACTCTTGATCCCTGCATAAATGACTCCCTTGGCAGCAGCATTCTGAATTTTCATACTCTTAATGCTCCTGGAACCCCTTCCAAAGAACCCCCAGTCCTGCCCCACCCTCTGGGGGTCCGTCCCTGTCCACCAAGCACATTCTGTTTGGCGTGTCTGCCCTGGCCCTGGGGTCTTGTGAAGACATTGCTTCAGAAGTCAGGTAATTCCGTCTCACCAACAGAATGCTCTAACTTGAGCCTTCACCTCTCTTATCAAGGGCTTCAGCAGCAGCTCTGTTCCTCATTTTTTGTATAAATCTCTGAGAAAGAGAGTTGTAGTCTGAACCTTAGTTTCGCCCATCAGTCACAAAGTGTCTGCCTGCAATGAAGGAGACCCGGGTTTGATCCCAGGGTTGGGAAGATCCCCTGGAGAAGGAAATGGGAACCCACTCCAGTACTCTTGCCTGGAAAATTCCATGGACTGAGGAGCCTGGTGGGCTACAGTCCATGGAGTTGCAAAGAGTCGGACACGACTGAGTGAATTCACTTTTCACTTTCACATGGGCCCAGTCCCATCCATACAGAATCTACAAGATATGCCTTAGCATCAACAGCCAATGAACAAATGGTCTCTCCATACCTGTAGGGTGCACGTTTCTCACTATAACAAATTTCTTTGGTCATTTATCTGAACTCTGAGTAGGAAGGCAAAGAACAGAATGAGATACCTGAGCTCAAAAATCATTTTTTCCTAAAAGACTTTGCATTTAGTTACTCTTTTTATTCAGCATACACCTTTTATAGCATTCCTATTCTTATTTTACTCTGTGAGGTGTATTTTATCAGCTGGATTTCAGCTGAATTTGTTAAAGGTTAAGTCTTTATATACTGCAAAGGTCATCAATCCAAGCTACTATTTTATCTTCTTTTGCTCCTGTAAAAGAGGGAAGATGAGCCACAAATACTAAAAAGAAGGCAGATTTACCTCAGAAAGCATATAATTCATCTTATTCAAAATTACAATTTTAGGAAACCAACTTGAAGTTATGTCTATCCATAACATATAACATATATCTATAAATTTATATAATATATATAATTATATATAATATGTATATATATCTACTTAGAAATTTAGATAATCATTTTTTTTCCAGGAATATAACTGCTTGGAATTTATCATGAAAAAATAATATCCAGGAGAAATAAATCCTTATACTCTCATTATCAGGGCATTATTTACAATGATGAAAAGCTAAAAACAGCAAAAATCCAATGATAGAGGTATGGTCATAGTGAGACTATATTCAAAGAGGACAGTCTTAAATAGCCATGTATAAATTTTAAGGATGAAAGCTGTATAAAAACATGACGAATGCTTATAATAAATAATAAATGGATAAACTAAGATAAATGCACAATACATGACCACAACTATACAAAAGTCATATAGTCTTAAAGATACACAGATAGTACAATCTTCAGTACTAGGTTGTTGGGACTATGGTTGTTTATTTTCTTTTCACTATCATTTCTGTCGTTTCTCTCAAATCTAATTATTTTTTTAATTGAATGGATGAATTTTTAAATGTTTGCACACAAAAAGTTTTGAAGGTGTAATGAATTCTTGGACAAATCCTTGAGACAAGAAAGAATCACAAAACATGAGAGTCAAGCTCCAAAATGCTGATATAATTGGGGCTGCTGCTGCTGCTGCTAAGTTGCTTCAGTCATGTCTGACTCTGTGTGACCCAATAGACGGCAGCCCACCAGGCTCCCCCATCCCTGGGATTCTCCAGGCAAGAACACTGGAGTGGGTTGCCATTTCCTTCTCCAATGCATGAAAGTGAAAAGTGAAAGTGAAGTCGCTCAGTCGTGTCCAACTTTTAGCGATCCCATAGACTGCAGCCTTCCAGGCTCCTCCATCCATGGGATTTTCCAGAGTACTGGAGTGGGGTGCCATTGCCTTCTCCGATAATTGGGGAGGGGGACACAATTATAATTTCTTTAGACTGAAGGTCATAGTTTCCAAACCAAAACTAGAAAATAGGCTATCTCACTGTGTCTCCTCTTGACTGCATATTTATCTTTGTTGACAGATTCGTAAGGCCTGGTCTATCTCTTTTCCTCACTGAAATCTCAGTTCCTAGCGCAATGCAGTCCATGGGGTCGCACAGAGTTGGACACGACTGAGAGACTTCACTTTCACTTTTCACTTTCATGCATCGGAGAAGGAAATGGCAACCCATTCCAGTGTTCTTGCCTGGAGAATCCCAGGGACGGGAAGCCTGGTGGGCTGCCATCTATGGGGTCACACAGAGTCGGACACAACTGAAGTGACTTAGCAGCAGCAGCAGCAGTGCAATACCTGGCTTACACTGGGATACAATACAACTGGGAGATGTTATTTTTTTTTCCCCTTCACAAACTTATGACTCTTCCCCTTGGATAAATTTAAATAGCCATGAAAAATTTTAAAGGGTCACAGCATCACTGATAAAAGATGAAACAAACACATATAGGCCGGCCCAGTGTGCGCACACATCCACACACTCACAAAGGCTGCAGGAAAGAGCAGAGCGGCGAATGGTTTCAAAGAAATACCACGTGGAAGAAGAAGAAAAAAATGCTAGTCAAAACCTTAATTCTCTAAACAAGCAACATAGAAGATAAACAAGAAGCAAGAAGAAGATAAAGAGATATTTTTTCTTTTACAAGGATAATATTTTTCTTCTGACTACCTTGCGAGTCCTAGCCAGTTTTGCCACCATTCCACATGGCTTGTCTTCAATGGTTCTAGGGCTCTTAGTATCCTCACTATCTACTCCGCCAAAATGTCACGTCTTCTAGGAACTCCAGGAGGGTCCAATCAGCCTGTTTGTGTTTTGATTTTTTTCCCACATCTGATTTTTCTTTCATTCTGTCTGGCTTTAGCAATAACTGAGTCAAATATAATACAGTGTTTGCTCTGTCATGTCCCACTCTTTGTGACCTCACAGCCCACCAGGCTCCGCTGTCCATGAAATTTTCTAGACAAGAATACTGGAATGGTTTGCCATTTCCTACCAGAGATCAAACCCTCATCTCTTGTGTCTCCTGCATTAGAAGGCAGATTCTTTACCACTGAGCTACCTGGCAAGCCCCCAAATATGCTACAGATGAACACAAAATCCAACATCAAAGGCCCAAAGAAGGAAAGCCCACCAATTAGGCAATACATTTTTGTTGTAGAGGACTGAGAAGCCATGATTTTGATCCAGAACTGTTGAAACTTAATCTTTAAATGTTAAAAAAAATATCTTGCTGTATATCTGCCTAGGGGATAACTGTTATAAATCAACCTCTCCTACTTAATTTTGAGCTACAGTTGTGGTTATGAAAATATGAATCATATATCTTTTTTAAATAGCCACCTGTTAATTTCTCATCCCTATTCAAGGTCTTTGCCAACCTCGACCTTCTCCTACACAGTCACGGGTTCTGCATCTGTCTGGCCACCGGGGAAATCCAGGCCTAGGTGATGACCATACAGACATGAGATTAAAAACACATCCTTCTGAGGCCTGAACCTGAGTGCGTCTGAACACTCATCCTTGATAATACATTCCCTGAACAATTATGCCGAAAATCGAAAGATGTATCCTGTGATATTTCAAGCATTTATCAGGACCTGAGTTTAGAGTTATCAGGCTAGCCTGAAAGAGGAAAATTCGAGTCAGAGAGACAAGACCCCTCTCAGGGTTCCGGGCCGCCAGCCAGGCCAGGCGGGCCTGCACCAAATCTCTTAAAGGGCTCAGTGACAAAACGGCGTGGCTTTGGCAGGTCACTGCTTCGCTAGCCCTGTGGCCACCCTAATGACAGCCTCTCAGAAAGGCCAAATGATGAAAGGAGGGGTGAGAAGCGCGCGGAGGCAGCCGCAGGAGACCGGGGTCCGGGTGGGCGAGGCCCCCGCGGAAACCTGCGGGCGCGGAGGGCCCCACACCTGCGCGGTGACCCCGAGGCGCGCCGCGCATCCTCCGCCTCCCCGGCCACCTGTCTCCCAGGTGCCCGCGGGGCAGGCCGAGGTCTGGCGGCCGCGAGGCATCCAGCGCCCACCGAGGCCGGGGACGTGCCCCCCACGCTGGGGCCCGGGAGGCGGCGGTGGCCCGCGCCGGGTCCCCGTGGAGACGGGGGTGCGCCCCTTCCCCTCCAATTCCCTCTCGCGGGCCGCGCCCTCGCCCCCCGCCCGCCTGGGCCGGGCCTTGGCCAGGACGACCCGCGCAGCCCCCGCCCGGGCCTGGTGGCCGAGACCAACCTGTAACCCCAGCGCTCGGAGCGGTCATGGTGCGGCGTTGGCGGCGGCGGCGGCGGCGGGCGGGGCGCGCACCCACCGCGGGGACGCGGCCCCTCGCCTCCCGCGGCTCCGGCGGCGCGCGCCACCCGGTTGATGCGGCTGCCACCCGGGCGGCCGGGCCTGCGAGCGCGGCGCGGGGGCTGGGGGCGGGGGCGGGGGGTTAGGGCCTTTTTTCTTTTTGCCTTTTCTGTTTTTTTTTTTTTTTTAATCAGAGTTGTCTTTGCCGCAGGGGCTGGGAGGCTGGATGCAGCCCGAGAGGAGATGGCCGAGGAGGCGGCACTGCTGTTGGCGGCGAACGGGGAGCGTGGGTACCAGCAGGTTCCTTCTCCCTGGCTGCCACCGGCTCAGCCTCCCAGCGGCAACAGCTGGGCTCTCCTCTGCCAGCTCCTCCTGGGGTTCCTGGCAAGCTCACCAAGCACGCCTTGTGCGCTCGGGACGGGCACACGCGGGGCCACCGCGGACACGCGAGCCGGGCCCCTGCGCACGCGTGTGCATCCGGTCTGGTCTTACTGGACAGGGTATCTGAGGATGCCGGCCAGTCACACCCTGAGTGTGAAGTTGCTACATCATGAGGACCTCGGTGGCATTTATAGCTTCTAAGCATGTTAACATTTTCTCTTAACGTTAAAATATGTCATTATGTGGAATGGGCTGCTTGCCCGTTGGAAAACTGGTCACCTCCAGGCACTGTAAAGGCTTTCCTAATGGCTTAGTGAGTAAAGAATCCGCCTGCAAGTGCAGGAGACACAGGAGACTAGGGTTTGATCCCTGGGTCCGGAAGATCCCCTGGGGGAGGAAACTGGCAACCCACTCCAGTATCCTTGCCTGGGAAAATCATGGATGGAGGAGCCTGGCAGGCTACAGTCCAGGGGGTCACAGAGTCGGACCCAATTGAACATGCTCACTGGCTGATTAGGGTCTATAGAGGTACCTGGCCCGGACCCCACCTGTGATATTTCCTGGGGCTCCCAGAAGAGCAGGTTTGGTGAAATCAGGGAAACTTGAACACCCTGATCAAAGACAGGGGCCATCCATTTTCTCAGTGGCATTTGTTGAAAAGTTTATTCAGGGCCCAGCATCTTGTCTTGGAGTTGGATATTAAACCCGGCCAAGAATCCTTGACAGTGATTTAGTGCTTGTGTGTGGTGCTGTCTTCACACATACCACAGAAATAGAAACATGTAAATACAGGGAGAGAGGGAACAGAATGAAACCTCCTCTAGAAGAGAAATCAGAAGCCCAAACCAAAGGATGAGTCCCTGTGGAAAATTAGAGCCCAAGGGATGAATGTTGAGTCACATACACACATTTTAAAAATAAAATCTCTTTATTTTTAAAATAAAATTTGATTAACTTATCATCTTAAAAAAACCTTTGCACAATCCATTCACATTGGGCCAATATTAGTGTCTTTTTTAAATTATTTAAAGGAAATTTTTTAAATAATTGGCATTTTATGAAATACAGAACCATGTAGAATATTTCTGCAAATTTATGAAAATATTAAAAGACCAACTATATAAAAAGCTATGTTTTAAACAAATGAAACCATATAGAAATATCTTTCATAACACAAATGGAAGATAATATAAACAATGATATATCTGTAAACCATTCATTTAGAAACGTCTAATCATCTTAAGTCACTGCTCCTGTTTTATCTAAATGTTAGTTTATTTCTCTTTGCATATTAAATATACGTAGCTATGAGCATTCTTTGGAATTCATCAAGTTAGAGTCATCAGTTAGAAAAATCATATTAATGAAACAAAGACCAAGAGACTCATAAATTTCTTGGATGAAGTGATATAAAGGCAGCAATTTTACTAATCTCAGCACCATTCCTCACCCATCAGGCATTTTAGACTCCACTCTGGCCATATTTGATCTACTGCTGGGTAAGTATCCGTAATTCATGCTTAGGAGCCAAACAATCCCATGGATGATGAGATGATGAGGAAGTCTTGGGAAATCCATGAAGAAGTGATAGCTTATGGTGAACGATGTTCAATTCGTGATCTCCAAAGAAGACAATCTAACTTCAGGACCAGGGACCAGGCTTGATCACTCAAGTGCTTTTGTGTAGCAGAGTTTTATTAAGTGAAAAGGGAGAGAGAAAGCTTCTGACACAGACATCAGAAAAGGGGCGGAGAGTGCCCCCCTAACTACTGTTAACAAGGGAGTTATATACTTTTTTAACTAGTTATTACAGTAAATCAAAAGAATGTCTCAAGGTTGTAAAGATCTTACTAGACCCACTCCCATAATTTATATTTTAAGATAATAGGATTAGCCAGAAGGTTTTCAGGAAGGAGAAACTGTCCTCAAGCAGGATACATTGTTGTTATATAATCTTTACTAAAGAATGTAGAAAAAAAGTTTGTCCTTTCCTCCTCCTTGAGAATTCCAGACCCCTATCTCCTCCTTGAGAGCCTCAGACCCGTTTATCCTCCTCGGGGACCCTGAACTTCTTATCAACCTGCCCAGGAACTGACTCTCTCAGCTTAGTACATGCATCCAGGAATCTGTAGAAACTCATCGTGTATTGGAATAGGCAATCATCCTAAAGGCAGATACTTACGTCCCAAATATCACATCATTCATTCACCTGCTCATTGTCCTTGGTGTTTCTTATCAGTAAAATTAAGAAGGATGGGCAATCATCTTGTCCAGGTCTAATGGGTCCTGTAACTACACCCATCGCCATCATTCAATGAAAACAAATTGCTGCCCCATGGGTTCAAAATAATTCACAGATGTGTCTTGTGAGATATTTTTGAGAAATAAGAGCAATTACCAACATTTGAAAACCATGAGATGTTTGGTTTACTATAAAAGAGAAGATCTGGCCAAGTCCGATGTGCACTTCCACAAGGTAAAGGCTGCTGGAGCTTAGTCGGACAAGGATTTCCTATTTGCTCCTGTTCCTCAGCCTGCTTCAATGCCCACTTCCAGAAGGCAGTGAGGGTGGGTGTGCTCGTGATTGGTCATTTCAGTCATGGCTGACTCTGCGACCCCACGGACTGTAGCCTGTCAGACTCCTCTGTCCGTGGGATTCTCCAGGCAAGAATACTGGATTGAGTTGCCACGCCTTCCAGGGGATCTTTCTGACCCTGGGATCGAACCTTCGTCTCCTGCAGATCCCGCATTGCAGGTGGATTCTTCACCACTGAGCCACCAGGGAAGCCCTCTCAACTGTCTGTCCTTCCACAGGGCAGAACTCCAAGACTGAGGGAAGGTGTGTCGTTGCCCTGGGTTGACTTCATTAAACTAACTCCCTGTACCAGGCAGCTGACCCCTGGCCCCATCCAGTTACTAGCCCTGACCCCAGCCCTCTCTCTCCACCCCTGGGACAGTTCCACACCTCTTCCTGCCTTTCCATTTCTCCTCTATTTAATGCTATGAGATCAGACAGGGAGCACAGTCAGAAAGAAAAGAGGAAAATACAAGGATTTTTTGATATAGTTCATCCTCTGTATCTGCAGGTTCCACATCCATGGATTTAACCAATCACAGATTGAAAACATTTTAAAAGAAATTGCAAAAAATTCCAAAAAGCAGGGGTAAAGTGTATGAATTTGCTACAAGCTGGCAACTATTTACTTAGTATCTATATTATATTTGCAACTACGTGCATAGCATCTACATTGTATTAGTTATCCGCCTGCAGCGGGGGAGACCTGGGTTGGATCCCTGTGTTGGGAAGATCCCTGGACTAGGGCATGGCAACCCTTTCCAATATTCTTGCCTGAATCCCCACGGACAGAGGAGCCTGGTGGGCTATGGTCCATGGGGTCGCAAAGAGTCGGACATGACTGATGGACTAAGCACAGCACAGCAGTTACTATGAGTAATCTAGAGATGATTTAAAGTGTCTGGGAGGATGGAGGTTATATGCAAACACTATGCCTTTTAATATAAGGGATTTGAGCGCTTACAGTGTAGAGGGTGAAACCAGGCTGGTGTACAGCCAAGACAGTAAACTGTGATTTAGACAAAATGGTTTTCGGGATCCAACAGGTGCTTTGAAACAGAAGTAACTATGAAACGCAGGACAGCAAAAATTTGATTAAAATGGGATATTTGTTTCTCATGAACTTATCTGCCCCTACCATTTACTTCCACCAAAAATTAGTATCTCATCTGACACCACAGTGAGTAGCTGAGAAAACAATATCAATGCTGAGAAAGAAATGGATTATATAACAATAATGTATCCTGCCTAAGGACAGTCTTTGGATTAAACCTTCTGTTATCTTAAAATGTTAATTATGGGAGTAGACCTGGTCTTTACAAGGATGTATCTTGCCTGAGGACAGTGTTATCTTAAAATGTAAATTATGGGAGTAGGTCTGATGAGGTCTTTACAACCTCCAGACATTCTTTGGATTCACTGGAGAGTATATAACTTCATTGTTAACACTAGCAAGCGGGTACTCTTTCTGCCCCCTTCTGATGCCTATGTCAGAAGCTTTCTCTATCTCCTTTATACTTTAATAAAACTTTACTACACAAAAAAAAAAAAAAAAAAAAAAAAATCCATGGTGGGGACACGAAATGCCATGTGCTCTGTGGAAACAGAGAATTCGATTCAACTCTGAAAGGAATCTGCTCTATTAGATTTATGGGTAGATTAAAAAAAATAATTTTATTTACTTATTTATTTCTGTCCGTGCTGGGTCTTCATTGCTGCTCAGGCTCCTCTCTAGTTGTGGTGTGTGGGCTTCTCATTGCCATGGTGTCTCTTGTCGAAGAGCACAGGCTCTAGACCACTGGCTCAGTGGTCAGTGGGAACGGACACCCTCTTCCAACAACACAAGAGAAGACTCTATACATGAACATCACCAGATAGTCAACACCGAAATTAGATTGATTATATTCTTTGCAGCCAAAGATGGAGAAGCTCTATACAGTCAGCAAAAACAAGACCAGGAGCTGACTGTGGCTCAGACCATGAACTCCTTATTGCCAAATTCAGACTTAAATTGAAGAAAGTAGGGAAAACCACTAGACCATTCAGGTATGACCGAAATCAAATCCCTCATGATTATACAGTGGAAGTGAGAAATAGATTTAAGGGCCTAGATCTGATAGATAGAGTGCCTGATGAACTATGGACTGAGGTTCTTGACATTGTACAGGAGACAGGGATTAAGACCATCCCCATGGAAAAGAAATGCAAAAAAGCAAAATGGTTGTGTGGGGAGGCCTTACAAATAGCTGTGAAAAGAAGAGAAGCGAAAAGCAAAGGAGAAAAGGAAAGATATAAACATCTGAATGCAGAGTTCCAAAGAATAGCAAGAAGAGATAAAAACGCCTTTCTCAGTGACCAGTGCAAAGAAATAGAGCAAAACAACAGAATGGGAAAGACTAGAGATCTCTTCAAGAAAATCAGAGATACCAAAGGAATATTTCATGCAAAGATGGGCTCGATAAAGGACAGAAATGGTATGGACCTAACAGAAGCAGAAGATATTAAGAAGAGATGGCAAGAATACATAGAAGAACTGTACAAAAAAGATCTTCACGACCCAGATAATCATGATGGTGTGATCACTCACCTAGAGCCAGACATCCTGGAATGTGAAGTCAAGTGGGCCTTAGAAAGCATCACTACGAACAAAGCTAGTGGAGGTGATAGAACTCCAGTTGAGCTATTCCAAATCCTGAAATATGATGCTGTGAAAGTGCTGCACTCAATATGCCAGCAAATTTGGAAAACTCAGCAGTGGCCACAGGACTGGAAAAGGTCAGTTTTCATTCCAATCCCAAAGAAAGGCAATGCCAAAGAATGCTCAAACTACCACACAATTGCACTCATCTCACACGCTAGTAAAGTAATGCTTAAAATTCTCCAAGCCAGGCTTCAGCAATACGGGAACCATGAACTTCCTGATGTTCAAGCTGGTTTTAGAAAAGGCAGAGGAACCAGAGATCAAGTTGCCAACATCTGCTGGATCACGGAAAAAGCAAGAGAGTTCCAGAAAAACATCTATTTCTGCTTTATTGACTATGCCAAAGCCTTTGACTGTGTGGATCACAATAAACTGTGGAAAATTCTGAAAGAGATGGGAATACCAGACCACCTGATCTGCCTCTTGAGAAATTTGTATGCAGGTCAAGAAGCAACAGTTAGAACTGGACATGGAACAACAGACTGGTTCCAAATAGGAAAAGGAGTTCGTCAAGGCTGTATATTGTCACCCTGTTTATTTAACTTATATGCAGAGTACATCATGAGAAATGCTGGGCTGGAAGAAACACAAGCTGGAATCAAGATTTCTGGGAGAAATATCAATAACCTCAGATATGCAGATGATACCACCCTTATGGCAGAAAGTGAAGAGGAACTAAAAAGCCTCTTGATGAAGGTGAAAGTGGAGAGTGAAAAAGTTGGCTTGAAACTCAACATTCAGAAAACGAAGATCGTGGCATCCGGTCCCATCACTTCATGGGAAATAGATGGGGAAACAGTGGAAACAGTGTCAGACTTTATTTTTCTGGGCTCCAAAATCACTGCAGATGGTGACTGCAGCCATGAAATTAAAAGACGCTTACTCCTTGGAAGGAAAGTTATGACCAACCTAGATAACATATTCAAAAGCAGAGACATTACTTTGCCAACAAAGGTTCGTCTAGTCAAGGCTATGGTTTTTCCTGTGGTCATGTACGATGTGAGAGTTGGACTGTGAAGAAGGCTGAACACTGAATAATTGATGCTTTTGAACTGTGGTGTTGGAGAAGACTCTTGAGAGTCCCTTGGACTGCAAGGAGATCCAACCAGTCCATTCTGAAGGAGATCAGCCCTGGGATTTCTTTGGAAGGAATGATGCTAAAGGTGTAACTCCAGTACTTTGGCCACCTCATGGAAGAGTTGACTCATTGGAAAAGACTGATGCTGGGAGGGATTGGGGGCAAGAGGAGAATGGGACGACAGGATGAGATGGCTGGATGGCATCACTGACTCGATGGACATGAGTCTGAGTGAACTCTGGGAGTTGGTGATGGACAGGGAGGCCTGGCGTGCTGGGATTCATGGGGATGCAAAGAGTCGGACACACCTAAGTGACTGATCTCATATGATCTGATGTGGGATCTTCCTGGATCTGGGATCTAACCTATGTCTCCTGCAATTGGCAAGCAGATTCTTTACTACTGAGCCACCAGGGAAGCCCTATGGGCTTATTACACTGAGTAAATATTGGACTCCAGACAGTCCAATATTTTTGAGAGCCTTGTTAAGACTGGTTGTAATCTGTACACATCTTTCTTATATTGTGTGATTTCAGGGCTCATGTATGACCGTCTTGAAACCAAATATGGATATGATTGAATTTCCTTTGTTAGAGAATCTTCACATGGTGAAAATAAAGGTCCTGAAGACTTACTTTAAAAATATAAACAGACTAACCAGGAGGCACCTACTGTTGACTTATCCACTAGCAAGGATCAGCATGTACATAGTTCAGTCCATGAAGATAGGAGCTTTTTGGAGGTGGAGGGCCTGGGGGAGGTTTAACACAGTTTGTTTCTACATCTTGAGCAGGAAGCATGATGTTGTATCCCTCTGGGGTGTCCTCATCTTCTTATGCATCAGCTTTCCAGGAAACCACAAAACATTCATTCTCCATTTATGTATTGCAAGGTTTTAGAAGACCCCTCAGCTTCCTAAGCTTTCCCGAGAATAAAGACTTGCCAGGGTGAACTTAAATGTTGTCATGAAAATTTTAAGTGTCTCTGGAGTGATAAATGCAGTTATGGAAAAGCTCTCTTAATGAAGCAGGTATCCCTTTGGGCAACACGGTTCCTGCAGTTGGCACCCCTTCACGAGGAAGGATTCCTTTCCTAAGAAACCACCATGGAATTGCCCACTCTCGTCCCTCTCCTGCTAGTCCTGTGCACACCCATCATCAAGTAGACCATGGACCAGTTCTGGAATCCCGGTAGATCCTGCACTCATGCTGCCGCGTGTTATCTGAAGCACTAAAAACATGTAAGTGCAACTGGGTGGTGAAACACCATCTGCTGCCTCAGATTTGAGGTTTTGCAAGGTTGTCACATGGGTGTTTAATGTTTCAGTGCTTCCTATTTGCATTCAGATCAGTCATACGTAGAAGACAGGCTGGTTCATCTTTCAACGGCAGATAAAAGAGGGAAAGATGATGTTAAACCTCCAAGAGACAGAAGCTATGATTTTTTTAAAATAATTTTATGTATTTCTGACTGTGCCGGGTCTTCATTTTCTCTAGTTGAGGCGAGCAGTGACTCCTCTCTAGTGGTGGTGAGTGGGCTTCTCATTGCAGTGGGTTCTCTTGTTGCCACTCGTGAGCTCTAGGGCACATGGGCTTCAGTGGTTGCAGCACGTGGGCTCAGTAGTTGCGGTTTTCAGGCTCTAGAGCACAGACTCAGTAGTCGTGGTGCAGGGGCTTAGTTGCTCCAAGGCATGTGGGATCTTTCCAGACCAGGGATCAAACCCGTGTCCCCGGAATTGGCGGGTGGATTCTTTACCATGAGCCACCAGGGAAGCCCTGAAGCTATGATTTTTTTAAACTGGGCAAGGAAGGCAATTAATTTCTCTTACAGAAAAATAAGCTGCCTAATGATATGGAAGGGATTCCCAAGGACAAACTGAACTTGGAAAATCATAGGGTACATAAATAAGTGTGATTCTCACACCATGCCTACTTTCCAGGTTAATTGAAAAAAATTCCTGACTCACGACTTTGTTCAACTTTAGAATTATATTTTCAGGAGAAACTAGATTTTCAAGGAAGATGAAAAAAGATTGTAAAATCAGGAATAAACAGTAATACCAATTAAATGCTCATGCTGGGAGCAAAACAGGGATTTCACTGTCCTGAATGGCAGCTGAGTCAGCCGCCCAAAGGAACTGGATGATTTCTGAAAACAAAGGTCATGTTTCAAGAGACACAGTTAGTAATGAAATGAGGCATGTTTTGAGCACTCAATAAGAAAAGCTGCTGCCAGATAGGCATAAAGCTTTGAGTCCTGAAAATAACCTTGAATTTATTGTATAAAATATCTTAGTAACCAGGAACTCAGCCCCTTCCAGGTTGATGGTGCTGGGTTGCTGTCTAAGGGAAGCCACCCAGAATAGTGCTCACTGGGAGGAAGAAAGTCTAGACTGCGTGACAGAGAAGACAGCTGATGACCATTGTGGATCAACTTGGGACCAGCTTACCAAGAAGGCTGTCGTCACCTCACTAATTCTCCTCTTATACATTGCAAGAAATTGGGACCAACCAGGATTCGAGCACAACCATGCCTGCATGGAATAAACGCAATGTGAGAAGCAGGTAGATCTGAGTAGCCAGGAGAGGCAAGGGGTGGATGGCATCGGGTTCTGTTGAAGCCACACCCAGAGCCTCTTTGACCAGGTCAAGGCACCCATCCCCAGCTGCCATGAGGAATGGTGCTAACTTCTCAGCGCTGTCCCCGTTCTGCAGAGAATGGCCCTCGTTAGAAGATAGGACCTGTTCCCGACCCTGAGGGCAATCAGAACCCAATGATGAATAGGCATGTATGTACAGAAAACTGACCCCCTAACTCAAAATGGAACAACTCTCCCTTTCTCCTGAAGGTACTTGAATAAATCATGTGTCCCTAAATCCCTGTTTCAGACCCTGCTTCTAGGAAGCTAATTGAGGATGACTTCCAATTCTAAAGGCTATTTTAATAGGAGTTAGTAAATTGCACTCTCTTCCTAGTTGTTTTTTGAGCCCAGAAATCTTGCAATACTTTAGTCCTGAAAATTCCAAAAATTTAATGTAGCTGTTTTTTTAAAAGATTTTCTACACGCAAAATTATTTTGTCTCTGGAAAGTGACTGTTTTTCTTCCCTTTCCAAATTTATATATTTTATTTCTTTTCCTGCTTTCTGTGCTGGTCACCTTGAAGATATTGGACACAGAGGTTATTTTGCATCTCAAAGGGACAGCTTTCATTGACTTGATTAAGCAGTATGTAGGATATTTTCTATGTGTTTTTTGGTTGATAACATTTTAGGTAAGGTTATTTCTATTCTTAGTTTACTAAAAGTTTTTTTTTTTTTTTTTTTTTTACCTTGAATGACTTTTGTTCTCTTAAAAAAACTTATTCCACATCTATTGAGTTAAACATATATTTTTCCTTCAATCTGTTATTGCTATGAATGACAAATTCAAAAGATCTTTAATGTTATCTTACATTATGATCTCCAGTGAAAGCACAAACAAAAAATGAGAGCAAACAGACAATTAGGAAAAAGAGTTTTATTTACAATCACCAGCTACTTTGTATCTGGACCAAATCAAGATGCTACATCTTTTCTCATTGGTGTCAACTCCTTTGGTTAGAGGATGGTGATAATTACCTATCATCAGGTAAAATAATGTCTGACACATGTCTTCATACTTGTGTAAAACATTTAAAACTACACAGTTGTCTTCTGCATCACTTTCAAGCCACCATGTCATTACAGCTTAAAATCGCTACTTTACAGAAACCTGGAATCTCCATCACAGAATATGCAATAATACAATATTGTCAAGTCAAGTACCATAGTAGCAAGGCTTCTTATGAAAGTTTATTGATTTTGTGCGTTTGTGCTAAGTTGCTTCAGTCGTGTCTGACTCTTTGCAACCCTATGGGCTATAGCCCACTGGCCTTCTCTGTCCCTGGGGTTCTCCAAGCAAGAATACTGGAGGGGGTTACCATGCTCTCCTCCAGGGCATCTTCACGACCCAGGGATTGAACCCACGACTCTTATGTCTCCTGCATTGGCAGGTGGGTTCTTTACCACTAGTGCCACATGGGAAGCCCTCTTTGATTTCACAGCACATTATTTCTGCAGATACTACAATATATGCACCTATTTGGGCCAAAAAAATAAACATATTATCTAATATATTAAATATTATAAATTATAAAATATACATATGGGCTATATAAATATAATATGTATATAAATATATACACATATAATTTGGGCTTCCCAGATGGCACTAGTGGTAAAGAACCTGCCAGACAATGCAGGAGACAGAAGAGATGTGGGTTTGATCCCGGGGTCAGGAAGATTCCCTGGAGAAGGAAATGACAACCCACTCCTGTATGCTTGCCTGGAGAATCCCATGGACAGTGGAGCCTGGTGGGCTACAGTCCGTAGGGTCACAAAGAGTTCGTCATGATTGAAGCCACTTAGCATGCATGCATATATAATTTAAGAAGATATAGTCAGATTTATTCTACTTTATAAAGTTAATGAATCTTGTGCTAACAAATTTTTTTTTTAATTCAATAGCATTTCTGTTCATGGAAGACATCTATAGAGAGAAAAGAGAAATGAGAAAATATACTATCGAGGAGGGGAAAAAGGAAGCTCTTTGGACAATTATCAAGTGAATAAAAGGACTCTTTAAGAAATATGCATTGTGGTTTCTCTCCAAAATTATTCAACCTCATTAACTCCGGTGGTAACCTGCCAAGCTGATTTTGAGGTGTTTTCAGCTGGAATCTATCAAAACATATCTATTTCTTAAAGAATACAAGTATTTGAGGGAAATTTCTAAAAGATGTGAGAAATAAATTCACTTTCTGTATTATTTTACATTAACAGTCTCCAGTGGATAGATTTGTCCTATTCTTGCTTTCATACTGTCTTTTATGGTAATAATTATTTATGAAGACGTGTCTGCTTATTCAGACTCTAACCTAACCTTATAAGTCTTTGCATCCCAATTTTGCTTTGTCTAGTACTTTTTTTTTTTTTTAACCCAGGGAGGTGCTCAATCAATATTTGTTTAATGAATTAACTAAATACCAATTGGTCCACAAATTTAATTGCTTGAGATTAAGTGCTTTGTGCAAATAATTTTCCCTTTGATGCAATAGGTATTTTTAGTGAGGCCGTCAAATATTTTTATATTAGGAATGGAAAATTTTCCATTGCCCGACCAGAAAGCAATCTCAAAACACAGCCGTGATAATGTCTAATTACTAAACCACCAGGGAACGGAAGCTCCCTACTTTAGTGTGAAAATAAAATAGAGGCTGATGTCCTCATTAGTCTTTGAAACATCCTCACACTGTAAGACTGGAAGCGCCTTCAGAGGCCATTGGATTCATCCTAGGCAGGATGATAACTCAATTATGCAAAAAATATTGTTGCCTCTCTTACATAAGAATCTTCAGTGAAAAAACTTAGAAAATTGTTTAAGTGATAAGTTTTCATGACACTACATAACAAGATAAAAATTATAGACATGACCTGGCTGTTATGTTTATATATCATTAAGCTGTTGAATGTAATGGGTCTTTTTAACTAAAATTGTTCACTCCAGAAATTATTTTCTTGTTATTAAAACCCTTCCAGTGACCAAGAGTATATTTATTTTCCAAACAGTCACCGGAAATCTGCTTCTTTAATTTAAGCCTATTGCCTGCTCTTGGCACATTATTCATGAATATATTAATAAAATGGTTGCTTATTGCAAATTCTATCAGGTATTTGTGTATATACTTACATGCTGTTGCTATTATTATTATACGAATTTTTTAAAATTCACAGAGACAATGGCTAAATCTAGCCTAATCTTTTTCTCCAAATTAAGTAATCAATTACCTCTTGATCGGTCATTCAATATTGAGCCATAACTATTAGATCACTAGAAATGATCAACTTTATTGTCATAAACGGTTGATAGCAACAGTTGCTTATGGATTAAACTAAGATATCCCATATAACATCAGGTGTTACATGTAGTACACAGAAGATAGATGTTTGTTATCTTAATTTGAGTTTCCTAGAAGCAGACATTGGGATGAATACATGCATGTTAAGCTGCTTCAGTCGTGTTCAGCTCTTTGCATCCCTATGCACTGTAGCCCACCAGGCTCGCCTGTGCATGGGATTTTCCAGGCAAGAATACTGGAGTGGGTCGCTGTGCCCTCCTCAAGGGCTCTTCCAGATCCAGGGATCAAACCTGCATCTCCTGCATTGCAGGCAGATTCTTTACTGCTGAGCAATCAGGGAAGCCCATTATAATGAATGTGTGTGCAATTATTTTTAAAAGAAGTGCTCCCAAGGAAGATCAAGACGGAAGCAAGACAGGGAGAGGAAAAAGCAGTGATCTGAGACATAAGACTCACTCACACAGAGTAGAATTTACCATGGCTAGTAGTACTCTTGCCTGGAAAATCCCATGGACGGAGGAGCCTGGTAGGCTGCAGTCCATGGGGTTGCTAAGAGTCGGACACGACTGAGCGACTTCACTTTCACTTTTCACTCTCATGCATTGGAGAAGGAAATGGCAACCCACTCCAGTGTTCTTGCCTGGAGAATCCCAGGGATGGGGGCGCCTCGTGGGCTGCTGTCTCTGGGGTCACACAGAGTCGGACACGACTGAAGCGACTTAGCAGCAGTAGGGGAATGCTAGATTATAACTGACATCTCAGAGATGTCTAAAGCCGGACAAATCTGCTGGGCTTTCAACAGTTATTGCTTGGTGGCTTCAGGAAGGTAAGTGAGGGAGGGTAAGGGTATAAAAAGAAACACCCAGGCACTTCTGACTCTGCAATTACTGACAAAGTGGCCCCACAGCCTGAGGGCAGTGCCCGGAAGATCTGTGGGTGCTGGCCTTTGAAAGTAGGTCAAAAGGGTACGACCTACACCAAACTTGTGAATCTGAGGTGGCCTGGGCAGGGAACCAACAATGTCTGCCACCTCCAGTTGGTGCCTTCACGGTGCTGAGAAAATGCAACTAGCACATTTAAGGGCTGATGTAGTACAGTGCAGGGATTAGTAAAAGAACTATCACTGTAAATCCAACATAAGCTGAGGCTGTCAAACTTATCCACATCGGCTGGAGGGGGGCTGAAGAGACTTGTGAAAGGCTTTGAACTAAAGTCAGCCTCTAAAATATGGAAGACTTAATTGCATGGAAGAGAAGAGAGGACATTTTAAGTGGATGCAAAAGCAAAATGTTGTAGACTGGGAAGCAAACGTGGAGAAGGATTTAGGACTGCAGAAGATTTGGGAGGAATAATGCCTGGGGAAGGGAAAGGAGGAAGCAGGATTGGGGAGGGGGAGCCATGGACTCCTCTGCCAGCTGACATGGCCCGGGGTCAGCCCCAAGGACTATCCTTTAGTGACACCACATTGAGCAGAAAGGGCTGGACTCTCACTACCGCCTTATCCAGTCAGTGATGAGTCATTCCGAGAAGAGTCGTGCCCTTGGCTGGAAAGCTGAGGTAGTCTCTAGAAGGATAATTGATTTCACCTCGGCTTTCTCTTTGATTTATAAACTAGAAAGATATGATGAAAAATAAATGTAAATAAGCATAAAAGAGCTCTTTCAGTCAGTATGAAATAAAACATACACCGGAGAAGAATACATCACAGTGTAGTTGGCCATATTTTTTCTTTCTCAACGGTGTATAAAACAATATTGAATCTTACATTGGATGAAATATGCCACAAAACCTGGCTGACACATCACAGGTTCTCAATGAAAGTGAATGGACTTGATTTTTCAATTATTTGTAAAGTTGTCAATCTTAAAGGACTTAGGCATTTAAGTCATTCCAGTAATGCTTTGGAAAATGAACACAATGGAAAGTAAAAACTAATCATTTAATTAATATCTTTTTAATGTATTTAGAGTTTTATCATTGACTGGAAGAAGTAAATGTCATCTCTCTTTCTAACCACGCTTATATCCAATCAGTTGTAATAGTCCTAGGAAGAGAGTTAATTAAAAATATGACAATAACAAAACAATGAACTCAATTTTCCCATTGTTTTAAATATCTTCTCAGCATACCAGGACAATCTTAAAGATATTTAAGTTTTCAAGAATTGTTGAGATTGAAGCTTCACTTGTATCTGAAATGCCAAAGCAACTGAGTTAGGAGCAGAATTAACTAAAAGAGTGAATTGTTTGACCATTTCAGCCAGAGCTCGAAAGGCAAGTACAATTTATGGTGTCTCCATGGTCAAGAGAAAAGCAGAAGAAATCAACTGAGTTACTCAAAGATAAGACCATGAGCTTCTGTCTCCTCCAAAACTGCCTTTATCATCCCAGCTCTTTCTCAGCTCCTCCGTTATTCTTCTTTGGGGTTATTGGCCTCATTTCATCCCTCTCCTTTTTCCTAAATCAATTTAATTCTCACCCCATTTGCAGTAATTTATATAGACTGATTATCAGGCTTCTAGCAAATGAAATTTCTGTAAAACTGAATTTTGTCATTATTCATGCATATATGAAAGTTGCTAACAATTTTCCTCACAATAAGAAAGTGCTTATGAGCTGCTGAGTCACGCATACTACATCAAAGTTCATATAATTTTTTTCATACTTGTGATTTCAGTTTGTAAGTTGCATATTATTATGGGAAAATGTTCATCTCTGATATGGTCTTTTATACACTGTTATTATTATTATTTTTCCCCAAATGCTTATCAATGGGTCAGACAATGCATTCAGTACCCCAGACTCAGAGCTAGTAGGCAACGTGCGGAGAATCTGTCTTAACCTACGCAGAATGCCTTCAGGCTTCACAGGTGGCCCTAGTGGTAAAGAACCTGCCTGCTGATCCAGAAGACACAAGAGATGACAGGGGTTCCATCCCTGGGTCGGGAAGATTCCCTGGAGGAGGGCACGGTAACTCACTCCAGTATTCTTGCCTGGAGAATCCCCATGGACAGAGGAGCCTGGGGGGCTACAGTCCATGGGGTCCCAAAGAGTTGGATGTGCCTGAAGCAACTTAGAATGCAGGCAATGTGCCTTTAGTTTGCTTATTTTTTTCTGATTTATGTAGAATGGATCGTATTCTTGTTGGAATAATATTGAAAATAATGGAAACAGTAGTATACATAAAAGCTTTGAAACATACACCAGTGTATGGTGTGGTAGTAGTAAGGTAGCATTAGTCACTCAGTTGTGTCCAACTCTTTGTGACCCTGTGGACCGGAGCCTGCTAGACTCCTCTGTCCATGGGATTCCCCAGGCACGAATACTGGAGTGGACTTTCTCCAAGTGATCTTCCCTACCTAAGGATCGAACCTGGGTCTCCTGCACTGCAGGCGGAGTAAAAATCCTAGCAATGATGACGAAGAGAGAGCTGAGGGGCCGAGTCACTGACCAGCCTGCACAGTGAGAAAGGCAACAACCAGTCAGGAGTCCGAACATGAGTTTGAACAAACTCTAGGATATGGTGAAGGGCAAGTTAAGTCTGGCGTGCTGAGTCCATGGGGTGGCAGGGAGTTTGACACGACTAAGTGACTGAAGAAGAAGGGCAGATTTCAAATAAAAATGCATATAAATTAAATATATTTTTAACTTCTGGAAATATATGTTACATAATCTAGCTCCATATAAATGCCCATCACCAGAAGACTAAATGCGAGTTTCCATCATTTCCATCTCTAATAGATGTGTGCATGTAAGTGAATATGTATATTCGTTTATATTCACTTGCAAGAAAATATATTCCTATTCCCTCTTTGTTACTGGAAGACTTTGAACAAATATATAAAGAAAATATAATCACAGAAATTCAGAATTGGGGAAAACCAACATTCTCTTCACCTGTGCCATTTGGGAAACTGAAATTCCTCAGGTTAAAGAAACACGCCAAGACCTGGCAGTTGGTGGATGGCAAAGCCAGCGTCAGAAACCCTTTTCTCAACAAACAGTTCAGTGTTCTCTCCACTGGCCGGCTCCTGGTTTTATCCCCTCATTGCTTATTCATTTGATCAACAGTCGAGTGTGACTTTAAGAATTAAGAGTCGGGATAACATAATATTAAAGTGATAAGTCTTTTTCCCCTGAAGTCAATGAAAACAGCCTCCATATATTTCGCTTTTCCTAAAATTTCCCTCCCGCATCAACCAGAACTGTGAAAATACTCAGAAGACTGGAAGATTATTTCTTATCCCTGAAGCGCCTAATATTTCCAGGTGTTTTCACTATGTGGGAGGAAAAAAAAAGCTCCTGGTTTTGCTCTGATGTCTGGAAAAGATGTTAACTAGACACCTTTTTATTCCACAGCTCTGGCCCAGATGAAAAGTTCTTTTTCTTGGAAATTGAAGCTTATTTTTTATTGCTGCCCGGGAATACTGAAGCTTCCTGAAAGCTTCGGAGTACCTTTAACTTTTTGGAAACCCAGATGCCTCCTTTCTGCTGAAATTATTACCCCAGTGGATTTTGAGTGAAATTGAGATTTTTTTTAAAAAACTTCAAACTTGATGCTAAGTGATTGAACAATTAGTGTGGCTCATATATGTGGACAGATGAGTAAGAGCTGTTGATTATCTGACTCTAGATTAGCTTTCTGGATTTTTTTTTTTTTTTGGTGAAACATATTTTCTTGCTGATTTTTATATTTTAATGGCCTTAATGTAGCACATAATGGTGTGTTAATTCTTTCCTTCCATTAAACCTGAAATACCATACTTTGGGCTTCTCAGGCGGCAGCGCTAGTGATTAAAAACCTGCCTGCCTATGCAGGAGACATAAGAGATGGGGGTTCAATCCGTGGGTTGGGAAGATCCCCTGGAAGAGGGCATGGCAACCGCTCCAGTATTTTTACCTGGAGAATACCATGGACAGAGGAGTCTAGTGGGCTATGATCCATAGGGTCACAAAGAGTCCGATAGGACTGAAGCAACTTAGCATGCGTGCACCATACTTTAGTTCAAACTGTTGAATCTAATCAAACTGTCAAAAAGGCATTCATTTATTCATTCATTTAATCATTCTCTAGGCAAATATTTGCTGAAATATTACTATTCTGTGCCAGGCACTGGAGTGACAGTAAGGAATGATCAAGCAGAAGTCCCTGCATTCATGGAACCTGCATTTAACTGGAAAGAGGTAGATAATACACAGTAGGTGAACAAAAGATGTGAAACCCTGGGCAAGGCTGCAAAAAAAAAAAAAAAAAAGCCAGAAGAAAAGGTTCTTGGTCTGGGAGGCAGATTTAGACAGAGCAAAGAAGGAGGGGGAGCAGAAAGGGGAGAAAGATGAGAGGGAAGGAGGAAGGGAATAGTAAATTAACAAATAAATGAGGCTTCTCTGATGGCTCAGCAGAGAAATCAGGCTTCTATGATGGCTCAGGAAAACAATCTGCCTACAATGCGGGAGACACAGGAGACTAGGTTTGATCCCTGGCTTGGGAAGATCCCCTGGAAGAGGAAAAGGCAACCCACTCCAGTAATCTTGCCTGGGAAACCCCACAGACAGAGGAGCCTGGTGGGCTACAGTCCATGGGGTCGTAAAGAGTCTGAAGCGACTGAGCCCACATGCACAAACGAATAAATACTTCTGAAAAATCTTGCTCAGCCTCACATCTCACACATCTAGTTATCTTCAGTTTTTGAGTCTTTCCTGCCTTGTCAACATGAATCACAGTGATGGACCTGTCCATCTCTACAATTTCTATATGGGAGGGGCATCAGGAGGTCTATAATGTTGCAAATGGGCATTAGGGAGGGCCATCTGGGATCTGAGCAGTCAGCCCTGGGAGAGGCTGTTCCCAAGGCACAGGGCAATGTCCAGCGAGGGATGCAGCTGTGAGCCATCAGCCATCAGGCAAGGGATGGGTACAGGAGCCTTGATGAGGGGATCTGGATGAGCACCCATCATCGAGACCAACATAAAGTGTCTTTCATGAAATGACAGAGTATTGAGCTTTATGCAATCAACAGTGTACAGAGCTACAATAGGGAGTGAATGTGCTGAAAACCGTAGGTTAGAAAGAACTCCCAGGGGAGCAGGATAAGGACAGAGACAAAAGTCAGAGGCCGGATACAGTGGGGCCAGTTTGGAGGCTGTGGCAGTGGTGGGCAAAATAGAAGTAAAAGATGTTGAAGAGGGATGCTGGATTACTAAATGGTGGAATCAACCTGATTCAGTGACTTACTGGACAATCCAGGTAAACTGTAGAGAGGAATAAAAGATAGCTCTCAGAATAGGGGCTATTGAATTCAGTAAAATGATATACTTAATTGTTGTTGTTCAGACGCTAAGTCCTATATGACTCTTTGCGACCCCATGGACTGCAGCAGCCAGGCTTCCCTGTCCTTCACCATCTCCTAGAGCTTGCTCAAACTCATGTCCATTGAGTCGGTGATGCCATCCAACCATCTCATCCTCTGTCACCCCCTTCTCCTCCCGCCCTCAATCTTTCCCAGCAGTTCAGGGTCTTTTCCAATGGATCAGCTCTTCACATCAGGGGGCCAAATTATTGGAGCTTCAGCTTCAGCACTTTTAAAATATTTCTTGAACCCCAGATTCTATGATTTTGTGACCTGATGACTCAGAACTATGTTTAAGGACTGAGATGCTTTTCAGTCCCTTTGAGTTTGGTTTCAGGCACTAGGGAGACTAGGTCTTTCTCTCAGAGCTGTCAGGGGGTCTTTGGGGTCAGTGAGAAGCTCAGAACCTTCCACACAGCAACTGGGTCCTTCCTACCTCTGCTCTCAAGAGGTGATGTCCTTGTGTTTTCTGCAAACTGGGAGAGGGAAGAAAGTAGGTCGTTCCAGGCATTTAGTACTTTGGCAGGAAAAAAAAAGTATATCAAAGTTTGCTAAAAAGAGAATGTTATTTTCTTTTATTTTGACAGAGTTTGTGTGGAGGATCTAAGACTTTCTACTGAGTCACCAACTCAGCCGCAATATAACTATTTCAGCTTCCTGGGAATACTATTTCTGAATCGCAGTGATATAATGATCTGAACATTTCAATGCTTTCAGGAACCTAGAACATACCATCTTTGCTTCACAGCTGCACATGGTCCTTATGGTAATATTCGTCATTGCATGGTGCCCTATATGAAAATACCACAGAATAAAAGAAATGTTTTAATTCCTGAAAGAAATGTTCAAACAGCAATCCCCTATTCCACAAGTCTCTTTTTCCCTCAGAAAATATGCAAAAAGCAATACATGAGTCATTTGTTAAAAGTTCCATGTTTTCATTGCAAATTCCTAGTCAGGCTTTGGAATTGATGCTTCTCTTCTACGATTCCCATATTCTCTGAGTCACCAAAGTTTTTGGATGTTGGCAGGAGAGTCTGTTCCTACAATGTCCTCACAGAGTTATACGTGGCCAGGAAGGAGCAGGGTGCCAGGAATTGAACTAGGAGTGAGGGTGGGTATCATTCTTCCATCCAGGCATCCATGACCCCAGTCCTGGGCGCTGTGGTTCCCAAAGCTTCCCCCTATGATGTGCAAATAGAACTCTCAGCAATACTGTTAAAGTGTAGCCAGTGATTCCATAGGTCTGGGGCCGGCGAGCTGAGAACTTGCATTTGTAACAAGTCCCCAGGTGCTGAGGATGCCTGTTCAGGAAATGACTGGTTTAGGGATTCCCTCTGTCTCTCCTCCAGATATGCCCTACTTGCACAGGATGATCACGTGATCCAGGGCATCTAGTAACATGAGATTTGGCTGCTGCTGCTGCTGCTGCTAAGTCGCTTCAGTCGTGTCCGACTCTGTGCGACCCCATAGATGGCAGCCCACCAGGCTCCCCTGTCCCTGGGATTCTCCAGGCAAGAACACTGGAGTAGGTTGCCATTTCCTTCTCCAATGCATGAGAGTGAAAAGTGAAAATGAAGTCACTCAGTCGCGTCCGACTCTTCGAGACCCCATGGACTGCAGCCTACCAGGCTCCTCTGTCCATGGGATTTTCCAGGCAAGAGTAAGGCTTCTTCTAAACCACACTGTGGCTACCCAGGACTCTGGAATTTCCCGCCCAGACAGCTCCCTGTTGTGTACACACATCTCCCCAATCTGTCCTTCCCCCAGCCCCTCCCACCACCAGTGCGAACATGGCGTGGTTCAGTAGGGGTTGGCAAAGGGTCAGCCTTTGGAGAAGAGAGAGAGAAGCGGGTGGCCCTCTGTTCAGGGACCTCCATTTGCCTTTTTGCCCCAGCAGGTAAATGTTAGAGGTGGTCTTTTTTTTTTTTTTAACTTTTTATTTTGTATTGTACTATAACCAATTGATGAACAATGCTGTGATGGTTTCAGGTGAACAGCAACGGGACTCAGTCACACACACACATATATCCATTCTCCAAACTCCCCTCCCATCCAGGCTGCCGCATAACACTGAGAAGAGCTCCCCATGCTCTATAGTAGGTCCTTGTTGGTGATCCACTTTAAATACAGCCGCGTGCACCTGTCCATCCCACACTTCCTAACTATCCCTTCCCCCTATGCTTCCTCCTACCAATCCTAAGTTCCTTCTCAAGATTTTTTGATGTGGACCATCTTTAAAGTCTGTATTGAATTTGTAACAACATTTCTTCTGTTCTCCCGTTTAGGTTTTTTGGCCGCTATCTTAGCTCCCCAACCAGGGATCGAATCCGAACCTGCCCTGCATTGGAAGGCAAGGTTTTAGGACCAATCCCTGGGCGTGGTCTTACATGTGTTCGCATGAATGACAGGAAGAGATTCCATCCGGAAATGTTTTCCCTGATTTTAAGGCCAGGGCACAGTTTGGATGGTTCTGTTTCATGAGAACCTACTGCCTCTAAAGGTCTTCTTAGAACAGTGGGAGAATGTTTCTTCCCTTCCATAGAAGGGTCCACACCTTTCCCAGGTGACTGCACCATGTAGGGGACAGTGCCGGCTTTGGGAGCTCATAGCTTTCAGCTGAAGTCCAACTTCCTGTGTGAATTTGAGTAAGTCCATCACTTTTGAGCAGGAAGGCATGCTTTGGTCTCAGTTTCTTGATCTTTATAATGGGAATACTACCCTACTCTCTGCCACATCTTCCCCATTTCCAGCCAACTTCCCTTCATCCTTTGGCCTTTAGCTCAAATGCCATCATTTTTTTTTCCATTGAGAACATTTTTATTGAAATATATTTGACGTATAATATTGTGTGAGTTCCACATGGGCAACACGTCAATTTGATACTTTTTTATATTGGAGCGTCTTAACTAGATCAGATGCTTGGAGCTAAGATGGGAGTAACTGGCAGCCTTTCCTCTTTTCATGCTCCTGAGTTTGCTTTATGTCTGCTAGCCCGGTGGATTCCTAGAGCAGGGATCATGTCTCCTTAATTGTCTGCTGCGTCTTCTTTACTGGCACAGAGCCTGACACCTAATGGATGCTCAACCTGTGTTTGCTAAATGAGGAAATGAATGTGTGGCTATTGCTACAATTGCAGAGAGAATTTCCTAAGTGACTGGCACTGAGTAGGTGCTTTGCAAGTGACACCCATGATTTTTCAGTGCCGTTGACACTGGAATCACATGTTGTATCTTCTCATACTCAATCCATGTGGGAGAACGGGGTGAACTTGGAACAACTACAGTCTGAACTGTCCAAGTCAAGAAAAAAATGTGGTGTGATAAACTACTGGCCCGAACAACTAGAAGCATGACACACTTTTTAAAGGCTTAAGGAAACGAGAGATCCATAATTTAAAACGCAGGATCAAAAGTGCAAAAAAGCGGTCCTTAACTCATTTTGCTTGCCCCTCACAACTCACACCACAGGCAGTCCAAGAGCACACGTTCTTGAAGAGCAAGGGGTGAAAAGGAATTCCCTCCTGACATCACCTAACTCCCCCCTTCCTCTCCTCATCTCTGGGGATTATCTTATCTGTCCCTTTAATGTCAGCCAGCCCAAATAGCCTCTTGTCAAATATTTCTGGGGCCTGTACTTGAAGAAAGGAACGATTCTCTCAAATCTTTGAACAGGACATTTTTCTTTCTTTCTTTTTTTTTTTTTATGTCAAAATAAACCATCTGCTTGTACAACTGTTTCTAATTACTTCCCTGCCTAGACTCTCCACTTGAGGGGTTTGGTACCAGCACCCCGCCCAGAGTGCTGCCGCCCAAACCCTCGCAGGCAGCTCGTCCACGCCCTCGCAGCTCCGGGTAGAGCCCGGGTCCTGCACGCCTGGGTGTTTGCGGGTCCCTCTGCCCGGCCGTCTGCTGGGGGCACGTCTCTCCCCTCGGTCTCCCCGCCCCCCGCCCCCGGGAGCCCCACCTCGCAGCCACGCTCCTTGCTTCTGCAGCCTGGAAACTCAGCATGCGTCCCGCAGGCTTGGCGAGCGTCTTGCTGCTGGTGTCCTCCCTTCTCCTGCCGGGGGGGCTGTCAGCTGTTCCACAGAGCTTTTCGCCGTCTCTGAGGTAAGTCTGGTTTGTTTTTCTTGAAGACAGACCTGCCCTGCCTTACGTGCGGGACTCAAAGCTCCGGGATGGCTGCCCCAAGCCAAGGGCAGTTAGGAAGTTGGACGCCACATCAACTGTTTTTCAACCTGTTCCGATGATTCTTCTTCCATCTACACTGTGTATTACCTTACCCCTGTTCATTTGCCCTTCCTTGGGAAAAATACAATCATTGAATACATTTATCATTTCCTCCTACTCCAATACGTATCAGGAGGAATTTTCTGCCATGCCAGGTGTACCTTTGTGCTCTCACCACGTAGAAGGCAGAGCTATTGCGTGGGGCTCGCATTAACATTTTGCATGACATTTTCAAAGAGGATTGGAGGCACATCGCGATAACTAAACTTGTATGCTTTGAAAGTATAGTTTATAAGTATCGCTTCTTGCAACTTGAAAAAGCCTTATGTCTTCTGTTATCATAACCTGTATGGTTCTTTCTATATAATCATCTCTCCTTTTTCATAAAACAACTGCTCCTGACCATCAGCTAGCAACAGGACTTTTGAAAGAGAACTGAAAAGTCAGCGAAGAGTCAGACTTTGGATTAATTTGCATTTAATCTAAATGCACTGTGTAAGGTTCAGTGGCGGACCTCCAAGGGGCAGGCCCGGATCCTCCAGTTCACCTGGAAGACGGTCCTCTTCTTCGGTGGGGCAGGTCACCACTTAGACATCTGTGGTCATTTCTCCGGTGATGACCAGTGGATAGCATCAGCTTGGTTCTCGGAGAAACGGGGGAGGAGGGGGTGCCCAGGCTAACGATCCCCAGGGGGTTGGCATTCGGTCTCCAGTTCGGGATCTGGGTGGACTCTGGGAGGCCGCGGCGGCGGGGCGGGTTGGGGGCGGGTGCTCGGAGCAGAAGGAGCAGTGCCTGGACGTGATCGTGGCCCCCGCTGTGGTCTGTCGCCCCTGCAGGAGCGGCCCGGGCGCCGCCGCGTGCAGGCTGTCCCGGGCCGAGTCGGAGCGCAGGTGCCGCGCGCCCGGGCAGCCCCCAGGGGGCGCTCTGTGCCACGGCCGCGGCCGCTGCGATTGCGGGGTGTGCATCTGTCACGTGAGCGAGCCCGGCGTGTACTTCGGGCCCCTGTGCGAGTGCCACGAGTGGGTGTGCGAGACCTACGACGGCAGCACCTGTGCAGGTAAGGGGGTGCGGCGCCGGGCCCTCCGCACGCGCTCCCCAGGGGGCTTCGGCCCCTTGGGGGAAGCGGAGGCTGGGGACCATCCCATCAGCATCCTAGAAGCCACCACGGGGAGCGGGCGACGGGGGGAGGGCCCTGCCTTCCGCCAGTGGGTTCTGGAATCACGTCTCTTAACCCCGACCTCTGCCCTAGGGCCCAGACTTCAGTGGAAATAATATTTGCTAAGGTTCCCTCGCTCGATTATAAATCTCAGCTTCTACTGTTGCTTCCTCATTACAGACCAATCCTCCCCACTTCCCCGTAAATGGAGTTATTTCGCTGGGCTCTCCACCCTGATCACGCATGTTAATCATCATATTTGCAGAGTGGAAGCCCCTCCACCCTGATCACGCATGTTAATCATAATATTTGCAGAGTGGAAGCCCCTATTTGTTTTATTTCTTAATTGAAGGGTAGCTGATCGACAGTGTGGCGTTAGTTTCTGACCCGTGTTTTCTTTCTTTACCAAGGAAGTACAGGAGAATGTGATTTTCCTAAATTCCAGGGAAGCCCACTGTGTTTTTGAATGTGGATTTGCCCTCTCGTAGGTAGCATGTAGTTGACACGTAGTGGCCTATATCAGAAAACCGTACACCAACACGAGCAGGCCCCAGTTTTCTTGGGAGCGATGGCTTTTGTATTGTTTTTGCTGCTCCCGTTTTTTGGCTTCAATGCAGCTTGGTGTTTTGTAAGGGTGGAGTGAAAATAAATTCATTTCCTTTGCACATTTTAAAGGAGTGATTTGGGTTCTCATACTGGAAGGGGTCAAGCTATTTCTTCGAAGAGAACACCCCTCACATCTATAACCAGTTTCTCATAACAGCACCGTTTGCTTGGAGCCAAGAACCTCAATCAGGTCATTGTGAATGATCCAGGCCCTCGGTCAGTAAAAGTGCATCCTCAGTGCACTTTTGTGGGAATACACACAGTGCGTTCCCACCAGTGTTTGGCAGACTCGTAGGAAAAAAAAAAAAAAAAATCCACTTATTTTACCCACAGTGTACTGAGAATAAGAGTCCAACACTAACAGAGAGATCAAGCATGAGTTTATAGAAAAATGTTTTTTTTTTTCTCCTGTGGCATTTGGGCCTAGAAGCACAGGGAGGGTACGTAATATGTGGGCTGTTTGACAATGAAAAAAAAAAGTCATATAAGTAATTTGGAGGGCCACAGGTGCTCCTTTGTGTTTGTGTAGCCTTGGAGGCTGCGGTTCAACCCTTTAAAAGTATTGAATGCCACAACTTATTTTAGCTTGTCAGTCCCACATGCTTCAGCGCTATTAAGGGCAGCCCTTTGGAATGAAAGCTAAGTATTGTCTAATATTTCTCTCCAAATTCAACTGTTACCTGGCTTCTCTGGCTTTGATTGCCTCTGGCAAGGCCTCCTCAATATCGTGAGTTCTGGACACATTTTTCAGGGCATTTTGCATTGTTCTTGGATTGGAAACATCAGAAGCAGAATGCAGTTTTTTAGCCAGTAAGCTAGTTCTGGTTACCAGTAGCTTGAACTCCCCTTTTAAAGAAGCTGATCGGTTTCCTTTCTGTTAGTTAAAGGGTAGCTGTGGTATGTATATGTACTCTGATTATCTCCCATGGAAAATGACTTTTTGTTTCATCCTGACATCTTTGTCACTACATTCCTTCCATCCTGGTGCAAAATGCAGCCCTGAGTCATGCATGGTTTTGTTTGCTTGTGTGTACATTCCTGCTTCTCTATATTTAAGACCGAATGAAAGAACTGCGTTTGTTTCCAGTCCTCATCTTTCTGACTGTTGCCCATTGATGCCGGCTCGCTGGGCCTGGTGTAGAATCTGCGCCTGCAAATGCACTGGCTACATTTGCCAGGTCAGTGAGGACAGCCTTACACACAGTCTATCTGGTTATCTTGCCAGCTTGCCCGCTTATTCTGTGCTTCAAGTTTAGCTACTCCATTCTGTCTGCAAGAAATAATTCCTATATTATGGCCAGTAAGATAGAAACATGGGCTTCCCCAGTGGCTCAGCAGTAAAAAGAATCTGCCTGCAATACAGGAGACACAGGGGACATGGGTTCGATCCCTGGGTCAGGAAGATCCCCTGGAGAAGGAAATGGCAACCCACTCCAGTATTCTTGCCTGGGAAATCTCATGGACAGAGGAGCCTCCTGGGCTACAGTCCATGGGGTTGCAAAGAGTCGAACACAACTGAGCACTCACTCAAGATAGAAACAGCAGGTTGTCTTTTATGTTTTATGTGCTTCTGGGCCTTGGTCTCTGTGATGAGCTCCTATAGATGATTTTCAAAAATAGAGTAACTCCCAGAGACTTTCCCCACCTCTGTGAAGAAAACACAGTTCTGCTCTGGCAGGGTATCATAGAGTGGTTAAGACTGTGGGCTCTGGGAGAAGTTTTCCAGGATTTGAATCCTACACTTAACATCTGTCTGAACTTGGGCAGTTACTTAACATTCCTGAGCCTTGATTTCTTCTTCTGTAAAATGGGAATAATAAAGTAGCTATCTTATGGGATTTTTGTGAGGTTTAACAGATGCAGGAGACTTAGAATAGTGTTTTGCATAAAGTCAGTACTCAGTACAGATGAATATGCTTGTATATGTCTATATAACATTATTTTGGGATGTGCAAAAGGTGAGCTAGGATGAATGGATAGAAAGAGATAGACAGATAAAGAGCCTGGCTTTGTGTTTGTTAGTCAGTTGATACTGTGAAAGCAATTTAGTTTCATTAATGTCTTGGGGGTGGGGGGGACCTGTTATTGATCCAAAGTTCAAAAGGTCAAGCCAGGACAGCAATTTTGGCTCAACGGGAGAGCAGCTGTAGGAGATACACTGTGCTCTTTTCAAGTTAAGTCCACTGGGATTCTTACACCGTGACTCATAGGAGACATACTTACTTTAGATGAGCTGGTTGAAAGTGATGACGTTTACACACAATCACAAATGGTCTCTCTCTCCCAGTCTCCACTGGCTCCTGGCACATGGATCTTCCTCCAAATTCTATAGCATAAAGATCTGACCCAGCGATTATTCATGTGGATGTGATGGTCTAATGAGGAGGAAACTCATTTTAGTGAAATATTTCTTTAATAACAGTCAAATGTTTGATTCTATAAAAACAAATATTTGGTTTGGAATTCAGGATATCCTGAATAACCCCCTGGGTACCTGTGATTACACTTAAAGTATTGGTTTCTTAAACATTTTTCCAATCACTTTTTGAAATACATCACTTAAAAGAGTTTCAGTTTTAGGAACTTGGAAAAGCTAATTGAATCCACTGTAGCCAGTTCTATAAAGTGCTATTGGAGAAGGGAATGGCAACCCACTCCAGTGTTCTTGCCTGGAGAATTCCATGGACAGAGGAACTTGGCAGGCTACATACAGTCCATGGGGTCATAAAGAGTCAGACATGACTGAGCAACTAACACACACACACATACACACACACACACACATACATAAAGTGCTATATGGCCTTCCCTGATGGCTCAGTGGGTACAGAATATGCCTGCAGTGTGGGAGATGAAGGAGACTTGGGTTTGATCCCCGGGTCAAGAAGATCCAGGGATCAAACCCATGAATCACATGGGCAGAGGAGCCTAGAGGGTTACAGTCCAAAGGGCTGCAAAGAGTTGGACACGACTGAGTGACTAAGCACTCACACTTGCACACACTAAGTGCTGTATATTTGCTAGACTCTGTTTACTGTTAAAGATGTTGTGCTATTAAAGATGTGGTGTAGTTGCTTAGTCATGTCTGACTCTTTGCAACCCCATGGACTGTAGTTCACCAGGCTCCTCTGTCCCTGGGATTTCCCAGGCAAAAATACTGGAGTGGGTTGCCATTTCATTCTCCAGAGGATCTTTCTGACCCAGGGATTAAACCTGTGTCTCCTGCGTCGGTGGGCGGATTCTTTACCACTGAGCCACCAGGGAAGCCCCGTAAGATGTTGTAAACACATGCATATGTATAACTGAATCACTTTGCTGTATACCTGGAACTAATTCGACATTTTCATCAACTGTATTCCCATATAAAAGGAAAAGTTAAAAAATAATAAAATGAAGGTCAGTTAACTCCAGTAATCCCACTGCTGGGCATACACACTGAGGAAACCAGAAGGGAAAGAGACACGTGTACCCCAATGTTCATCGCAGCACTGTTTATAATAGCCAGGACATGGAAGCAACCTAGATGCCCATCAGCAGATGAATGGATAAGAAAGCTGTGGTACATATACCCAATGGAGTATTACTCAGCCATTAAAAAGAATACATTTGAATCAGTTCTAATGAGATGGATGAAACTGGAACCTATTATACAGAGTGAAGTAAGCCAGAAAGAAAAACACCAATACAGTATACTAACACATATATATGGAATTTAGAAAGATGGTAACAATAACCCTGTGTACGAGACAGCAAAAGAGACACTGATGTATAGATCAGTCTTATGGACTCTGTGGGAGAGGGAGAGGGTGGGGAGATTTGGGAGAATGGCATTGAAACATGTATAATATCATGTAAGAAATGAGTCGCCAGTCCAGGTTCGGTGCACGATACTGGATGCTTGGGGCTGGTGCACTGGGACGACCCAGAGGGATGGTATGAGGAGGGAGGTGGGAGGAGGGTTCAGGATGGGGAACACAGGTATACCTGTGGCAGATTCATTTCGGTATTTGGCAAAACTAATACAATATTGTAAAGTTTAAAAATAAAATAAAATACAGGTGCTACAAAAGATGAGGAATACATGACAGGTTCCCGCTGAGTAGGGAGGTTCAGAGAAATACCAAATGCCTATAAGGCAAAGAAGAATATAATTTCTATGTATTTCTATGAGGGTTCCATTAAGGTAGGAATTAAATATTGTGATGTAAATTCTGGAAAAATTGTAGCATTTGACATAAGTCTTTTAGTATAAGGAGGTTTTTATTCCAAAGGGTGGACAGTTGGAATTCTGAGTGAAGAAAAATGGAAGAAATGGTTTAGAGGCAGAAAAACATGTGGGTGTGTTTGGAGAAGAGTGAAGGGTTCTGGGGCTGGCTTCACTGGAAATTAGGGCTGTGGGAAGCCTAGTGGAAGATATGTTGAGAGCTGCAGCTCTCATCTGGCAGAGAGCTCTGAACCTCAAGGTGAAAGTGAAAAGTGAAAGTCGCTCAGTCGTGTCTAACTCTTTCTCGACCCCATGGACTACACAATCCATGGAATTCTCCAGGCCAGAATGCTGGAGTGGGTAGCCCTTCCCTTCTCCAGGGGATCTTCCCAACCCAGGGATCGAACCCAGGTCTCCTGCAGAAGAACTGCAGGCAGATTCTTTACCAGCTGAGCCACAAGGGAAGCACGCTGAATGTGAAGCCTGTGCTCAGTTAAACAGTATATAGGAACCATGAAGCAGTTTGAACATGGGAGTTTGAACATAATTGATGGTCAGTGATTCATGGAAATAATATGGTGCCTGGGGGCCCAGCAGGTTGGGATTGACACTTGATGGGGAGGAACTCAGGTTAGATCATGTTTAAACACTAGTTCCCAGGGAAGCGAATAAGGATAGAATTATGAGGCATTTTAAAGACTGCTGGAAGATAGAATCATATGCTTCAGTACTCAGGGATGAGTAAGATGGTGTCAGTGATAGAACTGATGGAAGAAAGTCAGGAGAAAGAATCAGAAAACTCATCAATGGTGAGAAGGCCCTGCTAAATTAAAAACTCTTATTTTTATCTGGAATTGCTGTGAAATGAAGAATGATCGCTTATAGAATGAGTCTGGACTTTATGGCACTTCTGGGCTTAGATAGGAATCTTGTCTGAATTGTTAACTGGAGTTAACTTGTTTCTGTCATTCATCCCTGAGACAGTCATTTGATTTCTCTGAAAGTTAGTTTCTTTTTCTGGAACATCTTTATGGATATAAAGAACTTGACATTCTTCAGGATATTATTCAGAATAATTTTTATGTATAAATACATTTAATATGTATATAATTTAAAGATTAATTTACTCAGTTCAGTCGCTTAGTCATGTCCAACTCTTTGTGACCCCATGGACTGCAGCACTCCAGGCCTCCCTGTCCATCACCAACTCCTGGAGTTTACTCAAACTCATGACCATTGAGTCGGTGATGGCATCCGGTGATCTCATCCTCTGTCGTCCCCTTCTCCTCCTGCCCTTAATCTTTCCCAGCATCAGGGTCTTTTCAAATGAGTCAGCTCTTTGCATCAGGTGGCCAAAGTATTGGAGTTTCAGCTTCAACATCAGTCCCTCCAATGAACACCCAGGACTGATTTCCTTTAGGATGGACTGGTTGGTTCTCCTTGCAGTCCAAGGGACTCTCAAAAGTCTTCTCCAACACCACAGTTCAAAGCATCAATTCTTTGACGCTCAGCTTTCTTTATAGACCAACTCTCACATCCATACATGACTACCGGAAAAACCACAGCCTTGACTAGATGGACCTTTGTTGGCAAAGTAATGTTCCTGTTTTTTAATATGCTATCTAGGTTGGTCATAACTTTCTTTCCAAGGAGCAAGCATCTTTTAATTTCGTGGCTGCAATCACCATTTACAGTGATTTTGGAGCCCAAAAAAGATTAATAGATTTAATTTATTCAGACTATGAAACATCCTTATAAGCATTGATTTAAACACACATGGTATGAAAATACTTAAAATACATGGAAATACCCCTAATATGGAAGTATTGGTAATTTTTTTTCTGGCAGCTATTTCTGACATCTACACTGTTAAGTACTATGAGAACTGTGTATGATTATTCATGAGAGCTGGATTTTCTGAATCCTTATAGTCTGTCCTAGAACTGTTGGACCTACTTGCTCCTCACAGTTGCATTTTACTTAAAATTTTTTTCAAAACTGGAGTATAGTTGTTTTACAATGTTTCTACTTTACAGCACTGTGAAGTAGCTATGGTGTGCATATATCCCCTCCCTCTTGGACCTCCCTTCCATCCTCCCATCTCACCCCTCCAGGCCGTCACAGAGCGCCGAGTTGAGCTCTCTGTTATACAGCTGCTTCCTACTAGCTATCTGTCTAACATGTGGTAGTGTATACATGTCCGTGCTACTTTCTCAATTCATCTCCCTCATCTCACATGCCTCCACCCCATGTTCACAGGTCCATTCCCTACGCCTGCGTCTCTGTCTCTGCCCTGAAGATAGGTTCATCAGGACCATTTTCCTAGATTCCACATACATGCATTAATATACAGTCTCTCTTTTTCTGTTTCTGACCTATTCACTGTGTATGACAGATTCTAGATTTGTCCACATCTCTACAAATGACCCAATTTTGTTCCTTTTTATGGCTGAATAATATTCCATTGTATATTTGCATTACATCTTTATCCACTCCTCTGCTGACGGACGTTTAAGTTGCGTTCATGTCCTGGCTACTGTAAAGAACGCTGTGATGAACACTGGGGTACATGTGTCTTTGGAATTAGGTTGCATTTTTCTTTGAATAACTGTCTCCAAACCTATTTTGTGGAATCACTCTTCAGTTTTTCTTTCTTAGTGGTCTTCTGTTTTCCACCTTGCCCCCCCCCACACCTCCCTTAGCTGCAGTTCTGTATCCAAAGATTCAACCTACCTTGGATCATGGAGTACTGGGGTACATGTTTATTGTAACACATCCACATTGTAAGTGGCATTGTGCAGTTCAAACCTGTGTAGTTCAAAGGTCAGCTGATTTAGTGAAACATTAGTACAGGTCCTAGAGACATCAGGGGTGGGCTTGTTTAATCACAGGAATGTAAACCAACTTAAGACTGAATAGTAATCATTCTAGTTCTTGAAACTCTCTGATTTCCAGTCCTGTACTTGAGTCCTCTCCCTGCTCTCCAAACTTTTCTTTCTCTCACTATTCATCATGTTTACTTCATTTCCAAATTCTGCTCATTTGGGGCAAGGAGTTCAGCTATTATTTCTATTATCTTGTTTCTTGGTCATCCACAGTCTTTGAAGTCTTGGTGTCTATTCTAAGAGTTGATGTCTTTAGGTATTAATGTTATATATATATTCACTTTTTTCAAATCTTGCTTTATCATGTATGCTACTGCTCTAAGTCGCTTCAGTCGTGTCCGACTCTGTGGGACCCCATAGACGGCAGCCCACCAGGCTCCCCCATCCCTGGGATTCTCCAGGCAAGAACACTGGAGTAGGTTGCCATTTCCTTCTCCAATGCATGAAGATGAAAAGTGAAAGTGAAGTCGCTCATTCGTGTCTGATCCTCAGCGACCGCATGGACTGCAGCCCTCCAGACTCCTCTGTCCATGGGATTTTCCAGGCAAGAGTACTGGAGTTGGCTGCCATTGCCTTCTCCGTTATCATGTATATGTACTTATAAATAATATAAATACCAAGGCCTGGGGAAGTTCTCTTTATGCATATATATTCTGGTTGCCAGTTAAAGCATATATGCTGCTGCTGCTGCTGCTAAGTCGCTTCAGTCGTGTCTGACTCTGTGCGACCCCATAGACGACAGCCCACCAGGCTCCCCCGTCCCTGGGATTCTCCAGGCAAGAACACTGGAGTGGGTTGCCATTTCCTTCTCCACTGCGTGAAAGTGAAAAGTGAAAGTGAAGTCTCGCAGTCGTGTATGACTCTTCTCGATCCCATGGACTACAGCCTACCAGGCTCCTCTGTCCATGGGATTTTCCAGGAAAGAGTACTGGAGTGGGGTGCCATTGCCTTCTCCGTAAAGCATATATATGTGTATGCAAATATGTATTTGCTACCTTAAATTTATACACATATGTTATATACATCTGAATACATAAATATGTCTTCAGACATATGTTTGCATGTATATGTGTTTATGGCATGTATGTGGGTATTAATATATGAGTATATGCACAATTGCATTTACCTATGTGTGTAAATCTACATGTACTACAAAGACACACCCAGGTAACCCCTCTTTCCGAAAGACTGCTGTCTGCAGAGGGGAGTCCATTACATTTTCAAATCTTTGCAATGCTAATACTTCTGATAGAAAAGGCACCTTGGGTTGTTATCACATTTGTAAACCTACTACAAACCAACAGCTTATTGGGGAATACTTTGGGTGATTGCCTCTTCAAAACATCTCATGAAGACAGTGGGAAGTTACTTGGTTGGTTCCTAATTTGGTTGTCTTTTTCACTGTTCAGTCAATTAGGCTGCTGAAGTCACATTTGAACTACGATTCCTATTTGGTAAGAATGAATGAATGAAAGTTGCTCAGTAGTGTCTGACTCTTTTTGACCTCATGGGCTGTAGCCCACCAGGCTCATCTGGCCATGGGATTCTCCAGGCAAGAGTACTGAAGTGGGTTGCCATTCTCTCCTCCATAGGATCTTCCCAACCCAGGGACTGAACCTGGGTCTCCTGCATTGCAGGCAGATTCTTTATTGATGGAGCCACCAGAGAAGCCCCATATTTGGTAAAGAAGTTCTCTAATTCTAATACTAAAACTTTGTTCATAGACAGGAATGAAAAATGACTCCCTTTCCTACTCTTTAAGTGAAAAATAGTACTGCTTTTGTCACTAACATATTTTTATTCTGCATACATTTTATGGAGAATCTGAAAATTCCTTAAGGCCCCCTGTTCCATGCTGAAGCTTTGAATCCAGGGTTAGATGCAAAATCACTGAGGATTCTTCTTACAGCTCGCAGTCCTAAAACTATAAACCAAATCATAAATTTTCTCTATCCTCAAGGCAATAATATTTTCTTGTCTGGTTTTGCCTATAACAATAAATTCTACTATTACAGAAATTTGATTTCCTGGTTAGTTCATCTGAATTTTCTAATCATACCTCAGCAGGGAGAAAAAAGGAAATAAGTAAAATGAGATAAATCAACTTTTATGTCTAACTGGACTGAGCTTCCTGGATGACTCAACAGTAAAGAATCTTACCTGTAACAGGAGACACAGGAGATGTGGGTTTAGTCCCTGGGTTGGGAAGATCCCCTGGAGGAGGAAATGGCAACCCTCTCCAGTATTCCTGCCTGGGAAATGCCATGGACAGAGGAGCCTGGCGGACTACAGGGGTCACAGAGTCAGACATGACTGAGCACAGGCGCGAACTTCAGGAGAAGACAACTGGATTAGGAGACAGAAGAAACAGTTGGAGGTGTGGTGGGGGACTGAAAGGGAGCTATCTTGTAGGAGGAATTTGGTTGAGCTTTCTACCTTTCTTTCTGCCTAGAATGCATGTGGAGTTCCAGAAGTCTGTCTTTAAAATTGAAGTGTAGTTAATTTACGACATTGTGTTCATTTCAGGCGTGCAGCACAGTGGCGTTCAGATGTCAATGTGTGTGTGTGTGTGTGTGTGCACACGCGCATGTGTGAGTGTATGTTTTTTTTTCTGTTCCTTTCCATGGTAGGTTAATCTAAGTTATTGAATATACCTCCCTGTTTCGTACAGTAGGACCTTGCTCTTTATTTGATATATAGTAGTCTGTATCTGTTAATCCTATATTCCTGTTTTATCTTTCCCCTTTGGTAACCATAACTTTGTTTTCTATGTCTGTGGATCTATTTCTGTCTTGTAAATAAATTTGTTTGTGTTATTTTTAGTTTGCACATGTAAGTGAGATGTAATATTTGTCTTTCTCTGTCTGACTTACTTCACTCCATAGGATAATCTCTAGCTCCATTCACGTTGCTGCAAATGGCATTATTTCATTCCTTTTTATAGCAGATATTTCATGTTGTGTGTATATATTTATATATTATTGCACCTCCTTTGGGCTTCCGTTATAGCTCAGTCGATAAAGAATCCACCTGCAATGCAGGAGGCCCAGTTCAATTCCTGGGTCGGGAAAATCCACTGGAGAAGGGATAGACTACCCACTCCAGTATTCTTGGGCTTCCCCTGTGGCTCAGCTGGTAAAGAATCCACCTGCAATGTGGGAGACTGGGTTCGATCCCTGGGTTGGGAAGATCCTCTGGAGAAGGGAAAGGCTATGAACTGTAGAGTCCATGGAGTCACAAAGACTCGGACACGACTGAGTGAGTTGCACTCACTCACCACCTCCTTTTATTGACATATATACCTTAAGTGCCTCAGCACATAGAATGAAATTCAAGTAAGTTAAATATGTATGTGCTGTGTCTCCCCTTCAGTCTTATTGTTAATTAAAGCCTCTTATTAATATTAAATTTAGGGTGTATACATCCCTCTTTTCCCATGATTATATAAATATGTGTTATGAACACATATAGATAGGTTGTTTCCATTCATTTTTCTTACTTTTTTTCTTTAAGAATAGATCATGGCCCACAGTCTAGTTTTTACATATATGATTAAGAATTTTCATAAGTATATGATGTGCTATAGTATGAATGTATTACGTCATTAGACTGTCTGCCTATTAGTGAACACTCTGGTTGTTTGAAGTTTTTGTTATTTTTGTGTTTTTTGATATAGAGACTTTAAAGAGCATTCGATTTAAAATTGCTCACACATACTCACACTCATACACTCACACAGCTCTCTAGCACTCTGGCTCTTGCACAAGCAAGTACACACTAGAGTCAGTTGGGTTCCGAGACACTTAAGAGGGCATCTCCAGGCAACAGAAGTGTGAATAAAAGTGTCTTCCTGTGTTGAGAATCTTGGCAAAGGGAAACTTCAAACAGGGTGGAAGCGGGAGATATGAAGCTTTTGTCCTTTGGGAAATTTCGATTCCAAGCCTGATCTGGGATTCAAGGTCGTGAGTCACATCTGAGAAGGAGGAGGAGTATAGTACTGCTGGGTAGAGAGGACCACAGGGGATGGGCCAGGGCATTCTCAGAGCCCCACATGGGTAAATTCTCAAGCTATTTCCCATTAACTCTTAAATTGATAAAGATTGAGAGCTGCAAGAAGGTTGCAAATCTCATTTTCTTTGGAAAAAGAGTGCTTTGTCTTTTCAAGGATCACATTTCCTGGCAAATAAGAAACTCTATTTGGTAATAGAACTCATTCTTCTGTCTACTCTAAATCATCTTATTTAAGGCTGGCTAGAATGATGGCTTTGTAAAGGGAAAAGAAAAATAAGACCTTGATAAGAGTGCTCACTGGTCTGACCTTGTGTCACCTCAGTCTTAATTTATGTGGTGGGACAGGCTTCTGTGCCAAAGTGCCTATCCTCCTAATTGTACGTGATCGCTTGTTCGAACATCAAATTGTTCCAAGTCAATAGTGACCCACTCCAGTTTCCTGATTTATTATTTCATCTGGATATTTCCTAGGAAAAGGCGGGCTAAATTTTTTTCTGAAAAGAGGCCAGTGAGTTAGGTATTGCTTAGAAGCTTCTCTTACAGCAATGCATGAATGTAAATTTGTGATTTAGCCAATGAGAACAAGGAGCCCAAATCAAGAAATCAAAAAGCACGGTCAATGTATTTCCTAATTGGTCATTACTGCTCTTTCAAAGCTGTCATTTTCTGCTGTGCACAACAGTTAGACAAAACTAGTTATTTCTCTAAACAAAATGACTTGGCCATTTAATTAAACCCTTTCTTCTCCAAAATACAGAAGACAAGTTATAAACTTTTTTTTTCTTTCTTGATCAACACCATTATTTGTATAAGTTCTAAAAGCAGTATTGATGTGAAAATAACTCATCTTTAAGAAAGAAAGGACATTTTTAAGAAACTAAGAAAATATTTTTTTGAGAAAGAAAGCAAATAATTGATTTGTTAGCTGTGTACTGGATAGACTTCTTTAGATTCCTTCCTTGGGCTTCCCTGGTGGCTCAGATGGTAAAGCATCTGCCTGCAGTGCAGGAGACCCGGGTTCAATCCCTGGGTTGGGAAGATCCCCTGGAGAAGGAAATGGCAACCCAGTCCAGTACTCTTGCCTGGAAAATTCCATGGACTGAGTAGCCTGGTAGGCTACAGTCCATGGGATTGCAAAGAGTCAGACATGACTGAGCAACTTCAGTTTGAATAGATTTGAGCCCTAAAATTAGTGTTGTGTTAGTAATACAAAAGAATAATAGAAAAATATCTACTTACTTTTGAGCATGCTTTGATGGAAAATATTTTCATACGTATGAATTCATTCACTTTGCTGACAAAAGTCCGTATAGTCAAAGCTATGGTTTTTTCCAGTAGTCATGTGCAGATATGAGAGTTGGACGATAAAGAAGGCTGAGTGCTGAAAAATTAATGCTTTTGAATTGTGGTGCTGGAGAAGACTCTTCAGAGTCCCTTGGACTGCAAGGAGATCAAACCAGTCCATCCTAAAGGACATCAACCCTGAATATTCATTGGAAGGACTGATGCTGAAGCTCAAATACTTTGGCCACTTGATGTGAAGAGCTGACCCATTTAAAAATACCCTAATGCTGGGGAAGACTGAGGATAGGAGGAGAAGGGGGTGACAGAGAGTGAGATGGTTGGATGGCACCACTGGCTCAATGGACATGAATTTGAGCAAACTTTGGGAGATAGTGAAAGACAGGGAAGCCTGGCTTGCTATAGTCCATGGGGTCACAGAGTCAGACATGACTGAAAGACTGAACAACAATGAATTCATTCACTTCTTCTATAACTTGAAAGAGGTGGTCAAAATTATTCTTCAGGGACTTCCCTGGTGGTCCAGTGGTTAAGACTCTGTGCTTCCAATGCAGGGGGTACAGGTTCAATCCCTGACTGAGGAGCTAACATCCCACATGCAACACTGCACAGTCAAAAAGTTATATATATATATATATATATATATATATATATATATATATATATATATATGTATATATATCGGAGAAGGCAATGGCACCCCACTCCAGTACTCTTGCCTGGAAAATCCCATGGATGGAGGAGCCTGGTAGGCTGCGGTCCATGGGGTCGCTAAGAGTTGGACACAACTGAGCGACTTCACTTTCACTTTTCACTCTCACGCATTGGAGAAGGAAATGGCAACCCACTCCAATGTTCTTGCCTGGAGAATCCCAGGGATGGGGGAGCCTGGTGGGCTGCCGTCTATGGGGTCTCACAGAGTTGGACATGACTGAAGCGACTTAGCAGCAGCATATATATATATATAACATTTATATATATATAAAATTCTCTATCATACTGAGTAACCCAAGAAGAAATACGTCCCCCAAATCAATAGGTACCTTCTCTTCAAGCATATTAAAGTTGTCCTGAGACAACATATTTAGGGGAAATTGTTCAGTTGCTGAGTCTTGTCCAACTCTTTGCAACCCCATGGACTACAGCACTCCAGGCCTCCCTGTCCATTACCAACTTCCAGAGCTTGCTCAAACTCATGTCCATTGAGTCGGTGATGCCATCCAACCATCTCATTCTCTGTCATCCCCTTCTCCTCCCGCCTTCAGTCTTTCACAGCATCGGGGTCTTTTCTAATGAGTCAGTTATTTCCAACAAGTGGCCAAAGTATTGGAGCTTCAGCTTCAGCATCAGTCCTTCCAATGAATAGTCAGGGTTGACTTCCTTTAGGATGGACTGGTTGGATATCCTTGCTGTCCAAGGGACTCTCAAGTCTTCTCCAGCACCACAGTTCAAAAATATCAATTCTTGGGCACTCAGCCTTCTTTATGTTATAATATTTAGGGGAAATATTTTCATGAGTTTGGAGTCTTGAAATGAGAACCTCATTATTCAGGAGCCTCATTTTTCCATTGAAAATATATCTTGATTTTTTTCCTTTTTTGTGGAGAAGCAGATTGTGCCTCTCCTTTCTGTCGTATGTCAGAGATAGTGCACATAATAGCTCAAATATTGGGCAGGAGAAAGAACACCTCATTCATTAGCATCAAAAGAAGTCCAGGTAACAGAAATCACTGAGGCTAAATTACTCATACCAACAAAGAGCTTTTCTCTCAGCTGTAACTGAAATTCTTAGAGTGATTGCATTTAGCACTAAATAAGGATTCACTGGAGTCAGCAATAGGGGAAACTCTTTCACAACCTTTGGTTTTCCTTTTCCATAAAATCAAAAGAAAACATAGGTAGGAGAGTTGAATACATATTTCTTATTTTCATGGACGTGAACTAGTATTATTTTGTGTATTACCCATTTTGGATAGTATGACTAAATCAACTTAGATATTATTTTTGCTCTTATAAAATTAAAGTGTTTATAATATAAAATCCAGAAGTTCAAATACATGCGCTTAAAAATGTATGTATGGCGTTTTTTAGAACAAAGAGATATGAATTGACGGCAGTGCACCAGGAAAGAAGAAAAGTGTGCAGAGAAAACTGAACAATTTTGATTAGGTCATCATGAGCGTTACCTTTGTGCCCTGAAGGTGGGCATGTCAACCTTTGCATCTTGATATGCGGGTTCTGGGGACATGCTACATCTATCACTCATCAATCTGCCTGGCATGTAACGTTTCTGAATGCTTCTATCTCAGACAGCCCTGCTTAAATGCTGCTGCTGCTAAGTCGCTTCAGTGTGTCCGACTCTGTGCGACCCCATAGACGGCAGCCCACCAGGCTCCCCCGTCCCTGGGATTCTCCAGGCAAGAACACTGGAGTGGGTTGCCATTGCTTTCTCCAATCCATGAAAGTGAAAAGTGAAAGTGAAGTAGCTCAGTTGTGTCAGACTCTTAGGGACCCCATCGGCTGCAGCTTACCAAGCTCCTCCATTCATGGGATTTTCTAGGCAAGAGTACTGGAGTGGGATGCCGTTGCCTTCTCCGTGCTTAAATGCTAGATGAAGAATTTTAAGGCTTTTGAGGGATAGCACACTGATTTGTTATTCATAAAGCCTTTCTGTTCATGCATATACATGCGTGCTCAGTCATGTCTGACTCTTTGCCCGCCAGGCTCCTCTGTTCATGGGATTTCCCAGGCAAGAATACTGGAATGGGTTGCCATTTCCTTTTTCAGGGGATCTTCCTGACCCAAGGATTGAACCCGAGTCTCCTGAGTCTCCTGCGTTGGTAAGAGGATTCTTTACCACTGCGCCACCTGGGAATCCCAATAAAGCCTTCATTGAATTTAATGATCTGCCCTTTAGGAGAGCTGAGTGAGAATGTTTGGACAGGATGGAAATGCAGAGGCAGACTGCTCTAGAAAATGCCTGGGAATTGGAATTAAAAAAACAAAGCAAGCTCCTTGTTCTTTCTCCAATATTGTTGTTCACTGTGTGTCCTTGTGAAAGTCACTTAACTTCTCTGAGCCTCAGTGAAATTAACTTTCACAAGCATTTGTTAAATATCTCCACAAGAATGTCTAGAGAGGTCGCTCTGCTTTTTCTGCGAGGTGGGTAGGTAGATGGGAGTTGAGGAGCTGAGGGCAATTATTTTCTCAGCCATAGGATTTAACATAAATATTTGAATACAGTGGTTCCTCAGTGGAATTAATGGATTGATGTGATTGTGACAATCTGATATTTAGATCTAATTTGGGGGTCATTATGTTTCCTTTTGAAGTGTAACCGTGTTAAGTTGATTACATCGAAGATTATATTGGCATCTTGAGGATTTTTATGAAGGGATGAGAAAATTTTTAAGGAAAAGCAAAAATGTATCTAGAAACTAATAGTCAAGAAGGGATTCATATCATTTTCATAAAAAGGAATTCCTTAATTATAAACATAATTTTTCTGTGTGTCAGAGGGGAAGAGTTCCTTTCCACTGTACTTAAATATATAAAATCTGTTGTTTTATGGCATCTTCCAGCTGATCTTTGTATAAATGCATGCTCCAAAGGCCATGGTGGTGGTGGTGGTGGTGGTTTAGTCGCTAAGTCACATCTGAACCTTGTGACCCCTGGACTGTAGCCCGCCAGGCTCCTCTGTCCATAGGATTTCCCAAGCAAGAGGAGTGGAGTGGGGTGCCATTTCCTTCTCCAGGGGACCTTCCCATCCTAGGGATTAAACCCTCATCTCCTGCATTGCAGGTGAATTCTTTACCACTGAGCCACCAGGGAAGCCCCCTAACGCCGTAAAATACAGCAATTTAATGAAAACCAAACTATTGACCCATGTCACCACATAAGCAAATAGGCTCAGTGGCTGGCTGTTTCCATGCACGTGTTCAGTAAGCCATTTATCTACTTTTAAATTAAATTACTGTCTTTAATTTTCATACCTGTTCTGCCTTAGAAGAGTATTTTATGTAGCATGATGTGTTTGGTTTTTGGGTGAGCTATTTGGGGACTTTCTTTTATGTCCTGAGAACTTCTAAAAAGCATTGTAATAAGTCTGTGTGTTTGGTATTATCCAGATTTCTGTTCTTCAGATTTTAAACAATGGAGCTCAATTTGTTTAAGAGGAAGAAGAGTGTAAACAGTTTTAAATTGTGTGAGAGGTCAGTGCCCCCAGTGGTTGGTCAGTGAACCATTGTAAAGTCATTGGCACCACTGTTATGCATGTAGCTCAGTAATTTAATGCAGAATGTATTTCTTGTTTCTAGTGAAGAACTGTAGGTCCTTTAGGGACTAATTTCTCCATGAAGTTTGATTGATTCTGAAATGCAAAATACTTACAGTTTTATTGGAAGTCAGTATGAGTATAAATATTTTTGACAAAAATGTGTGTAATTAGTATTTCTAATAAGTTAGTTGGTATAAATTAGTCACCAACATTAAAAGCTGAAACTGAAAATGGACCACTTTTTCATATTTAAAAAGGAGAAGGCAATGGCAACCCACTCCAGTATTCTTGCCTGGAAAATCCCATGGATGGAGGAGCCTGGCAGGCTATAGTCCATGGGGTCACAAAGAGTCAGACACAACTGAGTGACTTCACTCACTTTTCATATTTAAAGACTTATACAGATATAAAATTTAGAGATACAGATCATTGTGTCGTATGTGTGTAATCACTATGCCATTTATTGGTTCAGTTACCAGCTATTTATGGAGAACTATGTGGTTAGTTGGCGGTGTTTTTTTTCAGTCCCTCGGTCGTGTCCAACTGTTTGTGACCCCATGGACTGCAGCACGCCAGGCTTCCCTGTCCTTCAGTATCTCCTGGAGTTTGCTCAAACTCATGTCCATTGAGTCAGTGATGTCTTCCAACCATCTTGTCCTCTGTCGTCCCCTTCTCCTCCTGCCTTCAATTTTTCCCAGCATCAGGGTCTTTTCCAATGAGTCAGTTCTTCGCATCAGGTGGCCAAAGTATTGGAGCTTCAGCTTCAGCATCAGTCCTTCCAATGAATACTTAGGACTGATTTCCTTTGATTGACTGGTTTGATCTCCTTGCCATCCAAGGGACTCTTAAGAGTCTTCTCCAACACCGTAGTTCAAAAGCGTCAGTTCTTCGGCACTCAACTTTTTTATGGTCCAACTCTCACCTCCATACATGACTACTGTAAAAACCATAGGTTTGACTAGATGGACCTTTGTTGGCAAAGTAATGTCTCTGCTTTTTAATGTGTCGTCTAGGTTTGTCATAGCTTTTCTTCCAAGGAGCAGTGTCTTTTAATTTCATGGCTGCAGCGATTTTGAAGCCCAAGAAAATAAAATCTGTCACTGTTTCCATTGTTTCCCCATCTCTTTGCCATGAAGTGACATGACCAAATGCCATGATCTTCGTTTTTTGAATATTGAGTTTTAAGCCAGCTTTTTCACTTTCCTCTTTCACCTTCATCAAGAGGCTCTTTAGTTCCTCTTCAGTTTCTGCCATAAGGGTGGTGTCATCTCTGTATCTGAGGCTATTGATATTTCTCCTGCCAATCTTGATTCCAGCTTGTGCTTCGTCCAGCCCGGCATTTCTCATGATGGTCTCTGAATAAAAGTTAAATAAGCAAGGTGACAGTATACAGACTTGACTTACTCCTTTCCCAATTTTGAACCAGTCCATTGTTCCATGTCTGGTTCTGTTGCTTCTTGACCTGCATACAGGTTTCTCAGGAGGCAGGTAAGGTGGTTTGGTATTCCCATCTCTTTAAGAATTTTCCACAGTTTGTTATGATCCATACAGTCAAAGGCTTTAGTGTAGTCAATGAAGCAGAATTAGATGTTTTTCTGGATTGCCAGTTTATTATCTGATGGATTGTGTTAGGAGCCAGAAGACTGAACAGTTATACTCTTGAGCTCAACTCATTTTCTCTACAATATTGCATCCAGAGAAGCTTCTAGTTATTGAAACGTGTATTTTGATTTGTGTTTATACTCTTTAAATACAGGTTACCATTTCATTAGGATTGTGAAAGATGAATGAGAAATAAAATGATAGGTTGTATGTTAAACAAATGCTAGTTACAAATCTTGTTATTTTTACTATATTCAAAGTAAAATAAGATCTTTCTTTTTCATTATATTCCTTATGTACACATAATTTCCATTTAAATTAATCAAAAATAATATTCCACATGAAAATATCATGAACTTCCTATTATAAGAAAAAGAAATCTAAGTATTAAATAATTTTTGAGTGTACCTCCAATATTTGATTATAAGATGTGATGAAATTTAATTGTAGCACAGTATGATGTAGGAATAAACCCTGAATATACTATGAAATTGGTGTTGTTCTGTATAATAATTTCTTCATGACTTCCCTTCATATACTTTTCAGTGTATGAATACTTAAATAAGATGGAATAATTCAGGCTTGTATGGAGTGAAGGGGATGTCTTTCAGATGTACTGTTGTGTCTGACTCTTTGGGATCCCATGGATTGTAGCCCGCCAGGTTCTTCTGTGCATAGAAATCTCCAGGCAAGAATACTGGAGTGGGTTTCTATTCCCTTCTGTAGAGGATCTTCCCGACCCAGGGATCAAACCCTGGTCTCCTGCGTCACCTGAATTGACAGGTGGATTCTTTACCACTAGCGCTACCTGGGAAGCCTGTCATTCAGATACTCATTGGTTTATCAGATCGAACAGTTTTCTTGGGTCCAAATAATAGAAAACCCAACTCAAATATGCTTAAGGAAAAAAAAAAGTTTGCTGGCCTACTTAATTGAAATATTTAGGAAATGGTTCTCAAAGTGTGGTTCAACTGGGAACTTGTTAGAAATGCAGATTCTGAGGCCCCTCCCCAGATTTACCTGCTCAAAAGCTCTCACTGTGGGGCTTGGCCATCTGCTTAAACAAGGTCATCATGTTGTCCTGATAACATAGTAAAATTTGAGAGCCACTGGTCCAGGATGGAATCTGTCTTCAGGTGCAACTCAATTTCTTGCTCAAGGGATTGTACTAGGATCTAAATGTGGGTTGTGGACCCCAGGGACAGCCCCATCTCCAAGCTTCACATGGTAGCCAGTGGCAGCTTAAGATACCAGTCTTCATAGCGTGTCATCCAGTGGACAAGAGAAATGATTTTACCTTCACAGTCTTCAGTACCAGATGGAAACCTGTGTCCACTTGAAGAATGAAGAGAACTAGAAATGGAAACTGTATAGATCAACATATGCAATATGTTTTTCTTTTATGTAAGTCTCTTTAAAAGAAGAGAGTCAGAGGGAGAAAATATGACTGCAATAAAGACAAAAAGATGAGCTACTGGAGAAACAACAGGAGATGAGGTGGCTGGGGATATGAAGGCTATTTGAGGAATCGGAGGAAATGGTAAATAATATAAATCTGCAACATGGGGTTCATATTTTAGAAGTCTAGACCCCTTGCAGCTTTAAAACTTCATAAGCTATTCAAGTGTCATGTTTAATATTGTAAAATAATGATAATTTTAATCATTCATGCCACTGCTATTCTCAGTGGCTACATTACTATTCATTTATTCAGTCAATGCATGTTTAGCAGTCTGAGGGCAGTAAACACACAGCCAGCATTGTTCACTTTACTTAGGTTAGTTTTACACAAAAATATGACTATACTGTACCTTTCAAGTGTCACCTTTTTAAAAAATGTTTTCTAAATTGCATCAACCAACTGGTAAAACAAAATCTAAAAATATGTAAAGAACTACTAAAACACACTCTTAGGGTCAATACTTTATAATAAAATTTTCTTTATTATATTTCTTCATAAACCTCGAGTTTGTTTTATGGCTTCTAGGTTTTTCCAGTGATTTTGATGACATGTCTTATTTTTTTGTTTGTATATCTTCCTTAGATGAGAACAAATCAGATTTAGCATATTACTCAAGCGCATTAAATTTCACAAGAGAAATGTGTGGTTATAGCTGTAAGGCAGGTGTTATGATCCTGTCAAATTGCTCGTGCTAATTTCGAGCCATGTCAGGGAGGTTGCTGGGAGACGTAAGAGGAGCACAGGAAATTACAGGGAGCCTGTTGATAACAACATGTCCTTGTACTGTCACCTAAGATAATCCCTAACCTGTCACATTACCAATGCTCTGGTTAAAACAGAAGGCCTCTATTGCAGGTTTGAAACTTCCCAGGTGGCGCTAGTGGTAAAGAACCCACCTGCCAATGCAGGAGACACAAGGGACTTGGATTCAACCCCCGGGTCAGGAAGATTCCCTGGATGTGGGAATAGCAACCCAGTCCAGTATTCTTGCCTGGAGAGTCCCATGGACAGAGGAGCCTGGTGGGCTATGATCCACAGGGTCCCAAAGAGTTGGACTTGACTGAAATGACTTGGCATGCATGCATGTGTTGGAGGTTTACACCAATATCACTGAGAAAAGAAAATTAGGACGATTCTAAAAATATGGTTGTTATTATTGAAAGTTTAGCAGTGAAAATATGGATAAAATTGGCATTTTTAATTGTGATGGCAAAAAAACATTATTTTTAAAATAAATATATTTGATGTATAGTTAAATTACTTTGGTTGTGTTTTGTCAGCTTGGTGACCATAAGAATTCAGTTCAGTTCAGTTGCTTAGTTGACTCTGAGATCCTATGGACTGCAGCATGCCAGGCTTCCCTGTCCATCACCAGCTCTCAGAGCTTGCTCAAACTCATGTCCATCAAGTTGGTGATGCTATCTGACAATCTCATCCTCTGTCATTGCCTTCTCCTCCTCCCTTTAATCTTTCCCAGCATCAGGGTCTTTTCCAGTGTTCTTTGCATCAGGTGGCCAAAGTATTGGAGATTTAGCTTTAGCATCAGTCCTTCCAATGAATATTCAGGACTGATTTCCTTTAGGATGGACTGGTTGGATCTCCTTGCAGTCCAAGGGACTCTCAAGAGTCTTCTCCAAAACCAGAGTTCAAAAGCATCAGTTCTTCAGCTCTCAACTTTCTTTATGGTCCAACTCTCACATCCATTCGAGACTACTGGAAAAACCATAGCTTTGACTTAGATGGACTTTTGCTTGCCAAGTAATGTCTCTGTTTTTTAATATGTTGTCTAGGTTGGTCATAGCTTTTCTTCCAAGGAGCAAGCATCTTTTAATTTCATGGCTGCAGTCACCATCTGCAGAATTAGCTGTGATGTGTTCTGTCATTGGCTTCCTAAGGCCGTCTTCTAGGGAAATGCATTTTCTAGGTGTGTGTCTTTAATCAGTGCCCTGGGTAATTGTCAAGCTCAGATATATTGGCAAAGTGCTGGCCTAAAGTAAGAGTTTCAGTTACTTTTCAAGAAAAGGAATACAGGGAGCTCGTAGACATATATCCAGTCTCAGCTTGTGAATTTTATTTTGTTGCTGATCATTCAGTGTCAGAAAGAAGGTTTAACCTCCCTCCCTCACCCGGTGCCGAGGAAGACAGGTGAAAGGTTAACCAGGTGTGTGTTCGGTGTGTGGTTGGCACAGAGGGAGAGGAGCATAGAGCCATGCAGAAAGGTTGGCGCCTAGGAGGTGGTAATGAAAGAAATCTTGGGATTCAAAGGAGGAGACCAAGGGGATCTTCACTGTGATGGGAGAGGGGTCACAGAGGAGGAAATTGGGGCCCCAGTAAGTGGAGATACTGATGTCTGTGTTTCCCAAAAGATGTTTAGATGAAGCAAGTCTTGCCTCTCAACCCAAGGAACCAGCCCTTGGACTGGCATTCGGGGGAGTATAAGGCTGTAGACACATACACAGTGGCTTGTCTAGTTGGAAGACGTGGTCTTTTCAGAACAATCTGCTCACCCTTTATTTTCTTTTTAAAGGTAGTGTTTATGTTGTTGTTGTTCCGTCACTCAGTCATGTCTGACTCTTTGCAACCCCAAGGACTGTAGCACAGCAGGCTTCCTTGTCCCTCACTATCTCCCAGAGTTTGCTCAGATGCATGTCCATTGAGTCAACGATGCTATCTAACCTCTCAACCTCTGCCGACCCCTTTTCCTCTTGTCTTCAATCTTTTCATCATCAGGGTCTGTTTTTAGCTTGACATATACATTTAATTGATTCTATATCTTGACTTAAAAGAGTGACATTTCAGAGTTCATTCCTTTACTTTTAAGTAAGTAAAGGACATATGGCTGCTTTGTTTTCCCCCCACTGGTTGTAGAACTGGGAGGGATGGCTTTAGGAATGGACATGGGAGGAGATTCCAGGTCACAGGCTGGTATTCTTGAGCTGTGGAGAAGGCAATGGCAAGCCACTCCAGTACTCTTGCCTAGAAAATCCCATGGATGGAGGAGCCTGGTAGGCTGCAGTCCATGGGGTCGCTAGGAGTCGGACACGACTGAGCGACTTCACTTTCACTTTTAACTTTCACACAATGGAGAAGGCAATGGCAATCCACTCCGGTGTTCCTGTCTGGAGAATCCCAGGGACGGCAGAGCCTGGTGGGCTGCGGTCTATGGGGTCTCACAGAGTCGGACACGACTGAAGCGACTTAGCAGCAGCAGCAGCGGCATTCTTGAGCTGACTCTTAACTCTGCCTTGTGTGAGCTGTGTCAGGATGTGAATGCTGCTAAACCTGTCCAATAACTTTCTTGTCTGTGACCTGAAGAATAGGACAGCTTGATAGAGAGTACTACTCACTCAGCATAAACTGTGTGCCCAGGCCCTGTGCTAGGTATCCTATATATTATTCATGGGATTCTCAGTTCAACTTTGTGAGAATAGCACTGTTGTGTTCTGACAACAGCAATAACTATTAATCTGCCTTACAGGATTTTGAGAGGGTAATCAATGAGGTTAGAGACATTCAACAAGCAAAAATCATATTCCAAAGTATGGATAAAATTCTGCTTCTTTTGAGACATAAACTATATACAGCTTTGCAAGATAGTTTCTGCACCCCCCCCTCCACAACTCCTACCCATTAAATTTTTATGGAACCCCTCATCTGTTTGCACATGGCATATAGGGAGTACAAATAGGTGGCACTAGAAGTCAAGAACCTGCCTGCCAATGCAGGAGACATAAGAGATGCGGGTTCAATCCCTGGGGCGGGAAGATCCCCTGGAATAGGGCATGGTAACCCACTTCGCTATTCTTGCCTGGAGAATCCCATGGATAGAGGAGCCTGGTGGGCTACAGGCCACAGGCTCACAGAAAGTTGGACATGATTGAAGCAACTTAACACGGCAATATATTTTGGTTTCCCATCTGTGCTTTGAAAAACCAGATAATATAGATGAATATGTATGGAATTCAGGGTTAAAAATATTGGCCAGATAGAATCTTGTCTGTCTTGATTTGGCTGTGTGACACCTAACAGGTTATTTCACTTCTTCTGAGTCTATTTCATTGGAAGAGTGAGAATCATCTCTCTTATGAAGCTTAAATGAGACCATGGAAGATGACCTATTGCAGGGATTGACAAAAATTGGATCACATTTAAATGAAGTGTCATGGTTGAATGAGAGTTTGCAGAATAATTCTTTATAAATGCAAGTCAACGCCATCAAATCTAATGACAGAATGATTCTTGTCTGAAAAGTGTGAAGGTAAATAATGTTAGAGTAACATTTGGTAAGATCGCTTCTGAAGGAAGAGAGTTAGTAAACTTGTATTCTCTCTTGCGCCAGAGGAAAAAGCCTAAATATACTGCCAGAGATGAGGTCGCTGACATCAAAGGACGCCTGAGTACGGATGCATGCTGATAAAATGGCTTCAGTTTGTCTGACTCACTGGTGAAAAAATAGAAACCATTGAGAGGTGGACTAAAGGTCCTGGTGTGAGGATTGCTAGCTTTCAGAATAAGTGAAAAACAAAATGCTCTTCATCTTGGACTTTGTTTCAAGCTTACTTGCAGCGATGGAAACATTCAATAAGGGTAACAGAACTTTGTGATAGACTGAAAGTTTGTGCATCCTCCCCCCGCCCCCATCACGTGTTGAAGCCCTCCCTGCCTCTCATATGATGTGTATTAGGAAGCAGGACCTTTGGGAAGTGACTCGGTTTTTTCCAGTAGTCATGTACCGATGGGACAGTTAGACCATAAAGAAGGCAGAGCGCCAAAGAATTGATGTTTTCTAATTATGGTGCTGGAGAAGACTCTTGAAAGTCCCTTGGACAGCAAGGAGATCAAACCAGTCAATCCTAAAGGAAATCAACCCTGAATATTCATTGAAAGGACTGATGCTGAAGCTGAAACTCCAATCCTTTGGCCACCTGATGCAAAGAGCCGACTGATGGGAAAAGACCCTGATGCTGGGAAAGATTGCAGGCAGGAGAGGGGAACAATGGAGGGTGAGATGGTTGGATGGCACCACGGACTCAATGAACATGAATTTGAGCAGACTCCGGGAGATAGTGAAGGACAGAGGAGCCTGTCATGCCGTGGTCCGTGGTGTTGCAAAGAGTCAGACACGCCTGAGCGTCTGAACAGCAACAACATAGGTTTAGATGAGGTCATGCCAAGTTCCCCCATGATAGGATTAGTGCTCTTATAAGAAGAGGAAGAGACAGCAGAGCTCTTGTCCTTCTCCACCATGCGAGAATGTAGTGAGAAGACAGCAGTTTGTAAGCCAGGAGGAGGAGCCTCCCTAAGAAACAAATATCCCAGCACCTTGATCTTGGACTTCCCAGCCTCCAGAACTATGAGAAATCACAGTGTCATTTGAGGCTCCTGGTATATGGTGTTGTGTTATAGCCACCTGCACTAAGACACTCTTAATGGGCAGCTATTACTTAAGCACAGGGTTCTCTTAGGCAAAAATGAATAGTCCAACCCTGAAACCAGTGAAACCAAGACTGGTTAAAATAATGTAAACACAGTGTGAGAAGCCTTGAATTCTGCCTGGGATTGTCACTTGGGAAGTACCCTTTGAGCAGGGCCTGGAAGAAGGAGAGGGATTTGTATCCTTGGGGTATGATAGCATCAGAGAGGTGAGACATTCATTGCAAATGAGCACAGAGAAGAGGCTGAACTGCAAATCAGTGTGTTGACAAAATATGCCAAGTCTGACAAATGGAGGCCAAGTCAAAAGCGGCAGCCTTGGGTCTGTTCATCTTCTTGCTTCAGAGTTTAGTCTGACAGATTTGCAGAGAGAGGGAGCAGAGTTTCTTGGTCATTAGAGAAATCATCACCGAAGGATGCACTTTTCTGTTGATGAACTAGGAGCCCCTTAGTATTCCCCGCATCAGAGTTGCCCCAAAGCCAGACATTTACTGACATTTAGTAAAGACCTCTCAGATTTCTTCTTTGCGCTGGCTCCATGTTAATAAGTGGTATACTGGAGTGTTGCACACCTGAGATCTCTCTGCTTCTGGGCAAACCGTTTGCCTGAAAATTCTATAAAGTGAGTTTTTGAAGGTCTGATGACTTTTCTACTCTTTCAAATGCTTCTGTACCTCCAACTTCTTATTCTGGAAATCACGGTGAGTTAAGTGTGTCTGAATTTTGTCATTAAGGAAATGGCCTGGTTCTCTGTCTCTGATGAAAGATGGAGGAATCAAGTGTGTGGGGCTCCTTTTCAGCAGTTTTCTCCTCTCCCAGGTCAGCAGATGGCAGAGCTGGTTGGGGCCAAGGTCTCCTTCTGACCGCCCTCTTAAATCATCTTCGCATCCCGGTCATGGCAACCATTTGTCTTATAAAGCTCACAGCTTCCAAATTAACCCACTTTGGGGATTTCTCATCAAGAGAAGGTTTATATAAACAGGGATAAGCTGTGCAGTTGAATTTGGATTGTTACTATTGGAAGGGATTGTGAGATCAGGTGGCAGGGGGTTCATGTCTCCAGACAGATTCTGACAACTTTTTCTCCATCATCCGTGTGGCCATTTTCTTCTGCTGCACGTCCCTTTGAGGATTTTAAATATTCTTCTTGGTTTTCAGCTGAATCAGAGGATGGTGAAGTCTTGAGTCCCCTGGATGAACATTTTCTTACGCGAGAATCTGGATTGTGAACAGCACCTTCTTTGTCAAGTTCAGCGGCTTCAGATACTGAGCTGTATTTGTGGTCATGCTTGACTGTTATTCAGTTAGGAGGTGATTTTGCTATTTTGGGAGATGAGGGAAATGGAAATAAATGGGGTTGCTTTTTGAGTCCAGAAATCCATTTGGCGCAATGGAGCTGACACATTTTATTGCCATTTTTAGGGTGTCCTTCTAATTTGCAGTGGATACCGATTCCCTGCTTAGATTTCCTAAGGCCACTTCTGTTAGTCAGAAAGGAGACTGGGGTAGCCAGAATTCCCTGTACAGATCTCTCTCCTCTGCTTTCTTTTCTCTGATCCCTCCTTTATTTTTCTTTCCCCAGAATCCCTTAGAGCTTGGTGAGCTTTTCCTTTCCTTCCCCTTCTGTGCTCCTGGGAAATCCATTTTGTAAAGCACCCGGATTTAATTCAGCAGCCCCAGAGGGTGATAGGTTCAAATGTAGCCACCAAAGGAATTTTGAAAATCTCTTCAAAGAGCCTGGCTTTTGAGTGTATTGTCTTGTGGTACAATCCTCCTTTGAATTTCAGAAGCCTAATGTTGATTCTTCCTTTCTCTTTGCATTGCTTTTCTAAAAGTTCTTAAATTCCCCACTCCCCTTCATCCTCCAAAGTCAAATGGAGATGGGTCGAGCTACCTAGGGTATAAATGCATTGAACAGCATTATTTAACAATAATCTCTCTAGGTAGGCATTTGCTAGGAGTGAATCCCAAGGTTTCTGAGATTACTTAGCACATAGTAGATGCACAAATAAGTAAATAAATAAGTAGGTGAATGGATGGCAGGGAGATGGAAATGACAGATTTTGTTGAACGAGCAGATTTCATGTCATCCTCAGTTCAGTTCAGTTCAATTGCTCAGTCGTGTCCGACTCTTTGCGACCCCATGAATCGCAGCACGCCAGGCCTCCCTGTCCATCACCAACTCCCGGAGTTCACTCAGACTCACGTCCATCGAGTCAGTGATGCCATCCAGCCATCTCATCCTCTGTCATCCCCTTCTCCTCCTGCCCCCAATCCCTCCCAGCATCAGAGTCTTTTCCAGTGAGTCAACTCTTCCACGAGGTGGCCAAAGTACTGGAGTTTCAGCTTTAGCACCATTCCTTCCAAAGAAATCCCAGGACTGATCTCCTTCAGAATGGACTGGTTGGATTTTCTTGCTGTCCAAGGGACTCTCAAGAGTCTTCTCCAACAGGCGCTCAGCCTTCTTCACAGTCCAACTCTCACATCCATACATGACCACAGGAAAAACCATAGCCTGGACTAGACGAACCTTTGTGGGCAAAGTAATGTCTCTGCTTTTGAATATGCTATCTAGGTTGGTCATAACTTTCCTTCCAAGGAGTAAGCGTCTTTTAATTTCATGGCTGCAATCACCATCTGCAGTGATTTTGGAGCCCCCCAAAATAAAGTCTGACACTGTTTCCACTGTTTCCTCATCTATTTCCCATGAAGTGATGGGACCAGATGCCATAATCTTCATGTCATCCTAAGCGTCTTCAAAATTTGGCTCATTGGAGGTGCCATCTAGAGCTAAGAAAGCCTCTTGTTGTTGTTCAGCCCCTTAGTCGTGTCTGACTCTTCTCAACCCCATGGACTGTAGCCCACCAGGCTCCTCTGTCCATGGCATTCTCCAGGCAAGAATACTGGGGTGGGTTGCCATTTCCTTCTCCAGGGGATCTTCCCAATCCAGGGATCGAACCCATGTCTCCTGCATTGGCAAGTGGATTCTTTACTGCTGAGCCACCAGGAAAGCCAAGAAAGCCTCTAGTAGTTTGAAGGAAAAGGCTGTTTTAATTTTCTGGCTTCCTTCCTTAGCAAGAACGGAACTCTTGCCTTTTGAGCTTTTACCCTCCCTCCCCATGAAGGATGGGGAGGATAATGAAGGATGATGATCCTGATGAAGGCTTTCTTTAACAAGACACTGACTTTTTGAAAAACAAACAAACCAACATGAGGCTGCAGTATTTCCCATTAAATCACTTTAATATGCCCGGTGTCCTGTCCTGTTTATTATGATTCTCAGTGTTGCCAGTAAATTGTGTCCTGAATGTCCTTGATTGAAATGTACATTCCGCATTCGGGTATGTGGACCAGTGTGACTCCTTTCTGTGGGTGTGAAATGACATCTGCGTTCCGGACAGGCTTCAACCACCCGACAACTGTTCTCCCGAGTGATCTGTGAGCTGGGCCTTCGTCACCTGTTCAGTCTGCCAATATATTTTCCACATCTGTCCTCCCAGTCGCCCGGAGATTTATTTTGCTTGCCTGATGGCAAAATGTCCTTGTACCTGAGGGACTGAGGCCGGGGAAACATCGATCTCTTCTTTCTTTGACACGAGTCCATTAGCTTCATCTGTCTTGAGGACAAACTCGGCTAAGAGCCTATCTGATTTTTCTTCTTTGGGGACCTTTCAGAGTTTCAAGGTTACAGAGAAATTGGCTTTGTGCAAAGCCTGTTGCCATCTGTTGCTGGTTTCTAACCTCAGAGCCATTTAAGAGATGTGCCACGTTAGATTCACGCAGACGTTTTAACTAATTATATGTCCTCGTACTTAACCCAAGAGCAAATATTAAGGTTTGTCCTATCTGTGCCATTTATCTAAATATCCCCCTATTCAGCCTGTTTTTGGCTTTTTTTGACATAGTGTTTATCTGTGATAAGATGGCATCTTTAGCGGCAGTGTGTGTATTCTGGATGATCATAAAATAATAATGCATGTGAATGGAGAGCCAAAAAGCAAGCAGGGGATTTGGAGATTCCTGTTTTGTTTTAATTGAGAAAACTGAAACCCAGAGAGCTTATGTGGCTTTCTGTCAAAGTCTCAAAATTAGCTCATGTTTCAGGTGAAATTTGCTTTTGGATTTTAAACAGATGATAACACTGAACTTTTGGTGACTGTTTGCTTATTTCTCAGTGTTCTTAGATTTCTTAACTAAGAAATGACTATTTTTTAAGGTATAAATATTATTTTCTAGTAAAAATTTGAAAGAGGCTAAAAAGTAGAAGCTTCAGTCAGAATATGCAACTATACAGCTCTTTCTCTCTATATATACACATATATATGGGCTTCCCTGGTGGCTCAGTTGGTAAAGAATCTGCCTGCAATGCAGGAGACCTGGGTTCAATCCCTGGGTTGGAAAATGCCCTGGAGGAGGGCATGGCAACCCATGCCAGTATTCTGGCCTGGAGAATCCCATGGACAGAGGAGCCTGGCGGGCTGCAGTCCATGGGGTCACAAGGAGTAGGACACAGTTGATCGACTATGCACAGCATATATATATATACACACACTTCTATACAAATAAATATGATAATTATATTAATATTTTATGCTAGATTTTCTTTTATTATATTACATATGCCTCATATTCACTTCCTCACATATAAAGTTCTAATCTTAGAGCTTTTTTAAGGAAACGTGTGCTAAGGAAATAAGGAGAGGAAGGAATATGCTATATGCATGAAGATGCATTTTGCACTGATGCCTATAAAAGCAAAAAGTCATCGGCAGATTGTTTATCCAATAGTAGAAACTGCATCATAGCACAGTAAATTAACATGATAATTTGCAGTCATTGGAATGATAAGTACGAAGATTTTGTCTGTGGACGTAGGTTGTAAAATCAGATTTTAAAAACCACAACTACTGTTGTTCTGCCTCCTCTACTATCAATTGTGGGAAGGGTATGTACGCATACAGACAAATATGAAAAATTCTGTGAAAAGCTAACTGGTGTTGGTGTGATTGTCACTGCTTTTTTTTCCTTTGCTTTAAAGTTCTTCTGTGGTTTCATATGGGTTCATACAGCGTGATTACAATCGTGTGATACGTTATGTCAGGAAACGGAAACGCACTAGGTGAAAAGGATGGCAGTGACATGACAAGTACTGAACGTCGTGTGTAAATGTGACAGATATTTCCAATTGGCCAGGGAGGGTTTTGAATGCTCAGTTGTGCCTTGGGAACCATAAATTGAATAAGACCATATGAAAGGTGCTGGTTATTTCCAATTCCCAGCCCTATATTTCCAATAAATTAATGTTTTAGAAAGACCATTGGCTTCAAAAGGCTCCAAAATATGTAAGTAGCAGGAATGAAGACTGAGCCCCAAATCCCTGGTGTCCATTCTTTACAAATGTGTGATACCGAAGTGGTGAGGATATTAGGGACTGAGCTTGCTCTTGGCATAACCTTGAAATAGCCCACCTTTGTTTCCGGCTGCCACAAGGATGACGCCCCGTCTCTCTCCCAACTGACATGAGCATGGATCCCTCTTCCCCAGGCTTGATTTTCTTTTCCCATCCCAGAGTCTCTCGTCCACCTGCCACCCTCTCAAGGATGCTCAGGACTTAGTCTGGTTTTGGAGTGCTGCTTCCTCCATGGTGCTGTGTATAGGGGTCTTCTGGGAGCAGAAATTAACAGAGGGTAAATTGTTTTTTCTTTTATTTTTTTGTTTATTAAATTGTTTTTTCGAGCTGATAGTGTTTGGTACTTCTCAAACCATACTGTAGGAGGGGCCTGCCTCATGTAGGGTGAGTCCAAGTCAGGGAGGCAGAAGAGGATTGAAAAGATCTTGACTCAGAGCTACTGGGGAGATGTAGGGGGTGTCCTGGCATCTGTCTGGGACATTCCCCAGTGGCTCAGAGGTAAAGAATCAACCTTCGATGCAGGAGCCACAGGAGACTCAGGTTTGATCCTTGTGTCGGGAAGATCCTCTGGAAAAGGGCATGACAACCCACACTAGTGTTCTTGCCTGGAGAATCCCATGGAAAGAGGAGCCTGGTGGGCTACAATCCTTGGGGTCACAAAGAGTCAGACATGAGTAAGGCAATTTAACACGTTAGCATGTCTGGGACATAATTAGGAAGAAGATTTTCTATTTAAGGTAGGGGGTGGTGGTGGTGTAAACTTACATGGTTCACATAACCTGCATAGCTTCCCTTTATCTTGAGACAAGGATTCTAGTAAAAGGATTCATTGAGCTAAAAATTAATATCTTATAGCTTACAGTGTGTATTTCATAATTTCTTGTTGTTTAGTCTGACTCTTTGCAACCCCATGGACCGCAGCACGCCAGGCTTCTCTGTCCTTCACTATCTCTTGGAATTTGCTCAAACTCACGTCCATTGAGTCGGTGATGCCATCCAACCATCTCATCCTCTGCTGCCCCCTTCTCCTCCTGTCCTCAATCTTTCCTGCATCAGGATCTTTTCCAATGAGTTGGATCTTCACATCAGGTAGCCAAAGTATTGGAACTTCAGCATTAGTCTTTCCATTGAAAAATCTCAAGAGTCTTCTCCAACATCACAGTTCCAAAGCATCAATTCTTTAGCGTTCAGCCTTCTTTATGGTACAACTCTCACATCCATACATGACTACTGGAAAAACCGTAGCTTTGACTATACAGACCTTTGTCAGCAAAGTGAAATCTCTCTTCTTAATATGCTGTCTAGGTTTGTCATAGCTTTTCTTCCAAGGAGCAAGCATCTTTTAATTTCATGGCTGCAGTCACCATCCACAGTGATTTGGGAGCCCAAGGAAATAAAGTCTGTCACTGTTCCCATTGTTTCCCCATCTATTTGCCATGACGTGATGGGACCAGATGCCATGATCTTTGTTTTTTGATTGTTGAGTTTTAAGCCAGCTTTTTCACTCTCCTCTTTCACTTTAATCAGAGGCTCTTTAGTTACTTTTCACTTTCTGCATTAAGAAAGGATGGGGTATTTTCAAAAGCTTTATTGTCCTATGTTGATTTTCTTAATACTCTTTAATTTCCCCACCAGCCTGTTCCCACAACTTGTTTACATGCTGATACCCTCCCCTTCAATCTATATTTCCTGTCTGTATTACTCCAGGGTCACTATTTTTTCATAGAATATTTCTACTTGAGTGATTTACTGATATCTGAAAATTAACATATCGAAGCCAAGGTTCAAAATCGTTTTCTGTTGCAAGACAACAGATAGTACTCAGTATCGAATTTCTCACTGTAATCAAATTCCACTTACTCCAAAGGTAGATAAGCTCCCAGGGAGGCCGGGGGCCAGCAGGGATCAAGTCCAAGGCTGGGAACCGGGAAACCGGGGCTGAGCTTCCTTCTGTCAGCGCACAGCTCTGTGATCATGTAAATCATTTAACTTCTCCCACTTCACACCAGGGGTGGCTTGACCTACTTAATCTGCAGAGCTTCTTCAGGCTTAAAAAATTCTGGTTCTCTTCCCTAATTTTAATATTTAATGATATGCATAGTTGTCCTTTTGCTGCATGAGAATTAGGCATGAATGATAAATGGCTCACAATGAATGGCTCTAATTAGTTATAACCTAGAGAAAACACATCCATTTTTAAGTCTTTCCTCTTCTCATTTTATTGGGTTTTCCAGTGTCAGTAGTTAGTATCAGTGGCATTTGATTTTCCCTGGGAACCTTGCATCCTTTTATTATTGCATCCTCAACCTCTTCTCTCTGTTGTTTTCATCACAGTGGCTGTGGACACATACGTTAAAGACTACTGTAATGTGTCCTCAGTCACTCAGTCGTGTCCAGCTCTTTCTGATCCCATGGGCTGTAGCCCATTAGTCTCCTCTGTCCATGGACTTTTTTAGGCAAGAATTCTGGAGTGGGTTGCCATTTCCTTCTCCAGGAGATCTTCCTGATCTAACCCAGGTCTCCTGCATTACAGGCAGGTTCTTTACCCCTAGTGCCAACCGGGGAACCCAAAGACTGTTAAGCTGGATATTATTTCCCAAATCACTAGTTGCTCCCTGTTGTAATTCTATGGTACTGTGTTTCTTTCCTCTGTCATTCCCTCTCATCCAGGGAAGATCCTTTGTTGGCAGCTTCTTGCCTATCCTGAACAAAGGTTAAAAACCTAGAGATGAGCATGGAGAAATTAAGAAACAGGGTCTATGCTACAAGAGTTAACAGTCTAGGGAGTTGAATTATTGAGCTGCTTGATCACCTTGGGTAGGGTCTGGAGAACCAAGGCAGCTGAAGGAACATGGCATAGGGCAACACCCACCATGGGAAAGACCCTGGAGCTCACCTTCCCAGCTGGTGGGGGTCTGACATGGTGAGAGAAGAAAGAGGGTGACTTGACATTACAGAATGCAGGGAGCTAGAATGGAGGCTGTCTGATAAAGTGGTCTTCTAGGCTCTGTAAGTTAACTTTACCTGATAAACATCATATTCATTATTATAACTATATTGACCACTGTGAATGGGTTTCCCTAGTGGCTCAGATGGTTAAGGATCTGCCTGAGGTGCAGAAGACCTGGGTTCGATTCCTGGGTGGGGAAGATCCCCTGGAGAAAAAAATGGCAACCCAGTCCAATATTCCTGCCTGGAGAATCCCCATGGACAAAGGAACCTGGCAGGCTACAGTCCGTTGGGTCACAAAGAGTCGGACACAACTGAGTGACTAACACTACATGAATGTAAAAGGCACTATGATAAATCCTATAAGAGGGCCATTTTATTCCTCACATTATCCCTTTCAGGTACATGCTTTTTAAAATTTTTTATTTATTTTATCTTTATTATTATTATTTTTGATATGGACCATTGATAAGTCTTTACTGAATTTATTACAGTATCGTTTCTGTTTTATCTTTTGGGCTTTTGGCTACAAGGCATGTGGAAGCTTAATTCCCAGACCAGGGATGGAACCCACACCCCTGCATTGGATAAATCATGGGTCAGGAGTCTAAAGCATAGCAATCTGGGGAAGCGGGTTCAGTCACGTGGGTAGCAGTTGCTGGAGCCAGCTTCTGGAATGTCTATTTAAGGCATGAGGAGAAGACATTTGCTTTCCCCTTATGCTTACCTGACATGACATCCCCAAAGCATGTAATTGCCGTATCTGTGTTTTCCTGTTGAGATGGACCCAGACACTTAAACCAGGAAGGCATCAAGACTCTGAAAGTTCTATGTCATTGAGCAAGCTAGTCATAAAATGAAGCTGGAAAGGAAAGAAAACCTTTGATTCCCTTGGTATCTTCTAATTGAAATTGGCCACATGGAAGTCCTGAGCAAAGATGCTCTTGACCCAAGCGGCCCGGTACTTCTCTTCCTGAGCTGGAAGCACATCACGTCCCTGGCCCCATGTGGCCCTGTAGCACCTCTTAAGGGCTGTTCCTTTGGACGACAGCCAAGTGGTCTCTAGAGAAATTATCTGGAAATTGATTCTGATGCTAAGGAGTCCTTGAGAGAAATAGCATCTGTCTCTTGTTTCAGAGTAATTCAGCCGATAGATATTTTCTTTTTAGGCAGGTACAAAATTCCATGCTGCTCAAAGATGAGTGTTCCTTATGTAGGCTTTAATACTTGGACAGTTCCAGTAGAGGTGGGGGAGATTTTGATGCCAATCTCTGATTGGAATGTTTTTCCAGTAGTAGCATGTGGTTCTGTGGTAGGATTTCAGTCAAGTTTTCCGCTCAGTCATATGATTTGGTGCTTCTGGTATTTATGTTCTCATTTAGTATAGATGACCTGTCACTGAACATTTTTGTCGTGCCTTTTTTCCTTTTAATTTAATAGCAAAAAAATAAAAAGAGTTCTCTGTGTGAGACCTCATATGACTTCCATTGGGAGCTGTGTCCACTTTCAACTTCCATTTCCTTTTAAATTCCGCTGGCTGGCCTTAGTTTCCACATGTGCAGCTGGGAAGGCTCTTGTGTGAAGCCTGGTCATCATATTTCCTTTGCAGATCTGAGTGCTTTTTTTTTTTTTAATTTCTCAAATATGATGCAAAATCAAGACTGTTGAAATAATTTGTAATGGTGTGGCCAAAGGTGGAAATATGAGGCATACATTTCTATAGAGATATATATTATAATCATCCTTTTGTATATCATTTCATACCTGTGAAACACCTTTATGAATTGTTATGCTTCCCCAGGTCATTTGGGAAGGGCTGGTGTTTGCATTGACTTATGTCTAGAGATCTACAGTGAGATGTTTAGTGAGATTCATTTAGGGTTTTACAGAAATAAAAGAATCAAGTAATTTTGACTCATCAAGCCTTTAGGATTTTACAAAAATAAAGGAGTTATAGTGATTGTAAAATTCCTAGAAGAAAGCATAGGCAAAACATTCTCTTAGGTCAGTCTCTCCAGTTAATGGAAATAAAAATGAAAATAAATAAATGGGACCTAATCAAACTCATAAGCTTTTGCAATGCAAAGTAAATATAAAAAATGAAAAGACAACCTGTGGAATGGGAGAAATTATTTACAGATGATGCCACGAACAAGGGCTTAATCTCCAAAATACAGAAACAGATCATACCACTCAACAGCCAGAAAACAAACAACCCAATTGAAAAATGAGCAGAAGACCTTAATAGACCTTTCTCCAAAGAAGACATACAGATGGCCAGTGAGCACATGAAAATATGCTCAACATCACAAATTATTAGAAACACGCAAATCAAAACAACAGTGAGGTCCCACCTCATACCTGTCAGAATGGCCATCATTAAAAGTCTCCAAATAACAGATGCTGGAGAGAGTGTGGAGAAAAGGGTCCCCTCTGACACTGTTGGTGGGACTGTAAGTTGGTGCAGCCACTATGGACATCAGTGTGGAGGATCCTCAAGAAAACTAAATAGAACTCCCACATGATCCAGCAATCCCACTCCTGGGCATATAACCAGATGAAACTATAATTCAAAAAGATACATCAGCCCTATGCTCATAGCAGCACTGTTCTCAATAACCAAGACAAGGAAGCAACCTAAATGTCCATTGACAGGTGAATGGATAAAGAAGATATGGTACATATACACAACAGAATACTACTTAGCCATAAAAACAACAAAATAATGCCATTTGCAGCAGCATGGATGCAACCAGAGATTATCATACTAAGTAAATTAGAAGGAGAAAGGCAAATACTGTATGATATCACTGATATGTGAAATCTAAAATAGGGCACAAATGAAGTTATCTGCAAAACAGAAGCAGACTTACAGACATGGAGAACTGACTTGTGGTTGCCAAGGGCAATGGGGACAGGGAGAGGCTTGAACTGGTAATTTAGGCTTGGTAGATACAAACTGTTGTATATAATGGGTGAACAACAAAGTCCTACTGTATAGCACAGGCAGCTATATCCAATATCCTGGGATAAACCATAATGGAAAAAAACTAGTTGTGTAAAACTGAGTCACTTTGCTGTCAGCAGAGATTGGCGAAACGTTGTAAATCAACCCTGCTTCAATAAAACAAAAAGTTATGATGGCTGAAAGCTAGAGTTTTGGTGATGATCACACTGCAGTGTATACAGAAGTTGAATTATAATGTTGTACACTTGAAATGTACCTAATGTTATAAACAAATGTTACTGCAGTTGAAAAAAGGGATTAGTTTACAAGATGGGAAATGTCTTTGAATTTAAAATATATACAGATGGTCCCAATCATTTGTTCAGATGGATATTTGCGTGCACGGTTGTGGTATACCTGGCAGCTGATTAACCTGCCAGTGGGGCCGCCTCCAGCCTACTAGTGTAAATGGCCTCCTGGTTCCCAAATGTTCATTACCAGGACAGTCTTGCTTTGTTTTTGCATTGTGTCTTTAATCACATACTGAGAAAAGAAAGAAAAGTGCTTCCCTCATAGCTCAGTCGGTAAAGAATCTGCCCACAGTGCAGAAGACCCGGGTTCAATCCCTGGGTTGGGAAGATCCCCTGGAGAAGGAAATGGCAACCCATTCCAGTATCCTTGCCTGGAGAATCCCATGGACAGAGGATCCTAGTGGGCTGCAGTCCATGGGGTCGCAAAGAGTTGGGCATGACAGTCTTGCTTTGTTTTTGCATTGTGACTTTAATCACATACTAGTCATATCCTGCTTATTTGCAAAAAAGAATTTCAGACTTCATCTGTGTTTACTCCATATCCTTTTGTTATACTGTATGACTTCTACATGACATATTGGTTCTTACTTTAATTCCTATTAACTCTATCAACTCCTACCTCAGATCTTTGCATGTAGAATTACACAGAGGTACTTGTTACAAAATTTGTTGAATCAACAGTGTAGAAGGCTACAGTAATTTGCTTTACCATGGAAGGTTATACAGGTTTTAACGGATTTATCTGGAGAAAGAAAGCAGACCGTTTTCTCGCAAGAAAATGTTCTTTTCTTTATGTTCTTTGTGTTCATATTTTCTCTGTGACTTTCACTGTAAAATGCCCTCCCTCAGTTTTGAAATTAGATCAGCAAGAACAAGGACAGTGGTCAAAAGTTGCCGCTTCTGGCTCGGACAAGAAATTTCGCATGTTGCTTCCATCCTCTTAATGTGAATTGCCTGTAAATAGACTTTAGCAATTGATTTTACTTTTTGTAATCAGCTGCCCCCAGAGGGATCATAATGGATGGCCTTGAAAAAGGAAGAAATTTCTATGTGTTTGACATGCTTTCATTACAGTAATTGGGGAAAAAGAGAAGAAACAGGATGTGACTCAGGACTTGGGGGTCTCTGTGCCCTAGTTTGCTTCTCAGATGGAACTCAGTGCCTGAAACACATTCCTGCCTTCTGCTGCTGGCTCCGCTTGGCTTTCCGTGTGGCCATCGGCTGACCTTGGTCTCCCTGTCCCTGCTCCATCCCCCGAGGCCATCCCCTGCTGCCCCTGTGGGCCACAGGTGTCTCCCACCATGCCATCCCACCTACCAAATGTAGTCCCCTAGGTACTCCCATTCTAGGTGCTCTCTCAGGATAAAGCCATCAGGATGAAGACTGAATTCAAAATCGCCTTTATTTGGTTGATCATGGTTAGAATTGTCTTTGATCATTGCCTGCAAGCTTCAACGCACTAGCAGAGAGTCCAATAAAATGTATCATGCAGTATCTCTTTATAAATTGTTTTCTTTAAGAGGTATGAACAGGACTTCCCTGGTGGTCCAGCGATAAAGAATCCTCCTGCCGATGCAGGGGACACGGGTTTGATCCCTGGTCTGGGAAGATCCCACATGCTGTGGAGTAACTAAGTCCTTTACCACAACCACCAAGCCCGTGTGCCTGGAGTCTGTGCTCCACGGCAAGAGAAGTCACCATGATGGGAAACCCAAGCACCACAATGAAGAGTAGCCCCCACTCGCTGCAATGAGAGAAAAGCCTGCACAACAACAACAACAACAAAAGTTAAACAAAAAGCAAGAACTAAAGAGCCTCTTGATGAAAGTAAAAGTGGAGAGTGAAAAAGTTGGCTTAAAGCTCAACATTCAGAAAACTAAGATCATGGCATCTGGTCCCATCACTTCATGGCAAATAGATGGGGAAACAGTGGAAATAGTGGCTGACTTTATTTTTCTGAGCTCCAAAATCACTGCAGGTGAGGATTGCAGCCATGCAATTAAAAGATGCTTACTCCTTGGAAGGAAAGTTATGACCAACCTAGACAGCATATTCAAAAGCGGAGACATTACTTTGTCAACAAAGGTCTGTCTAGTCAAGGTTATGGTTTGTCTAGTGGTCATGTATGGATGTGAGAGTTGGTCTATAAAGAAAGCTGAGCGCTGAAGAATTGATGCTTTTGAACTGTGGTATTGGAGAAGACTCCTGAGAGTCCCTTGGACTGCAAGGAGATCCAACCAGTCCATCGTAAAGGAGATCAGTCCCATGTGTTCATTGGAAGGACTGATGTTGAAGCTGAAATTCCAATACTTTGGCCACCTGATGAGAAGAGCTGACTCATTTGAAAAGACCCTGAAGCTGGGAAAGATTGAGGGCGGGTGGAGAAGGGGACGACAGAGGATGAGATCACTGGATGGCATCACAGACTCAATGGACGTGAGTTTGGGTAAACTCCAGGACTTGGTGATAGACAGGGAGGCCTGGCGTGCTGCAGTTCATGGGGTCACAAAGAGTCGGACACGACTGAGAGACTGAATTGAACTGAAACAAAAAATAGTTACGAACAGAGCCCACAAGGTTCCTCTTTATAGCAATGAGTTTAATATAGTGATGTTCCTGCTGACCAATCTTGGAAATGAAAGTTTCATTCACAAGGATGAAATTAAAGCACTATCAAGTTTAAAATGTCACGCAGGTCTTTGTCAGTGAGGTTCATTATGCTGTATTATTATATTCGTACAATTTCTTTCTTCTAGGGAGCTTAATGTTCTCACTGAATGTTAAACAACTGCCGCAAAATTCTTGTGAGATTATTATTTTTCCCAATGACATAAAATTTCAAAATTATTTACTAATTAATCCTTTTGAATTTCTCCAAAGTAGGGCAAATTCAAACAGTCAGGAGCCCCCTCCTCTCCGAAGCTGGGTTGGTTATTGCATCTCCCATCCTTCACTTTCATGTAAATGACCCTTAGATGCACAAGAGGCATTCTTCTGGGAAATGACATTTTGTAGCCTTTCAAACAGCTTCTTTAAAACAAAAGAGAACAAAAACTGGACACATGTGTAAATCTTCTGGGAACCCTGTGTCTAGAAGAGGAATTTGAGTCAACTCCAATATCCAGTCTGGAAGTGCCTTGGAGTTTTCCAGGACAAAAGCAAATACAACTTGGAATCCTACCCAGTCTGTTACCAGTTGAAGTCACTCACAGTTTATCTAACCCTAGTTGTTCTTGCTCCTTCCTCTTGACAGTAAATAGAATAATAATTAAAAGTTATTTGTTTTAGACATAGGAAGCAAACTTATGCTTACCAAATGGGAAAGGGGAGGAGGAGGGATAAATCAGGAGTATGGGATTAATAGATACCCACCACTATGTTTTGGGACTTCCCAGGTGACACAGTGGTTGAAGAATCCGCCTGCCCATAAAGGAGACACAAGAGATGCAGGTTCAATCCCTGGGTGGGGAAGATCCCCTGGAGGAGAAAATGGCAACCCGCCCCAGTATTCTTGCCTGGGACATTCCATGGACAGAGGAGCCTGGTAGACTACAGTCTGTCTGTCTGTCTTTTCCCATGGGGTTGGAAAGAGTCAGACATGACTATGCGCATGCATACACACACAATGTATAAAATAGATAAACAGCAAGGATTTACTGTATATATGGCACGTGGACCATATTCAATATCTTGCAGTAACCTATAATGGAAAAGGATCTGAAGCTGTGCGCCTGCAACGAACACAGTGTTATAAATCCACTACAGTTTAATAAACATTTTTACAGTTACTTTTAAACAGCACAGTAGTATAGATCTCAATAGTTGTTATTCTGATTATTAATTTTATTGTGCGCCTCCTGTTAGGTTTTGTGGTGGAGGTGGCATTTGGCTTGACTGAGACTCACCTCTTGGCTCTTGCTGTTTGCCTTGATGACTTTGGCTTGTGTTGCCTGGCCTGTATTGTAGGTTCTGGAATCTGTTCTAGGGAGAACTCAAGTGGCTTGGATCTGATTCTTAGGAGGAAAAAGGGATAGGCAAGAAGGTGGTAGGAAGTCCTTTCCTAATTCCAGGCTTTCCGTGACAGCCCAACCTTCTGGAAACGTCTGAGTTATACTCCTCTACTGGACACTCGCAGCCATGGTTGACCCCGGCATGGGGAGCTGTCTGAGGTTCCAGCCACCGGCAGCAGGTGCCGCCAGCCCATCCTCTCGTTCTCAGAGTCTAGATGGGGTGTGGCTCTTGTGTGTGCAGGCCTTGTGGCTCTTGCAGTGGTTCAGTTTCCAGGCAAAAGCAAGGAAGAGCTTTCCCATAGAGGGTCCAGCTATCTGACACTGATATCCTCACTTGAAATACATCAGTTGGGGGAGTTTCCTGGTGGTCCGGTGGTTAAGACTTCAGCTTCCAGCACAAGGGGTTCAGGTTCAACCCCTGTTGTTGTTCAGTCGCTCCATCATGTCTGACTCTTTGCAACCCCGTGGACTGTCCCTTTTCCCTGTCCTTCTCTGTCTCCCAGAGTTTGCTCAAACTCATGTCCATTGAGTGAGTGATGCCATCCAACTATCTCATCCTCTGTCACTCTCTTCTCCTCCTGCCTTCAATCTTTCCCAGCATCAGGATCTTTTCCAATGAATCAGTTCTTTGCATCAGGTGGCCAAAGTATTGGAGCTTCAGCTTCAGCATCAGTCCTTCCAATGTATATTCGGGGTTGATTTCCTTTAGGATGGACTGGTGTGATCCCTGGTCAGGGAGTGAAGATCCCACATGCCTTGTGGGCCAAAATCCAAAACATAAAACAGAAGCAATATGGTAACAGATTCAAGAAATACTTTAAAAATGGTCCACATTAAAAAAAAAAATCTTTAGAAAAATACATTGATTGCAGGAGACCAGAAAGAAATCTTATGAAAAGGCAAGTTACTTTTAGATATTATCCAACAGGAAAGCAGAGTGTTCCAGAGAATCAGAACGCCCTCCAGTAACCCTTAATTTCACTCCCCACTTAGGGTATGTGATTGAAAGATCTGTAAATGCTGTGTGACCTTAAGTTCTACCCTTCAGTGGGATCAGTCTCTTCTTGTACTGCTTATTGTTGGACTCCCGTGAAGCCAAGTTTTCTCCAAGGTGTATTCCATGGATACACTTTTGGATGAGTGATGAGCAAACTATAGTCTGGGGTTTGGGGTGGGGCTCACACACTGCCTAATGTGCTTGCTGAAGTCCCTTATGATCTAATGTTTGGGAATCCCTCATCACAAAGATGGAGGATGTGAGGACTGGAGGATGCAGTGTAAGCCAGCTGCATCCTGCTTCCTCTGCAGTCCTTCTCCCCACGGGCTCCAGTGATGTGCCTGACCTCCAATGGATGGGTTAGATTAACCCCATTCGCGGAAGCAAAGGGATGCAGGCAAAACAAAGTGAGAATTTACACTGCCCCAAGGGAAATACCCTCATTTAAAGGCGGAGGGGATTTCATAGGCTTAAGTGCACACTTAGAACACCAAAACGGATTCTCTTAAATAGGTGCCCTTCTGAGAGTGAGAGAAACACATTAAGCACTTAACAGTCTTTAATTTTTATGTAAATCGGTATTTTTATTCTCCAATTTAAAAAGTGTGGTGTTAAATAAAACACAGATGAAGAAAACCACACACAACCATGCATAGCTTAAGAAAACATTAGACGATTGAATTCTCAGGACAAGTAATTGAAATCTGCAGTCACACCAGAAGCCACGTGTCCCATCCCAAGTTTGACCTGACTCTCTGCCTTCAAAAGTGACCACTGACCGGGGCCCGGGTCCTTTACTCATTTATTCACTATCTGATAGGCATTGATAGAGTATGAGGCACTTACATCAGCCTTTCCTCTTCCATCTGAAGCATTTAGAATGACATGTCAGATATCTAAGACATAGTTCTAAATAAACCTGATTCTCCTGATCAGACATGGTTTGATCCCTGGGTTGGGAGGATCCCTGGAGAAGGGCATGGCAACCCACTCTAGTGTTCTTGCCTGGAGAATCCCATGGACAGAGGAGCCTGACCAGCTACAGTCCATGGGCTTGCAAAAATTCAGACACGACTGAGCACACACACAGAATTTAAGATTCAGCACCTTGTTGGTAATGATGAGAGAGACAGATATGATTAAGTCACAATTTTGTTTGTTTCTATAGGACTTAAACTCTAAGAGCAGCAGACATATTGCAAAGGAAATATTAGCAGTCAAAATGTCAGTGACTTTTTCCCCCTGAATTCTCATATGCCTGGTTATAGTTTTTGAGATGGGAGGAAAGAGAAAAATGCATTTAGAATGTTTGTTTTCTCCACCAGTCTTTTCCTGGGAGAGAAGAGAGAATGAGGCAAAATGAATTCTCTTTCCCCATTTATCTCTCCATCTAGAGATTCCATCCTCTAACAGTTTCCTTCCTCTGATTTAAATGCGATGCTCCTGGAACATGTTTTACGTAGACCCAATAAAACAGGATTAGTCTGATAGCGGTGTGTTCAAACTGGCACAAAATTTGGAGCAAGTGCTATTTCCTACCTGCCAGATGTTGTATCTGGTCAAAGAAAGGTGGGATAATCTATGTTACAATCTCCTGGGCCTTGGTATATTGTGAAATTTAGGGAAGGAACAAAATCAGGATTCAGGCAGAAGGATCTAGAACATGAGAAGAAAGAAAGTTGTGTGCTTACCCATGGGGCTTCCCAGGTGGGACCGGTGGTAAAGAACCTGCCTGCCTGTGCAGGAGATCTAAGAGACGGGGGCTCAATCCCTGGATTGGGAAGATTCTCCTGGAGGAGGGGATGGCTACCCACTCCAGCATTCTTGCCTGAAGAATCCCATGGACAGACAAGCCTGGTAAGCTTCAGTCCATAGGGTTGCAGAAAAGTTGGACACAATTGAAGTGACTTAACATGCACACACACAGCTGCTTACCTACATGTACATTTTTCTAAATATGTGAACCCACTATTTTAAGGCTACTTTTAGTCAGGATCGGGGTGAGGTTCTCAGGGGCATGACTGCTTCAGATAGTGGGATATCATAGGGTTTCACTCTCCAGAAGGAACTGCTGGACCTGTGAGGAAATGGTGACAGGAGTTTGAACTGATCATCAAGCCTTGGAGAATGGAAAGTACTATTCTGAAATAATGAAGGAAAACACAGCACGTTCCTTCCATGGGGGCTAGGATCAAGGAAAGAGCTCCAGGAGTGTCCAGAATTCACCCCTTCGCTGCATGGATGCAGTGTCTTTGTTCATGATTAGCAGAGAGCATGCCTTTGCATGTGACACTGCTGGGCGGCTCTGAAATGACCTCCCACATGGCCCCTGGAGGATGCCCTTAAAATTTTTCAATAAAGCAAGGAACCATAGAAATTGAAAGAACTTATCTTCTTTGTAGGGGGGGGGTTCATTCCTGGGGGGGGTCATTTCCCCCTTGGCCTCACCATGTAAAACCATGGGTAGGTAACAAGTACCAGTGCTGAGAACTGAGACTGCCCTCTTTTGCTGTTAAAGATGACAGAGTCAAGCTTTGGGACATCAGGACATCTGAGCAAACAGTAACTAAACAAGCAGCACATCCTGTACCGTGATGAACGGTCATGTTCAAGAGCAGGAGTATCCAAGACTGGGTGTCCATAAATCCTGAAGTTACTACTCTAACCTTGATGGTTATCTTAGGCTAATGTGACTCGGTAAGGAAGAGCCGACTCACTGGAAAAGACCCTGCTGCTGGGAAAGATTGAGGGCAGGAGGAGAAGAGGGTGACAGAGGATGAGATGGTTGGATGGCATCACCAACTCAATAGACATGAGTTTGAGCAAACTCTGGGAGATAGTGAAGGACAAGGAAGCCTGGTGTGCTCCCGTCCGTGGGGTCAGAAAGAGTCAGACATGACTTAGGAAGTGAACAACAACAAAGTGAGGATTATGTGAAAAATTCAGAGTGTAGCTGAAATATGGGCATATCTTTCAATCTGCAAAGACAAAAGACAATTAAAAAAACACCTGATTTTAAAAGTAAACATTTTTTTCTGAATGTTGAAATAATTATTGAAAATATTTTGCATTTTGTGAGAGTTTATGAAGATGTATTCCCAGGGGAGCTGTCAAAAGTACCATGGTTAGGATAGATCCATTTTAGAAAATTGAAATATTTTTGTTATAAAACTGCTCATTCCTTAGTAGTTGATGTCTCCATCAAGCAGTTGGTTTCCAGGTGGATACAAAAGTAGATGGAAGGGAATCGACTCCTCTGATAAAGTCAATCCAGTGAGAATTTGGACATGACAATATGATTGCCACGCCCAGTAACTTAGTTGCTATTTATACTACATTTGAGATTTGTTTTGAAGGTTAAATAAAATAATAAGAGTGCTTTGTAACAATATATGCAAGCAAAACGCCACTACTAAAGCAAGTGTTCTGTGTATGTCTTTAAATATCTCTTTCTAAGTAATCATCAAGAACATAAAAATGCTACCATCCTTACATTGCAATCACCATTCTGACAAATTCATTCTAGTTATGCAAATCTAAATATGTCCTGTGTATACATTTTCCATGAGAGGAGATATTAAAAACTAAATACTGAATGCAGAAATGTTGCATGAACATTTCACCTTCGCACCTATTTTGCAGGAAAATAGTTTAAAGAAGCCACAGTAGCATGAGCCAAATGACTGCCAACTGGCTGATTCCTTGCTTTAACTTGCTCTGATAGCTGCTGCTCCTGCCTTGAATGTGTTTAAGGGGAACATTTTACCTGGCAAATTTCTCTACTGTGCATTCCACTGTGCTTGGAGAAAACGACATCTTCACATCATGTCAGAGAAAAAACAGCATCCCGCAACCTATTTGTACAATTAGGGATAATTCTATGTAAGTGGAAGCCGATGAGGGCAGAATAGAGTGGTCAGCAGGTCATCTCTCCATGCAGTGTTAATACGGAGACATTCTGGGTGTCCATGCTGTGTTTTAAGCTCTTACCAACTCTCAAGCTTGCCTACTTATTTATTATAAACATTAAAAGCAGAGACCTTCACAAAAGGGCAAAATTAACAGTGAGTGCATTCACACAAAGAAAATGTATTTGAATGAGGTGTCTCTGCTGTTACAGGGATAGTCAGTGGGGTTGTCTCAAAGGGTGTTTGTGCTTTTCTCTAAATGGTTTGACTTTGACAATCAAGAGCATGTAGATTACCTGTACCAGGAGTATGCACATAAGTGGCATTTTTTTGGTTTTAATTTTTACCAATTCCATGAATACTTTTTTTGAGTGCCTACTATGTACTGGGGCTTCTCTGGTAGCTCAATTGATAAAGAATCTGCCTGCAATGCAGGATACCAGGGTTCAGCTTCTGTTTTGGGAAGATCCTCTGGAGAAGGAAATAGCAACCCACTCCAGTATTCTTGACTGGAAAATCTCATGGACAGAGAGAGGAGCCTGGCAGGCTACAGTCTGTGAGGTCACAAGGATTGTACATGACTTAGCAACAAAGCCACTCCTATATACTAGATGTGAATGTCTTTGAAGGACTCAGAGTCTAGCAGAAGATATAAATAAATGAATAACTAGAAATGCTGTATTTGGTGCTGGGAATACACTGGTGGCAAAACATATCAGTGTCAAGAACAGAAAGGATCTGAGACCCTTACTCTCTTTGCAAGCTAACAGGTTAGCCTGGCGATGTCATGAATGGTACCAGAAGACAAAAAATTCTGGTTCAGAGACAAAGGACTATATTTGTTACTCATATCAGGACAGACAGCATAAATCTCATGTTCATATCAGTTCTTCTTGCTCTCCAAATCTTACGGGAAATTGCAGTGAATGTCCACATGAACACCATGTACACAATAGTGAATTTATAGTTTCTACTTCATGAGTGAATCTTACTAATCTATATTTGTCTCAAAATCACTTATTATTAATACATTCAAATTTTCAAATGTATTACTATTTATGTTTGTATTACCATTTATCATTGCAATGATAATGACAGTTATCATATAACTCTGTATTATTAGTGGAAAAAATTTTTAACTTTTATTTATGTATTTATAGCTGGGCTGGGTCTTTGTTGCTGTGTGGCTTTTCTCTAGGTGTGGCGAGCAGGGGCTACCCCTCATTGCAGTGCTGGGGCTTCTCACTGCGGTGGCTTCTCTTGTTATGGAGGATGGGCTCTGGGGCCCACGGGCTCAGTAGCTGTGGCTCCCGGGCTCTGGAGCACAGGCTCAACAGTTGTGATGAATGGGCTTAGTTGCTCTGCGGCCTGTGGAGACTTCCTGGACCAGGGATCGAACCCGTGTCTCCTACATTGGCAGTTGAATTCTTTACCACTGAGCAACCAGGGAAGCCCAGTGGAAAATGTTTTAATCTGTATTTACTTTTTATTTTCAACAAGAATTTTCTTATTTCATATGACCTTCGATTTTTTTTTTCTTGATAAATATCTGAGCTTTACCTTTCCTTTTGTTGGATTTTAAATACCTAATAGAATTCAAATAACTTCTTGATCAATTTTACTAATTTTTATCACTTTATTTACTATATATTTATGTATTCTTCCTCTGCTGTTATTAAGGCTTTGTGTTATTCTTTTTAATTCTTTCTAAATTTAGCACTTATTTTCTGTACTTTTGCTTTTAACTTGTAATTGCTTAACACTGTGGATCTCATTGTATACTGATCTGTTACAGTGTGTATAGTAGGTCACAAGGGGTGTATGGAGTACATGGCAGACACTTATGTACTCAAACAGAATTTACACCTTCCCGTACCTACGATGACATTTCTCTCCTGCTCTTTGCTGTGAGGAGTTGACTTTTGTGATCAGGGAAATGACCTACTTCTTTGCACTTTACTGATTCTCATTAAAAGATGATAAAAAAGAGTATAATAATACATTGAAAAAAATATGGTGCATGAAATATTTTTATTCTTTTATTTAAAAAATTGCAACACTAATGCGTGTGTGTGTGCTCAGTCGTGTCTGACTCTTTGTGACCCTGTGGACTGTAGCCCTCCAGGCTCCTCCATCCGTGGGGTTCTCCAGGCACGAATACTGGAGTGGGTTGCCATTTCCTGCCCTGGGGGATCTTCCCGATTCAGGGATAGAGCCCGAGTCTCCTGTATTGGGAGTTAGATTCTTTACCACTGCGCCACCTAGAGCGCCCCACAACACTAATAGATCATTCTTATAAAGTAGAAATGCAGTAGAATATAAAGGAAAAAACAAAAAAAACTGAGTGTCTCCCTGTCCCCTCACTGACAATACTAAACTGTATTTTTTAAAGAGAATTATTTATTTTTTTAATTAAAAATATGTTTTAAACTTTTTATTTTCTATTGGGGTATAGCCGATTAACAGTGTTGTGATAGTTTCAGGTGAAGTGAAGGGACTCAGCCCTACATATGCATGTATCCATTCTCCCCCAAACTCGCCTCCCATCCAGGCTGCCACAGAACATGGAACAGAGTTCCCTGAGCTGTACGGTAGGTCCTTGCTGGTGATCCATTTCAAATAGAGCAGTGCGTACCTGTCCCTCCCACACTCCCTAATTATCCCTTCCTCCCATCTTTCCCCCCAGCAATCCTAAGTTTGTTCTCTAAGCACATGTATCTCTTTCTGGTAAACCGTGTTCTTAAATCCCTGTCCCCTCCCGTGACCTTCTGTGATTTGGACAAGAGGTCCTATCTCAGGGCTTTTTCTCAACCTGAAGGACGATCCGTAACTGACTTTCCCGTCCTCTTTCTGCTTGCTAACACCCACAGAAGCAATTATACCAAGGCTTTACCCAAGCACTGAACAAGGGCAGCTTGGGGCGGCAGCTTTCCAGGTCTTCAGAAACTTGTCAAGCTAACAACAGAAAAGAGACTGGCCGTGCTGGATCCAGGTCTGTAGATCTGAGAGTTGTTTGGGCAGCAGAACACCCACATCTGTTCTCTTTCCTGGCTCTGTGTCAGTCCTGGGATGGCCGTGCAGTAGTGACGTTAGGGGGTGCTTTGCCCAGAGGCCCCGCTGCTTTTGAAAGGTGGGTTTTCCTACCAAGTGAATATTCTTTTGGTGGTGGGCCAACTGCGACATGCAGTGAACTAACCCGAGGACATTTGAGTGAACTTCAGATGTCCTAAACTGTGATCATGTCCTGCTGAGCAAAATAAGACGATGGGGTGTGTTTTCCTCTTCAGTTTGATTAGGGACGAATTACCAGAGGGCATAACTTTCTACTTTTATGTAGCACCTGTGACATTGCAGATAGAAGACATTTGCACTTTTTGATTGTGAAAGACAAAACCACAACCCTGTAGTTTCTTCATCATGTTTCTTTGGGGATACACTTCCTGTGTCATGTGTCAGGAGAGCAATGGTGTTTTGACGAGAGGCATTGGGCTTCCATTGTGTGGCGCAGCTGGTAAAGAGTCCGCCTGCAATGCAGGAAACCTGAGTTCGATCCCTGGGTTGGGAAGATCCCCTGGAGAAGGGAAAGGCTACCCACTCCAGTATTCTGGCCTGGAGAATTCCATGGGCTGTATAATCAGTCCGTGGGGTCGCAAATTGTCAGACACGACTGAGCAACTTTCACTTTCATCGTTGTCCATAGCAACCATAAAGAGCACGTTATCAGGTTGTTAAGATACTTTAGAGATGAGCCAGGTATTCAAGGTGAAGTAACAGGTGCATAAAAGGGGAAGCAGGGAGGGCTTGTTGGCAGTGCTGGGCATGGAGTGGCTCCGTCTTCATGCCATCTGCCCGCCCTCTGCGTTCACCCAGTGGCTCCAGACCTGGAGGCATTCGCAACTCAACAGGAAACACAAGAGACTCATTAACTGAGATAAAATCGTCTTCAGGTTTCCTGTCTCCTTTGTTGTGGGCTCTGATTTGCATGTGATTTCTGATTTCCTTTGACTTGTGTGACATGTCGGAGTCTTGTCTCCTGAGATCTCTCTCTTGACTCTGAACTGATTACCCAGGGTGACATTGAAAACATGAGAGGCTTCCAGTTTCTAAGGATTGTGGATTTTAAAGACAGGCATTTGTTTGTTCAGTAGAGATGGTGGTCTTGAAGGTGTAATTGGGAGAACTAAGGCTTTTTGTACAAGGAAAGAAAAAATAGAGACACTGGGGAAGATCTGGGGGAGGGGGGCGTTGCTGGGTTTGGGGAAGAGGAAGTAAAGGAAATCTGGTAGCTAAAGGGTGTATCTGAAGAATATTTCCTCTCTGAGCCCCAGTAGGGGACTTCCTTGGTGGCTCAGTGGTAAAGAATCTGCCTGCCAGTGCAAGAGACATGGGTTCAACTCCTGGGTCAGAAAGATCCCCTGGAGAAGGCAACCCACTCCAGTATTCCTGCCTGGAGAATTCTGTGGACAGAGCTGCCTGCTGGGCTACAGTCCATGGAATCGCAAAGAGTTGGACACGACTGAGTGACTAAACAACAAATGCTCCAGTTGGCATCCCACGATAATACAGTAGCCCTTCATGTCCACGGGTTCTGCACCCATGAATTCAGAACCCACAGGTACGGAGTGCCACAGTCCTGCACCATTTAATATTAATTACTTAGGCACTGCAGATGTTGGTATCCGTGGGGTCTTCTGGAACCAATCCCCTGCAGATATTCAGCGACAACTGTATGCAGTGTAAACCCTTTTCCTTCTATCCTCGTGCAAAAATTTCTGAAGACATTGCTTTCTCATGGGTCTGTGCTGTGTGTGGGTGCTCAGTCGCTTCAATCATGTCCAACTCTTCGTGACTGCATGGAGTGTAGCCCACCAGGCTCCTCTGTCCAGGGATTCTCCAGGCAGGAATACTGGAGTGGGTTGCCATGCCCTCCTCCAGGAGATCTTCCCAGCCCGGGGGTGGAACCCGAGTCTCTTGTATCTCCTGCACTGGCAGGTGGACTCTTTACTGTTTAACCACCAGGAAAGCCCCCATTTGTCTGTGGTGAAGTCAGATCTGTTTGTTTATTTTCTGCATTTTCCACCAGAAGTTCCGTAAGGGAAGAAGGACAGCCTTTTCTGTTCTTGGCTTCAGCTCCAACAGCTAGGACACGTGCTTGGTCCAGAGTGCTCCAGTACTTACTGAACAAATGACATTTATTTAGAAATAAATTATTATTTTTATGATTGTATTGACAGATAAATGATTTTTTCCTTATTTTTCATCCCACTTCAAATGCTATCTATTTCTAGCATACGTGGTTTTTAATTTTTTTTCTTATGATAAAAAAATATAATTTCCTTAATGTTTTTAAAATACAGAAAAATGTGGGGCAGGGAAAGCACAATTTCATCTGCCATAGGAAACCATTAGCTCTTTTACATTCTTCTAGTCATCTTGTGTGTTTTTATATAGCTGAAGTTAACTATAGCATCATTCTGATAATTCATTCTAGCTTGTGTTTTAAGGCAACACAGATATAGCAAGCTCATAGAACCACGACACAACTAAGCTTTTGGAAATAATATCCCATTGATCCTATTTTCTTTCCACATCTGCTTGATGAAACTTAGAGCTTGGGGAGGCATTGCTTGCAAGGGAGTCTGGGGAATGGAGTTGTAGCACACCAGACTTATTCTTGAGTATTATTTCTTATATTTTTATTTCCTTTATCTAGAATGCTTTTCTTGCTGCTGTTCACAAAAGTGATCCATTGACATATTTTAAGTTGCAATTCAAAAGTCACCTCTGCAGAGAAACCTCACCTGCTCAGTGACCCCCACATGGCCCTTTCTGAGTAAAACCCACCAGGTAGTTCATTTCCTCTGTAGTGTTTCTGACCATCTGTAATTACTGTGTCTCTTGACTCTCTAATCCCCTAGAATATAAGCTCCAGGAGGGCAGGAACTTTGTTTTATTCTGTACTGTATCCACAGGACCTAGCATTTGGCCAGGACTTTACATATTTTATCCACATTTGTTTCTGATGGATTCACCAAGATTGTAACTTTAGACTTTTTCCAGCTTACCACCTTAAGAACTGCAGCAATGGGCATCTTTGCACAAAACTGTCTACGTTTCTGACAGTTTTCTTGGTTTAAGAAAAGATGAGCTATTGGATAATCAGGTTGGGAACATTTTGCATTTGCAGAACTGTTTTATAAGAATACTGTTTCAGTTCAGTTTCCTGCCAGCAATGTGTGAAAGCTTCCATCTTATCTCATCACCACTGGAACTGAATATTTTCATGTTTAAATCCTTGCTAATTTTTTTTCTCATGGAAGTGCAGAGGTTTTTTTTAATAATTATAAACATTTTTCAAGTTTTAGAATATTATGAATATTCATTCTTGGTCATATTTTTAAAAACAAAATTTACATCGTTTTGTTTTATGCTAGAAGTTTTCAATGCTTATGTAGTCAAAGCCATTGATTCTTTCCTTTGTGACTTTTTTTATTGAAAGAAAGTTTTATCCAGACAGCAGGAGAATATTCAGTCTTTAATTCTTTGATGTTTTCAATATTTCAGTTCTTTGAGATACTTTCTGTATCAAATTTATATTCATGAATTATATTTTAGGGGCTTTTAAAGTTATCTTCTTTATCAAATTTGAAACTGGCTTATATTAGTAGGAAATGAAAAAACATCGGTTTAGAAAGTAAACAGAACACAGACAAAAAGGAAAGACCATAAAACTAAAATGGTTTTATATCTTATGTATTTGTCTGTTCTTGTTCCAGCATCGAGCAAGTCTGAAAATCACATTTGAACACTCCCCCCACATTTTAACTGTATTTGCAACATAAATTATTATAATGTTCATGCTCTAAGTGGAATAATGCCAGCAAACCTGGTTTGCTTAGCACAATGTTGTGATTGCCTCAGTATCAATTTATTGGATAATATTATTGTTATCCAGTACTCTTGCCTGGAAAATCTCATGGATGGAGGAGCCTGGTAGGCTGCAGTCCATGGGGTCGCGAAGAGTCGCACACGACTGAGCGACTTCACTTTCACTTTTCACTTTCATGCATTGGAGAAGGAAATGGCAACCCACTCCAGTGTTCTTGCCTGGAGAATCCCAGGGACGGGGGAGCCTGGTGGGCTGCCGTCTATGGGGTCCCACAGAGTTGGACACGACTGAAGCGACTTAGCAGCAGCAGCAGCATTATTGTTATTGGAGGGTGAGGTTGGAACATGGACCTAACTGCATCCTTGAAACTGATCACAGTGACTTCCAATAAGTGAGGAGGAATGCGGGGAGGAATTTGATTTTAGCCGTACGGCATGCCAGTCATCCTTAATGCCTGACTCTAGAGTGAATGGAAATAATATGCCCTCCTGTGAGTCCTTTAAGTGCTAATGTATCAGCTGAAACCCTTAGACGAATCTCTTTGAAAAGCAGTGTTCTCCAATTTCCTGTTGCTGCCTTCAGGTTGAAATTAAAATCACCAATATTTTATAACTGTGAATAGTTACTATAATAATTGATTTAATTTAATTTAACAATGTGCCTGCTAAGGCATAGATTATGCAGTGACCTTGAAAGAATGAAGAATATTAGAGGAATTAAATATGCCCTATGCTGATTTCTTAGTTTTCCTAATTTATTGGCTTTTCTTGGAATAGTCATTCTCTTCTCCTCTATTTTGGAAAAAAACAGAGCCCCAGGAATAGAATAGAATAGAAGATGATTTTAATTTGAAGAAACTATGGGTTTATCTGTTTAGGTATTATACATGAGAACTGTGAAAGGAAGTTCAGAATTGAGCATGCAGAGAAAGTAATTGAGTGTCTGATTGTGTGGCAGACAAAACCCTAAGGTCACATCCTTGGATAGTCCGTTCCCTATTGAGTGGAACCTGTGAGTTGCCTGTAACCAGTAGAATATGGCAAAAGTGATGAATCTTACGGACAGAGGAGCCTGCCAGGCTACAGTGTGTGGGGCTGCAAAGAGTTGGACACATCTGAGTGACTGAACACTGTTTCTTATGGGTTACTGGAAAAGGGAGATTATACTAAGACCTTGTCAAGTCCTTGAAAGGAAGATTCAGGCCTTCTCTGAAGTTAGAGAGTCAAAGCATCAGATCTTCCCCACTCCCCCATATTCCCCATGGCTTTGAAGAAGCAGGATGTCATAAATCTTACAGCCACCAGGAAAGGAATTTTACCAATAACCAGAGGGAGCTGGCAGGTGGACCTTTCCCTATTTGAGCCACCAGATGAGAACACAGCCAAACCTACACCTTCATGACAGCTTTCTGAAGCTCTGATCAGAAAGCCTAGCTAAGCTGCATCCAGAATTCTGATCTGCAGAAGCTGTGAGATAAGGAATGGGATAGGCTTTCAGTTCGTGGTCATTTGTTGTGCTGTCAGAGATAATTAAAACAAGCAATCCCCAGGATGGCATCAGCTAAGGCAGGGAGAATTCACTTCTCTGACACAAGATGTGAAGTTCCTTTCACTCTCAGTTTGCAGATTAATTTGAATGGTGTTGTTCTAATTTGAAATTATGCTCATGTCTAAAGAATGATCCGGTCTGATACTCCTTCTATTTCTTTCCTTGTGAACACTTTTTTTTTTTTTTTTTTGAGGATTATGTTTTGTTTGATGGAAGTTACTGAAGGCTTAAGCCTGGACAACAGTCTCTTAAGATAGCTCTCCTGTGGACAATTTTTATTAAGAGAGACTGATAAAGATATCAAAAGGATTATTCTTGAAAGAATACCCCCTCTGACTAATAGCTGTACTTACTTCTCTGAGTTTTGAACTTCTTTACGATTCTACTACTCTTTTACTTTTTGTCTATTCTCATTTAAGCCATTTTGCCTCCGAGCTCAAGCTTTCCAGTTGTCTTCGTGTTTGGCGACCTGATCTCCTTTTCCCCTTGTCATTTGTCCCTGGTCTTTGCTGGATGATGCTGAGTTTACCCTTCAAGTCTACGTGCTCAGGGTGCTTATTTCAGTTTGTATCCTCTTTCCATTCCCGTTCTGGGTTCACTCTTAACCCTGCCTCGTTGCGTCTTCCCCATGCCACTCAGCATTCGAGAAATTTCTGTCTCCTTTCCTCTTTAAAATTTATCTCCACTGTAGAATTTCATTTTCTGCTTGGCAAAGTTCAAATTTAGATATGTGGAGCTTAGGCCTGTTCCTTTGTGGGATTCAAGTTTTGTGTTTACTCTCTTCAAGAAGTGAACAAATCGATATGCAGCTTTGAGTGAGCACAGGATTTCTCATCATCATTGGATGGAAGATCACATATGAGCATCTCACCTGAGCTCTAGGATTGTGGACAGTGAATTATAGATTGTAAGTGAGCATGAAGACCATTCCCAGTATAGGTATGGTCCTTTGGAATCAGAAGCATTGCAGGGGAACTTGGTTTTTCTTTGATCAGAGGACATCTGCTATAGATTAAATATTTGTGTCCCCCTTCCCCCCAGATTCACATTTTGAAATCCTAATCCCCCAGGTGATAGTACTAGGAGGTGGTGCCTTTGGAGGTGATAGATCATGAGGGTGGACCCCTCATGAATAGGATTAGTGCCCTTATAAAAGAGGCCCTAGAGCAAACATGCTCCTCTCACCACATATTGTTGTGTTCAACTCCTTGTGACCCCATGCCAGGCTTCCCTGTCCTTTACTAACTCCCAGGGTTTGCTTAAACTCATATTCTTTGATTCAGTGATGCTATCTAACCATCTCATGCTCTGCTGCACTCTTCTCCCTTTGCCTTCAATCTTTCCTGACATCAGGGTCTCTTTCCAGTGAGTTGGCTTTTCACATCAGGTGGCCAAAGTATTGGAGCTTCAGCCTCAGCATCAGTCCTTCCAATGAATATTCAGAACTGATTTCCTTTAGGATGGACTGATTGGATCTCCTTGCAGTCCAAGGGACTCTCAAGAGTCTTCTCCAACACCACAATTCCAAAGCAGCAATTCTTTGGTGCTCAGCCTCCTTTATGGCCCAACTCTCACATCTGTACATGACTACTGGAAAAACATAGGTTTGACTAGATGGACCTTTGTCGGCAAAGTGATGTTTCTGCTTTTTAAGATGCTGTCTAGGTTTGTCACAGCTTTACTTCCAAAAAGCAAGCATCCAAATCTGTCGACATCATGATCTTCGAATATCCAACTGGCAGAACTATAGGAAATACATTTTTATTCTTTGTAAGCCACTCAATCTGTAGTTTTCTGTTATAGCAGCCTGAACTGATAAGACAGTCTTCTCTCTGGAGTCTGTTTCTCCTCTATGATTACCTTCCCTTCAGTCCCTCTGTGTGCCAAGGTCTCCTCTAGTTCTTGCATCTGTGCTTCATCCTCCAAATCTGGGACTCGGAATATATTATAATAGACATTATAAGAATTGCTTGGGTGTTTCCTGTACCAGGACATAGCGGTGGCTTGGTGTCCTGCCCATTTGTGGGGCAGGAAATACTTTTATTTGTGCTGGTGAATTCATTTTGTCTGGGTTGTCTTTCTTTACTAAAAATCTTGCATTCTTTTTCGTAACAAACATTTAGTGACTAATTATGTTTTTCCAGGCAGTTTACAGAGGGCTGTGGAGAGTTTAAAGATGAATAAGAGTTGCCTTTCTCCTCCCAGATGTAGTAAATGTGAGACCTACTGGGAAGGTGACATTGATGTTTGGTGGGTACACATCTGCTGTGGCATAAGGTCCGTACTTGGCTAGACATACTAAAAATGAGAATTTTGGGCTTTCGAGCTTGAGACACAAAAAAGACTTGTGTGTGATTCTTGTGCAAAAGAAAGTTTAATAAAATTATTACTTGGTGACAAAATAACATTATTGTTATCATGATGATAAAGATAAGATGTAACACCAGAAATTCTCCCAATTTCTTGTTATGTCTTTGCTGCTGCTAAGTCGCTTCAGTCGTGTCCGACTCTGTGCGACCCCAGAGACGGCAGCCCACCAGGCTCCCCCGTCCCTGGGATTCTCCAGGCAAGAACACTGGAGTGGGTTGCCACTGCCTTCTCCAATGCATGAAAGTGAAAAGTGAAAGTGAAGTTGCTCAGTTGTGTCCAACCTTTAGCGACCCCATGGACTGCAGCCTACCAGGCTCTTCTATCCTTGGGATTTTCCAGGCAAGAGTACTGGAGTGGGGTGCCATTGCCTTCTCTGGTTATATCTTTAAGAGAGTATTATAATTTTAAAAGAAGAGAGTATTTTAATTTTAAAAGAGAAATCATATGCTCTTTAAAATTATTTTCATTAATCAAAAAATTAGTATCTGTTTTAAGATTAGAATTCTTGTGCTTTTGTAATTCTCTCATACTTGTAAGTCTGAAGCTTTTAATATGGTCTTTCATAATTATACTTGAGATTAATTGAGAACCATTGACCCAGTGAAATCAAGTTCTGAAATTGACTTACCAGTAATGAATTCTTGATAAGGATGTATTATTCATATCTGCGGTAATTATTTTGGACTAACGATATTCTAGATTAAATTGATCTTGGAAAATACCTTACATGCAATACTTCCTGATCTCAAGACACAACTCAGTAATGAGTAATATAGAGTAAATTTTATATTCTTGCAATAACTGGGAATGAGGTGCTGCCCTGAGTGTGTATAGAAATACATATACAGCATTCATTTGTCTAATATTTGAATTTATTTGTATGTAATTAGTACCCTAAATTGTAATACCTTCTGCATTGCTAACCATTATTTTGTGTCATGAGATTTTAAACATATCTCATGTTTAACATACGTTCTTTGTTTTCATGTGATGATGGGTAAGTGAGGACACATTCTAAAACAGCAAAAGCAAAATAGCTTATATGGAAATATTCCATTCTGTGCATCCCCATCTTTTTGCATGGTATAAAGTGTATTGATTGGTTTTTGAAAACTTTATAACTAAATATGTATTTATTGCTGGATTAAAGATAAAAGTGGTCAAGATGTTGGCCTCTGTTAAAAACCTGCTAATTTTCATCATTGGAATTATTATGACTTTATATCCTTCAGTAAATAGAATAAAAGTCTCCCTTGGCAAAAATAAGTTACTCAAAGCAAATTAATTCTTCCTGGTCAGCAAGGTGCTATTCCATGAATCCTGTCTAATTAGTTTAATTTTTTTAGTTAGGAATCATTTTTAGGAGTTCATTTTCTGAAAGTGTCTCATTTCTCTTTTTTATATCATTTGTGTAGTGAGAGGAATATATTTATAAGTGATGATAAATGTTAAAACAGATTACTTATCTCTAGTAATACTTACACCTGTTAATATATGAAATTTTAATTTTCCTTCTAACTGTTCAAAATCACTTGCATTTAACATCTGAATTTCAATTCCTTTTATATCCCTTTTATGTGAAAGTGTAACCTTGAATCTAAAACAACCACTGAAAACACCGCCTTAAAAACTCAAGAACTTGAAGATACGTGGCTGTGGCGTGTGCACACCCTCACGTACCTGAACTTGGGTGACTTTAGTTCCTTCCATCTTTGCCTCTGATGCCCCTGGGCTAGAGGAGCCTGAACTCATATTATCAGGCGCTTTAACACTGGCCGCCAGAGGGCTCCCATATTCCTTCCATCTTAGTATAAAAATACAAAGTGCAACAGCTCCTGAAATTCTCCATCAAACAAAAAGTGTTGTAGTATTTATGATAAAGTTATCTTTGGGAGGAAAATGATCCAAACTCACTGTGTTCTTACAAAATGACTTCAAGGAACAAACTTGAGAAATTCACATTTTCATGAAAGCAAAGCGATGACTTTGTGTGGTTGGTCTTGTTTTTGTTTTTGGAGACCGTGGAACAGACTGACAATTCTAAAGACAGTACTCAGCAACTCCATTGAAAAAAATATTGACATTAGCTATTGTGTGCATAAAACCGTTATATATTTATAAATGGTATAAAATATGATTCTAGTCATTGGAGTACAGGACAAGTAGACTTGTAGATTATCCTGAAATGGAACTCTGGGTATTTTTGTTAGCCTAGCTTTTGGTATTTCATGCAAGGGTGGGATTTCTTTGGGTGGTCGTTGTGGTAAGAGGAATAATGTCACAAGTGATGTATGTTTCAACTGGAGAGGAAGGAAAGGGTTGCTTTCTTTGTGGCTCTTTCCTCTGGTTCTTTCTGTGCTAACTGAAAACCAGTCCCTGGGGCTGAGACTTTGCCAGGTAACTCGAAGGGTTTCTAAAAAGCAGCTACTGCATTTGTCATTCTCCTGTTTTCTTTAAATTGAGATTTAATTTATTTTTATTTGTTATTAATTTTTAATTTAATTTTTTGGCCATTGGGCTTCCCAGGTGGCACTAGTGGTAAAGAAGCCGCCTGCCAATGCATGAGACATAAGAGACTCGGGTTTGATCCCTGGGTTGGGAAGATCCCCTGAAGGAGGAAATGCAACCCGCTCCAGTATTCTTGCCTGGAGAGTCCAATGGACAGAGGAGCCTGGCTGGCTACAGTCCATGGGGTTGCAAAGAGTCGGACACCCCTGAAGCGACTTGGCATACACAAAGCCTGTGGGATCTTAGTTACCCGACCAGGGATAGAACCCACCCCTTCCTGCACTGAAAGCCCAGAGTCTTAACCACTGGACCACCAGGGAAGTCCCCTATTTTTTTTTTTTTTTTTGCGATCGCTTGTCTGCCTCTGACAATCCAGGCGCTATCCCCAGAGTTTATGTCTGCAGGCATATTTCTGCCATGAGGTGGACAGTAGGGTTAGCATTTAAAGGGAAGGTTGTAATTCACAGCAAAACAAACTTTGAAAACAAGAATGTAAAGAAATTCTTTGAATTCAGGTGAAACACTTCAAATGAGTCTCTAGATTGATCTTATTCCGTGATGTTTTTAAACTTCAATTTATCATCAGTCACTGAAAATGTGATCTAACTATTCTACCTCTTTCAATTACTTTTTTCTCGAATACATCAGTCATTATTTCTGCGCTTAAATGTGCATCAAGGAGAATAACAACATGGAGGGCCTGCTTAGCTCAATTATACACCCACACCTCCATGCCGTCTTTTCGACTGTGAGACTGCAATATTGTCTTACAGAAGAAAATAAAACAATCTGTTCCCCCTTTCATCCATTATGTTCCTCTGGTCTAAGGATTATTTTGTGTTTTCTCTAGAGAAAGATAATTTAAAAATAGAGCTAATTTTGTTTTATCTTGTACTTATCAAAATCGTTTTAAAGCAGCATTATGAATTCTGTTTTAATCTGTGCTTTTGAAGTGATATTTTGCGATGCACACTTTTTCTGAAGCCTCGTCTGTTCCAATGGTTCCCGTCTGCCCATAAGATGAAAGGAAAAGTGAAAGTTGCTCAGTCTTACCTGACTCTTTGCGACCCCATGGACTATACAGTCCATGGAATTCTCTAGGCCAGAATACTGGAGTGGGTCGCCTTTCGCTTCTCCACGGGATCTTCTGAACACAGGGATTGAACCCAGGTCTCCTGCTTTGCAGGTGGATTCTTAACTGGCTGAGCCTCCAGGGAAGCCCTCTCCGCACGATATTGGTGATTGAAAAACACTACAGTCCTTAGGCTTAGATTACCACATCTCCTTGAAAGGTGCTTAGAAATGATCAGAGGGTAAAATTTAGTTTGGAAGTTCAGGTAGAGTCAGTTATGGTTACAACCGTTTGGAAGTTCAGGTAGAGTCAGTTATGGTTACAACCAGGTAGTAGCCAATCTAGAGCCGCTCAGCCCGGTGATTCACTGGCTTGTGTTTGCTGCCACTCTTGCTCAAGGAAACCCAAACTGTTGCAAGTGGTAATTAACTGCATTTGAAACCATTGTTTATCTCTAGCTCAAAATATGTGTCAGCAAAAGAAAAGATAAAAAAGATTGATAGCAACTATATATCGCCCGAGCCCACAAATTATTAAAATTCTCTTGTGTTTTATATTCCCTGTGGAAGCCTTTGAATTAAAAATGAAGGACAGTCTTTTTAGTGAGATAGGTTTTGCTTAGCAAAGTCTGCTCATTGTCCTACCATTTCTAAGTTCCTCTTATTTAGAAATGAAAATACCTGGAAATGTTTTCATTAATATAGCCAAGCAGTTTTACATAAAGCAATTGGTTCCTGCCTTTCCTGAATCATTCAGTTCTGAAATTCAGTATGTTTCGATGCTTCTCCAGATGTATGTATTTACCATTTAGAAAAGAAAGTGCGTCCCTCTCTAGACTCCGTGAAATCAAATTGGCATGAAATGAACTTTGGCTCCAAAGCTTCTGCTGACATTTATTTGCAAAGGTTTCTGTGGCCAATATTCCTGCTGCCGAGGTGACATTAAACCTGGCTGGTCACCAGGGAGAACTGTGGCTTTTCTCTTCACTCATTCCGGGTGTGAGAAAAAAGGAACTACTTCAGGATATGCCAACCTTGTTTGATTTGGCTTTTTCTGCCCCAAGCAATCCTTGATATTTACATTTCAGCAAAAGACCAAAAAAACTAAAATAAAATAAAAAACTGAATTCCCAGCACCAGGGAGACAATAATCAGGGGGAGAACTTAACACTGCCTGGCTTTTTCTTAAAATGTATGTTAAGTCCCTCTTCCTAAAGCCTCTGATGGTACGTAGATGCCTTGTGTGCTGGGGCTGTTGATGTCGATCATTTTTATCCCTGGATTTGGGGTATCTTTAACATAAAATATAAACATTTATCTTAGAATTCTGGTTCCCAGTCTTGACTGGGAATGCTTTTTAATTCCTAATGCTCAGGCTGCATCACAGACCAGCTGATCAAAATGTCTGTGGTTGGAACCAGGAGACCAGTTTTTTAAACCTCCTAGGTGCCTACAGTATGGAGCCAAGTTCAAGAGTCACTGTCTCATAAACCCACATCCCCAAGTGATGTCATCCGTCTTGATGTGCGTAGCAGATGAGGACCCTAGGCTACAGGTCTAGATGTTCTGGAAATGCATGGTGTTTTCTTATAACTTGATTTAATTTTAATAACAAGTTGCACACTCCAACCTGTGTAATTCGGCCACTGTGGGGGAAAGTTGATCTTAGCTAATTTAGGTTTCTTTCTTTCCCTAGGATTGCAAGTGAGTTTCAAGGGAATTGAAACTAGCTGGAGAGGGTGCTAGTCCAGGCTGCTTCTTAACCCCTTGCGCTGGCCTTAGCCAAAAGGACATCAGCGTATCTGTCCAGCGATGGGTCTGTGGTCCACCGGGTCTCCTAAGCACTTCCCCTCCGCCTTGCTCCATCCCACATGAAGGGCTCTCTTTCTCCCGTGCTGGGTGGTGTGTGAGGCATTGAGGTGAACTGGCTGAATCTGCCCTGAAGCCCCATCCAACATTTTTCTCTTCCGCATCTTCTCCACACTTGCAAAGTGGCTCCCACGAGGTTTGCTGTTTCAGACAGAATGAGAGAGATATTGAATGAAAATATTAAGAAAGGAACCAGAATTAAACTGGAGCTTCTGGTCAGCAAAACCAGAGTCTCCTCTTCGTCTTTAGACAAAAGCTGTACATTCCTTTTTAGTTGAAAAGAAACCATAAAAAGAAGCCTCTTGTCTTGAAGCAGTTTTTTCACATGGGAATGTTTGATTGAAAATTATCATTGATAAGTATATTACTATCAAAGTTCAACTTCACATTTTTTGCTGCTGCTGCTGCTGCTAAGTCGCTTCAGTCGTGTCCGACTCTGTGTGACCCCATAGACAGCAGCCCACTAGGCTCCCCCGTCCCTGGGATTCTCCAGGCAAGAACACTGGAGTGGATTGCCATTTCCTCCTCCACGTTTTTTTGCTAGACACGTCTAATTTGTCTCTGTTTCCTCAGGTACCTTTGTCATTTGTCTGCACAGGATGAATCACCTTTAAGATTGTATCAACTGGTGCCACCTCCACTGGATCAGGCAGACTTGTGTTAATCCCATTGGTGCTTCCTCTCTTATCATTGAGAAATTCTCCCTAATTATTGATGTGGGTGAATTACTTCATTTTAGAGAATGTTTGAAGCTGATTTATTGATGATTTCTTAATTAGTATCTTTACTGAGTACGCCTCAGCTTGTCTAACTCAGTTCTGCATAACTTTGGCCTTCAGAAAATATGATTCTCCCTTACAAAGTCCAAGTTAAATATGCATAGCTTTTATGTTTCTATTGTTGTAACCACAATATCCACTAATCATGTGCCTGTTATGTACCAGACACCATGTTCCTACCTTACAAAGATTGTCTTGTTTAGTTTGACAGTCTCCATTTTACTGTCAGATGAGGAAACTGCTCAAAACACTTGTCCAGGTTTATTCAGCTTGATAATCACAGTTAGGACCTGCTTCACACTCTTAACTATTAGACTTAGACATACAAATTAAGGCAGTTCTTGATGTTTGAAATGTTATTGTACACATATGCATGTGTGTGTGTGTGTGTGTGTGTGTGTGTGCTCAGTCATGTCCGACTCTTTGTGACCCCATGGACTGCAGCACACCAGTTTCCTCTGTCCTTCACTGCTCCCAGAGTTTGTTCAAATTCATGTCCATTGAGTTGGTGATGTCATCCAACCATCTCATCCTCTGTCACCACCTTCTCCTCCTGCCTGCAGTCCTTCCCAGTATCAGGGTCTTTTCCAATGAGTCAGCTCTTCGCATCAGGTTCTAAAAATTAAATATGTTCAAATTCATAGTGGAATTTCAAGAGAAGCTTGGAAATGTTTTGGAAATAAACCCTTTGGAGGTAATGTGATCGGTACTATCGAGACTTCCACAGAAAGTGTCTTGATCCTGTGTCTGATATGGGGGATTGTGCTTAGGGGACCTTGGTCTAACCCAGAGCTGCCCGATGGAACAGGAAGCTTGATGGAGCCTTCTTTCTCTGCACTGACCAGCATGGTACCCTCTTTGCCTCTTTTCTTTTCTGTTGGCCGCTCTGCATGGGGAATCTTAGTTCCCCAACCTCTACTGCAGGAGGATGGAACCCAACTCTCCTTCAGTGGAACCTTGGAGTCTTAACTACTGGACCAGCAGGAAAGTCCCATATTTTCTTCTTCTCTTCTTTTCTTTTTTCTTATCATTTTTCTTCCTTTTCCTCTTTTTGTTGAATAAAGCAAATAAACACAAGCTTTGGCATCAGACAATGTTTAATTCCTAATAATAATAATCTGAGTAAATAACTGAGTTTTTCCTTTCTAAATGCAAGTAAATAGTAGCACCTACTTGTATGGTTATTTTTAGGATTAATGGGATGATCCTGTAGAGTTATTGCTATACATCATCTGTTCATGGTGATTTGATCGTGGTGATGGTCCTACTTCCCCAGTGCAATGGTAAAGAATCCACCTGCAATGCAGGAGACACAGGAGATGTGGGTTCAATACCTGGGTTGGCAAGATTCCCTGGAGAAGAGAATGGCAACCTACTCCAGTATTCTTGCCTGGAGAATCCCATGGACGTAGAAGCCTGGCCAGCTACGGTCCATAGGGTCGTAAAGAGTTGGACATGACTGAAGCAACTTAGCATGCCTGTATGCTTGCACTAGTGGTAACATTAAAAACTGGTAAGAGAAAGGTTTGCTACAGATTTCAAAGAACTTGTACTCAAATTCCCATCTTCTGTTTTCATTTGCTTTTCTTTCTGCACTATCGTTTTGCATCCTAAAAATAAATAAAAGTCTCCAATTATAAATGTGGGGCTTCATTAATAAAACTTCCCACTACAAAAGAAAACAATAACATACCAGAACCAGTGATTTAGTATGACCAAAATTCCAGAAATTGATTTTTCAATAGTCTGCTCTGTTTTTTTTTTTTTAAAACAGACCCTTAGCAGTGCTTTTTAGAGGGCAGCATTTGTTTTGTGTTATCTGCAATTGGAAAGTTTCAGCCCAAGCCCCAGCAACGAGTGCAGAAGGGGCGAGTGATAGAGGAAACCTGGTATTGTTTAGGGAACATAAACTAAAGAAGTCATCTCTTGGCCAGGACACATGCCAAGTCACGAATCAACTTCCACCCTCCACTGTGTCAAAGCTCCGTGGAGGAGATGGCATCTAGTCACACTCCCAAAAAATAATCATCACTGTGTTCAGGGTGTCCTGCTGACTCCACGGGGCTGGTGGCAGGATGCTGGAGACATTGCAAGGCTGACTCACTGCAACCAAGGGACTTAGCACATGGCAGGAAAGGAGAGCAAATTTAAGCTGAGAGTACACGTGATTTGCTAAGATTCCAAAGCAAGAAGAGTGGAACCAGAGCGTTGCTGGGCACATCACTCGTCTGTGGGGCTAGAGAAGGAATACAGGATACCAGCAGCCAAGACCGGCTTCCAGGCAAACAGGTTGGTGTCTTGGTCTTGAGAAGGAGATGGAAACGAACAACAGGCAGGCTGAAAAAGTGGCCAACTCGCTGCCTTCTGTCTGCTCTGGTACAGTCCTTTTGGATCTGACTCCTGTCTTAAATAAAAATGCTACTCGAGAGATATGATTTTGGTAGAAATTAAAGAAGAAAGGACTACCAAATGAAGGAATGATAAGAAATTCTGCAGTGGAAGAATATTTACAAACTCTGGGTGGACCCAGACCAACAGACCTTTGCTAATATGGGAGCCGTGTTTGGTGACATATGGCTTGGAGTAATATTGGAAAGTTATTCCATATTCATTAGTTCATTCGAGGCTTCCATGGTGGCTCAGCGGGTAAAGCATCCACCTGCGATACAGGAGATGCAGGAGATGTGGGTTCAGTCCTTGGGTCAGGAAGATCCCCCGGGGGAGGAAATGACAACCTACTCCAATATTCTTGCCTGGGAAAGTCTATGAACAGAGGAGCTTGGTGGGCTACTGTCTGTAAGATTGCAGAGATTTGGACACGATGGAGCACGCATGCATGTTATCTAAGAGTACTAAAAAGAAAAAAAGCTCATCAACTCATTAGTTCATTTGTTCTTGTACTTACTCATTTTTTAGGCACTGTGGTAGAAGTGGGAGACCTAGCAGGAAATAAAACTGGGTAAAATTCTCTGCTCATTTTTAGCTTTCATTGTAATATGGGAAACAGACCATAAGCTAGAAAATAAGCAAAAATAAAGTATGTTAGATGGTGATAAATCCTACAGAAAATTGAACAGGCAGGTCGATTAGGGATTGATGGGCTGAGGAGGACCGTGGTGTTACATAGGGTGGCCAGGAAGGACTGACAGTTGCCAACGACCTTCCTTTGTATTCAAGGACAAGAAGGCGGCAGTGTGGCTGGGATGCAGGGAATGAGGGGCAGGGGCTGGAGCTGACGTTGGAGGAGCAGTGGGTGGGGCCAGGGACACGGTAGAGTCTGATGGAGACACAGCAGAGACCTGGACCTGGATGAGGGCCCTGGCAACTATGAAAGAAAGTGAAAGTGAAGGTCGCTCAGTCATGTCCGGCTCTTTGTGACCCCATGGACTGTAACCTTCTAGGCCCCTCTGTCCATGGGGATTCTCCAGGCCAGAAGTCTGGAGGGGGTGGCCATTCCCTTCTCCAGGGGATCTTCGCAACCTAGGGATTGAACCCAGGTCTCCCGAGTTGCAGGCAGATTCTTTCTCTCTCAGCCACCAGGGGAGCCCGAAGGCATCGACAAAGTCTTCATGCCCTCAGGGATGCTGAAGGGCTTCCCGGCCCCCTTTCCTGACAGATTATTCATCCACAATGAGCTCAAGTAAAATCGTGATCAAAACTCTATGCTGATTATGTCTGTCCCTCTAGCCTAGTTATTTTTCATCTGGAAAACTACACTAAAAAAAAAATGTAAAAGATGAGACTCCTATTATTCCATCCAGTTTTTACTTCTATTGTCCTAGCCCTGGAGCTTATGATTTCTGTGACTCATATGGCATATCATGGAGGAATCTGAGTCCAACTGGAGATGCCAATAAAGTGCTCTCAAAAGTGACATATATATACTACCACATGAGAAATGGGCTTCCACTGTGGCTCAGTGGTAAAGAACCTGCCTGCCACGGAGACATAAGAGACATGGGTTCAATCCCTGGGACAGGAAGATTCCCTGGAGGCGGGCACAGCAAAGCACTCCAGTATTCTTGCCTGGAGAATCCCAAGGACAGAGGGGCCTGGTGGGCTACCGTCCATGGGGTCGCAAAGAGTCGGACATGACTGAAGAAACAGCACACACGCACGTGTGTGGAAAATAGATAGCTCATGGGAAGCATCTGTAGAGCACAGGGATCTCAGCTCAGTCCTCTGTGAGGACCTAGAGGGGTTCGATGGGAGAGTGGGAGCAGGGCTCAGGAGGGAGGTCATACATGTATTCTTACAGCTGATTCACATTGTTGTACAGCAGAAACTAACACAACTTTGTAAAGCAACTCTATTCCAATTAAAAAATATTGAAAAGAGATAAAACTTCCCTAGAAGCATGGTTTTCGAAGAATGATATGGATGACTGCCTTGTGGGAGGCATGGAGGTTAGGAGTGAGAGACCAGTTGACCAGCCTTTCCACTGATGGAAGAAAAATGTGGTGAGGTTCGTAAGTGCAATGCTGAGGGAGGTTCATCCACTCAGCAGAATTTATTGAGCATCTACTGTGTTCTAAAATGTCCCATGTATAGGGTTCTGGGCTTCCCAGAAGCTTCCCAGAATTCTTTAGTGGTAAAGAATCTACCTGCCACTGAAGGAGATGCAAGAAACATGAGTTCCATCCCTGGGTCGGGAAGATCCCCTGGAGAAGGGAATGGCAACCCACTCCAGTATTTGTGCCTGGAGAATCCCATGGACAGAGGAGCCTGGCAGGCCACAGTCCATAGGGTCGAAAAGAGTTGGACACGACTGAGTGACTGAGCATAGGGTTCTAGGTACTAGAACAAGTCAGGGCTCCTTGCACTCATGATATTTATCTTCAATGAAAATAAAGAAAAGTCAGATTTGAGGAGCCTTAAACCAGACACTGGAGAAGGAAATGGCAACCCATTCCAATATTCTTGCCTGGAAAATCCCATAGACAAAGCAACTTGGCAGGCTAATTGTTCATGCGGTCACAAAGAGTTGGGCACGACTAAAGCGATTTAGCACAAACCCAGACACAGGAACACATTTTATTAATCCAGGCAGAAAAAAAACCAAAGAACACGAACAAACAGTAGCAATTGCATACAGCCTTAGAGTTAGGAAGATGAAGCCGTGTCTTCAAAGGAAAAGAGACTGGTTGATCCAGCTGCAGGCGAAATAGTGCTGGTGGACACAATACACATTCATTGCTCAGCCAAAGACCTCATCTCAGGTCAGGCAGGGATTGCTTTCCTTTTGTGTAAATTCAAAATGTAAACTAAATGGAAATAATGCTCCCGCTCAGTCGTGTCTGACTCTTTGTGACCCTATGGTTTGTACTCTGCCAGGCTCCTCTGTCCATGGGATTCTTCAGGCAAGAATACTGGAGTGGGTAACTGTTCCCTTCTCTAGGGGCTCTTCCCGAGCCAGGGATCAAACCCAAGTTTCCTGCATTCCAGGCAGATTCTTTACCATGTTAGCCGCCACTCTTTAGCTCCCTTTCCTGGAGCTTATCTGTTCTATCAGACAAAAATGATCGCCTATCTGAGATGAAATAAATATGGTGCCAGATCCAAGATTTCTTAGAAAATAAATTGATTGCTGGAAGTGTTGCCACAGTCTGTGAATGACCCTACATTAACTGTTGACAAGAGAAGTGGGGTTGGGTGTAAACAGTTACCTTCCGTTCTTCAAACGATTTCCCCTTCAAGCCTCTTTGTGAGAACCCAACGCTCTGCCTTTCCGGCCAGCAGAGTTGGCTTAGGATACATTCTGGAGTGTGTAGGTTACCACTCAGCGTATTGGAAACCGGAAGTGTTTTTGCTAACCAAATGTCGAATAGATGAAACTTTACTCTCGAGACAGAATATTTTGACAAAAACACCATGTACCTTTATTGACAGGGTGCCTTCTGCTTTGGATTCATGCTCATCTAAGACTGTTTGTTTCTCGTGTCAGACATCCATTGACTTGTGATGAATGCAGGTGACTTCCAAATGTCAAAGCCTGAACACTTTGCTTGTTCACTCAAGGAGCATGTGTTGTTCAAATTCAGGGTCGCATCTTGTTTTTCTCTTGACAACACTTTGATCTTAAAATCTGGAAATGCATCGGACCCTTGATAGCGTGTCTGTGGCTGTGAAAAGAAAATAAACCCATGTGCTCCTGAGGGGCTCCATCCTAGTAATCTTCAGTCCTTCCAGAAACAGCGTGCATCACTTCCAGTGATTCAGGGCCAGCTTGTGGGAGTGACAGCCACTCCACACTGCCATGAGCAGTCGCTGCATGGACCATGATAACTTACCCCAGAGCTTTATTTCTCAGACCACATCTATTGTGGTAGGGGTGAAATGTGATGGTTGAGAATTATGGATTGTGGCCAACTGAGTTGTCACTCTCTGGTCTAACGTGGGTGAGAAAGAGAAGGTGACAGAACCATTTTTTACTGCAGTTAAGTGTGATTAATCTTTGTCTTCCTAATGCAATTAAAAGAAAAAAAAAAACAACCCAGTATTTTCTTTCTTTTTTCACCACCTCTCCTCTACACTGCAAGTTAAAGTATTCTATACAAGTGAACAGGAGGGAACAATTGCTGCCTTGCTGGAAATTCTCCCAATTAAAAGCATGAAAGTGTTAGTCGCTCAATCATGTCCAACTCTTTGTGACCCCGTGGACTGTAGCCCACCAGGCTCCTCTGTCCACGGAATTCTCCAGGCAACAGTATTAGCCATGCCCTCCTCCAGAGGATCTTCCTGACCCAGGGATTGAACCCAGGTCTCCCACATTGCAGGCAGATTCTTTACCATCTGAGCCACCAGCAAAGCCCAATTAGAGCCTGTCTTTATTTCTTTTTTCTCTTTTTTATTTTTTTAAATTCTGAAAACGTGATAACATATTTAGAGGAAACTTGGAAAATACAGAACAAAGTTACATATAGTTCCATTATATATTATACAATCATTTTTAAGTAGATAAGTGAAGATTTTTAGTTGGAGTTTCAATATCAAACTCAAAAATTAATAGAATGAATATACAGAGAAATAGAAAGATGTAGTAGACCTGAAAAACACTATTAACTAAATTGATGTAATTAAGCTTTATACAGTTTTCGCATAACAGTATGATACAAATTCTATTCAAGTTCTCATAAACTCTAAACCAGTAGACACTGGAACATATCCAGGGACATAAGACCAGGTGCAAAAATTTCATGGTCTAAAGGTATTGAAATCATACAGAGTCTGTTCTCTTATCATATATCTCTTATGATAGCCTGTCTTTGAAAAACAAAAACAATGAATATGGTTGATGATACACTTCAGAGTATATATAACCTGCTCACGTTGTCCAGGTTGTGGTTTATTTTATAGAGGAAATAGTTCAGTACTTTTATTAGTGAAAGATAGATTGGAAAGCTCAATCTTTCTCATTCATTCTTTTTGCCATTATTCATAAATCAAAAGTTAAAATATGACACTTGATTTCTAAAGTAGGGGATATTAAAAAAAAGTGAATCCATCTAAGTTTGGGAAGGATTTAGATGGTCATTAGGTTGAGTTATTTTAATAGCTTTCTCCACTGATGTGATTTTATATGTGTTTGTGTGATTATTTGAGCTGTCTCCTGTGCTAGAGTCTAAGGCGTATGGAGGCAGGGGCTCAGTGTGTGGGCTGACTGCTCCCCACAGAGAACCAGTCATGGACCATGACCTGGATTCAATCAGCTCTAGCTGGAATGTTTATTGATATAAAGACTGAGTGATTGAACTACCTACCTATAACTAGTGTTTTGTGCAGTTTCTGTTTAAGGGGGTTGTCTAAAATTTTTTTGAATACTTCTATCAAAGAGGAAGTAAAGTTCCATATAATTTACATGTTTACATGTTTGAAAGTTGTTGTTCAGTCGCAAAGTCATGTCTGACTTTTTGCGACCCCATGGACAGCAGTACTCCAGGCTTCCCTGTCCTTCAACATCTTCTAGAGTTTGCTCAAACTCATGTTCATTGAATCAGTGATGCCATCTCATTCTATTGTTCCCTTCTTCTCCCACCTTCAATTTTTCCCATCATCAAGGTCTCTTCTAATGAGTTGGTTCTGTGCATTAGGTGGCCAAAGTATTGGAGCTTCAGCTTCAGCATCAGTCCTCAGTACTGAACTGATTTCCTTTAGGATGGACTTGTTTGATCTCCTTGCAGTCCAAGGGACTCTCAAGAGTCTTATCCAACACCACAGATCAAAAGCATCCATCTGCTTTATGGTCCAACTCTCACATCCATACATGACTACTGGAAAAACCATAGCCTTGACTATATGAACCTTTGTTGGCAAGGTGATGTCTTTACTTTTTAATATGCTGTCTCAGTCTTAAAGTACCTTGAGCCTTTTTTTTTTTTTTTTTAAGTAGTGGGACTGTTAGAACTGTTCCAATTCATTTTAGGAAGATATCTTACAAGACAATCCTGTTGACTTTGAAAACCTTTGGAGGTGTGTGAGACAAACTTTAAATGATGGCTGAGTTCATAAAGTTCAACTAAAGTATTTAAACTATAAGCTTTAATTGTTATTTTTGAAACTATTGTGCTAGTTGGTTCAAATCAGAGGTCTTCAGTATTATTTCATGTAATTAAAATGTGACTAAAAAGTCACTAAGTATTAATAGGAATCATTAAGAGTTCCTTACAAGATCAGATGGTAGTACTCTCATGGTTCCACCATCACTGCACTGAAATTCTTTCTTGTAGCTTCAAGTTTCTCTTCAAGCTTTTTGTTATCATTAGCATTTATTCACTTATTCAGGTGTTAAGTACTAATTCAGGTCCTACTATTTTCCCTGGCTTAGATATCATGCTTTTTTAAAGCAATAAAAGGAATAAAATTAGGCATTAAAGGGATCAGATCAGATCAGTTGCTCAGTCGTGTCCGACTCTTTGCGACCCCATGAATCGCAGCACGCAAGGCCTCCCTGTCCATCACCAACTCCCGGAGTTCACCCAGACTCATGTCCATCGAGTCAGTGATGCCATCCAGCCATATCATCCTCTGTCGTCCCCTTCTCCTCTTGCCTCCAATCCCTCCCAGCATCAGAGTCTTTTCCAGTGAGTCAACTCTTCGCATGAGGTGGTCAAAGTACTGGAGTTTCAGGACAAACAAAATGTTGTATATACACACAAAAAAATAAGAGTCAAAAAAAGGAGTGGACATAGGTGAAACATACCATGCACATTTCATAGATTTTCATGCCATTTTCATAGATTTTCATTCCATGCACATTTCATAGGCAAAGGGATAAAATTTAGCAATTAGATATTTCATATAAGTGGAGAAAAATATTTCTCCTTTTGTGTTTAGTTCATTTGGCATAATGTTTTCATTACAATCTATGAAATGTGCCTATGAAATGTGCATGGAATGAAAATCTATGAAAATGGCATGAAAATCTATGAAATGTGCATGGTATGTTTCACCTATGTCCACTCCTTTTTTTGACTCTTATTTTTTTGTGCATATATACAACATTTTGTTTGTCCATTCATCTGTTGGTGAACATTGTTTCTGCCCTTTGGCTGTTGTGGATGGTGCTGCAAAGAACATTGGCGTACACTTTAAAAAACAAGAATACAATAGTTTATGAAGTCAAGTTCATTGGGAGGGTTTTCACGAATTTGAAAGAGTGACAGATACTGAAAAGATGTCATGTCCACTTGCTTCATGCTTTTGTTGAGAATCTACCTTATCTATTAAGTAATTTAGGTAATTTATTGGTGATTTTGTGCTTTTCTTGAAGGTTTCATACTTTTTAATTTGCTCTCCAAGAGTCAAGATAAATGTATACATCTTAAAATAAACATACACCCTATTTAAAGAATGAATCTTTCCAAATGATTCCTTAGAAGGAAACTGTTTATTTGAAGAGACATTAATTTAAAAAAAAAGTGATTTGGGTACTACTAAGTGCATTTTAAAAAACAAAAAGTAGCTCAGGATGGCCAGAGGAATAGGGCATTGGGGAAAATTTCTCAAAACCTGGGTTTAAGGAATCCTCGGTTTCCTGAATCCCCAGAAGAATGAGGATCCACAGTCTAAAATAGGTTTCTTTGTGCAAAATAAAAACTCACTCTTATTTTTTTAACTTCTTAAAAATAAAAAATAAAAAACAAAAAGTAAATATGCACTAAAATCATTTGCAGTAATTTTCTACTTATCTAAGAAGCTAATTTCTATTTTAAGAGCATATCTAGAGAGGATCAATATTCAGTACATTATCTAACAAGTAGTGTGGTTGTTCATCTCAAATTAAAAATCAAGTTCATAGGGCAACAGTGGAGAAACAGACATAGAGAATCGACTTATGGACAAGGGGAGAGGGCAGGAGAGGGTGAGATGTATGGAGGGAGTAACATGGAAACTTATATTACCATATGTAAAATAGATAGCCAATGGGAATTTGCTGTATGGTTCAGGAAATTCAAACGGGCTCTGTACCAACCTAGAGGGGTGGGATGGGGAGGGAGATGGGAGGGAGTTTCAAAAGGGAGGGGATAAAAAATCAAGTTCCCAATTGTTCTGCTTAATAGATGCTTAAGTATATTTTAGCAGAGTCAAAATATAAATGACTGTATTTTTAGAATTCAGTATCAGTGTATTTAGATGCCAGTTGCATGTTAATCGGTCTTCCTGTCAAAATCTAAGCTCCATAGATCATAAACAGCATCTTTATAGCAGATTTTCTAAACATTGTGTCACCTGATAAAGTCCTCTTCACTTCCTAGCACTTAAGATTAAGATGAGGGAAGGAAAGCTATTGAAATATGAAATTCTTCTTTGAATATGAAATTATAAAGTGAGAATGTACAAATGCAGAATAGCTTTAAACTGTTACCTTGCAAAATGTTTTGTTTTCCATAACACTAGCGTGATAAAGTAAAAAAAGATTGATCAAAATAATGAGTCTAAATAATAGCCTTTCACTATCATGAAGATGATTATAGTTATCAGTAGACGCCTAGAAGCACTATGTCCCAACTCCTAACATTAGGTCCAGTTTTTATTGCATGGTTACTTAAAGCCATGTAATTAAACTAACCGAGGGTTATTTAGAATAGAAAAATTTAAAAATCCTGTTTAAGCAATATTAACAATAGATAATTAAGGTACCTTCTTCCCAATGGCTGGATGTTAATATCAACATTCAACTGAATTTAAGCCAGTGCTGAATACCATCATCTAGAGCAAACTTCTAGAACAACAAGAATATATCTGAAGATTGACTACTCATTTCATGCTTATTCATTTTATCATTGAAAGGTTTCGTGGTCACATTTCAAAAGACATGCTGGCTAGACTAACCCAGTTGGAACTTTTATTATTTTCATTCAAAGTATCTTTGAATCCCTCTAAAAATCATGAATGGAGAAATTTCTCTAAACTCCCTCTGATTTGCTGGAATCTAGACTGCCTTGGCAGAGAAGGCAATGGCACCCCACTCCAGTACTCTTGCCTGGAAAATCCCATGGATGGAGGAGCCTGGAAGGCTGCAGTCCATGGGGTTGCTGAGGGTCGGACACGACTGAGCGACTTCATTTTCACTTTTCACTTTCATGCATTGGAGAAGGAAATGGCACCCCACTCCAGTGTTCTGGCCTGGAGAGTCCCAGGGAGGGGGGAGCCTGGTGGGCTGCTGTCAATGGGGTTGCGCAGAGTCGGACACGACCAAAGCGACTTAGCAGCAGATTGCCTTGGTGCATGTTTCTGTGGAAAAGTAAGCTTTTGGTCCAGAGTCATTTCTTAAGGATAAGTTGAGGGTTTGCCCAAGAATCTGAGATCAATCTAGAAGTGAAAACAAGTTGACACAAATTGTCATTATCTTCACAAGCAACCACAAAAAATGTCCCAAGCTGTCTTTAAGCTCTCAGAAGAAAATTTCATTCCTAAAAACGTTGATGGAGAGAGTTACCAAAACATTTTCCTTGCAAGATTTGCCAATTCAAAGACTTTGTTCATCATCATTTTCTATGGAAAGTTCCAGCTGAACATTTCTCGTGTTACCCTGAGGAACTGTATCAAACATTGACAACAAGCTTAATTTTTGTTATAAAGAAGTTTAGAAAATATATTTCCTATGGCTCTCTAGTTTAGCTTCTTGACATACATTTTATATTCGATCCTTAGTTTATTTTATTTTCTTGTTCTTAAATATGGGTGCCTGGGGAAGGTTGGTGGTCCTATAGTTAAAAGGACTCTGCCTGGCAAATAATCAGAAGACAAGGCTATACTTATTTCTTCCAAGAGCAAAACTAACTGCCTTTCTCTCCCCCAAATCAGGCTTACTGCTAGAACAATGTTGCATTTTTTTAATTTCTAGAAGCATTTAGTTTCCAGAAGAGAAAATACATAAGACAGCATCCACTTTCTCTAGCATCAGATCAGATCAGATCAGATCAGTCACTCAGTCGTGTCCGACTCTCTGTGACCCCATGAATCACAGCACACCAGGCCTCCCTGTCCATCACCAATTCCCGGAGTTCACTCAAACTCACGTCCATCGAGTCAGTGATGCCATCCAGCCATCTCATCCTCTGTCGTCCCCTTCTCCTCCTGCCCACAATCCCTCCCAGCATCAGAGTCTTTTCCAATGAGTCAACTCTTCCAATGAGGTGGCCAAAGTACTGGAGTTTCAGCTTTAGCATCATTCCTTCCAAAGAAATCCCAGGGCTGATCTCCTTCAGAATGGACTGGTTGGATCTCCTTGCAGTCCAAGGGACTCTCAAAAGTCTTCTCCAACACCACAGTTAAAAAGAATCAATTCTTCGGCACTCAGCCTTCTTCACAGTCCAACTCTCACATCCATACATGACCACTGGAAAAACCATAGCCTTGACTAGACGGACCTTTGTTGGCAAAGTAATGTCTCTGCTTTTGAATATGCTATCTAGGTTGGTCATAACTTTCCTTCCAAGGAGTAAGCTTTTAATTCGAGGGCTGCAGTCACTAGCTGCAGTGATTTTGGAGCCCCAAAAAATAGTCTGACACTGTTTCCACTGTTTCCCCATCTATTTCCCATGAAGTGATGGGACCGGATGCCATGATCTTCATTTTCTGAATGTTGAGCTTTAAGCCAACTTTTTCACTCTCTGCTTTAACTTTCATCAAGAGACTTTTTAGTTTCTCTTCACTTTCTGCCATAAGGGTGGTGTCATCTGCATATCTGAGGTTATTGATATTTCTCCTGGCAATCTTGATTCCAGCTTGTGTTTCTTCCAGTCCAGCGTTTCTCATGATGTACTCTGCATATAAGTTAAATAAACAGGGTGACAATATACAGCCTTGACATACTCCTTTTCCTATTTGGAACCAGTCTGTTGTTCCATGTCCAGTTCTAACTGTTGCTTCTTGACCTGCATACAAATTTCTCAAGAGGCAGATCAGGGGGAGGAGCCAAGATGGCAGAGGAGTAGGATGGGGAGAACACTTTCTCCCCCACAAATTCATCAAAAGAGCATTTAAATGTCGAGTAAATCCCACAAAACAACTTCTGAATGCCAGCAGAGGACATCAGGCACCCAGAAAAGCAACCCAAGTCTTCGAAAGGAGGTAGGAAAAAATATAAAAGACAAAAAAAGAGACAAAAGAGGGAGGGACGGAGTTCCGTCCCGGGAAGGGAGTCTTAAAAATTGAGAAGTTTCCAAACACCAGGAAACCTTCTCACTGCCGAATCTGTGCCGAGCTTTGGAAGCACAGAGGGCAACATACCAGGGAGAAAAAATAAATAAACAATTAAAACCCGCAGATTGCGAGCCCTACGGTAACTCCCCCAGCGGAGAAGCAGCACAGACGCCTGGACACGCCATTAGCAAGCGGGGGCTGGGCAGGGAGGCGCAGCGCGGGCTGCATCGCTTAGAGTAAGAACCTGGCCTGAATACCCTGAGCGCTATCTGAGCGAAATAATTTGGGCTAGCAAACCAGACTGTGGGATATCTACCACGCGAAAAGCCAGCCCTAACCTATGACACCAGGACGCGTGCCAGGACCTAACCAAACCAGGATCTAACCTATGACGCGTGCCAGGCCCGCGCACGGAACAAAGGACTGAACAGAGATAGCTGGCTGCGGACCTTCCCCCTCCGGTGACAGGCAGCCAGAGCCAGAAGGGGGCAATTGCAGCCCCAGAGAGACATTATCTATAAAACTGTAAGCAGGCGTCTTTGCTAACTAAAACTTCTTGGGGGTCTGGACGGTCAACATCTGCCTGAGAAGGTGCACCGGTTGTACACCCAGATAACCAAGTGGCGGGGTGCCTGAACCTGAGCGGCTTGGACCTGGGAGGTGCATGCAGCTCAGGGCCGGCCTCGGATGGTTCCCGGTGGAACAACCTAGAGCCCAAGCAGTGTGGGCAGGGAGGCTACACGCACCGTGAGCGGGGGCAGACCCAGTGTGGCTGAGGCACTGTGGCAACCGCACCCTTTGGGTCAGGGCGGAAACCAGACACTGAAGAGACCAGCAAACAGAAGAAGCTATAACAGAGGGAAACACCTTGGAAGCTACAGGCAATAGATTAAAACCCTGTGGTTACTACGGACTACATAGGAAGGGGCCTATAGATCTTGAGAAATATAAGTTGGACCAAGGAACTAGCCAAAAATGAACTGAACCCACAATACTCACAACAATAAGTCATCTATTGTTCCTCTAATTTTCACTTTTATAACCTATTACTTTGCAAAAAAGAATTCTTCAGTAAACTTCATAAATATATTTTTTATAATCTTCGTTTCTTTAACATTGTATTTTTGAAATTCCAAACTCTACTCTAGATTTTTAATTTTAGCTTTTTGGTATATGTTATCAATTTTGTACCTATAGTTTTTTTTTATAATTTCTGTGACTTTTTTTCCCCCTCTGTTTCTTTCTCTTCTTCTTTTATATAACATTGTATATCTGAAATCCCAAACTCTACTCTAGATTTTTAATTTATGCTTTTTGGTATTTGATATCAATTTTGTACCTGTATTTTCTTTATAATTTTTGCGACATTGTTTTTGTTTGTTTGTTTGTTTTCTTTCTTTATTTTTCTTCTTTTTTTAACATTGTATTTTTGAAATTACAAACTCTACTCTAGATTTTTAACTTTTGCTTTTTGGTATTAGTTATCAATTTTGTACCTATATTTTCTTTATAATTTTCATGACCTTGTTTGTTTTTGTTTGTTCGTTTTTTCTCTCTTTCTTTTCCTTCTTCTTTTCTTTAACATCGTATTTTTGAAATTCCAAACTCTACTCTAGATTTTTAATTTTTGCTTTTATGTATTTGTTACCAATTTTGTACCTTTAAGAACCCAATCTTCAGTACCCATTTTTCACTAGGGAGCGAGATTACTGGCTTGACTGCTCTCTCTCCCTTTGGACTCTCCTTTTTCTCCACCAGGTCGCCTGTGTCTCCTCCCTAACCCCTCTCTACTCTACCCAACTCTGTGAATTTCTGTGTGTTCCAGAGGGTGGAGAACACTTAAGGAACTGATTACTGGCTGGATCTGTCTCCCTCCTTTTCATTTCCCCCTTTTATCCTTCTGGCCACCTCTGTCTTCTTCCTCCTTCTTCTCTTCTCTGTATAACTCCGTGAACATCTCTGAGCGTCCAGTTGTGGAGTGCACATAAGGAAGTGATTACTGGCTAGCCCACTCTCCCCACTATTGATTCCACCTCATCTCATTTGGGTCACCTCTAACTCCCTCCTCCCTCTTCTCTTCTCCATGTATCGCTGTGAACCTCTCTGAGTGACCCTCATGGTAGAGAAACTTTTCATCTTTAACGTAGATGTTTTATCAGTGGTGCAGTATAGGAGGAGAAGTTTTGAAACTACTGTAAAAATAAGACCAATAACTGGAAGCAGGAGGCTTAAGTCCAAACCCCAACTCCAGGGAACTCCTGACTCCAAGGAACATTAATTGACAGGAGCTCATCAAACACCTCCATACCGACACTGAAACCAAGCACCACCCAAGGGCCAACAAGTTCCAGGGCAAGACATACCAAGCAAATTCTCCAGCAACAAAGGAACACAGCCCTGAGCTTCAAGACACAGGCTGCCCAAAGTCACCCCAAAACCATAGACATCTCATAACTCATTACTGGACATTTCATTGCACTCCAGAGAGAAGAAATACAGCTCCACCCACCAGAACACCAACACAAGCTTCCCTAACCAGGAAACCTTGACAAGCCACCTGTACAAACCCACACACAGTGAGGAAATGCCACAATAAAGAGAACTCCACGAACTGCCAGAATACAGAAAGGACACCCCAAACTCAGCAATTTAAACAAGATGAAGAGACAGAGGAATACTCAGCAGATAAAGGAACAGGATAAATGCCCACCAAACCAAACCAAAGAGGAAGAGATAGGGAATCTACCTGATAAAGAATTCTGAATAATGATAGTGAAATTGATCCAAAATCTTGAAATTAAAATGGAATCACAGATAAATAGCCTGGAGACAAGGATTGAGAAGATGCAAGAAAGGTTTAACAAGGACCTAGAAGAAATAAAAAGAGTCAATATATAATGAATAATGTAATAAATGAAATTAAAAACACTCTGGAGGCAACAAATAGTAGAATAACAGAGGCAGAAGATAGGATTGGTGAATTAGAAGATAGAATGGTAGAAATAAATGAATCAGAGAGGATAAAAGAAAAACAAATTAAAAGAAATGAGGACAATCTCAGAGACCTCCAGGACAATATTAAATGCTACAACATTCGAATCATAGGGGTCCCAGAAGAAGAAGACAGAAAAACCATGAGAAAATACTTGAGGAGATAATAATTGAAAACTTCCCTAAAATGGGGAAGGAAATAATCACCCAAGTCCAAGAAACCCAGAAAGTCCCAAACAGGATAAATCCAAGGCGAAACACCCCAAGACACATATTAATCAAATTAACAAAGATCAAACACAAAGAACAAATATTAAAAGCAGCAAGGGAAAAACAACAAATAACACACAAGGGAATTCCCATAAGGATAACAGCTGATCTTTCAATAGAAACTCTTCAAGCCAGGAGGGAATGGCAAGACATACTTAAAGTGATGAAAGAAAATAACCTACAGCCCAGATTATTGTATCCAGCAAGGATCTCATTCAAGTATGAAGAAGAAATCAAAAGCTTTTCAGACAAGCAAAAGCTGAGAGAATTCTGCACCACCAAACCAGCTCTCCAACAAATACTAAAGGATATTCTCTAGACAGGAAACACAAAAACGGTGTATAAACTCGAACCCAAAACAATAAAGTAAATGGCAATGGGATCATACTTATCAGTAATTACCTTAAATGTAAATGGGTTGAATGCCCCAACCAAAAGACAAAGACTGGCTGAATGGATACAAAAACAAGACCCCTACATATGCTGTCTACAAGAGACTCACCTCAAAACAGGGGACACATACAGACTGAAAGTGAAGGGCTGGAAAAAGATTTTCCATGCAAATAGGGACCAAAAGAAAGCAGGAGTAGCAATACCCATATCAGATAAAATAGACTTTAAAACAAAGGCTGTGAAAAGAGACAAAGAAGGTCACTACATAATGATCAAAGGATCAATCCAAGAAGAAGATACAGCAATTATAAATATATACGCACCCAACACGGGAGCACCGCAGTATGTAAGAAAAATGCTAACAAGTATGAAAGGAGAAATTAACAATAACACAATAATAGTGGGAGACTTTAATACCCCACTCACACCTATGGATAGATCAACTAAACAGAAAATTAACAAGGAAACACAAACTTTAAATGATACAATAGACCAGTTAGACCTAATTGATATCTATAGGACATTTCATCCCAAAACAATGAATTTCACCTTTTTCTCAAGCGCACATGGAACCCTCTCCAGGATAGATCACATCCTGGGCCATAAAGCTAGCCTTGGTAAATTCACAAAAATAGAAATCATTCCAAGTATGTTTTCTGACCACAATGCAGTAAAATTAGATCTCAATTACAGGAGAAAAACTATTAAAAATTCCAACATCTGGAGGCTGAACAACACGCTGCTGAATAACCAACAAATCACAGGAGAAATCAAAAAAGAAATCAAAATTTGCATAGAAACGAATGAAAATGAAAACACAACAACCCAAAACCTGTGGGACATGGTAAAAGCAGTCCTAAGGGGAAAGTTCATAGCAATACAGGCATACCTCAAGAAACAAGAAAAAAGTCAAATAAATAACCTAACTCTACACCTAAAGCAACTAGAAAAGGAAGAAATGAAGAACCCCAGGGTTAGTAGAAGGAAATAAATCTGAAAAATTAGAGCAGAAATAAATGCAAAAGAAACAAAAGAGACCATAGCAAAAATCAACAAAGCCAAAAGCTGGTTCTTTGAAAAGATAAATAAAATTGACAAACCATTAGCCAGACTCATCAAGAAACAAAGGGAGAAAAATCAAATCAATAAAATTAGAAATGAAAATGGAGAGATCACAACAGACAACACAGAAATACAAAGGATCATAAGAGACTACTATCAACAATTATATGCCAATAAAATGGACAATGTGGAAGAAATGGACAAATTCTTAGAAAAGTACAACTTTCCAAAACTGGACCAGGAAGAAATAGAAAATCTTAACAGACCCATCACAAGCACGGAAATTCAAACTGTAATCAAAAATCTTCCAGCAAACAAAAGCCCAGGTCCAGATGGCTTCACAGCTGAACTCTACCAAAAATTTAGAGAAGAGCTAACACCTATCCTGCTCAAACTCTTCCAGAAAATTGCAGAGGAAGGTAAACTTCTAAACTCATTCTATGAGGCCACCATCACCCTAATACCAAAACCTGACAAAGATCCCACAAAAAAAGAAAACTACAGGCCAATATCACTGATGAACATAGATGCAAAAATCCTTAACAAAATTCTAGCAATCAGAATCCAACAACACATTAAAAAGATCATACACCATGACCAAGTGGGCTTTATCCCAGGGATGCAAGGATTCCTCAGTATCCACAAATCAATCAATGTAATACACCACATTAACAAATTGAAAAATAAAAACCATATGATTATCTCAATAGATGCAGAGAAAGCCTTTGACAAAATTCAACATCCATTTATGATAAAAACTCTCCAGAAAGCAGGACTAGAAGGAACATACCTCAACATAATAAAAGCTGTATATGACAAACCCACAGCACACATTATCCTCAATGGTGAAAAATTGAAAGCATTTCCTCTAAAGTCAGGAACAAGACAAGGGTGCCCACTTTCACCATTACTATTCAACATAGTTTTGGCCACAGCAATCAGAGCAGAAAAAGAAATAAAAGGAATCCAAATTGGAAAAGAAGAAGTAAAACTCTCACTATTTGCAGACGACATGATCCTCTACGTAGAAAACCCTAATGACTCCACCAGAAAATTACTAGAACTCATCAATGACTATAGTAAAGTTGCAGTATATAAAATCAACACACAGAAATCCCTTGCATTCCTATACACTAATAATGAGAAAACAGAAAGAGAGATTAAGGAAACAATTCCATTCACCATTGCAACGGAAAGAATAAAATACTTAGGAATATATCTACCTAAAGAAACTAAAGACCTATATATAGAAAACCATAAAACACTGGTGAAAGAAATCAAAGAGTACACTAATAGATGGAGAAATATACCATGTTCATGGATTGGAAGAATCAATATAGTGAAAATGAGTATACTACCCAAAGCAATTTATAGATTCAATGCAATCCCTATCAAGCTACAAACGGTATTCTTCACAGAGCTAGAACAAATAATTTCACAATTTGTATGGAAAAACAAAAAACCTCAAATAGCCAAAGTGATCTTGAGAAAGAAGACTGGAACTGGAGGAATCAACCTACCTGACTTCAGGCTCTACTACAAAGCCACAGTTATCAAGACAGTATGGTACTGGCACAAAGACAGAAATATAGATCAATGGAACAAAATAGAAAGCCCAGAGATAAATCCACGCACATATGGACACCTTATCTTTGACAAAGGAGGCAAGAATATACAATGGATTAAAGACAATCTTTTTAACAAGTGGTGCTGGGAAATCTGGTCAACCACTTGTAAAAGAATGAAACTAGAACACTTTCTAACACCATACACAAAAATAAACTCAAAATGGGTTAAAGATCTAAACGTAAGACCAGAAACTATAAAACTCCTAGAGGAGAACATAGGCAAAACACTCTCTGACATACATCACAGCAGGATCCTCTATGACCCACCTCCCAGAATATTGGAAATAAAAACAAAAATAAACAAATGGGACCTAATTAACCTTAAAAGCTTCTGCACATCAAAGGAAACTATTAGCAAGGTGAAAAGACAGCCTTCAGAATGGGAGAAAATAATAGCAAATGAAGCAACTGACAAACAACTAATCTCAAAAATATACAAGCAACTCCTACAGCTCAACTCCAGAAAAATAAATGACCCAATCAAAAAATGGGCCAAAGAACTAAATAGACATTTCTCCAAAGAAGACATACAGATGGCTAACAAACACATGAAAAGATGCTCAACATCACTCATTATCAGAGAAATGCAAATCAAAACCACTATGAGGTACCATTTCACACCAGTCAGAATGGCTGCGATCCAAAAGTCTACAAGCAATAAATGTTGGAGAGGGTGTGGAGAAAAGGGAACCCTCTTACACTGTTGGTGGGAATGCAAACTAGTACAGCCACTATGGAGAACAGTGTGGAGATTCCTGAAAAAACTGGAAATAGAACTGCCTTATGATCCAGCAATCCCACTGCTGGGCATACACACTGAGGAAACCAGAAGGGAAAGAGACACGTGTACCCCAATGTTCATCGCAGCACTGTTTATAATATCCAGGACATGGAAGCAACCTAGATGTCCATCAGCAGATGAATGGATAAGCAAGCTGTGGTACATATACACAATGGAGTATTACTCAGCCATTAAAAAGAATACATTTGAATCAGTTCTAATGAGGTGGATGAAACTGGAGCCTATTATACAGAGTGAAGTAAGCCAGAAAGAAAAACACCAATACAGTATACTAACACATATATATGGAATTTAGAAAGATGGTAACAATAACCCTGTGTACGAGACAGCAAAAGAGACAGTGATGTATAGAACAGTCTTATGGACTCTGTGGGAGAGGGAGACGGTGGGAAGATTTGGGAGAATGGCATTGAAACATGTAAAATATCATGTATGAAACGAGTTGCCAGTCCAGGTTCAATGCATGATACTGGGTGCTTGGGGCTAATGCACTAGGACGACCCAGAGGGATGGTATGGGGAGGGAGGAGGGAGGAGGGTTCAGGATGGGGAACACATGTATACCTGTGGTGGATTCATTTTGATACTTGGCAAAACTAATACAATTTTGTAAAGTTTAAAAAAAAAAAAAAGAGGCAGATCAGATGGTCTGGTATTCCCATGTCTTTCAGAATTTTCCACAGTTTATTGTGATCCACACAGTCAAAGGCTTTGGCATAGTCAATAAAGCAGAAATAGATGTTTTTCTGGAACTCTCTTGCTTTTTCGATGATCCAGCGGATGTTGGCAATTTGATCTCTGGTTCCTCTGCCTTTTTGAAAACCAGCTTGAACATCAGGAAGTTCATGGTTCACATATTGCTGAAGCCTGGCTTGGAGAATTTTGAGCATTAGTTTACTAGAGTGTGAGATGAGTGCAATTGTGCAGTAGTTTGAGCATTCTCTGGCATTGCCTTTCTTTGGGATTGGAATGAAAACTGACCTTTTCCAGTCCTGTGGCCACTGCTGAGTTTTCCAAATTTGCTGGCATATTGAGTGCAGCACTTTCACAGCATCATCTTTCAGGATTTGGAATAGCTCAACTGGAATTCCATCACCTCCACTAGCTTTGTTCGTAGTGATGCTTTCTAAGGCCCACTTGACTTTACATTCCAGGATGTCTGGCTCTAGGTGAGTGATCACACCATCGTGATTATCTGGGTCGTGAAGCTCTTTTTTGTACAGTTCTTCTATGTATTCTTGTGATCTCTTCTTAATATCTTCTGCTTCTGTTAGGTCCATACCATTTCTGTCGTTTATCGAGCCCATCTTTGCATGAAATGTTCCTTTGGTAGCTCTGATTTTCTTGAAGAGATCTCTAGTCTTTCCCATTCTGTTGTTTTCCTCTGTTTCTTTGCATTGATCACTGAAGAAGTCTTTCTTATCTCTTCTTGCTCTTCTTTGGAACTCTGCATTCAGATGTTTATATCTTTCTTTTTCTCCTTTGCTTTTCGCTTCTCTTCTTTTCACAGCTATTTCTCTAGCATAATCGATCTAAATAAGATTATATAACATGCTTTCTTAAGTCATTATTCTAAAATACTGAACCATGGAGCCAGGTGTGTTCCTGAAAGTTATGTTGGAAGGAGGAAAAATTGAGAGTGAGAGTTGAAACTGAGAAGTGAGGTGGGAAACACAAGTTCATGAGTACTGGATTTGAATCAGATTTTATGATTTGAGACAAGCCAGTTGCTCTCCCTGGGCCTACATGTTGACTTTCTGATTCTAAACTCATAAGGGTTTGGTCAATAACCTACTGCTAATGAACATAAAGTACCCAGCATAGGATCTAACATATAGTAAGTACTCAGTGAAAGTTAATTTCTTCCTTTCTTACTCTCATTTTTACTTTATCTTAATGAAAGTTTTTGAGTCAGTTGGTGCAAAACCTCTATTAATTTTCCTGTGATCACCTCAATAGCAAATATTGCCTTATCACAGAGGATGATTTCTGGTCAGATTAACTTATTTTAATCACATGTTAATAATTGGTCCCTCAGAAAATACTGAGGGCCAATGATACTTGTGCATATTCAAGAAACCAATGGTATTTAGGTATTGAAGCCAATGGCATTTAATAAACGTTTACTACATAGTCTTTCTTTGCTTATCTCTGTATTGAAGTAGACCCTTTTTTATTTCTATGGTGAACATGATCTACATTGTCAATAAATTATTTCCTAGACCTCTTCTGGCATCCAGTGTTCCTCTCCCTCATTGTGATCACACATTTTATAAGAACCGTGAGCATATAGAGATGACCATGTTAAAGTGATACATCCTGCTGCATTCCATGATGAGTCTATTGAAATATGTGAATTCATAATATTTTAATCAAGTTGATTATTACAGCCCTGACTACAGAAAAATTATATCAGCTCTGACTGCCAGAAAGTACATCTTGGTAATCAGAGGATTGCATCTCCAGGACCTTCTCTCTCTCTCTCTCTCTTTTTTTTTTTGATGACCACCCAGAACTAAAACAAGTTTTGGCCTAGTAATTTAGACAGTATTTAAAATAGGATATATATCTTAAGTGAGTAAAATCAATTAATATAATTTCATATACAATTTAGTCTTTAGAGATACAGATCATTTCAAAGAAAGGCTTTTTTTTCCCAAAGATTTTTTTTTAAGAGGACCATTTTTAAAGCCTTTATTGAATTTGTTACAATATTTTCTGTTTTTTGTTTATGTTCTTTTTCTTGGCTTTGAGTCGTGTGGAATCTTAATTCCCTGACCAAGGATCAAACCCACATCCCTTGCATTGGAAGGCAAAATCTTCACCACTGGGCCAACAGGGAAGTCCCCAAAGAAGGGCTTCAAGTTCAACCATTCAGACTGAAAAAATGTGGCAGTTTGAGGATGCTGTTGCCTGTGGTGTTGCTTTGGCAAAAGTTAAGTTGAAAGTATAAATTTTGACAACTGGGCAATTAATTTTATTAACATACAGCACAATGGTAATCACAGGGAATTTCCTAGATTTAAGAATCCTAATTAAATAAAATTATTCATTTAAAAACATACACATTTTTCACATAAAACAAAAATGTTCCTCTCCTCTCTTAGCTAGATAATTAAAGTTGTCTTATGGATCAAACCTATTAAATTACTATAATCCACTCCCAGGTATTTTCACCTCAGAATGGACTCTAAATATTGTCTATATCTTGTCTGAAAAAGAAGAGATTCTCTAAGAGTGTTTGCATTAGAAGCAGTTGAGTTTTAGTCATAATTATCTGTAGTTGGTTAGTTGCAGCTTAATCAAAAAAAGAATTACGCAATGAGGGTTTATTAATCCTATGTCAAACTTTGGTTACATAGATGGAAACTATATTTGAACCAAGCTTTAAAATCTCATATGAATTAAAGCTTATTATTAATGTCTGTGCAAACCATACACCATAATTTTGCCAGTATTAGAATGAATAAGAGTCATTTGCAAGTCATTTGAAGGATAATTATAATTCCAAATATATAAAACAGGTTTTTGACCTAGGCTTGAGTCCTTTAATTTATATTCATGTAAATGTGGAAATTTATACAAATGTATGAAAAATATGATTTGCAGGAAGAAAATGCTGGATTCATCACTACTTTTATTATTTACCAGTAGTGTGCCCCTGGACAGTAATTTTATGCCTTCTTCATCATCTATGTATGCATCAAACTTTTTTTTTTGGCAATTACTGTGTGCCAGAAAATTGGATAGGAACCAAGGATATAAAATTAAGATGGCACATAGCCTAAAGAAGGTAACCGTTTAATAGAGAAGAAAGCCATATCAAGAGATAATTATGGGTTAGTGAAGTAATAGATATGTACATAGTATTATGGAGCCTGGAAAAGATTTCTTTTCCAGTTGAGTGTGGGAGGGCATTTCAAGAAGAAGAGAAAACATTAACAATGAACTGACTTACAGTCCTCGGTGGAAATGAAAGTCATTTACAGCCGTTTTAGAAAACATTATGGACATATCTATTAAACTTACATATTCATATAACATTTAATTCATCAACTTTACCTTCAGAAATTAATAATAAACTATTTGCATGTATGGGCAAACCAATATTCATGGAGAAGTTCACTTATCTGATTCCTTTCCACAATATCCTTTCAAAAATAATTGTCCCAGGAAAAAAAAATCCCTCTCTTCAGTGATTAATAATAAATAAGAAATTAGTATGAGACCTGTAAAAGTAATATAAGAAATACAGAACATAAATAATAATCAAAACTCAGATAATAAGTCAACATCTGAAAGACTGTACTGTGAAGCTAAAAATAAATTATGAACGACTTATGTTATGAAATTAAAAAGAAAGGATTATTTTTAATAGATAAATTGCTTCTCAGCAATGAACTTAAAAAGAAGATGCAGGTACTCAAGGAGAAAATTATACAAGACAGAAAAAAATTTTAAGGATTTAATAAATACTTACATAATGGTTATTATGTGACAGTCACTATCTTAAGCACTTTACAATTGTCATCTGACTTAATCCTTATAATAACTATAATACAAATACTACTGTTGTTCCCATTTTACAGACATGAATTCTGGGATATATAGAAAGATTAAATAACTTGCTGAAGTTCACACAGCAAAGATATATGGTGAGGGTACTTATAAATTAAAAAAATTCCTCTTAAAATTCTTGCAAAAGAAAAATAAACCCAAACTGCAGCCTACCAAATATGATGTCATAAAAATTTGCAATATAATGACAGAAAAGAGACTAAATCCTTTAACTTCTAAAATCCACTGCTCATAAAAATCATGAAAATGTCCAACAACCAATAGAAAAGTTGGCAAAATATATAAGCAGAAAATTGTAAGGAAATGAGACAAAGAATGATTTTGTTTATAAAATAAAAATGATTTATAAACCAAAGAAAACATGTTGAATCTCATCCATAGTTGACACATGTCAGCAAAATGATCCAATGTAATTTTTGATGCTCAGATCAACTCAGTTTCCTTGGTGATATTCCATGTTATGTGTTGGCAAGTGAATCCTCACACGTTGTTGGTGAGAGTGTACTTAGTATCATTTTGGAAAAAAATCTTTTATGATGTGTATGCCCTTTTATCCCTAAACTTCCCTTGTAATAATTTACCCCACAGATCTTTTCAGACTTTTGCTTAAAGATGCCTGTTTAAGGAAGAACCCCTATGACAACACTGTTTGCAGTGGTAAAAGATTAAAACTAGTTAAGTGAAATCATTAAAAGGGGTGGCTACATGGTTGTGGTGTATAGACAGTGGAATATTATGCCTCTGTTAGAGTGAGTAAAGCAGATCTCTATAGGCTAAGATGTTGACATGAATAGGGGTTGGGAGACAATTCTCCATGGGTCTCTTATGTTTCTGTCCTTTTTTTCATCACATGCACTGATTGCTTTCATTCCAGAATATCATTTCATGTATGTTTGTACAGTCTTGCAAGACACAGCCAATGTCTCTTTCTGAAGCAAAGAGGGTCTGTTTATAACCTAGTGTAATAAAATAGCACACTCTTCTTTGGCACAGATTCTGGCATGCTTTGTTATTATTCAGTCGCTCAGTTGTGTCTGATTCTTTGTGACCCCATGGACTGTAGCATGGCAGCCTTTCCTATCCTCCACTCCCTCCCGGAGTTTGCTCACAGATTCATGTCCATTGAGTCGGTGATGCTACCCAGCCATCTCATCCTCTGCTGCCCTCTTCTGCTTTTAACTTCAGTCTTTCCCAGCATTAGCGTCTTTTCCAATGAGTTGGCTCTTCACATCAGGTGGCCAAAGTACTGGGGCTTCAGCTTCAGCATCAGTCCTTCCAGTGAATGTTCAGGGTTGATTTCCTTTAGGATGGATTGGTTGGATCTCCTTGTAGTCCTGGGGACTCTCAACAGGCATGCTTATTCCACATATATTATAAGAAACAGGATCCCCACCCAGGAGATTTCTCTCCCATAAACCTGCCACATGTGTAGGAATCACCCGCTCCTCCTTGTGTTGTCCTGTGGGGACTGGAGCTTGGGTTACTGACAGAAATCAAGATTTCAGTTACTGCTATTGATGTGAGTAATACAGTCCTTAGACTCTGAACCCAGAGTCTCATGTCTTCTGCCAGAGTCCATGAAATGGTGCAGGCTTATTTGTTCTTACTAGTTTCAAATAGAGGAAAATCAAATCTCAGCCCTTTCTTTGTATTTTTTCTTTACTTGTCATGTTATAAACATACAGAATACCTAATATTACAGTGTCTTGAAATTAAGCATGCTTTTGTTGAACAAATATTAAAAGCATAGGTGATCATCTTCTGTTTTTAGGTATATCCATTTTGTGTGACATAGAAGCAAGGGTATTACTTTCTTTATGATTTCTCTACTTGTTAACAGTAGGACAAAGAATGGTGTTCAGTTTGAAAGCCAGTGTTTTCAGAAACAGAATTTGAGTGTAAATACACATGGTAAAGTAATTAGCCTCCAATTAAAATTAATTAATTTAAAAAATACATGTGGTGGTTGTTTCAGATGTGCTCCTGTACCTGTAACTCATCTGTTTGTGAAAACTTTTTTTTTTTAATTATTAACTTTTATTGGAGTATAGTTGCTTTACAATGCTGTGGTAGTTTCTACTGTGCAGCAAAGTGAATCAGATATAGCCCCTCTTTTTTGGACTTTCTTCCTATTTAGAGTACTGAATAGCATTCCCTGTGCCATACAGTAGGTATAATTATTTTATACACAGTATACACACACACACACACACACACACACACACACACATATCAGTTCCAGTTCTTCCCACCCCCCTTCCCCTTTGGTACCCATATGTTCTCTGTGTCTCTATTTCTGCTTTGCAAATAAGATCATCTATACTGTTTGTCTAGATTCCACAGATATGCGTTAATATACGCCTTCACAGTTCTTTACAAAATCTCTCCAAGATATATTTTAGGTAGAAAAATAACATCAAAGCTAAGAACAAAGTCTGTTGCTAATTTTAAGAAAACTGATAAGTGAGTATATGTGAGGATTTAACTTTATTTAACTTGAAGCTTGCATATTTGGCTAAGCAAAGGAAATACTGCTTTTAATTCCTTTTCAAATTTTCTCTGATACTTGCTGTGAGTTTTCCCCTTATTTTCCAACTGTTCACTGAATGCCAGTGAAAAAAGTAAAATAATTAAACATGACTTAGTTCAAGCTTGCTTAAAACTTAGTGTGATTCAGTGGTGTAATGATGAGCTTAGGTTTAATTAACTCTCTTCAGAATAAATATTCCAGTCTCTTTTTATTCCTTTTACTTTCCTTAGATTGTCTAAGATACACTGGGAAATATGGATTTTACTGATGCTATGTGTTCAGGCAGGATGGAGGAGGGTGAGGAGGCAGAAAAGGACAAATGGCAGGGTGGGAGAAAGAGGGGAAGGTGCCAAAGGATTGAGAAACAACTGATAAGATAAGGACTTAAATGTCAATTGAATTAAGGAATAAAAAGCATATTAAATTTTCTAATGTCAGTAGAATGGTGGGACTGAAATCGGAATGTAGATAAAAGGTGAGACTGGGAGTGGAACACTACCTACCTGGAGCTTTAAATAAGGAATGGAGCATTGATTTGGAATAGAGACTAAGAATAGGGACTTGGGTTTAATAGAGGGGGTGTTGATTACCTTTAGTAGAGACCAGGAGATGATGAATTTCACGGTGTAAGAGGAAGGTGCTAACAACAAAGCTGAGGTTGAATCAGAGGAGAAAAAAGAAGCAGGGTTTCCAAAAAACCATATGGCAAAGAAATCCTTGAAAAGAATGGACCTCGACACAGCCTCTGGGGCTCAGGAAGGAGGCAACGTGGATGAGGGTTCCTTAAGAGGCAGAAAGGATAGAAAGCTGGGGGATTTCATTCCTGGTCACCCTTGTGGGTACCCAAGCTGAGTAGGAGACTGGACAGCTTCGTTGAAAGTTTAGAGGAATTGTTTAAAGGCATTAACTGAGAATTTTCGCTTCAGTAGGTGAGGATGGTAATACTGGTTTTCTGTTTTTTCATGTCCTTTTGATAACCAAATAATATGAATTAAAGTGATTTGTAATTCAGAATTTTAATATGTTTTTTTATTTTTCGGTGTTCTATTATGGTTTGGTCAGAGAAGGCAATGGCACCCCACTCCAGTACTCTTGCCTGGAAAATCCCATGGGCAGAGGAGCCTGGTAGGCTGCAGTCCATGGGGTCGCTAGGAGTTGGACACGACTGAGCAACTTCATTTTCACTTTTCACTTTCATGCATTGGAGAAGGAAATGGCAACCCACTCCAGTGTTCTTGCCTGGAGAATCCCAGGGACGGGGGAGCCTGGTGGGCTGCCGTCTATGGGGTTGCACAGAGTGGGGCACGACTGAAGTGACTTAGCAGTAGCAGCAGCGTATGGTTTGGTAAAGCTATTTTCCAGAGTAAATATCTCTATACCAATGTAAAAAGAAATGGAAGATACATTATCTAGAATGATTAAAAAGGGATATTTTGAAATTGAATGGTAGGTGAAACTTATCTATCATGGATTATGATGATAACTATAACTTTTCAGAGACATAACTCATGACTCAGTCACAGAGAGTGCATCCTGGGGGTTGGTAAGTTTAGAATTGTTTGTATTTTTTGTTTTAACTTTCTTTTCTTTTTTTTTCTAATTTTATTTTATTTTTAAACTTTACATAATTGTATTAGTTTTGCCAAATATCAAAATGAATCCGCCACAGGTATACATGTGTTCCCCATCCCGAACCCTCCTCCCTCCTCCCTCCCCATACCATCCCTCTGGGCCGTCCCAGTGCACCAGCCCCAAGCTTCCAGCATCATGCATCGAACCTGGACTGGCAACTCGTTTCCTACATGATATTTTACATGTTTCATTGCCATTCTCCCAAATCTTCCCACCCTCTCCTTCTCCCACAGAGTCCATAAGACTGTTCTATACATCAGTGTCTCTTTTGCTGTCTCGTATACAGAGTTATTGTTACCATCTTTCTAAATTCCATATATATGCGTTAGTATACTGTATTTATGTTTTTCCTTCTGGCTTACTTCACTCTGTATAATAGGCTCCAGTTTCATCCACTGCCGGGGACCAGCCCCGGCTGATCCAGGGTATTCGAAGCGGGGACGGCGTCGGCGAGGATCAGGAAACAACTGCTTAATTAAACGTTAATTAAGGATATAAAGAGTAATAGAATGAGGATAGCTCAGTGAAGAAATTCAGTGGAGAAAAGAGGCTGAAATAAGGATAGCTCAGTGAGGAAATTCAGTGGAGAAAAGAGGCTGAATAATTCAGCCAGAAGGTAAGAGAAAGAACGACATGGTGAGACCAAGTTTCGGTGAACAAGGCCCGCACTTTATTTTCCAAAGTAGTTTTTATACCTTAAGTTATGCATAGAGGATAATGGGGGAAGGGGTAGAGTCATGCAGTAAGCCAGGCTTTCTTCCTGCAAACTTATCATATGCAAAAGCTTAGGTGATTTGCATCATCTTCTGGCCCGGAGGCCTGTTAACATTTTAAGACCTTTTCTTCAGAAAACTTATTTTTCTCTAAAGGTGATTGGTCAGGAGCCACCCTCCAAAAGCATTAGATAAAGTTGCATTCCTACAGAGCAAAGGTGTGGTGGGCTATAACAGGAAAAAGAATTAACTCAAGGGTCCCAGGTTACAAACATTAAAGCTACTATTTACACCAACTATATTAATCAATACACTGCCAGGGACACAGCAGGTAAGGGATATGGAAACTTAGCAGCAAACACTGGCCCAACAAGTGAAAATCCCTTCACCAATACAATTTCTAATCAATCTTTTAACTACTCAAAAGAATCTGTGTTTACACAGTTTAGAACATCTCCTGCCCCTCACAGTTGGGAGGCTCTGAACACTCACATGTGGCTGGAAAAACCTATTCAGGCAGGCTAGAGGATTTCCAAAGGAGTTTGTAGGTTAAACACTGTCACACCCAGGAATTGTTAACTGGAGCTGTAAGCTAACTCTTTTTCAGAGAGGTAGTGGGGGACAGCCCCCCGTAAAGTCAGAGGTGTAGGTGAAAGCACAAAGCAGAAAGTAGGCAGACTCTGGTTTTGGGGGTAGATTGCTCGAGAATTTCCAGGGAGACTCCTGAGGCTTGATCCCGCCTTTGCATATGCCAAGCCTCCTTCCTCATGACCTTTGCCAGGGGCGGAGCTCGCTCCCCGCAATCCACCTCATTAGAACTGATTCAAATGTATTCTTTTTAATGGCTGACTAATACTCCATTGTGTATATGTACCACAGCTTTCTTATCCATTCATCTGCTGATGGACATCTAGGTTGCTTCCATGTCTTGGCTATTATAAACAGTGCTGCGATGAACATTGGGGTACACGTGTCTCTTTCCCTTCTGGTTTCCTCAGTGTGTATGCCCAGCAGTGGGATTGCTGGATCATAAGGCAGCACATAGGCAAAACACTCTCCGACATACATCACAGCAGGATCCTCTATGACCCACCTCCCAGCATATTGGAAATAAAAGCAAAAATAAACAAATGGGACCTAATTAACCTTAAAAGCTTCTGCACATCAAAGGAAACTATTAGCAAGGTGAAAAGACAGCCTTCAGAATGGGAGAAAATAATAGCAAATGAAGCAACCGACAAACAACTAATCTCAAAAATATACAAGCAACTCCTACAGCTCAACTCCAGAAAAATAAATGACCCAATCAAAAAATGGGCCAAAGAACTAAATAGACATTTCTCCAAAGAAGACATACAGATGGCTAACAAACACATGAAAAGATGCTCAACATCACTCATTATCAGAGAAATGCAAATCAAAACCACTATGAGGTACCATTTCACACCAGTCAGAATGGCTGCGATCCAAAAGTCTACAAATAATAAATGCTGGAGAGGGTGTGGAGAAAAGGGAACCCTCTTACACTGTTGGTGGGAATGCAAACTAGTACAGCCACTATGGAGAACAGTGTGGAGATTCCTTAAAAAACTGGAAATAGAACTGCCTTAACTTTCATGTATTTATTCATTATTTTTGGCTGTGCTGGGTCTCATTGCTGTGCAGGCTTTTCTCTAGTTGTGGCGAGCGGGAGCTGTTCTCTAGTTGTGGTGCACGGACTTCCCATTGCAGTGGATTCTCTTGCTGCAAAGCATGGGCTCTAGGGCACTCGAGCTTCGGTAGTTGCAGCTCACGGGCCCCGTAGTTGTGACTCCCAGGCTCTTGAGCACCAGGCCCAATACTTGTGGGGCAAGGGCTTAGTTGCTCCAAGCCAGGTGGGATCTTCCCGGATCAGGGATCAAACCCATGTCTCCTGCATTGGCGGGAGGATTCTCTACCACCAAGGAAGCTCCCAAACTGTTTATATTTTCATATGAAGATATTCCTTCTCTTTGGAGCTCAGGCTAATACCACTGTTGTCATACTCTTTTCCTATTCTCAAAACACCTTGAGTTTAATGGCTTCAAAACAAGCGAGCATGCTGGCTATTATGGCAAACTTTCCTTTCTTTCTTTCTGTTTTTTTTTTTTTTTTTAACTTCAAACAGCAATAGTTTATTTGTGCTCACATGTCCATGGTTTGAGTGGGAGGGTGTGCTCAGTTGTGCTTGACTCTTTGCAACCCCGTGGACTGTAGCCCACCAGGTTCTTGGTCCATGGGATTTGCTAGGCAGAATACTAGAGCGGATTGCTATTCCCTTCTCCAGGAGATCTTTCCCCACACAGGGATTGAACCTGCTTCTCCTGCAATGCCTGCATCAGCAGATGAATTCTTTACCACTGAGCCACCTGGGAAACCTTTGGGTGGGAGTTGGTTGACATAAACTTGTCACACGTTTGGTTCAGATCTGCTCCACAAGTCTTGTCAATTGATGGTAAAAGAGAAGAAGTCAAGCCCCAGCTGTACAAAGCATATTTCAAGCCTCTGCATAAAGATCCACTAGCATCCCATAGGCCAAGTGAGTTGTGTGTCCAAGCCAATTTCCTTTCCTTTCAATCCTCTAAACATACTGCTCAGTTAAGTTTGCCTCTCCTCTTCCAATATATATGGTTTCTATAAGAACTACTTGTGAATGAACTGTGTGTAGTTTTTATTTCTCCTGAAATGAGTAGGGATGTCAGAACAATGTAACAGTATTATATCCTAAAAAGCAACTTTGCCCTCTGATTTTATTTCCAATTTAATTTTTCTGTCTACTGATCTAGATTTTAATTTTTTAAAAAGGGAGCCAACAGTGACAACTTATTTAAAAAATTTTTACCTTGTCCATGAGTTGCTTTCTTTCTAATTTTCTAAATGACTTCTTGAGTTCCTAAAAAGTTTTAAAAATGAATAGTAATGAGCTCAATTTAGTCTCCATGCCAACTACTGATAAGTATTTTTTTTCTTCTGACTGATCTTTGTATTGTAGAAAATGTCTTGACTTAAAGTGCTTTACTTGCTTTCAAGAGAGTAGTTTCATTTTTTTCCAATCAAGTGAACCAAACTGTCAACAACTTTTATTCAGTACCTGCTTTTATGAACAGCTTAGAGAAGAGGTACCTTAGGGGGTTATTGAATTAATAGAAAAGTCCTTGCTATTAGAAGATTTACATTAAAGTTGGACTGAACATATAAATGTTTATTAATTTTTGAAGTAAGTGAGAAGGAAATAAAATAATAAATTGCTACCATCTGCTCCTTTTTAGTTGGTTGAGGATAAAATACCTCAAGAATCTCTTGATCGTAATGCTTGAAGACCTTGAGGTGATCATAGCTTTGTTTTAGTCATTGCACAGACTTCTTTAAGGAGCAATAGGAGAGGTCTCTCTTAAAAAATAGATTTTTTTAAAAGGTAGATTATTAAAAGTCCATGTTTTTGGTAGTGTCCACTTCTGGGCATATTAGAAGCTCTGTATGGGGGAAACTTTCCACAGCCCACTGGAATTTAGGAGTTGCAACAGGGCCAACAGGAAAGGCCCGGTATTTTTTTCAAACAAATAAAGTGGTTTTATTTTCTAGAAAATAGGGTTTGGGGAATGGAGGCGTCCTAGGCAGAATGACTAGAAAGATAAGTCATGGAGAATCATTTTATCTGTTTCCCAATGACTGCCCAGGCAGTGTGCTTTGTTATATGGGGGATTTCTATTGGATTTTTTTCCTACTGACTTTTTAAGATTTGTTTTTATTGGCATGCAGTTGATTTACAATGTTGCATTAGTTTCTGCTGTACAGCAAAGTGAGTCAGTTATGCATGAGTGAGCTACCCAAGAGTGTATATATAGACATATATAAACATGTATGTATGTACATGTATGTAGCCTTTGTCATGTGCTTGCCCGTTCACAGCTGTTTCACCTATATATACATATATATGTATATGTATCTCCATTGAGGCCCATATATACATATCTCCATTGACCCGATTCCTTGACACATATGTTTATCTAAATGAGAAGGAGGTGGGTGATGGTAAGCATGGAGCTTCATTTTGTTCCTAGTAAAACTAGGGAGATGTCACTCATTCCCGGTTTCCTAGTCTGGTTACAGTGTTCTGAGATTCTTAGATTCCAGTTTGACTAAGTTCATTTCCATCAACTAAGAAATACTGTTGGTGGATAGTGAGAAATGGCAACCCACTCCAGTATTCTTGCCTGGAAAATTCCACGGACAGAGGAGCCTGGCGGGCTACAGTCCATGGGGTTGCAAAGAGCAGGACCCGACTGGGCGACTTTCACAAGACTTGAGTGGCTTCTATCATTTGGAGTATTTGAGATGAAGAGACGCTCTTGAATAAAATACCCCTACACAGAACAACAAGCCAAGGAAGAAACTAAAGGAGCTGAGGGTACATTTTATTTTTTTTAATTACAGAAGAAAATGAGGGAATCTTGGTAAAGGTTTCTGATGAAAAAGCTCTTAGAACTGGAGCTTAGAACAGAGAACTGAAAGTTTCTATCATCTGGTCCAGTAATCTTTCTTTCTCTTTCCCTTCTCAAGACACCTGAGAAATACAGTACATCCTCTAATGATGGGGTAGGGTGGGAACACCAGCTTCTGGATAAACGTGGATAAAACAGAGCAGGGAAAACAATTCTAATACTTCCCCGTTAAAGACACTTGGGCTTCCCTGTTGGCTCAACTGAAACTGCCTGCAATGCAGGAGACCCTGGTTCGGTTCCTGAGCTGGGAAGATCCCCTGGAGAAGGGATAGGCTACCCACTCCAGTATTCTTGGGCTTCCCTGGTGGCTCAGCTGGTAAGGAATCCACCTGCAATGCAGGAGACCTGGATTTGATCCCTGGGTTGGAAAGATCCCCTGGAGAAGGGAACAACTACCCACTCCAGTATTCTGGCCTGGAGAATCCCACGGACTGTATTGTCTATGGGTCACAAAGAGTCAGACACGACTAGACTGAGCGACTTTCACTCTAAAGACACATGCCCTGCATCCCTTGAGAAATACTGTATCTATGTACGTGTTTAAGTTGTCAGACCAAAAAGAACAAATGATTCCTGAAATGTTAGAATATTAACTCACCTGGTGAGGATCAGAAGACCAACTATGGCAGAATATATACGAGCACCTGGATTTCCCGAATTTCCAAGCTAGGGCTTGTGTCTGAGTGTCTTGTATAATTTTTGACTATGATGTATAATTATATGTTTGTGAAATTTACTACTCAAGATTCAGCCAAAACATTGTGTATTGTTTGCTATAGTTTATATTTTATGTTTTACAATTTGTAATTATTTCAGGTTACCAGAATTCTAATGTTAAATCCCTGAATCTTAGCAGTATTCAACCCAAACCCACTTTAAAAATGAACCTATCAGGATAATGTACAGTATTCTAGTGGGTGCTTTGAGTAACAAGTAGGATTTTGTTTCATGATATTGTCAGTAGCAAATAGATTTGGTAACAATATCCACCACCACCCCCCTGATTTAATATGTTGAATGTGCTGTTTGAAGGGACTACCTTGCTTTATTGTAACAAAAACAAGATAACTGAGGCTGTAGTATGGAGTTTTCAAGGTGAAAGGAAGCTTGGGGGTGATTCAGTCCAATCTCTTAACTTTGCAGATCAGCACAGTGACGTCTAGAGAAATCAGATAACTAGACTCCTGAATTCTTTAATCCTCCAACTTTAGCATTATTTAATTTTCAATAGTAAAGTCTGATGATTTTGCTGTTAGGATTCTTTCAACAAGTATTGAGTAATCCACTTCTGAGCATGTGAGTTACAAAAGGAAACATAAAAAGCTAAACTGGTGTCATCAAGCCGCCAGTCTTCACTGACACCACTTTTCCTGGAGCAAAAAGGTGCTCTCGTGTTTGTTGTTGTTCTGTTGCTCAGTCACGTCTGACTGTGACTCCATGAACTGCAGCACGCCAGGCTTCCCTGTCCTTCACTATCTCCCTGAGTTTGCTCAAACTCCTGTCCAGTGAGTCAGTGTTGCCATGCAACCACCTCATCCTCTGAGCCCCCTTCTCCTCTTGCCCTCAGTCTTCCCCAGCATCAGAGTCTTTTACAGTGAGTCAGTTCTTCGCATCAGGTGGTCAAAGTCTTGGCATTTCAGCTTCAGCACCGGTCCTTCCAATGAGTAATCAGAGTTGATTTCCTTTAGGATTGACTGGTTTGACCTCTCATGTTTACCGCATTGCAACTAAATGGATAATGTTGATTGTAATAGGAAAAACACAACTTTTCAGCTAAGTGAGCTAATTATACTTTGTTCCTCTTATTTGTAAAACAAGGAAACAAAATCTATCTCACTGGCTCTTTATGGAAGCCAAAGAGACTTGCCTGCATAGAGTACTTATCACTCTACCCGGCAACCAATACTTATTAGTTTTCCTTTCCTCTCCTCTTTTCCACTTTCCTGATCCAGGTCACATGTGGATTAGTGTCCAGGCAAGACCAGAGAGCAGATCTTTCCATTTCTGGGCCAAAATTCCCTTCTGCACAGAATCCTTCCATCCTTCACATAGAAGTGGGAAGTAACTATCTAAGAAGTCTTTTTTTAAATAAAGAAACAGGGAGGGACTGGTGCCCCTGTCTTGAAAATAGTCATTTCTATTACAAACCGTGAAATAATTGTAAAATTAGCCAAGGGGTCCTCTTCTTAGAATTTAGATGTGACATTGTTCTTTTGTTTCTCATACCTAGAGAGGCTGGGAGAGCTATAGTGGCTTAGAAAGAACAGGAGAAAAATTGAGTGTGTCCATTATTAAATGAGCTTGTTTGAATCCATCGGACATTAGGATACAATGCTGGTCTTGGAAGTTTACCTTTTTGACCAAAGCAAGTAGATCTGTGGGCTTCCCAGGTGGCTCAGTATAAAGAGTCTGCCTGCCAATGCAGGAGATGAGGGGTCGATCCCTGGGTTGAGAAGATCTCCTGGAGAAGGAAATGGCAACCTACTCCAGTATTCTTGCCTGGGAAATCCCATGGACAGAGGAACCTAGTGGGCTATGGTCCATGAGGTTGCAAAGAGTCAGACACAACTTGGCAACTAAGCAACAAGAAGTTAGATTTGCGGGGCCAACTGAGTTCTCAGATTAAAACCGTCTATTTCAAGGTTACTGTGTGGCTTTAACAGTGTATCTGACATGCATAGACAATAATTTTTTAACATCTATCCTCCTATAGATGAAAAATTATTTTCAGTGGTAATGATGGGGTAGTAATTAATAATCAAGATTTATTTCCAGCTTTATTAAGATACAGTTGACATGGCATTATGTAAGCTTAAGGTGTGCAGCATAATAATTTACATATAAATAATAGCCGCAATAACTTTGGTTAACATCTGTCATCTCATAGAAATACAAAGAAAGAAGAGAATGTTGTTTTCTCTTTGTCATGAGAACTCTTAGGATTGACTTCCTTAACTTTTGAATATACTGTACTTCAGGGTCCCCAACCTCCAGAATTTAATGCTTGATAATCTTAAGTTGACCTGATGTAATAATAATAGAAATAAAGTGCACAATAAATGTAATAATCTTGAATTATCCTGAAAACACTCCCTGCCCTGGTCAGCGGAAAAATTGTCTTCCACAAAATTGGTACCTAGTGCCAGAAAGGTTGAGGACCACTGCTTCATTGCGTGTGTGTGTGTGTGCGCACGCTTAGTCACTCAGTCGTGTCCGACTCTTTGCAACCCCGTGGACTGTAGCCGCCAGGCTCCTCTGTCCATGGGGATTCTCTAGGCAGGAATACTGGAGGGGGTTTCCGTTCCCTTCTCCAGGGGATCTTCACAACCCAGGGATTGAACCTGGGTCTCCTGCACTGGAGGCAGATTCTTTACCATCTGAGCCACCAGGGAAGCCCAGTGTATATTAACTATGGTCATCGTGTTGTATGTGACACACTGGTGCTTATTCATCATACAACTGGAAGTCTGTACCTTTTGGCCACCTTCATCCAATTCTCTGTCCCCGCCCCGTTAAGTACAAACCTCTTTTTTTTATGAGTTTGGTTTTTGGCTTGTTTGTTTGCTTGGCTCGTTATTTTCAGGTTCCATGTGTAAGTGAAATTATGCACTATTTCTGTTTCTCCATCTGACTTATTTCACTTTGCATTTTGCCCTCAGGTCCCTTCATGTTGTTCCAAATGCCAGGATCACCTTCTTTCTCGTGGCTGAGTAGTAGTCCCTTCCACCGCTGCCCCCCTAGCCCAAGGAGACGGGGACCTGGACCTTCTATCACAAAGATCTTCACAGGCTTCCAGAGCCTGCTGTGGCTTTCCGCCCAGTCTGGGGTGCTGCAGATGTCCTGGGACTGGGGGTGATCAGGGACCTCGACTGTGGAAGGAGTGGGGGAGAAGAGGGGCTAGCAGAGCTGTGGAAGCGCATGTGGGCCTGGGCCAGGCGGTCGGTGGGAATTCTCAGGCCCTCCTAGTATAGCACAGAAATGGGGACGGGGGAGCTGCTCTCGGCTCTAGCCATTTATTTTCATATCTAAGAGGGAATAAAAAGACCACATCTTATGTGTGAATATCTTTCCCAGTATCAGGGTCTTTTCAGTGAGTCGGTTCTTTGCATCAGGTGGTCAAACTATTGGAGCTTCAGCTTCAGCACCAGTCCTTCCAATGAATATTCAGGGCTAATTTCTGTTAGGATTTATGGTTTGATCTCCTTGCAGTCCAAGGGACTCTCAAGAGTCTTCTCCAGCACCACGGTTTGAAAGATAAACTCTTCTGCACTCAGCCTTCTTTATGGTCCAACTCTCACAACCTTATGTGACTATTACAGAAACCATAGCTTTAACTTTATGGACCTTTACTGGCAAAGTGATGTCTCTGCTTTTAAATATTCCATCTAGGTAGGAAAAGAGGGTAATCAGGATCTATTACTTGCAGCTCTTGAGGATTAAATTATGCCCCACTAAAGGATGGGTGAAATCCCTCCATCCAGTGCCTTGAATGTGACATTTGGGAAGACAGTCTTTGAAGATGTAATTAAGATGTGGTCCTCCAGAAGTCTGAGGGACTCTAAATCCAGTGACCTGTGCACTTATAAGGAGAAAGATTTGAAGACACAGACATACAGAGGAAAAACCACCTGAAGACAGAAGCAGAGCAAGGAAAGCTTGCTCAGACAAGGAGCACCAGGACGGCAGGCAGCCACCAGTAGATGGGAGACAGGAATGGGAGCATGTCTCTGGCAGATCCTCTAGAAGGATTCAGACCGTTGGCATCTTGATGTCAGTTTGGGGGCACTAGAGATGGGAGTGAGGAAATTTTTGTTGTTTTAAGCCTTTCAGTTTATGGTACTTTGGATGACAGCTGCAGTAAACTAGTACACAGTGGATAAAGTGTTTTGCCAAACGGGATGTTCGGCAAAGCCACGTTGTTGACACTACAGTGGCGATGACCTTGCTTCGATAATACAGCAGCCTCATTCCCTGAGGTTGGCCAAAGTTCTTTGTAACCTTGGGTAAAGAGGATCTTCCCTGGTGGCTCAGACGGTGAAGAATCTGCCTGCAACACAGGAGACCCAGGTTTGATTCCTGGGTCGGTAAGATCCCCCGGAGAAGGAAATGGTTACCCACTCCAGTATTCTTGCCTGGAGAACTCCAGGGACAGAGAGCCTACTGGGCTACAGTCCAAGGGGTCGGAAAGAGTCGGACATGACTGAGTGACACTTTCCCTTTCAAAGAGTAGGACTTATTTAAAGATTCTTTTCTTTCTAAAAACATTGTGTACTTATCTCCTGATAAAGTTATATAGGCTATTCCTTGGTAATTTTTGACAGTAAAAAAAAAGTCTACTCCCATGTGCTTTCCTAAATGGAGGAAAGAGAATCAAGAAGACCCTACCGGGCATGAAGTTTAGATAAAAAATAAAAGCAGATGACCCTATCCTACCTTGGCTGTCATCTTTGCCTGCAGTCAGATGCTTAAGGAAAAGCTGAAAACAAATTACCTGGCAGCGTGTGCCTAAGATGTTAACATAAGATGTGAGGAAAAGGGGCCTCCTAATAAAAAAATTGTGTATTCTAAATAAAGTTAAATAGCTTTTTCTTGAAAGGACTGCTGGTGGGCTTCAGTGTGCTGGTATATATCATGACTCACTAAGAGAAGAATATAGCATGTCTCTTTCCATGTTTATTTTATCATAGAGCCTTTTATGGAAGAAGTTTCTGAAACTGCACCTCCATGTACTAATAACTCTGGGGTATAAGCACCTAAAATATAGCTTCTACTGATGCTTTATGGAGTCATTGTGAGATGAATGAGCCTTTTAGTATCATCTGTACATTGTGCTTATTTTTCCTCTATTTTTCCAAATCTCCATTTTAAAAAGTCTGTAACCTTTGACCCACAAACCATTACCCACCTCTGTCATATATACCTTAGTTTGGAGTTTAAGATCTTCCATCCAATATAAGAGATGTATTCTTTTTCTAGATACTTCCTTGTCTCCTAAATCATTCTTATTTTCTTCATAGTTGATATTGGGCTTTCGTTATTGGGATGAACCATAAGAAATAGCTGGCATTTAACTTATAGAAGTGGCTGTTTCTTTCCTGTATGACACAGGGAGCTCAAACCTGTTGCTCTGTGACAACCTAGAGGGGTGGGATGGGGTGAGAGGGAGATTCTAGAGAGAGGGGATGTATGTTTACCTATGACTGATCCATGTTGGTATACGGCAGAAAGCAACACAATATTGTAAAGCATTTATCTGTCAATTAAAAATAAATAAATTTATTTTAAAAGTGGCTATTTCACATTGTTTAACCTAATACACTAATATTATTAAAGAATCATTACAGTGACCAATATTCTTAATTCACCAAAAGAGGTTTAGCCACTTTAAGAATTTGGCTCAATACGTTCATAAATAGACTGATTGGCAGGAGAGATCACTTATGCTTGTCAGTGATACCAAGCTGGCTGAGATTGACAGGATCGTGTAGGACCAGACAGGGATGCAAGATGATACGATCAGTTTGACAAAGTAACATGCTCTGGATAAAATGAATTGCAATTAGGGTGCAGGCAAGGTGTTGTTGTTTGTGAAACAGAATAATTAATTCAAAAAATGCAACAGGAATAGAAACCCTTATGTGGACTGGGCCACATGCAGAGGAGTTTTAAAGTCAGAGCCGATCAGAGACCCAGGCTCTGCCCGACATGCCCGCGTGGCATGCCTTTGAGCCATCCACTCGGACCGACCATCTGGACCTCATCATGTGGATTTTGGCCTCCACCTCGAATGACTGTTGGCCCCAGATCAATGATTCCGCTTCATTGTGGCCTATGAGAAATTCATAGTGCCTGAAATAGGCACTAAGACATGGCATTGTCATCTTGAATAATATACGAATACTCTCTCCCTGGTGGCTCAGATGGTAAAGAGTCTGCCTGCAGTGCAGGAGACCAGGGTTCGATCCCTGGGTCAGGAAGATCCCCTGGAGAAGGAAATGGCAACCCACTTCAGCATTCTTGCCTGAAGAATTCCATGGACAGAGGAGCCTGGTGGGCTACAGTCCATGGGGTCATAAAGAGTCGGACAAGACTGAGTGACTAGCACCTTCTTCTTCATTCTCCCTGCAACCCATTCAAATTCTGCTCACCTTTCAAAGCCCAGTTAAAGGTCAAAGAAGTCCAGAAAATCTTTCTCCTCTTCTGTAGGTTGTAGACTACATCCTTCAACTTCATACAACATACAACAAATGGTTCTGGCTGAACATAACACAATCCTCTTTGCATATTAGCCTTGACTTTGCAGTTTGTAAATCCCTTGAGGACAAAGACCAAGGATTGTATGTGTTTTGCACTTCTGTCTAATATGCAATCAATGAAGACATTAGCTGGCTTCTTCAAACAAGACTTGATAAAATTAATGACTGCAAAAATAAAAACAGCAAAATGTTGATTTGAGAAAATGAAAGGTTGAGAAACTTTTGTGAAGGTGGATGGCTATGACTCTTATCCTTTTGACTCCTGAACCAAATTTTCCCATCAGGAAACAAAATGTATACTTATTTTTCATGTTAATCTTATCCCAAAGTGGGAAAATTATAAATATATAGAGATATATATTTAATATATCTATACAATTTATTGCATATGAAATTCAAATAAACATAAGGCCAATGTTTAGTAGAATTTTATCTAAGATTCCTTACTTAGAGTTTGTGATCTTATGTGTTATAAAATGCAGCTAAATGGAAACAATTTTTATTGGGTTTTGGTGTCTTAAATGTGCAAGTGCCTGGTGGACTTTTTTAGTGCTAAATTTTCTGATCATGTGTTTTTTAGACCTCTGGTTAATTATCTAGCCTAATGTCTCTATGAGTTAATGTTTTTAGCATGAGTTATCAAAGTTGATTTTGGAAATAAAGCCCACATAGTCCATTGTATGGAGTATAAATAGTGCCCCCCCCACCCCGCCAGCTGCTGCCATATACTTGTGTTTGAATTTATTATGGTTCATTCCTGAGCCAGCATCAGTCTTAAGATTCTTTGGAGAACAATCTAAGTCTAACTGGATGTTGTTAAATTCTCAGGCCACGGTAAGTGTGACTGTGGCAGATGCAAATGTGATGAAGGATGGTTTGGTGACGCTTGCCAGTACCCAACCAACTGTGACCTGACCAAGAAAAAGAGTAACCAAATGTGCAAGAATTCTCAAGACATCATCTGCTCTAATGCAGGTAAGAATTCTGTCCCCAGACCATCCTCAAATGAAATAATCAAAGTTGGGTTCTTAATGGAAATATGTAGGCATTGAGAAATGTTGAACCTCGGAGTGAGACTGCTTTTGAGTGTATTTTTTTTTGAAATGAAATTCAGATAAATCAATTGGGGAAAATGTCATCTTGCTGAGACTGGCAAGTCTGATGCTCTCCAGCTGTTCCACATGCCTCCTTCAAGCAGGATATTTTCTGGAATAAAAACCCCTGACAGCATTTTATGTCAACTGTGAGCCATGTTTTCAAATGCTGGATTAATTCTCTTAAAAAGGATTTGTATGAACTGAATTAATTGTTCTCTGTTACAGATCAAGGGGGCTTTGAATTCATATGTTACCATCATATAGAATTAAACTTTTCAAATTTGACGGAGGTTTCAGGTGCCCTGGATGTGAAACCCATTGAAGAAGATAGTGACAGCAAGAGTTTTATTTAACTGAAATATTTTTCTATCTTGTAGATTTCATTTAAAATTATTTTCTTAGAAATGTACAGAGGAGCTGTTAAAATTAATTACCCAAATCATATAAAATGCAACAACTATGGTTTGGGTTTTAATGGTGTTTAGCCAATATTACTATACTTAAATATTCTTTTGACAGTTGAGCACACAGAAGCTCAAAGTCAGTTTATATTCTCAACCCCGGTTGAAACTGGGAATGCTCCTGTCCTCACTGGAGGCTCTGATTTCATTGCTTTGGTGTCTGATATGAACTGTAGTGGGTTTTTAAAGTTCTCTGGGTAGTTCTTCAGCACAGTGGTCCCTAATCTTTTTGTCACCATGTACCAGTTTTATGGAAAAATTTTTCCAAGGACTGAGAGTGGGATGGATGGTTTAGGGATGATTCAAGGGCATTGCATTTATTGTGCATTTTATTTCTATTATTATTACATCAGCTCCATCTCAGATCATCAGACATTAGATCCTGGAGGTTGGGCACCCCTTGTTAAGTAGATCTGGGGGTATGAGTTTTTGCTTTGTGTGCTCCAGGCCAGGGTTTGACGACACGTGAATACCTGCCCTCCTGAAGTTCCTGTGGTTGGGGGACTCCTTTTACAATCAGAGCTGGGACCTTTCCACAGCCTTTGAGAGGAATTTCTCTGTGAAGATTCAGAGCAGTAGGCTATTTTGTTAGTAGTAATCGGGGCTATTTCCAAGGCAAGTTGTGACTGGTGCAACCTGGAACCATGATGGAAGTCCTGACAGTCAGATGTTAACTGTCATTCTCCTGGCTTCTCTCCAGCACTTCCTTCTTTTCTTTCTTCTTAGTAAAATCTTTTTACTTCTGGTTCACAATACCCACCCTCCAAACACATACGTGCACACACACACACACACACACACACACACACTCTCCCTCTCTCTCAACTTCATGCTTTCTAAACTTCTTTCAGTAATAAGTTTTGAAATCGATTTCAGTTCTGTTTCTTTGTAGTCTATTTTTGGATTGATTGATTTTCAAATCCAGTTTTTCTTTCTTTTTAATAATAATACATTTAATAATTATTAAAAATTTAATAATACGTTTTAACCACCTAAGAATTAGTTTAACTGTGTCTTTTAACTAAGAATTATTTAGCTATTTAATACTTTAAAATGTATAACTATCATGGAATCTAAACATGTGATTCACTACATCATCATCTCAACACGTCCAAAAGGAGGAAATTTACAGAATTGTTTTAGTAGATGATGAAACACGTAGGATAAGGTATAAGATGCATTTCTAAGATATTTTTACCTCTATTTTTTAACATGGATGTAGTATTTTTATGTAATCTACTGTGCCTATTCCAGCTTTGCCAACAATGCCTTTTATAGCATCGCCCCCACCTCTGTTCCAGTCTAGGGGCAGTGTTACGTCTGGTTGTCATAAATCTTCAGACTCCTTTAATGTGTCTTTAGACAATTTTCACAGACAACACAATCTTTTTTACTCTCCTCTCAGTTTCTTAGCCTTTCAAGTTTACTTTGGAGATCTTGTCCTCACATGTCTTTCTTTAATGCCTACTTCTCCCAGCCTGGTTCAGGCCCACTGCCCACAAGTTGTGTTAGTCTGAGTCCCTTGGACAACAAGGAGATCACACAAGTCAATCGTAGAGGAAATAAACCCTGACTATTCATTGGAAGGACTGATGCTGAAGCTGAAGCTCTAATACTTTGGCCACCTGATGGGAAGAGCTAACTCATTGGAAAAGACCCCAATGCTGGGAAAGGTTGAAGGCAAAAGGAAAAGGGAGCAGCAGAGGATGAGATGGTTGGATGGCATCACTGACTCAATGGACTTGAATTTGAGTAAATGCTGGGAAATAGTGAAGAACAGAAGAGCCTGGTGTGCTGCAGTCTATGGTGTGCTACAGTCCATTGGGGTTGCAAAGTGTTGGACACGACTGAGTGACTGAACTGAACTGAAGATGTTGCTAAGAGTTGGATACGACTTAGCAACAGACAACAGCAACAACTGAGTTGTTATTACTGATCTTTCCCCTTCATACAGCAGTGTGGTTTTCAGGAAGCAGCTTGGAGCAGAAAGGGAAGAGGAGCTGTATGGAGTGGGGAAGAAGACCGAAGGGCAGGGGGAGAGGGAGATGGAGCTGGGGACCAAAGGACTCCCAGAAGGTGGCTCCAGAGGGGCACAGAATGGCCAGGCATAGTCTGCAGAGCTGAGTCAGAGCAAAGCGAGTCTCCTGCACCATCGCATCAAGGATATAGGCCGGTGTTCAAGACAGGGAGTCATCCTAGAAAGAGCCAGCTATATTAGGCAGAACGAAAAGTCAGAACTAAAATAATCTAGCAGGAGACAGAAGACCAATTCTAGAGACTGAGCTAATTGGCAACCAAGAAAGAGCCACGGTTTGACACAGCATGAACGCGCGAGTCTGGCGCGTCTGCCGGGGCTTCCATATGCTGTTTCTTGGAGCCTCAGTTGTGAATTCCACTTGATGAGTAAGACAGGAAGGCTCTGAACTGTTGTAAACTTCCCGCGTCACCCAGGGATGGTTCAGATGTGTGGATTGCAGGGAGCCAGCCTGTGGGGGACGTCAGGGAGGAGTTGTAGAATTCAGAGCAGAGACTATGCCTTCTCATCTTCCCTGAAAACAATGATGGCGTCATAATCCTCATGATAAACCTCTCTCCCTAACCGGGAAGTGCTCCTGGTATTCCAACAGATACATTCTAAAATCCTTGACCAATATTCTGGATCCCGTACTTTCTGCCTGCAGCAGACACTTTTCTCCAAACTCAAGTCAGAGTCTTCACTGTTGTTTAATTCTTCATCCTTATTCGTTAGCTCAGACTCTGTCTTCAGCATCACAAGGCTTTTCTCCATCTCCTTTTCTTGAAATTCTATCTGTATACCAAGTGCCAACTCAAAACTTACTCCTTTGCTGTGCCTTTCCTCCTTCACAGAGCCAGCCTGAGGTTCATGCTATCTTTATAGCTTTTGTCACAAATGTGTTGCAAATGCCTTTGTGGCATCTGGTTTCATATCTCCATTGTGTACTAAGTATCAATCATCCAGCACATTCTTCTTGATCTATAATTTACTTGGTTTTAATTTTATTCCTCTTATTATCTCCTATAGCACCTACAACTTCACCAGTGATATAATAAGCAACGAGAAAATGTAATGAATAGAGATGTGACTGGTTGAAAGACAACATGAATAAATGTGAAAATGAAAAAGAAGGGTGATAATTAGGGGAAAAAAAAAAAGATGAGGCAATCCCATGAATCGTAGCATAGATTCAAAACGAACTTTTATAAATCAAAATAGTTTCCAGGGGGAAAAAAAAAACAAGGAAATGAAATGTAATAAAAGTAAAATTCACACAGGCATTCTCAAGGAAGAAAAATAACAAGCTCAGGTTCTGTGAAATCACCATTTATTTGTGACTGTGAGAGAAAGAAGTGACCCATGTAACAGAATCACACAGAGGGTTGGAAATCAGGAAACAGTGGGATCCATAAATATAAAATGTGTCTGGAGAAAATATTTGGGAATATGACTAATGTACTCGAAGTCTTAATGGGAGAAGACAAAGAACCCAGCATTTTCTGGAAGTCTATAATGTGCTAGATACAATAGAGTTTTTAGAAAGATGACAGGGTGATGTATTTATCACTTGTTCTTCAGAGTAGCTCTATGAAGTAGACATTATTTGCAGATCAGGAATTTGAGAGTTAGAGATAAAAAACAATGACCTCAAAAGTGTACAGCTAGAGGGGATTAAGACCTGGATTTAGCTTCAGAGCTTCCTTAGTCCTAAATCCATACTCTGTCTGGTTCAACACATAGAGGATTTCCAATATTCAGTAGCTCAATTCAAATTTCAATATCTTTAGTTCTTTTCCATCCTTTACCTCTCAAAACCAGTCACTGAGTCATCTTTTCTTTCTCCTGAAAATATCCCCATGTGTATTTCCTTTTTTCTAAACTCATGACCGTAACGCGGGTCAGCCTCTATCTTCTTTCCTGCAGACTAATGAACCAACATTCCTTCAAATCCACTTTGCGTCATTTCAATGCATTCACCATGTGACAACCAGAATAACCTGGTGGAAGTAAATGCCTGATCACATGACTCCCTTGTTGAAATATTTCAGTGGCTTCTCATTATTCTTGGATGAAAGTTGGAAATCTTTAATGTGACCTCTTTGTTGTTGTTCAGTTGCTAAATCGTGTCTGACTCCTTGCAACCCCTTGGACTGCAGCAGACTAGGCTCCCCTGTCCTTCACTATCTCCTGGAGTTGGCTCAAATTCATGTCCATTGAGTTGGTGATAGTATCTAACCATCTCATCCTCTGCCACCCACTTCTCCTTTTGCTTTCAGTCTTTCCTGCATCAGGGTCTTTTCCAATGAGTCGGCTCTTCCCATCAGGTGGCCAAAGTATTGGAGCTTCAGTATCAGTCCTTCCAATGAACACTCAGAGTTGATTTCCTTTAGGATTGACTGATTTGATCTCCTTGCAGTCTAAGGGACTCTCAAGAGTCTTCTCCAGTACCACAGTTTGAAAGCATCAATTCTTCAGTGCTCAGCCTTTTAGATTTCCATAAACTTCACCATTCGTTGCCTTTTTTTCCTTTCATGACACCCTCCGCTTTATTTTCCACTATACACCAGCTATTTTTCCCCCTCTTATTTCCTCTTTTACTGCAGAGCTTTTGCTTTTGTCTCTTGCTGGAAGTGGGCTTCTTCACCATCTCACTTCTCTTTGCTGTTATTTTTTCTTGGCTTTCAGTTCTCAGTTTAAGAGCCATTCCCCATTCCCCAGCCATTCCTCTTTGACCACCAGGTCTCAGATAAATCCCTTTACTGTGTGTTTCTGCAACATTGTGCACTTCTCCATTTATTTTATCACTTTGGTTTTTACTCATATAAAACTTTAAGAGGAGGTTATGGCTGAATTGATCACCTGTTGCATTTCCAGAGTCTAGGATGATATCTAGCGAATGCCAAAGTCTCAGTTACTCTGTGGTGATGGATGTGATGATCAATTAAAGATTAAAAAATAAGCATTAAAAAGGAAGCTACTCAAATGGACAATCTACTTCTCAGTATCTTTTGAATGCTGTTTTATTGTCAGTGAACTCACTCTCAGGGGTTGTAGTCAAATCCTTTTACACTTGACAGGGTATGTGGAGAGCAGTAGACCAGATGGCTGTGGTGCCTCTGTTTCACTCTGAGCTGCCCTGAGAGTCTGGTGAGGTTCTAGGATTCCATGCATAAGGAAAACCCACTCTGGGCCCTTTGTCACAGGGACATGGGTATCACTTTAACACTACAGATATGAAGTTTTTAGGAACATTTGAGTTTTTCATTTATTTAAATTTGATAATGAAGCCACAAATATTTATTATATAAATAATAAGCTCAAATATTGCACAAAGCATTGAATAAATAGCTGGTGAGGAAGATAAGCAAGGTTACTTTTCTCACAAAGCTTAGCATTTTCTGCTTTAGTTCACTCAGACCCAGGTGTAATCAGAAGATATTCATTCATGCATTGATTGGATGGACATTTATAATGTAACTCTGCTCTTGGGGAGTTCAGATTTACATTCATGAAACTATTAGAGGTCAATCATAATAGCTGTGTGCTATAAAATGTAACTAATGGGCTACGATAATCTCAAAAAAAGAATGTCATTATCCATCTCATCATACCCAGTAAAACCTAATTGGAACATAAAATTGATTGGAATTGTCTTTATCCATGAAAGAGAGGTTAAAATTCATTAATTATAATTTATATGCATTTAACAAATAATTTTTGCTTTGTTTTAATGGTTTAGGTACATGTCACTGTGGCAGGTGTAAATGTGATAATTCAGATGGAAATGGACTTGTCTATGGTAAATTTTGTGAGTGTGATGACAGAGAATGCATAGATGATGAAACAGAAGAAATATGTGGAGGTATGTATATTAACTTTGCAGAAAACAACATAAGTACTTGATTTTGTCACCTGTTTCATTGAACTTCTATCTCTATGAGTCTATATACTGGGTTTACTCATTTAAGCTGAACCTATGTTTATTTGGAAAATACTTCATATAAGGAGATATAGACTAAGGCATTCAGAGCAGATTAATAAACCTTTGTTGTTGTCATTCAGTCACTCAGTTGTGTCTGACTCTTTGCAACCCCATGGACTGCAGCATGCCAGGCTTCCCTGTCCTTCACCATCTCCTGGAGTTTGCTCAAACTCATGTCCATTGAGTCGGTGATGCCATCCAACCATCTCATCCTCTGTCATCCCCTTCTCCTCCTGCCTTGAATCTTTCCAGGCATCAGGGTCTTTTCCAGTGAAAAATTGTTTATACTTTTTATTTTGTAACCATTTTATTGAAGTATTATTTACAGTGTTGTGTTAGTTTTAAGCATACAGCATAGTGATTCAGATGATATATTTGTGCATATATATATATTCTTTTTCAGATTCTTTTCCATTATAGGTTATTATAAGATATTGAATATAGTTTCCTGTCTTATGCAGTAGGTCCTTGTTGTTTATTTTATATAGAGTAGTGTGTATCTGTTAATCCTAAACTCCAAATTTATCCTAATTTATCCCTAACCCCGGTATCCCCTTTGGTAACAGTGTGTGTTTTCTATGTCTGTGCATCTATTTCTGTTTTGTAAATAAATTCATTTGTATCATTTTTTTAGATTCCATTTTCAAGTGATATCATATGATACTTAGAGCAGACTAGTATTTTTTGAGTTTTTCTCTTTAATTTTTTATTATTTTTTAATTGAAGGATAATTGCTTTACAGAATTTTGTTGTTGTTTTCTAGTACTTTTTAAATGCAGAATCACATTGTTCCCAGAGAAGAACCCGATCATTATGGCAACAGGCCAGTTGCCTGGTTCTGAAGTAGTCCTAGTTGGACTCTATCTTCTTTGCTCAGCTTTTATTTTGCCTCTTTTCTCCCAGTCTCTCTATTGCATGTTTTAATTTCATTTTCTTTCCCATTTTGAACCATAACCCTGTAAATACTCTCATGTGCTATTGGGGACATTGAAGACCAATTGGATTATTAGCCTGGAATCTATCCCTCCCCACACACTTAGATAACTTTTTTCATGATTGTTTCTATGGACAACCATTACTCAATCCATTTTTCTGTTGTATCAATTATTGCAGGCTTGCTAATGTCAAGAGCTGCAATGAGTACTTCTTATTCAATAGGTAACTTACCAGGATCCGAAATGACTTGGCAGGGTTAAATGGAATTTAGACTCCTGTCTATCTCATGCCTGGCTTCCCTGATGGCTCAGTGGGTAAAGAACCTGCCTCAATGCAGAAGATGCAGGTTTGATCCCTGGGTCAGGAAGATCCCCTAGAGCAGAAAATGGCAACCCACTCCAGTATTCTTGCCTGAAAAATCCCATGGACAGAGGAGCCTGGAAGGCTACAGCCCAAAGGGTTGCAAAGAGTTGGACACGACTGAGTGACTATGCACACACACGTACCGTCTGATGCCAAAGACTGTGCTATTGATTGCTCCCCATAGAGACCTGCCCTGGAGTTTGGAGCTCCACAAGGAAAGCCCTTCTTACCACTTGTACTGTATTAATAGTTCCCTTCTCTTCTGCTTCCCTCTCTGCAACTCTGTGCCCAGGGTTTCAACCAAGACTGGCACAGGGCAGGAAAGTAAACAGCAGTGAGAATCACTTCAGTTTGGGAACACTCTTCTCTGCTGTTATGAAACATTTTACCTGCTTACCTCTGGCCTAATCTCTCTATCCATAAGTAATTAATTCTTTTATTGAAATCTGAAGAGACTCTGTCCACAGAATCCTATCCTGCATACCAAATGGGTGATTTCAGAGGAGTATTTGCCCTGAAAGGATCAGGAGCCAGCGGGGTGGGGAGGAACCAGAAGGCCATCAAGTGTCACTAAGCTGCTGCTTTGTTTACAAAGCAAATTGAGGCTTCAATTCCTGTGGTCATCCAGATGCTCTTGTTTTAGGTCAGCTCGGAGCTCTCTCTCTGGTGTCCTAGCTGTTCCACCAACCAGGATAAAACAGAAAGAGAAGAACCTTCATTTTTTCCTCCCAGTGACCGAAGCTCGATGCTGCTCAGACAGTTCTGCTAAAGGGCTTGTTCCAAAATGATTAGAAATTAGATAAAGCTACCCACACATGTGATGTGTTTGTCTTCCTGGTATTTCATTTGCAGTTATCACAGATCAAAAAACAGGAAGGGAACATGTGTGGAGCCAGTGTTTTCTGATACACACTGCCAAAGCAAAGTCTATTTGCGTGTGTAAATATAAACATTGACCTGGAAAGAACAGGAAATGTTTAATGCTCAACCTTTCCACTCATTATTGCTGTTGGTTTGAGGCTAAAGCAATTTCATGGTGCAAACTCTCTGACCACAGATAACCAACATTCCCATAAAATCCTCTGGCGATGGCACTGTGTAGGATTCTAGATTTTTCCATGTATCATTCACATGAAAACAGTCTGTTGAGAGGTGATTCTACAGCCCAATAGGGAAGCAATTCAAAAAGAGATTTTCTTACTCCATCAGTTTGCACAAAGCCAAGAATGATGTTCATTGCCTGGGCTGTGTATTGTCCTAAGGCTTATATTTTATCTCGGTTATCCAACTATGTCTTATTACAGTACTTTCACTTGAATTATGAAGACATCTGCTTAATTTTCCATATCTGCATATGGTATAGCTTTACATGATTTATTCTAATAATCCTGTTCACCTCTATCTCAATGATTTTTTAGTATAACCTTATCAGTACTGAATTTTATAAGCATACAAAGAATTTGGGTGTGAGGAATGAAGATTTATGATCATTTATTAATCTCATGGTAAGCCTTACCTGAGATTAACGAACTGCTGCATGTTACATAAATTTCTTATAATGACAGAGGAAATAAACTTTGAAGATTTCTGAGATTATACTACTTTAAGTATAATCTACTTAAAGGAAATTCTACTTTAAGAAGTTAATCAAGCCTTTTAAAAAAAAAAAAAACTGACTCCTAGGAAAAGCTTTTAGTAAGCAATTGTCTTGTTTTCTTTCAGTGTAACCCTCAGGTTCCTGAGGCTTGTGATATAACACTGGCTCATGATATTTTTGTGTGCATACATATAGAGACAGTTTTAAGTCCAAGAATAAAATGTATAGCTTTTATATTTTACTACTGATGAAATCATTTGATGGTCTTTATGTCAGCTTAAGTGAAAAAGTTAAAATTTGCTGTAGAAATGATCCTTGTCTATTAGCTTATGTGCTTAGTCACTCAATCGTGTCCTACTCTTTGCAACCTCATGGACTGTAGCCTGCCAGGCTCCTCTGTCTATGGGATTCTCCAGGCAAGAATACTGGAGTGGGTAGCCATTCCCTTTTCCAGGGGATCTTCCTAACCCAGGGATCGAACCCAGGTCTCCTGCATTGCAGCTGGCTTCTTTACCATCTGAGCCACTAGGGAAGCCCCATCTCCAGCTTAAGAAGAGATTTTCTGTAGATACTCCAATTGCAGCTCATTTAGACAGAAAACATGACATTATACACTGGGTCCTTGTCTTTTTCTCTATATTTCACTCTAGCACTTTCTCTTCATCTCTGACTCTCTCTGTCTCTCTGATACATATCTACATGAAGGAAGTCTCATCTGACAGGCAAAAATAGCATGAGACCAGCATATTTTATCGTATTTTCCCCTTCATATGTGTGTGTACCAGGCCCTACTGACACTCCCGCTGTTGGCCAGAAATGCCAGAATGTGTTTAGAAAGAAAAATAGCCTTGCTATTAGTTTCCCATGGAGGCTCTGGGATGATGGCTGATGGAGAAGAGAGAGGCAAGAGCAAAGACTTTAGCCATAGACTGATAAAGCATAAATTCATGTACATCAGAAAGAATAGACTAAAAACGAAAATGGTGCTGTTTTTCATCATAGGTGCAAGAACACACGTTCATGGTTGTTGACATAACTACAGAAAAAAAGAGGATATACAAGGAGATTTGGGGCGAAAAAGACTTGTCATCTTTTGGGAATTTGTAGGGTTGCTGGACATGGGCACAGAAAATGATGAGGTGACATCATTACAGATTGCATGGACATAAGTATGAACAAGCAGAGTAATAGTTTATGGAGCAATGGGAGCTGCAGTGGTGTGGGGGCAGCTAGAGACAAAACGATGGGCTGCCCTTACCCAGCACTTGTATCCTCTTGACAGATAGGAAGGGGATTTGACTTTAATACCAAGGGTCCATGCTGTTTTATTTGTAGTTAGTAGTTTAAGTATTACTAAAAGTTGATTTAGCTGAAACCCTCTGCCACATGGTAAAACACAATAGCTTGTTGGATACTGTTGAATGAAAAGATGAAATGTTTCCTCTGGCTAAAGAAATGGCTCAGTCATTAATACTGTGCATCCAAGGAAGTATGCACCATTGGTTTCTCATGGTTAATTTCAAATGACTCAAGAAATGCTCTCAGAGTGAATGCTTATATACATTTGAGTTTGATGTACACATTTGTGACTGGAGGCCTGGTAGACTTTCTCTGTCTTTCATGCAGTTTCTTGAACACTCTGTCATTTTCCTCAGCCATCTGGCTAGGACAAATCAGAGGACACCTTGACTTGCTTTATGTGTGTAATGATGTAGATGTGGGCACACCTATGATGTTTTGGTGGCACGCTATATAATTTGATTATTTTAAGCAAGAACCATGGAGCAGGTTGATTATTTCCAAAGGCAGAAGTGATCACCAAGAGGTAGAAAGTTAATTCTGCTTTTGAAAGCTGCTTTTTTTCCTCACTGTGTAAAATTCATTTTGGGTAAAGGCCACGGAAAGTGTTACTGTGGAAACTGTTACTGCCAGGCTGGTTGGCATGGAGATAAATGCGAATTCCAGTGTGACATCACCCCCTGGGAGAGCAAGCGAAGATGTACATCTCCAGATGGCAAAGTCTGCAGCAACAGAGGTGTGTCTTTCATATTCATTACCACGTAATTGGGGAAAAAACAAAGCTCTTTAATTATTACTTCACCTTTCCTGTGTATTTCCTTCCATGTGGAAGTCATCTTTTATAGGGTTTGACTTTGATGTAAATCAACATTTCCCATACCAACAAGCGTCCCTTTCTTATTTTTTTTTTTACTGGGCAGAAGGCAGAAAGATAAGAAAGTTGCTGTCATACTTGCAGCTTCACTGAACAAATAGTTAACTCAGGGCCTGTAATTTCTTTGGCAGCCCTCCAGAAATGACATGGTAGAGCGAAAAGGTGATTCTGGTAGATAGTTCTGTTAAATGTCTCTTGACTAACAGAACCAGCTACAGCGTGACCATCTCATTATTCAGAGGGTATTCCAGAAAAAACTTGTCTTAATTAAGTCAATCAAAGGCTTGGTTACAATACTGAATTGATATGGAGTCATTTAACTTTGATACACAACAATAAAAATATGATAGTGAATAAAATATAGCCATGTGAAATTGAGATTGACCTTAGGCAGGAATTTAAAAAATATATTAGTATTGCTATCGTGTAATTTAAAGTGAGTTAACTAGGTGTTGATATCAAATCAACTAGTATTAAACACTTGGAAGAAAATTCTTGAAAATACGTGTTCTTTTTCCCTTTGTCAGCTGTCCTGGTAGATAAATAGCCATGTTGGGCTTTTCTGACTACTTGAAGTTATCAGTAAGTAGTCAGTTTCCTTCTATAAAAAAGTTAAAATCTAGAAAGCTGGAAAATTATTTTTTTGCATTTCTATAAATGAATGACACATTTTAATAGGTAATGCTTACATGGAAAGCCTAAACACACTACCAGTTTTATCTTTTTAAAGGTTGACACAGAAAAGTAAAATATGCCCAATTTCTGTACATAGAGAAAGGGAAGCAAAAGGCCTGAACTTGGGACAAAAATTATAAGGAAAAGTCCTCTCTTTAATTTATGCAGAGCAGGTCTGATTATTTATCATACTCACTCACTTATATTTTCATTTATTATATAAGCTATGTAGGAACCATTGCTTCACGAATGCCCTATTGATGGACATTTAAATCACCAGTGGTTTTTCAATGACATGATACCACCATATTTAATGTTCCTATACATGTGCTTTTCAGTTCTTTTCCTTGCCTCTACATACATGAATTGAAGTGAGCTGTTATACGTAACATACATCTAAAGAGTCTATGTTGGGAAACTGCCATCTGGAAAGTTGTGCATTTTATACTCTGCACCTGCACAAACTCTTGATCCTAAAACAATCTTCTTTTTCATTTCTGTCTGTCTGATGTCTGAAATAATTCTAACTCGCTGTTGTTTAAAGTTCTCTTAACCCTTAATCGTTACAGGTTGAGTGGTAAGCATTTTTTACATTTATCTATCGTCATTATTTCTCTCGACAAAACTTCCAATTAGTGTCCTTTGTCTATTTTTCTGTAGGCATATTTGTCCTTGGATAATTCATTCATAAGAATTGCTTATGTTTGTGAAAGTAGCTTTGTCTTTTAAATACATATGACTACGTGTTTCAGCTGTTTTTATCTTTTAGTTCGTTTTTGGTGTCTTGCCCTCAGCCAGAATTTTAGATTTTTATGTCGTTAATTCTTTTATTTTTTTTTCTTTAAATAATTTGCTTTGACGTTTTTGAATAAAAATGAATTTTATTTTACATTTTATGGTTTTATATCCTTAAATCTTTAGCTGGAATTGACTTTGATGTAAGAGGTAAGAAAGGGATTTAACTTTGTTCCTTTCACAAATGATCTAAAGATCATTGCCCTAAAGATGATTATTAATAGTTCACACAGAATTATATGATTTACAACTTAACACTTCTCTATATGAATCTCCAAAAAGCCAGAGTCCTCGCTCTCCGCCTATGCCAGTGTCGTCTATAGCCTGGGCTCGTCTGACCCAGCCATGCCTGCTTTTCAGTCTTTCTGGATATGCTCCTTCTGCTCCAGTAGGTCAGGTCTGCTGAGGATCCCATGTCCATCTCCACCTTCCTTGGCTCACTCTTGCTTTCTTGACCTCCCTTGAATTGTTCTACCTCCAGACCTCCTAAAACATTTCCCCTTCTCTCTTCTTATCCAGACCATCTACCTTAATTACTTCTGCTCACATTGACTTCCACTTGCCCAACTTTTAGAGTATTTATGTCCTTGTTTACAAAATGTTAGTGCTTCACGTGCTAGTTTTTTTATTAGCCTTTTTTTTTTTTTTTTGGTCAAATAAATTGTAAACCTCTTGAGAGCAAGGGTGACATTTTTTGTTAATTGTGTTGGTATTATCTCTGAGTCCTACCAGCACGGTGTTCCTGACACATCCTGGAATCCCACAGAAGTATCGGCATGGATAATAACTTTTGTTTATGAAGGATCTCTACTGTCCACTCCAGATGGTGTTTCATAATTCCCAAACACATATATTTTCCAAATATAAAGTGAACAACAGAAGAAAGAGCAATGTGTAAGATGCTTTCTTTCATGATTTTTCTTCATTCGACCCATACAAAATTATTTTTCCCCTCTAGGGATTTGTGTGTGTGGTGAATGTTCTTGCCACGATGTGGACCCCACTGGAGACTGGGGGGATATTCATGGGGACACCTGTGAGTGTGACGAGAGGGACTGCCGGGCTGTCTATGACAGATATTCTGATGACTTCTGTTCTGGTAAGTGCTTTTCTAACTCCTGTTTTTATTTTTTTTATTATTATTATTCTTTTAAAAAAAGATTTATTTATTTCTTTTATTTGGTGGTGTTGGGTCTTAGCTGTGGCCTATAGGATCTACTTCCCTGATCAGGGATCGAACCTGAGCCCCCTGCACTGGGAACTCAGAGTCTTTACCACTGGACCAGCAGGGAGGTCCCTAATTCCTGTTTTTAAATAAGAAAGTGTTCATTTCCCTCTTTTCAAGATTTATTCTGCTTCTCCAAGAAACTGTGAAAGAACTGAATGTGCCTTCTGAAGAATTTGAGACCCATAGGGCTCCTAATATCAACCCGAAAACCCTTTAGAGAATTTGCCACAATGGGCAAAGATTGGAGATGCAAACACACCCACTCTCTGAAAAGCAGTCTAGTCTTTCACCAAAAAGAACTATTACCTCCACGTATCTAATACTTAGCAGTGAGAACACGAAGCTAGCAGACCTGACCATGAACAGGAGAGGTACCGTTAAGGCAACTGTTATTAACACAGCACAAAACGAAAGACAATGTGGTTCTCGTAGGAATTTATTGCATTGCTTCTTCGGTATAATTTATATACTAAAAGTTGTTCTGCATTAAGTCTACAATTGAATATCAATTAGTAGATTCAAAAATTCTATGTGGACCAGCTACTCTTTGCCAGCATCTGTGCTGCATCCGGGCCACTGGTTCCAGCAACGAAGGAGACAAAGATAATCCTTGACAGGGAGCCTGTAGTCTAAATGCAAGGGGCTTCCCTGGTAGCTCAGCTGGTAAAGAATCCGCCTGCATTGCAGGAGACCCTGGTTCCATTCCTGGATTGGGAAGATCCCCTGGAGAAGGGATAGGCTACCCAGACCAGTATTCTTGGGCTTCCCTGGTGGCTCAGTCTGTAAAGAATCCGCCTGCAACATGGGAGACCTGAGTTTGATCCCTGGGTTGGGAAGATCCCCTGGAGGAGGGCATGACAACCCACTCCAGTATTCTTGCCTGGAGAATCCCATGGACAGAGGAGCCTGGCGGGCTTCAGTCCATGGGGTCGCAAAGAGTCGGACATGACTGAGCGACTAAGCACACACAATCTAAATGAAAGGGAAAAAAAAAAAAAAAAAAAAACACACTGCCAGAATTTCTAATAGTGCAAAGGAAAACAATAAGCAGTCAGATTTATCTTAAAAAATGTCACTCAACAAAAATGAAGTAATAGATTTTATTACATGGGACAATCCAGGAGGCATAGACACATCTTCATGCTTGATTGCTTGGTTTGTGTAAGGAAATAGATGGGGAACTCTGTCTCCAGAAAAAGTTTGCCAGCAAAGGCAGATAAAAGAGCTACCCTTTTTAATTACGATGATGCAACTGCAAAGACTTCTCTGGCCTGGCCCAGGGGAGCTGGCTCCTGTAGCTTCCCCCTGCAGAAGAATTGCCCTGTTCTGATGATCCCTCGGGCTTGGGAGAATTTCCTGAATGGGCTCACAGAGGTGATGGGGTCGTAGGCTGAGATTTGAACAATAAGACATCAGGCTGTGATTGTGATTTTATTATTCCTTTGTTGAAGTGAGCTGAATGTGGCCAGTTCTCCACAGTCTGCCTCCCACACCTAACATGAGAAATATAAGCAAGAGGAATCTCATTATCAGAGATCCTACGCTGAGAGATACCTGTCAAGTTCGTTCACACACCTCATTCCATTTTATGTTCGCACTGACTCAGACAGGGATACATTATCATCTACGTGTAAGAGGGAATGTTCAAAGAAATTAGCGACTTGACAAGTTCACACCGCCCTTAAATGTCACCTGAAAACAACTTTAGCTGAAGTGCTCATGTCATTTAATCTCCAAATGATGCACAGAAGATGCTTCAATTTTACTTTGTTTTGGTAAGGAAGAGATGTCCTTTGAATGCTTAAAATTCTTATAAAACTAAGCTTCTCTGAACATTGTTTTGATCTGGGGTGGGCATCAATGTCTGGAGTATTTCTTCATGCTTATTAAATCTTTAGAATTCTATATACAATGCTTAGCAAATTACTAGTCTTCACAATTTTCCCAATTGCCCAGAGTTGCACCATGAGAAGGGAGCCATGCAATTGACTATTGAGTGTGGAAGTACCTTAGTGTTAGGAGATAGAATATCCACATCCACCCCAAGGATGTGGATATTCTCTAGTGATTTATGCCAGGCTGGAGTGGAATAAGACTCAGATAAAATGAAGCTTTATTTTTAGCTCCCATTCCAGCCACCCTGAGAGTTTTGAGCTTATTTAAGTCCAAGAGAAATCTCTCATTGGATTATAGTTGGCTCATCTAATTGACCTTCTAATTTTATTTATTTATTCCCACTCTTTCCATTCATGTATTCAATAATGCACTTAAATGTAAATATTTTGTGCCTGATCCATCATGGGTACAGGAGACATGATACAAATTTTAAAATATGATCCCTGCTCCCAAATAAATCAGTTGTATTTATTTGTTCTTTCACTCCTAAAGTGTATTTATCACTTCTTTCACACTTCTTTCACTCCTGTTCACTGATACATGAATTCATCCATATACAAATATGACTCATGTACCCACAAAGATACACACGCATGTTCATGCCTCAAAGAGGATACTCTAGACAAATTTTGAGTGTGACTGAAATGACAAGGGCATGACCAGCCATCCTGAAGTATATCAGCTGCTCTGTTATTCCAGTTCTATGAACTGCTCCCCTGAACTGACTTTCTGATTCTGAAATAACTCCTTTCTTCCTGATGACTGCTTACCAATCTGATCCATTTTGCCAAATTCCCAAATAGGAAAAAATATGCTGCAGTGTGACTTTCCACTTTTTCAGCTTGCTCCTGCCTAGCAAAATGATGAAAATATAAGGTTAGTTTTGGCCTGGAGTTCCCTTAGTTTGGAAAGTAGACTCATTTGGTAGAACCGTATTATGGGAGGAAACTTGTCTTTGTGGATTAACAAAGAGCTAAGGGAAGAAATGGAAGGAAATGGTTACATACATTCAGTTTACATTGTCTTGAAAGGGAAAAATAATATATTAAATGACAACTGCTAGTTAGATTGAATTCATTTCCCCCAGTGTTTTCTCTCCATGGTCTTCATATTTCCTTGTGAGAAGCAACTTGTAAATATCAGATTCCAGTTCATGAGCATTTTTTTGTTCATTTTCAAGGAAAGAAATAGCCTCTGTGGAAGAAGAGCGTTCTGGAATGGATGGAATTACATATGTCCTGGATTGATGTTTCTGAGGTTAGATAGCTTAACACAAAAGAGTGCAATGATCACACACACAAAAAAGCTTTGGTGTCAGCAACCTCTTCTATAATTTCTTGAGAGCCTTTAAAGCTCAGTGTTTTGATTTTTTAAGTAAGTTTTTTTTTTAAAGAATGTTTTTGGCTGTGCTGGGTCTTTGTCGCTGAGCGGGCTGGGCAGGGACTACTCTCCCTTTGAGTGTGTGGGCTTGTCACCGCGAGGTCTTCCCTTATTTAGGAGCACGGGCTCTAGGGCGCTCAGACTTCAGTAGATGTGGCGCATGGCCCCAGTAATTGCAGCTTCTGGACTCTAGGATGCATGGGCTTCAGCAGTTGTGGTTCCCAGGCTCTGGAGCACAGGTTCAGCAGTTGCAGTGCACGGGCTTAGTTGCTCCAGAGCTTATGGGTCTTCCTGGACCAGGGATCGAACACACGTCTCTTGCCCTGGCAGGTGGATTCTTCACCACCGAGCCATTAGGGAAGCCCCTAACGCTCAGCGTTGCCATGATGCTCTTTGATGATGTCTCTTGCTGCCAGCTCCCCACCCTGTGATGCAGTTCTGGCTGTGATCCTGTTTACATGCCAACATTAGACACTGTTGTTTTCCCCTTGTCATGAATGTGTGTGTGTGTGTGTGTCTAAGGAGTGTTCATAGGTCTTTGAAAGCAGTTCTCTAATGTACATTCCATGTATTTAATATCTGCGATAAAACAATACATTCTATATCTTTCATCTCTATTTTGTTGATTCCCTTGTCTACAGAGTTTAAAAGAATCTTTGTTAGAATCAATGAAATGAACTTCTGAAGGCCAAATATATGTGGATACATACACACCTAGATTTGACACACTAGCATTGAAACATGATGTTTCAGATCAGGGTGGTAGAATTCACTTCTTCTAGTTCTCTCATTTTAAAGATAAAGTGAGATGGAGCCCAGAAAGGTGAACCAGTGACTCATTTAGATGGAGGACACGGATCTCCTAACTTCTTCACTTTTGCTTTTTTCTCTATTTGTTTTTGAAAGACTCTGATATAGTATGTTATGACAGTCTAAAGGATTTTCATGATAAATAGATCTTATCATTTCTAAAGTTATAAATCAAAAGCAAGCATTTTCATCATCTTCATTTTATCGCTATAAAATTGAGAAATAGTAACCTCAGAAGAGAAATTGCAATTTCAAGTTTTGATTTCCTGTCTTTTCTGAAAAGCTAAATACCTGCTTCAGAATCTGGTATTGATACCTTGCATTTCTAACTGGTTTCCTAAACCCACTGATGAAATACCATAAAGAATTTTAGTAGAAAAAGGTACAGTTTCCTTTAGAATGGAATCCATAACTTATTTTTGGCTGCATGTGACTTTAAGTTATTGAAGAATATATAATATAACTTTTACAACTGTGAAAGCGTAGTTTTGTTTATGTTTTCACTCGTCAAGTTCATCTCTGGTCAACATTTAGGTTAGCATTACCACTGTCAATACTATTCTTCATGCTGCTAGACTAGAGTTACATTCAAGCCTTTTCTCTATTACTTTTACATTTGTTTCTTCTGTGATATTCATCGGGGTATTGGATTTAGGTAATACCTACTTTTCCCCAAACAATGAAACCTTCAGAAACATTCTGTATGCCACTATTTCCTCATTTAAACTGGTTGCCATATACTCACTGACTCTCAGGAATTACTTTCACTGTGAACGTTTTACTCAAGTCATTCATTTTTTTCATAACCCTTCTTCCCCCAGCGTGAACTTGTTCACTGGATGTTGGCTTCTGGTGGCAAAGTGTAGAGGGCACAGCCATGGATGATTTGAGGAGGCCAGGGCCCATCCTGAACTAGGCAGTGTTCTCCCACTTTGATCCTTTCCTAGTTAGAGGCCAGACCTTTCAGCCCGGCCAGTCGCAGCAATGACAGCATCCCATCAGTTCTTTCCAGTGTGTACACAATCGACCACAGCTGTTTCTGAGAGTGCCTTTTGCTCAGCTGAGGCAGGGGCTGGGTCCAAGCCTGAGGCCACACACAGAAGCTTAAGGATCATCACACATACCGTTTTTGTTTGGAGTTGGCGATGCCTAGAGGTGACGCATAAACTCAGAGTAGTAATCCTTGAGAAGGTCCGTGATGCTGCATTAAATGCACAGGAAATAGAGGTGAAGACCTTATGGACCACATTTCCTCTAGAACTTGTAGAAATGCTCAGAAATAGCAGAGGGACAGAAAAGTGAAGCCGCATAACATTAGGGGGAGAAGCACAGAGAGTAAGGACTCAGCGAGGCAAATAGAACAAAAACAGAAGGGAGTGGATATGAGGGCAACAAGGGGAAGACTTGCAGAGATTTCTTCTAGGTCTAGTGCATCTGTACATTTTTTTAACATTTGTTAAAGCACCCACAATTAATCTGACTTCTTAAGATACTAACTAGACCAGATTTTAATTTCAAGAATCTCTATTAATAGTGTCTGTCCATCTTCATGAATTTGTTTTATGCTACTGAAATTTTTTTTTTTAATGTTGACATGTGAATGAACCTCAGACAGAAAGTAATGGCTATTCTTTTTTAAAAAAATGGTTACTTATTTTAAAATTACTTATTATTAATTTATTGATTTATTAATTTATCATTTATTTGCATTCACTGGCTCTTATTTGCCATGCCTAGGATCTTCGTGGTGGCGTGCTGTAGGATCCTTAGTTGCAACATGTGGGATCTAGTTCCCTGACGAGGAATCCAACCTGGGCCATTGCATTGGGAGCCTGGAGTCTTAGCCACTGACCACCAGGGAAGTCCCTGTAATGGCTGCTCTTAAGCCAACTATGGAACTTCAGAGTATCCTCCCATCAGTCCCCATCTTCTTCCACACAGACTCTGACTTTATTCCACGTGCCAAGGGATCAGGATGCTCACTGCCCGTGAATTCCAAGCACCTGCAGTAGTAGGTGGCCTTCTCCTGAGTACTTAGGAATTCCCTGGCCTCCTCACCTACTGGATGCTTTGTTCTAACTTCCACAGCTATTTTAAACTTTCAAGAGGAAAGCTTTTTTTCCCCCCTTTCAATCTAACTGTGTTTTTCAGTTTTATTGTTGAAGTGTCAGCTCGTCTTCCGCAAATGGCAGCATGTTCTGTACTTTGTCCAGCATCCTCCTGGCACATTCAAGTGCCCTACAAATGATGCTGCTTGTCTCCCAGAATTTCAAAGTCACTGGCTCTCATAGAACAGCAGAATTGATTGTACTTTAAATGTTAAAGATTTTGTTTTAAAATCTGTTTTTTATCTATGCATTTGCAATACAGCTCTGTTTGCAAATTTTGCTCTAAAAATTATATGAGGACAGGGAAGATGGGGAGGAACTTTGTAAGCTAGGATAAATGGCTAGAATCTAGGGAACCCAATAACCTCAGAGCTATAAGTGTTAGTAAGTTAAATTTTTATAATAAAAATTCCTGTGTTTGAAGGTCTAAATGATCATAGTCACATGTCGTATGTATCTATTAGTAATCAAAAATTTTTCCTTTAAAATTATGAGCTCTAAGACAAAGTGTTAGTATCAATAGCAATTTGTTCCATAGATTCTGTTACATAGCAGGTGCTCAATAAACTTGTTGAATGGAATTTAGTGTAAATGAGAGATTTGGGTTCCGTAGTCCCTAATAGCTCATCCTATTCTGACTGTGATTTTATGACTTATTCCATGAAGAAGCCTGTTTATAATGAAAAGCTTCCTGATAGACGGATGCTTCAAACTTGACAGATGGACATCTGCCCACAGACCTCATGAGATACTGATAAAACAGGCCAGTCTTCACTGAAGGCCAGTTTTCATACTCTGTAATATATATTAATATCAATGGACATGAGTTTGAGTAAGCTCTGGGAGTTGATGATGGACAGGGAAGCCTGGCCTGCTGCAGTCCATGGGGTCACAAAGAGTCGGATACGACTAAGCAACTGAACTGAACTGAATACAAAATAGCATGGATTTTTAATCCATTAGCAACATACTTGATTTACTTAAGGAAAGTATGATTCCACTTCCTTTAAAATCCTTCATGCATTTTTGGAGGAATTATTGAAATCTACTTTACTTTGCATTTGTAATAATGAGTTTCAGAACGGTTATGAAGAGTTAGAAAAACTCAGCTAAGTTATCATTCCTTTCTGTTCCTACTTGGTTAGATGTGTGGGCTCAAATGAATAAAAATAACAATAGCTCATTTTTATGTAGCATTTTAAGATACATTATATACTTCTTGATAAATGTGGATAGATAATGCGGTTTAGAATGAAGAACCTAAATGTCAAAGAGGGTGTCATTTGACCAGCTGTATTCTGTAGGGAGCAGGGTCAGGATTTGAACCTACTTATATGATTGATAACCTGGTCTATTTTCTGCTATACCGTATCACCACTTATCACAGTTTTTTGAAGGCTCTGTGTCCATGTGTAAATAAATTAATTTCTTTCCTGACCTCTTTTGTGTGTATGAAATTAGTCTTCAAGGGTTGTGGGTAGTAAAAAGGTCATGAAAATAAAGTCTGGGAGACTCCAGGAGCTGAGACCCTGTTTCAAAAACAAATTGCTTTCCATTTCCTATGGCTCTCCTCCATATGAATTAATCTCCAGACCCATTAAACCCTCCATTTGGGCCCCAGCAGGCTAATTCAATCTCATGCACTTGGATTTTGAAAGATTCAAGTTGATAGCCCTCCAAACCTGTTTATCTGATCTGGAGTTGTTGCTTTTCTTTACTCTTCACGATCAATCAATACAGCTCGGGTATTTAAGAACGTTGTTGAAAAATGGACCTTTGCCTTAATGTTTTCTATGAGATCCTGAGTTCTTTGTCACACTCACTGTTTGGAAACTAATTCTGACTTCAGTATGTTTTTCTCATATACATGTGTGTGTGTATATATATATAATACATTTTTACATACACTGATATACATGTATACTCTTACTCTCATTGTGAAGGTCACGGGCAGTGTAACTGTGGCAGATGTGACTGCAAAGTAGGCTGGTATGGGAAGAAGTGTGAACACCCACGTTCCTGCCCGCTGTCAACGGAGGAGAGCATCAGAAAGTGCCAGGGAAGTGCCACTCTGCCATGCTCAGGAAGGGGTAAGTGAGGGTCTCAGGCCTTGCCACCCACCACTTCTAACCCTGTGAGTCTAGTGAATTCACTTTACATGTATCTTATTTAAACGGTAGCTGAGATTCCTGAATGAGGAACAATTTGCCTTTTCAGAATAATGACTCCAGTATCCACGAGTGAAAATACGGAGAACTATAATCTCTCTCTTTCTTCCTCTCTGTCACAACCGCCCCCACACACACTCACTCACTCACTCAGTCTACTTTAGCTCTGAGATTTGTTCAATTTCCATCTAGTTCAATGCTGCATTAAAAGAAGAAAAAAAAAAGTTTGAGTATTTGCTCAGAGCTTTGTCAATAATACCATCTAATTGTCCACTGACATTTCTGAAACTTAATAACATCCTACTGAATTGTAGTGTTGGCTTTTGAGAAAGCATCGTATAAACAGCTTGGAATAAGCTTTCCTGGTCTTGGATGGCATGTAGCCTCAGGTGTGTTCTTGGTACCAGATCAGTACACACTGGAGGAGAAGGAAGGATTCATCTAGGGGAAAGCTGGTTTCATTGTTTTTGATTTATCAAAATAAGAAATACAATTTCACCTTTCATGCGAAAAATGGCAAAATTAAGGCGAAATATGCTTTTGGAGGAACTGGTAATTGAAGTTATTACAAATTTTATTCATGAAAAAGGAAAATGAGAAAGATTTCCCTTATGTGAATGTTAGATCAGAACCACCACAATATTGTAAAGTAATTAGCCTTCAATTGAATAAATTAAAAAAATTAATTTTATGTTGCAGGGCTTTTTATTTTCTTTTTGAAAAATGAATTTTTGAGATTGAATTCAAGTGTCATAAAATTTGTGCTTATAAAGTATACAACTTAGAGGGTTTTTTTGTTTTACTTTTTACTGTATTCATAGAATTATCTGACCTTCACCACTGACTTGTTCCAGAACATTTTCATCACCACAAAAAGAAACTTGGTACCCCTTCCTGGTCACTCTCCATATTCTCCCCACTCAGCCCCTGGAAACCATTAATCTTCTTCCTGTCTCTGTACTTTTGCCTGATCTGGATATTGCATCTAAATAGGAACTGTGTTCTTTTGCGTCTGGCTTTTCTCACTTAGCTTAATGTTTTCAACGTTGTAATGTGTCAGTACCTCGTTTTATGGCTGCATAATATTCATCTGTATGGATATACCACGTTTGTTCATCCACCCATCTGTCAATCAACATTTGAGTTGTTTATTCTTTTTGGCCATTATGAATACCGTTCTATGAATATTTATTTACAAGTTTTGTGCAGAGAATTTTTTTTTTTCATTTCTCTTGGATATCTGCCCATAGTTGGAATCGCTGTGTCATATGGAGTTCTATGGTTAGGTTCTTGACGTACCGTAACACTGGCTTTAAAGTGACTGTACTATTTTAGTTTTCCTTCAGAAGTGTATGAAGCTTCCAATTTCTCCACATCCCCACTGTTATTTATTATCATATGTCATCTTTTCTCTATTATTATTTTTTTGAGGGGTGGGTAGAAAACCCTCCCAAGTCTCCAAGATTATTTGTAACATACTGTTTTCCTGTACTCTGGTATTTATCCCTAATGATTATAAGAAAGAGGATAAAATATGGATAGAAGGAATTTTTAATTTCAGAAGCATTTCGGATTTGCCCCATCCTTCACTAATAACCCCAGACAGGAACCACTGTTATATCAGCATTAGTAAAATATTGTGATTCTATTGCTTCAGCAAGCCTATTAAGCTCTTAAAATAACAAAGACTAAAAAATCAGTTTTTCTTGGACTATTGTTATTTATTGCTAAGAATAGCAAGCTATATAATAGAAAAATAAGAAAAGCATATAAAATATCTTAAACATAGAAAATGACTTTAAGTATGTGTGTATATATATATATCTGCCAAAGTTTTCCATTTGTCTTGAATTTTTATATGATGTTAGTGCAAGAGAATTATTTATGGACTTCATATATCAATGTTTAATAAACTCTGACAAACATATTTGTCTCCTACCTTTATGAATAATCTTTATTTAGTTCCTATTTTTCAGGACTAGAGTATATTTAAAGTTTATTGTACCAAAAAGGTGTTAATATGTAGAGAATTATACTTTTTATTTTTTTTGAAATTCATTCAAGCCTTTTGATGCTCTTTACCAGTTGTAAGCTTCTCTAGTTTCCTCACAAGGAAACAGAGATATTGATGAGTGAAGAGGTTTTCCAGGGAACTGTAACAAAATGTAAGAATTTTGAGAATGAAGACCAAGGATTTATGACAGGCAGGCCAGTGCTCGGACCAATGGTCAGAGACTTCGTTTTTCATAGGGCTACATCTGCAAACTCATGAGCACTGGAGGTTTTAAAGCAAATGGCCAAGATGGAAACTTCCAAAGGATTAGTTTTGCAGTTTATGAATGACAACTGCAGCTGTGGTTACATGAGTGAAGAAAGCAATTACAAGGCCCATCGGTTCTCCAGCCGGAGAGCCTCAGCAGCTCACCAGCTGGGGCCAAGGGGAAAAAAAAAAAGCAATTCTCCTGGTAGAATTAAATTAGATTACTTGCTTGTGCCAGTGATGACTATGTGTGATCATTATGTCTTAAAGGCAGGGGAATAATTTAGAGGATGTCTTAAATTCTTGGTTAATCCTGTAATTCCTTGATTTCTATCCCTTCATTTAGTTAGATGATTCTCCTGGAGCCAGTGTGGATATCCAGTGATTCATCCTAATTTCTGCTCCTGGGGTTGGGGGGTGGGGTGCAACTTCCTCGATTCTCCTATCAGTGTTCCGCTCCAAGGGCAAAAGAGTCGGACACGACTGAGCACACAGACACGGGCAATGTCTACACATTGGTTTTCAACTCTTCTTGGTTAAAAATACACTTTTATTGTTATTGAGGTTCTCCTGGGTACGTGGTCTGGCTTTGGCCAGAAAATATGAGCAAAAGGGATGTTATCACTTCCAAGTGGAGGATGCGGAGGCAGTGAGAGATTGTTGTGCTGTCGTGTTCCCTAGCATGGGGATTTGCAGTGTTTAAGATGGTAGCTGATCTAAATAAGGAGATGTCTGCTGACCCACCAAAGGTCTATAACACAAGTGAGAAATAAACCTTTGTTGTTTCAAGTGGCTGAGACGTTGGGGTTGTTTGTTATGGCCACAGAACTCCTGATCATACTCTCTTCTGCATGCAGAATTAGGGAACACAGCCAAAGCAACACAACCAAGCTAGCAAATGCAGCAAAAATCACACTTAAATCCAAAGAGGTAGGTATAAAAAAGTTGAGGTTTATTATTGTATATATATTGAATGTATCATATCAGCATGGGTATCTAAATCAGCATAAATAGGGACTTCAATGGCAGTCCAGTGGTTAGAAATCCATGCTTCTGCTGCAAGAGACATGGGTTCAATCTCTGGTTGGGGAACTAAGACGCCATATGCTCCATGATATGGCAAAATCAAACATAAATATATGTATATTTTATAAGTGATATATTTATATTATTCTGTTAATATCAGTAGCATTTATGGGCACAATAAAATGCTAAGAGCATTAAATGCATTACCTTTTTTAATATTCCCAAAACACAATGAGGTAGGAAGAAATATAATTCTTCTACTTTTCACAAAAGAAGAAACTGGAACAATCTGTCATCTTACCTGGTAGGTGCAGGAGGTACAAGTTTTCATAGAAATTTTAATCCAGGCCCTTCAATGCAAGAGCTGTCATTTAAGATAATTTACTAACATTCTAATTTGTTAATGTGTTCTTATAACAATTTTCTGAACAACTTGCAGTGAATATATTTTCGTATTATAAGTATTCTTCTGCAAAATTATTGATATGGCTACATAGCATTCCATAATATGGTTGTATCCATAGCAAAATAATTTAATCAACCCTCTTTTATTAGAAATCTAAATTGTCTCTTATTTTATTCAAGTGCAAATGTCATACTTTATACTCTTATAGAAGAACATTTGCATAAACCCTAAGTATTATTCTTAGCTGTGGATTTGTTGTTGTTCAGTGGCTCAGTCATATCTGACTCTTTGCAATCCTATGGACAGCAGCAGGCCAGATTCCTCTGTCCTCCACTATCTCCCGGAGCTTTCTCAAACTCATATCCTTTGAGTCCATGATGCTATCTAACCATCTCATCCTCTGCTGCCCCCTTCTCCTTTTGCCTTCAATCTTTCCCAGATCCAGGGTCTTTTCCAGTAATTTGGCTCTCTGCATCAGGTGGCCAAAATATTGGAGTTTCAGCTTCAGCATCATTCCTTTCAATGTATATTCAGAGTTGATTTCCTTTAGGATTGACTGGTTAGATCTTGCTGTCCAGGGGACTCTTGAGAGTCTTCTCCAGCATCACAGTTGAAAAGCATCAGTTCTTTGGCTCTCAGCCTTCTTTATGGTCCAACTCTCACACCCATCCATACACAACTACTGGAAAAGCCATAGCTTTGACTCTGTGGACCTATTCAGCAAAGTGATTTTTCTGCTTTTTAATATGCCGTCTAGGTTTGTCACAGCTTTCCTTCCAAGGAGCAAGGATCTTTTAACTTCATGGCTGTGGTCACTGTCCACAGTGGTTTTGGAGCCCAAGAAAATAAAATAGGTCACTGATTCTGCTTTTTCCCTTTCTATTTGCCATGAAGTGATGGGACTAGATACCATGATCTTTGTTTTTCAAATGTTGAGTTTCAAGCCAGCTTTTCACTCTCCTCTTTCACCTTCTTCAACGGACTCTTTAGTTCCTCTTCACTTTCTGCCATTACAGTGGTATCATCTGCATGTCTGAGGTTGTTGATATTTCTCTCAGCAGTCTTGATTCCAGCTTGTGATTCATCTAGCCCAGCATTTCTCATGATGTTCTTTGTATATAAGTTAAATAAGCAGGGTGACAATTTACAGTCTTGTCTTACTCCTTTCCTGATTTGGAACCAGTCCATTGTTCCATGTCTGGTTCTACCTGTTGCTTCTTTGATCCACATATACAGGTTTCTCAGGAGACAGGTAAGGTGGTCAGGTATTCCCATATCTTTAAGAATTTTCCACAGTTTGTTGTGATCAACACAGTCAAAGGCTTTAGTATAGTCAATGAAGAAGAAGTAGATGTTTTTGTAGAATTTTCTAGCTTTCTCCATGTTCCAAGCAGTGCTGGCAACTTGATCTCTGATTCCGCTGCCTTTTTAAAAGCCAGCTTGTACATCTGGAAGTTCTTGGTTCACAGTACTACTGAAGCTTAGCTTGAAGGATTTTGAGCATAACCTTGCTAGCATGTGAAATGAGTGCAATTGTATGGTAGTTTGAACGTTCCTTGGTGTTGCCCTTCTTTGAGATTGGAATGAATACTGACCTTTTCCAGTCCTGTGACTACTGTTGAGTTTTCCAAATTTGCTGACATACTGAGTGCAATATTTTAACAGCATCATATTTTAGGATTTAAAATAGCTCAGCTGGAGTTCTGTCACCTGCACTAGCTTTGTTCATAATAAGGCTTCCTCAGGCCCACTTGACTTCATACTCCAGGATGTCCGACTTTAGGTGAGTAGCCATACCATTGTGATTCCAGGTCGTTAAGACCTGTTTTGTATAGTTCTTCTGTGTATTCTTGCCACCTTTTCTTAATCTCTTCTGCTTGCTTTCCTTGTGGTTCAGCTGGTAAAGAATCCACCTGCAATGTGGGAGACCTGGGTTTGATCCCTAGGTTGGGAAGATCTCTTGGAGAAGGGAACAGCTACCCACTCGAGTGTTCTGGCTTGGAGAATTCCATGGACTATACAGTCCATGGGGTCTCAAAGAGTTGGATATGACTGAGCCACTTTCATTTTCACTTTTTCTGTTAGGTCCTTACCATTTCTGACCTTATCATGCCCATTCAAGGGCATGAAATATACCCTTGAAACCTCCAATTTTCTTGAGATCTCTAGTCTTTCCCATTCTATTGTTTTCCTCTATTTCTTTGCACTGTTCTTTTAAGATGGCCTTCTTATCTCTCCTTCCTATTCTCTGGAACTCACTTGGGTGTATCTTTCCCTTTTTGCTTCCCTTCTTCCTCATCTTTTTGTAAGGCCTCCTCAGACAACCACTTTGTTTTCTTGCATTTCTTTTTCTTGGAGGTGGTGTTGGTCACTGACTCCTGTACAGTGTTATAGATCTCTGTCCATAGTTCTTCAGGTACTCTTATCAGATCTGATCTCTTGAATCTATTTATCACTTCCACTTTTTAATCATAAGGTATTTGATTTAGGTCATGCCTGAATGGTCTAGTGATTTTTCCTACTTTTTTCAATTTAAGCCTGAATTTTGCAATAAGGAGCTCATGATTGAAGCCACAGTCAACTCTAGGCCTTGTTTTTGCTGAAAGTATAGAACTTCTCCATCTTCAACTGCAAAGAATACAATCAGTCTGATTTTTATATCACCCATCTGCTGATGTCCATGTGTAGAGTCATCTCCTGGGTTGTTGGAAAAAGATGTTTGTAATGACGACCATGTTCTCTTGACGGAACTATGTTAGCCTCTGCCCTGCTTCATTTTGTACTCTAAGGCCCAAACTTACCTGTTATTCTGAGTATCTCTTGACTTCCTACTTTTGCATTCCAATCCCCTATGATGCAAAGTACATCTTTTGAAACAAACCGGGATCATTCTGTCATTTTTGAAACTGCACCCAAGTACTGCATTTCAGATTCTTCTGTTGACTTTGAGGACTACTCCATTTCTTCTAAGGGATTCTTGCCCACAGTAGTAAATATAATGGTCATCTGAATCAAATCTGCCCGTTCCTGTCCATTTTAGCTCATTGATTCCTAAGATGTCAATGTTCAACCTTGCCATCTCCTGCTTGATCACATCCAATTTGCCTTGATTTATGGACCTAACATTCCAGACTTTTAGGCAATATCATTCTTTATAGATGGAACTTTACTTTCACCACCAGACATATACATAACTGAGTGTTGCTTCTGCTTTGGCCCAGCCTCTTCATTCTTTCTGGAGCTATTATTGCCTTCTGCTCTTCCACAGTAGCATATTGGACACCTTCTGACCTGGAGGGCTGAACTTCTGCTTTCATATCTTTTGCCTTTTCATACTGTTCATGGGATTCTCGAGGCAAGAATACTGGTGTGGGTTCCATTTCATCCTCCAGTGGGCCATAGAACTCGTCAGTATGACTGGTCCATCTTGGGTGACCCTGCATGGTGTGGCTCATAGATTCCTTGAGTTACACAGCCCACTTCGTCATGACAAGGCTGTGATCCATGAATGAGCGGATGTGGATTGAAAACATTTAAATGCATAAAAATATAACTTCTTAATAAATGTTCCCAAACAATTTATATTCTCTAGAATAATTGTATCGGGGTGGAAGAGGGTTTCCCTCCGCCTACCAGTAGTGACAATTTAAATAATTCGCTTTCCATGGGGTGGTTTCTGTTTGTGTTGAAACTTTTACCATTTATCAAACTCCTTTCACTGACTTCTGTAATCATCAAAACGAACAGTTTATCTGCAGGCATTAGTACTCAGCAGCTCGTGTTTGCAGCGTTTGCCCTCTTTGGTCATCATCCGTCCTTGTGTCTAAGTCGTTGTTTCGTTTGGTGCCGCAGTCCCGTGTTTGTTGTCTGTCCCCTGTTCCCTTTAGGTTTCTTTGATCAGACTTGTTGCACATACTTGTTGCACATGTTTTGGCCCTTCAACACACATACCCATACACCCCCACAAGGGGAGGTGTGAGGTGGGAGGAGAATGACAAATGGAAGCTAATTATTGAATATCATAGCTTCTAGAAAATAGGAACTGTGTCCTCATTTTTATCAATTAGTATGCCTTAATTAATGAATTAAGCAAGTTGGTTCAGTTTCCTCACCTAGGAACATAATTTGAAAGAAGGATAGCATGCCAAATTTGCACCATCTGGAGATTTTTCAATTTAAATTATCATTTATCTCTTCTTTTTATTGGCAAAGCACACCTTTTCTCGTTTTGATCAACCAGAGAAGCTTTTTGTGATGCATACATTTTTTTTAACCTGTGTTTTTTTACTCTATGTAATTATTTTATAACTGCCATTTTTCTTATTTATATATAGAGGATACAATTGTTATTTGAAATAGAAAAAAAATTTTGTTTTAAGTCCTCTAAAAAGTTATTGTCAATTTTTGTGGGTAGGAGGGTCTTTTAATTTTTTAATAAAATTTTTATCAGCTTTATTGAGATATTGATGTAAAAAAAAAAAAACAAAAAATTGCACACATTTAATGTATATAATTTGATTAGTTTGGACGTGTGCGTATACTTGTGATGCCATCAGCACAGTCAGGGTGATACACAGATCTGTTACATGTCCCTGTGTCCTTTTCCTGTGTTTGTGTATGTAGTAATGCTTAGCACAAGCAAACATTGACTATCTAACATAGTCAAACTAACAGAAGCAGAAAATAGAATGGTGGTCACCAGTGGAGCGGGGAGGAGGAAAGGGGGGAGGTTTTTTCCAGTGGGTATAAGTTTTTTTTATACAAGGTAAATAAGGTCTGGAGATCTCCTATACAACATAGAGTGGATAGCTAACAATTTGAACTTTTTTGTGTGGTTTTGTGAACTGAAAAAAATTGTTAAGAGGATAGTTCTCCAAACATTTTAAGTACTGCCCCACCTACTGTGATTTTGATTGTATTTTTAAAATTCCCAGAGGCTTAATTAGATATCTTATTGTTAGTGAAGTGGGAAATGTATAGACAAGAGAACCCAGTATTTCCTTTGAGTAGTACTTTGAGTACACTTTGTCGATAAAGGTCTGTAGAGTCAAAGCTATGGTTTTTCCAGTAGTTATGTATGGATGTGAGAGTTGGATCATAAAGAAGGCTGAGGGCCGAAAAACCAATGCTTCCAAATTGTGGTGCTGGAGAAGACTTTTGTGAGTCCCTTGGATAACAAGGACTGTTATCCAATCAATCCTAAAGGAAATCAACTCTGAATACTCATTGGAAGGACTGATACTGAAGTTGAAACTTTGGTCACCTGATACGAAGAGCCGACTTACTGGAAAAGGCCCTGATTCTAGGAAAGACTGAAGGCAAAGGAGAAGGGGGCAGCAGGAATGAGATGGTTAGAGACGAACAAGATGGCAGAGGAGTAGGTGAACGTGGAGGACATCTCTCTCTACGAGTACATCAGGAATACACCTTCAGACACAGAAGTGCGTTCAGAATGCCAGCTGAGAGTGGGCAGGAGTACCTGACCACTGGAAAAGAATATATAGAACCACGTAAAACTCGGTAGGCCGAAGGAACCAGGGGCGAATCAGGAGTGTTAGGACTGGATCCGCCCTCAGCAGGTGGGGGCACTGAAGCAGGGGTCCAATCCCCACCTCGGGGCAATTGTTTGGGTCAGAGGAGATGGTTAGATAGCATCACTGACGCAATGGGCGTGGATTTGAGCAAACTCCAGAAGTTAGTGGAGGACAGGGGATCCTGGTGTGCTGTAGTCCACGGGGCTGAAAAGAGCTGGACGTGACTTAGGGACTTAACAACAGCAACAACTTTGAGAAGGAGAGTGGGATTCAGATTTTCTCTTTACTAAGTATTCAGTTTGATCGATCCCCTGCGTCTGTCAGAGCTTGGGAACTCTGGAACAGTCATACACTGAATTATGACCTTTCAGACGTAGTTGCTGAGCACCCCAGCCAAAGAAGATGCAGAAATGATCCTGTCAGATAAGCTTCTTTACTCTTCCTTTTCCAAAAGGAATCATCCTACTTTCAGTGATGCACCAAATGGGGATAATATCAGTGAATTGGGAAATCATGCCAGAAGCAGAAGTCTATATTTTATCCTATTTATAGACATTAAATGATGAGACATCAGTCTTTGGATCCCCAGGGTGTCTCCCACGGATCTCTGAGCACACCTTAAATTTTCAGTGTCTCTTTTATGGCTTTTAAGTGTTCTCTAAAATCATGGAATGACCCAGAGTAGAAAAATAGTATCTAGGAAGAGAAAAAGCCTCTTTGTTATTTGCTTCCTTTGTACTCAGAAAATACATATTAGAATGTCTTAAACTGTAGAACATTTCACAAAACCTCGACAGTGTGAATGCTATTTATTATGACTTTGTTAGGGCTGCCAGGGTGGCACAGTGGCAAAGAATCCACCTGCTGATGCAGGAGACGCAAGAGACACGGGTTCGATCCCTGGATCGGGAGGATCCTCTGGACGTATTCTTGCCTGGGAAATCCCATGGACAGAGAAGCCTGGCGGGCTACAGTCCATGGGGTCACAAAGAGTTGGATCTGACTATATGTGCATGCATATACACACAACTTATTTAAAAAATAATATGGGGAGAAAAAGATTGGGACCATGGAAGAACGAAATACAGCGCCTCCATCACTCTTCACGGTTTCATGATGTGCTGGGACATTTTCTACCCTCATGAGGGACCGAAGGTGCAGGTGCCTGTACAGCTGCAGACTGGTGTTTTTCTGGCCAGTCCGTATTAAATCTGATATTTAATCTCTCGATTCTATGAAGAAGCAGCATTTACTAAACTACAGGCATAATTTGTGTACATTGAAGGAAATTGCTAAATATAATGGAAGCAAGCCAAGAAAAGAAGATCTCATGTAAGATGACGCGGTAGGAATTCTCCTTTCCAGCAGGCAAATAATTATCTCTGTTCCTCTTCTTTATTTCACTGTGCCTTTCCTCTTGCTATTTTAATATTCAGCAGAGCAGAAAGGAAAAAAAAATTCAGAAGCTGAATTGAGTAATTTTTGTCTAATCTTTTAAAAAAGATGGTACAAAGTAACTCAATGGAAAATAATAAATGTAATATTTTTTTCAGATAACCTGAGGATTTTCTGATCCATAGTCCAGAAAACTGTATCACTCCCTACACAAAGTGACTATTTTGTGTGTGTGTTCCAGTCAGCGATCTTGCTTAAATGGTTTGTCTCCGGCAACAGAACATTTTGTGTCAAAGATAGAAATCAATCCAAATAAATGGACAATTTTTATTACATTTTGCATAACTTTTATGGAGTAAATTGAAAACTGGCAAAATTTTCTGGCTAAGAAAGTTCCCAGTAAAGACTGCAACAAATATTGTCAAAATCTATTTGAAATGAAAATAGAATATTGGGCATGAATTCAATCCTGATTTCTCTAAGTGACCTTAAAATGAAATGTGTGACAACCATGACAGTTTTGTTACTATAATTATTTATTTCTATTAAAACATTAAGCCCACTGTGTAGGATATAGTGTGGGGCTCTAATGGTTATCTACCTGCTTTTATTCAATATAAACAAGCAAACCAGATACATTTCATGGGGAACAGTCTCTTCTGGTTATCAGCAGTAATCTTCACAGAACTACACATTCTATACACTTTGTTTTTAATAGAAAAATCCATGAGGCAGAGTATCATTATCATGTCTAGATTTTAGGGTCATGTAGATGATCAAAACTCTATAATTCCTTTCTTGGATACATAAGATGTCATTAAAAATTATATGGCTTGTCGTTATGTTAAATGTCCATGATAGATACATACGCAAATATTATATTGTTCAGTTGCTCAGTCGCGTGACTCTTTGCAACCCATGGACTGCAGCACACTAGGTTTCCCTGTTCTTCACCATCTCCTGGGGCTTACTCAAACTCATGTCCGTTGAGTCGTTGATGCCATCCAACCATCTTGTCCTCTTCTCCTCCTGCCTTCAGTCTTTCCCAGCATCAGGGTCTTTTCCAATGTGTTGTCTCTTCACATGCAAATATTATATTCAACAGAAAGTAGTATGTTCAAGGTATAACCATACTAGAGCATATTGACATCTTATGCATCATATTTTCATTAGTGATGTTGCTTATCAAATTTAATAAATCTAATATTCATTGATCATTTTACCAGGTATAGGGTTTCCCCCCTGCCCCCAATGGCTCAGGGGTAAAGAATCACCTGCAGTGAAGGAGATGCAGGTTCGATCCTCAGGTAGGGATGATCCCCTGAAGGAGGAAATGGCAACCCATTCCAGGATTCTTGCCTGGAGAATCCCACAGTCAGAGCAGCTGGTGGGTTACAGTCCATGAGGTCACAAAGAGTCGGACATGACTGAGCACACACACACTTTAATGTTGCCATAGAAATGCTGGGTTAACCTTCCTCAGTGCCTACTGCAATGCATCCTTGCTAAAATACTAAGTTAAATGTAACTAAAGTGACCAAGATATAGCCTACTTATACCTGAGGCAAGTATGTTAGCATCCTTTCATGTGGTTTCCTCTTTCCTTTGCCTCCAATCATGTTTACTTATCTAATGGAATAGGGGAAGACACAATTCTACAGTGACTGTTTTATTAAGAGGCATTCATATTAGCAAAGCAGTGAAATAACAACAGTTTAGCGGTTGGACTGGTATTTTGAGGGCCCCATTGTCTATACTGGGTATATGTACATATACCTGCCTATTTTAAATGGCAAAAGGACACAGCATTGCAGCGAGGCAAGGAAGTGGGCTTATGTGTTTGGGCTGAAAGACTCTAGACTGAATCTGGGTTCTCACTGGGGCTACCTTACTGGTGACTTTGAACTTCACTGCTCCAGGCTGCTTTTCCTCTCCTTCACTTCTCTCTGCAGCAAGTGCCCTTGATTCTATATTCTGACTCATTTGGATCCTTAGATTCTACGTGCTCTCATGGGTCCCATGGGTTTCATTTATGACTCACCTTCTTCACAGACTTTCTCTGGTTTTGCATCACTAACCTGACAGCTGAGTACTCTTCAGAAGAATCAGGTGACTTGCTATGCTGTTTTCTAGACTCTGCTTTCTCCCAAGTGACTGCTTTGGATACAGACTCATATTCTTCAGTTAAGACGTCCTTTCATTTGGACTGCAACAGTTAAGATGGATGAGATTTTGGCTCTTCATAAATATTTATTTCTCATGTGATGCCTTTTATTTGGATAAAGGAAGAAAGACAAGATTCTTTGGCTTCCTATTTAAGTTTCTAAATAGTCTTGGCCTCTTTGCTGCTCAAAATATCCATGCCATGTGGATGTTGTAAATAGCACCAAATGGTCTGGCATAGCACTGTCATGAGCTGCTTAAAGTTTGAATGGTCCCAAGAATGAAACTGTAGATATTTGAGGTCACATGTAACGTTCTTTACAAGGACATCAAATCATTTTCCAACGTTTCTTTCTCTGGAGTTTTTCCTGTGGCCCTATATTGCACAATAGTTCACTGAAGGAGCTTAAAAGAAATGTAAAAAAAAAAAAAATTGTCAGCAGATAATGGAGTCTACAGTGACTAGAAAGTTCTCTTACACAGCTTCACTTGATGAATTTGCTAGAAGTTTGCATATCATGAATTATATGGAGCTATAGCCACAATGGTTTGCCTTGGAAATGAACAGAGATCATTCTGTCGTTTTTGAGATTGCATCCAAGTACTGCATTTCAGACTCTTATGTTGACCATAATGGCTACTCCATTTCTTCTGAGGGATTCCTGCCCACAGTAGTAGATATAATGGTCATCGGAGTTAAATTCACCCATTCCAGTCCATTTCAGTTTGCTGATTCCTGGAATGTCGACATTCCCTCTTGCCATCTCTTGTTTGACCACTTCCAATTTGCCTTGATTCATGGATCTGACATTCCAGGTTCCTATGCAATATTCTCTTTACAGCATCGGACCTTGCTTCTATCACCAGTCACATCCACAGCTGGGTGTTGTTTTTACTTTGGCTCCATCCCTTCCTTTTTTCTGGAGTCATTTCTCCACTGATCTCCAGTAGCATATTGGGCACCTACTGACCTGGGGAGTTCCTCTTTCAGTATCCTATCATTTTGCCTTTTCATACTGTTCATGGGGTTCTCAAGGCAAGAATACTGAAGTGGTTTGCCATTCCTTTCTCCAGTGGACCACATTCTGTCAGCATTGTCACTCTGCTTAAACTTATATGCAGAGCACATCATGAGAAATGCTGGACTGGAAGAAACACAAGCTGGAATCAAGATTGCCGGGAGAAATATCAATAACCTCAGATATGCAGATGACACCACCCTTATGGCAGAAAGTGAAGAGGAACTAAAAAGCCTCTTGATGAAAGTGAAAGAGGGAGTGAAAAAGTTGGCTTAAAGCTCAACATTCAGAAAACGAAGATTATGGCATCCGGTCCCATCACTTCATGGGAAATAGATGGGGAAACAGTGGAAACAGTGTCAGACTTTATTTTTTTGGGCTCCAAAATCACTGCAGATGGTGACTGCAGCCATGAAATTAAAAGAGGCTTACTCCTTGGAAGGAAAGTTATGACCAGCCTAGATAGCATATTGAAAAGCAGAGACATTACTTTGCCAACAAAGGTCCATCTAGTCAAGGCTATGGTTTTTCCAGTGGTCATGTATGGATGTGAGAGTTGGGCTGTGAAGAAGGCTGAGCGCTGAAGAATTGATGCTTTTGAACTGTGGTGTTGGAGAGGACTCTTGAGAGTCCCTTGGACTGCAAGGAGATCCAACCAGTCCATTCTGAAGGAGATCAGCCCTGGGATTTCTTTGGAAGGAATGATGCTAAAGCTGAAACTCCAGTACTTTGGCCACCTCACGCAAAGAGTTGACTCATTGGAAAAGACTCTGATGCTGGGAGGGATTGGGGGCAGGAGGAGAAGGGGATGACAGAGGATGAGATGGCTGGATGGCATCACTGACTTGATGGACGTGAGTCTCAGTGAACTCTGGGAGTTTGTGATGGATGAGGAGGCCTGGTGTGCTGTGATTCATGGGGTCTCAAAGAGTCGGACACGACTGAGCAACTGAACTGAACTGAACTGATAGCCACAATATGCCAGCAAATTTGGAAAACTCAGCATTGGCCACAGGACTGGAAAATGTCAGTTTTCATTGCAATCCCAAAGTATGGCAAGGCCAAAGAATGTTCAAACTACCGCGCAATTTCACTTATCTCACATACTAGCAAAGTAATGCTGAAAATTCTCAAGCTAGGCTTCAACAGTACATGAATCAAGAACTTCCAGATGTTCAATCTGTATTTAGAAAAGGCAGAGAAACCAGAGATCAAATTGCCAACATCCGTTTTAGCATAGAAAAAGCAAGAGAATTCCAGAAAAACATCTACTTCTGCTTCATTGATTACACCAAAACCTTTAACTGTATAGATCAAAACAAGCTGTGGAAAATTCTTAAAAAGATGGGAATATCAGACCACCCAGCTGCCTCCTGAGAAATCCGTATGCAGGTCAAGAAGCAACAGTTAGAACCAGACATGGAACAATGGACTGGTTACAAATTTAGAAAGGTGTACGTCAAGGCTGTACATTGTCACCTTGCTTATTTAACTTATATGCAGAGTGCATCATGTAAAATGCTGGACTGGATGAAGCACAATCTGGAATCAAGATTGTCTGGAGAAATATCAATAATCTCAGATAGGCAGATGACAGTACCCTTATGGCAGAAAGTGAAGAGGAACTAAAGAATCTCTTGATGAAAGTGAAAGAGGAGAATGAAAAAGGTGGTTTAAAACTCAACATTCAAAAAACTAAGATCATGGCATCCAGTCCCATCACTTCATGGCAAATAGTTGGGGAAACAATGGAAACAGTGAGGTACTTTATTTTTTTAGGGTCCAAAATCACTGCAGATGCTGACTGCAGCCATGAAATTAAAAGACACTTGCTCCTTGGAAGAAAAGCTATGACAAATCTAGACAACATATTAAAAAGCAGGGGCATTACTTTACTGACAAAGGTCAGTATAGTCAAAGCTATGGTTTTTCCAGTAGTCATGTGTGGATGTGAGAGTCGAACTATAAAGAAAGCTGAGCCTTGAGGAATTAATGCAGTCCCTTGGACTGCAAGGACTGCAATCAATCCTAAAGAATTAGAAGGACTGATGCTGAAGCTGAAACTCCAATACTTTGGCCACCTGATGCAAAGAGCTGACTCCTTTGAAAAGACCCTGATGCTGGGAGAGATTGAAGGCAGGAGGAGAAGGGGGTGACAGAGGATGAGATGGTTGGATGGCATCACTGACCCGATGGACATGAGTTTGAGTAAGCTCGAGGAGTTGGTGATGAACGGGGAAGCCTGGCTTGCTGCACTCCATGGAGTTGCAAAGAGTCAGACGTGACTGAGCAACTGAATGGAAGTGATAGTCCCAGTGGGCTGTCCCAGATAGTACAGGCTGTACAGGTACAATCTGGCTGTCCTAGATGGTGGCTCAGATGGTAAAGGATCTGCCTGCAATGCAGGAGACCCTGGTTTGATTCCTGGATTGGGAAGATCCCCTGGAGGAGGAAATGGCTACCCACTTCAATATTCTTGTCTGGAGAAGTCCATGGACAGAGGAGCCTGAGGACAGGCTACGGTCCGTGAGTCACAGAGTTGGACACGACTGAGCAACTGACTCTTTCAGGATCATTGTCCTGATAAGATGATGGCAAAACTTACACACTTGAGTATACTTTACTGTAATTATAAAGAGGCAAAACCCAAGGAGTGTAATTCATGTGTGACTCTAAATCTGGATGATTCTGTTGCATAAAGAGAGAAACCTGGAAGGACCATAGTGGTAGAGAGTCCTGGGTGTGGTCAGAGGGCTAAAGTCTTGTGGCTGCACGAAGGCGTGGCAGGGCTGGAACATACTGACCTTATGTAACCCTTTCCCGAGCGTCCCTCCCACTACTTGTGTGATCCTTGGGAAAACCCTTGGCAGGCATCGACCTCCTGTTTGGGTTGAGGTGCCCACACACGGTGCTACAGCTCTGTGCTTCCTCTCAGCATCTGTAGCCTCATCCCGTCAGCCACTTTGCAATCCTGGGGCCACGTGCCTCTGCAAAGGCAGGAATTCCAGACATGGCCACACGGCCTATGAGAACCTCACAGCGTGCTTGTGCTCATCCCGTTCATTGTTTGTGTGGCCCTGGGAAGTTTCATTTCACTTTACAGACTGTCAGTTTTATCTCTGAAAACTGTATTATAATGGCCGTTTCCTCTAAAATGTTGTGAGGGATGATTAAGATGGTGCATAAGAAATTGTCTTGTTAACTGGAAAACCAACCTGCAGTTGTGAGGGATTACTGGGGTTTAAGCAGATGACGCAACAGGTGAACTCAAGGCCATAGAATGTTAGAGAGAAAATAAGATCAGTATTCATTCACCTCATTCATTAATTAATTCACACATTCGACTTATATTTATTGGGGTCCTACTGTGTGCCTAGAACTGGTCTAGGTGCATAGGATAAAATAATAAATAGGCAGCTAGTGTCAGGCCTCTCAGACAGCTTGTGGTCAGTTTGGTTGGAGAAGTGAAGTGAAGTGAAGTTGCTCAATTGTGTCTGACTCTTTGTGACCCCATGGACTGTAGCCTACCAGGCTCCTCCCTCCATCCATGGGATTTTCCAGGCAAGAGTACTGGAGTGGGTTGCCATTTCCTTCTCCAGGGGGATCTTCCCGACCCAGGGATCGAACCCAGGTCTCCCACATTGTAGGTAGACGCTTTTACCATCTGAGCCACCAGGGAAGTCTAAAGAAGAAAATAAATAATTTTTCTTAGCATTAGGAGATGAAAGTCAAGATAAAATGGCCAAGGTGGGTTATGCAGCCAGCTCCAGATAAGGGAGTCAGGGACCCTCTCTGAGGATTTCTTCTTGGCCAGATCTAAGTGTTGAAATGGGGCCAGAAGAGGGAAGATGGTCAGAAAACAGAAAAAAAAAAAAGATTTATACCATACTTCAGACTCATGAAGGTTTTCTGGAAGAGATCAAAGTTGGGTGGGCTTTGTTCTTTGAGAATCCAGAGAGGAGACTTAGAATTTGTTGAAGAAGTATTTTAAAAATACCAACATGAGCTCCCACCTGACTTAATCTATCTGTGAGATGGCCTGGGCATCAGGGATTTTAAAAGCTCACTGGTGACTTCGCTGTGTGGCCACATTTAGAATCAATGCTCTGCAGAGTTGTGTAATGGGCAGAGTCCTGCCACAGAAGGACGGACACTTTTGTTTTTGTCCTACTTCCCACAGAGCAAATGGGCCTTCGGGAGTGCTTAAGAGTTGCAGAAAAATTACTGTCCTGTGGGGTCTTTGCCGGATGGTCTGTTGAAAAGGTGGAAAAGCAGTGAGGCAGTGGGGGGTGGGGGCATGGGAAAATTATGCTCTTAGTGAAAAGGATAAAGAGTTTTCAAAACAGGAAGTCCCATCAGGAGGTACAGAAATATAAAAGAGTATGCTATATTTGTTCAGGGAATTGCTCCATCCACATTTTTGTATATCTGAGGTGGCAGTGAGAATCTGTATTTTAGAATAGATCCAGTGTAATTATGAAGCTTTTGGGTGTGAACGCTGGGGCTGAACCTCTTTCACAGTATTATCCTTCCCTGGTCCTCAGTTGCCCAGAGCCCTTAGTCTGACTTTCAGCCTTCACGGGTTGCTTTCTGAGAACTAATCTGTGATGGGTTTTCCAACCAAAATTAATTTATATTATAATAAAAGATTCTTAGACTTCTATATCCCAGGATTCTTAACCTGAAATTCACACAATTCTGGCAGTTTATGGTTGGGTGTCAGGGCAATAAGTAACTCATATAATAGTGGAAATGAACTGTACATACCTTTTTATATTTTTATAAAGATGGGGCCTATGGTTTCTTTTACTGGGTTCTCAAAGAACTGCAAGATAGCAACAAAAGGTGTGATATTAAAACCACTGCATAAAACCAAAACACTTTTACAGAGAGGTCAGAGCAGATTATTAAGAAACATATTTTGCATTAGATGTGCCTTAACTATACATTGTGTGGTTTAATAGTTAAACTAGTCAATTATCCAAATAGTAATCAAATGTAGAAATACTTGGTGATATCCAGTTGTATTTGTAACTTATGAAGTAACTTCTTTTTCTCTTTATTGAAGTTTAGTTGATGTGCAATATTTGTGTAAGTTTCACGTGTCTGACATAGTGATTTACCATTCTTAAAGGTTATTCCATTTATATTCCATTTACTGTAAAATGCTGGCTAAATTCCCTGTATTGTACTGTATGTCCTTGTAGCTTGTTTATTTTATAGTTTGTAGTTTGTACCTCTTAATCTCCCACCCCATCCTGTTCCTTGCTCCTCCCCTCTCCCCGCTGATAACCACTGGTTTGTGCTCTATATCTGTGAGTCTGTTTCTTTTTTTGTTATCAGATCAGATCAGATCAGATCAGTCGCTCAGTCGTGTCCGACTCTTTGAGACCCCAAGAATCACAGCACGCCAGGCCTCCCTGTCCATCACCAGCTCCCGGAGTTCACTCAGACTCACGTCCATCAAGTCAGTGATGCCATCCAGCCATCTCATCCTCTGTCGTCCCCTTCTCCTCCTGCCCCCAATCCCTCCCAGCATCACAGTCTTTTCCAATGAGTCAACTCTTCGCATGAGGTGGCCAAAGTACTGGAGTGTCAGCTTTAGCACCGTTCCTTCCAAAGAAATCCCAGGGCTGATCTCCTTCAGAATGGACTGGTTGGATCTCCTTGCAGTCCAAGGGACTCTCAAGAGTCTTCTCCAACACCACAGTTCAAAAGCATTTTTGTTATACTCACTAGTTAGTTTTGGCTTTAGGTTCCACATATAAGTAACATTAATAGTATTTGTCTTTCTCTAACTTGTTTCACTTAGAATAATATTGTCCAAGTCCATCCTTGTTGTTGCAAATGTCAAAATTTCATTTTTTTTATTTTATGGCTGAGTAGTATTCTATTCTAGGTATGTATACATACATATATATATATATATGCACACACACATGCCCATAAACACACATACACACACACATCTTCTTCATCTGTTCTTCTGTTGATGGAGTCTTAGGTAGCATCCATATCTTGGCAACTGTAAATAATGCTGCTGTGAAAATTGGGGTTCACGAATCTCTTTGAATTAGTGTTTTTGCTTTCTCTAGGATTAAATACCCAGCAGTGGAATTGCTAGGTCGTATGATAGTTCTATTTTTAGTTTTTTGAGAAACCTCCAGACTGTTTTCCATGGTCACTGTACAAATTTACATTCCCACCAACAGTGTATGAGGGCTCTCTTTGCTTTCTTGCCAACATTGATTATTTGTGGTCCTTTTCAATGATAGCTCTTCTGACTGATGTGAGGTGATATCTAAGTGTGGTTGTAGTTTGTATTTCTCTGATGATTAATGATTAATGGTGTGGAATATCTTTTCCTGTGCTTGTTGGCCATCTGTAAGTATTCTTTGGGAAACTGTCTATTTAGATCTTCTGTCCTTTTCTTAACTGGACTGTTTGCCTTTTGATGTTGAGTTGTTGTTGAGTTGATGTATGAGTTGTTTATATATTGGGGATATTAACCCCTTATTGGTGTTATCATTTGCAAGTATTTTCTCCCATTTAGTAGGTTGTCTTGGCTTTTTTTTTTTTTTTTTAATGTGCTCACAAGATTTGAGTTTGGAATGAAATGATGGACCAAACTCAAAACCATTTTCTTCTGAAGCATGAGAATTTATCACTGAATTTTCTTATTAGGATAATTAGAAACATAGATAAAATTTCAAGGAGGGGGGGAAAATTCCATTCCTGTGTTTCCATTTGAACAGAGTGACATTTCTTCTCTAATGCTCTGGGTTTTATTCTCTACTCATGACAGGTGTCCATTCTGATTAATAAATGTTGCAGTCCTGAATGCTCAGAAGAGTGTAACCTGCCATTCTAGAAATAACAGGAGTATAGGAACAAGAACAGAAGGAAATTTAACTTGTATGCTAATAAAGTTCTTTTTGAATTTTATTAATATATATAAAAATGGAATAAAGAAACATAATTGGTGTTTTGCAATTCCTCCATGGCTCCAAAACTAAGGTTTAGCTAGTCTATAAACTTCTTTCCAATCAACATTCAGTCATGTTATTATTGTTTTAACTTTAGCTAGTTTTGTCCATATGAATCCTGGAATTATGAGGGACAGGGATAAATTATCAAAGAAAATTTCAAGCAGTGTGTCAGAGCACATAACCTGAGGAAATAGTAAAGTAGATAGACAAATAGGTCATGCAGCAGCAATAACTCCTGTGATTATTAATCTTGAATGAACCAAGCTCTACCTTCCTGGGCTTGAAATTGTTTATCATACATGTATCCATTCATGTATTCATTCCTTTATTCAATGCAATTAATTCCGTTGGCAATATAAAGTGACAAGTAGACTCTTCTTAATGGTTACCTTAATGGAATGATTTGCATGGCTGTTTTTTGAACTTTGATGTTGCTGCTAGATTCTGGTTCAATCCAGAATCATAGAAATGACACCATGGCATAAACTGGCCTGAGAGGAACGCTGTGAGTGAGAGTAATGGCTTTTATTTGTTCAGTGTAGGCGATAAATATGCAAAGTGTTCATAAGACCGTGGCTGATGCTTACTCGAGATCACAGACTCCCAGTAACAGAAAGGTACGGCATTACTGCTGCTGGATCACGCTGAAGAGCCATCCCCAGTTTGGGACATATTACAAGTTGGATTTTATGTCCTGAAAAAGTCTAGCTTTCTTGATTACGTATTTCATTCCTTTGCCATTAGGTACAGTGCTAAGGATATAGCAATATTACACAACATCCATGTCAACTGAGTCTTTTAGAGGTAGATGGTAGAATCCTAGTTCAACCAGAAACAAAGGAGTTATGTGCTTACATAACCTAGAAGGTCAGGGGTGAAGATGAGCTTTAGAACTAATGGAAAAACCTTTATATGTGTCTCTCTCTTTCTTACATGTAGGCACACGCACACACACACACACACACACACACGCGTGCACACTTACACACATGGATGCAGGCACATAACCACACGAAGCTGCCCCCAGCACATGCATTTCTGCTGTGTTAGAATTTTATCTTAATCTTGCCTACTGTAGATGAATTATTCTCCATGCAGAAGGGTCATGGGTTCTAGCCACCTAAGGTTATATGTTTCTTTGCCCTCACAAAGGAAAATGAGGGCGTGGAGAAAACTCCCCTGCAGTTCCAGGCAGAAACAATAGCTGGTGCATCACCTTAACTTGGAACCATGATCAATTTTGAACCAGTTCTTATGTCCAAGGGCTTCCCAGCTGGTGGCAGTAATAAAGAATCCACAGGCCAATGCAGGAGATGCAAGAAATGAGGGTTCAATCCCTGGGTCAGAAAGATCGCTTGGAGTAGGAAATGGCAACCCAGTTCAGTGTTCTTGCCTGGAAAATTCCATGCACAGAGGAGCCTGATGGACTACAGTCCCTGGGGTTGCAAAGAGTTGGATGCGACTGAACATACACGTATGTCCAAAGAGAGAATTGATGGAGTATTGAACTCGGCTCACCCCAGGAGCAGTGCCAGGGTGGTGATAAGTAACAGTTTAAGACTTCAAAGAAGGATTTCCCTGACAGTCTAGTGGCTAAGACTCCGAGGGTTCCATTCCTGGTTGGGGAACTAAAATCCCACAGGCCCCATGGTGCGATGGAAAAAAAAAAAAAAAAGATTTCAAAGAGCCCTTCTGGGCAAACAAAACAACGTTTACTGGCTACAACCACATTTCAAGCTGTATTGATCTTGAGAATCTTTGATTACATGTAGCACCATCTTCCCATAGCAAGATTGATACGTAGCATATTTTTCAGATTCATAGTATAAGGACACCATGACCTGATTAGGCAATTCATGAATAACTGTGGTAGGAGAATAATAATCCCCAGAGACAGTCATGTCCTGATCCCTAGAACCTGTGATTATGCCAGATTATGTGGGAAGGAGGAAAAAGTCACACATGAAATTAAGATTGCTAAGGGGCTTCTCGGGTGGTGCAGTGGTAAAGAACCCTCTTGCCAAAACAGGAGTTGCAAGAGACCCATGTTTGATCCCTGAGTCAGAAAGATACCCTGGAGAAGGAAATGGCAGCCCACTGCAGTATTCTGGCCTGGTAAATCCCATGGACAGAGGAGACTGGTGGGCTACAGCCCAGGGTGTCGCAAAGAGCTAGACACAGTTGAGTGACTGAGCACACACACATGTACACACAGTCAAGAGAGTGTAGTGAATCATCTGGGTTGGCCCAGTGTAATTACAAGGGTCCTCACAAGGTGAAGAGGAGACAGAAGACTTAGAATCAGAAGGAGGTGACGTGGGGATTGACTTGGATTGTTGACTTGGATGATGGAGAAATGGGACCCGGAGCCAAGGAATGTGATTGGCCTCCCGAAATTCGAAAAGGCAAGGGATTATTTGACCGTAGAGTTCCGGAGGACTCAGTTCTGCTGACACCTTTATTTTTAGCCTACTGAAATCCATTTAGACTTCTGATCCCTGGAACTATAAGGTAGTACATTTTGTGTCACGTTTAGCCACGGAGTTTGTGGAAATTTGTTATAGCAGCAATAGAAAATTAGTACAGGGACTTCCTTGGTGGGTCCAATGGCTAAGACTTCGTACTCCCAATTCAGGGGTGTGGGTTCAATCCCTGGTCATCAGGGAGCTAAAATCCCACATGCCTGGCGGCCAAAAAGTAGAGCATAAACAGCAGAAGCAATACTGTAACAAATTCAGTAAAGAGTTTAAAAATGGTGTTGTGTTAGTCACTGTGCCTAATCAGTTAGTCCAACTCTTTGGGACTCCGCGGACTGTAGCCCGCGAGGCTCCTCTGTCATGGAATTCTCCAGGCAAGAATACTGGAATGTGTTGCCGTTTCCTTCTCTAGGGTAAACTCCCAACTCAGGGACTGAAGCCAGGTCTCCTGCATTACAGGCAGATTCTTTACCAATCTGAGCCACCAGGGAAGTGGTAGACATCAAAAAATCTTAAAAGAAAGAAAGAAAGAAAACCAGTACAGTGCCACAGGGAAATATTCTTTGGCATAGTCACTAGGATATAAATCAATAAATCAGAATCTTTTTCTGAGTGACTTACGTAGGCCCATGAATTTCTTTAGACTTTTACAATCTGTAAAAGAATAATACTTAGAAGGTATTTCTTTTACTGCTAGTACTTCACCTACCAGCATAAACCTAAAAAGCTGACTAGTGTATAATTTCCATATTGACTTTCCTTTGCATTATTTTAAAATAATGGAAATTAGTTTTTAAACACAATTTTATATCCTGCTTTTTGCAATTATATGAGATCTTACAGTTTATCCCACTTTGTAATATGGTCTGGATATGTTGGTTTTAATGGCTGTATACTGTATTAAGAGATTTTGACCATATGTAACATTCATCTTTATTTCCTCATTTAATCCATTTTTCTACTTAAATGGCCCATGAACACAATTATATGATTTTCATATTATGGTCTGAATTTTTTTCCGGTTTCAACATTTTAATACTGGGTGTGCATCATTACCTGGAGTAAGTAAGTAGATCTAAGTTTTCCTGGGCCTACATTTTGGGAGTCTCTTTTAATAAAATGAATTTTAAATTACAGGTACAAAATTAGTTAAGATGCATTTTTATTTAGGATGAAAAGGGAAATCAGCATACTTGTTTCCATCTTATTTACTGTATGTACTTTTGGCTGTGCTGGGTCTTCGCTGCTGCGTGCAGGCTTTCTCTGATTCTGACAAGCAGGGTCTACTCTCCAGCTGCAGTGCACTGGCTTCTCACTGCTGTGGCTGCTCTTATTGCGGAGCACAGGCTGGGCGTCCAGGCTTCAGTGGTTGTGGCACACAGGCCCAGTTGCCCCCGGGCTTGTGAAATCTTCCTAGACCAGGGATTGACCCATGTCCTCAGCTCTGGCAGGTATTATTCTTAACCATGGCATCACCAGGGAAGTCCAATGTACTTTTTTAAAGCAGACAGACACCAGAAACATCACAAAATCCAGAGTACAATGGAATTACAATTTTTATGATTTGGCTGTAAATGACTCTGTATATATACATCAAGACTTATTTCTTCCCAACTTTCCAAAGTTTGCAAATGAGGGTTGGGCCTTACAGAATACGTTCACTGTTATGACTTGATCTCTGGCCTGAAGGCTCAATATTTCCATTTTTGTTTCTTTTTCATTCAGGTTGCCTGAACCCCTTATAGACCTCAAGATCTTCCAGCAAAATATAATCATGACCTGGAGTCTTGGTTTCACAGTTCATAAAAAGCTAGATTTTTAGGTAATAGAAATTCAGAGTTACAACCGTTCTGACTATTATTTCACCTCACTTGAAAAGAGATAAGGAAGCTGATCAAGGCCAGATTGAAGCTAAGCCTAAAATGAGCTGTGCCTACTTGTTGAAAAATGTTCCCACACTCTAGAGACTTTATTCTACCTTTAAAATGCTCTTGTCCATCTCTTCACAAGACTTTGGAGACTGGAGATTTTCAGAGTCTTAACGTGTTGATGTGAAGATAATACGAAAAGAAAGCTTTTTTCAAAACTTTTTTACCCTCAACAGCTTCTCTGGGGGAGGAAAAAGAGGATTTTATCTCAGTCAAAAGGGAATAAAACTGTTGGCCCTGACAAATTAGGGTTGGAGGGGATCATTGAAATCAGGAAGTGGGAAAGTTGGGGGATTATCCCTAAAGCCTGGATCAGACAAGGAAATCAGCTGGAGGCAGTGCAGATTTAAGTGAAGATGGGCACGCTTGGGTCAAGGGCCCGGGCTGATTGGAGCAAAGAGATAGAACAAGAAGAAATGGGAGGAAATGTTTTAATGGATTGAAGACAGGGTGGATATGAGTGGAAAATCTTTATTTCAATGAATACAGGGCCTTCTTCCATGGATTTAGTTCTACATTCCTGACACTGATCTAAAAGGGAAAAGAAAAATTGAATCTAGAGTGAGGTTGGTATGTGTGTATATATTTTCCTGTACCTGTGACTTAATTCTAGAGTCAATTAGCAATAATATGGGAATTTTCCATTATTTATGCTCTTTTCTCTAATAGAGTAGATTCTGTTTTGCAGACAGATGAACAAAATTTGAATTCATTAATAATAGGTAATTTCTGTCACTGTGGTTAACATTATTAATATGGATTTTATTCTGCATTTAATGTGTATGTTTTAATCTTTTCTATTAAAAATAACATCATACATTTGAAGAAAACTTTAAAAGTTGATACAATAATGTAATCTGTAGTTTATTCATTTAACTTGACCCTGTGATAGGGTGATCTAATATTTAGTGTATGATCAACAATCTGTAAGAAATTTGTAGAGATTACCTCTTAAGTAATCCTCTTCTAGGATGATGAATACTTGTTTTTTTCTAAAAGTCTAAAAACGTTTGTTTAATGAATTACTCATATTTTCTTGTACTGAAATTGTTTTCTTATTTCCGTCCTAATACCTAATGCAGAATTCTATTTTACTTCTCATCCCACATGCAGAAGCACTGTCATCATTTTAAAATGTAAATGCATTTAGTTGCTCTTCTGTATGGTTTCCATATAGATTCCTGACTAGATATCCTGTAAAATTATAAAACTCAGGTCTCCTGTTGATTTTGATCTGAGGATGGGTAATGAGTTTAGCTTTGAGTCATTGTAGTTCCAAAGCTGTAAAGAAAATCATTGCAGTCACACTTAACCTTCACATTGCATGGATCCAAGGCAAGACGAGGTTGTAAACTGGACAGTTGACGTGAGAACTCTCTTCTTCATGTTGGAGGAGATCATCAGGGTAGTCTACTGAATAATCTGCACATACAACATTTTACTTATTTATTTATATTTTTATTGAAGAATAGTTGATTTACAATGTTGTGTTAATTTCTGCTATACAGCAAAATGATTGTTTTATATATATATATATACTATATATTAACACAATCTATATATATATTTTTTTCTTTTAAAATATTTCCTTCCATTATGTTTATCAGAGGGTACTGAATATAGTTCCCTGTGCTATACAATCGGAACCGATGTTTATCCATTCTGTGTATAACAGCTTACATCCACTAACCCCAGCCTCCCTCTCCATGCCCTTCACCTCTCCTGTCCCTTCGCAACCATAAGTCTGTTCTCTTTGTCTGGGAGTCTGTTTCTGTTTCATAGATAGGTTCATTTCTGTCATATTTTAGGTCCCACAGTAAATGATATCATATAGTATTTGTCTTTCTCTTTCTGACTGGCTTCACTTAAGACGATGATCTCTACTTCCCTCCATGTTGCTGCAAATGGCATTGTTTCATTCTTTTTATGGCTGAGTAGCAGTCCATTGTGCATATATACCACATCTTCCTTATCCATTATCTGCTGATGGACATTTAGGTTGCTTCCATGTCTTGGCTCTTGTAAATAGTGCTGCTATGACCATAAGGGTGCTTGTATCTTTTTGAATGATCGTTTTCTCTGGATATGTGCCCAGGAGTAGGATTCGTGGCTCATTGGTAATTCTGGGCTTCCCAGATGGCGCTAGTGGTAAAGAATCAGCCTGCCAATGCAGGAGATGTAAGAGATGCCAGTCTGATCCCTTAGTCGGGAAGATCCCCTGGAAGAGGGCATGGCAACCCACTCCAGTATCCTTGTCTGGAGAATCCCATGGACAGAGGAGCCTGCAGGCTATAGTCCATAAGGTTGCAAAGAGTCAGACACGGCTGAAGCAACTTAGCACAGCACAGCACAGCACATGGTAATTCTATTTTTAATTCTTTGAGGAATCACCATACTGTTTTCCATAGCAGCTGCTCCAGCTTAAGAATATAGAACATCTTAAAGAAATGAAATCTTACTTTTTTGCATATATACTATAGCCTTTTGAGTCTGTTTTACATTTCATTCAAAATACCTTATTGAATAAAACAATTAAAGTAACCAATTTAATAAATATTCCATTAGGCTGATTAAGCATGTCCCTCTGAAGTGTATTGAAAATAGCAATATATACAGGGTCTTGTATTCATTTAGAGCAGTCATGGGTACAGGGTGACCCAGAGCCCCCAGGGTTCCTAGAGGTATTCTGGAGATATCCTGGAGGGATCCTAGAAAGGATACTTTGGGGAGAGAAAAATCTGGATTTGTTGCTATTCCATTACCCCTATCTCTTGCTTCTTCCAGGTAAATTTCACTTACATATGTATTATTTAGTAAGGATCTATTAATAATTTCATTTGGAAAAAAATGTTTCTGCTGATTTCTTGTTGCTGTTGCTGTTCAAACGTGAAAACCTTTGCTTTAGTGAAAGCAAACACTGTTTCTTTCCGAATTTATCTCCAGTTTAGGCAAACATTTATATTCTATGCTCTAATAACTACAGTGCATTTCATTTTCCCTGTTCAGAGCCTTTAAGTGTTCACCTGAAATGATTTAAAAATAAACTGTCACTCCAAAAGGAAAAAGAAGCGTCTGTGGATGGCAGGCTCAGGATTGTAGGCACACCTAGGGTTGGTCACAGACTGAAACCCAAATGTTGAGAAAGAATAAAATCAAAAGAATAACTGTGTCCAGTGCTGCCATGGGGCTTGAACCGCTCTGCATTTTATTTCTCTTAAATCTGTGACTTTCCTGAGAGTCAGACAGGAGGGCCCAGCATCAAGAATTTGACCTCCCTTCAAATCCTGGGCGCTGCAATCCGCTGGAGCCACCCGCAGATTCTTTTGTTGATAAGTGATTCAGGAAGAGACGAGGAACCCTCCCCACCAGCAGGCTGCAAATGAACTGAACTGCAGCCTGGTTCACGACGTGCGTGGCTAACAGTTACTTTCGTTTTTTTGTAGAGGGTGGCAAAGGCATTTTTTATAGTAATAAGGTGCAATCTGTGAATCCTGCCATATACCAGATTAAAAGAGCTGCTGCTACATCCGTGCAGAGAGCAGAGGCAGGTAATTATTCAGAGATAATGCTTCCGGGACAGAACGTTTTCATCCGTAATGGTCCCCTGCTGAGAGATAAATGGAGAGGCTGAGGCAGCTTACTTATTTTTTGAAGCCAGAGATGTTTTTTCGGTGACACAATTGCAGCTCTCATGATTACCTTTCCTGTTTTACCAAATGAAAGGTTGTAGATTTTAATCATCATGTCTGATGGAGGGCGGATGTCATAAAGTGACAGAAGGTGACAATGGCCTGCAGTGTGCAGACTGATTTAGTACACAATCCTGGTGCAGGATCGGGAGAACCACTTCCTTATAAATAGGTAGACTGTTGGCTTATGCATCTTCTCAAATTCTAAATTAGTTCTGTTCCTACCAGGTAAGACTTCATCTGTCTTTGCTTTGACGATGAAAATTCAGCTGGGAAGTGACCTCTGAGATGACAGATTTCATTTGATTTCGGGGATGACTCGGTTTCATCTGTAGCTTGAGGGTTACCTGTAGGACTAGATGGCTCTATAACTGTGTTCTTTGAATGGAGACAGTCCCTTTCTCTGATCTTGTATTTATTAAATAAAGGACTTCATCATTGTGTGAAGTGGACAGAAATAATATTCTGCCCAACTTGAAATGTCTGAGCTGGCTGCTAACTAATGGAACGGAAACCGCTTGGTAGATGGTTCAGGAGAAGTTTGATGTGGTTTGTTCCCTTGCAGTCTATTTGCCTTGATCCTTTTGTAACTGTTAATAACTGGTTTTGATTGTCTGAGCATCACCAGTTTTCCTTGATTTTATGAGAAGTTGCCTTGCCTCCTGTGATTTTTATCCTATCTCATCAAAATCCTTTTCTTTGTATATTTTTAAAGGCATAGAATATTTGCAACTAAAGGTTTTTTCTTGTACGAAACCAAAAAAAAGTTCACCTGGCCCCACTCTGTGTTTGTATTTGGATCCTACGCTCAGTCATTCTGACTCTTTGTGACCCTGTGGATGGATTCTCAGTCCTCCAGACTCCTCTGTCCATGGGATTCTCCAGGCAAGAATACTGGAGTGGGTTGCCGTGCCCTCCTTCAGGGAAACTTCTGGATCCAGGGGTCCAACCCTCATCTCTTATGTCTCCTGCATTGGCAGGTGAGTTTGTTGTTGTTGTGTACAACTAGCACCACCTGAGCGGTCCATGTCCTGCCATAGTAATCATTAACTTTTCCTGAGCATTTGCTTCTGTTCTAAGGGCATCACATAAATTTATCATGAATTATATAATGTTTTAAAAAATACTCAGTAGGTGTTTTCACTCTACCCAGAAAGAAATTGCACTCAGGGCGATGACTTGTGAAGGTTCTCATAGCTGAAAAATGGGGGGATTTGACTCCGTTGAGTTGAATGCCAATGCCGTCTCAAGCAAGGTACAAGGTGCTTTACTGTTCAAAGTGTGGTCCTTGTATCCACAATAGCAGCATTACGTCATCTTGGAACTCATCAGAAAGGCAGAATTTCAGACCCCACCCCAGACCCACTTAATCAGAATCTGCATTGTTAACACCATCCCTGGGTGATTGATATTCACCAGGAGGATTAATAAGAGCCGCACTGTTCCTTTGTTACAGGTCTGCAAACCTGTTTTGCCTCTGTTTAGGACAGGAAGGGTTTAGAGAGGATGTCAGGGTGAGTGATGATGCCTGCTTTGGAGAACTTGTGAAAAATTATAGCAATGTCTCAATGTTGAGACTTTTTTCTTAGCACAGTGGGAAAATGATTCTTCTGGTTTCAATGACGACAGGCAAAAGAGTGCCCTGGGAAATATCCCTATGAAATCCTAAAAGAAAATAATGATAATAAATTCAGAAAGACTTATTGAGGTATCCGAGCATGTTTTTAAAATCCTTTTCTGTCCTAGCACCACATCTTTTAATTCTGGATCATTCTACTTCATGTCTTGGCACTGTACTTCTGCCCACTGGAAACACATTTATCAGGTTATTATGAGGGCCTGCCTTTCGGCCTTGATGGAGACAAATTAACGACTAAGGTGTGCTGGCCTCTTCCAAGCTGGATGGTAAATTTGTAGAGGAAATTGAAATCTGTAACTTAAATACACTAGGAATGTACTTAACCTTTAGACTCTGAAATGCTTTCTCAACATGCAACACAGGAAGGTTGATATTTAAGCATTTGACAAATTAAGGTTTAAGAAGGAAGTTCCTTTTTTTATTTTGAAAGATTGTGTTAATTATTGACGAGGCCAGGAAATATACTTTGCATGGTTTTTCTTCATGGGGTAGTATTTCAATTCAGTGTTTTCACTAGAAGTAACATTTAAAAATCGGAAACTAAAAGTGATATATGCACCTCCTGAAAGAGAAGCCTAATTATTTTCATCATTTTTCATAATATTATATTTGTTGTTAACTTTAATTATTCAAACACTCAGTAGAAATGAAACTGATATTTCAGGCTCTGTGATGATTAAAGCTTCTGTCAGCTTTAATCTCACTATCCTAATAGAATAAATTTGAGTTGGTGTGTTCAGTGAAATAACCACAAATTGAAACTTCAGAAACAGGTAGCAGTGGATGAATGTCCATTTCTTTTCTCTTGACAGCTCTGTAGAAAGGGATAATGACGGTCCAGAAAAAAATGCTTACAGCCTGATATAACCAGCATAGCCTATTTCCTAGATTTAAGACATTCAGTGTTGAAGCAGACCAATGATTTTGTTGCTGTTCAGTCGCCAAGATGTGTTTGACTATTTGCGACCCCACAGACCAATGATTGGCAGTAAGTAAATAACAGTGTTGGGAGTAGAAATGTTACATAAAATGCCCACTTTGAGAAAAAATTAAAATTAGCAAATATTTATTAATTTTATTATCCATAACAAATCTAAGTCTTTTTCATAAACAGTGCTGCAAATTCTTCATAATTTCTTTTGCTATTTTAAAATAGGCATCATCATAACCCATAAATGTTCAGACCCTTTCCCATACTCCTTGATCTGTGAAGCATTTTGAAAATGGCACTCTAATTTCATGGTGCAAAAAAGAATAACAGATTTGTGGGCATTTCAATGTTTTAAAAAGGAATTGTAAGTGAATAACAACTTTCCTCAAGACAAGCAGCTGACCTTAAACGTTAGTCGCTGATTGGCCTTTGTACATGAATGATGGGCCTTCTAAAGAATCAGTCACATCTCTTTCACCTAGTTTTAAAAGTACTGTCTACTCCAGGAAACCTAGCAATTTCTAAATGCCTTGATTTTTGCTTTTCTTGTGGAAGTTTCTTTTTATTGCACACACAATGGCTTCCTTGTATTTCAGTGCTTTGTAAAGGTTTTTTAAAATACACATGAAGGATTTGAATTTAAATTAAAATCCAGCTGCACACATTCTTATTAAAATTAATTCAATTGTGGAGAAAAGCTAATCAGATATTTTCTTGTGTTGTTAATTTGCCTCTCCTCAGGCAATGAAAGTACATCATTTTTAAAGGAAATCATTTCAAGATTCATCCTAATTTCAAAAAACTGAAAAAGTCTTAGAACCCAGAGATTGGCTAATTAAATACTTTTTGATGATGATCTTAGTTTACTCAACAGAGAGCCAATGGGGTATCTTGAAAATTTACCTGAAATAGAAGACAAGATCTGAATGGAAGTCCTGGTTTGGACACTTTCATGTTGTCACTAACCAGAGGTCATGTAACCTTTCTGATTCTCCTTTATCTTGTCTGCGAGTAAAGATAAGACTCTTGTTAGGATTAAATGAGGATTAATTGTGCAGTTTTCTGTTTCACTCATTTCTGTAATAGGTTTTGTGGTTTACTTTCATTTTCACTGCTTTTCAAAGTGTAGTCTACATTGAAGAATTTCACTTTCACTTACCTTTTTTCCCTGGGGATTTTATTTCTTTCTAGCTTTATGGCATTGTGATCATATAACATAAATAAAGAAATCACGTTTTAGAATATTTGAGTGATTTTTATGTGAACTAGTATATCATATGGAGGTTTCCCAGGTGGCTCACGTGGTAAAGAATCTGCCTGCCAATGTAGGAGATGCAGTCAGGAAGCCTGGGTTCGATCCCTGGGTCGGAAGATCCTCTGCAGGAGGAAATGGCAATCCACTCCAGTATTCTTGCCTAGAAAATTCCATGGACAGAGGAGCCTGGTGGGCTCTAGTTCATGGGGTCTCAAAGGATCGGACACGATCAAGCACACACACGCATGCATGTGAGGTATAAAGTCAATTTTGGTAAATGTTCTATGGGTGAAAGTGAAAGTCACATCTGACCCTTTGCGACCCCACACACTGTATAGTCCATGGAATTCTCCAAGCCAGAATACTGGAATGGGTAGCCTTCCCTTCTCCAGGGGATCTTCCCAACCCAGGGATTGAACCCACGTCTTCTGAATTGCATTCGAATTCTTTACCAGCTTCGCCACAGGGGAAGCTCAAGAACACTGTAGTGGGTAACCTATCCTTCTCCAGGGGATTTTCCCCACCCAAGAATCAAACTGAGGTCTCCTGCATCGCAGGCCGATTCTTTTACAACTGAGCTGTCAGGGAACCCCTTTGGGTAGTTTAAAGAAATTAGCCCTAGTAATGATTTTGTCCAGATCCTAAATGATCCTGTTTAGATTTTATCTATCCAGGACGGAAAAGTGTTGGTCGCTCAGTGGTGTCTGACTCTTTGTGACCGCATGGTCTGTAGCCTGCCAGGCTCCTCTGTCCAGGGGAAATCTCCAGGTAAGAATGGTGGAATTGGTTGCCATTCTCTTCCCTAGATGGTAGAAAGGAGAGTACTAAATTTCCCATAACAATAATCAATTTCTCATTTTGTTTCTAGTAGTTTTTTTATATCATATGTATTGATGAGACATGATATGGACAAAAAATTCATGACTTTATGTATTGATTAACATTCAAATTATAAAAGAACAAACTCATATGACATTGTTTGTTTAGTTTTTTTATATTAAGTTCTGCTAGGTCTGAAATTTATGCTACTGTTTCTTCATACTATACACTTGATAAATCTTCACCAACAGTTTTACTTTTATTCATTTTCTTGAGTCAGATTTATCTTTTATGGGCATCACATATTTGAATATTTGATTTTTAAAAATTTTTATTGAATCTGTGAATCTTTTAAGAGGGTAGAGATTAAAGTATTTGAGTTTATTATCCTGATATATTTTGTTTTACTCCTGCCAACTTCTTTTATCCTTTTTCATGCCATTTTTTATTTTCTGAATTTTGTTTCAATGCCAGTATGAAACGCATTGTATAGTTTTTAATCTCCAATGCTTTGCAAATAAATATATCTCTTTTTATGTTTCTGATTCTCTTATAATATTTTAAAAACATTGTCAGTATAAATTTTTGTAATTATCAAGGTCTTCAGTTGAACGATGTCATTTGTCTTTCATGAAAGATTATCTTCATTTCATTTTCCCCTCATCTTTACTCACTGAAAATTATTATTATAACTTTAGATTTTTAGAATTCACTAAATAAAATTAAATTATGACTCTTTCATAATGCTTCTGTTTCAAATAGTATTTTTGACATTTTCATTGAACTGTTTAACCCTATTTATAATAGTTATTCAGAGAAGGCAATGGCACCCCACTCCAATACTCTTGCCTGGAAAATCCCATGGATGGAGGAGCCTGGTAGGCTGCAGTCCATGGGGTCGCTAAGAGTTGGACACAACTGAGCGACTTCCCTTTCACTTTTCACTTTTCTGCACTGGAGAAGGAAATGGCAACCCACTCCAGTGTTCTTGCCTGGAGAATCCCAGGGATGGGGGAGCCTGGTGGGCTGCCGTCTGTAGGGTCACACAGAGTCGGACACGACTGAAGCGACTTAGCAGCATAATAGCTATTAACCCCAACTACTGTAAGTAGTGATTACAGTGCTTATAATTGGTCCTATTTTCCACGTTTCCTGTGTTTTTGATGCCTTTTATTCACATTTCTCTGTTCTTAAAAGAATTTTCTCTGTGTAGTTTACCTTGAATATCTAAAATTATTTTTCTGTTTTCCCCAAACCTTAACATCACGTTCCCTTTAGAAATCTTTATTTTGAGTGATAACATTTTATCTAAATGTTCCATTTCCTTCTGGTATTTTAATTATAATAAATCTGATCCTTTGTAGGTGATCCACATTTATTTGCCATCTTTATATTTAATTTCTATCATGATGTGAATCTCTTTCAATTGCATTCTTTCCCTGGAGCATGGTAAATCATTTGTAGCTTGATTTTGGGTTCAGGATTTCAAATGGGGTTCAAATTTCAAAATTTCAGGATTTGTGGACCTGATTTTGGGTTCAAAATGCTTTTGTCAATGATTTTTCAGTGTTCTTTTGTACTGTTATGCCTGATTCTTCCTAGGAAGACCCGTGATTCGTAGATCGGATAGACCTACAGCCAGCATCATCTGCCAATAATTTTGTCTTTGTTCATTTCTTCTGCATTTTTGAAATTGTCATTTTTATTCAAAATCACTGATAAGACTGATTTCCACCCCCTTGTGAGTCTGCCCTTTATTTTTTTCTCCATAGAGACTTTAATGTTACAAATGTGCTTGATTTTTTATGTTCTTTTCCCCTTCTCACCCAGCTCTCTTATCTCAAATAGCTCTCCCGCATGACTTTTTTTTTTCATTGAAGCTATATCTCTTATTGCAATCAACAAAGAAAAAAAAGATCTTGTAGGGCTAAAAAACTTTTTAGAAGCATGTGTATTTTCTTAATTTGACTTGTCACTGTGCTTGTTCTGTAGTTCTTGCCATCTCTGGGTGGTTTACTCTATTCTCTTTAGAAATATGCAGCGACCATCAGTTTGCTAAAGGCAAAGGTACCTCCTACAGTAAGGACATTCCTGAACTGTCTCCAACCCAATATGTTTGAAAATTTTAATTGATCCTAGAATGTTTACAAAAATATTTACTTATTTATTTGGCTGCATCTGCTCTGAGTTGCAACACATGGAATGTTTCGTTGCAGTGCGGGAGCTTCACTCTGGTTGTGGAGCGTGGGCTTAGTTGACCTGCGTCATGTGGGATCTTAGTTCCCCAACCAGAGACTGACCCTGTGTCCTCTGCATTGGAAGGTAGATTCTTAACCACTGGACCACCAGAGAAGTCCCTGATCCTAGAACTTTTCTCAAAAAAGTGCACAAAGCATCTCACAGAGCCTATGTTTCATGGAATTATATTTGACCACAAAAGGCTAAAGATATATCATTTTATAAGCTGTAAATATTATGAGAAATCCTTTGCTGTAATTATCCGCTAGTATTCATTTTCACTTTAAAGCCAATTTGCTATGATTTTATATTTAGATAGAGCTTCTTTACAAATGAGAAGAAATAGTGATGAAGAATTTCCCAGTGTTTTTCCGTGTTTTGTAAAAGTAGATATAGATGTTCAGTATATATATATATATATATATATATATATATGTGTGTGTGTGTGTGTGTGTGTGTGTGTATAATAGTTCCTCAGATGAGGAAAATCATTTAATGAGGCTTTTATAAATACATTTTGGATACCCACATAGAGAAACTGCAGAAGAAATTGCAAACATTTTTCACACACATCATACTATCTTAGATTACACTGAAACATTGCAAGAGTGCTAAAAGATGTCAAAGTAACTAATTGCAGCATGTGAACTTGTGTTTTTTGCCTAAATTTGTCAATTGAAGAACTTCGTATTTTGGGGGGAAACATTGTAGTGTCAGTACTTCACTTTTTGGGTATCAAAAAATTATGCTCCATTATTTTATAGTGACAGAATATGATAGAATACAAAAGATGTTTATACAAAACTATATAAAAAACAAAAATGAAGAGAGTTCCCACGGGTATAGTTGGTCATCAAGACAAGCCTTTCAACAAATGTTGCTTACAGTTCAGTTCAGTCACTCAGTCGTGTCTGACTCTGCGACCCCAAGGACTGTAGCATGCCAGGCTTCCTCCATTACCAACTTCTGGAGCTTGCTCAAACTCAGGTCCATCCAGTTGGTGATGCCATCCAACCATCTCATCCTTTGTCATCCCTTTCTCCTCCCACCTTCAATCTTTCCCAGCATCAGGGTCTTTTGAAATGAGTCAGTTCTTCACATCAGTTGGCCAAAGTATTGGAGCTTCAGCTTCAGCATCAGTCCTTCTGATGAATACTCAGGACTGATTTCCTTTAGGATTAACTGGATCTCCTTGCAGTCCAAGGGACTCTCAAGGGTCTTCTTCAACACCACAGTTCAAAAGCATTAATTCTTTGGTGCTCAGCTTTCTTTATAGTACAACTCTCACATACATATGTGACTACTGGAAAAACCATAGCTTTGACAAGATGGACCTTTGTTGGCAAAGTAATGTCTTTGCTTTTTAATATGCTGTCTAGGTTGGTCATAGCTTTTCTTCCACAGAGCAAGCATCTTTTAATTTCATGGCTGCAGTCACCATCTGCAGTGATTTTGGAACCCAAAAAATAAAGTCTCTCACTGTTTCCATTGTTTCCCCATCTGTTTGCCATGATGGGACCACACGCCATGATCTTCATTTTCTGAATGTTGAGTTTTAAGCCAACTTTTTTACTTCTCTTCTTTCACCTTCATTAAGAGGCTCTTTAGTTCTTCTTCGCTTTCTGTTGTAAGGGTTGTGTCATCTGCATATCTGAGGTTATTGATATTTCTCCCAGCAATCTTGATTCCAGCTTGTGCTTCATCCAGCCTGGCATTTCACATGATGTACTCTGCATATAAGTTAAATAAGCAGGGTGACAATGTACAGCCTTGACGTTCTCCTTTTCCTATTTGGAACCAGTCTGTTGTTCCATGTCCAATTCTAACTGTTGCTTCTTGACCTAAATACAGACTTCTTTCACCTTCATCAAGAGGCAGGTCAGGTGGTCTGGTATTCCCATCTCTTTAAGTACTTTCCACAGTTTGTTGTGATCCACATAGTCAAAGGATTTGGCATAGTCAATAAAGCAGAAGTAGATGTTTTTATGGAACTCTCTTGCTTTTTCTATGATCCAATGTGTGTTGGCAATTTGATCTCTGGTTCCTCTGCCTTTTCTAAATCCAGCTTGAACATCTGCACTACATATAAAAGAGACAACTAATGAGAACCTACTATATAGCACAGGGAACTCTACTCAATGCTCTGCGGTGACCTAAATGGGAAGGAAATCCAAAAAAGAGGGGATATATGTATATAGCTGATTCACTGTGCTACAACAGAAACTAACATCACATTGTGAAGCAACTATACTCCAATAAATTTTTTTAAAGTAACGGTTAGAATTTAAAAAAATGATGCTGAAGTGATGAAATAAATGTATGAAAAAGAATGAATGGACACCATAAATAACTGAATGTCAAAGCTAAAATTACCAGTTTCTAGAAGAAAACATGAGACAATATTTTAGCGACCTTGGGTTAGGTGGAGATTTTTGTAGGAAATGAAAGAACACAAACCATAAAATAAAAATTGATAAATTGAACTGCCTCATAGTAAAAAGTCAACTTCTAGTTATCAAGATACTGGTTCAGTCAGTTCAGTTCAGTCATTCAGCCGTGTCTGACTCTTTGCAACCCCATGGACTGCAGCACGCCTGGCCTCCCTGTCCATCACCAACTCCCGGAGTTTACTCAAACTGATGTCCATTGAGTCGGGGATGCCATCCAATCATCTCATCCTTTGTCGTCTCCTTCTCCTCCCGCCTTCAATCTTTCCCAGCAACAGGGTCTTTTCAAATGAGTCAGTTCTTCACATCAGGTGGACAAAGTATTGGGGTTTCAGCTTCAACATCAGTCCTTCCAGTGAACACTCAGGACTGACCTCCTTTAGGATGGACTGGTTGGATCTCCTTGCAGTCTGAGGGACTCTCAAGAGTCTTCTCCAACACCACAATTCAAAAGCATCAATTCTTTGGCGCTCACCTTTCTTTATAGTCCAACTCTCACATACATATGTGACTACTGGAAAAGCCATAGCCTTGACTAGACAGACCTTTGTTGGCAAAGTAATGTCTCTGCTTTTTAATATGCTGAGAGTCCCTTGGACTGTAAGGAGATCCAACTAGTCCATCCTAGAGGAGATCAGTCCTGGGTGTTCATTGGAAGGACTGATATTGAAGCTAAAACTCCAATACTTTGGCCACCTGATGCAAAGAGCTGACTCATTTGAAAAAATCCTGATGCTGGGAAAGATTGAAGGCAGGAGGAGAAGGGGATGACAGAGGATGAATGGTTAGATGCCATCACCAACTCAATGGACATGAGTTTAGGTAAACTCCGGGAGTTGGTGATGGACAGGGAGACCTGGCCTGCTGCGGTTCATGGGGTCGCAAAGAGTCAGACGTGACTGAGCGACTGAACTGAGGTGTAGGTGCTGGTAATAAAATGAAAAAGAAAATCACACGTAGGATAGCTTATTCTCAATACATATGTCTAACAATTACTTGTACTTAAAATGTATAAGCAACTTTTACTACTCAGTAATAAAAGATAAACAACTCAATTACATGGGGAAAAGACTTGATTAGACTTCACAAAAGAAGACATATGCTTGGCAAAACCATATGGGAAAGTATTCAGCATCATTATCAGGGAACTATCCATGAAAATCTCAGTCAGTTATCCACCCCTGTATAACCATTAGATGGATGAAATCAAAGACACTAAAAACACCAGATGTTGGTGAAGATGTGAAGCCCAGAATTCTCATATTTTGCTGTTAGGAGTATAAAATGGAACACCTATAATTTGGAAAAAATATACTCTGTGCCACTTAGATGTTAACCCAATGTAAGTGATGAATCTCTGAAAAAAAAAAAAAGAAAATAATGGATAAGTAAATGGCGACAATTCATAAAATGAAATATTTCTCAACAATAAAAAGTAATACACACTACACATAATCATATGGGTTCTCTGGATGATATACACAATAATATGGATCTATTTATACAACTTTTATCCTCATTCAAAAAATAATTTGTGGAGGAAAATGCATTCTTTTCTGTCTTGACCTTAGTTTTTTTGAAAACAGATGGTCAGGTTTTCAATTTTGGAAGTAAAAATGCTGCTTTTCTGAAATATTGATTCAGAAAAGGGAAACTTCTAAGTCACAGACTAAGTTCAGCCATAATAAGCCATAAGTTCATCTGGTAATACTGTTTTTATCTCTGATGATTGCTGTCAAAGACAAAGCAGTGGTTCTCAAACTTTAAGGTACATCAGCATCTCCAGGAGTTTCAGATCGGCAGATCTGGGGTGGAGCCTGAAATTTTTCATTTCTGACAAGTTCCCAGAAGAATACCTCTGGTCCAGAACAGAGGAATGCTGTTGGATAATGGGCTTTCATGGTACTGGTTGAAGAGCTCAGAATAACAGTTAACTGTCCAGTTTGTATTTCAAGGAGTGCATGAATATCAGAGTATGGTGGGAGCAGCTGCTGAGTCTTGAATTTCAAGGTAGATCACTGATCTGACCTTTATTTGAGTTCTGGTAAACCACTGTGAAGAAGGCTGAGCACCAAAGAATTGATGCTTTTGAACTGTGGTGTTGCAGAAGACTCTTGAGAGTCCGTTGGACTGCAAGGAGATCCAACCAGTCCATTCTGTAGGAGATCAGCCCTGGGATTTCTTTGGAAGGAATGATACTAAAGCTGAAACTCCAGTACTTTGGCCGCCTCATGTGAAGAGTTGACTCATTGGAAAAGACTCTGATGCTGGGAGGGATGGGGGCAGGAGGAGAAGGGGATGATAGAGGATGAGATGGCTGGATGGCATCACTGACTCGATGGACATGAGTCTGAGTGAATTCCAGGAGTTGGTGATGGACAGGGAAGTCTGGTGTGCTGTGATTCATGGGGTCGCAAAGAGTCGGACACGACTGAGCGACTGAACTGAACTGAACTGACTGAAATCACTATAAGGCATACTCATAATGGATATCTACTTCTGGACAAAAGTTTCTGTTTCTATATCCACCTGGCCTCTGAAGAGCAATTGTGAGCTGTTATTAAGCCGTGTCACTGGTTTATTTAACGGGGTGGGATGGTGTGGTAGATTTTATTACTGTGTCCAGTTCTTTCCATGTCGGCTGCCTTGTGACTTATATGGCTGTCTTGGGGTGGGGAAAGGGAAAGGATATTTACTCATTGGACAAGCTTAGTCATGTGACTTGTCTTGGCCAATGATAAGTGAGTAGGATGTACAGTTCTAAGGAGAAGCTCTAAAAGCCCTCTTCTGCTTTTTCAATTGTTTTTCTCCCTTGCTGTAAAGAGTGGTATTTCACAGACAGTGGCCATTCCATTGACCAGAATGAGAAAAATATGTGCAGAAAAGTTGCAGCCCACATGTAACCTGAGCAAGAAATAAACATTTGATCTTCTATGTCAGTGAAATTTGGTGGCTGTTATTGCAGCAAAATCTAGAGAAAATTATTGAAATATCCCATACCTCGTAGTTTATGCCAGATATCAGACTAGGCTGATTATGTATATTACTTTGCTTTTAGTTACCATAATAATCCTGTTAATTAGATATTTTTCCTTCAAATTATAGGAGAGAAAATAAGATTTACAGAGTTAACCACATTAATTCTGGTAAGAGATTTCTTTCAATTATACAACAGTGTGGTAATACATAAAATGTTAAGCTATAAATAAATAAGATTATGTGGGCAGATGATCAAGTTTATCAAGAAATACTGTCAGAAGAGCCGACTCATTAGAAAAGACCCCGCTGCTGGGAAAGATTGAGGGCAGGAGGAGAAGGGGGCAACAGAGGATGAGATGGTTGGATGGCATCACTGACTCAATGAATATGAATTTGAGCAAATTGCAGGAGATGGTGAAGAACAGGGAAGCCTGGTGAGCTATAGTACATGGCGATCACAAAGAGCTTGACACTAGTTAGCAACTGAACAGCAACAGTTGTTTGTTGAACCTGGGCTTCCCCGGTGGTGCTATTGATAAAGGACCTGCCTGCCATGCCGGAGACATAAGAGAAGCGGGTTCAATCCCTGGGTCAGGAAGATCCCCTGGAGGAGGGGATGGCAACCTACTCCAGTGTTCTTGCTTGGAGAATCCCATGGACAGAGGAGCCTGGCGGGCTACAGTCTGTGGGGTTGCAAAGAGTTGGACACGACTGAAGAGACAGCAAATCCCAGTATCTTAATCAATGGGCAACTACAGAAAGTAAAACCTTCTCTACCAGAATTGGTGTTTCCATTAAAAGTTAATTAAATAAAATTTTACCACTCAGTGCAAAAACCTCCAGTTAAAAATGTTCACTCTTTAAAACTCTGAATATTATTTACTTGGGATTTTTTTGGAGTAAATGGGCTAGGATTTTGACGTTTGAAAGTTGAAACTAGGTCCCAGTAAGATGAATGAATGGGGAAACATTATTAGCCGATTTTAGAAGCTTTTAGTTGAGTAAATAAACATGTTAAACTTGACAGATAATTGAAGGTTTGTTAGTGAGGCAGTAAATGAGGAATTCAAAGGAGAGGCGGTAAAAGGTCTGGAATCCAAGGTCTGTGCTTAGGAGATCTGTGTTGATGAGTAAACCTGGGGTATTCAAGGTGAAGTACTTTCCCATTAAGATGGGAAAGATTCCAATAAAGATGTTTTATGAGGAAAGATTAGCGCATCTATTGGGCAAGGCATTTGGGACTAGCTTTCTCAAAAGCTTTATTTTTAAAATAAGTGTTATGGTGCATCTGCTCTCTGCCAAGTGTTCTCGGTGTGAGTTGTACGCAGTAAACAGGAAATATATCTGCGCTCACAAATCTCTTACATTCCAGTGGGAGAAACAAACCAACAGAAGGGACGAGCTTCTGAAATCCTAAATACAATGAAGAGACTGATAAGAGAGGACTGAGTGTGACCGTGGGGAGCGAGTGGTATTTGCAGGAAGAAGGGGGAAGAAGGGATCAGCAGAAAAGGCCATGGATGAAAACCTGATGTTTGAGCTGAGCTCCGAATGAACTTGAGAGTCGCTTGGATTGGAAGGAGATCAGTTGAGACAATCCTGAAGGAAATTCACCCTGAATATTCATTGGTTGCTTAAGCTGAGCTCAAATACTTTGGCCACCTGATGTGAAGGTCAACTGATTTGAAAAGACCCTGACACTGGGAGAGGTTGAGGGCAAAAGGAGAAGCGGGTGGCAGAGGATGAGATGGTTGGATGGCATCATCGACTCGATGGACATGAGTTAGAGCAAACTCTGGGAGATAGCAGAGGACAGGGGAGCCTGGCGGGCTATAGTCCATGGGGTCACTAGCAGTTCACAGGAGTTAGCAACTGAACAATAACAAGTGAATGAACTAAGAAAACAAGCTGGGGAAAGGCTGGAGGGAAGAGTGATCCTGGCACCCCAGCGAGGGAAAATGCTTCAAGGCAGCAGTGAGGTTCTCATGTTCTGTGATATCACCAAGGCCAGTGCTTCCCACATTTAGAAAAAATATATAGATCCTTTTGAAAATAAGGGTGTGTGTGTGTGTTTCCAATGTCGGGCTCCTTTTAAAGAATTCATTTTATAGGCAAGTAGACTCAATTTCTATTTTTATTTGTCTTTTGTAGCTTCATGGGTATGTCTTATCTGTAACAGCTGTATTGGGAACATGTAAATTACATATTATATAGTCAAAAAGAAAATGAGAATGCACAATTATCTGGGAAGTTTCCTATCATTCATGCATACTTTAAAAAAAATAATTTTGGTTGCCTAAATGATCTGTGCAACCTCAGCAAATAAGAGTTTCTCAAGCTTTTGTAGCCCAAAATATTATATGAAGCAAAAGATTTAGTCAATGGCCTATCCCCACCCCTGACCCCCCCTTTCCCCAAAACCTCAAACCAAAGAAAATTAAACACATGTTAAATATCTGGATAAATAAACCAAATAAAAAAACCAAAATAATATATATATATTTTAGTAGAATGAATAGAAATATTATCTCTTTGAAATAAACTCCACTTTAATCATAAGCAAATTACTTATGTTAATTACAACATTATGTCATGTCATATAGTTGTATGCAGTAAAAAAAAAAAAACTCTCAAAGTTTATTTTAAAGAGAGTATAATTATGTTGGTCTTCCCTGGTGGCTCAGTGGTAAAGAATTGCCTGCCAATGCAGGAGACATGGGTTCAGTCTCTGAGCTGGAGAGATCCCCTGGAGAAGGAAATGGCAACCAACTCCAGTATTCTTGCCTCAGGAATCCATGGACAGAGGCACCTGGAAGGCTGCAGTCCATGGGGTTGCAAAGAGTTGGACATGACGTAGCGACTGAAAACATGATTGTGTTATATTCTCAGAGGTTAGAAATACTTAAAATGTGGCTCCATTTCAATTCTTGCTGTTGTATAAATACTTCATTAGTATAGATGGTAGGGACAGAAAAAACATCTCTTAATCTGAAAGCACTCAAGTAAAGAAGATTAAATCCGTAGCTTCTTATATATTTGGATTAGCTCCAATAATATAAACCTGAACAGTATATACAAGTTATTGATTATATATGAATAAAGATCCAAAATCACTGTGGAAAGACTCTTGAAAGTCCCTTGGACTCAGGAGATCCAGCCAGTGCATCCTAAAGGAAATCAACCCTGAATATTCACTGGGAGGACTGACGAGGAAGCTGAAGCTCCAATCCTTTGGCCACCTGATGCGAAGAGTCAACTCAGTGGAAAAGACCCTGATGCTGGGAAAGACTGAAGGTGGGAGGTAAAGGGGACGACAGAGGATGAAATGGTTGGATGACATCACCAACTCAATGGACATGAGTTTGAGTAAACTCCTGGAGATGGTGAAGGACAGGGAAGCCTGGCATGCTGCAGTCCAGGGGGTCACAAAGAGCTGGACATGACTGAGCGACTGAACAGCAATGAATAAAGATGCACATATCAAGCCTTTTCTAATACTCTAAACACTCGCTGTGTTGATTTTCTACTTTTCTATGAGAATCTGTAGAAAATCCATCCTAAAAATGCTTCACTATTTATATTCATCATAGTTTAATTTTGGCCTAGTTTGACCAGTATCGAAATAAAAAGTGGAGGAAACCATTACTGTTTGTCTAACCATCAACACCCAACCACATATCTACTCTAAGTGACATAGTTTCCAATGAACTATTGCAAAATACAGAGCCTATAGGACTCTAAGAATTACTAGTCAGTTTACTCAGTGATGAGATTGAATGTGCTTTTCCCAGGGTAAGAGACCCACTCCAGTACTCCTGCCTGGAAAGTCCCATGGACGGAGGAGCCTGGTTGGCTGCAGTCCATGGGGTCGCTGAGTCGGACACGACTGAAGTGACTTAGCAGCAGCAGCAGCAGCAAGAGACCACATTTTGACAGTTTCCCTTCCATTTTACTGTTTTACACGATACATTGAAAAAATGCAGAATGTGTTTCCTTTTCGGTTTGTTCCTAATGTTAGCCAATTGATTCCCAATGGCAATTCAGAATAGAACATTTAAATCTGGAAATATACTTGGGGAATCAGAAACCTTCACAGAGGCTTTTTTGTCGGGGAGAACAGTGACTCTCTCATTAGGCAGTGCCAAGTGCACCTGTGCTTCTAATCATCAAACATGTATCTGCTTAGGGCAAAAGTTACCTTAGTTTACTGTCATTTAATCTTATGATTCATTTCCAAGCTGAGTGAGTCAGAAGCCTGCACGACCTCTTGTTTAATGAAGGGCTACTGGGGAGAATGTCGGGCTCCCCATAAATGCAGATTCTGCCTATTTGATTGGAACTCTGTTCAAACATTTGTAGATTATAGGCTTGTGATATCCTACTTATATTTTCACCGATTTAAAAATTAATTGGAACCTTTTCTTTGACTTTCTTTAGAGACACTGAGTTCTAGCGCTAGGTAAGCAGGGTATTTTTACGTGCCTTGAATCACTTAAAAATAGCTTCAGTGTGTGCTCTGCAGAGATGGGAAGGAGATGTTATAACATATCATGATTCCTCACATCCTCTGTGTAATAAACTGGTCATGATTTTTAATACTTCAGTGTGTTCCAGTGTTTCCGAATTGATATTGCCACATCTTGTGCTGGGAACAGCGTTCATGGTATTTGTTTGAGTGCCAAAGATTCCGTTTGCTGCCTTGTTAATTTTTGTTCTAGCTGATACCATCAAATATGTTTTATGAAGAAATTTAATTAGAGTCATTTTGTATATGATATAATTAAATAATCACATCCAACTTAATTCTGAAATTAACTGTTCTTGGAGGCTGATATTTGAATCTACTAAATCTAGACACTTGCACGGGTACCAGTTAAAATTTTTTCTTTTTATAGTCATAAAGAGTTTTATGTTTTGATCACCAAAGTGACAAAATGGGAGCATACATCAGGAGTTGTTTAGAGCAGGCTTTGCTGAACCTGAATTTTCAGTACATGCTGGCCTTTTCAGTGACTTCCATGTGATAGTATTTTCAAATAAAAGTATTTAAAAATGTTTCAATTCGATCTGTGCTGTATATATCCATAAAGATGTGAATATATGTGAGCATATGTGTATGTGCATGGATTGGCTTTGAAATCAAATCGATGATGGGGGAAGCAAAGTCAAAATGATTGAACAATAATTTTAAGGCCATCAATCATTGTTTCATCATTGGCTTCATCACACAAATAGAAATGTGCCCATTACTATATGCCAAGTACCTCTTTTACTCTTGGTTTTCATGGGAATTCCGTATGTGCATAAAAAGTACACTTCCTGGGAATCGGTACTATATTTTCCCATTGTTCAACATTGCCAGCTCTCAAATTAATCTGATGTAATTTATCTGCTCATGACTCTGTTGATTTTGTGCAGGAACTTAGTTCTGTAACAAAAACTAATTCTCACTACTTGTGTTGCACCACTTAATTATTACTGAATGAACACTGATTAAAATAAAAGAAAGCCCTTTATTAAAGGAATGTTCCTAGTACACAACAAACTATGTTGTGTGTGTTCAGTTGCTTCATTTGAGTCCGACTCTTTGCAACCCTGTGGACTGTAGCCCATCCATAGTGACCCTATGGACTGTAGGCTCTGTCAATGGGATTCTCCAGGCAAGAATACTGAAGTGGGTTGCCATACCCTTCCTCAGGGGATCTTCTTGATTCAGGGATCCAACCAGTGTCTCCTGCATTGCAGGTGGATTCTTTACCAATGAGCCACCAGGGAAGCCCCATAAATTATATTACCAAATATTAATGTAAGGTCCGTAAAGTCAAAGTCATGGTTTTTCCATTAGTCATGTATGGATGTGAAAGTTGGACCAAAAAGAAGGCTGAGCACTGAAGAATTGACACTTTTGAATTGTGGTGTTGGAGAAGACTCTTGAGAGTCCCTTGGACAGCAAGGAGGTCAAACCAATCAATCCTAAAGGAAATCAGTCCTGAGTGTTCATTGGAAGGACTGATGCTAAAGCTGAAATTCCAATACTTTGGCCACCTAAAGCAAAGATCCCACTCATTGGAAAAGACCCTGACGCTGGGAAAGATTGAAGGCGGGAGGAGAAGGGGATGACAGCGGATGAGATGGTTAGATGCCATCACGGACTCAATGGACATGAGCTTGAGCAAGCTCCAGGAGGTGGTGAAGCACAGGGAAGCCTGGGATGCTGCAGTCCATGGGGTCACAAAGAGTCAGACATGACTTAGCAACTGAACAATAGCAACGTAAGGATAGAAGAAAGGAAGGATCTGTAATGAAAAAATATATCAAAAAATATTTTCACTTGTCATTCATTGGACATAATTTTACGGTGTGTTGAGGGGTCATTATTGGAAGCTAAACTCCCCTTTTCAAAGAAAGTCAGTGACATTATTGTGTAGACAATTTGGTAGGAATGAAATGTACTTTGCATGCTCAGTAGCTCAGTCGTGTCCAACTTTTTGTGACCCCATGGACTACAGGCCACCAGGCCTCTTGTCCATGGAATTTTGTCCATGGCAAAAATATTGGAGTGGGGTGCTATTTCCTGCTCCAGGGGATCTTCCAGACCCAGGGATCGAACCTGTGTCTCTTTTGTCTCCTTCATTGACAGGCAGATTTTTTACCTCTGTGCCACTTAGGAAGCCTCCATACTACAGTTGATCTTAGCCAAAAAGCGGAGAAGCAAAATGTACTTTAATGCCATATAAAAGTAAAAACATCATATTTGTCATTGCTACACAGTGTGTATATTAGAAACTGCTGATGCCCTTAAGGGATAGCATTTGAAGAACAAAGGGAAGAGAATATGGTGTCACGTGTATGAGTTGAGAATAAAACGAATTAGCATTTGGCTTCTGATGTTCATTTATTTTCTTACTCAAAAAAAATCAGGCATTGCATTCTTTTTGGGTAATTATGAAATGCAAAATGAGATAGAACTGGAAATCTTTCACAGTAATTTTGGAGTTTTGGCCAGTATTCCCCCATGATAGAATTTTCTTTTGTTCTGAGATACACGGGATGAAATTGCTTGAACAAGTGATATTCGAAGATACCGATGATTGTTTCATAAGAAGCACAAATACTCATATTTCCTTGTCACTGGGAGTTAGGTGAGTCATCTTCAAATTGCTTCATATGAAATATGATCAAGTCAATTATTTAAAACACAACCTATAGATATTCCTGAAATTGTTATCCTTTTTGAAAGAAATTAAATATTTACTTTTAATATGTTTTCTAAGACAAACTTTCAGAACAGTGAATAGGTACAAGATTTCAATTTGAGTTTTTAGGTATAAGGAAGGCTTATTCTTCCTGGCTTTTTAGTTTTCATTTTACTTAAGTTGATGTTATTCTTCTGCATTTCATGCACCGTCTTTGTGCCTTCCTGACTACCTCATTTCATTGGATGCTTTCAACTTTTTCCAGCATCTTTTTTGTTGTTGTTGTTGTTTTTGAAATATTTTGCACTTGCCTCCTCTCTAAAATGCATTAACGCAGTTTCGTTTAAACTTCAGATCATCCAATTATTAGAATAGCACTGTGTAGACAACACATGAAGAAATGAATCATTCATCCATTTCCCGTCTTTTGTCTCCTTTCCTGATTGAAGGGTTCAATAAATTGCTTCAACTCATAATGACTAAGAGAGTTAAATACTATTTTTACCCATTCAGCTGGGTTTTAAATACAGCATGTGGACCCATCATTCTGTCATGGGCAGGAACTCTGGAAATTCTTGACAGCTTATAATCTTTCCTACTTATATTCACAAGGAAAAATGATTATACTTAAAAGCAGGAACTTTACACACTAATTTTTAAATCAACTTTCAGAAAGGCAAGAACCCCATGAAAATCAGTGTCCTCCTTTCTTTTGCGAAAGTTCTTATCTCAGAGAACAAAGCGGTCAGCATTTAAGGATTTAATGTATTAAATGTGTTACTTTGTCATTTAAATAGAATATAAGAAGTCTATTTGTGATAACACTTGATTTACTTATATGTAGATGTTCTAAGATTTAAATCCATATGTATTTAAATCCAAATTTGAATCCATATGGAAGTCTGTATGGTAGAAAATATTATTTCCGTGTAAGGAAAAAAGTATAACATTGTGACCCGTCAATTTATTTTTGTAGTTAATTTATTTTTAGCTGTGCTGGGTCTTGGTTGCTGTACAAAGGCTTTCTCTAGTTGTGGCGAGCAGGGGCTGCTAGGGAGCATGGGCTTCTCGTTTTGTCGGCTTCTCTTGTTGCGGAGCAGAGGCTCTGGGCTTTTGGGCTCCATAGATGGGCATGCGGGCTCAGTAGTCGTAGCACCCAGGCTTAGTCACCCCACAGCCTGTGGGATCTTCCCAGAGCAGGGCTCAAACCTGTGTCCCCTGCATTGGCAGGTGGATTCTTAACCACTGGGCCTCTAGGGAAGTCCTGGCCCTTCAGTTTAATCTAAATCAAACCAAGCCCTCTCCCTGTTTATCATTTACCCTGATATGTATTTTTTTCATAGCACTTTTTATTACCTGAAAGCATATATATGTATATTTTTTTGCTTTACTTCTAAAACTCGATTTTAGCCATTAGAATAGAAACTACAGAACAGGGCACAAGTTTCTTATTTAGACCTAGACGAGTAATGACACATCAGGGACTATGGTGTTACTGTGATGTCCCAATGAATAGCTGATAACTGACTCACTGACTAAATGAATTGCAAAAATCCACTACTTATTTAGTTGTTGTTGTTCAGTTGCTCAGTCATGTCCAACTCTTTATGACTCCATGCCAGGCTTCCCTGTCCTTCATCATCTCCCGGAGTTTGCTCAAACTCATGTCTGTCGAGTCGGTGATGCCATCCAACCATCTCATCCTCTGTTGTCCCCTTCTCTTGCCTTCAGTCTTTCCCAGCATCAGGATCTTTTCCAGTGAGTCAGCTCTTCGCATCAGATGGCCAAAGTATTGAAGCTTCAGCATCAGTCCTTCCAGTGAATATTCAGTTTACTTAGTATGAGTATACATTTTGCTACTGAGTACTTTCCATACCTGGCATTTATGGCTAAAGGTATTGAAATTGAAATAGTCACTGAAGGATATTACCATGGACTTTGGTATTAGTCAATGCATTTTCTTTTTAAACAAATGTATTTATACATTTTTGATGTGGATCATTTTTATAGTAAAGACTTAATTTGTTTGTAGTATTGCTGAATTTGTTATAGTATTGCTTCTGTTTTGTGTTTTGGTTTTATGGTGAGAAGCACTGTAACTTCTTAATCAACATCAAGTTTTTTCTCCTTTTCCTGGGTTGTTACCTAGTGAGCCTTTAGATTAGCCCCCAGGGTGTTGGCTCCATTTCTACAATAGAATCAACATCTAGATTTCTAGAAACTCTTGGAAAAGCAGTTGTGGTTCCGTTGACCCAGATCCCTGACGGCTGCAGGACTGCAGCATTGTTCTCTGCCTAATCAAAGCAGCTAATAATGATTAATGCCAACGAGTGTGTGCTCAGTGGGAAAAACGGAACTTCTGGATGTCGTTCTTAACTGTCCTCTAGATCGATGTGTTTCCATTGGCATAATTTTCCTTTTTTTTTTAAATATCCACAAAGGTGTGGACTTTAAGCACCATCTGGAGAAAAAAAATTTGTTGTTTGGCACTAATTTAGGGTATATTCTACCACTCTACTGAATTTCTCAATGAATAAAGCCCTGCCATGGTAGCTGGTATAATTACTTTCCCTAGTTGGCATTCAGTAGTGAAAAAGATTATTTCTAATATGAAAAAGCCTAAATATTATAGGAAAAATACAAATATGCTAAAAAGAATCATCAAAGGATTTAAACAGTTTTCTCAAAGGAAATAAAATAATGAAAAATGTATACATAAAAGTTCCTTTGAAATGGAAATTTAAACTTTGTAAATTGGAAGGATTTTCTTCATGCAATTCAGTGTTGAGATAAGGATTCACTATAAGTAACCAGCTGTGACTTAGTTTCTTAGGGTAATTTACAGTGTAAATTATGAATATTCCTGACTCAATACTTTTATTTCAAAGAAGCTACCTAAACAAAAACCACAGAGATGCAAATATTTCTATATATAAAAATACTTCACAGTTTTATTCCAATAGTAGGAAAATGAAGACAATTTAAATATCTAATAATAGAATTAAATGGCTAAATGCAAAAGAATGAACAGCCCACACTAAAAGTTTTCAAAGGATAAATGAAAGATATGAACAATGATCATGATATATGCAGAATAAACTGGTTTTAAAATATATCCACAAATTTTCAAATATATCCACAAGTAGCTCAAATGGTAAAGAATCTGCCTGCAATGCAGGAGACCAGGGGTCTACCTCTGGGTTGGGAAGATCCTCTGGAAAAGGGAATGGCAATCAATTCCAGAATTCTTGCCTGGAAAATCCCACGGACAGAGGAGACTGGCAGGCTACAGTCCCTGGGGTTGAAACGAGTTGGACACGACTTAGCGACTAACACACGGAACACACACAAACCTATCGAGTTTTATATTATATATGTTGCATATAATCTCTTTAAAAGAAAGAATAGAAACAAATAAGCCAAAAATGTATAAGTGGCAATCTCTGAGTGATACATATATAAATTATTTTTTTAAATTTTCTAAGTTTATATTCATTCAGTCACTAAATTGTGATGAAATATCTTGGTTCTTGTTGTTCAGTCACTAAGCTGTGTCTGAATCTTTGGACCCCATGGACAGTGGCCCACTAGGCTTCTCTGTCATCCTTCACTATTTCCCAGGGTTTGCTCAAATTCAAATATCTGTTGAATCAGTGATGCCATCCAACCATCCCATCCTCTATCATCCCCTTCTCCTGCCTTCAATCTTTCCCAGCATCATGATCTTTTCCAATGAGATAGCTCTTTGAATCAAGTGCCCAAAGTATTAGAGCTTAAGCATCAGTCCTTCCAATGAATAATTCAGGGTTGATTGGTTTGATCTCCTTGCAGTCCAAGGGACTCTCAAGATTCTTCTCCAACACCACCAAACACATCTTGGTTAGTATGCTTATTATTGTTTCTTGCTCAGCATGCTTATTAGCAGTTTCCCTGGTGGCTCAATGGTAGAGAATCTGCCTCCGGTGCAGGAGACATAAGAGACTAGAGTTCCATTTCTGGGTCAGAAAGATCTCCTGGAGGAGGAAATGGCAACCCCCTTCGGTATTCTTGCCTGGAAAATTCCATGGACAGAGGAGCCTGATGGGCTAGGGTCCATGGGGTCTTAAAGAGTCAGACACGACTAAGCACAACAATATTTACATTTAGCATGCTTATTATACACTGAACTATTTAGAAGGCAGTTTCTAAGACAGATTATATACAAAATACCACAGGATTATGAGAACAGTCTTTTAGATTTCTATTTGCCAAAATTCTATTTGCCAAAACTATTTTTGCCAAAATATAGAAATCAATCATGTTAAGCAGGTGATTTAGTAGTAATAGAAATAGTTACCTACATTAATATTTTCTATTTTCAAAATCCTCTGTGATGAAAACTAAATTTGTCTGAAATTAATTTGTAATAAAATACAAAATTTTGTGTGGCAAAAATTCACTATAAACATTTTATAAATTACTAAATTATTCTGTCTCTCACTATGATTAAATGGTTTTTTAAAAAAAATATTAATTCATTTAGCTGCATTGGGTCATTATTGTAAAATGAGGAGCTTTGATGGTAAAAAATTTGCCTGCAATGTAGGAAATCTGGGTTCAATCCCTGGGTCAGGAAGATCCCCTGGAGAAGGAACTGGCAACCCACTCCAGTATTCATGGCATCCCATGGACAGAGGAGCCTGAGCAGGGCTACTGTTCATGGAGTCACAAAAAGTCAAATATAACTGAGCACTAACACACTCACATGGTGAAGGGTCTTCAGTTTTGGCATGCCAAGTTTAGTTGTGATGTTTGGGATCTGGTTCCCTGACCAGGGATTAAACCTGGGCCACCTGCATTGCCTGGAGGAGGGCATGGCACCCACTCCAGTATTCTTGCCTGGAGAATCCCTAAGGACCCGGGATTCTTAGGGGCCCGGTGGGCTGCAGTCCCTAGGGTTGCAAAGAGTCAGACACAGCTGAGCAACTAAGCATAGCACAGCACAGAACCTGCACTGAGAGCACAGACTCTTAGCCACTGGACCATCAGGAAAGTCCCTAAATAGTTTTAATAGACCAATGCAGTGGCCAAAGATAAAGCGAAAAGCTGCATCAGTTTACAAATATCTATTTGAAGGAGTTGGAATGCTGTTAAAATAGCCAGGGCTCGAGAAGCCAAGATCTCATAGAAAATAGAAGAAATATGCTGTGAACCTGCTATCCTACGCAATGCTTTCCCCTCAGATTATTTGCTAATTTTCACCTTGTGCAGGGAAAGAGGGGGAGAAGCCAACAGAGGGCTTGGCTATAAGGAGAGAAGACATTTGAACTTTCTAGAATCTTAAAGGGATGGAAACTAAATAAGGTTGAAGCTGCCAAGACTGGCAGGGCTTGTAGGATCATGATCTTGGACGTGCAGAAAAGGGAATCAAATACTACACCCTAATTTGTCTCCAGGGGCTTCCCTGGTGGCTCAGATGGTAAAAGAATCTGCCTGCAATGTGAGACACCTGAGTTTGACCCCAAAGTCCTTTAAGATCCCCTGTCACTCCAAGGCATTTGCTCATTCATGAGCAGTGAAAGATTAAAGACCAAGAAGCCAAGAACATAATGACTAACAAACTGATTAGAACTTCAGAGAGTTGTGTGGTGTTCAGGAAACAAACACTGAATTTCAGGGCCCACTGAGAGCATGGATCATAAACATCTACAGAGGTGTTGGAGAAATCAGACCTAACAAAGGCTGCAACGTATCAGCTCAGCCCTTGATTGGACTGGGGAGAGCCAGCTCTGATTTGGGCATGTGCTAGAAAATAAGACAAATAATCTCAGGAGAAGTATTTCACAAGAGTTTCTTCAGTGTCCTGCAGTGAATTAAAATGTGTCAAAGCAAACCAAACCAAGAAACAACCAACTAGGACCATTTGGAAAACAGACAACAGAAACAGACCCAGAGATACTACTGGAAATTAGATATACATGACCTGTGTTTAAGAAAAGAGCCTGAGATTAGGAGCAAGATAAGGGTGCCAAACACAGTTTAGCACAATTTGGTGAACCTAGTCAGTACATAAAGACAACAAAATTATAAAAAGACATAAGAAATGAGAAGGAATAAAACTATCATTATTCACCAATGACATGAATATCTGCTTATCTAGATATTCAAAAGAATTTCAGGCTAATTAAAAGTAATAATATTTCAAAAATTCCTAGAAAGCAAGAATCTAAGAAAATACAAGTTTTATAACTTTATCCCAGCAACAATGCTAGACACAACAGAGTATATTCTATATGATTCCATTTACATAAATTTCAAAAAAAGTATGTCTAATATAGTAGTGATAAAAGTTAGATAGATAGTTTTGTCTAGGGATTGTTGAGGGGGACAAAAGAGGAACATCTGGAGGTTTAGAGAATGGTATATGTCTCCATTTGTGTTTTGCATGAGTCTGTTCACTTTATGAAAATTAATTAAGTCATAGGTCCATGACTGGGCAATTTTCTGTACATTTATATAAAATGACTTAAAAATTAATACACTAAAATATGAGACACCTACATAAGATTTTAAATATTGAAAAGAAAGGCCACAATTAAAATTATGATTAATGCATTTTTCCTCTTAATAAAGAAGAGTATACATATGAATCAAGAAACACATAATTTTAGTTTTAGAATCTTGTTGACTTTCGAGCATCTGTTCACTTTCATTCTTCACAGGTTTTAAATTTTTATTGAAATTTAGACCTGAAAACACATCTATGTCTCTGATTCATATTTTTATGGTAAACTCTGAAGTGAGACAATTGTTGTGAACCCAGGAAATTATTCAGAGTGCAAGAGATGTGTCTTCATATTATTTATGGGGAAGAAATAGCCAATAAAGTCCTAAAATCATCAACTTGCATTGCCACCTTGTTTACATGATAATTCATGTTAAATATTTACGTTTTTACTTGTATATTTCAATCATTTTCAATCAGAGTATTATAAGACCCGTGTGAGTAAGGTACCTAAGTAAATGATTGAAAAAATGAAAACAGGAATAGCTAGGTTATCTTTTGAATTAGAAATAGATTTTTTTAAGTATTTTAAATATTTTTATTTTAAGATATTGGCCCTGTGGATATTTCTCATGGGAATTTTATACGTTTGTAGACACCTTCCTTTTCAGTCAAATGAAGCAATGTCAGATGCTCTGCACACCTCTGCCAACCCGTCGCCCAGATCATTGGCTCCAAGAACTCTCAGCTGGTTTTTCATCGTGTGTCTTGTGCACTCTCATTCAGGTTTTCTCCATACTGCTGTCAGGATGATCTATCTAAAATCCAAATTGGATTTTCTAATTTTCCAGCTTAAGGGGTGGCTCAGTGATAAAGATTTTGCCTACTAAGCAGGAGACATGAGTTCCATCCCTGTGCTGGGAAGATCCTCTGGAGAACCCTCTCCAGTATTCTTCCCTGGGAAACCCCATGGACAGAGGAGCCTGGGGGGCTACAGTCCATGGGGTCACAAAAGAGTTGGATATGACTTAGCAGCTATCAAGCTTAATGCATTTTAAACCTTTAGGAAGAATCCAGACTCCTTTCTTCTTCCACATCCACTTAGGCTAACTATAGATCTCAATCACGTGTTACTTTTTCTGAGAAGCTGCCTGGATGTCCATGTTCCCCCAGCTATTTTTTAAAATGTATTTATTCATTTGGCTGCACCAGGTCTTAGCTGCGGTAAACAGGGTCTAAGTTGCAGCATGTGGGATCTTAAGTTGTGCCATGTGGACTCTTAGTTGCAGCTTGTGGGATCTAGTTCCCTGACTAGGGATCGAACCTTTGGAATCTTAGCCACTGGACCCCCAGGGAAGTCCCAGCTACTTTGGTCACATTCTTAGCGTACTGTGCTTTAACATGTAGGCATCTTTGTCTGATTTGTTCAATAAAATATTGGATCACAATAAACTGTGGAAAATTCTTCAAGAGATGGGAATACCAGACCACCTGACCTGCCTCTTGAGAAACCTGTATGCAGGTCAGGAAGCAACAGTTAGAACTGGACATGGAACAACAGACTGGTTCCAAATAGGAAAAGGAGTAAATCAAGGCTGTATATTGTCACCCTGCTTATTTAACTTCTATGCTGAGTACATTGTGAGAAATGCTGGGCTGGAAGAAGCACAAGCTGGAATCAAGATTGCTGGGAGAAATGTCAATAACCTCAGATATGCAGATGACACCACCCTTATGGCAGAAAGTGAAGAGGAACTAAAAAGCCTCTTGATGAAAGTGAAAGAGGAGAGTGAAAAAGTTGGCTTAAAGCTCAACATTCAGAAAATGAAGATCATGGCATCTGGTCCCATCACTTCATGGGAAATAGATGGAGAAACAGTGGAAACAGTGTCAGACTTTGTTTTTTGGGGCTCCAAAATCACTGCAGATGGTGACTGCAGCCATGAAATTAAAAGACGCTTACTCCTTGGAAGAAAAGTTATAACCAACCCAGATAGCATATTAAAAAGCAGAGATATTACATTGCCAACAAAGGTCCATCTAGTCAAGGCTATGGTTTTTCCAGTGGTCATGTATGGATGTGAGAGTTGGACTGTGAAGAAGGCTGAGCACCGAAGAATTGATGCTTTTGAAGTGTGGTGTTGGAGAAGACTCTTGAGAGTCCCTTGGACTGCAAGGAGATCCAATCAGTCCATCCTAAAGGAGACCAGTCCTGGGTGTTCATTGGAAGGACTGACGCTGAAGCTGAAAGTCCAATACTTTGGCCACCTCATGTGAAGGGTTGACTCATTGGAAAAGACCCTGATGCTGGGAGGGATTGGGGGCAGGAGGAGAAGGGGACGGCAGAGGATGAGATGGCTGGATGGCACCACTGACTCGATAGACGTGAGTTTGAGTGACGTCCGGGAGTTGGTGATGGACAGGGAGGCCTGTCGTGCTGCGATTCATGGGGATGCAAACAGTCGGACACGACTGAGCAACTGAACTGAACTGAAGGAGTGATGAGGGCCAGAATGAGAGAAAGGGAGAGACAGAGACTGAGAGACAGAGTTGGTTGTTTTCCTAAAAATGCATGGGTCTCTTAAGTTCACAGTGCCATTGAATCTCAGTTTTCTCATCAGGTCTTCAAACCCCAAGAGATTTTTGAATAAGGTAAATATAACTGATGCCCCATACCATGGTTTTATATTTTGTCAGATATATTCTAACAGCATTAGAAGATGTGCCTTATTTTCTTTCTTTTAAGAAGAAAAAATACGTTTGTTTTCGAAATGAACAAACTGGTTTGCAAATGTGTTTTGTAAGGAGATGGTATATATTTTTGTCCCTCTGTTGGTGTTGTTATTATTGTCTTCTTCCCTCATAGGTCAGTTGGTAAAGAATCTGCCTGCAGTGTGGGAGACCTGGGTTCAATCTCTGGATCAGGAAGATCCCCTGGGGAAGGAAATGGCAACCCACTCCAGTATGCTTGCCTGGAGTATCCCATGGGCAGAGGAGCCTGGCAGGCTACAGTCCATGGGTTCACAAGAGTCAGACACGACTTAGCGATTAAACACACTGTTGTTGTTTTTCAGTCACTAAATCGTGTCTGACTCTTTGCAACCCCATGGACTGCAGCACGCCAGGCTTCCCTGTCCTTCACTATCTCAGGAAGTTTGCTCAGATTCATGTCCGTTAAGTCAGTGATGCCATCCAACCATCTTTTCCCTCTATGCTTGATATTATTAGATACTTAGACGTTTCAATTAGACATTTCTCTAGGACTTCCTCTTGCATTTAGAGTAATTTTAATATCATGATTCTTATTTCATTCTGAAAAGCAAGACATATATTACATTATATTCTGATAGTGTTAATTACTTGTGGCATTTGTCCAAAATTAAGAATAGGTATAACTTAGTTATTTAAATTTATATTTATGAGTTAGTAGATACTGGATTGAATCTTGGCCCCACTATTCACTGACTGTGTGACTTTCACTTAAGTACTTAAACCCTGTAAATCCATGCGCCTTGTCTGCAAAACAGGGATTAAATCAGGACCTTCTTCCAAGGGGTCATGTTGGAGAAGAAATCAAACAGTGGACAGGGAGTATTTAGTAGAACACCAGGAAGTGAGTTGCACGGCCACAGTCACCCCACTGTCTCAGGGTAGGACTGTTTCCTTGCTGACAGGACATTGTCAGGAATTCCATCCCAAGACCAACCAAGATGTGGAAAATCCAAATTCACGGCCTGAAGACAATGAAGGTCTCAGTGAATGTCTAATCCCGTGCAAGTGCTTTGTTATAATTATTTAAATGTATCAACTGCTAGATGGGAAAAAGTGGGAGAATGTTCAGGAATGTTCATAGAATGCAGGAGAAGGAAACGGACACTCCAGAATTACCACTTTGATTGATGGTGTAGAATAGGTGTTTGGTTTATCTTCTCTGTTGTCGTGTGTGGGGGAAAGTGGACATATTGCAAAAAGCAATTGTTAGACATGCATATTTAAATGTAGGAAGACAAGTGGTAGAGAGATATATTTAGTCAAATTAATGCACTAATAATTTATCCTCAGAAAATGCAAATCCCTGTTGTAGTTCTCTTCCTGCATGAAATTAAAGCATTCTTAGTGCAGGGACACTGCAGAACTTGAGATCATCTTGGTGTATGAGCGAAGAAGCAACTTGGTGTATATAATGTGGTGTTGACAATGTTATTTTGAGTTTCTTCTCTGCTTCTTTTTTTTTTAAAGATTTTTTTATGTGGACCATTTTTTTTAAAGTCTTTATTTAATTTGTTACAATATCATTTCTGTTATACATTTTGGTTTTTCTGCCACAAGGTATGTGGGATCTTAACTCTCCCACTGGTGATTGAACTTGCATTGAAAGTCAAAGTCCTAACCAGTGGGCGGTCAGGGAAGTCCTTCTCCTTTGTTTCTTAATTAGGACTTCTAAATCTGTAAACCCAGTTTTTGCTTCCCCTTTATGTGATACTACAGAAGAACTGTACAAAAAAGATCTTCACGACCCAGATAATCACGATGGTGTGATCACTGACCTATAGCCAGACATCCTGGAATGTGAAGTCAAGTGGGCCTTAGAAAGCATCACTACAAACAAAGATAGTGGAGGTGATGGAATTCCAGTGGAGCTATTTCAAATCCTGGAAGATGATGCTATGAAAGTGCTGCACTCAATATGCCAGCAAATTTGGAAAACTCAGCAGTGGCCACAGGACTGGAAAAGGTCAGTTTTCATTCCAATCCCAAAGAAAGGCAATGCGAAAGAATGCTCAAACTACTGCACAATTGCACTCATCTCACACGCTAGTAAAGTAATGCTCAAAATTCTCCAAGTCAGGCTTCAGCAATACATGAACCGTGAACTTCCTGATGTTCAAGCTGGTTTTAGAAAAGGCAGAGGAACCAGAGATCAAATTGCCAACATCCACTGGATCATCAAAAAAGCCAAGCAAGTTCCAGAAAAACATCTATTTCTGCTTTATTGACTATGCCAAAGCCTTTGACTGTGTGGATCACAATAAACTGTGGAAAATTCTTCAAGAGATGGGAATCCCAGACCACCTGACCTGCCTCTTGAGAAACCTATATGCAGGTCAGGAAGCAACAGTTAGAACTGGACATGGAACAACAGACTGGTTCCAAATAGGAAAAGGAGTACGTCAAGGCTGTATATTGTCACTCTACTTATTTAACTTCTATGTAGAGTACATCATGAGAAACACTGGGCTGGAAGAAGCACAAGCTGGAATCAAGATTGCCAGGAGAAATATCAATAACCTCAGATATGCAGATGACACCACCCTTATGGCAGAAAGTGAAGAGGAACTAAAAAGCCTCTTGATGAAAGTGAAAGAGGAGAGTGAAAAAGTTGGCTTAAAGCTCAACATTCAGAAAATGAAGATCATGGCATCTGGTCCCATCACTTCATGGGAAATAGATGGAGAAACAGTGGAAACAGTGTCAGACTTTATTTTTGGGGGCTCCAAAATCACTGCAGATGGTGACTGCAGCCATGAAATTAAAAGACACTTACTCCTTGGAAGGAAAGTTATGACCAACCTAGATAGCATATTCAAAAGCAGAGACATTACTTTGCCAACAAAGGTTCGTCTAGTCAAGGCTATGGTTTTTCCAGTGGTCATGTATGGATGTGAGAGTTGGACTGTGAAGAAAGCTGAGTGCCGAAGAATTGATGCTTTTGAAGTGTGGTGTTGGAGAAGACTCTTGAGAGTCCCTTGGACTGCAAGGAGATCCAACCAGTCCATCCTAAAGGAGACCAGTCCTGGGTGTTCATTGGAAGGACTGATGCTGAAGCTGAAACTCCAATACTTTGGCCACCTCATGCTCATTGGAAAAGACCCTGATGCTGGAAGGAATTGGGGGCAGGATGAGAAGGGGACGACAGAGGATGAGATGGCTGGATGGCATCACCGACTCAATGGACATGAGTTTGGGTAAACTCCGGGAGTTGGTGATGGACAGGGTGGCCTGGCGTGCTGCAATTCATGGGGTGGCAAAGAGTCAGACATGACTGTGTGACTGAATTGAACTGAACTGAATCTATCAGTCTTATCTCTTTGCCTGCATTTAAAGCAAACATCCACTATTACCTCTAAAATTCATTTGCTTCTCTGTTAAAACCTCCCACTGACATGCCATGTTCAGGCGCATGAGCTGACTGGTTGTTGGCAGTTCTTGTAACAGTGGGCATACCTTTCCCCATTGATTGCTGCCATTGATAATTGCCCTTCAGAGAAGCAACTGGAAACCTTAATATCCAGGTAATATGATGTATATTCACAGAGGAACTTATGTCATCAACATACTTCTCTGTTTTCAAAATGCACTCACATTTTAACTTGTTTGTAATAGTTGGCTATACTATACTTCCCTTTTCTTTGTGTATTACTAAAAGGCGTCCTTATTAAATATGTTTTTAGGGAGTAGTTTAATTGTTTTTTTATTTTGAAGCTCCATGCATCGTTATTGTCACTGTTTAGTCATTAAGTCCTGCCTTACTCTTTTGTGACCCCATGGATGCTAACCCACCATACTGCTCTGTCCATGGGATTCCCCAGGCAGGAATACTGGAGTGGGTTGCCATTTCCTTCTCCAGGGATCTTCCTGGCATCACCGGGAAGGTGATACAGGGATCGAACTGGCATCTCTACCTGCCAATTTTTTGGTCAATAAAATACATCTTAGATATATATTCAGGGTCCTCTGTTGCTCAAATAGTGTTGATTAAGTTGATTAAACTGTGTTCCCAGTATTGCTTCTGGTAGAAAACTACGCCAAAGGCAGAAAGGAAAGTACCTTGACTTAGCCTTAAACGTAATGAAGCTGATATGGTGTGTGAGGGTTTAAGATTTGAAAACAAATGTAATTGTTAGCATTTAAGTTCAGTGAGCTTTAAAGTTATGCTTAGCCCAGTGTACTTTGGTTTTAATTCAGCTTGCATAAAATTTATCATTTACTGTTTAAATAAATTATTTCTTTGAACATTTCTTTTAATTCATTATTTTAAGTCTTAAACATGCCACCTCTCTGATGATATGCTAATCATGGTAAATGGTCTAATCTAACACATACACCAAATTGCAAACCCCAATGATATAATTTTAACTTCCTCCTCACCTGCCCATCACACATTAATATAAAACTTTAAAAAATGCATCTTGTGATGCATTCTTATCCCCATTTTGCATGTTACTATGGGCCACTTTCTTTCATCTTGACTTACTTTATTTTGTATGACTCCTCTTACCTATTAGCTAAACCTGCTCAAAGCACAATAGTGGTTTTCTTTATAGTTACAAAATATGTTGAGGTCAGTTTTCATTCTGTGGAAATTGGAATTCGTATTGGAGGGTAACGTTTTCTTCCTTGGGACCATCAATCTTAATAGTCTCATCTGTTTGATTTAGGTTTTAGACACTCTCCCTCTGAGTTCCGTATTAGCACCTAGAATGCTCTCTGCATGGTGGAATATTAATGATCGTCTCTACAGATGATGAAGCAGAGAACGAACGGTTCTCTGTTGATTAATCTGCACTAGAGTAATCCTGAATGGAGGGAGCAAAGGAAAGACTTTCCTGAGTTTCCTGTCCCTTCTTATCTTGTGGCTGGCACTCATGATAAAGAAGCTCATTTGTAAGAGTTCATGGACAGTTTCAAAAAAGTAGTGTAAAAAGATGAATTTCTTCTTCCAGAGATGGCCTACTTACTGATTTAGGTGAATAAATTAGCATTCTGTCTCCACCCAGAGTGAATGGCCAATTAGTCGGGCTTTAAGTAAATTAATCTACACCTGAAATTCTGACAGCAGGCACAGCTCGAATGTGTGCAGCAGAGGTTTTGGCTGGTACCAGATATATCTGCTCTTTAAAAAATATAAGAGCATAGTGTGGGATGAAATGCAGCTACAGGTTAGGTCATGAGAAAGGCTGCTGGAAGAATGATCTTAATTAAAGTGAATCCTTTCAAAGTGCTCTTAGCTAGAATATTTATGTTACAATTTGAGATGAAATTATATTGCCTTGTTTACTCATGTAGGTAGAAATAGGTGTAGATAAAAGGCTAGAATTCACTACAAAGTTAACAGTAATAGTCCCTGGAGCTGAGTGTAATGGGGAATTTACTGCCTTATATGTATGTATTTTATTTTTATTTACATTGATCCTGTGTTGATTTATGGTCATTAATTACTTTGAAAATAACACATTTAAATCAGCCCAATCATAGTTTTAAATGCAAAAGGCACTTAGTATTTTCATGCATGTGTGTGTGTCCGTGTATGTAATATTTTAAGATCTACTTGCAATTAGGAACGTGATTTTTAACAGGGGTTATGGGGATATACATTAAAAAATATAGTAAGTGCATGTCTTAGGTCATGGTATGAAGTTTTAATGTCTTGCATAAACACTGAATACAAGATGAAAATGAGAAGCCTAGATTAAAAGGTATCAAACAGACTTCAGCATCATGGAGCACATTTTAGATCCATCAATATCTATATAGATCGATCAGTATCCATGAGTATCAGGCTGGAGTACCGCCAAGGTTCTATTTTCAACATCATAGTGATACCTAATCGAGCCTTCAGTGGTGGTTGTGCAGGGGGCTGGACAAGTGGCAGACCACTTCCTAGAGGATGGGACAGTGGTCAGTCTTAAAGGAGGAAGTGTAAACTTGGGTGAGCTGATTTTCATGTGAGCATGCATATGTGCACATGTGTGTGTGTGTGTGTGTGAGTGCAGAGGCCTCTGTATTTGGACCTCTTGAGAAGGGGAGAGGAAAACAAGGAATAAATGCAACTCAGCCTCAGCTGAGCTCTTCTTTATTTGAATTAAGGTGATCTTCCCTCACCTGTCTTAGAGTTTCTCAATAGCAGCACAATTAATATTTTCAGCTAGCTAATTCTTTGTTGTGGGGCTGTCCTCTGCTTTGTAGGGTGTTCAGCAGTGTTTCTGTTTGTTATTAGACACCAGGGAAGCCTGCAACCCATCATTACACTCAAAAATATCTCCGGACATTACCAAATGCCCCTGGGGAGCACGATTTCCCCAGGATGAGAGTCACTGCTCTCTCTGCTTGTAAGAAGTCCAGGACTTCCCTGGTGGTCCAGTGGTTACGACTCTGTGCTCCCAGTGCACAGGGCAGGGGTTCCTGGTCCAGGAAATAAGATCCCATGTGCTGTGCAGCAAAAGAAAAAAAAATAAGTGACTTATTTCTGGTTAAGGGACTGTAATCCAGAGACCCTGTACTCTTTTCCTACACAATTTCTGACAGTCAGAGAAATAACAAATAGGACCAAGAAGACCACAACAGACTATAGAAACAGATGTGTAAATGACCTGGTTATTGGTATTATCACGTAACAAACATCAGGGTTCAGTTCAGTTCAGTTGCTCAGTTGTGTCCGACTCTTTGCGATCCCATGAACTGCAGCACGCCAGGACTCCCTGTCCATCACCACCAACTCCTGGAGTCCACACAAACCCATGTCCATTAAGTCGGTGATGCCATCCAACCATCTCATCCTCTGTTGTCCCCTTATCCTCCTGCCCTCAATCTTTCCCAGCATCAGGGTCTTTTCAAATGAGTCAGCTCTTCACATCAGGTGGCCAAAGTATTGGAGTTTCAGCTTCAACATCAGTCCTACCAATGAACACCCAAGACTGATCTCCTTTAAGATGGACTGGTTGGATCTCCTTGCAGTCCAAGGGACCCTCAAGAATCTTCTCCAACATCACAGTTCAAAAGCATCAATTCTTTTGTGCTCAGCTTTCTTTATAGTCCAACTCTCACATCCATACATGACCACTGGACAAACCATAGCCTTGACTAGATGGACCTTTGTTGACAAAGTAATGTCTCTGCTTTTAAATATGCTATCTAGGTTGGTCATAACTTTCCTTCCAATGAGTAAGCATCTTTTAATCTCATGGCTGTAGTCACCATCTGCAGTGATTTTGGAGCCTAGAAAAATAAAGTCAGCGACTGTTTCCACTGTTTCCCATCTATTTGCCATGAAGTGATGGGACTGGATGGCGTGATCTTCGTTTTCTGAATGTTGAGCTTTAAGCCAACTTTTTCACTCTCCTCTTTCACTTTCATCAAGAGGCTTTTTAGTTCCTCTTCACTTTCTGCCATAAGGGTGGTGTCATCTGCATATCTGAGGTAATTGATATTTCTCCCGGCAATCTTGATTCCAGCTTGTGCTTCCTCCAGCCCAGCGTTTCTCATGATGTCCTCTGCATAGAAGTTAAATAAGCAGGGTGACAATATACAGCCTTGACGTACTCCTTTTCTTATTTGGAACCAGTCTGTAGCAAATATATTTAAGAAAAGATGGCAAGACAGGTATTTAGACAATATCCAGTCCATATGTGCCTAGTCGCTCCATCTTGTCCAGTAAAAACTACTATCTTTACTGACTGTCACTGATGGTGGTTTATGTACACATTTGTTGGTCTTCAGTTGGGAGCTTGTGTGTGTGTGTTAATTGCTCGGTCATGTCCGGCTTTCTGTGACCCCATAGATTGTAGCCCACCGGACTCCTCCATCCGTGGGATTTTCCAGGTAAGAATACTGGAGTGGGTTGCCCTGCCCTCCTCCAGGGGATCTTCCTGACCCAGGGATTGAACTTGGGTCTCCCTCATTGCAGGCAGATTGAGTCAACAGGGAAGCCTTATACATGGTTTATTCTAAGCTCTGGAACATTTTGAAGCCTAATTTCAGGATACTTGTGTTCATCAAGGTCTTGTGTTAGATTCTCCCAAGGAAATGACTGATCATGGATCTCTTTAGCTTTCTTTCTAGTTTACTCAAGGAATCCCAGACTCACCTTCTCCGCTTTTGTTGCTTGAAGTGCTGCTGTGGGCTTTGACCCTCAGGACCTCTTTCATATGAGCTGATGCTAATTGCTCTTATTCCAGCTCACAGTTTTGGTTTTGAGTTTTTTGAAGAATTGCATGACTTCCCATAAGCACAGCCATGGAATAAGCACTGTAAGTCCAGTAAATTTCTATTCTTTTTATTACCAGAAACTAACGCCCACATACTATGTACTTCATTGTAATATATCTTTTGTAACACTTCTTCAAAAAGTGAAAATTAATAAGAACTGATTTAAAAATCACATCTCCACACACACACACACACACAAAATAAGTAGGGGATAAGCAAGAAACTTATATTTGGAAGAGAATGCATTTAGAATGTTTATTAATTATACTTTCCATAAAGCATTTATCATTTCCTAGCCAAAAAAAGAAAATAAATATGTGAATTAAAATCCCCAGTGGAATTAGTGCAAGTTCTCATTACATAATATATCATGGACTTCCCTGGTGGCTCATATGGTAAAGCATCTTGCTTGCAATGCAGGAGACCTGGGTTCGATCCCTGGATCGGGAAGATCCTCTGGAGAAGGAAATGGCAACCTACTCCAGTACTCTTGCCTGGAAAATCCCATGGACAGAGGAGCATGGTGGGCTACAGTCCACTGGATCCCAAAGAGTTGGACATGACTGAGCGACTTCACTTTCACTTTCATGGGCAAGCAGTCAATCCTTTGGACTCTCAGGCAATCAGATGTATTTAAGCCAAAGATATCTCAAAAGTGAAAAGTGAGCCACCGGGGAAGTCCTGATTAATCAGGATTCCTCTGATACTGCTTTTTGTGCGATGCAAACTTCATCATTGTTTCAAGCATCTAATCTCTTATCCTTTCTTTGTTTTCTTTTATTACCTAATTTCATTGGCTGAATAGCTTTTGCAGCAGCGATGTTGACTATTATTGCTAGGATTGATTGACTAGCCTTCCTCTTTGGCTAGATTAGCTGAGAGCAGAAGTCATCTCCCTGAAAAACTGATATTGCAATTTCCTGTTCCTTCAAAGAATACATTGCTTTTCAAACAGTGGCACAAATGTTTTTGACAATTAGCAATTCCATGTGATTTGTTTTTTATTAGTTTGTATTCACTTTGATTTTATCCAAGACTTGAGTAAGAGACACATAAGCAGAGTTTAACACATAATATGAAGGGACCCAGGGTAAAATTAGGTTTTATTCCAAACAAACGACTATTTAACCTATGTATGAAAGTGTTAGTTGCTCAGTCTTGTCCAACTCTTTGCAACTCCATGGACTGTAGCCTGCCAGGTTCTTCTGTCCATGGAATTCTCCAAGCAAGAACACTGGAGTGGGTAGTCATTCCCTTCTCCAGGGGATATTTTCCTGTAGTCAGGGAGATACAAAGGCTTGCATGCTGCTGCTGCTAAGTCACTTCAGTCGTGTCTGACTCTGTGTGACCCCATAGAAGGCTTGCATGAAGGACTTGCGTTTCAAATACCTTTATTTTCTGACAGTTTTTCCATTACCAGTACAAGCAGCTAATTGCATGTGTTTGAGAGTTCTTTCTCTTGCAACATCATCCTTCTTTTTCTCTTCCCCTTATTTGGAAGCATATTTCTCTTTCTTCCTCCATCTCTATGCTACTTTTAATATTCTTATCAAAGAATATTCTTTATCTTATCAGAGAATATTGAATATTCTTATCAAAGTCAATATCCTTATGAAATGTTTGCTCTTATCAGGTAGTGTCCAAGGAACAGGGAATGCCTCATCTGCTTGGTCCTCGTTCAGTTTTTCTAGGTAGCTAAGATTAGTCATTTGCCTTTCTGCACAGTAAACTTGAACTCCGGGAGATGGTGCGGGACAGGGAAGCCTGGCATGCTGTAGTCCATGGGGTCGAGTAGAGTCAGAGACGACTTGGCGACTGAACAAGATTAGCCATGGAAATATCGATGTTCTCTGCTCAGTATTACATCGTATTGAAATAGTCATTCTGTCCTGTCTCTTGAAACACCTGTTCTTTTGCCATTGAGTATGAATATCGTTTAATAAAATTGGTAAAATTTTGTGAATGATGTCATCTTCCTTGAAGAGATAATTTACTTTTTGTCTGGAAGATGTATGTACAAAGGCAGATAACTTCAATCCAATCAGGTATTAGCATGACTTCTAAAGTGAAAACCTGGAATGTTTATGTTCTGTTCATCAATGCCCTCCTTCTCAAAGGTCCCTGAGTTCCAAGTACTACCTTGCCAGCCAGATGAAAAAGCCAAAATCTCCATCTAGTTTATTCCTCTTTTAGATGTTGCTTCCTGCTTAATGCTTTATCCTCTTGCCCTAAAAAGTTCAGGCTTGACAAATGTATGAAGGGGATTATTTGTGTATCAAGGAGAACTCACTATCCTATGGTTCCATTTTCTCTAGAATCTTGGCCACTTAAGTCCAGGCTGCCTTAGGAGGCTTTGACTTAATCTCATATATTGAACTTCTTGCTAGTTAAAAATTGTTTCTGGGGCTAAAGAAAAAATGGAAATAGGACTTTCAGGTGTCATAGGAGTTTGTTGAAAAATAACATCAGAATAAAATACCTTTTAAAGAATTAGCATATTTAGTCTAGAAACCATAAGTTATCTGAAATATGTTGTTGGTAAAAATAAAAAAGGAAGTGGACATTCATATAACAGAAAAATGGATTAGCTGTGAAAATGATATATTACTTCCCATCATATAAAATTATATTGATAATTGCTGTTGTTTAGTGACTAAGTCTTGTCTGACTCTTTCAGACCCCATGGACTAAGGCCTGCAAGGGTTCTCTGTCCACAGGATATCCCAGGCAAGAATACTGAGTAGGTTGCCATTTCCTTCTCCAGGGGATCTTCTCAACCCAGGGATCAAACCCTTGTCTGCTGCATTGCAGGCAGATTTTTTTACCACTGAGTTGCCAAGGAAGCCCATTTTGATAATTATGTGATTCTATTTGTGGGGACTTCCCTGGTGGCTCAGATGGTAAAAGCATCTGACTACAATGTGGGAGACCTGGGTTCGATCCCTGGGTTGGGAAGATCCCCTGGAGAAAAAAATGGCAACCCATCCCAGTATTCTTGCCTGGAAAATTCCATGGACGGAGGAGCCTGGCAGGCTATAGTCCATGGGGTTGCAAAGAGTCAGACAAGACTAGTGACTTCACTTCACTTCGCTTCACTTTTACTCTATAGGTTATACATTTTTTTTTTTAAGTTTAAACACTGTACCACAAGCAAATATCACAGTGGTGCTTAGAAAATCCAAAGGGCAATATTTTAAAAAATATATATTTCTGTTTTTGTCCCTTTAAAGTTATTTATTAAGTGCATTCATGCTCAGTTGCTGAGTTGTGTTCTGATTCTTTGCGACCCCATGGATGAGGTAGCCCATCAGGCTTCTTCTTCCATGGGATTTTTCAGGCAAGAATGCTGGAGTGGGTTGCCATTTCCTCCTCCAAGGGATTGCCTAATTAAGTAGGTATTCCCAATTTAGTAAATTTTAAATGAAAAGTTTATTTATTTCCTAAGATTATAGAACGTGTAAGTGATAGATATTAAATTCTATCTTAGGTCTTTCTGAACCCAGAGCACAAATTCTTAACTTTTATCAGAGACTGCCTTATTGACTTCAGTTCCTTTAGTGATGAAAGCTTACTCCTTACCATGGCAGTACATTCCATCAGAGTGAACTACTCTGATGTGTGTAATATTATTTATTACAGTATATTAGACTGTTTCCCTGTAACTCTTGCCTATTAATTCTGATTATGTCAACTGTGGTATAAAATGGCAAAGTTAAAGCAAGTTTGCTATATCCTTAAATTGTAAGATTATTGAGTTTCTGACATTTTTGGCTGTGTAATTCCCAGGCTCTGCATATTTTTGACACTGCTTTATTGAGAAAAAAATGTCTTAAGACCTGAATATGTTTTCCAAAAGTGAATGTAAAATGTATGGCTAAAAGTGCACCTAATTATCGATAGGGCTTTATTTTTTACGAAACATTTAGTTACATAGATAAATTATGTTTAGGATTTTACTTGTATATTTTTTAATTTAAAATATTTTTATTTTAATATACTTTTGATGTTAGAAGACTTAAGAATAGTACAAACTGTCTTTGTTTTTTTTTTGCAAGAACAGTTTGAGGAAAAGTTGCTCACATGGTATTAACAATAGCTTCAAATTTAAATGTACATGTACACATATATCCTCATATATGGATACTCTTACGTATATACTCAATGTTCTTTCTAATGTTTCATCATTTGGAAAAATTAATATTGGCAGATTCAGAAATAAAGAATAATTAAGAAATAAGTAGAAAATATTGCTTTATAGTTTATTTTTTCTTCACTGTAAAAGGTTAGCTCATTGATAGAAATGTATTGTTTATTGTTACATTGATTTCATTATTCAATTTGTAAAATAAAATAAAATTTCTAATTTCTAAGAGAGTCCACACTTGTTTCAAATCAATTTAATTAGCACTCTTGAACTATGAAGGAAGTGATATATTCACTCACACTTTTGAATTTTTTAAAGTGACAAAACCAAGCAAGAATTTAAAAGTGATGAGGATTTGATTCCACGTTTTCCCTCTTTGCCCAAATATAGTTTATCTTCGAGAAACTTCCTATAGAAATGTTTCTCTGATTGTGTCAGCTCTTCCACTGGTAAATAGCATTTGTTGCCTTTGTCTATCCTTTGACATTTATCTCATAGAGTATTTCCTGGTGAATTACAATTGCTTGTGCTTATGACCTAGAATGGAGTCATTAATTCAGTACCAAACAAGTATATGCCTGGATGTAATAGGATTTTTTTTTGTAATTTTTAATTGGAGGATGCTTACTTTACAATGTTGTATTGGTTTCTGCTATACAACAACAGGAATCAGCTGTAAATATACATATATCCCCTCCCTCTTGAACCTGCCACGTACCATCCCGTCCCCCCACCTCCCCCCATCACAAAGCACCAGGCTGAGCTCCCTGAGTTATACAGCAGCTTCCCACTGCTGCTGCTGCTGCTAAGTTGCTTCAGTTGTGTCTGACTCTGTGCGACCCCATAGACAGCAGCCCACCAGGCTCCCCCGTCCCTGGGATTCTCCAGGCAAGAACACTGGAGTGGGTTGCCATGTCCTTCTCCAATACAGGAAAGTGAAAAGTGAAAGTGAAGTCGCTCAGTCGTGTCCAACTCTTAGCGACCCCATGGACTGCAGCCTACCAGGTTCCTCCGTCCATGGATTTTCCAGGCAAGAGTACTGGAGTGGGGTGCCGTTGCCTTCTCCAGCAGCTTCCCACAAGCCAACTGTTTTACACATGGTAGTGTATGAACAGCAACACTACTCTCTCAACTCGTCCCACCCTCTCCTTCCCTACCTTGTGTCCACAAGTCTATTATGTACATCTGTGTCACTATTCCTGTCCTGCAAATGGGTTCATCAGTAGCATTTTTCTAGATTCCGTATGTATGTGTTAATATGTGATATTTGCTTTTCCCTTTCTAATTTACTTCACTCCGTATGACAGACTCTAGGTTCATCCAACCTCACTATAACTGAGTGAGTTTTTCTTTCTTTTTATGGCTGATTTTTGTTTGCAGAATCCCTAAACTTTGTGAAGCAAGGTGCCACCCACTATCTGGCCAATAGATTTACCAGCTAGGAAGATGGAGATTTCTTTTCTCCTTTATATTGCCTCATTTGGGATTGACCACATTGATTAATTACGTAAGCTCCACATTTCCAAACCCATTCATTCTCTGTTGTTGTTGTTTAACCTTAAAACTATTGCTTAGTTTCTGAGTTATACTGGTAAGTGAGTGTGATAATGGCTACCTACTTTAGAAAATTTTTGTTAGAAATAAGTGAGTTGAGTAATGTTAGTCATTATAGAAACTAATCTTAAGGGTGAAATAATGAGATCATCTTACTTCGAGGTCTAATAGACTTCCTCTGTGATATTCTCCGCAAGACCTTGGGAAAGCTCTACAGAAAAGTGAGCTCTGCTGCTGCCATATCGCAATTTCAATTTTAGACAGACAACAGAAAATGATATAAGTGCGCCATTTGTTCAAATGCCTTGCGTGCATGCTCAGTCACTAAGGTGTGTCCAACTCTTTGAGACCCCCATGGACTATAGCCCGCCCGACTCCTCTGTCCATGGAACTTCCCAGACAAGAATACTGGAGCAGCTTGCCATTTTCTCCTCCGTGTGATCTTCCCGACCCAGGGATCGAACCCTCAACTGTTGAGTCTCCTGCATTGGGAAGCAGATTCTTTACCTTCGGCCCAAAGGTCTGTGATTGATTACTTCAATCCTTGTATACTAAGAAAACACGAAAGGAAGGATTGACATTTATCCTTGTTTTTAAAAAGTCACCAGCATCTCTTCCTTGACTAGCTGAAGTAGCATCAGTGTGGCTTGAATTATAAGACATCCTCCTGCTCACTTTGAAGCAGTAGGTGAAGGTGCCTCTTCCCTTTAAATTTGTCTGATGGAAGATGACTTTATTCTCACACACGAAATATTTGTACTTAGATGAAATGGTACAGAATATTATAGTTCTCGAGTGTTTAATTCCTCCTTGTGGAAATTTCAAGGGAACTTCAGATGCATTTGGCAGGAGCTTTTCCTGGTGCAATCAGGTTGCTATGGTAAACCTATTATTTTAGGCGAAGGACGACTGTGTTAGTGAAGTGTTAATCTCTTTTCTGTTTTATGTGAGCCCCTAATTACTCTCCCACTGTTGAGCCTGTATGCAAGTGTGGTTTTGCCGTTTTAAAAAGTAGAAGAAAATAAGGTTGTAGAGAGTGTAACTGCTGCTCCCAAGCTGGCAGGTGCCTTTGATGATGTTGCTCTTCTTAAATCATCTCATTCTGGATCAGAAAATATAGTTAATTTTTTTTTTGGAGAAATAGAAAGAAATGGATTTTATGTGAGTTATTGAAATTACAGCTTCTCAACATGTTTTTAAATTAAATATGTAAATACTAATATCTATCACAGATATTATACAGTTACAGATCCCACCTACAGTTCAGTTCAGTTGCTTAGTCGTGTCTGACTCTCCTCGACCCCATGGACTCCAGCAGGCAGGCTTCCCTGTCCTTCACCGTCTTCCAGTGTTTGCTCAAACTCATTTCCGTTGAGTGAGTGATGCCACCCGACTATCTCATCCTTTGTCATCCCCTTCTCCTTCTACCTTCAATCTTCCCCAGCATCAGGGTCTTTTCTAAGGAGTCTGCTCTTCGCATCAAGTGGCCAGAGTACTGGAGCGTCAGCTGCAGCATCAGTCCTTCCAATATTCAGAGTTGATTTCCTTTAGGATTGACAGCTTTGATCTTCTTGCTGTCCAAGGGACTCTCAACAGTTTTCTCCAGCACCACAATTTGAAGCATCAATTCTTCAGCTTTCAGCCTTCTTTATGGTCCAACTCCAATGTCTGTACATGACTCCTGGAAAAACCATAGCTTTGACTATGCAGACCTTATTCAGCAAAGTGATGTCTCTGGTTTTTAATATGCTGTCTAGATTGGTTATAGCTTTTCTTCCAAGAAGCAGGTATCTTCTCATTTCGTGGTTGTAGTCACCATCTACAGTGATTTTGGAGCCCAAGAAAATAAAGTCTGTCAGTGCATGAATCCACCCACAGCCTGAAACAAAGATATCACTACTTAGAGTAGGGCTCAGGCATGTATTTAGTAAAAAGCTTGCATTCAGTGATCTACTAATGGTGTGGACTAAGTACTGTGGGATTAGACAGAACACTGCATTCTGACAGGTGACTAAACTAATCAGGGAGGACAAGGGAGGGTTTACGGAGAGATTAAATTTAAATAGGCTAGTGAACACTAGTTTGAATTTTATAGAGAAAGTTGCAGAATATACGGCCAGTGAAGTGTAGAAATTTAAACCCCTATGGGGAGTTCCCTGATGGTTCCATGGTTAGGACTCCGAGCTCTCACTGCCAAGGGCTGAGGTTCAATCCCTGGTTGGGGAACTAAAATCCCACATGTTGTGAGGAGCAACCAAAAAAAGTTTTTAAAACCTCACATGCTATAATATTCTGTTTTGTTTATATACCATAATTTTATTAATGAGTCTGGATCTGATAGATATTTGTGTTCAATCTTTTGAACTATGACTAAGTAATAGATATTGAGTAAATTAATTAATTCTTCCTCAAGTGAAAAATAAAATAAACACATATGCCAGTAGTGTGTTCATGGTTGTCAAAGAAACCAGTAATACGTGGTCAGGAAACTTATTATATGCCTCAAAATGTTAATTAAATGGTCACCATAAACACATGTACCCTCAAACTTAAGAACTGATGCTGCCCTGGTAACCGGGAGTGGATTATGTCTCAGGAATGGTGTGACTGGTGTTTCCCACGTCTGTCTGCCATGGACTCGTCAACTACGCTCACTGCTGCTGTATGTAGTTTGCCTCTGTCCACAGCCTGGATCATAGTTGTCATTCACGCATCTACCCATGAGAGGGCCAGTGTGTTCATGCAGAGCAGGCAATATTATGCACAGCTCAGAAAATCTGGGTTCTAACACCAACACGGCTACATGGCTAATGTCTACTTTGCTAACCTTCGGCAAGTCATTCAGCCTCAGTGTACTTGAGTTTCCTCGTCTCTTAAATAAATTGTAGAGACTCATGGATCCTTATGACATTTTACAAAAAAATAAATGCATGCTGGTATGTATTTTTCCAGGGACAGATCCGGGGTCTACCAGTTAGAGTTCTTGATTGCTAATAAAGGTCACCAACTTCATTCACTGAGATGAAAAAATATTTTATTCCAAGGGCTTAGGCTCAGAGTGCAAGCTTGGACAGCTCGCTCACACAAGCCAGGGAAGCAAGGCACTGCCACGAACCAGCCGTCACTTTGGAGCGTCAGCCTCCACGCCCCTGGAGGCTCATGGCTGTGCTGTCACACTTGCCACTCTGCCACAGTCCCCGTGCCTTGCTCTCACCCTCAAGAATCCAAGCCCTGGCCAAGGGTGTCTGGTGTGTCCCTGCTCGGTCCACCAGTCCCCTGGAAGAGGGGTATCATTGCGGGAGGGGGAGGGCTCTGTCTCCTGCTGAACTCAGCTCTGCCTCCAAGTAGAAAGACGGGTTGAAGGGCGGCCAGAACAGCACTATCTATTGCTGTATCTTTCATCAGATTCTCAAAGGGACCATGACCCTGACACTTCTGCCAGAAAAGATTATGAATCACTGTGTTAGACTATCTTTAATTACAGCGCTGAAGTGATACGACTCTAAATACTAATTTTTCTTTTTCCTATCGTATCCCAGCTCAGAATTTCTTTAGCATGACACAAATGCAGTAACAGAATGACTAACAGCATTGCAGGGTCAGCCCTGAAGTATCTTATGATCATTTCAGTGGGTGTGTAATTATGATGGTTGGGATAATGACAGGGAGCTAACAGATGTCTTGGAGTAGTCACTCGGCTGAATTTCTGGCAAACCAGTCCCAATTCCTCAGAAAAAAAGAACTGTGCTTTCTCATACAGCCTCCTGGAGCTCCGTGATGATATATTAAGACACAATATGGCCGAATGTTTAGAGGCAAACTTTAAGCATGATGGGAATAGATATAAATTTGGAATCTATCCCTTGAGAGCTGGTTCAGCAGAGAAAGTTACTTGGCCTCAATATGTCTCCATCTCCTGTTTAGTAAAATGATAGTCATAATGTTAGTGCATGTGTGGTATCATGAACACAAAAGGATGGAGTTGAAGAAATTATAGTGTTTGAGGCATAGTTACAGCTCAGGAAATAATGATGAAAGTCATAAGGAAAATAATTAAGAAATTCCCAAACTGTGAACCAAACTCAATTCCAAAACAAGTTTCTACTTTTAAACTTTAAGTCAAGGTTAATAAGGATATTTAGGACATGAACTCTCACCCACGTCCCATGTTAAGATGAATTCTGTGAACTCAAAAACTCACACCACATCAGCACTAAAATATCATGTTGAAATGTATCCATGAGAATTTTTTTTTGCTTATGTGGCAGACAGACCCAAATTAAAAATGTTTTTTAATGACCATATTAGTTCAAATTGTGTCAGAATAAATAAAGTTGATTCAGTTATGTTAAATGGTCTCCTCATAGTGGAATATGAAACATCCAGGGAGTTTCATCACTGAATGAGTCTTCAAAAAGGAATGAAACAGAACATGGAAAGTAGAAAACAGGAGTCACCTACGAGCCAGGAGTTGTCGCTTCAGCTCCAGCTCAACCTCCTAGGCATTTACGCTTGACCTTCAGCTTGACCTTAGGGATGTAGGAGAAGGTATTTGCTGAATTGTTAGCAGACAAAGACTAGATACCGATCCAGGAGGTCTGGTCTAATCAGGTGCTTGTTTTCCTGAAAAGTCTTCCTGATTCCGTGAGTCTCCTAATGAGCGTGTTTTCCCTGTGTGTTTTGCAGGTAAGTGTGAATGTGGCAAGTGCACTTGCTACCCGCCGGGAGACAGCAGGGTGTATGGCAAGACATGTGAATGTGACGATCGTCGCTGTGAAGACTTGGACGGCGTGGTCTGTGGAGGTGAGCAATTCTCACAGCTCTCTGCCTGCAACCTGCGTTATCTGCTTTTCTTATTCTGCTTCTCCTTTAAAAAAAATTCTGTTAAAAAGAAGATATACAAAAAGCCATATACAGTTAGCATATGGTAGTGGTGATGGCGGTTTAGTCGCTCAGTCGTGTCTGACTCGTGCGACCCCATGGACTGTAGCCCACCAGGCTCCTCTGTCCGTGGGATTCTCCAGGCAAGAACACTGAGAGGGTTGGCATTTCCTTCTCCACAATTAGCATAGACATATATGCATATACATACACAATTAGACCTATACAATTAGTCATATACAACTGGGTTGGTAATGACCTCGTACTCTGAATTTATTTCGTGTGTATGTACGTGAAAGGACACAGCATCCTATCAGTAAAAGAAGACAGACACTAAACCAGATTCTCTGAAGACGGAAACGGTTTGCTTCAACCAACCAGTTTCCAGCTTTTATTCCTCTACTGATAAAAATTGATCCGGGAAGAATCACCTGAGACTTGAAAAAAGAAAAAAAAAAAGAAAAAAAGTAAAATACACTCCAAGTTAATTACACAGTAACAAGAGATACACGCTCTGTTTTCATAGTGAATCTGAGACCCAGACACAAGCTTGTTACTGTTTGTTGCTCAGTCATGTCCAGCTCTTCGCAACCCCATGGACTCCTCTGTCCATGGGATTCTCCAGGCAAGAATACTGCAGTGGGTTGCCATTCCCTTCTCCAGGAGATCTTCTGACCCAGGGATCAAACTTGCGTCTTCTGCATTGCAGGCAGATTTCTTACCGTCTGAGCCACCAGGAATAAGCAACATAGAGGAAGAATGAGGCAGATAGGGGTCATTACAAAGGTAATACTGCAAAAAGGAGAGTCACAGGGATAGAATGTTGCCAGTGTCCACCTGAGCTTCATCCAGGGGAGGGGATGAGGGTCAGCATGGTTGCATTTCAGTCTTGCAAAGATCCATATTGTAGAAGGTGCGTGCTGATTATGGCCCCTCCCAGGTTTCTAGGACAATTGAGGTGAACCGAACCTAGAATCACACAAACAGAATATAATTCTAAATCTTTAAGATAATTCAGTTCAGTTCAGTCGCTCAGTCGTATCTGACTCTTTGTGACCCCATGAATTACAGCACGCCAGGCCTCCTTGTCCAACACCAACTCCTGGAGTTCACTCAGACTCACGTCCATCGAGTCAGTGATGTCATCCAGCCTCTCATCCTCTATTGTCCTCTTCTCCTCCTGCCCCCAATCCCTCCCAGCATCAGAGTCTTTTCCAATGAGTCCTCTTTCAGTATCCTGTCATTTTGCCTTTTCATACTGTTCATGGGGTTCTCAAGGCAAGAACCCTGAAGTGGTTTGCCATTCCCTTCTCCAGTGGACCACATTCTGTCAGACCTCTCCACCATGACCCGCCCGTCTTGGGTGGCCCCACGGGCATGGCTTAGTTTCATTGAATTAGACAAGGCTGTGGTCCTAGTGTGATTAGATTGATAATTACCATAATGAATTGGGTATTGTTATTGGGGGGAAAGCCCCCACAGGCACATATAAGTGAGGAGAGCTGACCATCCATCTCTGTCATCTCTCTGACCACCACGTATGGCTGTCTAGCAACTCTCTCTCTAACCAACTATAAAACACTTGGAATTTCACCAAAAGTATTTTCCTCTTTCCTTTTTCTGTGAACCAAGGGAAAAGGCCCTTTTTAATAACTGTTGGGCCGGGTGTTTTCTCTCCCGGTTCCCATGACAGCCATCCTCAGAGATTGTTCCTCCTACCCTAGTCTCACAAACGGAAAAGTGAGTGAGGTTTGAGGCGTTAATGTCCCATCTCTGCAAAGTGCCAGACCCACGGTAGGAGCTGTGGAGTTTAGTTCACAGATCTCTCGCTAAACCACAGTTTTCCCGAGAGTGACATACAACTGTGTGTAGTTTATGTCAATATTACTTTTAGTTTAGATTTTCCCTTTACTTCTAGTAGTCATCAGAAATATCTAAACAGACTATAGTCCCTTTTATTGTTGTCCTTAAGTACCTGATATAGTACAGACCTGTTACATGTGCATACCCATAAAATAATGAATCCCCCTCCCCCCAGTGAATCTCTCTTTCTCTCCAGCTTTGGGGAGGAAATCAAGATAAAATGAATCTATATATCTTCTTGTTAGATGAGATCAAATGTTTACTAGGTAAATGAGAAAACATCGCACAGTGATAGCTTTTTAATTTTTGACTCTCCGTATCTCCACTTGGTCCATCTACCCAGAGTTGTCTGTGCCCTGGGGATGGGGTGGGGGGTACTGACTCCCATTAGCCAAACCCGTAAATGTACAAACTAAACATCAATGACTTGAGGCTATACAATCAGAAATGTAATTGCCCTAGAGACTAGAATTTTTGTAAAAAAAACGATGAGAAGTCAGAATCTGAGATTAAGATTTGAATGCAAGTCATCTATTGGAAGGGGATTCCCAGGTGGCTGAGTGGTAAAGAATCTGCCTGCCAATGCAGGAGGCACAGGAGATATGGGTTCCATCACTGGGTTGGGAAGATCCCCTGGAGGAAGAAATAGCAACCTGCTCCAGTATTCTTGCCAGGAAAATCCAAGGAACAGAAGAGCCTGGCAGGCTGCAGTCCATGGGGTCACAAAGAGTTAGACATGACTGAGCATGTGTGAGCATGAGAGATTATTGGAAAAGGAAATGAGTTACCGGTAGGAAAGTGGGAAGACGTGACAATGGAGAGAGCAGCCAATGAAGACCATGCTATCAACCCAATTACTGCTGCGGTCAATTGGAGCTTAATCCCAGTTCAGAGGAGGAAACTCTAGAGGTCCGAGTAAAGCACACAATTCTATCATCAGTCATGGGTTGAGGATTGCTCCTAGGAGGTGTTAATTCCCAGGCCACATCCAGCTTGTCCCACAGGTACCTGATCAGAGCAGGCTTCGGTGGCTGGAGTAAACCTCTGGGCAGAGAACCTCAGGGGGTGCTGAGTGAAAGTCATCTTAACAAGAAGGATGGTGCTGCTGGGACACCCCCGCAGAAGGGCCCCCAACTCTCCTGCCAGGTGGTCTGTCCTTTCTGAAGTGCAGATTCTCATTCTTTGACATGGTCTACATGTTGCTGATCATCCAATCCACCCTCTCTCTGGTTGTATGCAGGATGAAGCACAGTAGATTAGGCAGTAGCTGGAGATGTGTTGATCTATTAATAATCTTTATTCTCCTGGTAGAACCTTGGCTATGATTTTCAAGATCCTTCCTCTCATATTTAGAGATTAATTCCTAGGTGGTCGATCTTCCCCAATATAGATGATATCGGAACGTAATTACCCGAGGATGAATGTGTTTCAGGGTTGGGGAAAACGCTGCTGCTACCTCTGTGTGCCCTGCCGCGTGTGTACTCGTTCAGTCATGTCCCACTCTTTTGCGACCCCATGGCCTGTAGCCCGCCAGGCTCCTCTGTCCATGGGAGTTTTCAGGCAAAAATACCGGAGTGGGTTGCCATTTCCTCCTCCAGGGGATCTTCCCATCCCAGGGATCAAACCCGAGTCCCTGACATCTCCTACATTGGCAGGCGGATTCTATACCACTGGGTGTGTCTGCTAGCACCTGACACACTAATCAGATAAGCATAGCATCTTTGACCTGTATAACCGGATGCATTCTATCAGTGCTTTTTCTTAAATGGTAGCAACCCGCTCTGCAAAATCACCTGTGCATTTAATTTCATGTTTTACTGACCAAAGGATCTCAGAACACTTTTCAAGTATGTAAAGGAAACACACCTTGGAAATTTCCCTTGAAAATATTTTATGTTGTTGTTCTTTTTTAAAAAATATTTATTTATTTGGCTATATCAGGCCTTAGCTGTGGCGCACGGGCTTTCTAGTTATAGCACGTGGGCTCCAGAGCATGCAGGCTCCGTAGTTGTGACCTGGAGGCTTAGTTGCCTCACGACGTGTGAGATATTAGTTCCCGAACCAGGGATCAAACCCATGTCCCCCACATTGGAAGGTGGATTCTTGACCACTGGACCGCCAGGCAAGTCCCCGTGTGGTTGTTCTTAAATTTCACTTTGATATTCGAATAACGTCCTTGAGAGAATTGGGGTTAGGATGATACCGTTAATTTAAAAGGTGTCTGTGGATAACGACGCTCAGTTTCACTTACCTTCTCCTGCTTTCTCCGAGCTCTGCACCCCAGGTGACAGCATGAATCCTTACATTCTGGCACAGATTTTGCACTGGAGCCAGTGCACACATCAGTACACATTCCAGTGGGTAGTGGTTTTGCTTTCCTTTTTGTTCACTTGTGAATCTTCACTATGGTGGTGGCTCAATCCTACTGCTTGGAGGAGGTTAGTTCCAGGAGAGGGGGAGATGTCCGCATCAGCAGTCAGCTCATGTGTATCCATAGTGACTTCTAGCTAGAAATGCTGCACATCATTTCCAGTCCACACTGACGCTCTGGAAGTGTTCCCCAACAAGATAAGTCTAGTCTTGGTATTCCTGGTGGCTATGGTCTATAAAGGGGCTTCCATAGTGGCTTAGATGGTAAAGGATCTGCCTGCAATGGAGACCCAGGTTCGATGCCTGGGTTGTGAAGATTCCCTAGAGAAGGGAATGGCAACCCACTCCAGTATGCTTGCCTGGAGAATTCCATAGAGGAGGCTGGTGGCTACAGTCCAGGGGATCGCAAAGAGTCAGACATGACTGAGCAGCTAACACACACATGGTTTATAAAGGTGCCATGCACAGGGAGTTGGCAAATACTGACTCTTGAGGGAAATATGGGGCTAGCTAGGATCCCACCTCTGCTCCTGGCATTTTCAAAAACCAATCAGTACATAACCTTGTTTCATGTGTGTTTCTATGTGAAGACATACTGGGTCACATGTAGTTGATTCACTGACATGGAGCTCATGGCCAGCAGCCCTGTAACTCATGCCTGAACGAAGATGCTTTGGCTCACAGGTTTCTCCCTAAGGTAGGACCTCACAGCCTTTTTGCAGTTAGGAACACTGGCTAGCACTTCAGCACTGTACTTGGAGGCCATCAAAAACATCGAGATCACCAACGGAAGGTGCAAAAATGCGAAGAGTCTAGCACCTCCTATACTGGGAAAAGCACACTGGTCTTCAGTGTAAGAACTGAGCCAAGAAGGCAGAGCATGACCTTCTTTGACCTTCGCTGGGAGTGTGAACCTTGCACACCTCCATTTTTCACCATTTGCCCTGTGTTCTCAAATGCCCTGGAAAGCTTTTTGAGTGTTGATTTTCAGGAATACAAATAAATTTTAGGGAGTAGGCAAGTTCTCAAATATGAATCTTCAAATAATGAGGATCAAGTGTAATTCATATTCTCACTGGAAACACCACTTCCCATGTGAGTTTTGCACTTGGCCTCAAATTATTATTTCTTTAAGACAGTTGTGGAAGGAATTGTTTGAGCCTTGACTGTTATAGGGGTTCCTTGGTAGCTCAGCGATGGCAATACCACCCTGAACACACCTGATCTCGTCTGATCTTGGAAGCTACGCAGGGTTGGGCCTGATTAGGACTTGGATGGGAGCCTGCCTGGGAATATCAAGTGCTGTAGGCTTTGGGCTTCCCTGGTGGCTCAGATGGTAAAGAATCTGCCTGCAATGCAGGAGACCTGGGTTCTATCCCTGGGTTGGGAAGATCCCCTGGAGAAGGAAATGGCAACCCACTCCAGTATTCTTGCCTGGAGAATCCCATGGACAGAGAAGCCTGGCAGCCTATAGTCCATGGGACCGCAAAAAGTCAGACACAACTGAATGAGTAACACTGACTATTATAATCTTGAATTTAATTATTAATTTATTTATTTGGCTGCACCTGGCAGCATGTGGGATCTTAGTTCCCTGACCAGGGATCGAACCCATGTCCCCCTGCTTAGAAGCATGGAGTCTTAACCACTGGAACACCAGGGAAGTCCCTTGAATTTCATTTTTTTTCTCTGCTGTTCTCTGGAAAGAAATTACAAGGGACGTGCTGCTAATTAACAAGTTTGAACATACAGTAATTCCAGTATTAAAATATATGGCATACTAGACCCATTGATAAGGAGACCACAAGTTCCCTTCACAAACATTTATGTAAATGTAATTTGCTGTTTAGAAATATAAATGGCAAATTATAACATCAGTTAAGTCTACAGACATGAGGCTCTCTTGGTTCCAACCTTGGCCAGCCACTTATTCCCAATATAACCTGAGGCTTTACGTATCCCATTTCTCTTACTTATAAAAGATGATTATATGTCTCTTGGAGGGTTATTGTGAGAGTGAATGAGTTAATGCATATAAAGCACTCAGGGTCGTATCCAGCACATGTGTCACAAGTAGATATAGATATTACTGCCATTAGTGTTGTGTGTTTGCTAAGTCACCTCCGTCGTGTCTGACTCTTTTCGACCCTATGGACTGAAGCCCACCAGGCTCCTCTGTCCATGACATTCTCTAGGCAAGAACACTAGAGTGGGTTGCCTTGCCCTTCTCTGGGGATCTTCCCAGCCCAGGGACGAACCCACATCTCTTATGTCTCCTGCGTTGGCAGGCTGATTCTTTACCACGAGCGCCACCTGGGAAGCCCATCATTAGTGTTATATACACATATAAAAGATGAAAGAGCCAGTTCAGGTGGAGTTTATGCTGTGGATTACTGTAAACTATGGGACATAGACCAGAACTCATGTTTGCTTATTAATTCTGTTTTATAACAGTTTATTCAGAATGATAACTGTCTGCTTTTTTCTTTGCATAAAGCCATCTTTATCCTCACACTTGACATTAAGCTACCAAATCAAAGTGGCCACATGCACCTCAGGAGTGTTTTTAGTGGCTCTTACTCAGCAGGGTACCTAGAGGGAAGCATCTCATGGGTTTGCAAGCGTGAAGTAACACAAATAAGATGACACTGGCCCTTAAGGTTCGAACCACCACATGCATCGCCAGTTTCTGTATTCCTGAAAATCCCCATTATCATAAGAAAAGATTATCTTATTTCATGTTATCCCATCATGTATATAGCACATAATTAAGTCAGCAAATACTCATTGCATACTTGTTCATGTAATGACCGTCACTGCCTCTCAGACACCAGCATGCCTGTAATTTCTCCTAGACACCTTTACCTCTGACCTGTCTGGTTGCATTCCTCTTGGTTCAGTCTTTTTTTTTTTTTAAACATTTTTGTTTGAAACTGACTTTTAAGCAGAACACTTAGTTTACTTTTAAAAATGTATATTCATTCATTTGGCTGCAGCAGGACTTGGTTGTGAAGTGTGGGGTCTTTCCTGGAGGCACACAGGTCCCCTCGTTGTGGCGCCCGCTCTCCAGAGTGCTCAGGCTTTGGTAGTTGTAACCCGCAGGCTCGGTTATTCCATGGCACATGGGATCTTAGTTCCCCGACCCGGGATCGAACCTGTGTCCCCTGCGTAGCCTGGTGGATTCTTAACCACTGGACCACCAGGGAAGTCCCATCTTGATTTAATCTTTAACCCATGGAAACTTGCTCTGTCTCCCACTATTCTGCCTAACTGACTCTCTGGGATTATTCATAGTTCCCAGTTGCCCAAATCTGAGGTGCCATGCAGTTCTCATTCTGCGTGGCCACTTTTTAGCATAGGGTCGTGGTTACTCTGCTTTCGATTCCTCTTGACATGGTCTTCTCCCTGGGCCTCAGAAGCACCTTACCCCGTTTCTTCTCTCTCTTCTCTTGTAATCACTTTATCTTATCTCTCAGAGGCAGAAGGAAGCTGTTGGTTTTGTTCAGTTGCTAAGTAATGTCCAATTCTTTTGTGACCCCATGACGGTAGCCTTCCAGGCTCCTGTGTCCATGGGATTTCCCAGGCAAGAATACTGGAGTGAGTTGCCATTCCCTTCTCCAGGGGATCTTCCCAACCCAGGAATCGAACCCACATCTCCTGCTTGGCAGGCAGATTCTTTATCAGCCACTGGGGGAAGCTCTCAGAGCCTGCCAATAAATCTTAGCATTTCCCTATAAATTGCGTTTGGATGTCTTTTCTGCTGACTGTTTGCTGTCCTTGCATAACCTCAGCTTCTTCCTGTTTTCTCTTAAGGTCAGTGTCTCCCAAGATGATTTCTTAGCATTGTTCCCTCCTGGCTTCATACTCTTCAAATTCAAATTACTTATTTCCAATATGGAAATTCCTCCATATTCTGCATGGTTGAAACTGACGTAATCATTTATTTTTTCTTTAATTCAGGAAATATTGTTGAGCCCCCACTGTTAGCCAGCACTGGGGATTTCATGATGAATCTATTAGAGTTGATGGTCACACTTGAAGGGTGGCATTGACAAAGAAAGGACAGTGAGGCGGATGGTCTGAAAGGAGAAGCACTAATTCAATGAAAAGATACATGATAGGGGATTTGGCATAGACTGGAGGCTACAGACACCTTCACGAATGTCTTAATATCTGGTCAAAACTATACGACGCCTAATATGTGCTTGTGTGTGCGTGTTAGTTGCTCAGTCATGTCTGACTCTTTGTGACCCCATGGACTGTATGTAGCCTGCCAGCCTCCTCTGTCCACGGAATTCTTTAGGCAAGAATACTGGAGTGGGTAGCCATTCCCTTCCCAGGGATCTTCCCAACCCAGAGATTTAACTCGGGTCTCCTGTGTTACAGGCAGATTCTTTACAGTCTGAGCCACCAGAGAGGGGAACTAATATATGCTTGAAATGTATTAATTAGCTAAGCATCGTGACCACCATATTTGGTAATCAGGTCATAATATTTAGCCGGATGAGGGGAGGTGGATTGACCCAGGAGTCACAGAACAAAGTGTGCTCAGGCATATGGCAGAAAGAGAGGATGACATGGTCAAGGAATTTTTGAGAACCAAAGAGAAGCTCTGTGTGATAGATGATAAGATAGCAAAGAGGACAGAATATGATAGATTTTGTAAACACGTTCTTGATTTGAAAGCCTTTACTGTGGCTTAGCTGGTAGAGAATCCGCCTGTAATGTGGGAGACCTGGGTTCAATCCCCTGGTTGGGAAGACCCCCATGGAGAAGGGAAAGGCTACCCACTCCAGTATTCTGGCCTGGAGAATTCCATGGACTGTATAGTCCATGGGGTCACAGAGTCAGACACGACTGAGTGACTTTCACTCTCACTGAAAGACTGATCGGAAACCATAGAAGCGTTTAAACAAGACAATAGCACAATCACTCTGTTTACCAAGTACCCCTGGCTGCCAGGCGAGGTCTGGATTGCTGGGAGGAGTGTGTGTGTGTAGGGTTGCTGGGTAAATGTGATTTTAGGAGATGAGTCCTGGTGAGAGATGCAGTCAGGTTAGCTAGATTTAGGACAGTAAGGATGGAAAACCTGTGATGTATTGGATAACATACTAGAGACAACATGACGACAGGCTCCTGAAACCTTCGACTCACTGCAGGGGACTCGGCCCTCTGTTAGACCCCTCCTCCAGCTCCCCAGAAACAGATGAGTATGGTGGATGCCAACCAGGCCACGTGGCTCATGGCAATGTGACCTATGGCTGATAAATTTCAACTAGATTGGGAGGGATTAAGAATGAACTGTGAAAGTCTTATGGGAAGGCCATGCTTTTCTGTGAGTGTTGTGTCTCAGCCAATAGGCATGTCTCTTGAGAATTTCCTGGAAGCTGTGCTTAAGGAATCATTAGAAGAGATTTTGGGCTCCTATGGGGCATAAGACTTCTAAGCCAGAGAAGCCTCAATATCTGTGCAATGTGGAGTTCATCTCCAGGCATCTGAACTGCATTAACCTGAAGTAAAGGTTATCCCCAGACCGCAGTATAAAGCTGTTATCCTCATGAACTGCTGTAAGGATGCCCATGGAGAGGAAAGCTGACAGGATGTGGTTCCTGTCCCATCCCACATACCTCCAAGGAGACCAGTGTCAATTGTCGATCTAAATGTTTAGTTGAACCTGACAAGAGTGCCCCCCACCCCACCGGGAGTAAAATTCCAGTTTATGGATATTCATGATTGAAAGACATGAGTGAGGGGCAGGGTGACTTGTGGGGTGACTCACAAGTTTCTGGTTTGAGCAGTCAGATGGGTGGAGGAGACTATGTTTTTTTTGTCTTGTTGTCTCCATTTATTGAAAAAAAGAACGCTTTCTTCACAGAGGGCATTGGGAGTATAGAGTCTTAGCCACTAGACCACCAAGGAAGTCCCAAATACATCTGTTTTAGATTTCTTGAAGCACCAACTACAGAATGTTTAGGAAGTTGATGTCATATAAACCAGCAGTTCTGTGCCTAGAGGAAAGAGTGGCAGTTACTTTGTTCAAAGAATTTAGTTTCCACATCCTGTGGCCAGTCCTAAAGGAAATCAACTCCGAATACCCACTGGAAGGACTGATGCTGAAGCTGAAGCTCCAGTACTTGGGCCACCTGATGTGAAGAGCTGATTCATTGGAAAAGACCCTGTTGCTGGAAAAGACTGAGGGCTGGAGGAGAAGGGGACAACAGAGGATGAGATGGTTAGATGGCATCACCCACTCAGTGGACGTGGATTTGAACAAATTTCAAGAGATACTGAAGGACCGGGGAGCGTGGCATGCTACAGTCCATAGGGTCGCAAAGAGTTGCACGTGACTTAGCAACTGAACAACAACATCACGAGGCAGCCCATGGAGAACAAATCCTACCGTGAGGCATGCGTGAAGCTCACTAGCATCATCCCTCTGGTGTGGCTTCAAAAAGCAAAATTGACATCGCTAATCTGGGTAATTTTCTCAGTTCACTGCCAGACCCTGAGTCATAGTATCTCTGACCTTGCATCTGGAGGGCTGGACGAGAAGCCCACATATCTAATGTGTGTGTGGCCAGAGATCAAAATTCAGATCCCTGACTCCAAAGCTGGGACTCCCTGAGCATTTCCGCAAACAAGTAAAACCCCAAATAATGTAAACCTACTTAGTTAGGGGGCACATGAGAACTAACAGGCAATGATGTCCATCCACCTTTCCAACAAAAATAGGACTTACCGGAAGGCTCAGCATGGGAAGAATCTGCCTGCAATGCAGGAGACACAGGAAATGTGAGTTCGATCCTTGGGTTGGGAAGATCCCCTGGAGAAGGAAATGGCAACCCACTCCAGTGTTCTTCCCTAGGAAATCCCATGGACAGAGGAGCCCTGCAGGCTGTGGCCAAATAAGTCACAAAGAGTCAGAAACAACTGGATGGCTAAGCACCGACAAGTACCAACATTAACGCTGCAAGTGATTAAACCAATTCTGGTAGGCTGGGATCAGTTAGCAAGCATTCCTGAAGGTGAATGTAAGCAATTGCATAATTTTAAGCAGTTCAGTTTGGATTACACCAAAATTGCAACCTGAAAATGAGGGTCATGAGAGTGACTGGCACAGAGAGTCAGCACGAAGACTATGCCTCGCTTAATCAACTTAAACTGGTGAGCAAAGTGATGGTTCAGTGGTAAAGAATCCACCTGCCAAATTTGATCCCTGAGTCAGGAAGATCTCCTGGAGAAGGAAATGGCAACCCACTCCAGTGTTCTTGCCTGGAAAATCCCATGGACAGAGGAGCCTGGCGAGCTATATAGTCCATGGAGTCGCAAAAGAGTTGCACATGACAGTGACTGAATGGCAACAAGCAGTGTTCAGTGATCGTAGACTGATGTGGACCTTCTCAATTCTCTATTAATGACAAAAATATTATGTGATCTACACATGCATGGATTTTTTTTTTTATCAGATCTCACTACTGAGAAAAAAAAGCTTTGGCTGGAGTGATAGTCCCTGGGATGTACTTGTATTTTAGTGACACTAGACTTTAAGATTTCATAAGGAAAATGTATCTATGTGTTGGCTCTTATATGTTTAATTGTTCCTGGTGGCTCAGACAGTAAAGAATCTACCTGTAATGCAGAAGCCCCGGGTTCGATCCCTGAGTCAGCAAGATCCCCTGGAGAAGGGAATGGCTACCCACTCCAGTATTCTTGCCTGGAGAATTCCACGGACAGAGGAGGCTGGTGGGCTACTGTCCATGGAGTTGCAAAGAGTCAGACATGACTGAGGGACTCACACTTTCACTTTCAAGCTTAACCGGAGAACTCCCTCTGGTACTCCGTATATCCAGGATGAGAAGAAGAAATGGACTGCTTACTGCTTTCCTTTTTCCTCTCAGCTCCTGGAATGAGCCTATGAGTCCAATTTAAGGAACAAGAAAGGATAATGAAGAGCCACCTCTTAATTACACAATCAGTTCACGTTTCTTCTAGGAATTCTTTGGTTCGTAGCTGCAATTTGAAGATGATCAGGCAGCCTGAGAGTATGACTGCAGTAACACCTCCGCCGCCCGCCCCCAGGCACTCCTGGACTTATGTTGACGGTCCAGACCACTGACTCAGGCCACGCCTTTCTTAGCTGGATGATCTGAGTGGCATCGTGATTGTCTCCTTGTCTCTGAATTACATCTTAAAACCGCAGACCCCTTTCCTGAGCTTGTACATGTGCCAGTGTTGGGAGGCACCCTGCCGGCCTGTAGGCCTTGTAATTGCCCAGCCTGGAGACAGTGGCAGAGACATCAGTGGATTATTGGACAAGGAGTTGTTTTTTATATGTTTATTTGTCTATTTTTGACTGTGTTGGGTCTTAGTTGCGGCTGACGGGATCGTCTGACGTGTCCCGGGCTCAGTAGTAGCAATGAACTGGCTTAGTTGCTCTGCAGCATGTAGAATCTTAGTTCCTTGGTCAGGGATCAAACCTGAGTCTCCTGCATTGCAAGGTGGATTCTTAACCCCTGGACCATCAGGGTAGCCCCTGGACAAGAGAATCTTGCAAGTCCACAACAAAAGTTCCTGGAGCAACACCCCACCCATCATATGGCAGGTGGCAGGACATGGCAGCAATCTTTGGTACTCCGGGGAGGAGGAGCTTAACATTTACAGGGGGAATTGAGATCACGCTGGCTCATCATTACCAGAGAGACCAGTGGCTGGGGCAAGAGGCAAGCACATAAACCGTTACTGATTAAGTGTATAATTAAGAGGATTGGATGGTCATATGAGTGAAGCAGAGACTGGTTGAGCAGGGAATGTGCAGAGAGCAAGGGAACAGCCATCTTGAGTGGCCTGACTATATAGCCAGTTAGGACTGTGTTCAGCGATAAGTAATGACACAAATAAGCCTGCCGGTTGTCACTTCGGGGTTGGATGGATGGCAGGGTGACTGCCTGAGAACCATCAACGTCCCACACACCTTCTCTCTTCCCTCCCACTCTGCCCTTTCATGCCCATTGAAAACCTCCTGTTGTGCCATCTTTTAGGAAAGAAGAAAGGGAAAAGAATAGGACAAAGGTCAAAGGATATGCGTTAGCTGAGTCTGTCTCATTTTCTTTAGATGACAATAGCTTTCCTGGAAACTTTACCCAAGGGATTTTCTTTTTTATCTCACTTAATAGAGTTAAGTCCTAAGGGCAACTCTAGGTCAAAAGGAGCCTGAGTAATCAAATATTTTCCAGATGAACATATCAGCATCTCCATGAAAAAAATGAGGGTCCTCCTATTATTAACAAAGTGAAAAGAATATTGGGCAGACAGTATGTATTAATAGTAGCTGATGCAATTAGATCCATTCACATGGGCCAGTTACTTAATTGAGCACCATCTTTACAGTGTTTTAAGAAAATGTGTCTCAGAGCCAATGGATTCATTGGAAATGTCATTGTCTAGAACATCACCGCTCAGGAGTATTTTCAAAGATAATGGGAATGTTCCATATCTGTCTTTTTCAACACAGTAGCCGCTGGCCATGTATGGCTGTTAAACACTTGAAATACGACTAGCGTGGCTGAGAAACTGAATTGTAAATTTCATTGAACTTTAATAAATAGTCACGCTGATTAGTGATCACTACATTGGACAACACACATCCAGAACGTTCTTGGTGAATATTTTGGTGTAGGCGAAGGGAAGAGAATAGAAAGAAAAATCATGGTTGTGGGGTTGGGGGGAGGGTCTGCCAGATGCCAGGAGAGGGCGAATGGCCTTGGAAATGAAAATCAAATGGAAAGTTGCTCACCTGTATGAAGACTTGGGAAGCCAAGTGAAGGCAGATTTAGTAGACTTCAAATGTTTCATTAGGCTGGTTCTCCCTACAGGTTCTAGAATGATCTATTACACGCTTATTACATAGATAGGGCTTCCCTGGTGCCTCAGTGGTTAAAGAACCCACATGCCAATACAGGAGATACAGGTTCGATCCCTGGATCCGGAAGATCCCCTGGAGTAGGAAATGGTACACACTTCAGTATACTTGCCTGGGAAATCCCATGAACAGAGGAACCTGGAGGGCTGCAGTCAATGGGGTTGCAAAGAGTCGGACACGACTAGGGGACTGAGCATGCATGTGCAAATCACAGATAACGTCACTGTGAATTCTACCCCCAAGGAGAGATGCCGTTCTCCCTGAACGTGAATAGATTATTCTCCCAGTTCTGCCACCCCTGGGTGTTCCACACATTGGCCTGGGTCAACAGAATAGGGCAGATCTGGCAAAAGTTGACTGAAACTACTCTTGTGCTTTTTATCATCTTTTTTTTTTTTTTTTAACTCTGACTTTCAGTATGATTGCACTCAGTAGGTCTCCTTTATGAAATATTCTCCTTGTTATTTTACAAGACAACATAATCATATTTTTCTCCTTCTTTCCTGGATAATCCTACTAGTCTGGCTTCTCCCTTCTACCCTACCATAAATATCAGATTTTCTCAAGATTTACTTCTTCCTAAGTGGGCTCACTGACTTCCAAAGCTTTAAATGCCATCTCCTTTGGGAGACTGCAGCATGGAGAGCCCTAGTGCCAACTGTCCTCAAATGCCAGATCTGTGTCAGTTGCTTATTGACCTCTCCTTGGTTGTCTTAAGAGCATCTCAGCCACACAAGGTTCAAAACGGAGCTGATGTTCTGCTCTCAGCTCTCCCTCCTGCAGTTCCGTTGTCTATTAGGCTGCATTGTTAGAGAACCCGGTCTTTCTCTCCCTCACCTGCCATGTATAATCCAGCAGCAAGTGCCATAGGCACCCCCATCAAAGGAGATCTCAGCCGGCTCTCCCTATCGGCATTGGCATCAGCCTTGTTGAAGCCTGCATCACCCTTCGCCTGGGCTCTGCAACACCCTCTCACTTTCCCCATCCTCACCGCTTCCCAACACACCAGAATCTCTCTCACCCAGTTGCCAAAATGTATTTGCAAACTGTATATTATAACACATCACTCTCTTGCATAACACCTGTCTATGATTTCCCCTTCCTCTTAGAATAAAATCTAAATGCCTTACCAAGGATGAATAATTTGCTATGTTCTGATTCCTAAACATTTCTCCAACTTTATTGTTTTTTTTTTCCATTTTTCTTCCTCATTATTCTTCAAATACACTGCCTTTTTTCCCCCCACTGCCTATAACATGCCAGCTCTTTCTTATTCTGAGAATTTTCATTCGTTTTTCCAGAACATTGACTGTCTAGCTCCTTCTCAGACCATGGGTGTCAGAGAGCTGATTCCTCCAGTTAATAATGTTCTCTCTGCCATATATACCACCACCCTCTTTAATTCTTCCATCGCTCAAGTGTATTTGTTCCCACGTTGTTACTTGTTTTCTTCCCAGTAGACTGTAAGCCCCTAAGAGTGGAGCTGGTACAATACCTGGTGCACAAGAAAAAAGTTTTTGAATGGATGACCAAATTATTAGTTTAGAAAGAAGATAGTATTAAAAGCTTTAAAATTTTTTTGAATAAAGAGAAGTCATGTAAATGGCAAAACGTTTAAATACCGTTGGGCTTCCCTTGTAGCTCAGTTGGTAAAGAATCCGCCTGCAATGTGGGAGACCTGGGTTTGATCTCTGGGTGGGGAAGATCCTTTGGAGAAGGGAAAGGCTACCCACTCCAGTAATCTGGCCTCGAGAGCTCCATGGACTGTAGAGTCCATGGGATCACAGAGTCAGACACGACTGAGCGACTTTCACTTTTAAATCCCAATGCATTTTGACCATTGTCTGGGCAAGATGCCAACCTGACTATATGGAAGGGTGTGATAAATAAGCTAATAAATGAAAAACGATCTCCTATTTCCTTGCATGTAAATTATATATTAAATTACTTGTGGTGAGGAGCCATTTATTCATTCTCAATAATATCCTAAATCAAGAGCAGAGTGTCTTTTTCTGGCATAGAGATTAAATTATTCCATTTATGTGAAATGATGGTAATGCTTACTCACCCAGAGTCAGTAAGAAACATAAACATTTGAAAAGTCCAGAGCTTCGTGAGATTGGTACTAAAAGCTCTTTCTTGTCCTCCTCCTCCTCCTTCTCACCACGCGTTATCTACCTCCAGAGGTACTTCCCTGGTGGCTCAGATCATAGAGAGTCTGCCTGCAATTCGAAAGACCTGGGTTCCATTCCTGGGTTGGGAAGACCCCTAGAGAAGGAAATGGCAACCCACTCCAGTATTGTGGCCTGGAGAATCCCATGGATGGAGGAGCCTGGCGGCTACAGTCCATGGGGTCACAAAGAATCAGACACGACTGAGCAGCTTTCACATACATACACATTAAAGGTGGATAACTTGTTCTGAGCTTCTAAAGTAGACTTCACTTTAAGTAGACTTTTGTTTTATTGGGGAAGTCAAGATGGAGTCAGTTCCATAACTGTTACTTGAGTATGTAACTGTTACACAGATTTGCTAACTTCATTCCACTCTACAGGACGTAGATAAAACAGAGCCATCTAAGAGCTGTCTGTTGACTTTGAACAACCAGTTATTAACCAGATGACCTGCAAACATGTCCTGGATTCGGTTTATGATTGTCAGTTGGAATTTGTGGGAAAAAGATAAGAGAATTTTGTTGAAAAAAACCTCACTCTACAAGTGTTTTTGGAGGATCCCCTGTGTATAAGGCAGAGTACTTGGTACTCTGAAGACTACAGTAATTTATCAGAAGTGATTCCTTCTGTCAAAGAGTTCTGTCAGGTAACAGGTTTATCTGATACATAACTGCATATCACAAGGTGGAAGAAAAAAAGTTGCACCGTAGAGTTGAAAAATAAGATGGTGTAGAAATTCAGAGAAGATGAATTTCACTTGGGGATATTAGAAAAACCTTCCAGAGGCAGTCATTGCCCCTGTGCTTTGAAAATTCAGCAGGATCTGGTTGTATAGAGTAGATAACTATCTTGGCAAAGTCATGAAGTCAGGAAAACCCCAGAACTACATAGGGAAGGATGAGTGGATCAGAAAGTGTATGGAGGATACAGGAAGTAAGGTTGGAGAAGCAGCTGGGGCTCTATTTTAGGAACCTAAGACACAGAAGGTTAGACTAGGTGAACTTCTTCCATTAGCATTAGGGAGTCACATAGTCCTATATCTCAAAGCTATGTCGTGAGTAGAGTTGTTTTATAGGAAGCTGGGAGCCAGAACACTGGAGGAAGACATGATCGAAGGTTTCTCAAAGGTTTCTGATGATGATGCGTGTACCTGCTAAGTTGCTCAGTCATGTCCGTCTCTTTGCACCCCTAGGGACTATAGCCCTCCAGGCTCCTCTGTCCATGGGGATTCTCCAGGCAAGAATACCAGAGTGGGTTATCCTGCCCTCCTCCAGGGGATCTTCCTGACCCAGGGATTGAACCAGCATCTCTTACGTTGCCTGCATTGGCAGACGGGTTCTTTACTACAAGCGCCACCTGGGAAGCCCTCTGATAGTGATAGGAGTGCAGATTTCAGGGGTTGTTTCAACAGAATCTGGCAACTTCTTAGATGAGGAGAGTGAGAGAGATCGAAATATGATCCAAAACATTTTGAACTGGTTAACCAGCAGAGTTGGGCTGCTTGAACGGGTGGGCTACATAGAAAAATAGCTTTTAGAAAGAAAATTATGTCTCCAGGTCTCCAGGTAGCTTTTGGATGTTAGTAGAACACAATGTGTGAAATCCCAAGTGTGGAACTTAGGAGAGATTTAAGGGCTGGATCGCTGTGGTTAGCTAAAATCCTATGATTTGATGAATTTTTCAAGAGAAGATGATTAAGGCTGGACAGTCAGGGGATTCCTACATTGATCCGGTCAGGCAAAAAGTAGAGGAATAAATAGACAAGGGAGGAGTGTTGAAAGGATAAGGCAAGTTCAATGTCATGAAAACCAACTTAGGAGAGACTTTTTAAAAGGAAAGTACCCACGAATGTCAAATGTATACCTTACAACTATGCAGCTATTTAAAAAGACAGGGATTAAGAAAAGTCTCTTAGATGTCTCAAATTGATAGTCATTGTCTGTTGGCTTTTTAAGAGTTACACTCTATTTTTTAAAAAATCTTTATTTCCTTAGTGGCTGTGCTGGGTCTTTGTTGCTGCCCGGGCTTTCTCTAGTTGTGACGAGTAGGAGCTATGCTCGAGTTGGACTGTACCAGCTTCTCACTGTGCTGGCTTCTCTTGTTGCTGAGCTTGGACTCTGGAGCACAGGCTTCGCAGTTGTGGTGCTCAGCCTTAGGTGCACGTCGAATCTTCTCAGATCAGGGATAGGACCCGTGTCCCCTGCATTGGCAGGCGTATTCTTAACCCCTGGACCACCAGGGAAGTCTAGTAGTCAGGGTTTATTTTCCATAATGAAAGGTATAGGCATTGTGACATGTGGAAAATGAGGAAACGCTGAAATTAAGGAAAACTGGAGTCAGGTTCTAATCCTGTATGGTTCTGTGATTTGAGGCAAAATTATTTAATCATGTATGGATATGAGAGTTGGACTATAAAGAAAGCTGAGAACTAAAGAATTGATGCTTTTGAACTGTGGTGATGGAGAAGACTCTTGAGAGTCCCTTGGACTGTAAGAGATCCAACCAGTCCATCCTAAAGGAGATCAGTCCTGGGTGTTCATAGGAAGGACTGATGTTGAAGCCGAAACTCCAATACTTTGGCCACCTGATACGAAGAGCTGACTCATTTGAAAAAACCCTTTTCAAAAGACCCTTCCCAAATGGTGGGAAAGATTGAAGGCGGGAGGAGAAGGGGATGACAGAGGATGAGATGGTTGGATAGCATCACCGACTCAATGGACATGAGTTTGAGTAAACTCCAGGAGTTATTGATGGACAGGGAGGCCTGGCATGCTGCAGTCCATGGGGTCGCAAAGAGTTGGACATCACTGAGTGACTGAACTGAACTGAACTGAACTATTTAATCTCTCCAAGCCTTAGGTTCTTGACTATAAAATGGTGATAATGCTTGACTCAATGGGCTATGGTGAGATGCAGTTCAATAAATTAGTGTATGGACAAGAAATAGGCCTGTTAATCCAGGTCTCTCTCAAATTTTCCTCCCAGTTGCTTTTGATTCACTTCCAGATAGTCATGTGTTATGGGGAGCCATCACCTGCATTCATGGGTAGTTAGGTTCTATAAGTCTTAATAATTAATTGCAAGCAATTAAATATTGGCCACCAATCCCTCCTTGGGCAGACCTGAGTGTAGGAGGAGGCAGATGGAATATGTTTTGGGGATCCTGCCAGAGTGAATGGTCAAGGCAGAATGGTCTCAAGAGATCAGAGGGCCTGACCAGTTTGGATGATGATTTGATATGTCCCTGGAATGTAGGGCAGGGACCACCATGATTTTTCATTTGATTTTTTTTTTTTTTTTTGCATTTTCACATTTGATTTTGCATTCCCTGGTGCTAGCAAAATGCTCTGTATATAATCATTAGGAAGAAGTTGCCAAACAAATAGCTGTTTTGTTTGTTTCTTTGGAGAGATCTGGCCATCCGATAATGCACATCGAGGTAAAAAGAACAGAGCATTGATTGGAAAAAAGAGAAACGAACGTGGAAGATGGTGCAATCACGTGGGGTGTTGGTGGCCAGCGATTGGCCCGATGTATATGCCAGTGATTAACGGTCACAGATATCATGTTGCATCTACACCAAAGATAAACATCCCCAAACCAGGAACCAGTGACACAAACAAAAGGGGAAAAAAAATATGAGTCTAAGCCTGGTGCTGTTTTTAAGTTCTGTTCAACAATCGGAAGACACCATTACTTACACTTATATCTGTTGTTATTAGCAAACAGAGGGGCACAGGGAGAGAGGTGTACAATCCTGGATGCCATTCGTATGGAAGTTAACCTTGAGTTTTTATTTGGAAATAAGAGAGGGATCGAGAAATGTGGCAGGCAGTGGACCGGTCTGGGTGTCAGGGTGTGCACAGTGAGGACAAGCAGGGGGACCCATCCTGGTGACGAAGCAAACGGGCCCTACTGTGTATCCAGAAAGGATGATCACCTTGCATTTTAATTTGTTCCAAGCTTTCTTTCTCTCCGGAGTCCGTCTCTGATGCGACATTCAAGAGGACTGTGTTCAGCTAGAACTTGGGTGTGAAGTTCTTTTAAAGGCTCACATGCCAGATCGACTGTGGTTAAGGAGAGTGTGTTTGTTCGATAGGAAACGAGATTTCCCTGGTTGACATATGTCTCCTTTAAAGAGTGTGACTCACGGCCTGTGTACCCGTCTCCTCCTCTCGCCCCACCCCGTGACTGCCTCGCAGGCCATGGGACGTGTTCCTGCGGTCGCTGTGTTTGTGAGAAAGGATGGTTCGGGACGCTCTGCCAGCATCCGAGGAAGTGTAACCTGACGGAGGAACAGAGCAATAGTCTGTGTGAATCGGCAGATGGCATATTGTGCTCGGGAAAGGGTGAGTATCTGCTGGAGCTTGGACGGGTTCCCTGTTCTTCCGTGTGGTTTGTATTGTACAGCAGCATGGTCCGTACAGCTGGCTTATCCAGGCTGAATGGAAACCATGCTGTCCTCTGCTCCGACCAGACTTTGAGCTTGAATTTCTCCCATTCATACGATCATGGAAAGTATTATCAGAAGGAAAGTCTCAAATTTACCTGTATGCTGCTTTCTTTAGTCATAAATGAATTAGCGATAAAAACATGTGTGTGCTAAGTGGCTTCAGTTGTGTCCAACTCTTTGCAAACCTATGGACTGTAGCCCGCCAGGCTCCTCTGTCCAGGGGATTGTCCAGGCAAGAATACTGGAGCGGGTTGCCATGCCCCCTCTCCAGAGGACCTTCCCGACCCAGGGATCGAACCCACGTCTCCCGTGTCTCCTGCATTGGCAGATGGGTTCTTTACCACTAGTGCCAACTAGACATGTGTAACCTAATATCCAAAAAAAAAAAAATGAAGCCTTCAAAGTGGTTACAGTCTTCAAGTTGATGGAATAGGAACAAATAAATTCAAGAAGAAAAGCAACCCCACCCAGTGCCCCTCCCCCACCCCCAAAGGGCACTTTTTTTTTTTTCCTGAGTAGGGAAAGAATACTAATTAATAGACTGAGTTTTAGATTTTTTTTTTTTTGCAAAGTGAGGTTTTTTTTTAATTGATTATTTTTAATTTTTATTGTTTTTGGCCACACGTGGCATGTGAGATCTTAGTTCCCTGACTAGGAATTGAACCCATGCATTTGAAAGTGTGCAGCCCTAAGCACTGGACTGCCAGGGAAGTCCTGAATTTTAGGTAGCTTGATATTGACGTTTTTGTATAAATTTTCCAAGAGACTTTAAAATCCTGCTCTCAGTGCATATGGGCCTATCTCAAGGCTGTCACACTCCTCTTTGCTATTAGCTAGGAAGCAAAGCTTCCTTGGTGGCTCAGACAGTAAAGAATCTGCCTGCAATGCAGGAGACCTGGGTTCAAACCCTGAGTTCAGAAGATCCCCCGGAGGAGGGAATAGCAACCCATTCCAGGATTCTTGCCTGAAGAATCCTATGGACAGAGGAGCCTGGCGGGCCCACGAGGTCACAGAGTCAGACACGACGGAGCGACTAAGCACTGAGTGGCTGGAAAACACCTAGAAATTCTGGAAGTGTGTGTGTTCTCACTGAATGTTCAAGAGCTGCTCTGCATGGAACTAGATGCCTGGGGGCTTCCCAGCTCACTAGGCTCCTTTCAGAACAGATGATCCCCACTTCCCAACGTGGAGCTGAAGCTGAAGCTGCATTTACCCTCAGACACCTACCCTGGGGACAGGATTAGCAGGTAAATACCTTTCTGAAGAAGACATAGGGAAGAAAGAGAATTCCCTAATAGCCAGGGAGGCGTCCTCAGAAGTAGAATAAATATTCTGATTAAAGTCATTACATTCTGAAGACAGAGACTCATTTTTTAAGCATCATTAATGTAGAAAAAATATATAAAAAAATAGATTGACTAAACATTAGCCCAAAGGAATTTCCTTAAAATGAAACAGGATGAGAAAATCTCTCTAGTTAACGCCTTTTCAAATTGTTTGCTTTGGGTGGTGGAAATCTATTCAGGTATCAATGAAGAGTTGAAAGCATATTTGTCTAAACTATCTGTTTGCCCTTCAACGGGTAGAGAGTTTTAAACCTGGAAGGAATGTAAAAGTGTGATCAGTATCAGGACCTCTTATAGCCTCAAGGATGTTCGTTTTGAGGTCCGTGTTAGTGATGAAGCTGGCATGCCTGGTTGGCAGTGGCTGGCTGTGGACTCCTCTGTTTCTTCCTGTTCTGGAAGAATCCTTGCTGAATTGTAGAGCAAAAAAGGCGTTACACATGAGATCATGGACTTGTATTCTGTCAGTGAACAGTGGGGATGCAGAAATTATCCTTGTCAGCATGGAGGAACCTACACCCAAGAACCACAAGAAAAGAATCATGAAACGGATTAAGGGTCTTCAACGTGATGGCTGAGAAGAGACACCCCCTTCTGAGTTATTTAAACGGGGCCATCTATTTGTGGATTCATCTCACAGACTTGCCATATTGCCGTGTACTTTACCCCCGAATCTGTACATGAAAACCCCTCACCCTGGCTTTCACAAAGGAAATAAGTCTTTTTCTTTCTCCCGTGATGGGGCAGGTGTGAGCAGAGGGTCCTGAGATCCCCAGGGCACAGCAGTTTAGCAGCCCAGACCCAGCTGAGTGTTTCCAGCAGAAAAACGAACCTGCAACACGGGCTTCCCTGGAGCTGGGAATAAAGCTGCCACCTCAGGAGACGATGAAGAAATAGCGTTTTATTTCTTTACAAATTGATAGCCAAGACAATAAATCACTCCATAGAAAAATTTAAAACAAGATACATTGTTGTGACCTTCATAACAGATGGAGGAGTTAGAACAGTAGTGAAGTCTGCCTGCTGGGATGTTGGGTTGCAGCATTTTGTCAGGCTTGATGGATGAAAAAGAAAGTCCGACTCTGTCAATGGAGCAGCAAACAGAGAGGTGCCTTGCCCTGACACACAATGGGCTTTTGTAAATAACTGGAGATGAACACAGGGCCAGGTCTCCCCTAAGCTTAGCTACCTTTGACGGATGCATGATACAATTCATAGGATGTTTGGGGATTTACTCCTCTGGATCCAAGAACACACAGTAACCTTCTTGTAACTTCCACCTTGATATAGGTCATGCCCTCTAATATCCTTAAAGATGCTGTTGTGTGACAGTTCTTAATTGTGTGTCATTCAATGACCCCTTACACTCTTACATTGATACTTGTCATCCAGATTAAGTCCATGGTACACCCCCCCCGCCCCCCGCCCCATCCCTCATCCCTGGCCCAACCCAGCCTGTTCTTCATGACTGGAAAAGAGAAAGGGTGAAAAATCATGTTTCAAAAGCCACCCTTTGCTCTGTGTTCTGGTTGCCTCACTCAATGGCTGTCTGGACAGAATCTACAGGATGCACAAATCATTTTTGAAACTGCATGGAAGTCTTCCTCCCCCTCCCCCTGGGAGAAGCATCACAGATAGATGCAAGAGTAGACTGAATCAGATTGGAATCTTAGGTTAACTGATGTACTTCCATTTTCTCATCTTCGAAGGCAGAAGAATTTCATTTCTTTCCCCTTCTTACATACTAAGGATGCTCTGAAGACAAATGAGAAAAGGTGGTTGATTGCTCAGGAATGGAAGCCAGTAAGCAGCACAGAAGGAAGATCAGAGCACTCTTTAGGGTCCTTACACTAACACAGACAATAAAGGAGTTAGGTGATGTGGTCATGAACTTACTACCCTAGAGATCCTGTCAAGACGGGCCAGCTGCCTCCTTCAGCTGGACTGGGTCTCATGAGTGTGAGTGGGGCCCGACCGGTGGAGCTGAATAGTCGATCCCCTCTTGGCAGTCCTGTGGCCTGTGTTTGTCTGTGTCTGTCTGAGAATCCTTTGCCTAAGTGGTTCCCTTTCTACGCACGTGCAGTTTGAGCCCTGACTACTGATAAAAACAAGTCAGAGCACTCTACAACAAAGGCGTGGCTCTCAGAGGTCCTGATACTGGTCACACTGTGTTAGTATTACATGCTATGCTAATCCTAATTTTACAAGCAGAAAAAGTTCCTATCTCTGAGAGGCACAAATAGAAAGAACAACACAGCTGGGGAAAACGCTGACTGAGAAAAGCTACTTTTTCATCACATATACAAAAATCAATCCCCATTTTTCACTTGAAGTAGTTCAGTTTCTAGTAGACTTTTGGAACTGGAGTTTACTTGTCAAATGGTCCATCCAAGATACCATATTAACTTTAGCTGAGCTTAACCAGTTTTAGGAAAATACTTTGTTATAGCCTGAAGCTAAACATTCCAGAAGCAAGAGCAGTAATTAGAATAGTTTCAGGGCTAGGGGGTAAGCTTAAAAACGAAACGTGAGATCTTTTCATGAGTTGTGACAAAAAAGATATCCTAGGCATAATTGTGAATATCATGAACATAGAAAGTCATTTACTTCTGCTGCTTTGTAGACATAATTTTGAAATGTAAAGGGGACAACTGTTTTACAAACAACTAAAAACAATCAGATTCATTCCAATAATCATGGAATTAAAGAATGAAATATGGTATTTTCTGAAGCAGTTACCATGAAAAGTCAATGAAATGCCCCAAGTCTTTTTTGTTTGCACTCAGATCGCTAACCATTTACTAAATGAGCTTATGGTAAACACTTCCATGCCTAGAAATTGGAAAGAAAGTTTTTAAAAGTACGACAAATACATTTCTAAAATAAGGTAACACCGTACCTGAATGAGACCAAGAAGAAGCCAGCATCCTTCACAGACTTGAGCCAGGAGGTCCCTGCTCATTGGTTCCTAAGCAACCACCAGGCTGTCAGTCACTCATCAGAACTGAAAGTTGTCTAGAATTTGCTCAAGGAAATGCAAATCAACGAGACCCTCAGGAAAGTAAGACAAGACTATATGAAATTATGCTATGGTTAAGCAAAGACTTCACAAATGTAAACCCAGCTCTCAACTCATAACTAGTTCTGACTACTCCCTTACCTTCTTCTTTAGGAGCATGGCAAGGAATGTGGAAAGTTTAACTTGGCTCTTGGGGATTTTTGCAGCTAAAATACAGATTAGTCATTTCCATGATATGAAATACCACATAGTGCTTAATGCGTGAGATGTGTTTATACGGATCCTTTCCAGATTCTGTGATGTCAGGAAATCTCTCTCCCTCAACCACTTGGCTCACTCAGTTTCTTAATTCATTTTTCAAGCACTGTGTTTCCTAGAAGCACTAATGACGGATTGCTGCTCATCTTCCAATATATTTTTTTTCTACTTCACCATCTCTTAAGGTGATTTTTGACCAGAACAATTTAGTGATAAGCATCTTTTAGTAAAAGGAAAACCATGTTTGGAAAAAATAATCCATCCAAGGAAATAAAAGGAAGGGTAAGTCCTTCTTAAGTGTTTCCTTTAAATTTTAAAGTTTTCTTTACTCTTGTTGTAGCCGAAATTTTGCCACATGAGGATCTCATAGCCCATCAGGTGAAAACATTTAGACTGAGAGACCCTCCTTTTGTGACACCATTTAACTCATACATTTTCTTTTAAATATATTTAAGTAACTAATAAAATTATTTCTGGGCAAACCAAAATGTTCTTAATAACCAAAGAGGAGGTTTTTAACTAATAACATTAATTAAATAATTAATTGAAAAGAGGAGAAATGAGTAAGTAATGCAAAAGATACTTTGACCAAGACCCTGAAAAGATGAACATTTTGAGTGATTAGAGCCTTTCTTGATTATGGCAACAAATTCTAAGAATGAGCTCTGATAAGGCAAATATACATGAGTTACTGTGTATTTTTGGCACTTTAAAGAGCTACCCAATATGCAGGCGTGTCCCTATTTAAAGAAAATCCCGTAAACAAAAATCCAGAATTGTAAGCACAATAATTTAGTAGTTCTTTTCGTTATAAAATGCATCCCCACCTAATAGAACTTGCTATTCAATTCCTAAAAAAAAAACAAAAAAACAAAGCACCTTTAAGGCACAATTGAATTCAGGAAGAAAAAAGAAAAAAGGAACATCTATTTTTGAACACCTTTTCTGAAGGCCATCCATAAGAATCAGCCACATTCTGCCCTCATTGACATTTCAACCAGGCGGGACCGTGGAACATTTGCTCAAGGCTAATTGCAACTGTCTAGATCTGTAATGAAGCCTTTCCTGGATAACCTTTATGAATTACAGTAAGTCAGGCTCCCCTCTGAGTGACTGGCTAGTCAATAAACTTCTCCCTTTGATAGGTTATTAAACATCCACTGTCGTTGCATTGATGATATTCTGTTCTCAACCGAAACCTTTAGTTAAGTGATGACAGCAAGTAGTGCCCTTTCTGATTCCAGGCTCCTGCCACTGTGGAAAGTGCCTTTGTTCTGCTGAAGAATGGTACATTTCAGGAGAATTCTGCGACTGTGATGACAGGGACTGCGACAAACATGATGGGCTCATTTGCACAGGTGCCGTATCAACCAACCCTAATCGCTCTTTGTCATAGTCGGCAGTGGAGACCACACTCACTGTGCCCTGCCGCAGATGGCAGGGCAGGAGAGCCTCCTTGCAATCAAGACCTACTGTTCATTGAAAGTCACTACAGAAGGGGAGGGGCATTGATTCCCAAATCCAGAGGAATGCACAAGAATAAAGCCAAATTATATGGCTGTTGGGAAACTTCCACAAAGTAACCCCTCTCCCCTATTTACGCAGAAAAGAGAAAACAATGGTCTTGAGAACCATTTTACTTTGAGCCAGATATAGGCAATGGAATATTACTTTAAACAGGTCCCAGGTGCCTCTTCCAAAGACCATTGGTTGATGTGTTGGTTGTGTGCAAGGAATGGGGTGTGTGTTGAGGGGATGGGAGCAATGAGAACACTTAGCAGTGTAATAGCTATTGCTTTCTCGAGTTATTGAATCCCGATAATCAGTTATGTCAATAAAAATACATCCCCTTGAATAAGCTACAGGGAAAAGAGACATATATATCTGCTCTCCTTACTTCCAGTGGCAGGTAAAAGATGAAAGCTTCCATGTCATTAAGCTAGACCTTCACTTTCAGTCCACCCCTATGAAACAAGGCTCCTCTTCTGATTCCTCAGCTTACCTCATTCTATGTCAAGGGACTTGGTAGTTTTCCACATTTATTCATAAGTCAGACATAACTTGCTGTCTACAGGAAAACGAAATTATGACTTGGAAGCCACCTGGAGTGACACAGGATGGTCACTCTTAGATGCTACGCACAGGGTGGCATCAAGCAGCTGCCATTAATTGTGTGAAAAATTAGATTTCCCATAGCTGCTAAATGAGATAAGATGGTTACAGAATAGAATCAGAAAATTTGCAGAGGATGAATGAAATGGTCTTGCTGATGAACAGCTACGGTTTGGAATGACATATTTTATAATGTGGTGCCTTTCTATCATGATGATGACTGCCCTGTGTACTCTGCTGCAGGGAATGGGATCTGTAGCTGTGGAAACTGTGAATGCTGGGACGGATGGAATGGAAATGCCTGTGAAATCTGGCTCGGCACGGAATACCCTTAACGATTACGTGGCAGGGAACCGGGTTCTTTCTTCTCGGCCCTCAGAACGTATAAATGCAGAGGAAACCATGTATAATCACCACTACAACAGGTCGAACAAGACTATTGTATGTTTTTCTCTTTCTGAATGCCTGAATGAAATCTGGGTACCCATTAAAAATGAGTTAAGCAAATTCTGATGAAAATAGCATCAGAAAAAACTTTTCCTACCTTCATTTACATCAGTGGTTCTCAACAAGGGCAAACTTTACCACCCAGAAAACGCTTGACAATAATGTTTTCAGGTAATTTTGATGGTCACCCTGGGTGGTGTGGAAGGCATGTTAGGGGTGGATACCCAGTGGGTGGGCACCAGGGATGCTGTGAGCGTCCTCTGGGGCACAGGACAGCCCCCACAGCAAAGAATGACCTGACTTCACATGTCAAGGGTGCCTGAGCTGAGAAACATTGAATTACATGGTTGTTAGAAATGTACAACCCTGTACAAGAAAGACCATATTTGTGTCTAAGGAAAAAATACAGCCTCACATAAATCCATTGACCATATTTTGCCAGGATTCCATATCACTCATCATTTCCATGGAGACATAAGGAATCCAGACACCCATAGGACAAGGGGCAGAAACTACATCATCAGTGCTTTTGAAAAAAAGAAATAAACCTGATCATTTTAGCCATTAAAGTCATTTGTCTTATCCCCCTTTAGACTCACACAAAAACAGACTCTCTTAAAATGAAGGAAGATATGAAAAATGTACAATTCAACATTTTAAATAAATAGTGACATAACTTGCTTATATTCTGTGTCAGTATATATTTACCTACTGAGGATTAACTCCCCCAAATGAATTTTTATTCAGGGGTATCTATTTTCTATTTCTAGAACATTTTTTAATATTGGGCAGGGGTTACATGTATAAGAATTCTGATTTTTTACTGTTTAAACTACTCCATGGTAACTTGCCTTTTAAAAAGACAGCATATAGTTAGATGTATGATGGGCCTGAAATATACATTCACCTCCCTTAAAAACTCTTATTTGTAAGGATACATTACTTATTGGAAAAGTAGGCTCATGCAAAGAAATCAAGAAATTATATTAAAAGTCTCAAAAGCTCAGAGGGTTTAAAAAAAAAATCCAGAAATGCCTGAAATAGAAATTACAAGTATTCAGTCAATAATAAGAACAAAATGTTTATTTTCTTAATGGTGAAATTCTGCTCTGTATGAAATTCACATTGAATTATGAAAATGTACAATAATTCAGACTTCCCTTACATATTTACAGTTAAATCTACTTATACACATTAGTTAGGCAACCCTTAATTATTTAGAGCTAATAAAAACCCCACTTTTTTTTTCTAAAGGTGATTTCTATCTTGTAAAATCCTAGAATAATGTAACAAAATCATTTCCATATTAAGATGAAAAGTTTTACTTGGAAATTTTTCTTGATGATGTAAATATTCTAGAGTTGTGGCTTGGACTTTTCTAAGTCACATCACCAAAAATAAGGAAAATATGCATCTGCTGAGTTACTGAAAATTTTAATATTGAAAATTATTTAAGATAAAATTTAACTGATGCTGATTTTGATAGTACTAATAGTGTTCTCATACTTTAAGAGATTTATAAAATTGTCATTTCTATCCTGAGATTAAGGAGTGCAACCATGTGATTGTATCTCTAGTCTCAAGTTATCAATCAATATATCAGTTTTTGTAAATGAGGGAAATAGGAGCTGTGAAGAAACAATACAGATTATACTCTTTCCTCTTCTCTATCTAAACACTTTAACCCTCAAACAAAGCTGTTATTGTTCAGTTGCAGTTCTGATGCCTTATGTGATGCTGCACAGACACTGAACTTCATTACCTTATCCAGCCATCATAATTTGCACAAAAGACCTTCAGGTTCCTTTCTTGTAGAACTTTGGTTTCTATAAAGGACCAGATGGTAAATAGTTTAGACTTTGTGGGTCACATACATCTCTGTTACAAATTCTTGTTTGTTTTCATTTAATATTTTAAAGCTGAAAAAACAAATTCATTCTGAGCTCCTGGACTGTAAGAAACATTGGGAGATGGATTTGGCTTGTACCCAAGCAGGAGTTTGCCAGCCTCTGCTCTACTGAAACTGCTCTTAGCTTCCTCTCTTGTCGCGTAACCCTTGGTGTGTCTTCTTTTTCTTATCATTCTCTACATCTCTTACCCCTTTTCATTAACAGCACCTACAACAAAAGTGCTGTTCTTTTATTTTCATTTAACAGAAATGTCCTTGGCATTCATTTTTTTTAAGAAAAAGTTAAAATATGGAGATATTAGTGTATTATAAAGTTCAAAATGTGATTGGTCCAAATTTTTTGACAAAGCTGAAAATATAATTCAGCTCTATTCTGGGGTTCATTTAGCTCAGAATTATTGAACCAAAAGGAAATTATGGCATTAAGTCACATGGTACCTACACGCTAATGAATATTTTTCTTCTAAAACAAAAATATTTTCATTTTACCACTTTCTGTCTGCTGCAACAGTTCTTGTGTGTGTTTATGTATGATTTTGGGTGTCTAGCAATGCAGACATCAATAGATCTATGAAGAAGTGATTTAACTTACATGTTTAAGTTGGAGAAAAATAAACATAGTTACGTACAAGACATAAATTTCTACCCTTCTTAGATGTGATTTTGTATGTTGACTTTTGATTCCATTGCTTAGATAGAAACTCCCTCTTCAAAAAAAAAAAAAAAAAATGGCAGGGCAAGAATAAACTTCTAACAGTTGGAGGGAAATTTCATTGGCTTATTCAAGTTGGTCAGTAGTTATGGTGGAAATACATCAATTGGGAAGGATACATGTTTGCCAATGGTGTTAGCACCAACCCAGTTTGCTTGGCAAACCATCACTGAAGAATTCCTCCATAAAGGACTTTTGAATAAGAGTCTACAAACATCCTGAGACTAGGAGAATCACCCTGGACTCTGAGCCAATCTGGATTCTCACCATGCATTGGAAGGAATGGCCTCCACCACCTCAAATGCAAACACAACATGGGGATTAGACCAAATGAGAGAGAAAACCAAGAGAAAACAAAAACAAGACATAACTCAACCTTTGCAGACTCACTATCAAAGATTTTGAAACCCCACTCAGTATTGAGTCAACAGGCCACTTTGTAAGCAAACAAAGCTACTCTAAAAAGTGTATTTTACTCCAGAGTAACACAGTTCACATCTGGAGTCTGAGATGCCTGCTTAGCTCAACAGCTATCCCTGGATATAGTCTCCTTCTAAAATGTTCATACTCCCTCTAATATTAGGGAGATAACTTTAAATGAAGTGGTACATGTTTATCTTTTAAGTCGAAATGTATTTTTTTCTTGTTTTTTAAAAAAGAGCCAAATCTAGTATTGGTCATCCTGAAAACAGCTGACGGTTTTAGTGCTTTAAGCATTCATTAAGCAACTGGCCAGGTATGATAAAGAAACCCCTCTTGCACTCCAAGAGGCAAATAATTAGATGGACCATGGCAGGAGTCTTGTGGGTTCATCATGGCACTTTTGAAGCCAGTCCTTAACCCAAAACACTCAGGGTAAAGGAACATTTAGAGCAAGAACCTCTAAATTCTCCAAGATTTGTAATGGAATGATGCTCAATTCCATTGTACTCTTTATATAGGTTGGACCATTTGCCTCTCTTCTATAATTTTTTCAGGTTAAGTTGTAGCAAAATATTTTAGCAAACATAAGAAAATAAAATGATATCACTTGAAATATGAAAACAATAAACATTCCAGAGCATTGTTGAGGAATGAGTGAAGCAACAGCTCCCATAACAGATGAGCAGACATAACCCTTCCACACCAGACACGAATGCAAAAGGCATGTGATACTGAAAAGACTCGATAAATTAACATACGCACATGCAGGTACAGATCACATGGTGGTCTCCAAATACAAATGAATTCCATCAGATTTACTGTACAGAACATCAATGGTGACAGATTACACTTAAAACGGCAAACTTAGTTTTTGAGGGGGGAAAAATGGTGGAGACTTATCCTGGAAAAATAGCAAAAGAGGTATCATCAAAGAGCTAAAATCTTCTTTGGCATGGTAAAGGGGGAGACTGAGTTTACTAAACTTATTTACATGACATTTCTCTATATCTGTGGGTGATCCAATGCCATTTTGTTACATAAAGTTGTTCAATGTTCTGGAATATGCCTTCATATAAATATTTTATTCAATGTGTTGTATTTATGAATACAACAAATGATATTAAACACAGAAACTGTACAATGCAGACAAACTCTTTGTATGTAGATGAGCAATACACACCAATGGCTCTTGAAACACAGGTCCTACAACATGCAGTTCATCAGTGCTGTCCTCGTTCCATGCAACAGGTCAGACCAGACACAGAGGAAGTGATCTAACTAAATCACAACTAACAAGGAGCCCTCTGCAGTACGTCTAAACATATATTAGAAGAAAGTATTTGACATCCATTCATAGGGAAAAATGCCCTTATAGGTAACTCATGTAAAAAACAAAACAGAGGTACACATTTACTGAAATCTCATTCATTTACAAAAATAAATCTTGTCATAATTTTAACCAATAAACAAGCTTGCAGGAGAGAAAAAGAAACCAGCAAGGAGGGCTGATTACCAAAAACATATAGGTGGGGTTTTCTGATGTGTGTGTGTGTGTGTGTGTGTGTGCACCTGTGCACACATGCACATAGTAGGGTCAGTCCATCTAATTGGAATTTCAAGTTGTTATTCAGTTTGTCACATACTATGGATTATATGTCTTCCCTAAAAATTGATTAATGTAATTCATCTAATGTATTTTAACTTAGCCTATTAAAAATAATAGGCTTTGAAACGGTGTAATAAGAAATCAAGAGAGGTCAAAAGAATCATTATGTTGTATTTGTACTTTAGCATTATCAACAATAAATCTACTCAGATGTTATGCTAACTTTTTATTTATTAAAGAGGAATTCAATATGAAAATGAAATAAGCATAAACAGTTAAATTGATAGTAAATCTTTAATCAGCTAAGCAGGCCAAAATTTTTAAAGGCTGGGCAAAGGCTGTCATGGAGACTTAGGAAAGCAGTGACAAAATAATTTCCCAGTAAATACAGTGCGGATGGGAGAAAATGGCGACTGGGTCATCCTTCCACATAGAAAATAACAAGAGGCCAGTACATGGATCTCACATATAGCTTTCTATAAATGAGGTTTAGTTTGGTCTCAATTAACTGTTCAGAGGAGAAAAACATTGAAATTTATTAAGTATATACAGTTAACAAATATATTTCCAAACAGTTTAGTATCAAACATTTTGAAACACTTTAGAGCCAATGGTGAACATTTTGCATGGTTTCTTCACTGTGGAGTCAACTATTCCTGGACTTTCTCAGTTGCTGTCTTCCCTAAGCTCAGAATTCAGCAGTTGGAAATCCCAAAGGAAGTTAAGAAAGCAAAATCAAACAAAAGCAAGAAAAAAAAAAAATATATATATATATATATATATATTGGATGGACTGAAAACCTGATATTTGAACGTGTTGGTTTGCCTTTATTTTTAATCTAGAATAATTCAACAGACTGCATTCTGAGATCATGGCAAGGCACCTCTAACTCAGCTACAGGGCCACACGGACCCCAGAAGCTGAGTCAGAGGTATGGACCGGTGAAATACACAGTACCTGACTCAGCATGCTGAGCTAAAAAAAATACTTTTTTTTTCCCTAATGTGTCCGGTTTAAAAACTTGTCATTAAACACCAAAAATATTAAAGTCTAATTTATAACTAACATTTGCATTGCTGCTGCAGGAAAGAACACAACAGCCGCCTTGCCCATGCTCTGCCGAGTATGAGTGGAACGCAGCCCAAATCGGGGATGGTGTTAAGTCTGGTTCATTAAAAACAGAAAGGATTCTCTATCTGAAATGGATTTAGGTAGCGCAATTCTTGTAGGTTGTTAATCATTGATTTTTTTTCCTTTTTTCCCAAATAATGAGGATTCATAGATGAAAAATGAACCTTAATCAGGCCTACAAGGCCTACAGAGTTCTTCTGACCCACTTTCTCAAAAACCAGTGGGTCTTGCTCGCTGGGCAAGGCAAATGTTACCATTACCAGTAAGCTTGTGATATGTATAAAACACACACACACACACACACACAAAGAAACTAAGGGGGATGTCAAACCCAGATCATAGAGCGCTTCCCATGACCGCGTTTGACCCCGTTTCTCAGCCCAGCCGCGTGGGCCTCGAGAGCACAGTATCTGCTACTGGACGGGGGGTATATGTGTGTTTCATCAGTAGTGTGAGCCGGAGATCACAGTCCTAATCTTTATAGATGCAATTTGTCATAATAGGTTTAGAAGGCTTTCCATTTCCCTGATCGCTCTCCCAACTAAGCCAACCACGACAGTTAAGATTGGGAGGAACACCATCCCTACAAAAGGTCACAGACAGTAGAGCCAGCAGCCCTGGGAAAAATAAATGGGAAGAAGAGAACTCCAGAATAGCACAGGTTTACAGCATCTAACTAGAAATTTACTCAAGAGTATCTGTGTGCTACAAAAATCGAACTGAAACACATGGATTTTGCCGAAACGGGACTCAAAAAGGAATATGGGTAGCTGTCAGCAGGCAAGGTGTCGAGTGGACTCGTGAAGGAGGTCATTCACATGAAGTGTCACAGTCACAGAAAAGATATTAAAAAGGCATTCCATATCTGGTAGGGCATTCCATGGTCTGAGTTGAGCTGGTTGTCCAGGTGTCTTCTTCTTGTGGGGGGGTGCGACGCGTTGAGATTTATCCACTTGCAACCAAGGAGTTCGGGCCAGCGGGGAGCAGCCTACCCCCAGCGGCTCCTAGGCCCCCGGAGGAAGCGGGAGGGTCTGGCTGGGATAAAAGGCTCAACGGCGCTCGGGGGCGAGTCAGTCACAACACCCGTGAGGGTCTGGCTATGTCGTCTTACTTTTGTTGACTGGTTTGCCTCCATTCATGATGGCCGACGCGCTCGTGCTTTTACTCGGCGTCACCCCGGCCTTCGGGACCGTTTCTCCGACGTCATGCAAAGATGGTTCTCGGTACATGGCAACTAGTGGTGGGGACAGGGGAGGAGGGCAGAAAAGGAGACGTTACCTGGTTAGGCTCACGCACAGACCTCCGCTGGAGGCCCAGTCTTTTTTCCCGGAAGTCGAGTAACCCCATCTAGCGGGAATTCCTGTTTTAAAAGCAGTAAAAACCAGCCCCTGAACAGAAAGTATGACTTCCTTTTCCATTTTCCGGTTTTGTGTCTCCAAACCGTGCACGTCGGTGTGCCTGGATTTTTGCCGAGGAGAGAAGGTTTAAATGGGGGCCATAGACACACACACACACACACACAGAGGCCACAGGAAGTATATGAGAATGGCAAGCATTTAATCCAATTCTCTTTGTTCAGCGAGAAAAAGTCAGACCCTCCTCCCACTACATGCTGTCAACACAAGGACACTCATTCCCACTCATCTTCTCCAATCTAGGTCTTTAGGTCATTAAATTCAAACTCTCAAGTGATTAAAAAGCAACATGATCACACTATGTCAGCTTCGAAGCCATACAAAGCAACAGGCAAAGCCAGAACCTTCTGGAGCTCATTGTTTGAATTTTCTCTCCCACCAGTCGTGCACAGACCCCCTTAAATAACTGAAGGCAAGTGTGAAACGTTCTATATTTTTATGCCTCATTTTCAAATGTAATCCTGAAAATCTGTAATTGATATCCTATAAGGCAGAAGTGCCGAATGGCAAGAGGATTACTGGGACTGACATCCGAGGAGGCTCCAAGGAATTGAGTAGTATCTGGTGACATCACTGATTCCAATAGTTCATGTGGTTTTGTTAGAAAAGGATCCTAGGGAATCCTGGGAAAGGAACTTCCAGACTGACTGGTGCTTGGGGAAAATGAGCTGACTTAAAATCTTCTGCCATCAGAAACACAAGTGAATTAGAGCTGCCCAACCTGCTTTTAGGGTTTCGAAAGCTGATATTTTATGAAGATACCTTATGTTTCATTAGGATGAACCACCATATGCATATATACACACATACACATATATACAGTAACGTATACCAATCTTAAATGCACAATATAAGTAGACACCTGTGGGACCACCACCCAGAGCAAGGTAAGAGACATTTCCAGCCTTCCATGAGGTTCCCTTGTGGCCATGGCAGAGTCATGGATGTGGGAGATAAACATGTAATACATCTGATCAGGATACTGCACACACAACACTCACCTTCCAATGGCTTGGGTAGAAAATGAGCTGCTGGTTTGGTTTTCTTTACTCTGTTTCCTTTCATAACTTGCCCTTCTTTATTCAATCCCAAAAACCAGGCTCTGCCAGATTCCTGTTGTCTGTACAGCATAGATGAGTAGATTACATAATAGTTTTCAAAAACAGATTCTTTAAACTTGCACTCAGGGGTAAAAAGTTCCTGTTGAGAGAAAAGGAAGAAGTGAAGGTTAGAGGAAGGGGTGGGAGCTTCCTTGTATTTATTTCCTCTTCCTTCTTGCAAAAACTCGTCTAGGATGGCTGGCCAGGCAGCACTCGGGCATGGATGACCAGATGTTCCTCTTCCTACAGGTGTTAACTTTTATCAACATACAATATGTTGAGAAGAAGCTGCTACTTTGGGGGAAAAAAAATATATATATATACACGTATGTATGGGGCTTCCCAGGTGGTGCTAGTGGTAGAAAACCTGCTGCCAATGCCAATGCAGGAGAAGTAAGAAACATAGGTTTGATCCCTGGGTTGGGTAGATCCCATGGAGAAGGAAATGGCAACCCACTCCAGTATTCTTTCCTGGAGAATCCCATGGACAGAGGAGCCTGGTTGGCTATAGTCCATAGGGTCGCAAAGAGTCGGGCACGACTGAACTGACTTAGCACACATTCATGTATGTATGTATGTATATAGGCAAAATTATGGATGTCCTCTAATTAGAAAATAGAAGACAGGAGCAATAGTATTTGGTTGAACAGGATACAATTCAAGCAGGGTATAACCAGAAACAGCACGATAAAGTATCACCCTGTGCATGCCTTTGTGCTAAGCTGCTTCAATCGTGTCCAGCTATGTAGGGCCCCACGGACTGTAGCCTGCCAGGCTCCTCTGTCCCTGGAATTCTCCAGGCAAGATTACTGGAGTGGGTTGCTACGCCCTCCTCCAGGTGGTATTCCAGACCCAGGGGACAAACCAATATCTCCTTTGTCTCCTGCATTTTCAGGCGGGTTCTTTACCACGAGTGCCACCTAGGAAGTCCAGCACCCTGTATTCACAATACATTTAAATAATAATAATAATAATATTGGGTTGGTCAAGAGGTTACTTTAGGTTTTTCTGTAACATCATATGGAAAAACCCAAATGAACTGTTTGGCTAAACCTCTATAAGATATATTGAAGGTATTTGCTAACCTATTTTCAATATTTCTGTAAGAATTATTATTACATGATAATCTAACAGTTTCCAGTTGTTCACTGGATCACTGATATTACAGGATGACATGTTTTACCTACAAAGAGACAAACTGACACCTCAAACCAAACCCCTGATAATCAGTTGGCACACAAGCTAGCCCCTGAAGCTGAGGCCAGGGGTCATGTTAGCTGGTCATAGAGACGGGAGCTGAAAACCACAACCTAAGCCATGGTCTGGAGCCCCCCTGGAACTCTTCAAGAGAACCATCAATGGCTGTTATGCCTAAGTTCCACTCCACATATTTTGAAACAGCACAATGAGTTAACATGACTTTCAACACCATAATCTACATCAACTGATGAATAACACACAGTTGCTACTTTAAAGGTATTATTAATATTACAAATATTCATAGATGAGTTTTACATACTTCTAGAAGTTAACCTACAAAAGCATTTCTGATAGACTTCTTTGAAAAATAATTTAAAAATTCCACCTTCCTAGTTGCATATCATGGAAGTCACTTAACTAGCTTTTGTGGCTATTTTATATAGGCTCAATACTGTGCTATTCCATATTTATGAAATACAGATGCAAAATAGACCTTTATTGTCATTATCTTTTTGAAAATATCACGTACTTAAATTTTTTTCACCTTAATAGATTTTTATGACTGCTGAAAAATGGTAACTTTGTTTTCTTTTAAAGAAGTTATTTTCTAGGGAGGGGAGTTCAGGATTGGGAACACATGTACACTCGTGGCGGATTCATGTTGATGTATGGCAAAACCAATACAATACTGTAAAGTAATTACCCTCTAATTAAAATAAATAAATTTAAATTAAAAAAAGAAGTTATTTTCTATACACATTCAGAAAAACACATCATTTAGGATCTAAAAAAATAAAAGCTTTAAGAGTTAAAATTATGCTAACCATAATAAGGGGCATGACATTGTTTCCTGTAGAAATGGTCTTTAAGTATTTCCCATGAGAGTGTTAATTATCAAGTGGTGTCTCTTGCAGGATACAATTTATTCAGAGTGTGCCATAACTTTAATTCAATGAAAGTTAAATTGTTTTCCAAGGGGAACAGGTTTTGTTAATGGCAGATGCTTCTCATGACAAAGATTGACAGTTCCAGTGATTAATTTGATGAGATTAAAATAGCAGAAAGATAGGTTTAGCCCCTCCCAAAGGAATTTATGTAGCCCTCATTTGAATAAGGTACCATCTGAATAAATGTTCTGGTCTTCCACTAAGTTTTATTTCTCCAAATATCCTATTAGTTCTCTCACTAATAAATGATAGCCTTGGTAAGTCAATCTCCAGGCCCTGAACAGAAGAAAGACTGATAAAAGGGTCCGAGTTCACACATTTGTGGTGAGGTAAGGAAAATAAACAGCGCAGGAGCAGCCACCCCAGTCCAAGGTCAGGGCGGGCGGCCGGGAGGAGCTGCCCCATGTCCAAGGAGCAGTGGCTGTGCGGGAGCAGGAGGGCCAAGAGGAGCTACTCCACGTTCAAGGTCAGGAGGGGCAGCGGTGAGGAGATACCCCTCGTCCAAGGTAAGGAGCAGCGGCTGCGCTTTGCTAGAGCAGCCGTGAAGAGATACCCCACGTCCAAGGTAAGAGAAACCCAAGTAAGATGGTAGGTGTTGCGAGAGGGCATCAGAGGGCAGACACATGAAACCATACTCACAGAAAACTAGTCAATCTAATCACACTAGGACCACAGCCTTGTCTAACTCAACGAAACTAAGCCATGCCCTGTGGGGCCACCCAAGACGGGTAGGTCATGGTGGAGAGGTCTGACAGTATGTGGTCCACTGGAGAAGGGAATGGCAAACCACGTCAGTATTCTAGATCATTGAAAAAGCAAGAGAGTTCCAGAAAAACATCTATTTCTTCTTTATTGACTATGCCAAAGCCTTTGGACTGTGTGGATCACAATAAACCATGGAAAATTCCGAAAGAGATGGGAATACCAGACCACCTGACCTGCCTCTTGAGAAACCTATATGCAGGTCAGGAAGCAACAGTTAGAACTGGATATAGAACAACAGACTGGTTCCAAATAGGAAAAGGAGTACATCAAGGCTGTATACTGTCACCCTGCTTATTTAACTTAAATGCAGAGTACATCATGAGAAACGCTGGGCTGGAAGAAGCACAAGTTAGAATCAAGATGGCTGGGAGAAATATCAATAACCTCAGATATACAGATGACACCACTCTTATGGCAGAAAGTGAAGAGGAACTAAAAAGCCTCTTGATGAAAGTGAAAGAGGAGAGTGAAAAAGTTGGCTTAAAGCTCAACATTCAGAAAACGAAGATCATGGCACCTAATCTCATCACTTCATGGGAAATAGATGGGGAAAGAGTGGAAATGGTGGCTGACTTAATTTTTTTGGGCTCCAAAATCACTGCAGATGGTGATTGCAGTCATGAAATTAAAAGACGCTTACTCCTTGGAAGGAAAATTATGACCAACCTAGATAGCATATTCAAAAGCAGAGACATTACTTTGCCCACAAAGGTCTGTCTAGTCAAGGCTATGGTTTTTCCAGTGGTCATGTATGGATGTGAGAGTTCGACTGTGAAGAAAGTTGAGCAACAAAGAATTGATACTTTTGAACTGTGGTGTTGGAGAAGACTCTTGAGAGTCCCTTGGACTGCAAGGAGATCCAACCAGTCCATTCTAAAGGAGATCAGCCCTGGGATTTCTTTGGAAGGAATGATGCTAAAGCTGAAACTCCAGTACTTTGGCCATGTCATGCGTAGAGTTGACTCATTGGAAAAGACTCTGATGCTGGGAGGAATTGGGGGCAGGAGGAAAAGGGGACGACAGAGGATGAGATGCCTGGATGGCATCACCGACTCGATGGACATGAGTTTGAATGAACTCAGAGAGTTGGTGATGGACAGGGAGGCCTGGTGTGCTGCAATTCATGGGGTTGCAAAGAGTCAGACACGACTGAGCAACTGAACTGAACTGAACTGAAGGAAAATAAAATGGAATGCTCTAAATCTGGCTTATCCTCAAAAGATTAATAATATAATATTGGTTGAACATGGATCTTCTGGGACAAACAGATTAGAATTTGGCATGTCCTTTGTCATTTTACTGAGACAGGCCAAGGCATCCAAAGGGCTTCCCTGGTGACTCAGAGGGTAAAGAATCTACCTGTAATGCAGGAGACCCAGGTTCGATCCCCAGATCAGGAAGATTGCCTGGAGAAGGGAAGGGCAACCCACTCCAGTATTCTTGCCTGGAGAATTCCATCATGGACTACAGTCCATGGAGTTGCAAAGAGTTGGACATGACTGAGTGACTAACTCTTTCACTTCACTTTCAAGGCATCCAAGCATAGAAATAAAACCTAAAGCAGGTTTTATTGTTAAAAATCTGTCTTAGAATCAGCTGGGAGTGGGTTTGGTAAAGGCTGACTCAGTTGACCATTCAGGCGGAGAGAGGAGCTGGAACCTGCTGCCTAAGATATTGGGTCTCTACCCAGAGCCTTCTCTTATTAAGAGGATCACAGAAGACTGATCTTAAAGACTGACCTCTAGCTTTGAAAATGCAGGTCCACAGAGTAGTCAATCTTTCCTTACACGGATCCGGTCCCAACTGCTGTGATGTATGAAATGTGGAGGATGCTGCTTGCCTTGCATTGGCAATTAGAAATGTATTGTTTATACTCTAAATTGAGGAAGTTGAATATGAAAGATAGTGAAGACCCTTGACTCAGAAGAAGTCGTTTATTCTCAGAGTGTACCTCAATATGGTGGTGCTAGTGGTAAAGAACCCGCCTGCCAATGCAGGAGACACAGGAGACATGGGTTCAACTCCTAGGTTGGGAAGATCCCCTGGAGGAGGGCACCACAGCCTACTCTAGTATTCTTACCTGGGGAATCCCATGGACAGAGGAGCCTACTGGGCTACAGTCCATAGGGTCACGCGATTAAAGTGACTTAGCACGCACCTTAGTATACCTCTGACACTAAGTCTTTTTAGATACAATGTTTGCATCTTAGGACTCCGAGGAAGTCAATAACACCTCCTTTCTGCAAGCTGTGGCAGTGACTTCACAGGGAGGTGATTCAGTCTTCTACATTAGAGCCAAAGCTTTCAGGCAGTTGTACTGGTGGAGACTGGTCGGTACTTTTTCACCCTTCTTTATTCTCGGTTAAATAATTACTGCATATACACATACTCACACGCACACACACACTACATTTAAGGCTACTATTGTCTAATGCTCTTTGCTAGACTTTTAGAGAATTTAATCTGCTCATGAAATAATGGAGTTGAAAACAATCCCTTCATTCTCAGGAGAACTGGTAGGATTAATAGAAACTGCAATTGGTAACTACTTGTAAGGGACAAATATACTTTTAATTTGCAAATGGGAGACAGAGTAACGGTGAACAACATCTGTGGATCCAGACTGCCTGGCGTCAACCTTGACCCTACTCTTTCCTTGCTGGGTGTCCTTGGGAAAATTACTTAATCTCTGGGCTTCAGTATTCTCATCTCTAAAATGGGAACAAAAATCACAGGATAAGGAACTTCCCTGGTGGCCCAGTGATTAAGAACCTGCCAAGGCAGGGGACACAGGTCCTATCCCTGGTCCAGGAAGACCCCACATGGCGTAGAGCAAGCAAGCCTACGCACCACAATTACTGCAGCTGAAGCGCCTAAAGCCTGAGCTCCAGAACAAGAGAAGCCGCCTCAATGAGAAGGCCACGCGCCCGCAACAAAGAGTAGCCCTCACTCGCAGCAACTAGGGAAAGTCCATGTAGCAACGAAGACCCAGCACAGCCCAAAATAAATAATAAATAACTAAATAAACAATCATAGAATAACAGGCTGGTTGGAGGAACTGAGTGACACCATTGCTGACTCTGGACTCTTTCTTAGATCTTGAAGCTGAGCAGGTACACCACTTGCAGGCTTGCTGGGTGCAGCCCAGCAGAGCACACGTGAGGATAAATGCCCCTCACTTAGTCTCGGAGTTGAGCAGACAGACGGAGTGGCAGAAAAGGTGACGGTTCTCACGGGAAAACAAAAGCCTTAGACCTTTAGTGATCTGGTTTTTCAAGGAATAAAAATACCCAGATTTCTAGGTAAAAATCTCCTGTGTGTGTTGGCAACTATTTGTTTGTTCCCGCTTTTGTTTTTCAATATAGTGTGTATCAAGGATCTGAGATGGCCCCCTGAACACATCAATTTGAGACCCCCAGCGTGGACCAGCAAGAGAAGAACTAAGGAAGGAAGGAACCCCAGGAGGCTTGTCAATACAGCCCTAACCTGATAGATGGTTTTTAAACGATTGAGCAATACCAAGATTGTGCCAGTGCGACATTCTACAGCTGGCAATGATAGTATGAGAAGACGTATTTAAGTCTAAGCTCAGCTATAAACTCTTTGAAACTGCCAAAATGAAATAGATAAGGAGTTTGGTATGTCTTTTTCTCCTCCTTCCAGACTATATTTAGAGCCACCAACACTGCCACAGCAAAAATCAACAGCGATAGAGTCCCAGCAGAAGCTTAAATATTAACCTGTAACTTTGCCAAACGAAATCATCAAATCACAGAAGAGAAAAAAACACAACAATGAAACAAAAATTTCATATCTCCTTTTCTGTTGTGGTTGTTTTGAAAGGAAAGCACCATCTGTGGTGTACTTATTATCTTAACAGTAGCAGCAGAATTCCTCTTTGGAGGGAAACGTCTTTGTTTAGGAAAATACCGTGATGGGCCATTTGCATGCAGCAAGCTAGGCTTCTCCGATCAGAATGAGAGAAGGGGGTGGGGGGAAATAGAGGACCCAGGTTCCACAATTTGTAACCAATGAATAAGCCATAAACCCAGATAACTCAGCATAATCAAAACCTAATAGCTAACAGTAACCTTGAGAATCTGACTCAGTGGTTGGCAAATTACAGTCCATGGGCCAAATTCATGCTACAAAGTTCAGAGGAGAGCTGAGATTGCATGGCCTGCAAAAACTGCAGTATTTACTGTACAGTCCTTTGCTAAAAAATTTTGCCAACTCTCATCTAAAGATAAATTTCAAGGACTTTCCAACCTAGGGAATTGGGGGAGGGGTCGTTAAGCTAGTTGCGAATATTTCCAAATGAAGTCTGGATTACACTTATTTTCATATATACAAATGCAGACCATTTGAATCAGTATTTTCATCAGTGTTTCAGCCCTGGAAAAGCCTTAATGGTATGTTTTGGGTCTGGGCTTCCTGTGAAAGTGCTGGGCTAACTCACAATCCATTGAGTTACTACATCTCTTTTGTTTTTATCTCTGACTATATTAAAAATTGTTGTTTTGTTGCTTAGTCACTAAGTTATGTCTGACTCTTTCCAACTCTGTGGACTGTAGCCCACCAGGCTCCTCTGTCCATGGGATTCACCAAGTAAGAATACTGGCTGCTGCTGCTGCTGCTGCTGCTAAGTCGCTTCAGTCGAGTCCGACTCTTAGCGACCCCATGGACTGCAGCTTACAAGGCTCCTCTGTCCATGGGATTTTCCAGGCAAGAGTACTGGAGTGGGTTGCTATTTCCTTCTCCTGGGGATCTTCCCGACCCAGGGATCAAATCCAAGTCTCCTGCATTGGCAGGCAAATTTTTTACCACTGAGCCACCAGGGGAGCCCTCCTGTTACTATACAGAACAAATTAATAAATGATCATGAAATTTTAGTAAATATTGATTCAGTTCAGTCAGTTCAGTCGCTCAGTCGTTTCTGACTCTTTGTGACCCCATGAACTGCAGCACGCCAGGCCTCCTTGTCCATAACCAACTCCCGAGTCCACCCAAACCCATGTCTATCGAGTCGGTGATGCCATCCAACCATCTCATCCTCTGTTGTCCCCTTCTTCTCCTGCCCTCAGTCTTTAAATTGGCATTATTCATAAGCTTGCTATTATTTTTATGATTAGAATAAAAATTTATTAAAGCAAGAAAATGGAAACAAATATATTTACAATGTATCTTTAAATAAGAAGCTTTAAGATTATAATTAAAATATGTGGGAACTGGTTCTATAATGTTAAATCTGTTTTCTCCATAATATAGACATGAATAAATTCCTAAAATAATAATGCTTGCAACATGAACAGATGGTATCAGTGCTATAAATATTAGCAAAACTACCACAAAATAAATATGTTTGAAGAAGTATTAACCCAACCATATACCATTCTCACAATTTGTTATGGCTTAACAATGGATACCTAATAATACTACTAACAATATCATTATTGTGTTAGTAACACAGGGCTTCCCAGTTGGTGCTAGTGGTAAAGAATCTGCCTGCAATGCAGGAGACACAGGTTTGATCCCTGGGTCAGGAAGATCCCCTGGAGAAGGAAATAGCAACCCAGTCCAGTATTCTTGCCTGGAGAATTCCATGGACAGAGGAGTCTGACGGGCTACCGTCCATAGGGTCACAAACAGTCAGACACGACTGAGAGACAGTACACATAATTACAGATAACACTTAAATTGTGTATAATTCTGTACCAAGGACTGTTCTGTACATTTACCTAATCAACTAACTATTCCACACTATAATCTATGAGATTGGTACTATTAGTGCCCTCATTTTGGAAATGAGAAACGGAGCCCAGAGGGGTTGAGCAATTTGCCCAAGAACATTTATTTTCATCAAGATGACTAATTTAGCTATTCCTATCCATTTATCATTCAACTGAAGAGAGGTACTTCATTTTCAAGTTTAATCATGTTTTTAATTTTATTTTTTTTAATTTATAGTTTGCTTTTAATTGTAGGATAATTACTTTATAATAGTGTGATGGTTTTTGCCATACATCAATGTGATCAGCTGCAAAAATGGGCTGAATTCTTCACCCTCCCCTGAATCAAAGGTCTTCAGCATGTCATTTGACTTGTCTTCTCACTGTGAGCTAAGGGGGAGAGGGCAGAGGCTTGTCAGGCACGTGTTCAATTGGGTTTGCCCTCTCAAGCTCTCCACTGCCCCGAGAGCACGCCTGGGCTAGCCTGCTGGAGGAGGGACACGTGGCACATAGCCAAGTTGCCCAACTTAAAGTAGCCTGTTTCCAGACAAGTGATCAAGTCCTACCAACATCGACAAAGCCACCTAGCCCAGCTCCATATGACTTTGGATGCACAAGCATTACACATTCAATTGTTCTATCCTACTTCAGCAGTCATTGTTGCCTACCTGGTATCATTAAGGAATAGATAAGCCATACAAATCAGTATTTACTCAGTGAGAACACAGGAAATATGTACCTTAGGGCTTTCTTGCTGGCTCAGTGGTAAAGAATTCACCTGCTGATGCAGGAGACATGGGTTCGATCCCCGGTCCAGGAAGATCCCACATGCCTCGGAGCAATGAAGTCCATGCACCGCAATGGAGCCAGTGTTGTGGTGTTGAGCCAGTGTTTTAGAGGCCAGGACCGCAACTACTGAAGCCCGAGCACCCTAGAGCCCATGCTCCTCAAGAGTAACCACCGAAGTGAGAAGCCCAAACACCGCAACCAGAGAGTAGTCCCCACTCAACGCAACTAGAGGAAAACCCACACGGCAATGAAGATCAGGCACAGTCAAAAAGAAATACACAAGATTATTTTTAAAATGTACCTTTTACAGCTACTCTTTATCTACATCTAACTACGGGTGAAAACAAATATAAATGGAAAATAGTAATAACTGATATATGCTATCACCTTGGCAGAAGTGTCACATGTCTTAGGATATAATTGTTAAGGGGGAAAAAATAGAATAAAAGAGTTAAAAAAAAAAAGAACAAGAATACATAGGAATACTTAAAATGAATCTCTTCTTCTCTTCACCCAAGGTACACACACCTTCCCCAGCCACTGAATGATTGAAAAAACATTTGTACATGCCTCTACAAGCTTTTTCTACTTTCTTTCCTTTAAGCTCCACTTTAAGTTAGACCCTCCCATAAAACTTTTTGTGTGTGTTGGCATTGTGTATTTTTCCTAATAAAAATGCTCAGTCAAAAACCACTTGCATAAATAAAAACCAAACCACACCAATAATCAAAAGTATCCATTCATCCAACCTACAAAATACAAGCTTCCATAGAAAAATGAACTAGAAGTAGGTTCTGAAATACTCCTAAAATGTCATATCTGTTGAAAAATATTAACCTATATTGAGCTTTATGATTTTTAGAGCCCACCCACATATATTTCATTTGATTCAACAGTGCAGTTAAAAATGCTTTGAGAAGAACAGCATGATCCCATGTCAGAGATGATGATTTTAAGACTCTGAGGGCTTAGGTCCTCATAAGCAATGGATTAAGATGTTTTCATGTATATTTGTGTGATATATTGTGTACATACTGCTGCTACTGAGCAATATTTATTAATAACAACAATGTTGAAAGTATGAGCCAAAGGTAAGGGGTTTCCCCCGCACTCAGAATATCAAATAAATCATCTCACTGGAATAAAAGAGGTCAGTAGTAAAAAATTACCAACACTAACAAAAAGGAAAAAAGGAAAAAGAATCATCATCAACATGAATGTGTGGAATACGAGGAAGCTCACGTGGTGCTGAAATGAAAACCCAAGGATTGTTTTCCTTTGATTTTATTTTATTAGCCAGAAACACACTGGCCATGAGTCCCCAGATTCTGGTTGCAAATTGTTTGATAATTCCAAAGGTTACACAAAAGGGCATACACAGACCACTGAAGAGAAAGGTCAGGAAAGTCAGAAAAGAGGCAACAGCCACACTTCGTGGGACGAAGAGTGACCAGCGAGAGGAGAATGTCAACCTATGGCTAAACGTCCTTACCCGGATGAAGGCAACACCGTGAAGCTCAGTCCTGCTGTGGATTTAGTTATATAATTAGCACTGAATTATTTTCATGTTATATTATGAATTTTACAGGCAAAAATAAATTGTTTTACTTTCCAGGTTGTTGGTTGAGAGTATGACACTAGGAAATGGGAATAATTATATTATTTAAAATTGATCAAAATGTGTGTATATATATATATATATACATACACATATATGAAAAATGAAAGGGTTAGTCAGTCATGTCCGACTCTGTACAAGTGCTAAACTTTCTGTCCTAGATATTACATAATAAATTTGAAATTTTAAATACTGTGAACACACATGGTAACAAGTTTCCATTATTCTGCACTTAATAATGTCTAAATCCATTGTTAACTGGATAAATAAATGCATGAAATTTAGGCATTATATTATGGCCAGTCACTGTTCTTAACCTAGAGATACAATTATGAGCAAAAATGATATAATTGGTAGTCTTAAGGCATGACGGTCTAGCAGAGGAAACAGTTACACTATTGATCATATCGTTACAAAATAAGACAAATTCTTACAAGAAAAGCAGTTATTTCTGTGAGAACACATAATAAACAAGTCTGACCTCGCCTGAATGGGTAAGGAAAAAACATTGACCTCCGAGCTAAGTGAGTTAGCTAGGCTTAGAGCAGGATAAGGGCTTTCCTGGTGGCTCAGTGGGAAAAAATCTGCCTGCATTCAGGAGACTTGGGTTCAATCCCTGGGTGGGGAAGATCCCCTGGAGAAGGAAATAGCAACCCACTCCAGTATTCTTGTCTGGGAAATCCCATGGACAGAGGAGCCTTAAGGGCTACAGTCCATGGGGTTGCAAGAGTTGGCTATGACTTAATGACAAAGACATAACAACAACAGAGCAGGATAAAGAATATTCCTGGAGGGACTTCCCTGGTGGTCCAGTGGTTAAGACCTCACCTTCCAATGCAGGGAATGAAAGTTCAATCCCTGGTTGGGGAGCTGAGATCACACATGCCTCGTGGCCAGAAAACCAAAACATAAAACAGCAGTAATAATGGAAAAAATTCAATGATGACTTTAAAAATGGACATTAAAAGTAAAAAATTAAAAAGTACATTTCTGGTAAGGGCGACATCATGTGCAAAGGGCCTGTGGCAGGAGCAGACAGATTTTAGAGGACAAAAAGGAAACTGAAATTGGAACGCAGAGTGTGAAAGAGACCGCAGTAAAGATCTGGGGTCTGGGTGTTAAACATGTGCCAAACTGGGAGGTCACATGAAGAGTTTGGGGCTTTCCCTAAAAACAATGGAACAGCAATAAACGTTCCATTGCAGGGGCATATCAAAGGCAGGTAGGCATTTGGAAAGACCACTCTGGCAAAACTGTAAAGAATGGAGAAGAGAGCCAGTTTGGATTCAAGGATGCTGGCTGTTCACTTCAGTACCAGGCGCAGATGTCGGCAGCGGAGACAGAGAGAAAAGGGCAGTTTGGGGAAATATTTAGGAGGTCAAATGGTCAGGACCCTGTGACTGTACATGGCGGCTAAGGGAGAAAGAATGTCAAGCACAACATGTAGGTTTTTTTGCTTATGGAACTGGATGACATTTGGTGTGTGTTCACTGCTGTTTTTGAAAGGTCAAATACTGTAGTTCTTGGGCAAAATAAAGCTTCTGTGTATAACACAAGTTTGCATGGTGCTTTCTGTCCTTTTATAGGATATTATTTCAAGTATTTAGAGAGTAACTTTCCACAGTGTTGTACTGAAATCAGTTACCTTAGGTACTAAGGACTTGTTGGTAGGTATGTCACAGTGTGTGTTTTCAAGAGTTTCACTTTCATATTAGTAGAGCGGATCAATATTACATTAGCAATCACAAAACAGAGCTTCCTGTGTTGTGCTGAAGGCCTGAGAGGCAGAGTCTAGAAGCGGGCATGTCATTTGCAGTTGTTCAGTCATTTGCAACCCCGTTGCTGTTGCTATTTAGTCTAAGTTGTGTCTGACACTTTGCAACCCCATGGACTGCAGCATGCCAGGCTTCCCTGTCCTTCACTATCTCCCAGAGCTTGCTCAAACCCATGCCCATTGAGTCGGTGATGCCATCCAACCATCTCATCCTCTTTGGCCCCTTCTCTCTTGCCTTCAATCTTTGCAGCCCCATGGACTGCAGGAATAGCCAATCCTGCCTCAAAGAAGGGGATAAGCTTTTTAAATGTTATACTATTTAACTAGGTTTTGAAAGCTGAGTCAGAGTTTGTGAAAGTGAAGAAGAAAGATAAAAACAGCCGATTTGGAAGGAAAAGAACTGTATTTTAGAAATTATAAGAAGCTCTTTGAGGTAGGGGTCCTGGATGAGAGTGGCTGGAAGCTAAGCTCTGTGTGGAGAAGTGAAGCTGGAAGACAGAAAATCATATTGGCCACGCCGTGGGATTGTGACTTTCTATTAAGCAAAGATGAGCTCCAGAGATGTCCAAGAAAACAGATGATGTCCTGAGAATGTGTTTTCAAAAGATAACTGACCGTGTGATCCAGCAACCATGTTCCTTGCTATCTTACCCAGATGAGCTGAAATTTGCATCCTCGAAGAGACCTGCCTAGGATGTTTATAGAGACTTTATTTGTAATTCCCAAATATTGGGAGCAACCAAGGTGGCTTTCGATAGGTGGATGTATAAGCAAACTGTGGTAAATCCATATGTCAACTATACATGGGCGCTTGCCAAGGGCATTTGCCATCTGCCTCTGCAGAGGCTGAATCCTGAGATGCTGCAGCTCTGACCTTCAACTTGTCCTGAAGGGAGTTCAGTGTGGAGAATGAGGCTCTTTGTGCTCCAGGAAAACTGGTGGAATAGGTCTTTAGATAGTTACATATTTCCAGGAACTGATTTCATGAGCCCAATCCTTGCATTTTCTCATATTTAGAAGAACACTAAATGCCTTCATGGTGACATCAGCTCCTCGAAACTAGCAGAAAACCTTTTTGTAAGATAAGTGCTTGATTGCATGAACTCCCTCTTCATCCAAATCACATATAAATATGTCCTTCCCCGCTGCCTCTTTGGAGCAGTTCCTCAGAACTGTCTGAGATGCTGTCTCCTGGGCAGCAGTCCTCATTTTGCCCCCAAGTAAAACTGTGAAGAAGGCTGAGTACCGAAGAATTGATGCTTTTGAACTGTGGTGTTGGAGAAGACTCTTGAGCATCCCTTGGACTGCAGGGAGATTCAACCAGTCCATTCTAAAGGAGATCAGTACTGGGTGTTCTTTGGAAGGAATGATGCTAAAGCTGAAACTCCAGTACTTTGGCCACCTCATGCGAAGAGCTGACTCATTGGAAAAGACTCTGATGCTGGGAGGGATTGGGGGCAGGAGGAGATGGGGACAACAGAGGATGAGATGGCTGGATGGCATCACCAACTCGGTGGATGTGAGTCTGAGTGAACTCTGGGAGATGGTGATGGACAGGGAAGCCTGGCGTGCTGCGGTTCATAGGGTCGCAAAGAGTTGGACATGACTGAGCAAATGAACTGAACTGAAAACTTAACTTACAACTTTCATGTGGTACATCTTTTTTAGTCAACACACACAATGGAATCAGATATTATTCAGCAATAAAAAGAAATGATCAAGTCATGGGGTATCTTAAATGCCTATTAGTAAATGAAAGAAGGCAATCTGCAAAGGATGCTTGGTGTATGATTCCAACTCAATGACATTCCTGAAGAGGCAAAGTTATGGAGAGAGTAAAAAGATCACTGGCAGTGAAATTATCGATATGATAATGATACATTATCTAGATGACATTGTATATGTCCTATATTTACCAATATCCATAGAATGTACAACACAAAGAGTAAACTCCAATGTAAACTATGGGCTTTAGCTCATAGTGCTTACACGCTTGCATGCTCAGTTGTTCAGTTGTGTCCAACTCTTTTGCGGCCGCATTGAGTGTAACCCACCAGGCTCCTCTGTCCACGGGATTTCCCAGGCAAGAATGCCGGAGCAGGTTGCCATTTCCTCGTCCAGGGGATCTTCCCAACCCAGGAATCAAACCCACCTCTCCTGTGTTTCCTGCATTGACAGGCAGATTCTTTACCACTGAGTCACCTGGGAAGCCCTTAGTTTATAGTAGTATACCAATATCAGTTCATCAATTATAAAATATGTACCATAGTAATCTTAGATGCCAATAATAAGGGAAACTTTTTAGGGGTGGGGGTAACTTGGAACTCTACTTTCTGCTTACTTTTTCTATAAACCTAAAACTCCTTAAAAAGAAAGATAACTCAGAATGGAGGAGGATTTTAGTCCAGGGGCAGAGATTTACAGGTTCTAAATAGGTTCTCCCTTTAATGTCTTAATAAATTCCACATTAGGAATCGCTTACAATTATGCATTGAAGATGCTATATTAACAGTTCTCAAGGACAGTGGTTGAATATCCAGATTGAAGAAGCAAAAATGGAATCTCTAGATCAGTGATGGGCAAACCGCAGTCCCCAGGCAAAGTTTTGTTAGCACACAGCCAAGTCCACTAATTTGCTTATTGCTTTGACTATTTTTGAGCTACAATAGTAGCTGATTTGTAGCAAATGAGACAGTATGACCCACAAACCTAAGACATTCATCTGGCCCTTTACAGAATACGTTTGCCAGCTCCTGTGTTAGATTCTTATTGGGACTGGCTGAATATGTATGGCCTTCATGGGATTCCCTCATTTCAGAAGAAATCATATTGAGATACAAGAACCTTCTCAGAAAAAGAAAAAATCCATTTGCTGACAGATTCCTCTGAGAATATCTGAGATTTGGAGATATGATTCTGGAGAAAGTTTTCCAGCCAACAAACTTATGGCTACCAAAGGGGAAGGTGAGGAGGGATAAATTAGGAGTCTGGGATTGGCAGATACAAGCTACTATATACAAAAGAGACAAACAACAAGGTCCTACTCTATACTATGGCTCAGGGAACCATACTTCATATCCGATAGGTAATGGAAAGGAATATGGGAAGAAAAGAGAGATCAGTTTTTCTATAAGGTCGTAACCATAGCTCAGGGAACAACACTTCATATCCGATAGGAATGGAAAGGAATATGAAAAGAAAAGAGAAATCAGTTTTCTCTAAGGTCGTAACCATAGCTCAGTGGTAAAGAATCTGCCTGCTAGTGCAGGAGATACAATTTCAATCCCTGTTGGGAAGATCCCCTGGAGGAGGAAATGGCAATCCACTCCAGTATTCTTGCCTGGGAAATCCCATGGACCGAGGAGCCTACTGGGCTACAGTTGATGGGGTCACAAAGAGTCAATACATATATCACAGAATCACTTTGCTGTACATTAGAAACTAGCACAACATTGTAAATCAACTATACTTTATTTTTAAAAAGTCTCATTTTGAGGCTGAATGCTATGGTCATTCCACCTTAGAGATGAGTCATGTGTCTCTTAGGCTGTTTGCATCCCTGAGCTGCAGGGCTTTAAGAACCCAGGTCATGGCTTAGGCTCCCAGCAGGCAGGGGCTGGTCCAGAATGTTGCTTTCTGAAGAATCAGCATCTCAGGGCAGACGGCTGGTGAAATGGCAGGTGACTCAAGGGCCATCCAAATACTCTGCCTCCTCCTGCCTCAAGGTAACTATGGATCAGGTAAAACAAAGTATCCAGAAGAACCTTCTTTGTTGTCAAGAGTTCTGCCCAGAGGGTATATTTTTCCCTGCTGCCTTCTCTGTTTCAATGATTTTAATGCTTTTATACCATATAATTGGGGCAACCCACTCCAGTATTCTTGCCTGGAGAATCCCATGGACAGAGGAGCCTGGTGGGCTGCAGTCCATGGGGTCGAAAGAGTCAGACACGACTTAGCGACTCAACCACCACCAACAACCAGGTGGAGCTAGTGGTAAAGGACTTGCTTCCCAATGCAGGAGACATCAGAGACACAGGTTCGATCCCTGGGCTGGGAAGATCCCCTAGAGGAGGGAATGGCAAACCACCCCAGTATGCTTGCCTCGAGAACCACATGAACTGTATAAAAAAGACAAAAAGATAAAACTCCACACTACCCATCCTCTTAACCCTCATATATTTCCTTCTAGCTAGCTTTTTTAATGTCTATTGCCTCTTAAAATTTACCTTAAATAGGAAGAATCAAAATGGTTAGATAAAAATAAATACATGAAGTCTTCAACTTTCAAGGAATTCAGACAAACTTGACCAATCGAATCTTAAACTGGGGAGAGAACTGAAGACTGTGATGAGTTGCTCTCATGCGCACGGGAGCTGTTAAATCTTAACAGGTGATAGACAAGTAGGCAAACTAGTCATATGGTTTAGTCACAGTTCACGACTGGAAGGCGAGTCTGAGCGGCACCATCACGAGGTGATTAAATCGTGTGTGCTTCCTCCAACTCCAATTTGCAAATGAGAGTTTAGGTCCATCATCTTTAGGCTTTGGTGGTGATAAGAGTGTATGTTTATACAACACTCCACAGAATTTTCAAGAATCCCTTCTATAGTTTTAAAGTGGGAGTTGTTTAATTCGTGGAGAAATACCTAATTTTAAACATAGGATGCCTGATTTTAAACATAAAATTATGCATGAACTTGCAATGCATGAGAATTACAAGAGCAGAGTAGTTCTTACCAATTGTATATAAAAACATATGCAATTAAAAGAGAGACACTGTTTTAGTATGAAGTCACAGCAGGCTTATTTTTCAGAGAAGAAAGCTTTCGCTTCAGGCTGTGTTCTCTTCTTTGGAGAGGATAAAAAATGATAAAAACCACCCCTCCTTCAAGGAAACACTTCTTCCAGAACAATCTCTTCTCATGAACTTAGATATAAGATAAAAACTGATTCAGATGAACTCATGCCACATAAAACCCTTTCTTTGTGTTTTAATCCTTTTAATTTTATAAAAGGCAGTGTTTTTCTGGTTTATAGAGGTGTATGAAAATTAAAATCATTTGTATGTCAGAACCCATGTTTAATTACTGTGGTCTTCTGCATGAGATTAATTGATTTATTGGTAGGATAGCTATCCTGGGCACTAGAAACATTCTTTAGAATAATTTGAGAAAAGAAGCAAATATCACTAAAATCTACATATTTTAATAGACTTGGCATTATGCTATGCTAAGCTTTTCTTTTCTGTTAAAAATTATTAAAAATCAAGTTAGTATGTAAAACAGTCAGAATACATAAATGTTACTTGAATTCAGTGTTGCAAAAAGTTGAGTTTACTTTAAATGCAACAAAAAGATATTTACTAAAATGACTTTTCAAATAACCCTGAATTCTGATGTTTAATTGAAAGATTTTTAGTGGTTGTTAATCCCCGAGGACTACTATATGACGTCATGTATAGATCCAGTAGTCATGTATGGATGCGAGGGTTGGACCAAAAGAAAGCTGGGTGCTGAAGAATTGATGCTTTTGAACTGTGGCTCAAGAACACTCTTGAGAGTCCCTTAGACTGCAAGGAGATCCAACCAGTCCATCCTAAAGGAGATCAGTCCTGAATATTCATTGGAAGGACTGATGTTGAAGCTGAAACGCCAGTACTTTGGCCACCTGATGCGAAGAGGTGACTCATTTGAAAAGACCCTGATGCTGGGAAAGATTGAATGGGACAACAGAGGATGAGATGGTTGGATGCATCACTGACTCAATGGACATGAGTTTGAGTAAACGGGGAGTTGTTGATGGACAGGGAGACCTGGCGTGCTGCAGTCCATGGGGTCGCCAAGAGTCAGATACGACTGAACGACTAAGCACAGCACATTCTAATATTTACACATATTTTTGTTCTTAAATCTAAACTATGAAAAGGAAACCAAATCCAGTGTTCAATACTAATTTCTTAGGGTTTGATCTAAACTGACTCTCTGATCACAGTCTGAACATCTTGGTTGGGCTCTTCTGTGGTATCTAGAAAATCTGTTTGTCTTATTTTAAAATCATCAAATGGAACTTATAACAAAATCCCATTGGCCTTGGTTTTTTTTTTTTTTTTTTTTTTTACAAAACAGAGTTCTCTTTGTCATATTTTCAGTTGCCTTCTTTTTCATTTTTGGTGGGGTGGACATTTGAGAAGCAAAATTGAAACAGATAAAAATTTTTTAAAATTCAGACATGCACTTATTAAGAAGGAAATTTACACTAAAATAAAAACTGAGAATATGCAACAGCTCAGTTTAAATGTACCTGGTAGTCACTAGATCATTTAGAAACAGGTGGTTATTCAGGTCTGAGTCCAGCCTGAAGTGATGCCTTTGACCTAGCCATTCCCTTCTCCAGGGGATCTTCCTGACCCAGGAATCAAACCCAGGTCTTCCACATTGCAGGCAGATTCTTCACCTTCTGAACCACCAGGAATCCCCAAACAAATAACAGCACAACCTAATCTCAAGATGGCCACAGAAGATGCCCTTGGCTTATCTGCACCCTGACTCAAGATAAAGGTCACCCTCTAGTGGGGTTGACACGTATTTCAATCTCAGTCCCCATTGTTGGAGGAGAAGTGTCACTCACCATGCGTTTAAGTTGCAAACTGATTCCATTTGAAAATCAAGTGCAAGCCCAGATTCAGACATTTTTATTTGTGTGTCAAGGATGAAGAGGTGAAGATTATTGTACTTTGCCCAAAGAAACTGGCCTCCTTCTGAGATTAACAAACTGAAACTCTCACTAAGCCTATTAATGCCATGTTAAACTCACCTGTGAATATGTCTTAACATGGCTTACAGTGACGATGGAAAAACAGTCTTGTCCTTACTTTTAAAATGAGGAATTAAAAAAAAAAAAAAACCCTTCATTTCCCTTCAGTACCACAATTTTGCAATATCTGGATGCCTTCTCTAACTATCACATCTAACTTGTAACATGACTGCTTACATTATCAGCAACCAGTGGGTTCACTGGGACATTAGCAATGAGAAAACAGGAACAGTTTGAAAAAATTAAATATAGACTCAATGACATTCTTCACTATACATCAACACTTTCCCAGGGCCAAGTGCTTCTGTGTGCATTCACTTAGTTTTAGAACTATAATCCAAAATAACAGGAAGGATAACTATGAGGCATGAATTATTATTTTTATATCACAGGCAAGAAAACTTGGATCAGCACTCCTCAAACTTCAGCATGCATCAGAATCATCCAGCAAGGAGTTTATACATCATCTGGGGACAGATTAGGAGAGATTCTGCATTTCTAAGAAGTTCCCAGGTGATACTGAAGCTTCTTGCCTGAGGACCACTCTGAAAATCACTGTGTTAAAAGGTGTATGTGGCTTTTGCAGTGGAAATTCCTTTAGCCTAGCTAAGGTGAATGCACAGTAGGAGCTTAATGTATTTCAGCTTTCTGCCCTTGCAGAGCATAAAGACACAGTAACTATAGACATAGTAACCATAAAGACAGTTACTAAATCATTTCAGGGGCCTTGAACACTTTCCCCCACTCTTGGATCTACTTGTAGAACTTTCTAGTTCTTTATGTGACTGGCAAAATGTCAGGAAAGTGAGCAAAAGAATGTAATGCACTACAGGAACACAAATATTGGACCCTGAGTGTAGATCAATGGTTTTCAGAATTCAGTGTTCACCCTTATCTGGGTCCCATGGATTGGGGTCCAGCAGTTTTGGGTTGGGATAGGGTATCTGCTTTAAGAACCCAGATAGTTCTGATGCAGACAGTATTCCAACATGCTTTGAGAAACTCTGGCTTCTGGTTTAAGAGATGTCTGGTTGCTTTCTGATATGAGAAAAACAGTAACAATAACAATAACCACAAATATGCCTTTTCTGCAAGGACAGAGATTTTGAGCCACATCTCAGTTCAAGCTGCCTGACCATAAGTTACCCAGACCCTGTGACTGCTTTAGGACTCGAGTGTGAAACAGATCTATATGCAAAACTCTGCAGATCTGTGCAGGGCATTGGTCATTTGACTCCTCCAGACCTGGGGAGAATCAACAGGGACAAGAGGCAGGGACCCACCTGCCTCCCCTCCTCTACTTCCCATCCCAGCCTGCGAGCCACTAGGGTACCACATAGGATCCAAAGTGGCCAGTGAGATGTTCCAGGTGGGAATCTGAATCTACAGGGGATGAGGCAGGTACTCAATGTATTAGGGAGTCTGGTGAAGTGGGGATTGTGGGGGCCGCTAAGGACCATAAGGACCTCATAGGGTGGTGGAAATGTTACCAGTTATACATCCTATGCAGATGGCTTTGGCCTGGACTGAGCTACTCTCGGTTCCAATCAGAGACTGGTTATCCAACATCTTCAGAGATTCTCTGGGTGCCCACTCCCACTGCACTGCTGACTGTTGTTAAGTCACGTGTTAGTCATAAGTCTTGTCTGTCTTTTTGCGACCCCATGGACTGTAGCCCACCATGCTCCTCTGTCTATGGGATTTCCCAGGCGAGAATAGTGAAGTGGGTTACCATTTCCTCCTCCAGGGCATCTTCCTAACCCAGATATCGACTCCATGTCTCCTGCTGGGCAGGCAGATTCTCTACCATCTGAGCCCCCAGGGAAGCATACATTTCTAAATTCTGCACCTCTGACCTCTACATTTGAAAGGCAGGTCCACATCACCTATTTCAATTTTACATAGGCTCTTTCTACCCATGTTATTTTGGGGGAAATAATCTTTGGGGTCTCGACTGTGAAGTTAAGAGGAAGGACCCAATGATCTCTAAAGCACTTCCCAGTCCTCATGATTTTACCCGTTAAGACTTAGAATAGATGCCCTTGAGAGGGAGCTACTCTAATAGAGGATAGAGGACCAGATTTATCACCTGGCTCTTTTCTACAGAAGTAGAAATGGAGTTCAGATAAATGAGAGGATCAGTCTGGAATCTTCAGAGGCCGCTCCCATTTCTTCTTACAAGTTAAGTTTAGTGGCAGCTAAATAACCTCATAAACTATGAAGAAGAAACAGGATTTCCCAGCTGTCAGGGAAATCTTACATCTTTTTATCTAATACCAACCCCTGAGCCTACCAGAAATAGGGGCAATTCTGATGGTTCATTTCGTACAGACTACAGCATCAGCGACTAAAGGAAAATCTACTTTTTTAGTTAAAGTAAGTAAACAAAATGCCCTTAGATGAAACTACTTTTGACAGAGATACATCTGAGTGAAATATGAACCAGCATCTCAGAATGAAAGGCAAAACCCTTCCAACTATATTGGAACCATGTAGCTCCTGGAGTCTCAGAAATAGAATGTATCTATTTGGAGTTTACTGAATGTTCAGTACTTCTTGTCTAGCATGTACCCTATAGTAAAACAGCCTTTGTTTATAAAGACCTAGGTAGTCAGGTGACTTCATGTTTATCCTATCAAGACCTCTTGTCAAATGTTGCCTATTCATATAATTTTCAGAGTCACAAAGACTGTCACAGGGAGAATTAATGTGGTAACAAAATCTGTAAAAATATGCAAAAGTGCACTTTTACTATGGCCTTCCAAGAGTTCTTGCGGGCTCCTGAGTTCCTTTTTGGAACAAAGCCGAGGATGCATGGATGGATGGGTGTATGAATGGATAGAAGGAAAGAAGGAAAGAAGGAAGGAAGAAAGGGAGGAAGGAAGGAAGTAGACATAGGCTGGCTGATGGCACTTGTAAGGTAGGAAGGATTGATTAGCTTCTGGACTCCAGAAACTATATAGGGAAAAATAAATATTACATGGTACCTGCCCCAGGTCTCAACATAGCAAGTGTTCAATAAACACTAATACTTGTTGAATAAATGAAAAATAAAAATAATAAAATTGCCTTCCAATGATTCAGGTGCTCAAAGCACTCACTCGGTTCCCTTGATTCAGTTCAGTTTAGTTCAGTCACTCAGTCACGTCCAACTCTTTGTGACCCCATGAATCGCAGCACACCAGGCCTCTCTGTCCATCACCAACTCCCGGAGTCCGCCCAAACCCATGTCCATCGAGTCGATGATGCCATCCAGCCGTCTCATCCTCTGTCGTCCACTTCTCCTCCTGCCCCCAATCCCTCTCAGCATCAGGGTCTTTTCCAATGAGTCAACCCTTAATTAAAAGCCATCAAGATATGGAAGCAACCAAAGTGCCCATCAACAGACCAATGGATAAAGAAGATGTGGTATGTAGACCTGATGGAGTACTCCTAAACCATGAAAAGAATGAAATTCTGCCATTTGAAGCAACATGGATGGACCTCGAGAGTGCTGTGAAATGTCAGACAGAGAAAGACAAGTACTCTGTGTTACCACTTGTACGTGGAATTCAGAAAATAAACAGATGAACATAACAAAAAAATATGGGCCTCCCTGGTGGCTCAGTGGTAAAGAATCCACCTGCCAATGGAGGAGACGTGGGTTCCATCTTTGGATCGGGAAGACCCCCTGGAGGAGGAAATGGCAACCCACTCCAGTATTCTTGCCTGGGAAGTCCCATGGGCGGAGGAGCCTGGCGGGCTGCAGTCCGTGGGGTCACAAAAGAGCCGGACACGGCTGAGCGACTGAGCACGCACGCAACGGGAGCTGAGCCCCAGGCCGCTTAGCGCTTCTCCGTCCGTCCCACAGACTCCCGCTGCAGGGTTTTTCGTGTGCTCTTTTTTCGACCAGGAATGCTCTTCCCTTCATATCCACAAGACCCCATTTCTTCCTTAGTCTCTTCATCTCTCTGCCTAAACACCCCCTGATTAGAGACACCCTCAGAACCAGCTCTTATAAAGCAGACCCCTTTCCTCACGCTGGACATGCCCTTTCTTGCTCACATTGCTCTGTCTTTCTCTTGCCAATACCCACTGCGCTTTTTGTTTGTTTATTAACTGTCTCCTTCCACTAAAATGTAAACTCCAAGAGAGCAGTGACTTGGACGTATTCACTGGAATCCCAGGCACCAAGAACAGTCCATTAGCATAAAACAAGCGTTCAAGGAGGATTTTGAGAATAAATTAAAAAGTGTTTTTTTTTTTTTAATTTCAAAGTCAGCATGCTTGAGACTTTGTATAATGAATTACCATCTTGAAAGATTAAAAAAAAAAAGAGTATTCACTGAAACCCCTTATTAAGAATTCAGATCTTAGATAAAGTTCTAATACGGCAATCTTACTTTTCAGATCAAAATATAAATTAGGTACATTCCTTTTCCAGTGCTATTTATTAAGAAAAGTTAGAAAGACAAAGGCCTTAAATTAGGGACATTCATTATATGAAAACAAAATGATGCTGTGTGATTCTGTATCCAATATACACTAACAATAATTTTTGACTCAAATAATACACTTTGTGAATCTTCAAATAAATCATAGATCATGTAGGGGAAACCATAAAACAACCTCCCCGCTGTAATTTACATAATGCTTAAAAATGAGGAAACATAAGATAAAGACACATGGAGAGATATTTTCACCAGTTGAAAAACTCTAAGAAAACTTTATACCATAATGTCAGTTGTCCTGTGGAGTATTTGAAAGTCCAGAATGGCTAGTGTCTGTCACTTGGCCAGCCCAGGGAGAGATTAAAGCGTGGAACCCATCTGACCGTAAGTTCCCTCCATCAAGAGTCCTTCTAGCTTCAGGGCCCGGCAGGAAGGCCACTGAAAGACACATGCTCACTTAGGCGTCTTGGATAAGTTCACAGCCATGAAAAAGCCCTCTATTCCTCACTGACAGCAAAGGGATGAGTAAATACTCAGTTCACAATCCAAAGGCTTAAAATCACAATGAAAGGCTCCCATCTCTGGGGAAATAAGCTAACAAGAGAGTCCCAGAGGGAGAAACTGGCAAGAAGCCAGAACTGGGGAGAAACTAGCTAAGTCCAGTCCTTTTACATCTGCTGGTTTCAGTTGACATTTTGAGCACGAACAGGATGTACTGATGATCCATGTGAGACAAAGCATCAGGTGCTGTACTGTACCGTAGGTTGCTGCATAGTAGGAAGGCTCAAATAAAGTTGATGAAGCTCAAAACCCTGACGGCAGGGTCATTTTGTCTAATTCCTAATTGTACTCTTTGACATGTTTGGAAAGGATTTATAGAGCTATGTGCTTATTTGAAGAGTGTTCAATCACAGATGGCTGCATTAAATCTCATGCAGTAATGCAATATTTTGAAACGGCATGCCCTGCTATGAAATTGATGATATTTGCCTTTAGCTGGGTAAACTTTTCAATGAACTCTTCTAACTCCATTTTGGAAAAGCCAGACTTTCAGACTGAATTTGAGATTTTGTCCAATAAACTCACTAATTAATTGTACCAAATGGCTTCTGTTGGGAGCATGACACTTTTCACTCTGTGCATTAAGCTAGCCATTGAAAGACTAAGAAGAAATATAACCTTAAGTAACACATAAATTTAATACCGATTCATGCCTACTATATGGCACAGGGACCTCTGCTCAATATTCTGTAATAACCTAAATGGGAAAAGAACTTGAAAAAGAATAGGTGCATAAATCACTGAATCACTTCGCAGTACATCTGAAACTAACACAGGATTGTAATCAACTATGCGTCAATATAAAATAAAAATTAAAGAAATATAAATACAGTACCAGTCCAGCAGAAATGTCACTTTGCTGACAAACGTCCAGCTATGTCAAAAGTTATGGTTAAAGCTATGGTTTAACCACAGTCAAAGCTATGGTTCTTTCAGTAGTCACATACGGATGTGAGAGTTGGAGCATAAAGAAGGCTGAGCACCAAAGAATTGATGCTTCTGAACTGTGGTGCTGGAGAAGACTCTTGAGAGTGCTTTGGACAGTAAGATCAAACTCGTCAATCCAAAAGGAAATCAACCCTGAATATTTATTGGAAGGACTGATGCTGAAGTTGAAGCTCCAATACATTGGCCACCTGATGCGAAGAGCCAACTCGTTGGAAAAGACCCTGATGCTGGAAAAGATTGCAGGCAGGAGGAGAAGGGGGTGACAGAGGATGAGATGGTTGGATGGCATCACTGACTCAATGGACCTAGAGTTTGAGCACACTCCAGGAGATGGTGAAGGACAGGGAGGTCTGGAGTGCTGCAGTCCATGGGGTCACAAAGAGTCGGATACGACTGAGCAACAGAACAACAGTAACAAACACCAATCCAGACGGCTTTTGTTCATCTGGGGCGTCCTAGGTGGCTCAGATGGTAAAAAATCTGCCTGCTAATGTAGAGCTGGGCGATTATACAGTGTGGGTGAAGAAGTTAGAAAATGACAAAATCAAAAGAGCTGGTCAAGCAGGCCCTGTTGGAAGGGTCCCCTAGTTATTAATAGGTGGAGAGAACCACAGTGCGGTCAACATAATTTTCACACTTTTCTTTACACTTCAATACATATACACTTTCTATATGCTGAAGTACCTGCTGGGAACCCGAAATACGCCGGTTTTCATTGAACTGTGAGGTATTAGCAATTGTCACATTTCATCTTCCCGAATCTGTATCAAGTCAAATCTTCCCTCCCTTGTCATGGTTTCCCTCTTGCCCCGAGAAACATCTTCATGCTAGTCAAGGAGTTGTATTTTGTCAGGGTGCTGACACAGCCGGGGGGAAACATCTTTGAGTGCTGCGCAAAACACACACCCCCCCTCCAGCCTGCAGCCTCCCAGTCCACGGCGAACACGTCAGGGGCTATCTTTCAGACGACCAACTGCCAGTTTCCCTTTCATCAAAAAGAAAGTCAAGTGTAGGGCACTGCGTGTGCTGGAAGTTTTCAGAGGCACAGAAGTAAGAGCCTTTGGTCCGGGGAGTTTGGCGGAGTTGGAATTTGAGAGAAAATTACACAGCACAAGGACCCATGATTACGGGTATACCAGATTATTTTATCTGTGCAAAGTAAAAGACATAAAATTCCCTGGCCAGTTGTCCCCAGCAGTGGTAAGACCCGGAGAAAGGCAGGAGGAGCCTTCAAGATCACTGATTTGTATAATAAGTGGAGTTCTTCAGCTGGACTCAATGCACCAGTATTAATACAGAATCTGCCCAAACTATTTGGATTTAACGGTATTTTCAGGGCCTACTTCTTCTTTCCCTTGAAAGTTATAAGACTTCAGTTACAGTATTTGGATTGGGATGGTGACGGGGCCACGTGTATAGAGACCAGAGTTTTGGGATTCGATAGCATACCTATGCACTCGTGTTTCCTCTGATTTTAATTTGGAATAAAGGCACTGTTTCCCAGAACAGTGGAAGACTAGGGTGGCAGGGCTGGGTGAGGTCTGTCCCATGGGAAATAATGCTCATCACTGCCAGTGTTCAGAAGAGCAACACAGAGCAGTCAATTTCAGTTAGTCTCAGCATTATTTGTTCACGTTACTGATTGGGGGATCTTTACAGAATCTAGTACCTATGGATGCTGGTGGTGTGGTTTAGTTGCTAAGTCATGTCTGACTCTTGCGACCCCATGGCCTGTTGTCCACCAGGCTTCTCTGTCCATGGGGATTCTCCAGGCAAGAATACTGGAATGGGTTGCCATTTTCTTCTCCAGGGGATCCTCCCAACCCAGGAGTTGAACCCAGGTCCCCTGCATTGCAGGAAGATTCTTTACCAACTGAGCTACAAAGTGAGTGAAGTCACTCAGTCATGTCTGACCCTGTGACCCCATGGGCTGTAGCCTACCAGGCTCCTCCGTCCATGAAATTTTCCAGGCAAGAATACTGGAGTGGGTTGCCATTTCCTTCCCCAGGGGATCTTCCCAACCCAGGGATCGAAACCGGGTCTCCTGCATTGCAGGCATATGCTTTACCTTCTGAGCCACCAGGGAAGCCTTAAATACCTATGGCTAGCTATTTGTTATGTAAGTGAATACTGAAATATGTTTGGATAAGAAAAGACGTATTAATATGTCTCCAGTCAATAAGTTGTTTATTGATTCTTTGCAGACAAGGCCACATTGCTGGAACCCAGGGACCTCTCCCATGGTCTGCACCTCCTCCCATCCATGGGTCTCTACGCTCTCAGCTTCAGTTTTCTGATCTTCGTGTGACAATTTCAGGACTTGCCCCCACTACCTCATAGAATTGTGAATATCACATGTGATAATGGGTTGAGAGAGTGTTGTGTAATTGTCAAGCAAATTGCAGCATTAAGCTCTTGGACGATCCTGAGGTGTGGAGCACATCGAATGTGCTGAGTAATTAAACCTCCCTGGTGATCACCTAACCCCATCTTTGCTCTGGTGTAGAAGGGTCCTCCAACCAACCAGTGCATTAACCATGAAATGAGATTGACCAGCTTGAGAGCCAACGTCTTCCTCGTCCTTGTCCTTGTTTATTCCAAAGCAGAGTCTTTCAACATGGGGACTACTGACATTTCCACCAGATAATTATTTGCTTTGGGCGGGTGGGGGAGATGCTGTCCTCTGTGATGCAAGATGTTTACCAGCATCCCTGACTTCCCAAGAGATGCTATCAGCACCGTCTCCTCAAACTGTGACAAACAGAAGTATTTCCAAACAGTGCCTGGGGAGGAGGGGCAAAGTCAGTCTGGGTAACTCACGGCTCTGAAGGAATGTCATGATTTAGAAGCAAAATGGGCACAAGGTGGAGGTCGTGAGGGAAGGAATCAGCAAATTTTCAAAGTATTTAATTATTTTCACATATCTTCAAATTTACCTTTCTATTCTGCATTTTAAACTGGTTATATGGCGGTTAACTGGAACTCGAATGAGAATTAGCATTTTAATAAATCACAAAGTGAGAGTGATACCACTGGGTTCAGTATAATCCCTGACAGACAGTTACTTCCTGCATCTGGATTCTCCATGCATCTGCTATAAAGTGACGCTTCATGCACACAGGATATAATTGGCATTTTGTGAGCCAACAGCTCTTATTGTTCCATTTCGGATTGGCTCCTCCATGCTACAACCTGTGTATGTAAGCGGTAGCAAGAGTGTCTTTGGTCGGTGCGACTAAGCAATAGACTACAGGATATCACTCTGCTTCTGAGGCTTACCCCCTCTTCTCTCAAGTCTATTATTTTCCTTCCTTGCTTCATATTTCAGTTGTAGGAAATCTGAGTTAATGAAAGCTGAATTAATCTTACAAAAAGAAAAACAGAAATAATTAAAAACCCCCTCTGTTGTCAATTAAGTACAGACCCCTACTTGGTCAAAGTTGTAAATCCATGAAGTCTCTAAAGGGCAGGACCCGACAGCTGACAGTGTCGGTCTGGGGACCTCTGCCACAGATTAGGATAATGGTAATAAAAAGATGCTTTGCTTTCAACTCAGTGATACCACTGGGTTCAGTATAATCCCTTACAGACAGTTACTTCCTGTATCTGAATTCTCCATGTATCTGCTATAAAGTGATGCTTCATACACACAGGATATAATTGGCATTTTGTGAGCCAACAGCTCTTATTGTTCCATTTCGGATTGGCTCCTCCATGCTGCAACCTATGTGTGAGAGCAGTAGCAAGACTATCGACATACGTACTTCAGACTCGTCCATCGTGGTTTATTACAAGATTGTGAATATGGTTCCCTGTGCTAAGTCGTAGATCCCTGTTGTTTACTTTACATATAGTAGCTTGTACCTGCTGATCTCAAGCTTGTTTCTCTTTCCCTTCATTTTTCCTCTCTGGTAACCACAAATTAGTTTTCTGTCTGTGAGCCTGTTTTTATTTCGTAAATAAGTTCATTCACATCATTTTCTTAGACTCCACATATAAGCAGTAGGATACAACCTTTGTTTTGACTTGGTTCACTTAGTGTGATAATCTCTAGGTCCGTCTTTGTTGCTGCAAATGGCATTATTTCGTTCTTTCTCGTGGCTAATATTCCATTGTATGTACGTCCTACATCATCTTTATCCTTTCATCTGTTGATGGACACCTAGGCTGCCTCCACGTCTTGCCTATTGTAAACAGTGCTGACACTTGGGTACAGGTGTATGAGTGTGTGTTCTTATTTGCTCAGTCATGCCCAACTCTTTGCAACCCCATGACTGCAGCCCGCCAGGCTCCTCTGTCCATGGGATTCTCCAGGCAAGAATACTGGAGTGGGTGGCCATTTCCTGCTCCAGGGGATCTTCCCGACCCAGGGATCAAACCCACATCTCCAGCGCCCACGGCACTGGCAGGCAGATGCTTTACCACTGCACCACCTGGGGACCCATATGAGGTGCTCACAAACAGGCCTGAATAAACCACTCCCCTGCCCCCCAGGAGTTCACAGACTGTGGGAGAAACAGGTATGCAACAGACTTTTGCAATATGGTGTTGAGACATTTATGACAGAAGTAAGCGAAAGATGCCAAGGGTACGCAGAAGACTTGGGCTGGGGGCTGAGGCATTTGGCAAGAGTGTTGAATGACAGCCAAAGCTGCAGAGAGGTCCAGTAGCCACAAGGATTATACTGGGCTCAGTAGTGTCCTCCCCAGATTCACTTCCACCTGGAACTTCTTGTTGTGATTTGACTTGGAGGTAGAGTCTTGGCAGATATAATGAGTTAAGTGAAATTTAGGTCAGCCTAGATTAGGGTGAGCCCTAAATACAATGACTGATGTCCTTATGTAAAAAGGTGCATGAAGACATAAGCACGGCAGAGGGGAGAAGGCCAGATGAAGCTGGAGGTGGAGACTGGGGTGCAGAATCCACAAGCCAAGGGATATGAAGGATTGCAGGCCACCAGCAGATGGTAGGAGAGCGTCGGGGCTCAGATGTGTCCTCAGAAGGTCTGGAAAGAGCCACCATGTGACACACAAGATTTAAGGTGTCTGCCTGCAGAACGGCGAGGGAACGCACTCCTGTTGTTTAAAGCCACCCCGTTTGTGGTCATATTTTACAGCAACTGGATGAGAATAACACGGTTTCCCAGGTGCCTCAGTGATAAAGAATCTGCCTGCCAATGCCAATGCAGGAGACACGGATTCCATCGCGAGATCAGAAAGACCCCCTGGAGAAGGAAATGGCAACCCATTCCAGTCTCCTTGCCAGGAAATTCCATGGACAGAGGAGCGTGGTGGTGTCCATGGCATCGCAAAGAGCTGGACACAACTGAGCAACTAAACAAGGAAACTAACACAGGGACCAAGATGAACTTTCCCTCTAGTCATCCCACAGCAAAGTATTCCAAATAAAAGGGAGAATTTTCCTGCATTATATATGACAGTCCTTACTTTACTAAACTAGCGACACAATTTATCACTGTCCCAGAATTTTTGTCTGTTTGTCCTCAATTTATATTGACAGAAGATAATTAATATAAGAGCTTGCCTCAAGTAGCTTAAACTATTGCAGGTCTTTACTTCTCCCCTTTTTTCCAAAAATTTTCCTAGCACCTGTGTGATCACAAACTAATATAGACTATGATTCATACGTCTAAGGAAGCAGCTGGTCATTGTATGGAGCTACGGTTATTCACCATCATTACATTTGAGAATCCACGAGGGAGCTGTTTTAAATACCGATGCTAGAAGGCGGATCCTTGGAGATCCTGATTTAATTAGTCTGGTGTGATACTAGGTCATACTTTTTTTTTTTAGGGCTCCCCAGAGTTTCAAAAATGCAGACTGGGTTGAAAATACAAAGCAAGGGTTTCCCAGATAGAAGCTGATACATTGCAGCCAAGTATGTTAAATGACTGTCTGATGGAACTAAATTGAGAGTACAAATAAAATCCAAGAATAAGCTCCACATGTGTGTTCACGTTTTACTAAATCTCTGTTACACACTCATGTAATATTTTATCCCAATATGATTTTGATAGAAACTGGGGAAAGTTTTAAAAAAAAGGCATGTGACCTGAGCCAGAGAGATAGCAATATTATTAATCTGGGGGCAGTTGGGGGTAAAGCGGTCCTCCCAGAGATGCAGAAATAAGAGATGGAAATTTAAAAGCAGTAATAACCGTTACGGCCACGCTAGCCTTTTGGGACAAACCTCTCCAGAGTAAGCCATTAATTACACAGAAGAGAAAAACAGTCACTTTTGTTACCAAATGTGTTCTTCTAGAAATGACTATATTGCCTTTTTATATTTTTTAATGTGGATTTAAAATTTAAGTGTCTTATTACACGATGGGATACTTTTGAATACAGAATTGAGAATAGAAAATTGAATAAAAAAATGACAGCCTAAAGTGTCTTTCTCATTTTCCTCTGTGATGCCCCCATTTATATTTTTAGTGTTTTTACAATTTTGAGGAACGCACTGCTGTTTCTGGGGCTTTTCCGGTGGCACTAGTGGTAAAGAACCCACCTGCCAGTGCAGGAGATATAGGAGACACAGGTTCAGTCCCTGGGTGGGGACCATCCCCTGGGAGGAGGCCATGGCTACCCACTCCAGTGTTCCTGCCTGAGAATCCCATGGACAGAGGAGCCTGGCAGGCTATAGTCCCTGGGGCTGCAGAGTCAGACGTGACTGAAGCCACTTAGCACGTGCTGTCGTTTCTGAAACAGACATCAACAGAAGCTGTAAAAGTCAACAACCTGTAGGCATTTGGTGTGAGCAGAGAAGTCTCTAGCTGCACAAAAGATAAAATGTCTGTTGTTTTTAAAATCATACATCCTAAAAAATTTTTACTCCAAAAAGAGTGAATCAAGCATTAAATATGTGCTAAAAAAACCATACGAACTATTAGGAAGAAAAGGTCGTAGAAAATGTATATATGTCGAGGTTTTTAACTTCTCTGAGTTTTCCAAAATTCGCGATGGCAGAATAATTTAGAAATGGTTGAGTTTGACCATAAATTTTGTCCAAACCATTTGCTAGAGACTAATTAATGTTGATGTTCAAAATAAGTGATTGGTGATTTTCCCATCTTTGCTATATATTCATATCTCTATCTAATCACAGTAACATGTTATTAAAATGCCATAAAGGTACTCAAATGTTTTAACTAGAATATTAGCTAGTGTTTATCAGTGGGACTTAAGCAAATATTTGAACAATACATGAAAGTTTAAATTTTATTCAATTACTAATAAAATAACTATCTCATTAAAATATTAGCCTGAAATACTGATTTTACTCCTATTCTCTACCTCAGAGTTGTGCATAGTTAAATTATTAATGATACAAAACATCTCCCTCTAATTATTTTTTGGATGAAATTTCTGTATGGATAAATGATAACTTTGGAATTGCAGTCAAAAATACTAAGTAAGAAGCTTAAAAATACTGAAGTGACTCAATGTAATGGTTAGATATTAACCTGCTTTAAAACTTTTTTTTCCTGGTCTGGAGAACCCAGATAGAATATACTACATTTTAAAACAACCAAATCAATAGTATCAAAAGATACAGTCCAGTGTGCCAGAAACATTATTTAGAATCAAATAATGATAAAGAACCGACTATAAAGGAACTTACTGAGAAAATATACAATACAAAGGAGGAAACACACAGATTTAAAACTACTTGAAAATTAAACAGTACATCAAAAGTATTTTCAAACTGCCGATATGGTATTTGTTGAGTCTATGGAATTTAAGGGCGCAGTGGTAAAGAACCTGCCTGCCAGTGCAGAAGATGTAAAGAGATGTGGCTTTGATCCCTGAGTCAGGAAGATCCCCTGGAGAAGGGCGCAGTGGTAAAGAACCTGCCTGCCAGTGCAGAAGATGTAAAGAGATGTGGCTTTGATCCCTGAGTCAGGAAGATCCCCTGGAGAAGGGAATGGCAACCCACTCCAGTATTCTTGCCTGGAGAATCCATGGACAGAGGAGCCTGGCGGGCAACAGTCCATGGGGTCGCAAAGAGTTGAACACGACTGAGCTCTGGCGTGTGCGCACACGCACACACACACGGAATTTTAGAAGATGCTTAGAAGTTCATAAACATCTCAATATACCTATAGTGAAAAAGGATGCATTGGAGAAGGAAATGGCAACCCACTCCAGTGTTCTTGCCTGGAGAATCCCAGGGACGGGGGAGCCTGGTGGGCTGCCATCTCTGGGGTCGCACAGAGTTGGACACGACTGAAGCGACTTAGCAGCAGCAGCAGCAGTGTAAATCAACATGACTCTTAATGTTGAAAGACTCAAAGCCTCCAAAGGCTTAACTTCCAAAGGTAGTATATTTCTTTTGCGTATATATTAATTGTACATTAGCATTCTATCTCTACAGACACAATGCACTTCAAGAAAGCCTCAGAAAATATACACTGAAGCTAATAAGACACATGATGAGAGGTTAATTTAACACGTTACAAGGCTTTAATTATTTAATGTGATAGATGGCCCTTTTTTCCAAGTACTGACCTGAAGGAAAAGATTTCTCCCCAAGATGGTTAGGCTAAAAATCAACATAAAAGCATGAGTAGATAATTATCATCTACGTAAGTCTATTCATGCTACCAAAACGAAAACTTTGAACATGACACAGAGAAGTTCTTTGAAATTATATTGACCGAGAATTTTGGACTTTAGACAAATAAGTATCCTGCTTTTTACTCAATCAGAGCTGTTGTAGTACTGAATATTTATTTGGTCCCCAACACACAACTAGCTCAGACGCTAAAGCAGCAGCCTGCAATGCAGGAGAAACGGGTTCGATCCTTGGGTCAGGAAGATCCCCTGGAGAAGGAAGTGGCAACTGAATCCAGTATGCTTGCCTAGAGAATTCCATGGACAGAGGAGCCTGGGGGGCTACAGTCCATGGGGTTGCAAAGAGTTGGACACAACGTGTAACAGATCTGAAATGTGAACTTAAGGAATGGGCTGACAGAACATTTTCACGCAGAACACTCAAAATCTCTTCAACTTGAGTTTTATGAAACTAGGGATTCTACATATTTGATTTTAACTTCTGTTTTCAAGACATTTTAATGGTTTTCAAACTAAGAATATACATCGTTTAAAGGGAACCAGCCTAACAAACAAAACCCACTCTTACATACAAGGTAAGCACTGCTACCACCCTGACTCTGGGCCCGCATTGATTACAAATTAATGCTATCATACAGATAGGACTTGATGCTTGCCTTCGAGACACTTCAATAAAACGTAGTAAGAAATAATAATTTGAATGAAGTCGCATCAACAGTCCCAAGGAAGGACAGACATTACTGTTATAGAGCAGGGATTACTGGATTGACAAGGACCCCGGGGACGCTCTCTAGACCAGAAACAGCCTGGATACATTATGAGAAGCCTTCAGGGAACTGAGTCACTGAAGAGTGAAAGAATTCTTTTAGCTGCACAGTCTAGCAGCCAATTCATTGTTATTGGCTAATTAGTCCTCCATGGTTTGATATAATTAACACAGAGTAATCTTTCAGAGGATAAAGAAAATATATCTCGTATTGCTTGACATAGTTGCACATTTGGAATTATTGTTGTTTAGTTGCTAAGTTGGGTCCGACTCTTTAGTGACTCCATGGACTGTAGCCCACCAAGCTCCTTCTGTCCATGGGATTTCCCAGGCAAGAATATTGGAGTGGTATTGGAGTGGGTTGCCATTTCCTTCTCCAGGCGATCTTCCTGACCCAGGGATCAAACCCGGGTCTCCTGAATTGGCAGGTGGATTCTTTGCTGCTGAGCCACCAGGGAAATTCCGAATAGTCTGTCTTTAAACCATGATACCAGGGCAGAACTTTCTACTTTGCAAAGACGACTCATTACATTTTGGGGTGGGTGCCCTCTTCATTTTCTCTCCTCTCAGGATAGAGAGGTTCTGGCTTCTGTAAGTACTTCCCATTTATCCCTGGCTGAAAGTTGTGAAACTTTCTATTAATTAATGTTTAATTCTCCCTAATTAGCAAGTTTAAAATAATGACAGGACTAAATTATCACACATACTGCAACCCAAATAGGGCTGATGTAAAACAGGTACACTACATGACTTAATGAAGCAATATCAAGGCAAAAGAATCCACAAATTACTCAAGTTCAGAGACACAAATTCACTGTAGCATTAAAGTTAGGAAAGAGGAATTTCCTTTTATTAGACAGATTTTGGAAAAAAGCCTGTGAGGGGTATTGCTTGTAGAATCAAGGATAATTTTCCTACATAGAGGAGAAAAGGGGGGCTCACTGGAGACCCCAAATTACAGACTATTCTTGTGGTGGTGGTGCTTCCGTAATGTCCAACTCTTGCAACCCCAGGGACTGTAGCCCGACAGACTCCTCTGTCCTCGGGATTCTCCAGGCAAGAATACTGGAGTGGATTGTCATTTGCTTCTCCAGGGGACCTTCCCGACCCAGTGATTGAATCCAGGTCTCCTGCACTGCAGGTGGATTCTTTACTGACTAAGCAATGAGGGAAGCCAACAGACTATCCTTAAATGATTATTAGTTTTTATAATGTCTATTCATTGTTGGTTTCTAAATATTTTTAAAAATAGACACCAAAAGAGACTATTAGGGGCTTCATGAAGCCATTGTCTTAGATTAAGGCAAGGTTTGACAAGTATTACAGTTTGGTCATTTTTTATGGCTTTGGGGCCAGTATTTACTGGTTTACTCCCTTCCACTGGTGAAGAGGAGGGTGATATCCTTCAGTTTATATCACTGTATGTTCTGCATTTTCCTTTTTGCACACCAGAAGAAAAGGATTTAAAACTCAGCACAATGCTTTCAAACATATTGGATCATAAAACGTTTAATACAGGGAAATCCTTCCGACATTCTCTGGCCCAGTTTCTTCATTTCACAGATGAGTAATCAGATGTTCTCAGAGAGGATGCTGTTTGCCCAAGGTCACTTGGCTGATAGGAAATCTAATTTGCAACTAAGGACAAATGTACGCTCTTCCACACAAGCACTTGTGGGCTTTTTTTTTTTTTTTTTTTTTGGCCAGTGAAATAGGTAAACACAATTTCATAAAACCTGCAGATAAACAGAAACAGAGAGGAAGAACTAATATGTTGGAGAAGATCAAATAAAAGTTCAAAAGTATGCTGGCAACTTAGAGTGATGAGAAAAAAATGACAAAATTAGATTTAATAGAAAATCAGTGTAAAGTTCTCCTTCAAATTGATCATAGCTGTGCAGACCCCACCCAGTTCTACAGTTATAGAAAGGAGAGCATCAATCTCAAGAAGAGTTCATGCCAAAAAGACTGGTGGTCAGACAGACTAGCTTAATTGAACCTCATTAATACCAACTAATGTCCACTTCAGTGAAGGCAGTAGTCCTACTGCATTTGTCTGGAGGCAGAAGACTTGTGCAAAAGGTCTAACTCTGCCCCAAATGGGACTTTTATCTGAGAGTCGTCTGTAGTGATTTTTTTAAATGTATGCCATCCCCACTAGATTATAAGACGTACAGAAGTGGCACCATATTTATTTTATCCTCTCATATATCCCAGGATTTTCTACTGTGCTTGGCATATAGTAGGGATTCAATAAATACTTGTGGAGTCGATTGTTAAGGTATGTGACTTACCCTTTCTGAGCCTTGGTTTCCTCACTTGTAAAATGAAGAACCTACAGTTGTTGCTGTGCATGTAAAATAAGAGAACATGTGGGTGTTTTAGAAGCTCCGAAGTGCTATAAATAAATAAGCGGTTACTACTACTATTGATCAGTTCAGTTCAGTCGCTTAGTTGTGTCTGACTCTTTGCGACCCCATGAACTGCAGCACGCCAGGCTTCCCTGTCCATCACCAACTCCTGAAGCTTACTCAAACTCATGTCCATTGAGTCAGTGATGCCATCCAACCATCTCATCCTCTGTCATCCCCTTCTTCTCCCACCTCCAATCTTTCCCATCATCGGGGTCTTTTCCAATAAGTCAATTCTTTGCATCAGGTGGCCAAAGTATTGGAGTTTCAAATTCAGGATCTGACCTTCCAATGAATGTTCAGGACTGATTTCCTTTAGGATTGACTGCTTTCCTTTAGGATTGACTGCTTTGATACATGTTACCAATGATGCTTAAAGAAGCAAACAATTTAGCCTGGAAAATTCAAGGTTAGTGAAATGGAATTGCTGCCTCCAAATAATTAATAAATATTAACAGGGCTTCCTAGGTGGCTCAGTGGTTAAGAATCCACCTGCAACTCAGGAGACACAGGTTCGATCCCCGGGCCAGGAAGACCCCACATGCTGCTGTGCAACTAAGCCGATGTGCCACAACTACTGGGCCTGTGCTCTGGAGCCCGTGAGCTGCACCTACTGAAGCTTGCATGCCCTGGAACCAAGAGAAGCCACTGCAATGAGAAGCCTGAACCCTGCAACTGAAAAATAGCCTCTGCTTGTCACAACTAGAGCAAGGCTGTGAGCAGCAACAAAAACCCAGCACAGCCATAGATAAACGAAAACAAACAAAATCTAAATGGTTAATTTTTTAAAAAAAGGGGTGGAGTGGCTTAGAGAATAGAGCAACCTGGTGGTAGACTGGGATAGGAGACTTCAAGAGACCCATGCTAAAAGCAAGTCCAATTCATCACCTAAGCGCAGTGTTTTGCTTGGCTTTTACACACATTTATTGTGGCCAAAGGGGCTGAAGAAGATTTTGTTGGTTCTGAAGCCTTGTCTACTCCTATCTCTGGCCACTCTCTGACACTACCATTGGTGGAAATGTTCAAACAGAGGTTAATATGGATGATAGAGTGATTCATACACTGGGCAAGAGAGTGCACTTTTGAACTCTAAGGTCACATACAGCTGTTCCTGGATATACTAAAAACGGGAGTATATTTTTAGTTGGAGAAACTAAAATGTTTTAATTTGGTGATGCATGCATGAGCTTAAAAAGGACTGGAGAAAAGGGCTACAGAATCCTCTTTTTGCTTCCCTGTGACAGAGAAAATAAAATTTAAACAATGATTTATATTGGCTACACGTCCCACCTTCCAAGAAAAAAATCACTATATAAAATTTATATAGGAGATAAATATAATGTTATATAAATCTATGAACATGACAGTTTGTATATATAATATACATACATGCAAACCACACATACATATAATACCATTATCTGATTCATATATTTCATCTTGGCACTTATGTGAACTTAGTGTTCAAGTGCATTAACCCCCAGAAAACTCTTAGTGAATTGATGAACCATGAATCCACTTAGAATCTGTCTTCTCCACTAGAAAAAGAAAAAAAAATGTGTTTTCAGAAAAACATTTGGCCCAAAGACGATATAAGGGAGAGCTTTTCCCATTTAAATAGCTCCTATTTTTATAAATGGAACCAAATCAACTTCTCCATAAGGAGAAAACACACTTGCGAGGAGCTGAGAAATTCTGGGAGGCTGGGGGGAGGGAAGGAGGAATGTGGAGTTGCCAAGGAGTTTCTCTTACATTTAAGCAACAAATCTTAGGGGGAAATAAGAGAGAGTCACTGAGACTTGTTTCCTTGCCTCTGTGTAGATTAGCATAGCAAGGGCAGAAGTCTTAAAGGAGGACAAAGATACTAGGGAAAATGTACAGTTTATGCCTAAAGGATTTCATGGAAGTCGTCAGGTAATGTAAAATGAAATTGGAGAGGTATAGAGGCTGTGTTCCCCTTGATGCTAGTATGTGCTTTCATTTGACATTAATAGTCTCCGAGCTGAGGGGGGAAAGCATCTTTACCTTTTGCAGTGACTCCTTGCCACCAACTTATGCACATGAGCTAGAATGCTCAGGTCACATACACAAGCCTCTCAAGTAGAAACACTGTATTCTAAGGATAATTATAACATACACGGCATGGCAGTATTTTTCCAGGATGCTGGAAAGTTCACGAAAGCATTATATAATTCCCTGAAATGAAAAACTAGCCCAATCAACAGGGACTACCTCCTGACCTTCTGTTTTCTTATTGGCAAGACACGTTTGGCACTTCCATCAATATAGATGAAAATTAAGCCCAGGAATCCAGAAGAGACACCTCAGACCTCAACGCTTTCCATCACTATCAGTGGGAATATCAGAAGGCAGTTTTCTTTCTGCAACATTTCTCTCTCTGAGTGAAAGCCAGTTATTTAACTGCATTTGTCGGTTAATCAGTCAGAACCTGAAGATATTACAATTTAGGATTGTGCTCAAGAAATATAGTTGTTCTGTGAAACACCAAAATGAAAATTGCTTGGTGTTATTCTGGCCGTCTTCGCTCGAAGCCATAATTATTAGGATGCTTTCTCAAGGGTAGAATCTGGGGAGCCCACAGGTCATCATCAGAGTTTATTTTCTCCTGAAGCTTGCCATTCAGGGACTTCATTTTCAGTTCAGAGATATTACAGTAAATCCCCTCCCGATTTATACAAATCAGTGTCTGATCTCAGCTGGCAAAAAAGCAGCTTTCAAGCTAAACTCTTCCAAATGTGCAGAAGGCCCAGCTGCAGTTATAGACACTGAACATTGAGAAGAGCTGAAGGAGAACCCAGTCCCTGAACAAACCCTGCACTTCTTCAAAGCACATCCTTGTGTCAAGTTACAGTCAAGGCAACATGTCCTAAAGCTACATGTCTGGGTGCCCTCCTGGCAGCTCCTGTGCTCTACCAGCCTCAAGACCTGCAACACTTCCCCCCCATGAAATACCTGGAATTAGATGCCAAAGAGCAAGGCTAGTGACTAAACAGCAGATTCCAACTTCTTCCCCAATCAGCTCAATGGCCAGGTCATTGCAAATATCTCAGATCATTCTCATAAGTCCAAATGCTGCCAGAGGAAGTGTGAGAGAATGGACATGTCCTTTCCTATCTACAGACTGTCACAGAGAGTCAGCCACACTTGGAGGAAGAAAGTGATAAAAAAAAAATATATGTTGGTTCAGAGACATCACTTTGCCAACAAAGATCCGTATGGTCAAAGCTATGATCTTTCTAGTAGTCAAGCATGGATGTAAGAATTGGACAATAAAATAGGCTGAGCACTGAAAAATTGATGCCTTTGAACTATGGTGCTGGAGAAGACTCTCGAGAGTCCCTTGGACAGCAAGGAGATCAAACCAGTCAATCCTCTAGGAAATCAACCCTGAATATTCATTGGAAGGACTGACGTTAAAGCTGAACCTCCAATACTTTGGCCACCTAATGAAAAGAGCTGACTCATTGGAAAAGACCCTGATGCTGAGAAAGACTGAGGGCAAGAGGAGAAGGGGGCAAGAGAGAATGAGATGGTTGGATGGTATCACCAACTCAATGGACATGAGTCTGAGCAAACTTCAGGAGATGGTGAAGGACAGGAAAGCTTGGGGTGCTGCAGTCTATGGAGTTGCAAAGAGTTGGACATAACTGAATGACTGAACAACAACAAAGGTGTTGGTCCATGAGTCACAAAACTTCCACAATTACTTTAAATCAACAAGCTAGAGAGATGACTCCCTGGTCTACAGCAGAACAAGGCAAACAGCCTTCTCTCTGAAAAGAGAGTACTGATTGCAAACCTCATCCATCTCACACTTAGAAACCCAGCACTGCTCTTTTTTTGGCCTCATGTTCTTTATCTTATCTCTTCATCTAACTTGTAGCTTCCCAGAGCAGAGCATCACTGTTGACAGTCCCTCTTCCACTGAGATTTCTCTAGATGAGAGCCCTTGGAAACCTGCTTTGTTACAAAAAGGATTTGTTCCACCCTAGTGAATGAAGGAAGCATAGTCATTAAGAGGGGTCATTTGCTCAAATGCCAGTCTTGGTTAGACAGTCGTCGTAATATCATAATTGGCAAGATTCAGAAACTGATGTGAGACCAGCGTAACCATGTTACACTCCAGGGCTGTCACCAAGGAGCCAGGCTGACATCTGAATTTAGCTGACACTGTTCAGTTTGCTTTGAGGCTGCTTTTCCATTGTGTCCCTAACTGCAAAGGAGAATGACTCCCTGAGGGAAACCTTTGGGATATTGCAAGTGCGTAAACATCTGGGATTCAAATCCCTTTCAATTACATTCATGATCTACTATGTGCAGGAGGAAATTTTGAGTCTAAAATAACATTAATTTAGTCTCAAGGTTAGAGAGAGAGGTTTCAGACTTCCTCTCAACCCCAGATGCTCTTTAGAACCTCAGAGGGGAAAAAGCTATATGCATTCTATAATGAAACTGTGATTAGACATGTGAAGGGAACCGTATCCTTGAGCTGCTTGGTGAGAGTAGCTGATAAATCAAATGGCTATGATGCTTGCTTCCATAAATCAGGAAAGAAAGTTCAGGCGGTCAAATGATTGACTTCAGAAGTGGCTGTAAGATGTTATTCTACCTAAGAGCAACTGCCTGCCCACACTGACAGAACCATCAGATAGAGTTAAATTGGGTTGGTCCTTTACAATCTCGATTGTGTTTTTCCGACTTAAAACTCTCCATTGCTATTAGCTAAGCCAACCTTTCCTCCACTTCTTACCAGTACTACCCACATCATGTGAATATTACAGCCCCACTTCACCATGGTTCTCCTCGTGTGAACAATTCCCCAATCAGAAAGCCTAAGCCATCAGCAACTGGCCTAAGCTAGCAATGCTCTTTCATGCCATTCCTATAGGTAAGCCTCTTCTAACAGGCAGGCCGACCTCTCTGCTGATCACTGACCTTAACTGATGATACACTCGTTGATATGTCTTGGCATCTACTTATGCTCTGCTAGAGCTTCTTTGTGGCTCAGCTGGGAAAGAATCCACCTGCAGTGCTGGAGACCTGGGTTCGATCCCTGGGTTGGGAAGATCCTCTGGAGAAGGGAAAGGCTCCCCACTCCAGTATTCTGGCCTGGAGAATTCCATGGACTGTATAGGCCATGGGGTCACAAACAGTCTTACACGACTAAACGACTTTCACTTTCATTTTCACTGGTGGTTGGTGGTTTGGTGGTTTAGTCGCTAAGAGTGGTTTCCAACTCTTGAGATCCCACGGACTGTAGCCTGTCAGGCTCCTCTGTCCATGGGATTCTCCAGGCAAGAATACTGGAGTGGGTTTCCATTTCCTTCTCCAGGGGATCTTCCCAACCTAGGAATCAAACCCGGGTTTCCTGCATTGCAGGCAGATGATTTACCAACTGAGCTATGAGGGTACTATTCATCCCATTATCTTTATATATTATTAAAGAATCCTTTGAAAGGGCCAGAGACAGCAGTTGGGGCCTAAAGTCAGGCAGACAACAATGTCATTTGTACATATTAATAATAATAAAAGTTCCTTCCTAACTTAGAAATCAGGACATGGCTTCACTACAGTCAAAGAAAGAATAGCAGACCCAATACTCAAAGACTTAGAGAACTTCAGCTGTGTCATCTCTTTTCAGGGACTAATAAAACTTTCAAAGAAATAACAATTCAGGGGAAAATGTGCCTCAACAATATTTTCAGATAAAAAATGGGCTTAAATTGATAATTCCATTTGAAATATGTTTCAAGTGTGTTTCATAAATGTAAAAAATGCTGAACATAAAAAGCATATAAATTAAGGAATTTGCAAGCTTCTAAAAAGAAGTTATAAATATTTCAGGGTTGAACTGTTGACCTGAATATTCCACAAAAAACACTTGTAATCATTGTTGTTTAGTCACTAAGGTGTGTCTGACTCTTTGTGAACCCAGGACTGTAGCCCTGGTGCTGCTGTCCGTAGGATTTCCCAGGCAAGAATACTGGAGTGGGTTGTCATTTCCTCCTCCAGGAGATCTTCCCCACCGAAGGATCAAACTCATATCTCCTGCTTGGTGGGCAGGTTCTTTAGCACTGAGCCACCAAGGAAGCCCTCATAATCATTATTGTTGTCTTAATGTGCTAATTTTATGTCAAATGGTAATTTGGCTTATTTAAGGTGCTCCAATGGTCCATCCTAAAGGAGATCAGTCCTGGGTGTTTATTGGAAGGACTGCTGTTGAATCTTATACTCCAATACTTTGGCCACCTGTTGTGAAGAGCTGACTCATTGGAAAAGACCCTGATGCTGGGAAAGATTGAGGGCAGGAGGGGAAGGGGACGACAGAGGATGAGATGGTTGGATGGCACCACTGACTCAATGGACATGGGTTTGGGTGGACTCTGGGAGTTGGTGATGGACAGGGAGGCCTGGCGTGCTGTGGTTCAGGGGGTTGCAGAGAGTCGGACACGACTGAGGAACTGAACTGAACTGAACTGAACTGAATGGTAATTTGATTTGACTATTATATTTACAAAAAGGAAAACTGACATCGTCTTTTCTGTCAAACAATTATGTTCTGGAGGAGGAATAAGATAAATTATATGAGCTATGTATTTCGCTAATAAAGTATTTTTCAGCGAATAAAGTAGTATCTTTTTGTTTCCAATAAGTGTATGCCCTGAACGACCTCCCACTCTGCTGTCCTGTGATAAAATATTAAGGACACAGACTTTGGAAGCCAATGGACTTGAGTTCAAGTGTTGGTACAACTTCTTATTAACGGAGTGGCACTGGGCTATTCCTTTACTACCCTGGAGCACTGGCTATGGTATCTGGAATGGACTAAGTGGCGGTGGTTCAAAACTTCGTATACAAAGTTAAGATGAAGCTGAAATAACTCATTACTAATAATTTGTCCCAGTCATTTGATGAGAGAATTACCATCACTAAGACCCGAGCTACGAAATACTACAAACTGTGTGTCATTATAGAGCCGCCCTGCGTTTCTTTGTTACCCTCCATCTTTTGGAAGCAGTTGTCATAAAATTGCCAGAAATATTGCTGCTGACTTTCTGGTTTTTCAGCAGCCACTTGTGAGGCAGCATATGTTCTAATTTTTTTTCTAAGAAATCCTTGCAACATTTCTGAATAAAAGCATTCATTGCGCGTATGCCAATCTCCAACTTAAAGTCGTTGCTACCTTTGTACTTAAACATGAAGTCAAAGTCTCCACCGTTAACTTATAACAACTGGTGTCTTTGTCTAAATAGTGAAATCATGTATGATGAGAGATACGGAGACTTCCTTTCCTTTGTGTGAAGTAGGGTAGGGGAAAAGAGTGGTGCCCCGGAAATTGGTTTCATCATTTCTTTTCTTTTCTTAATTCAAATCTTCCTAAACCCTGTAAAACTTTGCATTCCCCTCCTGCCCCGCCTCCCCTCAGACTTGGAAGGATCTTTGCTGCAGTTCATCGTGAGCAGGACTCAAAAGTATAGCACTGATACACAGGCCATGGGCTGGGGGAGAAAAGGAGAGTATTAAGAGAAGCACAAGGTTTAACAAGCATTTTTCTAATTGAATTGAGGAACTTGAATTTCCTCCAAAGCATATGATGTTACTGCCTTGCTCTAAAATCACCAATGACATCTCATTCCTCATAGGAGAAAAACAAAACAAACAAGTAAATTCCTTATTCTACTTCAGAGGACCTACGTGATCATATCTTTGCCTGCAGTCCTGACCTCTGACCCTTACCCATGTCACACCAGGCACAACAGCTGTCTTCTCCCTGTTCCTCCCGTTGTCCACTCAGGGTCACCGTGTGTCCAGGCCCCAGCGATCTCTCTCCAGCAACCTCCCCATGCGGACGCTCGCTCCCTCACGTGCTGTCTCTCTGTCCTCCTCCCTCTCATTTCATCTAAGCCTGGTGTTCCTTGAGTGTCCCATGGAAAATGGAGCTGCTCCCACACAAACGTTGTCATTCTCTTCTGCTGCTTTATTTTACTTTCAAAGAGTTTTGCACTGCCTGAAATTGCATGCATTTTCAGTTGGCCTGTTTATTTTGCTTTCGTTCACTGGTCTATGAACCCCCAAGAAGACAAAACTTGGTCACGGTCTTTGATGTACCCTCAGCATAACGCAATCATGATAGAAACTTCAAGTTTAAATGAATGAATGAGTGTCATGCGTGAACACTGAATAGGGGCCTTTAAAAAAATTTAAACTCCTTATTGAATTTGTTACAGTACTTATTTTGTTGTATGCTTTGTTTTCTGGGGCTACAAGGCATGTGGGATCTTCACTCCCTGACCAGGGATCAAACCCACAACCCCTGCACTGGAAGGGGGAGTCTTAATCACTAGACTGCCAGGGAAATCCCTATAGTGGCTTTTTAAGGTTGCATTACATTTCTAAGGAAATAGTGAAGAGTTGGGAACTAATACTTAGTTGCTTGGCATAGCCTCTTTATCAGCACATTTACTTATCTATCTAATAACATTGTAGAGTATCTGTCACCTTCACTTAATAGCTGAAGCCTCAGATTTTAGAATTTAAGGAATTTGCCCAAGGGCATATACTCAGCAAGAGACTGCCAGACCCTGAGACCTGGTTTTCAGCTTCCAAATTTGTTAATTTCATCCTGACACAGATGTGAAATAAAACTTACAGAACTTTTAAGAACTTAAAAGACTTTGTCAGTTCTTAAGTAAGCGTTTATTATTATAAGGGAACTCTGATTCAGAAGCTGGGATGAGAGAAATAATTAAATAAATGTTTATATAAGCAGAGAATCAAACCACCATGTGAATTAATAAAACCTAATTATTTCTCATTCTTCTCTGGCTCTCCGTCTTTCCAATTTCCCTTGATTATGGGTGTCTCTTTAAAATTCAGTATGTGTTCTTTTCGATCCATAGTTTGTCCTTCAGAAAATTCATTCTTTTTTATGGCTTTGCAACTTAATTTTGCATTTCTAAAACCGATCTTGTGCTTGAACTCCAATCCTATCTCCTAATACATAGTGAATGCTATCATATTGTAATCTAGGCATCCTGTCCCTAAGCAAAGGCAATATTCCTCCAGGACCAACTGGCTCTTTGTCCTGAATTTTCTCTAGCACTGACATCGTAGTCCAGTCATGAAGGAGTCACCATATTTAACTACTTAACCAAAAAGGAGTTATGTTTCATCAGTTCTTATTTAAATCACATATATGACTTGTGTTTGTCTCATTTTCATCATTTTCACTGGCAATACCACATCTCAAATCTATGTGAAACCAACTCAGTTATTAGATGGCCTCTTGATTGATCTATTTTCCATGTTCTCCCTATTAGAATTCATCCTATACATCACTACACATTAGTATCACTTACAGTTTCTCAGAAATTTACTGCCTATAGTTTAGAGTTTGCACTGTGTCACTGGGAAGGAGCGATCTATAATGTAGTCCCATTACTTGTCATGCTAGCTCCTACTATTCCTTAATATCCTCCTGTTCACGGAACTCTGTTAAATATATACCCTACTCAATTCTGTCCTTAGGACTCTTTCACAGCCTCCCATTTCTTGGAATGCAGCCCCTTCTTTTCCCTTTTATTCAAATCCCTGGAGGCTCAGCTAATCACCTACCCTCAGGAAGCCTTTCTTGACTGAGATGCCACATTGTCTCAAGTCCAGGAGACACCATGGACAGGCCTGTGCTCTGGAGAGTGTGTTTCCTTTGTACTCCTGGACACCAGTCTTTCTTCCTTTTTAAATCTTATGTGATGCTTAATGGATACCCTTCTGAGGACGCTTTAATCATTCTAATGCTTGAATTGTTCCACATCCTGAATATAATCTTCCTGTTCCCTATCTATTTGCTCACTCCTATCTCACCCTATCTTGGTCTTGCTTGTCAGTTTCTCTCTTAGGTCAATTTCCCTTTCAGCTTTGGGAGTCAGCATGTGTTTAATAAACACCTGCTGTTCATCTTGGATTGTTTGAGGCAATGAATATGGAGTGGTGAACAAATCAGACTGAGGTATGTGTCCCTCACACTGTGGCCCATCAGTGCATACAACCCACAGGACCAAGTGCTGTGGGGGCAGCTACCGGGTGCTGGAGGGGCTGAGCAGTGGGCTGGTGGGGTGGTGAACGGTGTAGGCTGGGCCCCAGCCATCTATGTCATAAACAGCCCTCGCGATCATCTCTAGCTTTATCTGTAAAGAGGGAAGGGTGGGTACCACTTCTGCCAAAACACGTCCACTTCCTCCTCCTGTCTCAGCACGCCTCTCTCTGTGAACGGGATGAGAAATGGAATCATTACTCCTCCACGTGAAACCACACCTCTCCCCCATAGACACACGCAGTGTGCACACAGATATGTCACTGGCATGTCTGGAGTTTTCATCGTTGTTGAATTGCATATTTTGAACTACTCAAAGGCAGAGAGCATAGCTCCTCTCTGCTTGGACGTCACGTTCACAATAGGGGGTCAGCAATTTTAGTGGAGGACAACTGCCTCCACTCATATACTCACAGTCTCAAAGGTCAGCTTCACTCACAAGCTAAAAGGAAGAGGGGAAAATCAATTAAAAAAAAAAAAAATACAAGGCAAATGTAAAGCAAAATGATACTATTTTTGAGTGCTGGGCAATTTGACCTATAGGTTTTTGCAAATTTAAACGCCATTTTAAGCCATGCTTGACAGTTTAATAACCAGACTCTGCAATTAAACATATCTATCTTTAAATTAAAATACATTTTATATTGCTTGGTTTCCAGATGGCTCAGGGGGTAAAGAATCCGCCTGCAATGAAGGAGATGAGGGTTTGACCCCTGGGTTGGGAAGATCCCCTGGAGGAGAAAATGGCAACCCACTCTGGTATTCTTGCCTGAAAAATCTCATGAACAGAGTAGCCTGGTGGGTGATAGTCCAAAGGATTTCAAAGAATTGGATGCAACTGATCACATATATTGCTACTTTATTTCATACCCTACTCCATCATCAAGGTTCTTGACTTGACAGTAATTTGAGTTAAAGGACTTTTTCCTCTACTAACAAATTGTTTCTGAGTCTTTTCTAGGTGGTAGAAAGAACTCAGTGTTAAAGATTAAGTCAATTTATTGTTATTTTTTGGTTGTTTGCTTTGATTGGGCTTTTTAAAAAGTTATCAGCATGTTCCTGATATCCTAATAACACAGTGAGAGCATGACTGCCCAAACTCGAGAACACAACTAATCAAAAACATTTTTTTTCTCAAGTTTCATGATTACTTATCATAGAACTGTATTGGACTTAAAACTGCCCATTGATGTGAAAGCCCCTTCACTGTTGAGTCCCTGTCCAGGAGACCGGCTGGTACAGCAGGCACTGGATGTCACCCTGATTCTACACCAGCTGGACCAGACTGGCTGCTAATAATTCCCATCAACCAGCTCACCACTGCCCTGATATCCCAGCCCGAGGCACTGGCTCCTGGCTCACACCATGTATTTTATTCCCTTTCACAGAATTATGAGAGTACCAGTGTTCATTAAGCATCATAAACTGTCTATTCCTATTTGTGTTACCCATTTCTCTTTCCTGGTATCTCAGCTGGTAAAGAATCCGCCTGCAATGCAAGAGACGCCAGTTCAGTCCCTGGGTTGGTCCACTGGAGAAGGGAAAGGCCATCTACTCCAGTATTCTTGGGTTTTCCTGGGAGTTCAGCTGGTAAAAAAATCCGCCTGCAATGTAGGAGACCTGGGTTTGATCCTTGGAGTGGGAAGATCCCCTGGAGAAGGAAACGGCTCCCCACTCCAGTATTCTGGCCTGGAGAATTTCATGGACTGTATAGTCCATGGGGTCGCAAACAGCTGGACATGACTGAGTGTCTTTCACTTTCACTACAAGACAGGGATTTTTATTATGTAGGCAAACACTTAACTATTTGCATATAGAGTTCTATTGATTGTCACTATGAAAAGAAAATACTTTTGTATTCAATTGCTGCGGCCGCAATAACATAGACCAGAGACCAGTGGCTTACACTAGTGGAATTGAGTTCCTCAAAAATCTGGGGGCCTGAAGTCTGAAATCAAGGTGCTGGCAGGGCTGGCCCTCCGAAGCCTCTGTCCCTGGCTTATGGACGGCTGCCGTCTCAACTGGTCTTTCCTCCTGAGTCAGTGTGTGCCTTGTTGTTGTTGAGTCACTCCGTCGTGTCTGACTCTTTGTGACGCCATGGACTGTAGCCTGCCGGGCTCCTCTGTCCATGGGATTCTCCAGGCAAGAACACTGGAGTGGGGTGCCCTTCCCTTCTCCAGGGGATGTTCCGGACTTGGGGACTGAACCCACGTCTCCTGAATCGCAGGTAGGCTCTTTACCACTGCGCGTGTCCTCTTAGAAGAGCACCAGCCTTGTGAGATGAGGACTCGACTTAATGGTCTCATTTCAAATGAATTACTTCTTTGAAGGCCAGATTTCCAGATAAAACCACATTCTGAAGTAATAGAGGAGTCAAGACTTCAACATTTTAATTCTAATGGCACACAGTCCAACCCATAACACTTTTCTTTTTCCAATTTGTTTGATTCTTGGGTTTCCTCCCATGGTTGCTGACTATTAAATCAAATCACATTTGTGTAGGCTGCTAGAAAGTCTATGGTGTCCCTTTTAAGAAACTTAAAAAGAAATCAGCTGTCTCAATGATGGATACACATGCAGGAAGGTCAACGCTAATAGCTCGAGCCATGTTGCTAGTTAATCCTGTCCCATCTGCAAATATGCAATCTGTTTTGTCTTCCCAAATGCACTGTTATGTACTATCTACAAGCCAGAATCCAAGGCTAGTTCTGCCTTTTCATCTCCAAGTGAATATTCAAATCACAAAATAAAAAATGTGGGAAAACCATGGACTATAATTTAGAAAATATGATATCACCCATGATACTAATTAATGGTGTATTCTTTAATACTTTGTTCAAGAGTATATTGTAAAGCTAAGCCAATAATATTTTTCCTTTCTATACTGTTCTAACAAAGACAGTGAGAATCTATATAGAATGTTCTTTGAAAGCCATAAGGCACTATGTAACTTACTGGGCTTCCCAGATGGCTCAATGGTAAAGAACCCACCTGCCAATGCAGGAGACATGAGACATGGGTTCAGTCCCTGGGCTGGGAAGATCCCCTGGGGAGGGCATGGCAACCCACTCCAGTATTCTTGTCTGGAGAATCCCCTGGACAGAGGAGCCTGGCGGGCCACAGTCTCAGAGACTTGGACGCGGCTGAAGTGACTTAGCATAGCACAGCATGACCTACTGGATAGCTGCTATTATCCATTTTTGTGATCATTATTGTATGAGTGAATGGAGGCTCCACTGTTTTCATACCTCAAGCTCTCTTAGTTGAGTCTCCTGTTTATTCCCACAATGCTCTCCACTTACCTTTATCACAGTATTCATTAGATGATATTTTAATTGTATAGGTATTCATCTCTTTTCCCACTGGAATTATAAACCCCTGAAGTAAAGGATATCGTTTGCAAGCAGCTCTGCTTCTTCAAGGCATAACCTTGCACGGTTTTCAGTGGAAACTCTCCCGCCCTCTGCTTACTGACTGCATCTCCCAGGACACGTCAGCCTGATTTTCATTCTGGGGAGCTCACAACCTGTCTTCTTTGCTTCCTCCTCTCCAGACGGTGCACAGCCTCTGTCCGTCGGCTGTGGGAGGCCCACTTCCAACGGTCTTAAACAGTCACCCCAGCGTGTGTGGGATCGTAGTTGGGTTTGGTGTTTGTTTTCACCCATCGCTCGCTTCTGCCCACTGAGCACATTGAATCACATAGAAACACCTGACCGTATCCAATTACCTCGTTCTTTTTTCTCTCTAAAATTACCAGAGCGGTTCCACTGGCATGCAGAACATGAGCAGAGCAGGCACACCACTGAAGAGAGCCTCTATGATTTGGGAAAACCACCCAGCTAATTCAAGTCTGCCTTCTGATTCCTTGTCCAGGTCACAGCCATCAGATTAGAGCAATTAACTGCTAATTAGGAGCCTGAAGGAGAAAATTAATTCGGGGGACGTAATCATCTTCCTCCCTCCAGGAAACCGACACACGTGCATGAGCACTGAGGGATGTTCTGAAATATCTGCTAGTATAACAAAAAGCAGCAGTCTTGAGACGGAGTGCTTGGCTAAATTAACTGATTACGAACCCAAAGCCTGTAGTTATCAGAGACCCAATCAATTCCTTTAATGTGACTGGGACATCACGAGCATGCCTTCCTTTCTTACTTTGAATGTGATCGAATTAAAAAACAAATACAAGGGGGTAGAGACGGAGACAATGATTGGATTCTTCAGAGGACATTTTCCACGTAATTCCCTATTTTGTGTTTGTCTTATCAACCAGAAGGATTTGCTTTCAGTTCTAGCACTATTAAAAGCCTCACCTGTTTAGAATATTTCTTCACTTGTTTTTGTTTTTTTTTTTTTCCTCCAGGATGCTTCCTGATTTAAGAGAAATCCTACTCCAAAACCACTGTGGACAGGTGACTGCAGCCGTGAAATTAAAAGATGCTTGCTCCAAGGAACGAAAGCCATGACAAGCCTAGACAGCGTATTTGAAAGGCAGAGACATCTCTTTGCCGACAAAGGTCTGTATAGTCAAAGCCATGGCTTTTTCAGTCATGTACGGATGAGAAAGTTGGATCAAAAAGAAGATTGAACACTGAAGAATTGATGCTTCTGAACTGTGGTGCTGGAGAAGACTCTTGAGAGTCCCTTGGACAGCAAGGAGATCCAACCAGTCCATCCTAAAGGAATACTGAATACTCATTGGAAGGACTGATGCTGAAGCTCCAATACTTTGGCCACTTGATTCGAAGAGCCAACACATTGGAAAAGACCCTGATGCTGGGAAAGACTGAAGGCAGGAGGAGAAGGAGGGCAACAGAGGATGAGATGGTTGGATGGCATAATTGACACAATGGACACAAATTGGATCAAACTCTGACAGATAGCAAAGGACAGGGGAGCCTGGCATGCTGCAGTCCATAGGGTCACGTAGAGTCGGACACGACTGAGCAACTGAACACCAACAACTCCTTTACTGTTCTTTGTGCCTTTTGGATTATATTCACTATGACTTCTTCTTCCCTCCTAGCAAAGGACCCATGATTTTCCCTGCCATTCCCTCCATACACATCCTCCTTTTAGGAGTTCATTTGCCACCACATTGAACTTGACCAGCTTGAACATCACCATGACTTAGAAATGTCTCTGACTTTACACCCCCCCTTCTTCTCTTCCACTGTGCTTTAGTTGAACAGATCCAGGACTTTTTTCCATTCTAATATCTCAGTAGCTAGAATGAAGTGTGTCTGAAATGGAGCTCTCTTTCCTAAGAAAACACTTCTCCTAATTTTTATGCTTCCCCTTATTCACATTGCCCTTCTATGTCTCCAGGCTTGAATCTACTGGGAGTTCTTTCTTCCTACCTTGCTCCAGACCCTCAAAGGGCATCAAGTACTAAATTTTTTTTTTCAATTTCCGACATTATTAGTTTTTCAAAGTTTCACGTATATTGTCATGTCCCATCTCTGATCTCCACATCTTATAAGCTTCATCTTCCTTTCCCAGTACAAATCACAATTGGGGGATCACCTAGAAAACCAAGCTGTTTACTGTGCATCAGTGAAATCTTCTCTTCCTCAAATCTTTCAGATTCCTCAACCATAAGGAAGTTAGTTCATATTCTAAACTCTTTTCCCCTCATTAGGCTCACTTCAGAATTTAAAGCACAAACTACCATTTCCTTGAGACTCGTGTGTTCTCTAGTTATAGAAGATCTCTATAAAATTCTAAGATTTGCAGGAACTTAAAGTATTATATAAAACTATGGTGAAGGACTAATTTTTGAAATGAACATATGAAAGTCCTTATAGACATCAATAGCTTCCTAGGATGGAAAAAGAGCGACTATATTAAATGAAGAAAATGCAAATTATACATATCAAAATGATGACCAAACTTTAAAGAGTTATCATCTTTGATCATCAGATAATTTTCAGAAGCTCCCTACCTCAATGCTTCAATGAACTACATTACTATTTTAGTTTTATTACAAACAGAACATATTTTGAGGCTGCCCTCAACTGCTTTTGGCCTTCAGCCAGATGTTAAATGTCATTCTGGTTTTATGAACCTTACATTCTGTCTCCTGAGCTCCACCTACTCTTATAACTCTCTTAGCTTCCTCTCTAAATAAAGGTCTAATTCTAACATTTTCCTTTTGTTTTCCTTTGTGTGTATACTCAATTGCTCAGTCATGTCTGACTGTTTTCAACCCCATGGACTGTAGCCTGTAAGGCTCCTCTGTTCATGGGATTTTGCAGGCAAAAATCCTGGAGTGGGTTGCCATTTTGTTTTTCTTTAATTTTCCCCAAATCTCATTTTCACAGAGCTTTGCTTATTTATCGATTTTACAATAATTTTCCTTCAATGACTTCTAACTACTCTACCTCTCTTTTTCTCAATTTGCAATCCAGGAGTTTACTTCTTTTTCTAATAATAACCAATAGGTATTACCACTATAATCGTATGGGAACCAATCTGTTTCTAATTCCTGGAAAGTATCTTCAACTACAGTAGAGTGAGGGAAACTGGAATATGGGTAGTGTTATTGGCCAAATTTGTTTTCTTTAAATACATATCTATATTCACTCCAAAATTAAGTGGAAATTCGCCTGTAAGATATGAAATACCTAAACTCCATAAGTTAGCTGTATTTCCTGGATTTCAGTGTGCCTCACTTTTGGGAAAGTGTTTAAAGGCTTCCTCCCGGGTCCTATCCACCATCGAGATGTTGGTTAGTTTGGGGGCTTATGGTCGGGAATAAATATCTTAAATAAGGATCCCAAAGTGATTTTGCAGTAACCTCACCTTGGATAGTGTTATGATAAACTTAGATAAAGGATCAGAGGACAGCAGTTAGCTGTACATCTTCAGAGTATCAGTACTTTGTTGTATCTGTTTTCATTATAACAACTAGAATGTGAGTTCGATACTGACATTTGTGCCAGAGGACTCTTTACATTTGAAAACACTTGCTATTTTTTATTCTGCTCAAACAATAAGCCAAATGAAGGGAAGGATTGACAGTGTTGATCGAAAACATTTGCTGGGACAGGAACACAGGTAGCTCTTCCTGAGGGTGGCTATGAAGGAGCCCTGTGTGTGCAAGCAACTCCTGGGCTCCATCTCTGGCCCTTTCGCTTTCTATCTGGGTGGTCTTTGATGAATACATTTCTCAAATCTTGCTTCCCCTATGAGTATAATATGGGCATGTCATCCCTTCACTTCAAAGGGTTGCTGTGAGGATTAAGTGAGAAGCTGATACAAAGTTCTATGAGCAGGAAACACATATTCGACATTCATATTTTGGAATGAGAAGCATTGTGAGATTTAATATAGTATATGAGACCCTTTGGCCTTAAGTGAAGTTCCTCAGTCGTGTCCAACTCTTGGCAATCAATGGACTGTAGCCTACCAGGCTCCTCCATCCATGGAATTTTCCAGGCAAGAGTACAGGAGCTGACAATTTTACTCTCCTGTTTTCCTACAACCCCTATCCCCACCACCTGTAAATTATAATTTTTGTAAGTTCAGGACTCTCATATTACTCCTTGGGAACTACAACATTTAATGGTCTGTAGAGAACAGTGGTTCAATAAATGTTTCAAGTGAGTGATATTTACAAGCCCATCTACTCTTCAGTAATTATCTTCTTGCTGCTACTGCTACTGCTAAGTCGCTTCAGTCGTGTCCGACTCTGTGCAACCCCATAGATGGCAGCCCACCAGGCTCCACTGTTCCTAGGATTCTCCAGGCAAGAACATTGGAGTGGGTTGCCATTTCCTTCTTCAATGCATGAAAGTGAAAAGTGAAAGTGAAGTTGCTCAGTCATGTCCGACTCTTAGCGACCCAATGGACTGCAGCCTACCAGGCTCCTCGGTCCATGGGATTTGCCAGGCAAGAGTACTGGAGTGGGGTGCTATTGTCTTCTTCGATCTTCTTGCTAATATTATTATATCTTCAACTCCTTTCTCCCACCAGAAAGAGGATTTTTATTGGTGTGTCCACCAAGACCTTCTGCAGTAGCTCAAAGACAGTAGAATAGCATATTTCTAGAAGCTAGTCTCTGCTCAAGAGTTACCTTACCAGCATCTTTAGTTCAGTAGTGTCCGACTCTTGGTGACCCCAATGGTGACTGCAGCACATCAGGCTTCCCGGTCTATCACCAACTCCCAGAGCTTGCTCAAACTCATGTCTATCGAGCTGGTGATGCCATCCGACCATCTCATTCTCTGTCTTCCCCTTCTCCTGCCTTCAATCTTTCCCAGCATCAGGGTCTTTTCCAATGAGTCAGTCTTCGCATTAGGTGGCCAAAGTATTGGAGCTTCAGCTTTAATATCAGTCCTTCCAATGAATACTACCCTCTTACCTGATCTATTAGTATTAAAATGAACACTTCCATGGTCAATTTCAAGTAAAGTTTATAAATGTTCACTGAAACCTACAGTATAAAAAGGTCCTACAGATTTAGGATTTATGAACATTAAGGGCATGAAGCCACTGAGTCCAGTTCATCCATTTGGAAAGTAAAGTTCTCTGGATTTCAAATGAGAAGCTAGATATGTTATATATTGGCGTTTAAAGTCAAAATGAACACAGCATTACCTTTTCCTAGAGAATGAGTATAATGAATTATAGCACCTGATAAGGCTAAATAGAAGATATTACTGAAGCCTCATTTAGCCTTTATTTGTGACAAATGAGAAAGCAAATTGTAAATCAAAATGGGTACAGTAAAAAGATCTGTAATTCTCACAGGGAATATTAAGCCAGAAGTCATCTTACTAACAACACAGACTCTAAGAAGAATTCAGGCAGAATAGGTCAAAAGAAAAGAAACACAGAATTAGGGGAGGTAATAAAAAGATGACCATTTACAATGAACTATAAGCTATTTTCTTACGTCTGGTGAAACCCTTATATCAGAGGTAAAGAGCCCCGATTCAAACCTACACACCCTTTGGATCGCTGAAATAATAGGAAATAAAGCAAAGCGGTTTCTGGTACCAAATGACAGCTTTTCATTTTAGTGTCACTTGGGTTGACAATTGATATACAGGACACACGTCACAACTCATCGCTGCCTATCGTACAGATAAGCACCTTGGAAGTTTCCGGCAAAAAGTAAAAACTCTGAACAGCACAGTGAAGTCTTATTTCATGAGGAGAACTAAGATCAAGGTCATTTTTGTGAAGGAAAAAAAAATTAAAGAAAATATTGCTTTCTGCCCCAGACTGCCACTGCAAGAGGGCTATCAAAAATCAGGCTTGCTGTTAGTCATAATTCCAACATCATGAAACAAAGTCTGTGCACACATATTTTCTTTTTTCCCCCTTCATTTTTGTCTAGATAGCATATTCAAAAGACTCTGATGCTGGGAGGGATTGGAGGCAGGAGGAGAAGGGGATGACAGAGGATGAGATGGCTGGATGGCATCACTCACTTGATAGACGTGAGTCTCAGTGAACTCCGGGAGTTGATGATGGACAGGGAGGCCTGGCGTGCTGCGATTCATGGGGTCGCAAGGAGTTGGACACGACTGAGCGACTGATCTGATCTAATCTGAACCAATTGAACCCACATTTAAAAATCAGGAGGACTTATATAAAATTGAGATTTCTAGTCTTCTCTTGAAAAGGGGCTTCCCTAGAGGTTCAGATGGTAAAGAAACTGCCTGCAATGCAGGAGGCCCAGAATTAGATCCCTGGGTCGTGAAGATCCCCTGGAGAAGGAAATGGCAACTCACTGTAGTATTCTTGCCTGGGAAACTCTATGGACAGAGGAGCCTGGTGGGCTACAGTTTATGAAGTTACAAAGAGTTAGACATGACTGAGCGTGCACACACACTCACTGCTTTGAAAACAAATTATACGCCATTTCTTCAATTTTAAAATTTATGACCTGAATGAAAATGAAAGTTATCAACCTTAGGGATAAACTAAAACAATTGTTATGAATTGCTCTGTTTTGTGTGTTCAAACTCAGTAAAAACATGGATGCTTAGTCAGTACAGTCTTTAAAAAAGCAATATTACCCTTTCATTGTCTTAAAGTTATTTCAAAAAGTCAGTTTTTTTATCCAGAAACAGAAAACTATAAGGAAAGTATGGATTAACATGTATAATATCATATATGAAATGAATCGCCAGTCCAGGTTCGATGCATGATACTGGATGCTTGGGGCTGGTGCACTGGGACGACCCAGAGGGATGGTACGGGGAGGGAGGTGGGAGGGGGGTTCAGGATGGGGAACACGTGTTTACCTGTGGCGGATTCATGTTGATGTATGGCAAAACCAATACAATATTTTAAAGTAATTAACCTCCAATTAAAATAAATAAATTTATGTTAAAAAAAGAATATAGATAAACGCATAAATAAAAAATATACAAAAGTAAAAAAAAAAAGAAAGAAAGAAAATGTACATGGTTATCAGTAGATAGTAGAGCTCCCCTTGTGGCTCAGTGTAAAGAGTTCATCTGCCAGTGCAGGAGATATGGGTTAAATCCCTGGGTCGGAAAGATCCCCTGGAGAAGGAAATGGCAACTCACTCCAGTATTCTTGCCTGGAGAATCTCATGGACAGAGGAGTCTGGCGGGCTATAGTACATGGGGTTGCAAAAGAGTTGGGCACAACTTAGTGACTAAACAACAAAATATCAGTAGACAGTAAGATTTTTTTTTTTAATTATGAAAGTATTTGCTAAAGGCATTTTCTGTCCTTAGATACACGCTGGTCCAAAAAATTTTCCCTGTTATCTCCTCTCAGTGCTTTAGGAGGATTTTATTTTATCTATCTATCTATTAATTTTCAGATTTGATTAAGGACATCTGCATTGTCATGCAAAACAATAAAACAGAACTTAACTCAAGTGTCTGTTTTTTTCTAGTGGAAGAAAATAAACAAATCTGATCTCCATATATCTTACATATTCGCCCTAGAGTACTAATAAAGACAAAATAAATTAAGAGCAAATGGCACCCCACTCCAGTACTCTTGCCTGGAAAATCCCATGGACGGTGTAGCCTGGTGGGCTGTAGTCCATGGGGTCTCGAAGAGTCAGACACGACTGAGTGACTTCACTTTCGCTTTTCACTTTCATGGGCTGGAGAAGGAAATGGCAACCCACTCCAGTGTTCTTGCCTAGAGAATCCCAGGAATGGCGGAGCCTGGCGGGCTGCCGTCTGTGGGGTCACACAGAGTTGGACACGACTGAAGCGACTGAGCAGCAGTGGACCATTAATTCCACACAAATACTTTGCTGTGATGCAAACCCAACAAATAAGGAGGGAAGGATTAGTTTTTAAATTAAGGATGAATGTTCTAGAAAAGCTTGGGGTAACTTTCTGGTTTTTATCTCAGCCTCTGATCTGAAAAGTATCCTATGATAAAATAATTTGACCTTAGAATAATTATTATGTTGATTCATAGGCAGCTGATTTTATTGAAACTGTAACTCATATGTCAAATTGTCCAGAAAATAATAGGTAAAAAAAAGAAATACAGACTGAAGTTTGAGCAATACTATTCCACATCTCAGATGTCTAATTGGTCTTTGGGGGAGGAAATGGTGATTAAAACTGAATATGCCTTGATCAACTGATGAGAGATTATGATGTCTTAATTTTTTTTTTCAAAGACATAACTGTTTTTCTCTCATCCAGGTCCTCACAATTATGCTTCAAAACAAATCAGAAATACAAAAGACTTCTCACACTCTCATACTAAAAAGAATCTTGAGATAAAATAGAAAAAAATGTGACAAAGCATTTCTTACAGAAGTTTCTTATAAGAAGTCATGGCATTCTTATATGGACACAGGAATATATGTCTTATATATCTTTCTTTTTTCTCTTTAAACTTTTTTTTTTTTTTCATTTGTCATTGATAGATTTAAAACCATTCCTAAAGATTACATTTTGGTAAATTAAGCTACCATACTAGACATGAACATTACATCATATAGTTTAATACTTTGATCTCTAAAAACTTAAAGAGGTATCATATATTTGGCCTACAAAAACATAGCAGATGTGTTTTTCAATGTTATATTATCAAATATAATGGAAAAAATGAAAAAAATTCATGAAATATTAAACTGTTTATGGTTTAACCATGGGAAATGAAATTCAAATGGCATTATATGTGAGTCCCAGAGACATTTATAGACTTTAAAACTCAAAACATAGCCTTGGTCACATTCTCTAAGTATTACATTCCATTAAGGACAGAACTCATTCCCATTCATTCACTGACAATGGTAGTTGTCTAAATAGCAGTGAGGAAAATTTCACCAACACAGATGACTGAGCAATGGGATAGAGATCTTTGGGATTAAAATAAAAATTTCTTCTTAACAGAAATGCCTAAAGTGTATGTTAGTCTATTTTTATTTTATGATATATTTGCTTTAAAAACTCATTCTTTAAAAAATATATATAAATATGCCTGTGGGGCAATGAACAATTTTGCAATTAATAGACTAACACAAATTTTAAATCATATGCATCTTGTGAGTTGTCATTTTACATTTTGTGTGGGAAGATGAGTTGTGTTTTCCTGTGTCCATTGGAGGGCTGTTCAGATAAACAATTGCCTGTATAAGCGACTGAACTATGGTATCAGGTAGAGACGTGTGAGTGTGTTTGAGCATGTATGTGTGTGTGTGTTGGACTTATAATTGTGTGGGTTGGAGTAAGTAATGAGAAAGTCAGGATAACCAATGACCTTGACATGACATTCGTAAAATTTTGAGGTCACTTCAATTTTGAACTATTATTTTCTAAAACCATTAGTAGTTATTGGATTCTACTATTAGGCAGAGGTATGTTTAATTAAAAGCATTAATCACTTGGCGATGAGCTGGTCTGAAGCAAAGACTATCTCATACAGATACAGTAAACATAAAATACTTGCTGCATATGAAAGATCTCTGGTGAATTTTTAATGCATCGTGGGTGTACAGAATTCATGCATATCTACTCCAATCTCAGTGTCACTTGATTTTTTTCTTTAACTCAAGTCCATTTGGGGATGGAAGGTTGGAGATACCTTTTTTTTCCCCTGTCTGATCTTTCTCATTTCACATTCAAAACTGTTACCGCTGATATCCCTTTTGTCTTTCAAATCTGAAGTTTCTTAGGCTCCATGAGCCCAGAGGATAGAAAAGTCACATCAATGCCTGGGTGTGACATTGATGCCATGTTTCCTAAGCCTCCTTCACTCCTGCCCAAACTCAGCTGTTGTTCTCTTGATAAACAGAGGGGTGCCTGCGAGCCGTAAGGGCAAAAGCAGTGCTTTTGCAGTGCAGAAGGGATTTGCTCTAGTGAAAGATCTCTTTTCATAGTTTGGTGCTGGAAAAAAAGATTTAGAGCCGAGAAACACGGCTTTACATCAATTTGAATAATGTATGGCGCTAACAGAAACACTGAGAAGTCAAATGTTGGGTGGGAGGGATTGAATAAATAGATGGTGTGGTATTACTTTGCAATAGTCATTACTTTTTCTCACCATTTCAAATTCAGAATTTTGTTTCTATTCTACCTGGAAGACCACTTCCCATTCCCTTCCCAAAGTGAAATATTCTTAGGATATTAGGAAGACAACCCAAAGCAAGGAGAAAGACAAGAGGACAGGGATATAGTAAAAGATTAGACAAGAAAGACTTCATGAAAATGCTTAGAGAGAATAATTCAAAGAGAAGAGGACAGCTAAAAATGGCCTTCAGTATTGTCAACTGTAACAATTTCATGGAAGTTCTGGTAGGAATGACATGATAACAGTTACAGAGGCAGGCACATGGGTCATAAGCTGGAATCAAGATTACTGGGAGATATATCAGCGACCTCAGAAATGCAGATGATACCCCTCTAATGGCAGAAGGCAAAGAGGAACTAAAGAGCCTCTTGATGAGGGTGAAAGAGGAGAGTGAAAAAGCTAGCTTGAAACTCAACATTCAAAAAAACTAAGATCATGACATCCAATCCCATCACTTCATGGCAAATAGATGGGTAAACAATGGACACAACGACAGACTTTATTTTCCTGGGCTCCAAAATCAAATGATTTTCTATATAAGTAATTACATGAGAACACCATTTACTGTAACATACACATATTTGAATCTCCTGAATATCTTTCTGTCTGTCTTTATCTCTCATGCCTATTTCCTCTCTTCTCTTTCTCTTTTTTCTTTTCTTCCATATTTCTCTCTTTCTGTGCTTCTTATAACATTTATCTATTAATTAATCATTATTTAGCAACAAAGTGACTCTTTTTTAACCTAATAAAAATTTGTAATGTCATATTTAATTTTACAAAGCTGTTAATTTAATACTTTCTATATATTAAACATTGCAATAAGAAATTCATTTAAGATTCCTTAATAAAATATAAAAAATTATGTTTCCATTCCAAATCTAGAGTATGAGAAATCAGCTTTTGCTAGCAGAACCAGAACGAGCTATTAGTAATACAAATACGGTTGGAGGCTGCAATTTCACCTCACTCTCTTGTTGAAAGGCATTACAACACCAAACAGCTTTTATTATCTGGAAATACCTACTGGTCTCCAAATAGATAAGATACTAAGCTAACTTGTCTTTTTAGAAATTTTTTCCAGGTAAAGGCTTTGAACATATATTGGATGAAGGTAGTGATGTCTGGATATCAAATAGAAAAATCCAAAGCTTATGTTATTTTTCAATACTTTACAATTAACGTAAGGAAAACATGCTCATAAAATATAGAAATTTAGTGCATGATATAATTTACAATTTCTTCTTTTCCTATATTATGTGAAAACTATATTTTGGTCCTTACTACAATTCTCAGATAAGAATTCTATGAATTCATCTTACACTCTTTCATTCTAATTAATTACCAGAAAGTAGACAAAATTTGAGAGTAATCTTTAAAGCCCTCTGGAGGCCCTGACTTCTGATAGATTGTAGAACTGATATAGTGCTACTTCATGTGCCTATATGTCTTATATTAAAAGTGTGACAGTGATGCCTATATTTTCAAAATTCAGGCAAATCTTTTCACTTATTGTATATGTTGTACAGTGAAACAATATGTCACAATGAATTAATGAAAGTGTGCATAGAAAAATACTTTACATAGAAAAAAGAGCTCAGTTTAGGTTCCAGGATTTTATTTCTGTTTTCAGAAAACATGATTAAAAATACTTAACCATCTAGCTTTTTACCATGACCAGTAGCCACCATAGCAGTCATTAGCTTCATGTCATATCTGTGACTGTCACCATACATGCACCTGGCTGTCCCAGATGCAGGCTCTGAAGAGCTTATCATAAAATCTAAAAGTAGTAAAAACTCATGATAGTGAAGAAAGGACTTCATATTTCTTCTCTAATTCACAATTTATCAATTATTCTACAAATGAGTACAGAGGGCTGTCACCAGTTGAGATGACTGGTGACATCTCTGGTGATGACCTAAACTAGCAAAGTCAAACAGGTAAGGGGACTTACAGCAAAGCGGTGACAGCTCAAAACAATTTTGCTCTCTGGATCTAGGGTAAAAATTTCATTCAAGATGCATGATAGACAAGGATTTTAATACAACAGAGAATGAAAGGTTCATCCTGAGTTCTAAGACTCTTGGACTAACTGAGATTAAGTGAAAGTGAAAGTGAAGTCACTCAGCCATGTCCGACTCTTTGCGACCTGTGGACTGCAGCCTTCCAAGCTCCTCCTGGAGTGGGGTGCCATTTCCTAACTCTTGGCTAAATGGGCCATGGTGTTAGCTGTTGATCTTACAAACAGGGCCAGCTATCTAAGAAACAGATTCACTCCTCACAGCAATCCTATTAAGATGTTTTCATTAGGAGCCATGCTTTGTAGAGGAAGAAACGCCCTAAGACAACACAACTAGCGAGTGAATTGGCAGAGTCTGTATTTGAATCAAGAGTCTGACTTCTGAGCTACGTAGATTGCAAGCTTCTTGAAAAGTGAATCTACTTCTCAATCATTTTGGTATTCCCTATGAACTTCCCTGGTAGCTCAGATGGTAAAACATCTGCCTACAATGCTGGAGGCCCGGTTTCGATCCCTGGGTCAGAGATCCCTTGGAGAAGGAAATGGCAACCCACTTCAGTACTCTTGCCTGGAAAATCCCATGGATGGAGTAGCCTGGTGGGCTATAGTCCATGGGGTTGCACAGAGTCGGACACAACTGAGCGACTTTACGTTCACTTTCATGGTATTTGTGGGCTTTCCAGGTGGTGCTAGTGGTAAAGAACCCCCCCGCCAATGAAGGAGACATAAGAGATGTGGGTAGGATCCCTGGGCTGGGTACATCCTCTGGAGGAGGGAATGGCAACCTAATCGAGTATTCTTGCCTGGAGAGTCCCATGGACAGAGGAGCCTGGTGGGCTCTGGCCCATAGGGTCACACAGTCGGATACAACTGAAGCAACTTAGCATGCACGCACGCATGGTATGTGTACACAACTGTACTAGGACATGATTTTTAAAATCCCACTTCATTACTTTTTTCCTAATGTACATATTATAATAATCACAGCTCTGTACTTCCGAAAATTCATTGCGAGTGAACAACACTGTAATTCACTTTACATGCATTAAAGTGAATAATAATAATGCAGTAATAAATGCAGTTCCTAGCATCAGGTCGGAGAAGGCAATGGCACCCCACTCCAGTACTCTTGCCTGGAGAATGCCATGGATGGAGGAGCTTGGAAGGCTGCAGTCCATGGGGTAGATGAGGGTCAGACAGGACTGAGTGACTTCACTTTCACTTTCACTTTCATGCATCGGAGAAGGAAATGGCAACTCACTCTAGTGTTCTTGCCTGGAGAATCCCAGGGATGGGGCATCTTGGTGGGCTGCTGTCTATGGGGTTGCACAGAGTTGGACATGACTGAAGTGACTTAGCAGCAGCAGCAGCATCAGGTAGAGCATGCTTCCTGGCCTACCTAATACCCGAATGATGGCATCACTCCTGGGGTGCCATGAATCTCTTACTCACCCAGGCCAGACCCTTGTCTCCTTAGCGGGAGGCCACAGGACTTCAGCCCTACACCATCCTGGGTCTATTAATCTCTGCTTACAGCTTCCTCCTCACATTCCACTCACATAACTGCTCTGGCATTATGGGTATCACTAACCAACACCTAAGGGGGCTCTTTTATTTAGGCTGGTTCACAGTCCATTCATACAGACAAAGATGCTTATTTTATAGTTTCCAAAATATCTTATATATATATTTTTTTATTTTCAGAGAAATCTCTGAATCTTGTATTTTTCATGATGAGGTACCAAAGGGCAAATGTGGAAGAGCCTGGACCATCTCAGTGTGACTTTGGGCAAGACACAACTTCTATAAGCCTCCCTTTTGCACCCCTAAAATGAAAGGATTGGCCTAAATATTTAAGCTTATCTTTTAGGTCTAAAGTTTGAAGGTCTCTAAGAAGTAATTCTGTTACTCTTTGAATTTTCCAGTGAAAGATGAAAAATAAACTTGTTATTTAATTTCCTAAATTGAAAGATGATAGGCAAAAGGGTCCCAGAGCATGTTATTAGATCTGGTACCAAGGGATTTATCACCAACTGGTTACATGACTGCTAAACCACTTCAATTCTATTGAAGCTCCCTCATCTACAATAAAAGTGATTGAAAAATACTTGACTTCCCCAGTTGGATTGCTCTCTGGAAAGTACATGATAGAATTATTAACAGTGTTACATGACTGGAAACTCTATATACTACTACTCAAATCATCATCAGTTAATTGGTAAGTTTTAGATCTTGGAGAGTTCCTAGGGAAGATGCTTTCACTCCTAAGAAGAGAGTGAACAGGATCCAGAAGCTTTGCAAACTAAAATAGGCAAGCACATACATTTATTTTCATGAGTCTTTTACTGAATTTTCACATTTTCTTCCACTGTGCACAAAAGCAGCAAGCCACAATGGTATTATCAATACCTAACATTTTGTTATTTATAGAAAGTAGAGGTATTTTAATTTTATAATTAGTTGCAGAGACCTCAAAATATTTATGCTCATCACTATTTAGATTTGCCACTGCTGCTGCTGCTGCTAAGTCGCTTCAGTCGTGTCCAACTCTGGGCGACCCCATAGACAGCAGCCCACCAGGCTCCCCCGTCCCTGGGATTCTCCAGGCAAGAACACTGGAGTGGGTTGCCATTTCCTTCTCCAAAGATTTGCCACTAGATCTTACTTAACATGTTAATTAAAAATCTACATCATTATTTCATTTTTTTATATTTTGAAAAAATACATTTCAATGTAATTGCTTTCCTTAGCTATCATTTTGTACATTTCAAAATGCTTTTCTTAGAAGAGGCCCAAAGGATTGAACAGACTGCCAAAGGGGAGAAGTCCACGGGAAAACATTTCTAGTTGGCTGGTGAAGAAAGATGCAATACCAACCTCACCACAGTACACACAGGCAGCAGCCTCTGAGAGCAGTACCAGGCAACAACCTACATTTTAAAGATCAAAGGACCTAAACGCCAACACAGCTACAGAATTTAATCATCAAACAGGTCTTTTCCATATCATAAACCATTGGATGATAGGATGAGCATTTCTGCTTATTTGTAATGGAAGTCAAATAACTCTTGCTGCTGCTGCTGCTGCTGCTGCTGCTAAGTCGATTCAGTCGTGTCCGACTCTGTGCGACCCCATAGACGGCAGCCCACCAGGCTCCCCGTCCCTGGGATTCTCCAGGCAAGAACACTGGAGTGGGTTGCCATTTCCTTCTCCTATGCATGAAAGTGAAAAGTGAAAGTGAAGTCACTCAGTTGTGTCCGACTCTTAGCGACCCCATGGACTGCAGCCCACCAGGCTCCTCCATCCATGGGATTTTCCAGGCAAGAGTACTGGAGTGGGAGTATTTGCCTTCTCCACAAATAACTCTTACAAGCCAAAAAAGTGGAGAGACAGCTAGACACTTCCTCTAAAAGCATGGTCCCCAGACCAGAAACAGGCACCACCTGGGAGCTGGTAAATGCAGAAACTCTGGTCCCAGCCATGACCTAGAATTGCATTTTAGCAAGATTCCCGGGTGAGTTGTGCACACATTAAAGTTTAAGAAACACTGTCCAAAGAAGAGGAAGCTGAAAAATGTGTAAAATGGACCTACACAAGAGCGTAGTTTTGAGGATTTTAAAAAATATATCTCCATCATTTTTTACATATTAAAGCAGAATTTATATTTTTTGCGGTTTAGTCGCTAAGCTGTATCCGACTCTTTGCAACTCCATGGACTATAGCCCACCAGGCTCCTCTTTCCATGGGAATACTGGAGTGGGTTGCCATTTCCTCTTTCTGACCCAGGGATCGAGCCTGCATCTCCTGCATTGGCAGGTGGATTCTTTACCACTGAGCCACCAGAATTCATATGCCATAAAATTTACCCATTAAGAGTGCAATTCAATGAATTTTAGTAAATGTTAACAATCATGCATTCATAACCATGACTGAAGATTTAAAACATTTCCAGCATCCTTATAAGTTCCTCAGGTCTTTTACAATCTGTCCTTTCTTTCACCTTTGCTCCTAGAAAACTATTTATCTGCTGTGGGAGGCTATGGTTTTATCTTTAGAAAAATCTCATATAAATGCAGCCACATGTTATTTAGGGGATTTTTTGGTCTGACTTCTTTCACTTAGCATGACGTTTTAGAGATTGACCTAAGGGAATCAGTATTATGCTTCTCTTTATTGTTGAATAACATTCCCTTGTCTGGATGTATAGTTCTTTGTTCATCCATTCACCAGTTGCTGGATATTTGGGTTTGTTTTTTTTTTTTCCAGCTTTGGACTTACTCTGAATAATAAGGTAATAAACCTTTGCAGATAAGTCTTCATGTCTCCAAAATAGTTTTGATTACTGTCAATCAACAATATGATGTATAATTAATGAGCAAGTAAAAAAAGAAGTAAGCAAATTTATTAGTCTCCTAGACAGCTATTCTTACAATAGCCATTTGTACCAACAAAGTGGGCATTTCTGAATGTGGGGAGAGAGCCCAGGATGTCAAGTAGAGGAAAGAATGGAGATGCTGTAAACTAGAGGAAGACTCAGAGAAGGCAATGGCACCCCACTCCAGTACTCTTGCCTGGAAAATCCCATGGATGGAGGAGCCTGGTAGGCTGCAGTCCATGAGGTCGCTAAGAGTCAGACACAACTGAGCAACTTCACTTTCACTTTTCACTTTCATGCATAGGAGAAGGAAATGGCAACCCACTCCAGTGTTCTTGCCTGGAGAATCCCAGGGACGGGGGAGCCTGGTGGGCTGCCATCTATGGGGTCACACAGAGTCAGACAGGACTGTAGCGACTTAGCAGCAGCAGCAGAGGAAGACTGACTTCCCTACTAGCTCTCGATACTGATATTTGAGCTGGTGGGAAGTAGGCAAAAGTGGGGAGTCTACATCACGTAACGATGTTTATGGGTAAATCCAGTAATAGCATTGTTGTGGCAAGAAGGTGACAGGGCACAGTAAATCGTTAAGTGCGAGAAACACACGGCAGAGGTTTGTGCAAGGCAGTCGAGGAAAGGTACTCAGCAGTTCATTTTAAGATGAAAGCTTGGTTTATGAAGTGTGTCCAAGTCTCAGACCTTTAAAGAAGGCTCACTGAGCAACATGGCACCCAGAGGGCTAATCATAGACAATGTCCATCAGCCCCTAGACGCCCACCTGGAATTCTTTTGTGATGCTGCAGCTACCAGGCTGTGAGGCTGCCCTTAACCTTATATTTTAAGAAGCACTCGAGACAAGGGAAGAGAGATTGAAGACACTTTGGCAAAAGCAGATGAATGAAACCAAATGAGGGCCATCGCATTGTTAATTCTGCCCTCCCCCCACAACTGACTTAAAAATGTTTTTGTCTGCCAGGCAGCTCACCCAAGATACTATGCAGTGGAAGCTGGAGGAAGAGGATGATGTAACCGTTGGGGTAATATTCCCTTATGTAGATTTCCCCAAAGCATTTTTCCAAGAAAAAACTAGGTGTGAGCTAGGTGTGAAGTGCTAGTCACTCACTCGTGTCTGACTTTTTGCAACCCCATGGATTGTAGCCCGCCAGGCTCGTCTGTCCATGGAATTCTCCAGGCAAGAATACTGGGATGGGTTGTCATTCCTTTCTCCAGAGGATCTTCCCAACCCAGGGATCAAACCTGGGTCTCCTGCATTGCTGGCGGATTCTTTACTTTATCTGAGTCATGATGGGATGAAAAGTTTCTATGTACCTGAGTATGCAGAAGTCAAGGATGGTCTGAGAGGGAAATAAGGAGAGGAACATGGACAGGTGGGTGAGGGGTTATTAGCAAGAGCAGGGATGAGCTCTCTTAGCTTTTTAGGTTTAAAAGTTTTGTTCAATATTTAACGTCTTTGACTTTTGAAACTTCTTGCTCTCACACTTGTATGTAGCATGACAAAAGAAAGGGATTAAAAATCTACCTGTAAGTGATATGAATACAATTGTCTAACAAATAACACAATATTAATTTATTCCCTTACATATAATTACCTGGGTCACCATTTTGATATGTCATAAATAAAGGCAAAATTATGCAAAACACTATAGCCTCAGAGATTCAAAATAATTACTGAGCATAGATGATACTTCAGTTTGCCTGGATTAAAAATGCAGTGTATCTCAGTATGATTTTTACATATTTTAAAAATATGCTATTTTTTGTACTTGATTAACCTTCTTATGCCCTCAAGCATATGTTCTATTCTATTGTACAGATGTCTCATTACAAAACTCTTTCGGTTAAAACAGAAATCCCACATACTATTTATAATATTTATTTTCATCAGAAAATAAAAGTCATACATTCACATATAGAACACATGCTTTAAAATTATCTTTATTTCTGCAATGTAAAGATAATCACTGCTAACAATGAGAAATTTTTCTTTATTGCTATGTGAAGTATATTTGTTATTTTGCTAAACTCAACTTCTTTATCAATTCTGACTAAATGCGCAGGTTTTGAAAACCATGTAAAATAATTTTATTTTCTTTCAAAGAAACATGTTTAAGATCACATTGCTGCACCTGCTCTTTTTTCTCATCTTTAAAGAACTTTGTAAGAGGAAGAACAGAGCTTTCTTGCTCAATTATTCTAAGAACTCAAGTGGCTATTTCCAAACAGGTGCATGATTTAACCTACGGTTATAATCTCAGGATCACAGGCCTTTTTTTCTCAGTGGGCATCTGGAGTTCTGGCAATGTTCAGGCCACACTCACTTTATTTAATAATCACGTTTCTACCCCCTCTCTCCCCCTCACTTCATCTTTCTGGTTCCATCCTTTAATCAGTGGATGTGAAGTTTTTCTTTCAATTAATGGAATTAGCAAAAGAAGCTTTGAAGTGTCTGACACATAAATTAAAAAAAAAAAAAACCTGAAATACAAAATTTTCTCCAAAGTGTAAACACTGATTAATTCTTTGGGACTTTTCTATGCTTAAAAAATGATACATTATTCAGAAGAGCAAGGCAGAGACAAGCTATGCTCTTTCCTCCTGTCCAGTACGGCCCCAGGCACACACCCTCATTACTAATGCTATTACTTGGTTTGGCAGTGTCTTCTTTGAAGAAACACTTAATCTCTTATTTTTCATTTGAATTTATTTTTTCCCCTCTTACTAGCTAGGAACTGAAGAAATAAGAGGTTAAGTTTGCCCTCTGAAGTTCTGAGAAAGATGCTCTATTGAGTTACACCCCCTGACTTTCTTCCTATAACCTTAACCAGGACCCTGGATGTCATCCGGATCTAGCTGTGGCATCAGCATGAGTTGATGTACAATAGAGAAAACAGTAAAATTTACCAGTGAACATAATAGTCTGAGATATGTCTCTACTCTTCGGTCTCATAGAGGACTGTTGTGTGTGTGCTAAGTTGCTTCAGTGGTGTCTGACTCTGCGACTCCACGGACTGTAGCCTGCAAGGCTCCTCTATCCATGGGATTCTCCAGGCAAGAATACTGGAGTGGGTTGCCATGCCCTTCTCCAGGGGATCCTTTCCTACCTAGGGATTGAACCCGCGTCTCTTATGTCTCCCGCATTGGCAGGCAGGTTCTTTACCACGAGCGCCACCTGGGAAGCCCAGAGGGCTGTCAGCAAACGTAATCATCTGAGAAACATCTTTACTCTTCGGTCTCATAGAGGACTGCCAGCTATGGTCTTGGTGATCAAAACAACACAAAGGAGAAAACCAGAGACTGTAAGAAATCGTAGTGACTATGCACAAAGGTATAGGACACAGATAATCTAAGCAAAGAGCAGATCATCCTCATCATTCTTCACTCACTTGCCCATTCAATCCCTCAGCCAAGATGCATTTACTGAGTGCCTATTATCCATTAGGAACTGAAGGCTCTCAGAAAATCAAGGTGACTAAGACGTGAACCCTGACTTCAAGATGCTCTCGTTTTCAGCTTCTGACCAAAGCCTTTGTCTTAGGAAAAAATATCCACTGACATATGAAACCTTCAAAAGCTCAACGAAGCCTGAATCCACAAAGAATATTCTGTGTCAGACTGTCAGCAGTGAAAGATTAGTTTTTGCCTCTTTTGTTATTTTCTTAAAACTTCTTTAGATGGAAATATTCCTGGACCAAACCCAAATGCTGCAACTGTGATAAAGAAATCATTCCCAAGCAAACTATGTATTTTCCCATCAGCTCTGGAGCCTCCAAAGGACTTGAGCTTGGATGCCTGCCCAAGAGGCTCCTCTGTCCACTGTACAGGGTATTTTGGATAATACACTCCACCCTTATTTTTTTGTTAATCCTTCAGCTTTCTTATAATGGTGAAAGACCACTGAAAAAGATATATATGTATATCATGTGTCAACTCAAGCAAGACTGTCACGATGTCCCTGTCACAGCCACAACATCCATTGAAATCCTCTTGGCTTCTTTTGAGGATCACAGCTGTACTCTTAAGTGTTTGCATGGTGGGGAGAGTTTTATCAGTATTTATGAAGAGACATCTTAGGCAGAATTGCAATGTACCAATACTATTTCCCAACAAATTATATTTCTAGCCATTCTAGAATAGTTTATAAGCTAAAACAGAATAACACAACTTAATTTGAAGAACAAACATCTATTTTACCAAAGAAAGTACAACATAAACCTGCAAAATATAATTATCTTTGTGTAGAGCTAAGCCTACCTGATTTGTTTTTACTTAAAAGATTTCCAGTCTGTCTGTCCCAATCTCGGCTTGTCTAGCCATTGCCCATCTGTTACTCCAAGTTACAGGAATGGGTAACCTCTTTATCCTTTCTTCAGTCACTTCCTGTGAGGCCCATTTTCCAGGTCATCTTGAGTTGTTGCTGTTGTCTGGTCGCTCAGTTGTGTTTGACTCTTGTGACCCCATGGATTAGAGCCCGCCAGGCTCCTGTGTCCATGGGATTTCCCAGGCAAGAATACTGAAGTGGGTTGCCATTTCCTTTTCTAGGGGATCTTCCCAACCCAGGGATCGAACTCACATCTCTTGTGTCTCCTGCATCGCAGGCAGATCCTTTACCACTGAGATACCTGGGAAACTCCTTCTCTTGAGTAGACATCAATAAAAACAAAACAAAACCATGATAGAGACCATTTTTGTGCACGTACCTTCTGCCAGGTGCTTTGTACCTATTTAAGCACTTTACACTACTTTCTTTTACTCCCCATAATAAGCCTCTAAGGCAGACGTACTTATCTCAAACTGAGAGGAAAGGAAAGAAAAGCTCAGGGTTTAAGAAACTCATCCAGTACCCCAGAGCTCTTCTATTAATTGAGGTGTTAAATTAATTGGCAACAAATTAAATTGTTGAGAAGGAAGAGGTGGTAGGAAAACGACCAAGATCTCTCCTTTACAGTCAGTTACTTTTCTTAAGAAAAATCAAACAGAGTCAATTTGAAAGACCTAGAAGGTAACATGGAGAGTTCAGAGGTCCACTCTGAGAGCTGTGTGCAGCGGAGAGAAGGCTTACATCAAAACTGGGTCCAAGGACTTGGGGTCAAAAGGAGAGAAATCTATGTTTTAGTAAGGAAATCCTATTCTTATATTTAGCTATCAGTAACTTAAAAGTTAACCTATATTGCAGACAGATAGGAAAGTATAGAATTCTGGTACTGTAGGTAAGAATGTGAAATTGAATTTTTCAGGTAAACTGCAAACCTAGTGATCTGCTTAATTTAAAATCCCACATTGGACATGACTCAGGTATCTACATCTTTTGTAGCACTGCCCCTTGTTCACGCCCCAACCTGTTGTAATACTGGATGTTTACATTTTTTGTGACGATACATAATAGATCAACCGCAGTCATAGTGAAAACATGCCTTTATGTCTTTCATGCTGGGACTTGAAATCCTTGCCTTATGGTCATGCATCTCTCCCTCAGACGTGGGGACCCTGCTTGCTGTGTATGACTGACAGCTACGCCAGTGCACAGGTGTATAATTAGAAAAAAAGAAAGTGCTTGAGACTCAAGTGCACACTCATCGCTTTTCTTGTCTACGATCGACGAACTTTGACAATTGAGCTTTCCATAACTGGTTCTTGGCTGACAGCAGGTGAAAAGATTTAAGCTGAGAATTAATTACACTGATATAAAGCCACCAAGGGACATGCCAGTGGGAGATGCTCATTGACCCCAAAGGATATAAAATTTCAGAGAAGCAGCAGCTGCAATATATCAGTGGACAGATGTTTCTGATGCTTGGGAAAACACATTATGTCAATAAAAGTCATGATCTGTAATGAGCGTATATAAGAAAAAAAACCAGCACCACTTTTCAGCAGATAGACTGTTTAAAACAATATGGTTTCTTCGTGCATACCGATGACCAACAGATGACCAATAATGGTCTAATATTTTTGCTATTAAAAATTAGGGAAAATAAATTAAAGTAAGCACTGCTTAATAATATAATTGAAATTGTGAAATATGGCCAAAATTAATATTCCAAGGGGTGGGTGAAAACTCCATGTTCAGTTTCTGCTTCGGAGTTGAGATATCGTAGGAAAATCATAGTTTAGTTAACATTTTAGAAGAAAATCTGAATTTGAATTTTGAAAAAAACACTTAGTGTGCCATACCAAAGTTATCAAAATGCAGTCATGTCATATTTTTTTCCCATATAAGTGGAGAAAGAAGCACCCTTAAGTGTTCAGAGACACATAGGTGAATTTAAACAAATCACCTGCAAATTTGACTCTTAAAAAAAAAAGTGGCATTGTGGTAGGCTCACCCTAGGAAAGTAAAAATTAGGGACTTCACTCAGTGTCATGTCTGAATTATTATGAAATCTACTCCTTATTCTCCTGTCCCAAGTGTAACTCATTTATATAAATCATTTGTACATTACAAATAAAACATTATGTACTGGGTTGGCCAAAATGTTCCTTCAGGTCTTTCCATATCTTACACACATATATTTATCTCCTATATGTATAATATTATGAATATTTTCAAAAGATTAAAGCCATGGTGAGATGATCTGCAATTGTTGTAATATAGTAGTTGCACTATCTACTCGGGTCAATTTGTGAACTTCAGGAGGTCCAAAATGTGAGCTGTTTTGCTTCTCTGTGACTGATTCAAACACAGTACAGTAAGTCACTTCCAAAATTGAATATCCCCACTAGATCCTCCAAGCCATTTAAAAGGAACATATTCATCCTTGGTAACTGTTGTCACTGTGTGATACTCATCAACTGTTTAACAATTCCTAGAGCTACTTCAAAGACTTTAAAAATAAAACAGACCTTTATTTTTTGGCAAGGAGATGAGAGCAAGCATGCCTCGTAATAACTGCCTCTTAGTTTACTGGGTAATCAATGTTATCACGAGATTTCCAAATTAAAGACTGCAAAGAGGCCCAGTATCCTTATTCAGCACAGAGTCCAATCTCTATACAGCCACACAGCCAACCCTGGTTTTTAGATTAGATCCACAATAACCGTGCTATCCTGAACTGATGGGTTTAATCCATGGATCAATTCAATTCCTTACATGCTCTAATTTTATTCCAATCATGCTTGCTAGGTTGAGTTAAAAATATCTCTGGCTTAAAAAAGAAATAACACATTTTAAAGAAATCTCTACTGATTTGCTTTTTGTTGCATTTCATTCTACATACACCCTCAGGAAGGGAAGTCTAAGAGGGAAGCCCCACCCTAGTTCTATCATACCTTCCTGACTTCTCAGTAGAAAATCATTACCGGAGTCACACTGGACAATAGAAACTTCTGATGCCACCTAAATCAGGGTCAAAGAAGCTCATTTGTGGCCCTTGCCCTTCAGGATCTGAATTGTGTTCCTGGGGCTTTCAAGTTCAATTGTTCGCTATCTACCCTGGGCAGAGACCAGGTGTGTGGGTGTATACCGACATCAGGAAGAAAAGTAATAAAATGGAATTACGGAATAATATTCAGTTCAGTTCAGTAGCTCAGTTGTGTCTGATGCTTTGTGATCCCGTGGACTGCAGCACTCCAGGCTTCTCTGTCCATCACCAACTCCTGGAGCTTGCTCAAACTCATGTTCATCGAGTCAGTGAGGACATCCAACCGTCTCATCTCATCTCGTCCCCTTCTCCTCCGCCTTCAATCTTTCCCAGCATCGGGGTCTTTACAAATGAGTCAGCTCTTCGCATCAGGTGGCCAAAGTACTGGAGTTTCAGCTTCAGCATCAGTCCTTCCAATGAATATTCAGGACTGATTTCCTTTATGACTGACTGGTTGGATCTCCTTGCAATCCAAGGGACTCTCAAGAGTCTTCTCTAACATCACAGTTCAAAAGCTTCAATTCTGCGGTGCTCAGCTTTCTTTATCGTCCAACTCTCACATCCATGCATGACTACTGGAAAAACCATAGCTTTGACTGATCGGACCTTTGTGGGCAAAGTGATATCTCTGCTTTTTAATATGCTGCCTAGGTTAGTCATAGCTTTTCTTCCAAGAAGCAAGTGTCTTTTAATTTTAATAAAGGAATAATATTATTTCCATGCTATACTCTTTACAGGAAGCACAAATCGGTCACATTGGAAAAAGAACCAGACTGGTTATTATACATCCCTGTAAGTGAATCATCTTTTAAAATGTGATGACCTACGGGAGTGGGATAGTGAGATGGGAAGGAGCTCAAGAGGGAGGTGATACAAGTATCCATATAGCTGATTTACTTTGCTGTACAGCAGAAATTAACACAAAGTTATAAAGCAATTATACTTCAATAAAATAAATAAAATACAAAAATTAAATTAAGCTTTAAAAAGGCCAGTGTCAAACAGTAGAGAGATATCAATTTTGACTGAATCTGTGTGAAATCAGTTCCATGTAATATGACAAGGTATTATCATAGGGTTCTCCTCTGTTTGGGGCATCCCAGGTGGCTCAGTGGCAAAGAATCTGCCTGCCAATGCCGGAGAGATGGGTCTGATCCCTGGGTCGGGATCCCTTCGTTGGCAAAGTAATGTCCCTAATAGGCATGGCATTAAAAGCTTATTTGTTTTTAAAATACAAATTAAATGTTGACTCTAAACTATTTGTATACAGAAGTACTTTTCAGAATGGGGAGCATTTGTGTGTTAAGCGCCATAAAAACAGATGATTTATTAAGTCTGTTCTTTTATATATACTTTTCTTTTTAACTTGGGAGGGAAAAGAAGGATTCCCATATAAGAAACATTCTTAACTGTACTGGCTGAATAGCTTCTGTGGGCATAAATGGGATATAGAAATGAGAAAGCAGAGTTCTTGGTCTCCAGGAAAAAAAATATGGCATGTAAATTTAGTTAATTTATAGCTAGAAGGCCAAAAGACAGTCTTCAGAAAGTTGTTTAATTACATGAGACACTTGCATTTTAAGATGGTCTATACAGCATATGTAGGACTACTGATAAATGTACATCAATAGGGAAAACCACAGACTAATTGCTTTATGTTGGCTAGTCTGTACACAGTTGAAATCTGTAAGTAATTCATCATCTCCACTGGTTTAATTACAATTCAGCACCCTGCCAATTGCCATTACAATTCAAAGGCTGTTGTGTCTTGTTGCTTAATTGTAGACTTGAGGAAACCAAACTTATGCTGAATGCAAAACACCTAAGTTGATGAACGCACTTTGTTATATCCTGACATAAATCCAAGAAATTTAATGGGATATTCTATCCAAACAAGATCATATTTCTAATTCATACATGATGCTATTTGAGAGTTAACACTGTGGCTACTTTATTTCTCAAACCAATAATAGATATTTCCCCAGTGATCAAACAATTACCTCCAAGTGAGCGTACGACCCAGTTAGAAAGATGTGTTAATAAAATTTTAGAACTTGAACTGTAATGTGCTAAAGTGTTCCTGGAAAATTCCGATAGCACATCTTTATTGAGTATACAGTCTCTCTGATTTTGTATGAGGGTTCAGACCCTGGGTGGGGAAGATCCCCTGGAGGAGGGCAAGGCAACCCACTCCAGTATTCTTGCCTGGAGAACCCCATGGACAGAGGAGCCTTGCAGGCTGCAATCCGTAGGCCTGCCAGAGCAAGACACAACTGAAGCGACTTAGCATGCACACACGCACGACTCAGCAAAGAAAGGTGTGGTTCAAGAATTGAGTACTTTAACATCTTCATTCTCAAAGGAACAACCACATCAGATTTAATTCTTTCTTTACATTACAAACAACTCAAGACAAACAGGACTGGAAACGAATTGTAGAAAGCAGTTAGCTGCTTAAAACCTCCTAGATGTCAAGAAAAGTGAAAGTGAAGTCACTCAAACGTGTCCGACTCTTTGCAACCCCATGGACTGTAGCCTACCAGGCTCCTCCCTCCATGGGATTCTCCAGGCAAGAGTACTGGAGTGGGTTGCCATTTCCTTCTCCAGGGGATTTTCCCGACCCAGGGATAGAACCCTGGTCTCCCGGATTCCAGGCAGACGCTTTAACCTCTGAGCCACCAGGGAAGCCCAGATGTCAAGATGATAAGACACAAATAAATGTATAAGAATCAAAGTTCAAGATTTTCCAGCATAAGAGTCATATATGAGAAATGAGTTAGGGACCTAAATATGCTGTTTAAGATATGCTGGTACCACAACTTTCTTGCTAATATTGATCAAGGCAAAGTAAATTTTCTATAAATAGTGTCATTCACAGGCCACACATGCTCTAGACAGAAAATATTTGTGGCTGGTTCCATAGGAAGAATCAAAGTTTAACTACAATGGCACACAGATATTTGGAAGCAAAAGAAAGAATTAATGTTAATTGTGACAAAGAATTGTACTTTAAATCATTTCTAGTAAATTTATAATCACCTTCTCTTATTGCATCAAAATAAGAAAGCTTCATATTTGCTCTTTAGATTGGCAAAAAGCTTTTCTTTAGATAAGTAGTGTTGCTTCCACTCGTCCTTCCTAGAGGTGTGTGTGTATGAAATTTATTTCTTTCAATATATTCAATATTTAAACAAACTTCTAAATTAACCCAGCCAAGATCAATTTAGACAACAAACTTTTTGACTTCAGGAGAATCACAAAGCATTGAAAATCCAAATATGACTACACAGAGACATATTAAAGTTTTCTAAGCTTATTTTTTTTTTTTAAGTTATAATTGGACAAAAACTGTGAAGATGACAAAGAGAAATGTACAACAGTCATGCAGCATGTCATAAACCAGTGGTGTTGGTGATAAACCTTATAACTTCAGCCGGATCTTCCCTTTGGGTTGGTGTCTCCCCTTCCCTCAATGTGCACATGTTGATACACCTCTCTGGGAGTACCTAAGGGTCATGAGACAGTGACATATGCCTATTTTGGCCACAACTGTATCCTCAACACTATGAAGAGCGCCTGACACATAGGATAATAATTTCATAAATACCTAAAATATAAATAAATATTTGGTGAGTGAATGAAGGAACACTTTATTCTCTGCATAAAGTAAAAAATCTGAACATGCAGATTGCACCTTTTGATCTTCAGAAATACATGTTTCATTGCTGTTGACTCAATAAAAAAGACAAGAACTTATCTTCACTTGCTTAACTGCCTGTAACATAGAAGATATCTGAAAGCTTTATGGCTTACTTTTTTTTTTTTTTGGTATACAGCTAATGAAACTGTTTTTTAAAACTATGTTCAAATGAATGTTTCATGTCTAAGCAATCATTTAGAAAGATAATGAAGTGAAATGAAGTGGAAGTCGCTAATTTTTTAGCTCCCCTGTTTCTCCAGGGGAGCTTCCCAATCCAGGGATCGAACCTAGGTCTCCCACCTTGCAGGTGGATTCTTTACCAGCTGAGCTACCAGGGAACACCCCCTCCCCACCAAAAAAAAAAAAAAATGCATAGCACTTTACAAATTACACAGTACTAACATGTATTATTACCTTATGCAAATCACACCTCTAAGAGACAGATATTAAAAACTACCATTTCTCATGTGCAGAAAGCTCAACTGAGAAACCTACCCAAGGCTAGACAGAGAGTAATTGTCAGAATGTGAAACATCCTGAGATAAGAGTCTAAGAAGCTTACCCCTAACACCTCAGTAGTTGATTAAACACTGCCAAGCAATTTTGTAGCATCTGTAAACACACAAACCACTTCCGCTCTATTATACTGCTGCTGCTGCTAAGTCACTTCAGTCCTGTCTGACTATCTCTGTCCTAATGGAGAAGTCAGTGGAAACAAGAATGCCTAGTATGTGCTTGAAGCCACACAAAGCAAATAACCGTAGGTGGTGGTTGAACAGGGAAACAAACAACGCATGCGTGCTCAGTCCTGTCTGGCTCTTTGCAGCCCCACCGACGGAGTCCACCAGGCTCCTCTGTCCCTGGTATTTTCCAGCAACAATACTGGAGTGGGTTGCCATTTTCTCCTCAAGGGGATCTTCCCACCCAAGGATCCAACCAGCTTTTCTGTGGCTCCTGCATTACAGGTGGATTTTTTTTTTCTTTTAATCACTTAGCCACTAGAAAAGTCCAAGAAAAAAAATAATGTCATAAATGTTTACATCTAAAACACAAATCATGGAAGCAAGGACAAAATCACCATAGTAAAACCAGTGGTTATTAAACTTTAGTGTGTATATAGTATCATCTAAAGTGCTTCTTACAATGCAAACTACAAGATCCTACATACACCTGGAGACTTGGATTCAATCAGCTGAGTAAGATTTAAAGCAATGTTTCCTAAATTTTGCAGTATGTGAGAATTACCTGGGTTGTTGTTAAAAATCCTAAAGCCCAGGCTGCAAGCAGAGCAATTAAATCAGAATATTGTATGTCCAGTGGTAGGATAAATACAGCATCTTTTTTAGGCATTGTTTCCCTCACAGATTAACTCTAAATTGGTATTTAAATATCTTTGTTTTGAACAAAGATGAGAAAATTTATATAAAATTATACCAATATATTCTGAAATATATTTTAATTGTCTTCAGTAGGAATTTCATCTTAACCCTGCTCATATTTCAAATAAACACAGTCAACTCTGTAAGCCTGCAACTTTCTACAGATCTGGGGAGTTTTGTTCAATGATGTTCTACTTCTTCTAAGAGGAGACCGGGAACCAGAGGGCTCCCTGGTAATTCCTGTTTGCTCCTTTGGGTGCTCACCTCCATTTCTGACAAAGATTTTGCTACAAGCACAGTGATTCATCCTGAAGCCTGAAGCCAAAATATGCATAAAAATTACAATTCTCAGAAATTAAAATTTCTATTTGAAAGGGAAATGCTGGTAAGACTAAGGCGTGCGTATGCAAAGAATTTTGGTTGCTTGGTAATCAGGTAACTTTCAAAAGAACACTTCGAAGGTAGAAGTACTTCCAAACATTCTGCTTTTATAAGGATATAAAGTAAATAAGCAAGAAGTCATGGTGCTGTGCAAAGTAAACCAAAAGTAAGGTGCTCTCATAAATGCACTTTTGCATAACATGAGCTTTAAACTAAGCAAGCAACTCCGTAAAAACACAGTTATTCAGAAAGAGAGGCTGCAGATACTACAAATGACTTTTAATAATACCTAATGACCACTCCCAACTAATGAGAAAGCTGATAAGTAAAGGATATCCAGGCAAAAAGTTCAAGGGATGTAGATTATCAGCGGGGCAAGAATCTACATCTTCCAATTGCTCTCAAAGGATTTTGCTTGTTTTTTTTTCGCTGTTGTTGTCTGCTTTTTTGGCTTGGCTATGATTACAGCCATAGGCAGGTGAAACCTGAGATATCTATTAAAATTATCTAGGAAACTTTCAAAATGATCAACTCAAATGCATATACCCCTTCCCAGACCAATTATATCACACTCTAGGATAGAGCAGCCCGTCATGAATATTTTTTGAAGATTCCAATGTGTATCCAAGGCTAAAATCCACTGCTTCAGTGGATCTTTCATAATAAGAAAGATATGATAATGCTAATAATGGTGCACATCTAGTAACAAATAGGACCTAAACATTAACACTTCTCTGCTGCTCTGCACTGTGTAGTGTCTGATGAAATCTACAATTTTAATTTAGTATTGCAAAGGCATTAAATGAACTTTAAATTAAATGCAAAGTTAGGTTCTCTTTGGCTTTAATTTGTAGCCTATATTGTACAAATGCAGTCTTGAGAAGAGCCTTGGCTTTTGAATTTAAAGAAATTAAAAATTCAACATGAGAAAAGAATATTTAGAAATAAAGAGAAATGTAAAATTATGAGTCATAATAAAGGTAAACTTAAACTCAACTTTTAGCACTTCCAGCTAAATAAAGGCCACAACAAACTGAGAGATGATTCAGAATACTCTCAGTAAGCATAATTTGAATAACTTTTGTCTAATGTGTTTTTCTGACTGCTCTCTTTTGTTTAAACTGAATTATAGTTCATGGAATATTAAAGCAAGCCCCGGTAAATGACACGTGATTTAGAATATCACTCCACATGTATAGACTCAAAATGGAAAAAAAAAAAGAAAGTTTGCTCTAAGCTTGTAAAACCGAACAGATAGTTCTTCCTAGCTCTAGAGACGTTTTGTCTAAATAAATAAGACAAGAACCTACCCTTCTGGACAGAGTTGGGAGCAAATGAAATCAATTCTTCAGCTGATATGTTTTAGTGTCCCCTTAACACTGGTAGTTTTATAAATGCTTGTGATTCAAAGTCCAATGAAGACATTATTGATGGAAAAACAAACCTCAAACTCTTCTTGGCAAATGAGAATTGTCCTGAACTGTGAAATATTAGTTCAAGTAAGTCCAAGGTAAAGTGGATTCTAGCTGACATTTTGAATCTGATTTTAAGAAGAAATATTGACTGTCTCTATTTAAAAAGGATTATAAATTTGTTTTTAAAATTGTGAATTGATTTTCAGGTGCTCTTGTCTATTCTTCTCAATTCACAAAAATTAATGCAGTCATTATGTAATTATACATGTATTACATATACATAAATATGCATGTATAATTTAAAACACATTATGGAGAAGAAATTCTTAATTTCTTACACCTTATTTTATTTTTTGAAGCTGTGCATGTATGCTAAGTTACTTGAAATGTCCAGTTCTTCATGACTCTTAAGGACTGTACCCTGCCAGGATACATGCATGCATGCCTTCAAACTATAAAATAAGATGTAAGAGATGAAGAATTTCATCTCCATTAAGTGTTTTAAATTATACATATATTTTCCTTTATTTCTCAGCTATTTAAAATATGCATCATAAGTGTCAATTATTTAATTTCCCTCACAATTTACAAATAATTATGAATATCTTTTCAGTAAGATGCAACAACTCTCTTAATCCACTAATATAATGATACATTTTCTAGGAAGTTGACAGACTCATCATGTAAATAAGAATACACGTTTACAAACTGTTGGTTAAAAGATGTGTTGTGTTAGTTGCTTAGTTGTGTCTGACTCTTTGCAACCCCCATGGAGCCCTCGAAATTTCTGTCCACGAAATTTTCTAGGCAAGAATACTGGAGTGGGTTGCCATTCCCATCTCCAGGGGATCTTCCTGACCCAAGGATCAAACCCTGTTCTCTTGCAAACAGGAAGCTTCTTTAGTGCCTGAGCCACCAGAGAAAGATATTATTGAAATAATACTTAAAAAAAACTCAGAGATTTAAGTCAAAGAATTTGCAATTTAAGCCTTTCATGGAAAGTAGCAAATGCAGTGTTTTGTACGTGTATAGCAACCAAATATACACTGGCTTAAAAACATACAGGTAACCAATACAAAATAAAAGTTTCAAAAAAAAATAAACCAACAATACCCAGGTAATTACATAGTTACACAACAATTTTCTCTAAAATGTCTTCTACAATTTTATTACTGTAACTTTAACTCTTCAGACCTATCTATATCTAAAGACAATCAAAGATATGTGCTTTTACGCTTTAATAAGTAGTCTAACCATAGTTCAATAGTTTTAAATGTTTATCTCTAGATAAAAAATGGGTTGATACAAACATATTATTAACAGAGCAACTATTATATGGATTTCCATGTAGTAAGGAGTCTATAACTTCAAGTGAGGGGCTATTTACGATTTCAAGTGTGGACCTCAATCAGGAAAGTCCTACAGGATAAACATCATGGTTAAATTATATCTTCCAGGACAGACACTATCAACTCAAGAAGTCCAAGGCCTATGTAGAGACATGGCAACCCATTGATATTTTGTATCTTTTCTATTAGAAACAATTACCCTTTGATTTCTAGAGCAATCTTACAGGACTGATAATAATTAAAATTACAGCAGCGTTGCTTATTTTCCTACATTACTAATTTGCTATTTTACTATTTTGTCCATTTGCAGGATGCGGTCCACTCAGAATAGTGTGGGGACGGCCCAAGGGGATACTGGTTCACCAGGAAATGTTCCAAGGGGCATGGACTGAACTAGTATGATCCCATATACTCTCCGACTAGTTTTGAGAAACCAAGAACATGTGTGGATTATTTTTTCCCATAATAAAAATTGCCTTCCAAGTCAAAGGAATTATGTTTGTGTGTCAATTGCTCTGTCGTGTCTGACTCTGCGAACCCTGGACTATAGCCCACCAGGCTCCTCTGTCCAGGGGATTCTCCAGGCAAGAGTACTGGAGTGGGTTGCCATTTCCCTCTCCAAAAGGAATTATGAGTTAGTCTATTTTAGGTTAGGTTTTAGCTCAGAGGTTTGTTTTCCAACATAATTTATTATTGAGCACACATGCTATTTGCTTTAAAGCATACACGATGCAAAATCCCATCATATTAAACTCAAACAAATTGAGTCTCTTCCCGTGAAATCACAAACATCAGGCGACAAATGGAAGCCATTAAAATAGAACTTTTTAAAACCATGGCAGATGAGTCAGAGAAAGATCCCTGCATTGCTGCCCATTATGGACAGTCACTAAAACTAGGAACGCCAGATACATAGAAAGCCTAGAGTCACTGGTGAATTCTGCCTTTATGTCACCCATACATAGACTCACTGTCCCAAAATGTCATGTTCACTTCACTCCTGTCCTCACTAAAAGACATCATTCCTTGAAACTGGCTTGAAGACCACGCACAAAAACATCACCTTCCAAAGAAACCATTCGGCTTTGGGGCTCTGGTGAGTACATGACATATACTTAAAGCTCATTTATCATTATAACTACAACTTTGTAGGCTCTAACCCTTTTATTCAACATATATCACAGTTCTTATCTCTTACCATATAGCTGAGTTATCTTTTTGTTTTATTCTTTGCTCTGTGGCTGAACTGAATTGCTCAGTTTATAAAACATGGTACTTTAGGCTTAGCATAGGTAGCACCATTATGCTTCTCCCCTTTAATAATTCTCAAACAGGAAGCATTAAATTCTAGTCATTACCTAATTCTCAGTGCACATCCTGATTGACTTTCGTTTTAGGAAGAATATACTGGACAGAGGAGGCTGGCAGGCTACAGTCCATGGGATCACAAAGAGTCAGACACAACTGAGCAACTAACTACACACACACACACACACACACACACACTTTCCCTAAGTCATGTGCAGCTATTTGCTTGCAAGATACCCCCATGGAGGTACGTGTGCGTTCTTGAATATACCTTGGTGAACCCATAACAATTAACTCAGAGGACAGAGTTATGATGTTGGAAATCTAAATGATTGTATGGCAAGTGCCAGAGACCAACATTCCCACTGCCTGTGATATGTGGAAATATACACATATGAATTCAGATCAAGAAAATCTTTACTTTGGGCTGATTCTCTCTAGGACTGGTAGAAAGATGGGAAAATCCCCAACATCAGGTTAAAATGGGAACTCCCAGCCTGGAAGGACTTGTGTTTTGAGGTCCTCATCACATACGTCTGTTGGTCCTCGGTAAATGTCACGATTTGGGAGCAATGCCGAAGACAAAAAAAATCATAAATTCCTTACGCAGCAGTAAATATGATATTTTAGGGTTTAGTGGTTTTTGTTAAATGTCTGGGATAAGAAAAATTGCTGTGGAACCTATAACACCACCTTAATTGGTAAAAGCAGAATGTCTTTAAAAGTGTAACATCAGTGGAAATTTAGATATGTGCTGGATTTTTTCAACAGTCATCACAACAGCTTTCACAAACTGCTGTATGTTGAAATCACCTCTAACCTAAGTGATCTGCTTAATAAGTCTTGATATGCCCGTAACTCATAAAACAGCAAACAATAGGTCTAATCCCCAAGAAAACTTGGGGAGCGATTCCTCTAATTCTAACAGCTAAGTGGGGAGAATTGCTGCTGGCATGGAAAAGAACAGACTCTAAAGTGGTTATTTACGAAGATTACATCCAAAGGTGAATGATTAATTTGAAACTATCCAGTGGCAGAAACTAAGTATGATCTGGGGGTAGTGGCAAGCGTCACAGGATGAGACAGGGAAACAGAAACGACATTGCAGGCGTGCTGAGAGAGACAGAAGCGAAATCAAGAGGAGAAAGAAAGTGACTTTTCAGAAAGGTAACTTGAGAAAATCTTTTTCTCCAAGCAAAACAAAAATGGGATCAGAGCCATTAGTGAAGCACAAGTAACACACGGTGAGTATTTCAAGAAGAGAGTAGATGTCTTCTTCTTTGGGAACGTGCTGAGGGTAGAGGCAATGGACCTCTAGCAAGGCTTTAGATTCGAGGCTGGCAGAAAGCTTTGAACTCCAGGGGAAAGAGCCCTGGCTGTCCCTCGTGTGGCAGAGGTCAGTGCATAATCATACACTAGCGTGGATAATGGGCATATCTGGTCAGCATGCCAACACTCTGGTCACCGGGCAACCGTGAGCATCTTCCATCGTTTCTCTATAGTGCTCTGCGCTGAGCCTTAGTAATCCTGTTGACAGCAGCTTGATCTAGTAGGAGCTGTGTCTAATTTATTTGCCAGGTGTACACAGTTTATTACTGGTGCTATCAATACCCAAGTAAAAGATTTTTTTTAAAAAAAGGATACTAAAAATAAAATATATAGTCCAAGAAGAAAGATATAAGCATATATAATCCGAAGTAATGCCTTATTTCACCTATGAATATTAAAACTATTTTTAAAATGTATCAGCATTTGGAAAATCAATCACAAAGCATATAAAAGTGGAAATCTGCACAGACTAAGCATCTGACCGGCAACCTCATCAAGGGTCCTAGCAGGAAGGAAAATGAACTGAAATACTATTATCTGGGTTGTTTCGTTGTTTAGTTGCTAAGTGGTGTCTGATACTTTTGACCCCATGGACTGAAGCCCCTCAGGCTCCTTTGCTCATGAGATTTCCCAAGCAAGAATACTGGAGTGGGCTGCCATTTCCTTCTCCAGGGCTTCTTCCCAACCCAGGGATCAAACTTGCATCTTCTGCATTGGCAGGCGGATTCTTTACCACCGAAACACTAGGGAAGCCCCATCGTCCAGGTACCCTCCCTTTAAACTTGAGAGGAGAAAAGCTGAACTAAGGGTGTCTTCTTCCTCTTTTAAGTATCTTTTACAAGGGAAACATAAGCATTTCATCCTGGCAATTTGGATACCCAGAAATTTCCCTGGTTGTTACATATACATTAAATAAAATAATCATATACTTCTTCAATATGGCAGGATAACAAATGCTAAATGGAAAATAAACCAAAACCTAAATATGGATGAAATACTTTTCTCCTAATATACACATCAGAACCTTGAATGCTAGTCTTCTCCTTGCAATGGGGTGATTTCTCTGATACAAATTTGAATAGAAGTATGATTACCTTTTTAACAGTTAGGAAACCCAGTTAGGGGACTCACTTTTAGGAGACCCAGAAATGCATCACAATGAAATAAATTACATCTTCAAAATCAACAATGTGATAAAAATACAGGTGGCTTTCCATGAAGTGCTTTTTCCAAATAAAGTGACAAAATGGCCCTCTTAAGGATATGACATAGGATACATATTACTGCAAGTTGAAACAAAAATTTCATTTTAAAATACTGACCAAAATGAAATTACATTCTGTGTTTAAAAACCATAAAACCCACAGAATGAATGAATGTAGTTTTCCTGGAAATCAATTTAAAAAGCAGTAAAAGTTCCCCTTTAGAATCATGCATACACTTTTTGATAATATATTTATTTATACTATATTGATTTTTGTCTAGTTTCAGGACATCAAAAGATGCCACGGAAATGTTCTTTTATGGGATCAGCTTTCATGGGATTGTTTTTAGGTCATTTCAATGAAACAGTGAAAGCAATGTGACATTAAGAAAAGACAGTAATGACAGTTGTAGGCATGAGAAAGAAACCCTGAGGTCTACCAATGAAGTGAACTGAGTTGTAAAGCTTAAAAGACAGAAAAGAAAATATTTTTTACCCCAAAGCTCCAGATTTTTCTTTCCTATGAACGTATTGCTTTCATAATTGGAAAAGGATCTCAGAAAGGTTATTTCCTTTGTCTTTGAAACTCATTAGACTTTATGAAACTTAGAAAGGCATTACGTTTGCAGATCTCTTACATGCATGGACAATGTGTGAGTGCTAATCTGAAGAACGGTACCTAAGTGTGATCTTTACTTGAGATGACAGGTATGTAAACACACTGATGGATAAATATAAATGCCCTTTGTGGATAATCATAACTTCAGTCTTTTTAAAAATCTGAAGCGAGATCCTGGGGCAGATGAGAGGAGGAGAGGAGGAGGGCCCCTCTCTCCCTGCCAACTTGGTGTTTCCACTCTGGGATCTCTCTGGCACGTCCTCCATGCCAGAGAGAGGACCTGCTGCTGGCACCATGTCCACCAGGCCGACCGCACAGCTGGGGAAGTTCTGACTTGTTCATGATGTGTCTGTGATAGGCTTGGCGGTGTTTGCTGACCTTATGTAATGAGTTGCCATCATTCAGCCAGAACATAATCCCAAGATCTGAAGATCAAAGAAAACATGATTGGGCATTCCATCCATTTCTTGGAAAGCATTTCAAATGTCATCATCATGTTATAAAAAGTCATTCAGAATTCTCAAGGTCACGCAAAGGGCCCAAATGCTTCAGTTTGTGCTGGTGGCCTCACCTGCTATGGTGAGTCTTCTGAGCTAGCTATTTTCTCCTCCTATGATACAAGTCCACCTACCAATCCCACTCTATAGTTCATCTAAGAAATGAGTTGTAGAAGAACGAATTCTCTAAAGAAATTTGTTAATTAAAAATCTTATGTTGTTGCTGTTTAGCTGCTAAGTCACATCTGGCTCTTTTGCGACACCATGGTTTGTAGCCCACCAGGCTCCTCTGGCCATGGGATTCTCTAGGCAAGAATGCTGGAGTGGGTTTCCGTTTCCTTCTCTAGGGGATCTTCCTGACCCGGGGATCGAACCTGCATCTCCTGCATTGCCAGGCAAATGTCTTTACTGCTGAGCCACCAGGAAAGCCACATAAATCCTATACACTATCCCAAATACTTCATGATGTGTGTTCAGAAGAAGGTCTAGATAAGTAGGAAGAGAAAATGCCCACATTTACATATCAGAATCCTAATTTCTGTGGGTGTACTCTTTTCATTGTATAGGAAAAGAGATGTTTTCTCGATGGTGGGTTATGGTTATAGAACATCTAAACACACACACACACACCACAGTCACCCCTGAAGATTACTGAGTTAGTTATCCTTTAAAAACTCACTTTGAAGTGGAGTTACCAAGATTAGTTCATGAATACATAATACTTTGGGACTCTGCAGTCTGTATATTCCTAGGACTTGGGTATGATATTTCTACATCTTTATCTTGCTAGTCTCACCATCGACATCTCAAATGTAAAATCACTTCAGGTAACGGATAATGCAGTTCTACCACTTTTTTTCAGAGTAAAAAATTATTTTAAAGCATGAAGGGCTTGTTGGTAGAACACTGACATCAATAGGAAATGCAATTAAGTATTGAGCAGAATGGTTAAGGTAATTTTAACATGCTATTATTGAATCAATTAGTACACAGTAATTTGCCAGATATTCAGTGTTTCAGCAGACCCTTGGGCGACTCTCTCGTTAAGCAAATGATTTGAATATTGAATAAATGAAATTAAGTGCGATGGTGTACCATATTCCATAGTTTTCCGTAGTCATGGTAGGAACATAATGTCTAATGAAGCTATTATTCATTAAAAATTTAAACAACATGATATTTTAGTACTGGTAGTTAACATTTTGACAAGTCTGAGGAATTTCTAAGCAGTCCCAAAGACTGGCCATCAGGAATAAATAATAAAATCAGGACTGGTTTTCAGGACCCAGAGAAGCAAAGTCAGACTTTGGCTTAAGCAATCGCATATTGCTGATATGGTTTCTTTCCCCTCTTTTGGTTATTGTTATTGCATAAATGATGTGTAAAAATTAATAAGAACCTTGTGTGCATTCAAATTCCTACAAGGTGCTGATTTTTTTTTTAGATAAACACAGGGGAACTATTGCCCAAGGCATTTCTTCTGTCTACCCATTTCAATGTACAAGCACTCTCACGAAATGTAACGTTAAATTAAATAAACGGTCACTGCTATTTCTCCTGGGTATACATTTGGCCTTGCTAAGTCTATAAAAACAACCTTTTAAAGGACTGAAACTGCATTAGATAAATAGTTAACCCATTTATGGTACCTGTGGAACAATTTCTTAATAGTTTCCTTCTTTATTTTAATCTGATATTTCATGTTACAGTTTATTTCTCCATGGATACTAAGAAAATGCCTCTTACCTCACCTCTAGATAAAAGGTGCCTAGAGAATTTTGAATAGTTTGAAAGTTGTTTTTTCTGTTATTAATATTTCTAGAAATACAGATTTATGATTGAAATTTGTGAACATTTAACATGCCTTCTAATAAAAGCAGTTATTTCTAATACCACAATAAACATACAACTCTGTTAGGTATGTGGTAGGTAGAGTTACCTATACTGCAAACTCTTTTTTTTAATGTAACTTTTTATTGTATATTGGGGTATTAAAAGATGCCTACTCCTTTGAAGGAAAGCTATGACAAACCTAGACAGTGTATTAAAAAACAGAGACGTCACTTTGTCGATAAAAGTCCGCGTAGTCAAAACTATGGTTTTCCCAGGATCTATGGATGTGAGAGTTAGATAATAAAGAAGGTTGAGCACAGGATTGATGTCTTTGAACTGTGGTGCTGTAGAAGACTTTTGAGAGTCCCTCGGACTGCAAGGAGGTCAAAACAGTCAATCCTAAAGGAAATCAACACCGAATATTCATTGGAAGGACTGATGCTGAAGCTCCAATACTTTGGCCACCTGATGAGAAGAGCTGACTCACTGGAAAAAGACCCTGATGTGGGAAAGCTTGAAAGCAAAAGGAGAAGAGGTCGACAGAAGATGAGATGGTTAGATAGCATCACTGACTCAAAGGACATTAATTTGATCAAACTCTGGGAGATAGTAAAGGACAGGGAAGCCTGGTGTGCTGCAGTCCTTGGGGCCGCAAAAAGTCAGACACAATTTAGTGGCTGAACAAAAATGATAGCCAATTAGCAATGTTGTGATAGTTTCAAGTAGACAGCAAAGGGACTCAGCCATACATACACATCAGAGCATTCTCCCCAAAACTCCCCTCCCATCCAGACTTCCACATAACATCGAGCATAGTTCCCTATGCTATACAGTAGGTTCTGGTTGCTTATCCACTTTAAATATAGCACAGTGTGGGATCTTAGTTCCCTGATCCAGGATCAACCCCAGGCCCCCTGCATTGGGAGTGCAAAGTCTTAACCGCTAAACCACCAGAGATGTCTCCTACACTGCCAATTCTTAATACAAAACATTTTTTCACTGCTTCTATTGATAACATTAATTGACGATTGCAGGATAGAAGCAAAATGATAAATGGCAATATTGGAATAATTAACAATGCAGTAGATGCTTAGTCGTGTCTGATTCTTTGCAACTCCATGGACTGTAGCCCACCAGGCTCCTCTGTCCATGGAATTCTCCAGGCCAGAATACTGGAGTGGGTTGCCGTTCCCTTCTCCAGGGGATCTTCCCCAACCCAGGGATCGAACCCAGGTCTCCCACATTGCAGGCAGATTCTTTACCGTCTGAGTCACCAGGGAAGCCTTAACTGGAAAAGTTAACACAAATGGGGAGTCAGTGAAGGTCAACCCTTTGTCATTATGCCCTTGTGAAGGGCATTCACAGATAATCTCTTACATGACATGGGTATAAGCTTCTCCATTTGTCAGACTAGCACCTGTAGGTACTACTTGGACCAGCATGAGAGTACAGTAGAGTGAGATTTCCTCTTTGTCCGTGTAACTATTTCTACTAAATGGTGACCTGGATTAATAACCAAATAAAAATCTCCATCTTGTCAGAAATGCAGCAATTCTAAAGCCTCATAAAAATATCTTGCTCCCATTCAGTGTCTGTCTTTACTGGGACAGCAAATAACTACCAATTAGGATGCCTCTGCATGGACTGAGATGTACCTATTAACAAGTGACTCATCTCCTCACTTTATATAGTTGTCAGATCTTAAAACCAATATCTAACTCTAAATAAAACTCTCAAGAAATCTCCTCTGTCTTTACTCAGAAGAACATTATGTACCTTTTCATGAACTTGCAATCCAAATTGAATGCATTTCCTTAAGACAACCAACCAGAGTGAAACCGTATGTAGCTCAGAGCACAAAACACCCTTCTATAACACAGAGAAATAATTCAAAGTTAAAATTTACCGTGTATGGAGTTCACATATATGGAAACAATAAGTTCCATGAGGCCAGGGGCCATGTCTGTCTTTTTCATTATTATTTCTCCAGGTTCTAGTATGTGTTGGATCAATATTGATTGACAGGTAATGTTAGAAAGAAGATGTGACCAATAATTTTAGATGAGTAAATAGTCATTATTCTTTCAATAATACCATAGCTCTAAAATCAGTGGAAACAAATAGCATAAAGAAGAAGAAACAAGGAAAATCATCATAAAAGGAACAGCTTTACCAATTTTAGTAAATAACGTGATATAAAAAAGCCAATTTGGTTTTCGAAAAATGGTTGCTAGAGTAGTTTTTCTGAAGGAAAAAACAGTCATATTTTTATGATTTATTTTATAAATTATTTTTGTTAATTCCCAAGTATCTAAGAAGTGGAATATAAATTACCAAGAAATGAGTTGCACTGAGGAAACTTAGAGAAATACCCAACTTCTATTCAGAGCCCACCATGAACTCATGGTTCTTAGGTTCTCAGAGTAGCTTACATACAACCCCATTCCCAGAAATAAAAAGAATTCTCTAAAAGTAAAATATGGAATCAGAAAGAAAAACCTTTGATTTTACTTGAATGGATGGTGAATGCAATTTCAGTAAGGAGGCCTCCCACATACACAAACAACTTTTAAATATCATAATTTCCCCCCAATTTTAGTAGTATTAATTATGCTTTAATGTTAGAGCTGATTTATCATTCCTTATATAGTATACCCACTCCAGTGTTCTTGCCTGGAGAATCCCAGGGACGGGGGAGCCTGGTGGGCTGCCGTCTATGGGGTCGCACAGAGTCAGACATGACTGAAGCGACTTAGCAGCAGCATATAGTATATCTGGAAAAGGAAATGGCACCCACTTCAGTATTCTTGCTGGGAAAATTCCATGGACCAAGAAGCCTGGAGAACTACATACATGGGCTCACAAAGAGCCGGAAATGACTGAGCGACTGGGCATGCATGCATACGGTATATCAACCTTCTTAGCATTTATGGAGTTTTTTGCAGTTTTTTTCATGGTGTGGAGAATGAAAACATTCTCAAATATTATCCTTTGATTTAGGATTCAATTTTTCAGGTAGTCCTCAAAATTCCTTACATATAAAAATTCCTTTCACCATCTACCATCCATCCTCTACAAACACAGATTTTTTAAATGGAAACATTTAGATATAACTTAAATTTTGTTGCTATCTACAGTACTTTATATTGATATTTTTCACTCTAGAGTAAAATAGGATACAATTGCAAACTGTGATGATTTTTTTCTCACTATATCATTACAAACATATGGAAATAATAAAATCCTTTCTGCATCGTTATTCTAATTACCATTATTCATGCTCTTGCTTTAAATTGTTCAAGTTTAAGTGGTAGCGACATTTACTAGAAGTCAAGGCTTACTTTTTTGCTTGAGATTCTTTTTTTTTTTTTTCAGGGGAATGCAGCATCACCACTCAACTCATTAATGCAAATATGACCATGTTAGAGGCAGACATTGCATAACTGAGTTCTGCCTCTGTGGGATTATCATGCCCTTTCAGAAAAGGAAATGTGTAAATAACTGCTTTTCTGCAATTCCAACTCAAGAAATAAACACACTCATCTCCTCTCTGCTGATGTTTAATGTTTTTCGTGGGGAAATGATAAGTGGCATGCATAATAAATATCATGCATAAGGAAGGCACTCAAGGAGCAGATTAATAAAATCTGCTGGTGAAACTGATTCCACCTGAACAATGAGCAATCAAGAACTACAGGCTGAAGACTTCCTATGTATCCATCGCTATCGAAGGAATGATAAGAAATGTACAAATAGAATCACGGAATTACAGATTCGGCGAAAAGATAGGAGAAAAGAGTCTTAGAATTATTCATCTAGTCAAGATGTCCTCTGAATGGTTTCCTCCTATCTATTTCAGTTTACAGGGTTTGTTTGTCTGTTTTTAAATCAGGAATTTTTCACACATCTTTGAAGCCCCAGTGCATACAACACACAATAGCTGTCAATGGGAGGCATGGGATAATGTGGGTTGATCTGACTGAGCAAATAACTGAATTTATGATTATACACATCTCTGCAGAGTTCTTGGCTCTTCAGCCTACATTTAAATGTTGAGTAATTATACTGAGCAGCAATAATATTCTATATATTTCTTACATACTTTTTTCATATCAGACCTGTGTTTAATTTTTGTGAGTCTTTGGAATAGTTAAAATATATGTATATATATATATATATATATGTATGTGTGCGTGTGTGTGTGTGTGTGTGTGTGTGTATAAAATGATGGGCCCACATGGGATCAATCCACTCTACTCAAGACCCAGAAAAGATGCTCAAAACCCCAGGAACATGCTGACCATCTAAGGCAGGAGGGAACCTCCTTTGTTTCAGGAATGGGACTTGTATAGGAGGGTCCTGCAGAGAGAAAACCAAACTAGTCTCAGAGGAAGCACAGGCTTAGGAAAAAATAAACAACAGATAGATATTTATTTCATTAGTAATTAAAAAAAATCTCAAAAGAGTTCGCTTCTGAAGCAACACAGATTCGTTGTCACTGGAAACCTGCTCTTTACAGGATGCACTTGTTTTGAACCACCCTTCAGGCCAGGAGGTGCCCACCAGCTCCAGGCCCATCATCTCAGGGAGACCCCTTGAGCTTTACAGGAGGGAGACGTCTCTCTTCCAGGATTGAAAACCAGCTGTTATTAGTTGGACATTCAATGTCTTTCTTTCTGTTTCTCTTACTTTATTTTCTTAAGTTTCAGCAAGATTTCTGTCTTTCCCTATTTTATCTTGATGCTCCAGGTCACATTTCTTGTCCTATTCTTTCGAGATTGAACGGAGTGATCGCAGCTGGGATTTTTCTCTGTGCATTTCCTTAAAGGCCAACTCACCTGGTCAGTGGGAAAGGTGAGCATTTTTACCCGTCATGTCATTCTGCTTATTTCATCAGGCTTGCCCGGTGGCTCAGTGATAAAGAATCCACCTGCCAATGCAGGAGATTTGAGTTTGATCTCTCAGTTGGGAAGGTCCCGTGGAGAAAGAAATGGCAACCCACTCCAGTATTCTTGCCTGGGAAATCCCATGGACAGAGGAGCCTGGAGGGCTACAGTTCATGGGTTCATGAAAGAGTGGGACATGACTGAGAGGCTGAACACACAACACACTCTGCTTACTTCATGGGGGCTTGAAGTGGACTATGAATTTGTAAATAACAACAACAATGATAATAATAAAGCAATGATAAATATAAAATCATTTGCATTTTATATAATGATGCAGTGATGCAGACCCTTGTTTATCAAGGGTGCTCCTTCAGGCACGTGTGTTAGAAATGCATATTCAAAGTTCTGAATTGGTGTTTAATTAACCTTTTAGGTGAATGTCCTGGAGTCTGGATATTTACAATGCTATCTGAGGAAGTCGTATGTATAATGAGGATTGGGAATTTTTGTAAGAATATCCAAAGGTCTGATATATTATCATGTTATTAGCATCATTTTTATAAAGGTACAAGATATGAATGTACTCAGCAAGTCCTCTGCTTTATTACCTGGTATCCAAAATTGCTCCTATTGATTCTGTATATTTACAAATCAGGCAAAATATATTAGAAAGCTTTTTGAAGAATTCATGCTATTTAATAAGGTTCTTTCTAACATCTAACTTCCTCCCTACAGATGCTGTTGACCCAACTTCTTCAGCTCTGTCTGATATTCTGGAGGAAAAGGAAAACACCATCATCCATCACAGAACAATTGTTTCTCCACCTGCAAACCATTCTTAAGACAGCCTCAGATGGATTCTTCCAGGAAACACGAGCTTCCGCATCATCCAGTCATCATTTAGTGGGGTTATTAACCCACCTGGATATCCTGGTCCAGCTGAAGGCAGCATCTTCATCCACCCCAGCTCCCTCCTCCTTTTGGGTTTTATTTTCTTTGAGGGAAGCATCATAACTCACCAGGTTCTGACTTAATCATATCAGAGTGAGCCTTGATTCTGTTGCCTCCCATACCCAGGCAACCTCAGACTTCTTTCCATAACTTCTTCCTTTATTTATGCATTTTTGGCTATGCTGAGTCTTCATTGCTGCATGGGCTTTTCTCTAGTTTCAAAGAGCGTGGCTACTCCAGTTGTGGTATGCAGGTTTCTCATTGTGGTAGCTTCTCTTGTGGTGGGGCGTGGACCCTAGGGCTAAAGGGCTTCAGTAGTTGTGGCATCAGGGCTCATCAGTTGTGGCTCCGGGGTTCTAGAGCACAGGCTTAACAGTTTGGCACATGGGCTTAGTGGCGCAACTTCATGTGGGGGTCTTCCCAGACCAGGGATTGAACCCACGTCTTCTGCATTGGCAGGCAGAGGCTTTACCACTGAGCCACCAGGGAAGCCCTCCATAACATCTCAAGAACCATCTTCAAATATCTCTCCACCCTTTCAGTTCAGTTCAGTCGCTCAGTCGTGTCCGACTCTTTACGACCCCATGAATCGCAGCACACCAGGCCTCCCTGTCCATCACCATCTCCTGGAGTTCACTCAAACTCATGTCCATCAAGTCAGTGATGCCATCCAGCCACCTCATCCTCTGTCGTCCCCTTCTCCTCCTGCCCCCAATGCCTCCCAGCATCAGAGTCTTTTCCAATGAGTCAACTCTTCGCATGAGGTGGCCAAAGTACTGGAGTTTCAGCTTCAGTATCATTCCCTCCAAAGAAATCCCAGGACTGATCTCCTTAAGAATGGACTGGTTGGATCTCCTTGCAGTCCAAGGGACTCTCAAGAGTCTTCTCCAACACCACAGTTCAAAAGCATCAATTCTTCGGTGCTCAGCTTTCTTCACAGTCCAACTCTCACATCCATACATGACCACAGGAAAAACCATAGCCTTGACTAGACGAAACTTTGTTGGCAAAGTAATGTCTCTGCTTTTGAATATGCTATCTAGGTTGGTCATAACTTTTCTTCTAAGGAGTAAGCATCTTTTAATTTCATGGCTGCAGTCACCATCTGCAGTGATTTTGGAGCCCAGAAAAATAAAGTCTGACACTGTTGCCCCATCTATTTCCCATGAAGTGATGGGACCGGATGCCATGATCTTCATTTTGTGAATGTTGAGCTTTAAGTCAACTTTTTCACTCTCCTCTTTCACTTTCATCAAGAGGCTTTTCAGTTCCTCTTCACTTTCTGCCATAAGGGTGGTGTCATCTGCATATCTGAGGTTATTGATATTTCTCCCGGCAATCTTGATTCCAGCTTGTGCTTCTTCCAGCCCAGCGTTTCTCATGATGTACTCTGCATAGAAGTTAAAGAAGCAGGGTGACAATATACAGCCTTGACGTACTCCTTTTCCTATTTGGAACCAGTCTGTTGTTCCATGTCCAGTTCTAACTATTGCTTCCTGACCTGCATATAGGTTTTTGAAGAGGCAGGTCAGGTGCTCTGGTATTCCTATCTCTTTCAGAATTTTCCACAGTTTATTGTGATCCACACAGTCAAAGGCTTTGGCATAGTCAATAAAGCAGAAGTGGCTCCACCCTTTCCAGTCCCTTAGTTCCCGAGTTGCCAACACCAGTGTCTCTTGACCCAGAAACAAAGTTAACATGTGTCTAGAAACAAAGTTACTGTGTGTGGTGTGTCTTCCTTTATTCAGTCAAGGAGCTGTTGTCACTGTGGCCACACCGATTACAGGCTTCGTGTCATCCACTGCCTGGTACATAAAGTAAAACAGGAAGTGGGAGGCATGGGTGGGCAGCCCACCAGCAGTCAGGTAAACAGCAAGCAGTTTCCTGAGGATGGGTGTCCGGAGACGTCATTCAGAGACAAGACAGGTATCTTCTGACACACAAGAACTCACACAAGAGTTCATGGGCACAGGGAAGAACTCACACAAGACTCCATGGGCACAGAAATACAGGGGAGGGATCGTGTATGCCTGTGGACGAGAAACTTCCAGGCAAGAAGAGAAAGCGCTGGAGGAAGTTAGATACCGCACTGCAACATAACAAAGGGGCTCCATCTTTATGCCCAAACCTGAGCCATGAACAGAGGGCCAAACGTCAAGAAGGAAAGAACACTGTTCCATCTGGTTTTGCTAGAGCTGTGGACTGGGCGGAAAGATGTAGCGCTGATGGTAGGAGGTGGCCGGGAGGTCCGAGACTTGCCTGTCTGGGTGTTCTTATTAAGTGGAGGATAGACAACCACACAAATAAAGAAGAGCAAGTGAGAGACGCCCACCAGCACAGAGCAGGACAGTGGGGCCCCCTTTGTAGAGAGGGTCATGAAACTGTTTCTGAAAGAGACAACTATAGTATCAGAAAAACCATCTCAGACCAACTAGATAAGACTTTGAGGTCCCTGAAAATACTTTTCTTCAGAATACATAGCATTTAGCTTTCCTCCTCCTTAATTATAGACTACTTCACTACCCCGCTGCCCCATGCCAGCACACACAATCAGCATGCATGTATACTTTCAGCGTCCAGATACCCCAGGGCTTGAGCGAAGAAGCGTGCAGCTCTGCTTCAGATTTCTACAAAGTTCAACTTAGCGGCAGATGAAGTTAGGAAAATCAAATATTTTATTCCACCCAGTGTTAATTTCTGGGCCTGGGTCGTCTGCCTACCAATTTTCACCAAATCTACTCTCACCGTTTTGGTCTAAAGCTACCATCAACGCCCCCATCAGCTGTGGAAACAATGCTTGTTGCGTGGAGGTTGGTCATTGGGCTACCAGCTTTAGAATCACCCACCAATGAAGGAGGGATTCTTATTAAACTGTGGATTCCTGGGCCTCCCCCCAGACATATTGGATTGAAATATCTAGAGGTTCACCCACGGAATCTTTATTTTTCCCATTTGTCCATGTGACTCTTACGAGTCCTGATATTTACAATGCTTTTTCTTGATTTGTTTTTAAAATCTACATGGAAAGGAATTGTCTTCCTCTCCACTTGCATCTCTTGATTAAGAGACTCAGATGAAATACAGATTTCAGGAGAACACCAGGGCTCACTGTTTCTCTAGATGCCTGCATTGGGGTAACAGAAGCATTTACAGCCCCACTTTGGGGTGGGGACATATATTCACATAAATGTCAGCCTGTGATAAGACAATGAAAATGAATCTTTATACACTTTATGTACATTTTTTTTACCTCATCATTGAAAAGTCAACCAGATTGAAACTAGAATTTTAACACCCCAAATTATTAAAGCATCCAAGGAACATGTTTTCCTGACTTAGATCCAAGATCCTGGGTTTTATCCATTTTATCATCAGTCTCCTTTCTCTCCTTCCCCCACAACCCCTCACTTTCTTATATCAGAAACACCCTTTGGCTTCCACTATTCTCTATTTCTGCCCAGCTGATGAATGCTATTTTTCTTTCATCCCAAGTTTTCTTGAGTGTTTGGAATTTACATTCGAACCTTAACTTTCTATGGAGGATTAACTTAGTTTTTCAAAGTTGTAGGTTGTTTGGAAGGGAGAAAACAAGCAAACAAACAAAGGAACAAAAAGAAACCCACCCTTGACTGTTCCTCACAGCACTATAAATAGTCTGGAGTTGGTCAACATGCATTTTGTTCCCTAAACATTATTTTAAACTAATTCTTTTTAAAAATATTTCCTTGTCAGTTTCTGTTCTGTGGCCTTACAGCCTGTGTTCTACCTTCAAGCAAACTGCATCTGACATCAAATCTCTTAGGAGGCCTCTTCAAGTAACATATTAGAATCGTTATGACCACAAAAGAAATGACTATTGTCATGTTGATGAAAAGATTCCACAGGGAGCAAGTGCCTTCAGCATCGGAAATGTGATTGTTTACATCTCAGTCAAAATTCCTTCTTTCATCCCCCTGAGGTGAAATTATCTGACAAATTAAATATCTTTATTTGGATGGCAAGGGATTATGAGAGTTTCAAGTCAGATTCCAAGAGTGACTTTCAGTTAATGGAACTCACTTTGAGAGATCTCAGTATTTTATTGCCTACATTCCAAATCTATAGATTCTCAGTAAAACTGATCTCATGTCAGACACTAGTCTAATTTGATCTTTTAAAAGTGAGCACAAAACAGACTCCTTCATTTCTCAGACTTCAATCTTTATATCAAATTTTTTCTTTAAATCATAGCCTGGGTGGAGTTTTCCTTTTAAAAAAGTTACTCAGCTTAGTTCAAAACTTCTTGGTTAGATTAACCCATGTTAGCTTTAAAGTTTAAGCTCAAACGTTACATGGAATACATTTTAAGAATATGAAACACCCAGTATATAGTAGCGATATGTACTTCCCAGGGGATGTTAATATCAGTATTCACTTCCAGGTGGTTCAGTGGTGAAGAATCCACCTGCCAATGCTAGAGAAGCATGAGATTCTGGTTCAGTCCCTGGGTCCTGAAGATCCCCTGGAGGTGGAAATGGCTAGCCACTCCAGTATTCTTGTCTGGAAAGTTCCACTGACAGAGGAGCCTGGCAGGCTACAGTCCACAGGGTCGCAAAGAGCCAGACACGACTGAATGAGCACGCACACATGTGATATCCAACTTTCCCCCCAACAAACATTTTCTGATTTTCTTTTACTTGAGATTCCCCAAAAGAAACAGATTATGTTTCAAATGATACTTCTTAATGTTTGAAATTAACAATTCCCTAGGTAACAACTCCCTAAAGGTTTGTATGACATCATCTTGTGTATATAACTTCTCGCTAGAATAGGTGCCAGACCATATTATGAAAAATGTCTGGTGCATGAAAGCCCTATGGTGCGACAATTAAAAGTGATCTGATGAGTCTGACTAATAAGGCTCAAATCCTATCTTCTCTTTTTACTGGTGACTGACGACTTTTTAGGCTCTCTGTGTATCCCTAAGATAATTTTAATGGTATTTGCTTAATTGGCTGGAAGGATTAAATGAGCTAAGACTGCAACGCACTTAGAACAGTACTAGGGAGAGTGCACTAGGTAAATATTAACCATTGTTATCATTATATATTATAGTAACTGTGATGTTATCTTGTGCTAGATTCTCATTTTACTAGGTTCTCAAAAACTAATTACGGAATAAAGGACTGAATGTGGGGAAACATTCCTTTCTCCTGAAGTATTGAAGTTCAAATTCCATTACCTTGAAATAAACAGAGCACTTTCACTAGATAATATTAGTCAAAACTGGAAATCACACTTAATTTGAGTCTAAATCCTTTTTCTATAAGATGCTGAGGATTCTAAGGGCCTGGCCTGGGCAGGCGTAAGCTGGGTGAATAGAGTGCTCCTTCCTACGTCCTGCGTTCAGAGCAGAGAGTCAAATATGAGAAGAAGAGAAAATCCAAGTCCTGCAAATCAGAAACTCAACGACCTCAACTGGAAGGCCCCAAACCAAATAATTGGAGAAACTGGGAGGTGACGGCAGAAAACAGCAGGTCGGATGAAAAGCCTGACGTTCTTCCCGGGACAAATCCTGGTGCGTGCTGCTCCCCCAAGATGTGCTTCTTGGGTAGAAGGACCTTATTCAAGGTGTTGAGGACTGAACCAGGCAGCTGGCTCTGTCCTCATTCTATTCTTGTCCCACCACTTACACTGCACCGAACATAACCAGGACTTGGATTTTAAGCTAAGACCCAGACGCACTCTGATATTCTCTACCTTTAAAAAAAAATGCCATCCAGGTGCAACCCCATCACAAGAAAACAGCATCTCAGAAGCAAAAGAGATCAAACAAACATTTACACTTCCCCTGACATCAATGCCTACGCTAGAGCAGGAAGACATGATAAAATCATCCGTAGAATCAGAACTAGAGGCGACGGCAGAAACTGCATCTGATCACTTTTAGGCATCTCAGAGATGACTGGGGGAGACGAAGAAACAAAAATAAGAGCACACACGTCAAATCAATGAAACTGACTTCATTTGAGATGAGGCATCTCTAGGAAATGATCTTTATCTGAGTAGAGCTTTTCTAAAGGGGAGATAGGAAATTCCAGCTTCCTCTGGCTCCCAATATGTTGAATATTCATCTTGGGCAACCGAATGCAATTTGCATAATACGGGGCCCAGGTCTGCAGCAAGAATGGCCTTCAGGGAATGAGAAAGAAGTTTGCAGAAAGACTAGAGCATGTCTCAGCTCAACAGGAAGGGAATCCACGGCTCACATTTTATTTTCCTTGACAGGATTTTCCCAGATTTTGCTGAAGAAAATGTATCACATTTCATAGGAGTCCCCAGAGAACCCTTCTGCTCTGCTTAAGTTTTAGTGGTGTGTGTGTGTGTAAAATGTATGTATGTATACATTTTTTCTGACAATATTTAACAACAGAGTTTTAAAGAATTCATAGGAAGATGACAGGAAAACCCAAATAAGAGAATCTCCTCTGAGGCTCCATGACTTTAATCTGTCAGTTTTTGCTCAAGGGATAATGGAAAGAAGTATTTCCATCTTAAGTCTCTATTGCTTGGACCTCTGGCAGATGCGAATTCTAACTGCATTATAATATATATACACAGCACATCTGAATGCAAATCACTTGTAAACAGTAAATATTGCAGAAGAGAATGGAAAGGTGCTCAGATGGTAATACACATTAATACAAAACCAAGATTTGCTTACATTTAAATGCGATATACATTTTGATATTAGAAATATTTTCCCAGTAAAACACTTAACTCAATCTCAATTCTTGTTTTTTAAAAGAACTACTCTCTCCTAAATTTTCTCTTCTAGAATTACATTTACTCTGTTTCTTTTTGCAAAATAATCTTTTATAAGAAACTCCCTAAGAAAAGTACATTTCTAAATAATAATAGAAAAGGATTACATTAATATCAATCCTTTCTAATAGCAATTAGGTAATAAAATTTCATTTGGGTTTGAAAGTGGACAGATATTACTGCATTTTTCTTAGCCTATAAAGTATCAGCCTATTGTGTTCTTTGCCTTACATTTAAAAAGAAGGAAAGAAAACAATCTGCTTATATAACATCAACCACTTAACAGAAAACTTAAAATTTGGAATATTTGAATAAAGTGGATAAGATCTCTTAAAAAAAAGTCAATCCCTTCAAAATTTCTCAATTTTCGATGAACTGGGACATATAAAAATATGCAAACACACAACTTTAAGAGGTAATGTTCCTCTTCTGCTTGATACACTGATACATTACCAAACATTGCTGAATCATGAATTAACAGCTCCTAGGCATTGTCATAAAGGTCAGACACTAAAGCCAAACTGAAAGCATTCTCCTTTTTGTGGTGGCTGCATCGCTGTGTTGATGGCCAATACCTTGGATGTGTTACTTACTGATGGGTAGAGGTAACCTTCTCCATTCATGGCTACGTACAACCCCGTCTTCACTCCCTGGATTGCAACGACGCGCAGTCCCACTGGTATGAGGTTGAACAGTGCTGCGAAGAGAAAGACGGTCTGTCACCAACGGACAGGGGAAGCAGAGCACCTCCCCCCATCACTTTTCTGTTTCATTTATTCTATTTGAGAGATATTATGTCCGTTATAACCTTCTGAGAGGCTCCCAATTCATTACCTTCTATCTCTCTATTTAAGAAGTTTCCGTTATGAGTAAAGATAGCACTTGAGCTCTGATTTGTAGATCTTAGCAGGCTCCCTATAGCATTCTGAAGAATGGTGGGATAATAAACAGAATCAGGCCTGTAATCACGACTCCAGCATCACAGTCTCCAATACCATTTGATACCAGAAAAAATCAGCTAGGAAGACTCTCAAAGAGCAGAGTTTTATTTTAAAGATTTTTGTTTTTTTTTAATGTGGACCGTTTTTATAGTCTTTATTGAATTTGTTACAATATGGTTTCTGTTTTATGTTTTGGTTTTTCGCTCACAAGGCATGTGCGATCTTAGCTTCCTGACCAACCAGCAATCACATCCGTACTCCCTGAATTGGAAAGTCTTAACCACTGGACAACCAGGGAGTCACCCTAAAAGAGGAGAATTTTAAAAGCCCAAATTGAGTGTTTATCTGGTTTTTTAGGTGGAAGGTTTGCTTCATTACTGCAATGTTGTACAGGCAAGAAGTTAAAAAGGTAATTCCAAAGCTAAATTACTCTTGCAGAACCAACATGACATGCCAGCAGAGCCCAGAAAAGATGTGCACCTGCCCACGTGCTAAATTTAGAAAGAACTAATCACACCGAACGGCGTACTAATTTCAGAGAGGGAATCTTCTTCATTAATATTTCATAAAATTATGAGTGAACACGAAAACAAAGAGGGAAGAGTGTTCAATTTTACCCCCTGAAGAGATAAGAATGTTTCCATGTTCTATTTCTTCCTTTATTGACCAAAAATTTATTCGTATGTAAGTTTCACATTGCAGATAGCAATGTTATCATGATTTTTTTTTAAGTCCTAATTAACATCCTTAATAATGCATTTCCTTGCCAGGGTTATATATGACTGTGTAGTGAGCATTTTAGCATCATTCCTATTTTTCCCCTTTGGCCACATGGCATGTAGGATCTCAGTTCCCAGATCAGGGATTGAACCCTCACCCCTTGCAATTAAGTGCAAGAGTCTTAACCACTGAATCTCCTAGGAACTGTCTAATATCATTCTTGGTGATGACTGCTTGAAGATTTTATTATAGACACATTTATAAGATTATTGTTAATTATGAGAGGTTATCTGCTCCTATTTGCATTCTTAATTCAAGTCTAGAATTAAGAGAACCATCCCAGAAGAGGCAATGAAAGCACTAAAATGTTGAAGTAAATGTACAAGGAAAATATCTTAGGTTTAGGCTCTTGCTTGTATTCCACGAAGAATAAATAATTTGAAAGATGTGGGCAATTTTGACTTAAATCTGTGGGTCTACTCAGTACATAATTTTAAATGGACTTTCTACATTGTGTTCTATTTAATTCTGAGGCACATGGTTTCTCTGATTGAGTTGGGGGAGATTACACCTTCTCTTCTGGTTACTATATGTTACTGATCTTGGGATCTCAAGATGTCTGTGCTACTCAGATGATGAAATGAGAATGGCTGGCCATGACCCTTGAGAATTATCCCTACAAGAACATTCAGGGGCATCAGGTTTTGTGGGTATTCACTTTCAGGATGCAAACTAGCATTGAACTGTCTTCTGTAGGATTCTAGGGGCTTATAATACCCTTATGGAGGAATGAGGCTTCTGTTTGCTTATTTCTATTATATTATTTAATGTTAAACATGAATGTGGAGTGATTGAATACTTGTGGCATGGCAACTTTCAGTATTTCTTCTTTTTTAATTTTTTGGCTGCGCTATGCAGCAGGTGAGACGTCAGTCACCCAACCAGGGATTGAACTCACACCCTCTGAATTGGAAGTGCAGACTCTTAACCACTGGACCACCAGGGATGTCTGCTCAGTATTCCTTCCTCGTGGAAGAAAGTCATTGGATATTTTTACTCTCTTCTATATCACCTGAACTGTCCCATCTTGCTAATATTTTGAAAGGATTGGCACCATAGGATAATTCCTGATTTATTTGCAAAAGTTTTTAGGGAAAACCATAATTGTGCATCTGCCCATGCAAACTTTTCTATCTGAACCTATTCAAATGTATTTATTCTAACCTTCATATATGTTGGAGAAGGAAATGGCAACCCACTCCAGTATTCGTGCTTGGAAAATCCCATGGACAGAGGAGCCTGGTAGACTACAGTCCATGGGGTTGCAAAGAGTTGGACACGACTGAGTGACTTCACTTTCACTTCACTTCACTTTCATATATGTCTGGTGGTGTTGTGTGCGTGCTCAGTCATGTCCGACTCTTTGCAACCCCATGGACTATACAGTCCATGGAAATCTCCAGGCCAGAATACTGGAGTGGGTAGCCTTTACCCTCTCTTGGGGATTTTCCCAACCCAGGGATCTAACCTGGGTCACCCACATTGCAGGTGGATTCTTTACCAGCTGAGCCACAAGGGGAGCCCTGCACTGTATTTAAAAATATACATATATATATATATACTTTTCCCCTCCACAGGGTTTTGACTGAGACCTGAATTATAATAGTTATTATCATTTATAGGAAGAAAACAGAAAGTGAATCCATAGAACCACTGTAATGCGGAAGCCCATTCAGAGCTGACCATGACGGATCCATGGTGCTTGTCATAACAACAGATACTCACAGTAATTGAAACATTATTATGGGTTTTCAGCCTTTTTATGTCTAACACAATTATAAAGCAATCCCACAAGGCCTGGGGGATGTTCATGCTACTTTGTCCATTCTGTGGAACACTCCAGTCTCCATATGATAGTGAATTTCATTCAACCCTGGCTGCACTTTAAAACTAGCTGTATTCATAAGACAGGATGAAAGAAAGTGAAAACTGAAAGTAAACTCGGTCAGTCATGTCCGACTCTTTGCAACCCCATGGACTATAGGCTCCTCTGTCCCTGGGATTTTCCAGGCAAGAGTACCGGAGTGGGTTGCCATTTCCTTCTCCAGGGCATCTTCCCGACCCAGGTATCAAACCTGGGTCTCCAGCATTGCAGGCAGACGCTTTACTGTCTGAGCCACCAGAGAAGCCTTATAAGACAGGATGGCTATGCCCAACTCCAGAGCAATGAAATTAAATCAGAACCTCTGGGAGTGGGTTTAGGGCATCAGGAACTTTTCTTTCTTTCTTTCTTTTTTTTTTTTTTTTTAAAAAAAAAGCTCCTCAAACGATCCTAGCCTACAGACAAGGTGAGGAACCACCTTCCTGAGGCCTGTTGAATAGTGGGCATTGTGAGGGAACAGCTGGTTTTATACATCAGGTTACCAGGTTGGGAATCTCTCAGGTAAGAGGGATTGGTTTGGATGGGGCTTTAATCTAGCAATAAAGACTGACACATGAATATTTCTATAGCCCTCTTCTGCTTTCAGTATCTCATAGTGGGAACAGTGACCTTTAAGAGCACAGGAAAATCCCAAGCTTTTGGCCACTTGCCAAAAGTAAACTGAAGAAAAAAATCATTCTGTAATCAAATACCATAGTCATGGTAATGCTTATCTCTGGTGCATAGAAGGGATGCTCTAAGAATTTCAGAGCAACACACTCTGTAAAATGAGTGTGATGATAAAGTACCCCAGGATTTCACTTCTGTTTGTGAAAGATGTTTCCAGGGCACTGGAAGCCTGGGTAAGCAGGTGAGTTGCTTCAGAATCTCTCAGTTAGGACCAATTATCCACCCTTCCCCATTTTCTTGCCCAAAAAGCTGTAGATCTCACCTGGTGATCCGGGGAGGGCACTAGCGTCAGGGCGATAGGTTTGCCTGCCACCCTTTCTCCCTTTGAAGGTGTTTAAATTTTTTGACAAAGAAAGCTTAGCAGGGTGGTTCTGACTTTGCCTAGTTCTGTGCTATGCTGTCACATCCAACTCTTTGCGACCCTATGGACTGTAGCCCGCAAGGTTCCTCGGTCCATGGGATTCTCCAGGCAAGAATACTGGAGCAGTTGCCATGCCCTCCTCCAGTCCTGACCCAGGGATCGAACCCAGGTCTCCTGCATTGTAGGTGGATTCTTTACCAGCTGAGACACCAGGGAAGCCCTTACCTAGTTCTAAGTAATCTCGTATTTACTAGTGGGCTAGCAATGAGCTCCAGTCATGCAGGTTCAAGCCTCAGTTCTCTCATTTGGTGACTTTCGGGGTGCCATCAGGGTGACTTTTAGGTTATTCCTCTTTATTTTTCCTACCAATGGGTGACTAATCTTTGTTTTGTATTCAGAGAAATAGCAAAAAATTGGAATGTTTGTGAATAATTACATTACACTCTCAAGCAAAATGGAGAAGGAAATGGCAACCCACTCCAGTATTCTTGCCTGGAGAATCCCATGGACAGAGGAGCCTGGTGGGCTACAGTCTTTGGGGTTACAAGAGTCTGACATGATTGAAGTGACTTAGCTTAAGCAAAGAGGGCAGTGCTCCACTGAGGACTTGTCTGTCTGTCAGCATCTCTGACGCTCTCACCTTCATTTCTAAAGATCACTTTTCAGGGCTAATGATTTTCCCAGAACATATGAGACTACTGTGATGAACCAGAGAAAAGAAGATGCGTTAAAATTCATCCTATAAGCTTGTGTTTTTCAGTTAAGATGGTGATAGTATGAAAAAGTTGAGTTAATTAGTAATTCCCATTGCTTTTACAAAGCTGCTATAATCCTGCAATGTTTTATAAATTCTGCAGTCATGCAGTTTTCATAACCTTTTGAGGAGGGAACATCTATCTCAACCTGTTTTATTCTGTTCTGCCTTGTCTTTGCAAATGTTAAAACAGTAAGAAACTAACCTAACTGACTTAAAGGGCACAGAAAACACAGTGGTTAACTTGTAAGAAAAGAAGCTGTGGGCTAGATCTTTGCAGAGGAATGGAAGCCCTTGCAGCCTGGTCACTATGATTTGGTTCTGATTTGCTTGTCCACTGGGGTTCCCATTCCTGCCTGGTTCCCAGAACTGCTCCTCAGCAGCATTGAGGGGGATTAGAAAGGATTTCAAGAGCCACACAAAGATGCTCTTCCAGGGGAAAAGCCTCATACATTTACTGAACAGAAGGCCCAGTATTTTTTAGTATCTCAGCTTCCCGGTCCAGTGTTTAATACTATGCAGATAACCAGATATAATCATGTGTGTGTGTAATTTCTACATCTGCACATTCATAATTTAGAAAATATTGTGCTGCTTATTCAAAAAAAAAAAAAAAACACAGTGTCTACTGATACTTCTTAACTTGATATTGATTCCATCATGAAAAAACCAACTTGTTTGATGCTACAAAAACAAAAGGAGAGGTAGGGAAAAAACTCATAAAACATTTGCTTGAAGGAAGCTATTTTTTCAGGAAGTCCAGCTAAGCAGCATTTTCGTATAGCTATAATTTTTTTTTCTTTCTTTGAAATTGTTTGTCTGATGGATGACATCAGCCTCTAGTCTGATAAATCAGAGTGTCATAGGTCTTATTGTGATCAGACTTACAGAAAATGTGCTTTCATGCTCTACTAGACTCTGGCCAAAGAAAATCAGAGACACTGAAGACATGAGAACTTAGGAATCTAAAGTCCATGACCCTCACGACTCTGACATACAAAAAAAAGAGAATGCCTTTTGTCAAAGAGTGAGTGAGGAGTTTAAAGTAGGGAAAGGAAAATTAGCAGATGTATATATTCATACATATATGTAATATATATTAACATGAATCAAAAGAAACTAACATCTTCTGTAGGTCAGAGATGGTTAAGTGCTGACAATTTTGAGAGTTCAACCTAATATCAAAATCCCAACAGGTAAACAATGTTTGATGCCAACCTTATGAATAAAAACGTCTTCTATTTCTTCCCTTTGCCTGAATTACTTTACTTTCTCTTTTTCTAAATCAAGAGGAAATAAAGCAAACAAAAATCAATGAACAAATATGACAGGGAAAAGTCTAAAGTACAAAAGGATGACATAATAGAAACAAGGAGATGAAAAGATTAAAAACTGAATAGGAGGAAAATATAGATAAAGAAAATATTTGAAGTTGAAAGAAAAATTTTAAAATGAAGTAATGTCCAAAGTCTAAAATACAAACACAATGTTTGGGAAAATAATGATATTTCACTTAGCAACACCAAATGCAAAAATAGCCTACTTTATATTATTAGCTTCTCTCAGAATCAGTGTATCTGAACAGTTGATGACTAGACTTTAAAACAGGAACTGTCTATAATTTGGTTATATGTATTCAAAGCCTCCTTCTTCCCATGGAATAAAGTTCTGTATGTGAAGGATAAATGCTAAATCGATGAAAAGATTCATATCCACTAGTAAAATGTGATAAAATATTTCCAATAAAATTGATTTTTGCTTTTCACTCATTCTCCTGAGCAATGAAAAGTGTCTACTTTTGAACTGATGTGCTAAATTAAAGGGAATCAGAGGCCAGTATGCACAGAAAATAGGAAACAAAAACAGAGAAAATTGAAGAGAAGGAGTGCCAGAATAAAAATACAAAGAAAAGTTATATGTAAAGAAATCGTAAAATGAAGACAGATATGAAAACAATGGAAGGTAGGTGGCTTTTTTAATTTAAAAAAACAGCACAGATCCAATTTTATAAATAAATAATTCATACAATGTGTTAAAAAGTACACAGCCTTCATGTTCCCTCTATAAAGAAAAATATTATCTTGTTGAACACAAAGAATTTGAAAAATAACACTTCCATTATTTGAAACAACTAATCCTTATTGTTCTTGAAAACACAAGAACTAATCCTTATTGTTCTTAATGATAACACAGTTATCATTAAGAAGCTACACACATGTACACCCGTGGCTGATTCATGTGAATGTATGGCAAAAACCACTACAATATTGTAAAGTAATTAGCCTCCATTTAAAATAAATAAGTTAATTTACAACAAAAAAAAAGAAGCTACAGGTCTCACAAAAATAAAACTTCCAAAGTAAATAGGTAATCAACTTTCATCTGAATGCATTAGTGCAATTACTTTGATGATAATGAGATTCAAGTAACAATAACACTGGATATGACAACTGCTTGGGGAAAAACCTGAAAAGATGAATAATTCTCTTAAAATGACAGGTGTCTTTAGTGGCTCTGTGAATATTTCTATCCAGGTGGTCCAAAGAGAATTGTCAATGGCATTCTAGGGTATAACATTTGTAAAAATGAAGGCACGTAACCCAATATTTGCAACTGTACTTGGAAAGTCACGTAGGCAGCAGCGTGTCCACCGACTGTGTGAGCGGTGGCCTGGGGGTCACTTACTAGAATTAGTGCTGTCCTCCTTGGTCCCGTCGAGAGCTCCATCGGGGTGCATTTGCAAGTAGTAGCCTTGCCTGCAATATAACCTGGTCACTATACCCTTGAGCTGGGGATCTGAAAGGCAAACACAGAGGTCATAAGCCTCACAACGCATCACAGTGGAGTTTCTTTTTTCTTCCCTGCTTCTTTTCTTTCTTTCTCAGAAGTAAGAGGGTATTTTATAGAAACATTTTATAGAAGCACCTTTTATTTTATGTTTCCCAGAAATGTCTCTGCATTTCTCAAACCTGGAAGATGCTGATCACAGGAGGTGAAGAAAATGCCGTCGTAAACTTATTTTTCGTAAAGTCGTAAAGCCAGAAACTTTAGATAACAGGTCATTAAAAAAAACTGACATGTATGTATTTAAATAATTAGTTAAAATGATTAAACTACTTAATCTATTTAGCTATGAGCTAAGTCCTAAACTAACTAGCTTAATAGTTTAAACTAATATCATTCAGGATGGTGGGACAAGAATTTTGCAAACTCCTGGCTTTAAGAAACCATATCAAAGGCTTTTTAACAGAATTTTTTTTTTCACTTAACTTGACAAGTAATCCCCAAATGTGAAAAACTTTTATTAAAAAAAAAAAAAAGCCATACTAACATTTGGTACACATTCTCAGAAAAAGCCCTGATATGGAGGGTGTTTCCTTGTTGCTTAAACAGTCACCCTAACTTGCACAGAAGTATTGTGTACTTAGAGGTGATCCACAGTAAAATGTGAAAACCAACTTCTGAACTCAGGGCGAGACACAGTAACAAACCTAAGCTCTCTGGCCATCAGTCAGTCAGTTCAGTCGCTCAGTTGTATCTGACTCTTTGCAACCCCGTGGACTGCAGCACGCCAGGCTTCCCTGTCTGTCACCAACTCCCAGAGTTTACTCAAACTCATGTCCATCAAGTCAATGATGGCATCTAACCACCTCATTCTCTGTCATCCCCTTGTCCTCCTGCCTTCAATCTTTCCCAGCATCAGGGTCTTTTCCAGTGAGTCAGTTCTTTGCATCAGGTGGCCAAAGTATTAGAGTTATACTGCATTCAGTATTGCATTCAGCTTCAGCTGAATCTCCAATAATCTCTGGCCATAATCCAGACCAATTAGATGAATTAGACAGATAATCCTATATAATTTATATAACCACAAGGGATAGTAAAATTATACACTATGGATTTTTATTCTTGTCTCAAATGGCTTAAGCTCAAGGACAGTGGAAGTTTATTAAAACTAAAAGGAAAAATACACAGTAACAGACTGCTCATTAGATGATTCATAGAAGAGATAGCCAGTCTAGTGATCCGGTGCTTCACAAAGAGCCAACTGTACCTTCAAAAATAAATATTTGCATGTAGCTTTTCAAAGGTCACCACCATCTCATGACTCAATTTGATGGGAGACATCAGAATCCTCCCCATGGCAACTAGCATGTCTCCACAACCCCTGAATGAGACATGCAAATGTGATCATGCTGTCAAAACAGGCAGTTGTTACAGAATGATGAAACCGAGCATGTTGTAATTGATCAAAAAATGATGGATGGCAAACAGGTGAACACACACAAAAAAATGTGCAAAAACAAACCAAAAAAGCTGTTCAAAACAGAATATCCTCAGCCTTTTGTCTAGTTCTCAAGAAACTAAAAAGAATGACAGCATCTGTTTCTATGTACATCTGATGTATCTGATCATTTGAGAAATGCCCCCATGGCACAGATTTTCTTCAAAGATACTGTGATATTGAAGAATCTGGAAAATAATGCATGAAAACCACAGCATGGCAGCATTCATGTAATCAAGCATGTCAGAATACAGGTGTTCTTGGAGGAGTAGGATTTTAGAAAGAAACACCTAAGTGATTATTAAGTAGTAAAGACTCTGCCTGCAATGCAGGAGACCCGGGTTCCATCCCTGGGTTGGGAAGGTCCCCTGAAGAAGAGAATGGCAATCCACTCCAATATTCTTGCCTGGAGAATCCCATGGACAGATCATGGGGTCACAAAGAGTCAGACATGACTGGGTGACCAACACTCACACTAAAAGTGACTATTACAATTGTGTCATGCATGTTCCTTGTGTGTGTGTGTTCAGTCGCTTCAGTTGTGTCTGACCCTATGGACTGTGGCTCACCAGAATGCTCTGTCTATGGGATTCTCCAGGCAGGGATACTTAAGTGGGTTGCCATGCCCTTTTCCAGGGTATCTTCCTGAGCCAGGGATCGAACCCACGTCTCTTATGTCTACCTGCACTGGCAGGTGGGTTCTTTACCACTAGTGCCACATGGGAAGCCCCGTATGTTCCTTACTCTGTAGTATATAACTTAAAAAATCACATAATTCTAACATGTGCCTAAGTGAACCTTACTCTGCTCATCACCCAATAAGTACTATGAACCTTCAAGTACTGAGGATTTTTCCTAGTTTTGCTGTATCATATTTATGCTTGTCACTGGAAGCAGGTAGCCCAGAAAAAGAAGGGAACAAAAGTGAAAAGGTGCGATAGGGGTGGCAATGCTTAGTTGCCATGAAAACATACAGAGCATTTCAGAGACAGAAAATTTTTTCTGCAAAAGCTTTATGTTCTGGATCACTTACTTTTAGTAATCCTATATTTTAGCTATGATATCTTCTGGACTTGAATTAAGTATACCAGGCAAGAAAGTGAGAAGACAGGTGACCCTCACAAGTCCCTTCACACTTACAGAGAGCCCCCTTCTCCTTTGTTTCTTCTATTAAAAAGATAGCACAAGCACTGGAGAGAAGTGGAGAAAAGCGAAGCCTTGTGCATGGCTGGTGGGGGTGTAAACGGGTGCGGTCACTGCGGGAAACAGCATGGAGGTTACTCACGCTGATGAGTGAAACTGACCAGCATGAAAACTGAGCCACAGGCTCCAGAGATCCCACTTACGGGTATGTATACAAAGGAAATGGAATCAGGATCTCAAAGAGCTATCTGCACCCCCGTGTTCACTGCAGCATCATTCGCCACAACCAAGAGGTGGAAACGACCCGTGTCCATCAGCAGATGAATGGACACAGAAATGCGCGGTGTAGATGCACAGTGGAATATTATTCAGTCATAAGAAAGGAAACCCTGCTATTCGTGATAACAGGACTGAACCTGGAGGACATTAGGCTAAGGAGCTAATTTGTAACCCCACCTCATGCCTGCCAAGAAATTACAAGTAAAAGACAAAATTGTATTTTTGAGTTCTTATTTAATTTCAAGAAAAGAAAACCAAACTGATTTCTATTTATCTGCTTTCACAGTATTTGTTTTTTCTTTTTCTTTTTAGAAACCATAGTAATACTGACTGTTCTTCTCAGGTGCCACAATTAACTCACTGAATTTTCACCACAGTTTACTTACAAAATGGGAAACCCATTTTGATAATGAGAAAGTAAAGACACAGCACAATGAGGTAATTCGACAAACAGCACATGACTAATAAGTGCAAAGCTGGATTGACGTGATCCTGCCCACTTAGCCACTAAATTATGTAGCCTGTAAAAATTGAACAATCAGGCTAAACTATCTTAAACAACTGAAAATGAAATGCAAACATCTATTCTTTAAAACTAGATTCTCAAAGGTTATTTTGGGCTGTGTCTAACCCCGCTAATCCTGCAGAGTTGGAGCTGAATCTATAATGTAAAGCCATAACATAAAGCTAGAGATGACCAAATTTCCTGAAAATCTCTTCTAAGATCTTTCCCACTTTGCCATTGACCACATTTCCAATAAATCTCCATGCATGAAATCCTCATCAAAATCATAAATATAAGACTAAGTTTAAACTTCCTACAGTATCATTTTCACTTTAATTCCTCCATCTCCATCAACTTCAGTCAAAGATCCACTCTGACTTGACCACTGATGTTAATTGTTAACCCCCTCAGATTAACACCATGTTTGCCTTTTATATTCCATCCAATGAGTTGCCCAGTTCCTATAGACACTGTCTTCAAAATCTCTCTCACTGTTTTCCCTTTCTCTGTTTTCACTGCCAGCAAGTGTTCAGCCCCTCATGGCCTCTCCCAGGCCATGCAGAGTGCTGTTCTTGTCCATCAGATCAGGAAATAAGCAGCAACTCTCCAACACCCACCAAATGTCTCACTCTGCAGCAGCAGGGGCCCACCTACCTGCCTGACCTTGGTTTCTATTGTTCCCCTGCCATCTTCAGCATGTAGCCCACCCTGGGTCACTGGGTTGTTCTGACTCTTTGCAATCCCACGGACTACAGCACATGTGGGCTGCCTACAAACATCCCATGGTCTCCCACATTGATTCCGTTCCCGCAACCTTACTTGTCTCAAATACGCCCACTTGTGTAGAGACGTGAGACTCTGGACTGGGAGTTTCACGAGGAAAAGTGAAATGTACAGTATTGCCCACCATGGCATCTCCTGGGTCTGGATAAATGAGAGCCTTGCACTATTTCCTTTGTGAATGAATACTAACAAAGATGTAATTTTTCCAGTAAGTTCATATTGCAGGTAAGAGTGAAACCTGGAACAACATGAAAACCAAAACGGCAATCATAGTAAAGGCTTAAAAATGTCCACAATTTTTGACTAGGTAATTTGACTTTTTGGAATTCCAAGTTAAAAATAAGTCCTTAGTGTTTTACAGTTTTGTGTAATAACTTGTGTGTATAACTTGAGCATGGCTATGTAAAACTACTATTCATAGGAAAAATGAGAGACAATATGCCAAAATGTTAAATGTAACTGTACTTTGATGGTTATCAGAATATTTATTTTTCAATATTAATTATTTGTAAAATGTCCAATCATGATGGCATGTTAACTTTATAGTGTTAATGCAGAAACTATAGTAAATCTATGAATGCCTTTGGGAAAGAATGAGTTAAAATAGCATTTTGTACCTACTTGCAAAGAAGATCGCATATGTATATGTAAATCAACTGAACACCTATTACTGCTGTAGATTAACTGGTTGCCCCAAATTTTCAAGAATTCCACTTAGTATTTTCTCATCGTACATAATCACATGTTCATAAAAGCTTTACTGTGATACTCATTTATACAATTGTTCAATGTAGCCCTGTATAGCTTAAAGTCAGTCTTTCAAATAATTAAAACAAACCCTTTCTCCCTAAGCCTAGAATGAAAATATGCAACCAAAAATCACAGCAAAAACAAACAAAACAACAATTTTACTGAGAAAATCACGACATCAGTATGTGCAGTCAGACAAAGGTAAGACCAACCTTCTAGATCTCTGTGCAAGAAGGCTCTAAGCCTTCATTTTCTTACTTTACTTCCAGTACAAGTCTCAGCTTCCATCTATAATAATACATGCTGAACCCATCTTGACTCTTTGAGAGAACAGTTAACAAAAAAAGAAACACAAAAATCCCACATAACTGCAGGAATGGACAGGATCCAGAATTTGCAAATATTTAAAGCAAACAGCATCCAAAGTGGGGCGGGGGTGGGGAGGTGCTTCTCCCCATGCAAGGTTTTGCAAGATCGCACACTGCCATGGATGAAGAAGACCCAGTGGTAGAACTTACTGTTGTTATTACCTCCAAAAATGACAAGGAACTTAAGCATGGATTGACATTGGTATCTTCAAAGTCACATGTCACATGCTACATTAGATCCTTGAAGTATGTGGGACACGTGGGCCATCCCATAATACTGAGGGGCTGGCCCAGTGACCCTGCCTCTCAGCCACTGTTTCCAATGAATGCTTTGCATAGGTTGAAATTCACGTGTTCCTGGTTAAGTGGCTTATAAATTATATTATCTAGTTTAAATAAAATTAGGATAGTCGAGGGGAAAAAAAAAATCCCAGAGATAATATGGGTCAGAGGTGAAATTAAAAAATAAGAAAAACAAGCTAAAGCTTAACATCAAGAAAAAAAGGAAGATGATGTATATTCTATGTGGATTATGTGGCTAAAAGAAAGGATGAAAATAAGAAATCAAAACAATGATGATCTATTTAGATCTCACATGACCTCAGCCAAAGGATTTTAAAGGTGTTTAGAAGACAATGTAAAATGCATCTACTATAATAAAAATGGAGTGTCATCCTAAATAAGTGTTATGACTTGAGACATAAAAGAGTGGAAGTATTGCTTGTATGAAATAAACTTATATTGAGGTGCCTGCTCACTTTTTTCATTAAACTAATGGGACAAGAAGATTTGATGATGAAGTACAAAAAAATAATTATTTTGTTTTCAATAATGATATAGCCCAAACTCCTATAACTTGGACTCTCAATTAATAATTGAAAGACGAATCAATATCTGAAGTCCTACACCTATATTTTAGTTAGCCATATAAAAATGCAAAATATTTTCCAACTCAAAAAACTGTTAAGGATCTTTATTCTCTTTTAAAATACTTATGTATCCACAGCATCTTATTCTGCTCAAGAAAATATGAAAACTTAGCCCGTATTAATTATGTTTTTTATTCTGTCTTTTCTATTTGCTGTGCCTGGACACTTCACTGAAAATGTCCTGAGGATACTCCTTGTCTGAAATTCTAGACTAACTATGTTCTCTGATATTAATTAAAATAGAAATAATGAAAACTAATACACATGTATATGAAGAGGAAAAAAAGGTATTTCATAATATATTAGCCTCAACACTTAGAACTGAAAGAAACTCAAGTCAGTCCAACTGCCTTTAGGTGCAAGGAAATATCTAACATTTTTAATTAAAACAATCATTTTATCAGAAGTAGGTTCATCTAAATAAATCACTGTCACAAATTATTTTCACAAAATGTTCTGACTGACAGAAGAGAAATCAGAATAACTCTTAAGATGATGTATACATTTTAAATCATTTAAACTAATAACAGTATGGCATGGATTTTTATGTGGCAAATATATAAATGGATATACACATGTACTACATTTGTTTACTCATAAACCTTGGTACTAGTTACAATATAGGTTCTTCAGCGTCACTCCTCTATAGCTATGGAAAATCATATATTTTTTAACAGGGTAAAAGGCAATTTTGGGAATATACATTTTTGTGGTAGATCTAATTAGATTTTGGCACTCCTAGCAGCAGAAAATAGTATTGTGAATAATTTATCCAAATCCATAAATTATCATATACTCCAATCATAAAAATAAAACATGCCCAGGAACTCTTCCAAAGGGCTGGGAAAAAAAAAAGGTGAGAGCACTAAGGAAAATGATAAAGAAAACTGAAGGTGGGAAAATCTGCTATATCTTTCTGTTAATTTCTGAGACTGGTACTCACTTTCCTCTTGGAACTGACCCCATGCCACCCTCAGAGCCTCACTCCCCTGGGAACCTTGTTTCAGCTATTTCAGAATTGTTACTCAACCCACCAACCCAATCCAATGCATTATCATGTCTGCTGAATTTTAACTGCTGATTCTATAGTCTACAGTATCTTCTTCACCTCTGCCTACCAGAATCCTTTGCCTGATGGTATTAGGGATACAATCTTGCCTGAAAATACAGTTCTTGGGCTCAGCGAGCTTGCTGTCTATTGAAAGGAGAAGAGGTGAACTGTAATACAAATTTACATCAATTAATCATGCGTTAAATTATTGGATTTACATGTCTGTCTGCCCAGCAAATACATTATACATCTTTTAATAATTTGCATCATGTATTATTCAAAGTAGCCTGTCACTATGCTTTGGACAGAACAGCTGCTCAACAAATATATATTGAACTGAATTTATTTTCTGTTGGTTTTTTCAGATCGATAAGTTCTAAATGGAATTCAAGACAAAATGCATTTTTCTATATCTTATTTAAGACTTAGAGGAGTAGAGTATACTTGAGATGAAGGCAAAGGTAAATGTGGGTTCTTAAAGGGAAACACCACAACATTTTAAGCAGTTATTTTTTTCCAAAAATTATTTTGGCCCAAAAATTCCCTCTAGGTAAAATATACTAAAAAAACAATAGTAGGTAAAGCCTTTCTTGGGGAAATGTCTGAGAAGATCATTAAAAGGAAGGCAAGCAGTAAAGATCCTGCTTAATATTTGACCCTAAGCTCTGAGAAGCAGATGGACCTTGAGCAGACCTAGGTATCTAGGGATTCCTGGTACAATGTTGACCTTTTCGAATATTCAGGGTCTATAAGTTCCAGAAAGAAGCACATCTTTCAAGCTCAGTTAGAAAAGCACCCTATTCCAATGCCATTCAAAATCTTAGCAATATAATTTCAGTAAGGACATATTACTAAATATATTGTTACTAGAACATTCCATATTTGCTCAGCCAGTCCCTAAATATTTAATAACAACCTCTTTTCTATTTCTTTATGATGGGATTATTTTCAATTAAGAAAACCACCATGGGAAAAATTGCTGCAAACCTCCTTTGGAATGATGGATCAAGGCAATGGCACCCCACTCCAGTGCTCTTGCCTGGAAAATCCCATGGATGGAGGAGCCTGGTGGGCTGCAGTCCATGGGGTCGCTACAAGTTGGACACGACTGAGCGACTTCACTTTCATTCTTCACTTTCATGCATTGGAGAAGGAGGTGGCAACCCACTCCAGAATTCTTGCCTGGAGAATCCCAGGGACAGGGGAGCCTGGTGGGCTGCCATCTATGGGGTCACACAGAGTCGGACGCGACTGAAGCGACTTAGCAGCAGCAGCATCTTGAAACACTCCCAAGTTCTGTGTTTAACTTATGATACCTTGGCACAATAAACACACACACACACACACACACACACACCCCAAACAGCACAGAGTGAAGAAGTTTTCACTTCGCCATATATGTGGCCAAAATCTCATTATTTTTAATGGACAATCCTTTCACTTTCTACTGCTCAACACAAAAGCCATTTTATGCTTATTATAATACAAAATATAATTGCATATTATTAATCAGGCCTCTTACTGTGTTCTTCATAAAGTTTGAGACTAATCAGATGTAACTGAATGGCTTAAGGAACAAAGGCCCAAGAGTATTATTAGCATTTGCTAATATTTTGTAGTCAAACACCATAATGAGCAAATTTCAATGCTGGAAATATGACTGAAAAAGAATGTGAATGCTATATGAGCTATACACCACAATCTGAGAGAGCTTAATAATTATGCAGAATTTCTTTAAAAGTCAAAATGACTTCTATTTCTGACCAAGAAAGAATAATGAGGACCAGACGTACTCTCTAATATGAAACAACAAAAAAGGACAAATTGAATTTTGCAAGACACTGGATACCAGGAAATGAAGGACAGAGGTTTCCGGGAGATGGAAAAGAAATAAGGTGAGCTCTTTTCTTCCCGGATTTTAAAGGCTTAGAGAGGTTCCAGGACCTGGTGAAGGAAGGGGAGCCCGGTGGACTCTCTAAGTTGAGATGGAGTTGAGTCCAGGGAAAGGAGAGGGTTGCAGAGGGATAGAATTTCTGGGATCTACATAGGGTCTCCTTCGGTCTTCAGCTGAGTACTAATGGACAACTGCACATGAGGAGACCACTCCAGGCTGGGCAAAGTCATCCGAGAGGAATAGAGGCAACAGTGCCTCACACACACACAAGACCGGAAACAATGCCTATTCCCACTAGCCGGACTGGAAAAACTCATAATTCATGGGGCAATGAGCAGAGTATAAATAAGAGGCTTGCCTCTGTAGGAGGAGAATTAGCTTAGTCTGAGCAATGCTTCAGTCTCCCCTAACAAATTCTGAAAGCAAGAGCATACTGTTTCTGAGTAACTTAACTGCATCCCAGAATAAGTTCAAGAACATTTGTAGGAATACAAAAATATCTAACATTCAGGGAAGCAAAATTAAAAGTATTTGGAATCCAATAAGAAAATGCAATAAAGCATGCAAAGAAGCAGGGGATCTGACCCATAACAAAACGGAGAATCAGTAAATCAAAACTGACCCAGAGCTGCCCCAGATGTCGGAATATCAGACAGGGACATGCAAACAGTCTTTACAACTCTATACCTTCCACACATCCCAAAAGTTAAATACAGATACAGACAGCCCAGAACAAACTTTGATGGGTGAAAGCTGCATTTCATGAAATGAAGAAAAAAATTCGGGGAATGGCATTAATGGCAGATTAAACTAATCACAGAAAAAGTGGTGAACTTGGAGACACAGTAATAGAAATGATTGCAAATGAAACCCACGAGAAAACAGAATTCTAAAAAGAAATTAACAGAGCTGTCAGATAACTTTAAATGATTGGAGATATGTCTAATTGGAGATTCCAGGGAAAAGTACCAAGAGGGCAAGAAAGAAAGATATTTGAAGAAATAATGGCTGGAAATTTCCAAATTGATGAAAACAATAAAGCCAAAAATCCAAACTGCTTAACACATTCCAAAGACAGGAAACATGAAGAATACAATACAAAGACACATCGTATTGAAAGTGCTTAAAACCAGTGATAAAGAGCTCATTGCTTCTTTCCCCAAGATCTGTGACTACTTGGAGACTGGTGAAGAGACTGGGAGGAGCAGGGGTTAGGAGTACAAAGGGGCATAAGGAAACCTCTGTGGTGACAGACATATTTATAACCTTGAGTATGATGATGACGTCACATGTTAAAACTTATAAAATTATACACTTTTAAATACAGATAATTTTTATGACCATTATACCTTAGCAGAGTTATTAACAATCAAAGTAAAAGGATAGAAAACAGTATGCCATGCTGGGAATAATCAGACTATTAATCAAGGACAAAATAGATTTCAAGGCAAAGAATCTTACAATACATAAGGAAGGATCATTTCCTAATGATAAATAAGTCAATTTAGGAAGAATGCATAACAATCCTGAATGTTTTTGCATCTACTAACAGTGTTTCAAATACATGAAGTAGAAACCAATAGGATTTGAGGGAGAAATAGAAAACTCTGATTTGAAAGTCAGAAATTTCAACTGTATTCTCAAAAAGAGAGAAAAAGTAGGAAAAAAAAAAGCCCCTAAGGCTTAGAGTATTATATGTTAAATTTAACACGCTCAGTTAATCACTAGAAAGTATGATTCACTTCTTTCAGAAACTAGAAATGGAATTCTCTAAATTTAAGGAATCTGAAAAGCAACAACTATTTGACTCACTCAAAGACTTTTTATAGCAGGCCATACAAATTTGCACTCCAGCCATCATTACATTATCAGAAGTTGAGAATTAGTGTAACAAAAAGGAAGATATTAAAGAATCCAAGGTCATCTGTTGAAATTAAAGTGCACTCTTGTTTAATAGAGTCTTCCCAGGTGGCTCAGTGGTAGAGACCTGCCTGCCAATGCAGGAGACGCTGGTTTGACCCTGAGTTGAGAAGATCCCCTGGAGAAGGAAATAGCAACCCACTCCAGTATTCTTGCCTGGAATATCCCATGGAGAGCCTGGTGGGCTATACAGTCCATGGGGTCGCAGAGTCAGACATAGCATACATTGTTTAATAAAATTCAGCATGCAAAGCCTTTAGTGAAAATTATATTGGATTAGGATATGTCATATTCATATGAACTATGAATACAGGAATTAGAGCAGAAGTATAGTTTTATTAGCTTTCTTATGAGAAGGCATAGAGCAGTAAACTGGGAATTTTACATGAAAAAAAATGGTGTTTTCCATTTTTTAGCACACATTTGCTTTACAGCCAGGAAGCATTTCCCTAAATGTGTTATGCCAAGAAAATAATCAGGACAGGGGGAAAGTTTTTAAAAGTAACTGTAGGTAACAAGGACTGATCAATACATTCTCCAGAGTCGAGGTTCACACTTTAGTGTTTCAGAGCAGATATTTAAAACCCACTTTGCCTGTTTACACCTAGAACTACAGAGGCAACTCCGTCTAATGGGCAGAGTTGTAAGAATAGATGGAAACAGTACCAGTCAATACTTGGTTTACTTCTATTTAAGGAAGATGCAAATAGCTGAGGTGTGCTTCCTTCTAAAATTTCTGTTTCAGACTTTGTCTCCCAGCTACTTCTCAGAGAAGATGAAAGTTGTAAAAACCCTTCTGTTAACAATGTCAGTCCTCCTGGAAACTCCAGAGCAGCAGGGTCACAGGCAGGAAGGAGAAGGCATTCGGGGTACTTATTCATCATGTAAAGTCACATTGTCACCTTTAACTAGAGAGGGAAAACACTGAAGCCAGTGGTTATGAAAATAAATGAAAACACACAGACACAGTCTCTGAGAAATCAAGGTGGAAGTTCCATGAACAATGATGTAGAATTTGGTCTTGAATTTAGAGTTAAGCTGTAGACAACCCAGGTGTATTTTAAAATTAAAATGTAGTTCATTCACAATGTTTTGATAGTTTCAGGTGTACAGCAAAGTGATTCAGTTACCTATATACACATGTGTGTGTGTGTGTGTGTGTGTATATATATATATATATATATATAATGATTGCTCCTTGGAAGAAAAAGTATGACAAACCAAGACAGCATATTAAAAAGCACGTGAGAGTTGGACCATAAAGAAGGCTGAGTGCTAAAGAATTGATGCCTCTGAACTGTGGAGATGGAGAAAACTCTTGAGAGTCCCTTGGACTGCAAGGAGAACAAACTAGTCAATCCTAAAGGAAATCAATTCTGAATATTCATTGGAAAGACTGATGCTGCAACTGAAGCTTCAATACTTTGGCCACCTGACGCAAAGAGCTGACTCATTGGAAAAGCCCCCGATGCTGGGAAAGATTGAAGGCAGGAGAAGAAGGGGATGACAGAGGATGAGATGGGTTGGATGGCATCACTGACTCAATGGACATGAGTTTGAGCAAGCTCTGGGAGATGGTGAAGGACAGGAAGCCTGGCATGCTGCAGTTCATGGGGTCACAAAGAGTCAGACACGACAGCAACTGAACAACAACATATGTATATATACACATATATATTAGGTTCTTTTTCATTATAGGTTATTACAAGTTATTAAATGTGTGCTGTGCTCTACAGTGTAAGTGAAAGTCACTCAGTCGTGTCCAATTCATTGCTATCCCATGGACTATACAGTCCACGGAATTCTCCCTGGCCAGAATACTGGAGTGGGTAGCCTTTCCCATCTCCAGGGGATCTTTGCGACCCAGGAATCGAACCCAGGTCTCTCGCGTTTCAGGCGGATTCTTTACCAGCTGAGCCACAAGGGAAGTCCTACCGTAGGTCCCTGTTGTTTATCAAGCCAGGCACATTTTAAAGGGAGGTTCATCCACTCAAGTCTGAGAGCAAGTTTGCACGGACTTACACTTTTTATTCTTTTTTTTTTTTTTGTATTTCCATTTTCTTTTGGTTCTACTTCAACTTCACAGAGTTATAGAGTCATAGTATGCTAATTTAATAAGCAATGTTGCAGTTTGGACATGTTTTCAGGGTGCCGAGTGGGCAGGAGGAAGAGAAGTCTGTGAGAAGTTGGTTGAGAGTCAGCCTCCTTCCGCCCTCCCCCACCCTTCCAAATGCACGCTTGAGTCTTAAGTCCTGATTTCCTCTGCTTAAATTGGATTTGTGGTTTGTGGCTTTGGCATCACATTCATACTTTTAATTTCTATAAAAAGAAGAGGGAAAAAAAAACCCACTGGGAAAGGCATTACTCAGAGAGCGCATTTTGACACAAGTCCTTTAGAGATGGGACAGAGAACTACTTCTCGCCCGTCCCCACTGGTTCTGTGTGCTCACATCCACTCTTTTGCTTTCTTCAAGACACAAAGTTCTTCTTCACCCCAAAGCGTTTCTGACCTATAACTGATTTGCTCTGCGCCCTGGGAAAAAAAAAACAAAACAAAACGCAGTGTCCTGGAGAAGAACCAGACAAGTCGAGGAGCCTGAAGCCACAGAGGAGAACACGATCCACAGTCTGCAGTCACTGCTTAGCGATCCTGGTCGCAGGTGACAAAGAGCAGCACAACCAAGACCAAGAGCTGAGCTTGAAATCACTACACTCAGAAACACCGCTTAAGCATGTGCTTTTTTTTTTTTCTAAGATCATTTCACACAGCCTAGAAATTCCAACATTTTTACCAGTTTTAAAAACCGGCTTCAGTCCTTCAGCCCACCGATACGGAAACAAATGGAAAACTCTTCATTCCATTCCACTTCTGTGTGAAAGACAATGTGAGAACCCAAATTTACTAGGGAGTTTAAGGCACTTCCTTCCTGAAAGAATTTACAGTGTTATGTGGATTTCAAGGTAGATTAGACAGCAAAACTGAAGTGAAAGTTGCTCAGTCGAGTCTGACTCTCGGCAACCCCAGGGACTACACAGTCCGTGGAATTCTCCAGGCCAGAACACTGGAGTGGTTGGCTTTTCCTTCTCCAGAGATTAGACAGCAAACAGCTCAACAATAATAAAAGACTTAATAGTCATTTATGAAAGCCACTGGACAAAGAAGATGGCCATTCTTGATTGACTAGCTGAAGAATGTGGGCTAGAGACATACATACTACCTACTAAGAGCTGTCCTTCTAAACCAACGTGGTTAGTGGAAGACTTCAGAGAGAAAGTGAGGTGTGGGCTAATCAGAGATGGACAGGATGTGGGGATGGAAAGAGACATGGGCTTCTCAAGTCAGGAGAAGGTCATGATGGTACAAGTTTGTGAAGACCTTTTGACTGACAGGCTGGGTTTGGGGGATGTAGGGCTGGTGGCAGGTAAGGCTGCTTGCAGTCTGCAGGCAGCTTTGGGCATCCAGAAAACTCAAGGTGAGCAGCAGGCACACATTCATCAGTGGAGAAAGTCAGCATGCTCTGGGTTTTATTTTTGTTATTTTGTTTTTCTTAGTTGAAAAGTGATCTGATGTTGTAACATTTTAGAGAATGCTATCAACTGCAGACTTTTACTCTATGCACAATCAAAGCTTGGGGAAATAAATTTTAAAAAATTTAATCTGATAAATTAATTTGGCTGTGTTTCTAGATATAAAGGAAATCAGTCCTGTATATTCACTAGAAGGACTGATACTGAAGCTGAAACTCCTATACTTTGGCCACCTGATCCGAAGAACTGACTCCTTGGAAAAGACCCTGATGCTGGGAAAGGGATTGAAGGTGGGAGGAGAAGGGGACAACAGAGGATGAGATGGTTGGATGGCATCACCAACTCGATGGACATGAATTTGAGAAAGTTCCAGGAGTTGGTGATGGACAGGAAAGCCTGGCGTGCTGCAGTCCATGGGGTTGAAAAGAGTCGGACATGACTGAGCAACTGAACTGAACTGTGTTTCTAAATTTCCATATACAAAATTGTAAGCTTTGCTGTAGCACATGTTAGCAAGTTAGCTGTGTGTGTGTGTGTGTAATGAAATTTAAAGGCTGTTGTAGTCTAGTAATGGAAGACTTTTTTTAAACATTTTATTTTGTGTTAAAGCAAAGCCAATTAACAATGTTGTGATAGTTTCAGGTGGGCAGCAAAAGGACTTATCCAAACGTATACATGTATCCATTCTCCCCCAAACTCCCCTCCATCCAGGCTGCCACATAACACTGAGCAACGTTCCCTATACTATATACAGTAGGTCTTTTTAAATGCTGTGACTTTACGTCACTCAAGATCATTCCTACTGACATTTCACAGGGGATTCATTTAAATAATATTTTAGGCAAGCTTACTCTATTGTTTCATGAAGGAGGGAAATGTAATAAAATCATTAATAAAAAAATGTCTAAATCCTTACCAATATTTTTCTGAAATGTGTTAATATAAATAAGCTAAATATATTAGTATCTCCCTGGTCAACTCAAAGGCAGACAACTTTAAAATGCCATGTTTTCTTTTGGATATTACTTTTGCATGGAAAACAGCCAAAAAATACATCTTAAGAGATCTATTTCTACTCACATATGTACAATAACAGGAAAGCCTCACAGAGAATATCAAATAAAAAATAAAGTTTAACTGTCATGAATATTGAAGGAGGACATGGCAACCCACTCCAGTGTTCTTTCCTGGAGAATCTCATGGACAGAGGACCCTGGCAGGCTACAGTCCATAGGGTCTCAAAGAGCTGGACACAACTGAAGTGACTTGGCACGCACGCACGTATGCGTATTTGACGTAGAAACTTCAGTGCGTATTATTTAATTAAATCTTTAGCCTAACCCATATAATACACAAAGAAAACTTGAATCTGTGAACACACAGCATTTGCCTACTCTTGCCCAGTTGGTGAGAGACGAAGTTGATTCTAAATCCTAAAACGTTTTGGGATCTGAAAATGTCTTTGTCTTCTGTCGCCACTTCAGTTACATATACAGGTATTTATCATCTACATCGTTATCCAAACTACTTCCTCTTCCTCCACATCTGTCAAAACATTGCCCTACATCAAGGCCTTGATGTTTAGAAACATCCCCCTGTTTCTAAAATGGTCTCTCACTTTCTCTGTGGGGAAACAGTCTTTGTTTCCTTGATTTGCATATTTTACTAAATCATCTTTGTTGAGTTTTATTTTTTTTAATTTTTATTTTATATTGGAGCATAGTTGATTAACAAAGCTGTGTTAAGTTTCAGGAATACAGCCAAGCGATTCAGTTACACATATACATGTATCATATTCTATTTCAAATTCTTTTCCCATTTGGGTTATTACAGAATATTGAGCAGAGTTCCCTGTGCTGTACATAGGTCTTTGTTGGTGATCTACTGATATTTTAAATATAGTCTCTTCTTACATTTTAGTGCTCAATTTATTTAGATAACACAAGGCAAGTGCCGACATGTGGGATTCAGAGCTTTTCTGGGCAGAGGGTACGGGGCATTCTTGTATGACGGCTTCTTTCTATCCTCGTCACTCTACATCTGTGGGATCCCAGTATCTTCCATTCAAAAAAGCATTTCCTGGCATGCCTAAGAAAATACTGACCTTGTAAAATGGATGAGTGCTGACTTCCAGGGCTCCTGTATGAAACCTTTCCATCTGTTTTGCTCTGCTCTGTGCCAGGGAGATTCATTTGGTCGCTGTTGCTCATTAAGCCCCTCGACTAAAATAGGATCCATAGTTCAGAAGGTCATCGCAGAAAGGCAAAGCTTTAAATACAATTGGAACTAAAAAAACCAAAATCCTCAAATCTCTGAGAGGACAGCATACAAAAAGTTATAACAATATGACTTGTAACAACAAAGCTCTACACCCACACAAGCTATAGGCTGGCACAAAATGTTTCCCAGAGAAGTTTCCTATTCTGCACATTCATGACCGCAGACCTATCCACAGGGAACTCGTCTGATTGGCGAGCAGGATAAGCACCTCACCTTCCAGAGTGTTTTCTCGTCCATAAGAACACACGTGGAATAATGTCAAACCATCAAGGTGAGGCCACCAATGAGATCAGATGTAAATCTGGCACTCAGGAGAGGCCAGGCAGAGGTTAAATTTTCCTTCTCCTCCACTATTTATTTCTTCTGCTCCTTTTATTAGAATTAAATTAGAATCCCCAATCTCCGCTTTTTGTAGTTGTTCAGTTGGTAAGTTGTGTCCAACTCTGTGCAACCCCATGGACAACTCAGTAGGCTTCCCTGTCCTCCACTATATCTCAGAATTTGCTCAAACTCATGTCCTTTGAGTCACTGATGCCATCCAACCATCTCATCCTCTGTCACCCCCTTCTCCTTTTGCCTTCAATCTTTTCCAGCATCAAGGTCTTTTCCAATGAGTTAGTTGGCTCTTTGCATCAGGTGACCAGAGTATTGGAGCTTCAGCTTCAACATCTGTCCTTCCAATGAATATTCAGTACTGATCTCCTTTAGGATTGACTAGTTTTCTCCTTGTAGTCAAGGGACTCTCAAGAGTCTTCTCCAGCACCACAGTTCAAAAGCATCAGTTCTTCGTCTCTCAGCCTTCTTTATGGTTCAACCCTCACATCTGTACAAGACTACTGGAAAAACCATAGTTTTGACTATACGGATCTTTGTCAGCAAAGTGACATCTCTGCCAGATTTGGTGAAACTAGAAGCAGCAATGCAGCAAGATGGGGAAATACTCTACCCTTTTCTCTGTGCCTCTTCTTTCACAAGGGCTTCTCCAGTCACACACCCCAGACGCCTAGACCCTCACAATGCCCTCACCCGCCCCTCTCCCCAGCTGTATAGAAAATAACCCAATTCCAGATGGAGCCCCTTGACTCCCAGTGTTCAGATGGGAGCATCCCAGGGGAATGTTTCGTAGCGGCCTCCTTTCCAAAAGCACCCGCATGCCTAGAAATGCCAGAATGCATCCTTCCTTCTCCTCACCTCTCTCTGTTTCACAGAGACAATGGTCCTCCTCTTCTGCTGCAGTCCATGGGGTCACAAAGAGTCAGACATGACTGAGCATGCATGCATGCACAGTATAATGGTTAATAATATCAGTGGTTAGCTTGTAAGGTATTTAGACTTTGCACAGTAGGGAAAAGAAAATAAGGAAATAAACAACTCACAGTCACTACAAAGATACAAAATAAATACTTTCTTTTCTACATTTATTCACTGTTTTTAAAAAGCTGTCCCTTATTCAAACTCATAATTTTCCCCTAAGGAAAAGCGCCAGAGAATGATTGGCCAAAAAGTTCATCTGAGCTTTCTGTAAGATGTTACGGAAAAACCTGAATGAACTTTTAGGTCAGTCCACAATATTACATAAAGGATTTTAATATGAAGACTTCCATATGAGTTCTCTTTACATATTCTTTTAAAAAAAAGTGTTGTAGGAGCAAAAGAAAATTATCCTCACCCTAACTGTTTACCATTTAGCCACATATATTATTTGGGCATCAGAAAAGCTAATTAGAATCAAGACTTTCTTAACTTGATAATTCTCTTAACAGCAGAGAGGAAGTGTCTATACTTTGCAATTATGTGGGCCATTGAACATGTAAAGTGAAAGGAATTAAACTTGCTATGACTCACTACCATGCCCCCAAAATACCCCAGTCCTAGTATTATCTGGTTTAAGTGGAAACAAATTTGCAGAAAACAGTGAGGCGATATGGGAATACATGAGCCCTCCAGGAGCAGACTGTACACTTGGACAGTGGGGGTGAGGAGGGTCAGGCACTTATTAGCTGTGTGGTTTGAATTAAACCATAGCCTCCCAAATCTCTCTACATAGTGCATAGAAAAGCTCTTGGCCAACCAATGTCAGAGGATGCTATAAGAACCTCAGACAGCATCTTAAATTGGTAGTTTAGTCACTAAACCATGTCTGACTCTTTTGCGACCCCATGGACTTTAGCCTGCCAGGCTCCTCTGTCCATGGGATTTCCCAGGCAAGCATACTGGCGTGGGTTGCCAGTTCTTTCTCCAGGGCATCTTCCCAACCCAGGGATCAAATCAGTGTTTCCCGCATTGCAGGCAGATTCTTTACCAACCAAGCCATCAGGGAAGCCTTATCTTAAAGTAGTGAAGAGAATATCAAGAAATGATAGGTAAGTGTTCCTGATTAATTGTGTAAAAAAATGAATTTTAGCCTGAGAATACGCCAGGTCATATTCAGAGGATGAGATGGTTAGATGGCATCACTGATTCAATGGACATAAGTTTGAGCAAGCTCTAGGAGTTGGTGATGGACAGGGAAGCCTGGCATGCTGCAGTCCACGGGGTCACAAAGAATTGGACATGACTGAGTGACTGAACTGACTGATGGCAAGTCAGGAAATTAAAACAGGCAAGTGACAAAATCCTGTGGAGATATTTAAAGGATGGCTCTCCAGGACTTCCCTGACAGTCCAGTGGTTAAGACTTTACCTTTCGATGCAGGGGATAAAGGTTCAGTTCCTATTCAGGGAGCTAGGATCCCACATGCCTCGAAGCCAAAACACCAAAACATAAAACAGAAGCAATATTGTAACAAATTTGATAAAGACTCTAAAATGGTCCACATTAAAAAAACCTTTAAAAAATATAAAAAGGATTGCTCTGGTCACTGGACTGATTGTCAGATACATATGATGTGTGTGTTTGTGTGTGTGTGTGTGTGTGTGTGTGTGTGTATGAGTTGCCCAGTTGTGTCTGGCTCTTTGCAACCCCATGGACTGTAGCCCGCCAGGCTCCTGTCTCCATGGGATTTCCCAGGCAAGAATACTGGAGTGGGTTGCCATTCCTTCTCCAGGGGATCTTCCCAACCCAGGAATCAAACCCAGGTCTTCTGCATTGAAGGCAGATTTTTTTACCATTTCAGCCACCAGGGAAGTCCGTATGATGTGTGGAGTTAAAATATTATCCCTGTGGCTGTACTACAGATGGCCCAGCCTTTCTCTGAGGTGGGATCAGAGGGATGGTGAGAATGCATCCAAGTGAGAGCCATATAGGAGGTAGAAATGACGGGCTATTTCAACAATGGCTTGCTCTCTTTATTGGCTACTGGCTTTCTAATGGCAGCCTCTGCATTTTTTCAAATGGCTGTTTCCTACTCATTTCACCATCGTGTCCCTACCCAGTACCACCTTTCCCAGGACCTCCCTGCACCCACAGCTGCATGAAGTTAGCTTGCAAGGTGCTCTCATAATACGTTATGGCCAAGTGCTGCTGTTTCTTTGATTGTGTTACTTGTGATTAGTTCATGGCATTGCCTTGTTGTGGTCAACAAAATATGGTTCCCCAAAGATGTTCACATTCCATTTCCTGAAATCTATGAATGTGCGTGCTAAGTCACTTCAGTTGTATCCGACTCTTTGCGACCCTATTGACTGTAGCCCACCAGGCTCCTCTATCCATGGGATTCTGCGGGCAAGAATACTAGATTGGGTTGCCATGCCCTCCTCCAGGGGATTTTTCCAACCCAGGGCTCAAACCTGCATATCTTACATTACCTGGCACTGGCAAGTGGGTTCTTTACCACTAGGAAGAATCAAAATCTATGACTATGATACCTTTGCATATAAGGTTAAGCTAAGGACCGTGTGAGATTATACTGAATTATCTGGGTGGGTCCAGTGTAACCACAAGCATCCTTAAAAAGAAAGTGGAGGTGGGATGTAGTGATGGAATAATTATAAGACAGATGCAACATTGCTGATTTTGAGGATGGAGAAACAGCCTCATGCCAAGGAATCCAGATGGCCTCTAGAGTTTGGGAAAGGCAGATAAGTGGATTCTCCTCTAGAGCTCCCAGAAAGGAATGCAGTCCTACTGACACCTTGATTTAGTGCAGTGAGACCCATGTTAGAGTTCTAAGCCTATAGAACTCTTAAGATAATAAATCTGTACTGTTTTAAACCACCAAACTTGTGGTCATTTGCTAGAGCAGCAATGTGAATCCCCAGTGGCTCAGTGGTAAAGAATCTGCTTTGTCAATGCAGGAGATTCGGGTTTGATCCCTGGGTCAGGAAGATCCCCTGGAGGAAGAAATGACAACCCACTCCAGTAATCTTGCCTGGGAAATCCCATGGACAGAGGAGCCTGGTGGGCTACAGTCCAAGTGGTCGCAAAAGAGTCAGACATGACTTAGTGACATAACAACAAAGAACAGCACTTGTACTAGGGTGTTAGCATTTCAACAGGAGGGACTGTACCTGTGACCCCCTGAGAGGCATCATATGGTCAGCCCTCTGCATCTGTGCAAGTATTTTCACTGAATAACACAGTTTTTTCCAACCCTTCCTGTCCTGTTCTTAAAGAACTATCCCCTTGTAGCGATGGGGTGAGATGTTTGACAAAGAATCTGAAGAGCAACAGGCTCCCTCTGCCTTTGGAATGGCCCTTTAGAGTTTTAAAGGGTTCTCATACACCTTCATTCAGTTGAGATCCACTAACTCCAGCTACAATCGGATTGGATCTATACTACAACAAAATAAAGTACAAATATGGAAGAGAGTATAGAAACATGAAGATGGTTGGCAGGAGTGGTAAAACAATAATCACACTGTGAGATCACTGTGTTCACACTCTGTTTTGTTTGCGGTCACTAAGTGAACACTCACCTCCCACATAAGGCCACTGTCCTGGTAGACAGTATCTTAGGGAGTATCTATCAGTGCTAGGAACCCAGCGATTCTCAGAGGACCTAATGAGACTCCTCCCTGCCTAGGGTACAAGGAAGCCCGCTGAGAGCTGATGTCCCGCTCCACGCCCCAGTGCTGCTCTGAAGTGTGAGTGAGGATGTCCGCTCTCCTCCACTATCTGTACCGAGGTGCTCTTTGTCACCCTTACCTTACCATATAACTGCTGGTGGGCTCTGTTATTAATTGAGCTGAGTGGGTATCAATTGGGAAATTGAGCTTCTCAAGTTTCCTAGAATGGTTTTGGATATGTAGTGAGTTTCTCTTTAAAAATAGAAGGAAGGAATATGAAGAGGCATTCTACTCAGTAACAATGTCAGTAATCAAGTCTGTCAAATATATTTGCACTTCTTTATTCTAATACCAGTCATCTTCTAAATTTGCACTGCAGCACAATTTGCATTATTAACAACCTAGTATGGAAAAAAGAAAAATACATTAATTCTACGTAAGACAACAAAGTCAAGTAGATGATAAAATATTTCCCCATTTAGGGGTCACATATGATGATGCTATGAAAGTGCTGCACTCAATATACCATCAAATTTGGAAAACTCAGCAATGGGCACCGGACTGGAAAAGGTCAGTTTTCATTCCAATCCCATAGAAAGGCAATGCCAAAGAATGCTCAAACTACCACACAATTGCACTCATCTCACATGCTAGCAAGGTAATGCTCAAAATTCTCCAAGCCAGGCTTCAACAGTATGTGAATCATGAACTTTGAGATGTTCAAGCTGGATTTAGAAAAGGCAGAGGAACCAGAGATCAAATTGCCAACATCCATTGGATCATCAAAAGAGCAAGAGAGTTTCAGAAAAATATCTATTTCTGCTTTACTGACGATGGCAAAGCCTTTGATTGTGTGGACCACAATAAACTCTGGAAAATTCTTAAAGAGTTGGGAATACTGGACCACCTGACCTGCCTCCTGAGATATTTGCATCCTTATGGCTCAGCTGGTAAAGAATCTGCCTGCAATGTGGGAGACCTGGGTTCGATCCCTGGGTTGGTAAGATCCCCTGGAGAAGGGAAAGGCTACCCATTCCAGTATTCTGGCCTGTAGCTCTCCTACCAAAAGCATTTCACTCTCACAGGAAGCAACAGTTAGAACTGGACATGGAACAACAGACTGGTTCCAAATAGGAAAAGGAGTACGTCAAGGCTGTATATTGTCACCCTGCTTCTTTAACTTATATGCAGAGGACATCATGAGAACGCTGGGCTGGATGAAGCACAAGCTGGAATCAAGATTGCTGGGAGAAATATCAATAACCTCAGATATGTAGATGACACCATCCTTATGGTAGAAAGTAAAGAAGAACTAAAGAGCCTATTGATGAAAGTGAAAGAGGAGAGTGAAAAAGTTGGCTTAAAACTCAACATTCAGAAAACTAAGATCATGGCATCTTGTCCCATCACTTCATGGCAAATAAATGGGGAAACAGTGGAAACAGTGACAGACTTTATTTTGGGGGGCTCCAAAATCACTGCAGATGGTGACTGCAGCCATGAAATTAAGACACTTGCTCCTTGGAAGAAAAGTTATGACCAACCTAGACAACATATTCAAAAGCAGAGACATTACTTTGCCAACAAAGGTCCATCTAGTCAAAGCTATGGTTTTTCCAGTAGTCATGTATGGATATGAGAGTTGGACTATAAAGAAAGCTGAGCACTGAAGAATTGATGCTTTTGAACTGTGGTGTTGGAGAAGACTCTTGAGAGTTCCTTGGACTGCAAGGAGATCCAACCAGTCCATCCTAAAGGAGATTAGTCCTGAATATTCATTGGAAGGACTGATACTGAAGCTGAAACTCTAATTCTTTGGCCACCTGATGCTAAGAACTGATTCATTTGAAAAGACCCTGATGCTGGGAAATACTGAAGGCAGGAAAAGAAGGAGATGACAAAGAATGAGATGGTTAGATGGCATCACTGACTCAATGGACATGATTTTGAGTAAATTTCGGGAGTTGATATTGGACAGGGAGGCCTGACATGCTGCAGTTCATGGAGTTGCAAAGAGTGGGACACGACTGAGTGACTGAACTGAACTGAGGGGTCACAGTTAATATTAACATCTCTCTCTGAGTTTCCTCAAATTAAGGTCTAAATATATTCCTTTTGTCATAATTTTAGTGTGGGCATGGGACTCAGAGATCTTACAAGCCATTAATCTCCTAATGACTACTTGAGAAAGATCTTTTTACTTTCTCCAAAGTACATATTTTTAAAGAAGCCATTAGATTTTCAACAATTTTTGAAGTCTGATAATTTAATATCCTTTCAAATGCTTTGAGTCCTTTACAAAGTGCAGGCATCAATTTCAGTGCAGAATTCTGTCAGGTGAGTCACTTTATGCATTTCTTCTCCATTGCTTCCTTTATTTCCTCCCCCACGTGTTCATTCAAAGTTGGCTTTACACAGTAAAAATGCTTCCTTTTTATCCTGGATGTGAATATCACATGTTCTTTCATGTTAGGCAAATTTGTGAAATCTTTGAAAGCCAGATGAAAAATAATTACTCTCATTAGAAGGGCCATGAGGTACAAACACAGCTGCCCAAGAGAGGAAGTTTGGCAAATTAAAATGTAGGAGGACAATTACATCAATTTGAAAAGAATCAACCATCTATACTTTGCACTAGGAATTATTACTAGAAAAGGCAACATCTGATATTATTCTGCCAACAAAAGTCCATATAGTCAAAGGTATGGGTGTTTCAGTAATCATGTATGCACGTGAGAGCTGAACCATAAAGAAAGCTGAGCGCTGAAGAATTGATGCTTTTGAACTGTGGTGTTGGAGAAGACTCTTGAGAGTCCCCTGGACTGCAAGGAGATCCAACCAGTCCATCCTCAAGGAAATTAACCCTGAATATTCATTGGAAGGAGTGATGCTGAAGCTCCAGTACTTTGGCCACCTGATGTGAAGAACTGACTCATTGGAAAAGACTCTGATGTTGGACAAGACTGGAGGCCAGAGGAGAAGGGGATAACAGAGGATGAACAAGATGGTTGGATGGCATCGCCAACTCCATGGACATGAGTTTGAGCAAGCTCTGCGGGATGGTGAAGGACAGCAAAGCCTGGCATGCTGTAGTCCATGGGGTCGCAAAGAGTTGGACACGACTGAGAGACTGAAAAACAGCAACAACATCTGATACTTGGCATTCAGAAGGCCTGAAAGTGAAAGGAAAGGTTTGTGGGAGCTATAAAAAGTGACTACATATTCAACAACACACATGCTCCAGTGCTTCTCAAACATTTTACTTAAGCACTTTTAAGAGCAGAGCAAAGTAAGTTGTCATATTTACTGCTGGGTCTGAGGAAAGAAGCCTCAAATAGTACCCAGTAAGCAGGAGTTTCTTTGGAATCGTGTATTTTACTGAAAAATTTGAAATATGTATTCCACTCTATAATCTGGCTTTGGTTGATATAAATATTTTTAAATGCTTCACTAAAATTATGCTACAGGCTCAGTTGCTCAGTTGTGTCTGACTCTTTGTGACCCTGTGGACTGTAGCCTGCCAGACGACTCTTCTGTCCATGAGATTCTCCAGGCAAGAACATTGGAGTGGGTTGGCATTTCCTCCTTCAGGGAATCTTCTCAACCCAGGGAGCAAATCTGTGTCTCCTGCATTAGCAGGCAGATTCTTTACCACTGAGCCACCAGGGAAGCCCCAGTTATTCTTAATCACTAACTACAACTGATGCTGCACAAAGATATACCTCTGGGCTCTCATACCCCCGTGTACCGTTCTGTCCCCCAAGAGTATCCACACCCCTTTGCAAAACATGGTGGTGAGCAGAAAACACTTTGCCTGCGATCGAGGCAGAACAACAGTCCCTGAGTGTTATGTCACCAAGTCGATCTCAGCTAAATATTTTGCCTTTTATTTTCAAATCAATCTTCCCCACAGCCTGGAGGACAACATGTAAAGCTCTGACACACACTCAGGTGCTGTGTCTTTTCTTTCTCTCCTTGACTACGTTCCAGAGCCTCCTTCTCCACTTTCACCCCCTGCGAGGATTTTACTTCTGCATAAATCGCTTTTTTTACTTCTGCATAAATCGCATTACTCTCCAGCCATCACACTGTTCTTCAAGAACTTTATGGGTCCTGTTCACAGACTTGGGGCTCTAGTAGTCAGATGTTCTCACAGTGTGACTCCAAGGTAGAAAAAAAGATGCCGGTTGAGAGGCAGTGAAAGATTCCAAGAGGAACAACTAATGCCTGGAAATAGGTGTATCTGAATGGAAAGGAAATCTACTTTGGAATGAAGGAAGAGGTGTGAAATGAAGTCAGATCCTTCCACGCAGCCTATGGAAAGTTATTTTTCTTCCTGTGTGTATATGTGTGCACATACACAGACGTGTGTATATGTGTGTATCTGAAATGGTGAAATGCTACGTCATACTCACAGCACACCAAGAAAACAAATCAAGAGAACCATTTCTTATCTGGCTCTGGCAGGGCCTAACCATGAGACCATCGTAGGAATCCCTACGTATTTGGGCTTTATATTTGTAGATTACCTTATCTACACAATGAGATGATTGAACTGGAAGGTTTTCTAAATTCCTTCTAGGAAAGACATGGGCTTCCCAGATGGCACAGTGGTAGAGAATCTGCCTGCCAATGCAAGAGACGTAGGTTTGACCCCTGAATTGGGAAGATCCCTTGGAGTAGGAAATGGCAGCTCACTTCAGTATTTTTGCCTGGGAAAATCCCATGGACAGAGGAGCCTGGCAGGTTACAGTCCATGGCAAAGAGTTGGAAACGACTGAGTGACTGAGCATGACAAAGGAAAGATGTAGGAAAATATACTACAGCACAAATAAAGATAAGAAATGCAAAACTTAGTAACCAATAACTTTACGTTTTCCTCCCAATCTAGATTTCCAAAAAGAATTTATGTTAATGTTCCTGGGAATTAAATTAGAGACAGAATGTGCTGGGAGATATGTTGTTATATATTAAAGGAGGAGCGACCTGATCAATAGATGTTCTGAACGGTTTTATCCAGGCCTAGGGCTGGCCCCCCATTGTATGCATATAGAGTTTGGGAGTTTACAAAGCACTTTCACATGTATTATCTCATTTGAGTCTTACTTATGAGATAAGCAAAATAGATATTATAATAACTTAATTCACAAATAAAAATACTGAATATTAGAACAACTGAATCAATGATTCAAAAATACACTGCCTTAATCTGACACAGCTCTGCAAAATCAAGGCAGTTCAGGGTGGGTCCAAGCTAGCATGAGCATTGTAGCACACCATAGGATTCAAGCCAGAATATTTGGACTTCTTGTCAAGTGGACTCCAGTCTTTAAAAGTTGTTTGTAAATAAGAATAAAACTGTTTCCCAGAGTTATAGCAACCTGGAGCATGGGCTATGCCATTTCATCTTTCTTGTAAACTTTAAGGACTCAGCCAAAATTAGAACACATGCAAATTTTTATATTACTCTTTGCAAGTCCACAAATTTATAACATTCTGGAAGCCAATTTGATAAACTACATCCTTGTCACTGTTAGCAACTGCCAGGGAATGGATTTGGAAAATGAAAAAACAACCCAATTTTTATAATAGAACAAAAGCCTTAAAATACTTAGAGCTGGCAATACACACAGTATAATAGCATGACAAGTAATATGCAAAAGATTTACATCCAGAAACAGTTATTGACAAAAATAATCATTGCTCCAGATTTTACTAGAAATTAGAACTGAAAATACATTTAGCCAGTAGGTAATGTTCCAAAAGAGGAAACAAACCAAAAAGATTGTCAAGAATTTGTCTTACAACGAAACCAATCAACTTATAAGAAAACTTGTAATTGAACTGTTGATCCTACCTATGTATCCCAACAACAGTCAACTTTCATCAAGATATTGATATTCTTTCTATATTCAGGAAATGCGGACCAGAAAGCAAAATTCATTTTTGTTGTTTAGCTGCTAAGTCATGTCCGACTCTTTGTGACCCCGTGGACTGTAGCCCACCAGGCTCCTCTGTCCATGGAATTTCCTAGGCAAGAACACTGGAGTGGGTTGCCATTTCCTTCTCCAGGGGATCTGTCCAATCTAGTGATGGAATCCGTATCTCCTGCATTGGCAGGTGGATTCTTTACTGTTGCTAAGCCCCCAGTGAGGCCAAGAAAGCAAAACAGTATTTCCTAACTGCCAGTTTCTCTGTGAGTTAGGATTAAAAAGAGGAAACCAATTTCACTGCTAGTTACAACTGAGTAAACAGCACAGGACCAAATTCATCATATACGAAAGCCAGATACTTCTAAAAGGAAAGAAAAGGGGAAGAAGGAAAGAAAAGAAGTTTGTCTGAAGGCCCTGGAGAGCATCCCAGGCAACCAGAACTGGAGGGGCCAACATCCCAGAAGGAAACATGGAGACGAGCACGGTATTGCCCTTCATTTGTTCTCTAAGAATTGTTCTGCTGTTCAGAAGCAGAGGAAGGAAAAAGACCGAAAATCAGAGCAGAGCTTTTGGTAGTCCACAAGACTAAAGAGACAGAAATTGAAGCTCAGGGCTTGCTAAGGAGTAGCGGCCTTGGTAAACATCCAGGCTTTCAGCTGGAACCCCTAAAAAGTTCTCTTTTGCCAAAACACTATCTACAAACAGACAAGCTAACACATACACACACATACAGTTGAAAACCAACTTTGAATGCAATTCTCACTAGAATAATTAGGGGTTTCCTGCCCTTACTCTGTGCATGCACGTATGCTCAGTCACTCAGTTCTGTCCAACTCTTCACGACCCCATGGATTGTAGCCCATCAGGCTCTTCTGTCCATGGGATTCTCCAGGCAAGAATACTGGAGTGGGTTGCCGTTTCCTTCTCCAGGGGACCTTCCTGACCCACAGATCAAACCTGAGTCTCTTGCATCTCCTGCATTGGCAGTCCTTACTCTAATTACCTGCAAAAATAAAAAAATATATATATCCTCTCCAAGGGAGATAAAATCATAGGCCGTCTGTAAGGTTCTCTACCTAAAATGTTCAAAGCTCAGTAAAAACTGCCAAACTATCAAAGAAAATATGACAAAGTACAAGAGAGGAACAGAAGATAAACACACACTGTTAGGTGTTCCAGATATTAGAGTTAACAGACACAGACTTTAAAATAACTAATTGATATGTTTAAGAAAAGAGAAGAAATGATCATCTAACCAGAGAACTGAAATAATCAATGAAATCTCTAAAACTGAAAAATATATAGTAATGGAAAGAAAAATATCAATAGATTTTTGTTTAGCAGAAAGAGAAGAGATGATTAAATAACTGGAAAAGAACTCTTGAAAATTTGCAAACTAAAGTAGAGAGCATAAAAATGTGCAAAATCTGGAAACAGGAGTAAGAATGTGTAAGACATAATGAAAAGCAATAACATAGAGGTAACTGAAGTCCTAGAAAGATGAAAGTGAGAGAATGGTTATATTTGAATAAAATGTTTACAAATTCTGAAGCTGACCTAAAACCTTATACCCCAGGTTCAAAATGTGCTGCAAACCTCATGCAAGAGAAATACAAATAAAACTATACCTAGGCATGATAAACTTGCTGAAATAAAAGAGAAGGGGAAAAAGGCAAGAAAAAAATCTTTTTGAAAAGCTTGAGAAAAATGAATGCATATTCTTTTCTAATGAGTGACAATTAGGTGACACTTGAATTTTCTAGAGGAAATAATGGAAACTGGAAGACAATCAGATCAGATCAGATCAGTTGCTCAGTCGTGTCTGACTCTTTGCGACTCCATAAATCGCAGCACGCCAGGCCTCCCTGTCCATCACAAACTCCCGGAGTTCACTCAGACTCAAGTCCATCAAGTCAGTGATGCCATCCAGTCATCTCATCCTCTGTCGTCCCCTTCTCCTCCTGCCCCCAATCCCTCCCAGCATCAGAGTCTTTTCCAATGAGTCAACTCTTCGCATGAGGTGGTCAAAGTACTGGAGTTTCAGCTTTAGCATCATTCCTTCCAAAGAAATCCCAGGGCTGATCTCCTTCAGAATGGACTGGTTGGATCTCCTTGCAGTTCAAGGGACTCTCAAGAGTCTTCTCCAACACCACAGTTCAAAAGCATCAATTCTTCGGCGCTCAGCCTTCTTCACAGTCCAACTCTCACATCCATACATGACCACTGGAAAAACCATAGCCTTGACTAGACGGACCTTTGTTGGCAAAGTAATGTCTCTGCTTTTGAATATGCTATCTAGGCTGGTCATAACTTTCCTTCCAAGGAGTAAGCGTCTTTTAATTTCATGGCTGCAGTCACCATCTGTAGTGATTTTGGAGCCCAGAAAAATAAAGTCTGACACTGTTTCCACATAGAATGCCATTATTAAAGTGATGATAGAAAATAACTTCCAGGGACTTCCTTGGGGGTCCAGTGGTTAAGACTGTGCCTTCTGATGCAGGGTGTGCAGGTTTGATCCCTGGTCAGAGAGCTAAGATCCTACATGCCTCGCAGCCAAAACCAAAACATAAAACAAAACAGAAGCAATACTGTAACAAATTCAATAAAGAATTTTAAAAGGGTCCACATCAAAATAATAAACATAAATAAATAAAACAAAAAATCCACCAAGAAAACAAACAAAATAACTTCAAATCTAGAATTCTATGATCAGTAAAAACACTGTCTAAAATAAAAGGCAAAATAAATTTGCACACAAAGAAAATGGAGAGCATTCATAACCAATAGACTACACTAAAATAGTACTACTACTAAAAAGTTGTTTAGGCAAAAGGAAAAAAAAATTCCCAGATGGAAACACAAAAATGTAGGAAGCAATAAAGAGCAAGGAAAAACACAATTATCTAAACAAATATTGAGTGCACCAAATAATAAAAACAATTTCTTGTAAGTTTTATGCATATATATAAATCAAAGCATGACAATAGAAAAGAAAAAAACTAGAGATTATGTGGTAAAGTATAATAAAGTTCTAATATTGTATTAAAAGTGGAAAGGATTCAAATTTATATATTAAAATCTCTTAACTCAACATTAAATGTGATATTATCCAGGACAATCACTAAAATATTTGTAATGGATGTATAAACCTCAGGCTAATAATGGGGAGAAATGGAATAGAAAATATTCTTAACACATTAAAAGAACACAAGGAAATAATAATAAAAGGAATATTGAATAGGTTGGACAAAGAGAAAACAAATGTTAATATGGTGCAATTAAGTTCAACTATATCAGTAATTTCATTAAATGCAAATAGACCAAATATATTCCCATTAAAAGTCAGAGATTGACAGTGTATTTAAAACAAAAACTAAAGTAAAACAAAATAAAGCTACATTTTAAATGTCATGGTTAAGTATAAGGATATATAAAAATTAAAAATATGAAGAATAATCACCATGGAAATACTAAAGCAAAGAAAGCTGGCATAGTTATCCTAATAGCCAACAAAATATACATTAAAGCAAGAAAAAAATAAGATATTATGATAAAAGTGTATATCTACCAGTAAGATATAATAATTTTGTATTAACCTATAAAGAACAAAGGCAAAATCTGATGGAGCTAAAGGAATACAGAAAAATCTACAGTCATATATGGGAGATTTTTAACATAGCTGTCTCTGTAATGGACAAAAGTAAAGAAAAAAATCAATTCTTAACAGAAAAAGTTTGAACTATATAATTAACCAACTTGATATAATTGATACAGATAAAATGTTCTACTTGCCAACCGAAAAATAGAAATATTTTGCTTTCAATCTGCATCTTTCATTTGTTTTCTGATTACAGTGGATTTGACCTAGAAATTTAGCAAATAATTATAAAAAAACTGGATAATCCCTAAATGTTTGAAAATCAAACAAGCACCTCTAAATAACCATAGGTAAAAGAAGAAATTACAATGGGAATTAGAAAATGTTTTACTGAAAGGAAAATGAATATATAACACAGCATAACTTGTGTAACATACCCAAAGGTAAATGCTCACAAGCCCACGTTTTCAGATAAACTTATAACTTAAATGTGTTTAAATTCCCTAATGACTTACATTAATGAACTTCTACTTTATACTCTCAAGAAGTTAAAACAGCAAATTTAATCTTTAGAAAACAGAAGGATTTAAGGTTAAGAACAGAAGCTTTTGAAACAAAAAATATACGATAAAAAAATCAACTAATCCCAAAGTGTCTTCTTTTTTTTTCCCAAAGTGTCTTCTTTTAAAAAGACCAATAAAATATAGTACATATAAATAAAATGGGTATTTTGTATGTGCAAGTCATATGTATTTGAGAAAAAGGAGAAAAGGCACAAACTATCCTTATCACAACAAAGGGAGACATTGCTACAGATGCTATAAATGACTCCCAGTGATTATAACAATAGATCTCCAAATATAACATGAAGGAAAATGAGGCAGACTCAAAAAGCACATGCTGTTTGTGTTTTTATGTTTTGAAACAGGGAAAGCTATTATATTGTGTTAGAAGTCAACACAGCACCTATGTTTAGGGTTTACTAATAGGAAAGGCATGTGTGTGGAATTTCAAGGGCATTGCTTTATTCTCGATCCAAGTGATCTTTATACAAGAGTATTCATCTTGTGAAAATTCATTAAGTTGTATGCTATTTGTGCACTTTTCAATGTGTATATTATACTTTAATAAAATACTGATTCTAAAGTTGAGATATGCTTTAAATGTAAAAACTGCCATAAAACTTATAAAATAGAATTAGATGACATACATTTCAATCTAAAGTTCATTTAATAAGCCTTTGGAAGTGTTTAACGCCAGGAGTTTTTAATGTCTTTTACTCTACTGTTATATGAGAAATACTGAGGGGATTTCTTAATCAGTAGAAAAACAAATGCCTTTTTGTAAAAGCAAAAGCTTAAGATGGACAAAAGCACAAGGCACACCATTTCCCAAAAGTTGGGGAAGAGCGTTTATTCGGTTGGGTTGTCACCTGATTTTACTGTCTTGCAAAATTTATGAAGCAATGAAAGAAAATCTTTCTGAAAAAAAAAATGGAGTTGGAATTGCCCATAATTAAATAGAAGCATGGAAGAGAAATAAAAGATGGGAGAAGATGAAGTAAAGCCATAATTCTTAGCATCATCCCCTGTTCACATCCCAGTGGGTAAATTCCAACCCTGGTTAGGAAGAATGTTCTGAAACTTGCAAGTATTCCCTAATTGGAAAGAATGTCCTGTGTACATTGTTCTTAATCATTATCAAGAAACTTTGGGGGGAAAGATAGCTATATGATAAAAGAGCAGACCTTACAGTAGAAATCCAAAACTATAGGGTTTTAATCCTACTGCTCCTATAGTATAGACTATATAACCCAGGAAAAATGACTAATATCCATACATTTCCATTTTTTAACTTAAAATTAGACATAATGTGGTCTACAAGTTTCTATGATTTTAATGTAGATAATGGTAAAGTTTGGTAAGTTAAGATACTGGTTGCTTTATACTTACTTGCAACAATTGGGGTATCTCAGATTTATTATTTCAGCAACACCCTTAAATTACTCAAGGCAACAAATGCTTAAAGACGACCAGACACAAAGAGCCACTTTGCCAGGAGAATACATGTAAGTGCATACAAGCCTCAGCCTTAAGGACTCTGCTTGATGATTGTACCTTCTACATTCAGAGGGTTTTCTCTCTCTATTATCTTTTCTGTCCTTTTTCATTCTGTCCTCACTTTTAGCTTTCTGATGGTAAATGTTTACATTTAAGACTTTCTTTATCATATACAGGCATATTTTGAATTAATAGAACTTACATATTTCTCGAACATAAACCCAGAAGACAAGTATTACAAGACAAGTAGTTCCTTAGCTGCAACTTGAAATCCAGTAGCAGGATATGCATGAACAGGATGTCGCATCCAGTATTGATACAGTAGCTATTAAACCAGTGTGTTTAATCAAGCCACTCGTGGATAAAGCACTCTTTAAATGGAATCACCTTGGATACAAGCTCTAATAACCAGCTCCCTGAAGCACAAAGGAATCCTCTTGACTTATAATTACTTTCTTCACTAGGAAAATTACTATTTACTGAGATTTTTACCAAAGACTGTTTATCCTGTTCCAAACTCTGTCATGGTTTTTGAGAATCTTGAAGTTTCCCTGGCTGATTGCTAATCAGAAATACATGAGTCTACGCTACTTTCAAAACCAGCACTTTTGATACAAATCCATTAGCTTTAGTCCTATGTTTGACTAATTCAGCTTCTTAAAATTGAGAATTTCACTGACTTAGTGTTTCTCCCTCTCTTCCACAGAAAGAGGTGTTGCAGTCAATTCCAACTGGCTACAATCCAATGGTCTTGTTTTTTTCTATTCCAACCAATGCTGCCATGTAGATTACTTTTTCCAATTTTCTGTTTGTCTTTCCTCACTCTCTCACAGTTGCTATTTAGGGGCCAGGTATGCTGCTCTTGACAAATGTGTGCAATTTTATATAATGGACTTAAAACTGAAGATTGAAATTCCCTGCTGCTGCTGCTAAGTCGCTTCAGTCGTGTCCGACTCTGTGCGACCCCATAGACGGCAGCCCACCAGGCTCCCCCGTCCCTGGGGTTCTCCAGGCAAGAACACTGGAGTGGGTTGCCATGAAATTCCCTATGGGTTCCATAACAATCCATTTAAGTTGCAGAACATGGTTGTGAGATGGGTGTGAGTGAATGTGTGTGTGTGTGTGTGTGTGTGTGTGTGTGTGAGAATTCATTTCAGTTACATGTATCACTTACAGGCTTGTCACTGCTTCGAAATTTCTTCATTGCAACTTTATTCCTTTCAAATGGATTTTGTCTTAGTACCTACTGGGTCTTATTAAAGCTTTGAATAAAAAGAAAATTCTATGCAAATATCAATCCCAGAAAAATATAATGAGGTTGGTTATGGAAAAACAAAAAAGATGTTTGAAAAATTGAGTTCTAGAAGTACTGGGAGGCATTAAACTAACTTTTAGTCGAGACTTAAGCAGGTTTCTCTTTTATTTTGTCTCCATATTCACATGTGTAAGCACATCGAATTTAAGTGTATATATATATATTTGGAATTGAACACACTTAGTACTTTGTTTTTATACCTCATGTGATATCTGTATCACATAGCAAGCTTCACATTAATCTTTTAATTTACACATAAACACACTCATACATGTGACATATTTTCTCTGTCTTTCACAATTGGACACAAAGAGAAAGGGAAGGAGGAGCTGATAAAAGTGCCCTTAGCTACAACTTGTCTCAAACTTGAAGCTAAAAGATACTCTTCCAAAGACAAATACGGGGAAGAGTCAGGGGAGGGATAGCTTGGGAGTTTGGGATGGACATGCACACACTGCTATATTTAAAATAGATAACCAACAAGGACTTACTGTATAGCACAGGGGACTCTGCTCAATGTTCTGGAATAACCCAAACAGGACAAGAATGTGGAAAATAACAGATACATGTATATGTAAAAAAAAGCTTTTAATAAAAAAAAAAAGGTATCCACAGACTCTGAAGTTCATAGCAGCAGTATTTACAATAGCCAGGCTATGGAAGCAACATAAATATCCATCAACAGAGGAATGGATAAAGAAGTTGTGGTACGTATATGCAATGGAACATTACTCAGCCATAGAAAAGGACCAAATAATGCTATTTGCAGCTACATGGATGGACTAAGAGATTGTCATACTGAGTAAAGTAAGTCAGACACAGAAAGTCAAATATCAAATGATACAATCTACATGTAGACTCAAAAAAAAGCAGGGTACAAATGAACAGAAATAAATTCATGTGTGTAGAAAGAAATTATGGTTACTAGGTGATAAGAGGGATAAGTTGAGAGATGGGGACTGACATATGCACACTACCATATATAAAATAGGTAACTAATAAGAACCTGCTGTATAGCACAGAGATCACCAATTCAATGGACATGAACATGGGTGAACTCCAGGAGACGGTGAGAGACAGGGAAGCCTGTGTCTCAGGGTCCATGGGGTTGCAAAGAGTCAGACACAACTTTTTGGCTGAACAACAACAGCACAGAGAAGTCTACTCAATAGTCAGTAATGGCCTTTATGGGAAAAGTGAAAGTGAAAGTCACTTAGTCATGTCCCACTCTTTGTGACCCCGTAGACTGTAGCCCACCAGGCTCCTTTGTCCACAGAATTCTCCAGGCAAGAATACTAGAGTGGATTGCCATTTCCTTCTCCACTATATGGGGAAAGAATCTAAAAAAAGAGTATAGACTGATTCCCTTTGCTGTACACCAGAAAGAAACACCACATTGCAAATCAACTATACTCCAATAAAAGGTATTCTCCCAAGTCAACTTGCCGGGCCTGCTCCTTGCATAGAGGTCTCTGTATATCGACAGAGTTTGCTCAGCCAGAAGAGGTATAGTGAAGCCCCAAGGCCCAGGGTCTGAATCCACACGCTCTCCATCACCAACCACACCATGGAGGGCAGTGTGATGTGTGGAGCTCGGGGCTGTGTATGGCTGGTGGCTGGATGCTTATGGGGCAAAAGAAAAACCCATGCAGATATGAGAAGTTTAAGTGAAAAAAAGTGAAAGTGTTGGTTGCTCACCCATGTCCAACTCTTTCTGACCCCATGGACTATAGCCCACCAGGCTCCTCTGTTCAGGGGATTCTCCAGGCAAGAATACTGAAGTAGGTTGCTATTCCCTTCTCCAGGGGACCCAGGGATCAAACCTAGGTCTCCCACACTGCAGGCAGATTCTTTACCATCTGAGCCATCAATGTTTACCTCTAGACTAAGTTGTTAGTGTAAAGATGTTGCCAAAAAGCACTTACTATTGTCCTCAAAGTCTGTTTCATTTCACCCTACAACCATGAACAATCCAGAAAGTAAAATGGTTACATTCATGGGAGAAAAATTGCATCAGCCCAGCAGCAGTAGCAGGGGAAGAGGAAATGTTTGCTTATTAACCACATATTCTTGACACTTCAACAACTTTTATTACTTTTATAACTTTCCAAACTGCAAAGTTCTGGGGATGAAGTATATAAAAGTCTGACATATGTAAAATACTCCAAACCTTCCAGGAAAACGTTTATATCACCACACTAGCTAGGAGGTGTGTGTGTTAGGTTAGTCGTCTCCAACTCTTTGAGACTTCACGAACTCTAGCTTGCCAGGCTCCTCTGTCTATGGGATTTTCCAGGAAAGCATTCTGAAGTGGGTAGCCATTCCCCTCTCCAGGGGCTCTTCCTGACCCAGGGATTGAACCCAGGTCTCCTGCACTGCAGGCAGGTTCTTTACCATCTGAACTGCCAGGGAATGGCTGCCTCTAAAAGGGAAGTCTAAAGGATTATGGAATGAACCCATCCAGGCTCTGCCTTTCTGTTCAGCTTGGTGCCCAGTGTCCCAAGCATTGGACAGAAACGTGGAGATATATATATATATATATATATATTTATATACACACACACACTACTATATATAAAATAGGTAACTAATAAGAACCTGCTGTATAGCACAGAGATCACCAATTCAATGGACATGAACATGGGTGAACTCCAGGAGACGGTGAGAGACAGGGAAGCCTGTGTGCTATAGTCCATGGGGTTGCAAAGACCCCATGTGTCAGGGCTTGGGACACACTTCTGAGGGAGGGGGTTACCCTGTTGCAACACTGTTGGTTGCAGTGTGGCTGGAACCCCCAGGAGAGAACATGGGGAACAAGTAAGAGTGGAGCGAACCTTGTGCTCGACGTTCTAGCTCAGCCTGAGGATGGATCTAGTAAGATACTGGAATATAGTGAAGATTCTACAATTATTTGAGGTCCACTGAGTTCATTTTAAAAATGTACACCCTGTATCAGTCAGATCAGCATGCAAATATTTGGGTTGTCCAAAAAGCTTATTCGGGATTTTTTTTCCCCCATAAGATGTTAATCCTTCTGCCAAGTAGAAGTCCCCGGAAAAAATTACCTCACTTTCTCTCATCAATGAAGATAAAAATAATGCTCCTTATATCCTGAGGTTGGGAGAAATAAGAGATGGGATGTACAACACTCTTACCTCCAGCAGGTTCAGTAAAAAGGTTTGATTAGTTTCCTTATGTTTTCCTTTAATATGTCCAGTAGGAAGCCAAGACAGATCCTTCTACCTTGCATAGATCTGTTCAGTCTCTCCATCCCTCCATTCAAGTCTGAGCCCATCCCCAGAGAGAAGGGAGACAGCAGATGTGTTCAGTGCTCTCTATGGCAAGGTTGGCCTCGGCATGAAATTTTCTTCATGCAAACGGCAGTGATCTGATTTACTGGAATAAGGATGAGGTAATCAGTGAACAATTGAAGGTACAGAAACGATTAAGCTGCTGGTGGCATTTACTTATGCAGAAAGATTAACAGAGTTAAACAATTGTAAGCTGGCCAAATGGTAAGGAGGATAAAAAGCCATGAACAAATATTTAAAGGGCATAATGTAGCCCAGGCTAGGCAGGAATTATTTACAGAAATCTAAAGAGCTACCATGAAGCATGTGCTGGAATAAAAAGACATTAAGCAATGAGATTCTACTTTCAAGATCCTTTCAAAAGGGAGAAAATTGTTGGATTCTGAAGAAAACATCTGTCCATCAAACAGTCAAGAGTTTCCTGAGAAAAGATACTATATTCACGTAGCCACTGAACCCAGTGGTTACATAGCCCTTGGAGAAACTAACCAGAAGATATAAGAGAACTCTATAAATTTATTCCTGAATTCTTAATAGATAAAACTTTTACCATTTCCCCTATCTTAGAAGTCCTTTGTCATACTAACAGGATATTTAAAAAATTCAAAAATACAAATGTAAAAAAAGTTACCTTAAGTTTTGCCCATAAAAGATAGTTGGTTTAATAGCAAGAGAGGAATGTATGATCAACAGGAGATTAAATTCTAAGATAAACTATATTGTAGTATATTTACATGCTGATGAGAATCGTACAGTAGGATATAGAAATTACATGATGCAGAAGAGAGAGGAAAATATTGGATTTTTGTCCCTAAGTAGGGGAAATGTTCTGTTCCTCGATTTGTAGAGGTCTTGACCTTAAATAGGAACACTGAGAGTTCATTCCCAAGTTCAGCAGGAAAAGGGGGAAAGTGGGTAGATCAGCAGATAGATCTGTAAAAGCAGCTGTGGAGTATATGAAAATTTATTTTCAATTATTTCTATTTTCTCAGAAAAATAGAAATAAGAACACAGTTGATGGAGAGGATACGAGAGGAGGTCTAAGATGTTTGAAGAGAAAGAAGATAAGAAATATAATCTATTGAAGTGTAAATAGATTTTTTAAAATGTACCAAGAGCTCACTTGATATTACTGACTATGAACTTAAAGCAGAACCAATGCATGCATATGCGTGTTTCTCTTCAGCCAAAATCAGACGTGTAGGCGCAGGCACAAAGTAGGTGGGCAGTTGGGTTAACCACGTAGTTTTGCCATGTAACAAGCAAGATAACAAGAAAAGAAGAGTCAGATAATATGTCAATAAAAGTATCTAAATAACATAACTAGACTTGCGAAGGCTGTGGTGGTGATGGTGGTTTAGTTGCTAAGTTGTGTCTGTTTCTTGCGACCTCATAGATCTTAGCCTGCCAGGCTCCTCTGTCCATGGGATTCTCCAGGCAAGAATGCTGGAGTGGGTTTCCATTTCCTTCTCCAGGGAGACTTGCAAGGCAGTACCAGATTTAAATATTCACATGTGTGCAATCGTTATAAAGCCCATAATACAATTTACAAACAATTTTTAGCCTTGACTCCATTACATTTTTCTGGTATTGGTATTAGGAAGAAGATCTAAGAACTCATTAGAAAAGGACAATGAACCAGTGTTACTAACAGTCTGAAATTTTCATGATTAATTTGTGACTCTATAACCTTGGTGGTTTGCTTCAGTTTATCATGGAATATAACTTAACAGACACAAGAAATATTAAAAAATATATTATCTGAGACAATGAAAAGTTAATGAAAGACCTCACATTAAAGTCATTACATGCTAGTGAAAGCCCTCCTAATTAATCCTTTTCAGAATTTCAGGTCAATGTGGCAATTCATTAAGAAGATAACATCAACTTATGTCACTTCCAAAGACTTGCTGGAAAAACCAAAGCTGCATTCCTATATCAAAAATGGCTTGGTAAAATATGGCTTTTTTTTTTTTTTGTCTCTTTCCCCAAATCCCACAAATAAATCTCTGCTTCCAGGCAAACTTTCCTGCACCCTCAGTTTTAAAAAGTTAATAACACATTAGTACATGCATTTAGGGCTTCCCTCCTGGCTGAGCTGGTCAAGAATCTGCCTGCAAATGTGGGAGACCTGGGTTCGATCCCTGGGTTGGAAAGATCTCATGGAGAAGGGAAAAGCTACCCACTCCAGTATTCTGGCCTGGAGAATTCCATGGACTGTATAGTCCATGGGGTCGCAAAGAGTTGGACACGACTGAGTGACATTCACTTCCCTTCACTTCACATGCGTCCACTCAACAGATACATATGATACACATCTACTACGTGCCTTGAAATAATGTCTGCCATTAATGCTAACGCCATAGAGAACTGAAAGAGTGGAAAGTGGTGAGAAGGATGGAGTATTGAAGGACAAATTTGCTTTTGAATTTTGGTTGTGTCACTTGCTACCTGTAAGTCTTTTGGCAAAACACAAATTCTTTGAGCCTTGGTTTCCGTTGAGATGGTGATGAATCTCAACTAATTGAAGTAATGAAATCAAATATGTGACAACTGATATTCAGATCAGATCAGATCAGTCACTCAGTCATGTCCGACTCTTTGCGACCCCATGAATCGCAGCACGCCAGGCCTCCCTGTCCATCACCAACTCCCAGAGTTCACTCAGACTCATGTCCATCGAGTCAGTGATGCCATCCAGCCATCTCATCCTCTGTCGTCCCCTTCTCCTCCTGCCCCCAATCCCTCCCAGCATCAGAGTCTTTTACAACTGATATTGGGCACTGGTTAATAGAGGGGACCGTGGAGCCACCCTGGAACCTAGGTTTTAATCCAAGCTCCATATCTTAATGTTATGTGAACCCGGACAACTTACTCATCCTTTTCTTTGGTTTCAGATACCTTATTTGTAAAATGGGTGGTTGGGTAATATTTTAGTGTGTCATCAAATAATGGATAACATAGCGTGCCTACTACATCTGCTTGTTGCGAGGATAGGGGGTACTCAGGGGCAGTGCCTGACATTGTGAGTGTCATATAGGTGGTTGGTGACGCGTTAATAAGTTTCCAGTCAATTACAGCCATTGCCATGTGCTCACTGATCTCAACGGCCACTCTATGCCACTGCTACTCATAAATTCTGAGAAATACAGGATTTTTCATTCATTCATTAAATGCTGTGGAGTGTTAGCTATATGTCAGGCACCGGTGGGACACTGCCTTTTGAGTGGTTGCTGCCCGTCATCATAGCATACAGATCCCTATTAAACCTGATGTCAAAGAAGTATAAAAACATAGGGTGAAACCCATATTCCATAAAAAAATATTTTACACAATATAGCTTTATGAAAAGAATCTTTTTTCCTGAACAACAAAGTGGTAACATAAAATGATTTTTATAAAAGGTGTCTAGATGCCTACTACCATGCCTTACAGCTAGCCTTTCAGCCCTAGGAAACAGGGAATGGTACCATATTCATTTAAATAAAATTATTAAATCATAGCAATTTCTTAAGTTGAACGTTGGAATCATTGTAGATAAAACGACTAAATTAGTTTTCTAAGTCATGTCAACATAGTGTGGTTGACTTTCAATTGCATCAAACCCCCTAAAATGGTCTCTTATATTTTTGAATCTACCATTATTATGTTTTTAGCCTTTGAGTGCTAAAATGACTATATTTACAATATCATATACAATCTGTACTATCTAAATATCATAGTTCTTTTTGACTAAAATTCCTGACCATTTGGAGAGAAATTAATATAAACTATATCTAGAAAGAAACCTAGATTTCAGAACAAAGTGATAAATCAGATTGAAATATAATTCATTTACAACTCCCTTTCAATGTCTGCCATGATTTAAAAGTAAGGAAATAAAATTTAGAAGATATCCTTTCTACATTGAAGAGAGGGGAGGTTCATGTCTATTTTAAAATGACTTTCTTATAGGAACATTGTATAGACTAAAATCGCTAACAGAAAAAAACAGAATTTAGGAGCTAAATGTAGAACAGCTGCACTAATGATTCTACTAATCTGAAATATAAAGTGAAATCTGTAGCTGATAATGGTAACCTAGTCAGGGGAGTGGGGGAGAATTGGTGCTTCTGAAATCCTGTATTTGAAGATATGTCAAAAGATTTCTTTATCAGTTAATAGTACTATTTTCTCAATATATGTAAACTCAACTCAAGCAATGAATCTAACCTAACCCAAAGGAAACCATCTTACTTACTTAACCTAACTTGCATCTTACCTGGCCTACTCTGCTATCTTATACTTTATATATTACAACACTAATTTTTTGCACCACAGTGGTATTAATCTTTTTTCAGAAGCTTTCAGCAAATGTAGAATGTCTGAAATCATAACAAGTCACAGAAAATATACATAAGGAAGTAAGGTCAATTAAAAAAAATAATCTTTCAAATTGTTTTATGTACCAACTCACTAATATCCCCATAATATCTCTCACATAGAAACCCTGCATTTGACAGAATAGCCCTCATTAAAGATAGAAAATGTATAATTTTTGTCTAGCCTTAATAAAACTAAGAAGTAATAAAACTCTGCTTATCAAAGTTAGCAACAGGTATTATCAAAAGATAGATAGGAAGACTCCCACAGACATCATTCTAGAAAAGTAAAAAAATATATACTTTCAAAAGTAAAACAGGATGATCTTTTGGGAGAAAAATACTCCTTCCTTATTTTGACCTAAAGAGCCCAAATAAGTAGGCTGTCTTTTTCTTTTCAATGGTGATGGCTCAGAAGCAGTAAGACGCGATGGTGGACTTCTGCTGAAACAACTCTTTTCTGTTGATTTTTTTCTGAAAGGGTGTGTTTGGCTTTCCTTACACAGTACCGTGTAAGAAGAAAGACCACTTCTCTTTTGTTAGGATAGCTGATGGGTTTCATTATCACAGTGTCGCAAAGAAATGTATATATAGGTGTGTATATATATGACAGAATACGTTGAAAACAAATTTTCAGTAGCTCATTTTTCATTCCTTGTTTCTTATGACATCCTGTAATTTATGTTAGGTAAAATCTGTTAGTGAGAAACCCACATAATTACTGATTAAACATATAAATACATTACACATGATATCATTGCTCCTATGAAAACAGCCAAAAAATGAAATATAGAAGATTTCAAAACACAATTGCATTAGCTATACCAAAGATTTTGAAAAGTTATTATCCTACAAAAATGAAAGTTCTTCTTTGGTTTAAAAACTGATAACAAAAATGTAACACTTTTAGAATATAATGTTCATATATATCATCACAGGTAGGTTCTATTTCAGTTTTCCTTTTTTTTTGTTTTTGAGATTCCAAATAATAAAACTAGATGCAAATTGTTGGTTTCCTTGTGCCTTCTTTTTTTAGCTGTCAACAGATATTCTAAGTATCTATTTTCATAAACTAATTAAGCCTTAAAGTGAGGTTGGTTATTTTCTTGCATTCTTGAGAATAACTTGCAAATATGTAATCACACTCCAATCCCTTAAAAAAAAGATAGAATATATGTGTACTCTTAGGGAAAGTAAAAAAAAAAAAAAAGATATAAAATTTTGAAAAGTATATTTACTTCCAAAATAGTCTAGTTAGAGTACCGTGGTCCAAAAACACTTTTTCAGCTTTGGACATATTGACATTCCCTATTTCAATTCAATTTGAGGGCAGTGACAAGTACCCAGGGCATGGCAGACACACTGCCAAGATTTGAAAGTCCAGGAATACAAAAAACAGAGACACTGCTCCCTACTACAAGCTACTGAATATGTGTGCCGGATTAATTATTATTGGGCATAAACAACAATCATGAGGTATAAAATGAGTTCTTTTTACTTCTCAGCAATGAGGGAAGACTTCTTAGAGAAGTTGGCATTTTTTCCAAGCTTTAAGAAATGGGCATCATTTCAACAGGTGAAGGGAGAGATTCTGTGCCGAGTGAAGCACAAACTAAAGTGCAGAGATTTGAAACCATGTGGTTGAACCATGAATGATGTTTGGAGTCCAAAGAGTTAAGGGTGGAGGGAGATGAGCCTGGAAGATAAGATAGAGCGTGGTGCCCACCATGACCACTAAGCCATCTAGCAAATTTCCATCCTTTACAGGAGCAACTCAACTGGTGAAAAAACCATCTTCTATGGGGTCAGGAGGTGATCAGAGTTGGGGGGTAAGGCTTGACCCAAAAGGGGTAAAATAATAATGTGTCATACTTTTTATATTAAATAAATTACTACTTAAAGGAGGATTAAAAAGAAGAAAAAAATCTACATCTAAGATATGTATATTACTTTTCCCCAAAAGACAAAATATCAAGCTGTTCTTTATTTGTTGGCAAACATGTCAAATGTATTTGCATTTCTGCGTCAAAAAGCAAACTGCAGACGAAATAGATGTAATGTGAAATGGCAGTATACCTGAAGTTTCTACACCTTCTCTCCTTCTCCCAACAGGCTAAGATTATCCCCACTTCAGGGGCTTCACACACATTGTTCTTTAGACCTCTGCACCCTTTCTCAGATGGTAGCCTTCAACCTGTAGCTCTCAGTGTCTCCCACCCTGTCTCCTGGCTCTGACTAGGGCCCCCTTCCCCCTACCCTTGCCCCGTGGTTCTCTGCTTCAGCCCTCTTTGTGCATTTCAGGACCTCGAGTTTTGTAATTTCTTATTAACTTGTTCCTTGCTACCTTGCAGTGACTTTTTCTCTCACGTCTATAAGCTCTATGATACAAGAAGAATCGTCTGCTCTTTTCAACACTTCACAAGTCCTAGAACAGGACTTGACACATTATAAAGATTCAATGACCATTCACCAAATTAAGAATTTTCAAATAAAATGATAAATTGTCACACATAAAAGTTATATCTTTAAATCAAGAAATCAGAATTTTAAAATTTCCTTGGGTCAGTTCCTATGCAAAGAATGAGTACAGGAGGAAAAGGTAAACATGCTTAAAAATATTTCCTAAAGAAATATTTAATTAAATAAGAATTGTGTATAGTTATATTTAGTAGTATATAACCATGTAATTATATATAAATATACAATTTACACAATATAGTTTCAACATTTATTTTGCTTAAATTAAAAATGATTCCTTTCTAATACTCAAAGGGTTTATCTACATTTTCTTCACTAAAGAATATATGTCTTTATATAGAAAATATATAAGGATAAAAGAAAAGGTCCTGATGAACCTTCCTTCTATTCTATTTCTTTTCCATTCTTCCATCAAAAATAAGGTAGCAAAAGTGCCCTCAAATATATTTTTCTTGCAGATCATTGAGGCTTGCATATCACTGCAAACTCACGAATGTCAAGGGAGCATCCAGGGTTGCAAATGTTGAAATAGACAGCTCAGATGTCTTTTTCACTGGTAAAAAGTTTACCCCCATCCTAACATTCACAAGTGTAAAGCAAACCTTTCTTCATGACTCATATGATTCAGAACATTTATTGTTCATATTTATAAAATAATCCACTGGTTTACATTTAAAGAAAACACACTAAGTTTTCATCATCGTTCATATCAAAATAATCCTATCTAGAAGAACTGTGCTTATTTACTCAAATAGATGGCAGAATTGGAGCTCTAGAGCTGGTTAAAACTGGGTTCTAAAAGATATTCAGATGAAATTAGGGGAGAAGCAAACAGGTTAAATCATGATAACGTGACCTTCCATGGAACAACAAGGTTCAAAACAATCCAGTTGGTCTTATAATACCCAGGTTTGCTGGGCAGTTGTTGCTAAGTCACTTCAGTCGTGTCTGGCTGGACAGGGCTCTAGGCTAAAGTGAAAAATTAAAGTCCATTTTCTTAAACAGCTTCAACACTGGTCTGAAAACAGCATTGTCCCCAAACTCCTCATCAGGAAGTCTCTTCTCTTATAGCTCTATAATTTATCTACCTTAGAACTTCCTCTCTGATCCTGCTCAGAAATTTGCCTTCTTGATTCTAAGAGCCGGTAACTTCAATTTCTATCTGTGACAAGGAGTGGCTTAAAAAAAATACAGTTCTAGCTTTTGTTTAAAGAAGCATTGAAACTTTTGGTCATAAATCTGCAAATGTGTGGGATACACACACCCTCACATAGATACACACCTAAAACACATGCTTCTCTTACCCGTCTTTGGAACAACAGGGAACTTAAAATAAATACAGCTGGGCACCGGGAATATAATGTGCTGGGCAAACACATACTCCTATTAACGTAAATATATTCTTCAGTGTTTCCTGCCGAGCCCACTTAGTGATGAAAAGCAAGCCATCCCCATTTCTCCCACGGAAACATCCCACATGCTCGCCAAACAACCTCCCCTAGCAACTGGATGCCCAGCCGACTAGCAGAAGGAACAAAAGCCTCTGGGCTTCAGCTCAGGGGTAAGTCCCTTCTGAGACTCCGGTCATTTTAAAGGCAGCACCAGAAGGTCTTGCTGGGCACTAGTTATTTCCCGAAAAATACGTCCAATGAGGCAACTATTCTCGTCATCTGACTATAGTAACTGCCTCTTTTGCCTCGTGTAATTCTTGAGTCCTTGAATCAAGACTACCACGTATGGGGTTGTCTGCCAACCCCCCTACTCCCATGCGTTCTTCCTACTCTGCGCCCCTCTCCTCGTCCCAAGAGGCGATCCCTAGACTTCAAAGTGACCAGTGCTGCCCGCTAAGCAGCTTTCTGGTAAATCTCAACCCAGCTGGCTCCCAAGGCAAACACACCCCCACTCACTTCTCTCGCACCAGCCCCCGCCGAGCGCCTGGCGGAGATCACCACCCTCCGCCAAGGTCTGAGAGCCCAGCGGGTTTCCAAGAGCCCTGGAAACCCAGAGAGGCCAGACCCAGAAATTCCCGGCATCTCCAAGCGGACTGGAAGCAGCCGGCGCGACCCCGAGGTGTTAAGGGAGGTCCCCCCTCCATCCCCCGTCCACCGCCCCAACATTCCGGAGTCAGACTCTACGCCCCGGGCGGGGAAGAAGCCCAGAGAGAGTAGAGATTCTCCCTGGGGGGTCAGCCCACATCCGCCTGGAGAGCTAGAGGCAGCGGTGGGAACGGGCCACCCTGCGGGCTTCTGGCCGGTGGAGTTTTCAGGGGCTACAGGTTGCCAGAGAGCCGGTTCCCAGCTCCCGGGGGCGGAAGGCGCTCGGAGCGCTCGGAAGGGAGACTTGTCTGGGAGGGGAGCGAAGTGGGGGTGCGGGGGTGAGATGAGAGATCGAGGGCGGGAGGGGGGCCCGAAAAGGCCCCACACAGGCGGGGAGATGGGAGAGGGCCGAGAACGCGCCTCCCGACCGGGACCCCCCGCACAGACCTTGGCGCCGCAACCTGCGCTTCTTGAGGCCGAAGATGCGAACTTTGGAGAAGATGTCCACCAGGTTACCGTTGCAGAGCCCGCGGTTCTTGCTGGGGCTGCTCCGCCTCCTGCTGGCGGACGGCCGGTCCCAGTGTTGCTCCCGCGCCTGCCGCTTCTGGCGGATCAAGCCGCTGGCGATGGCCGCGGCCATGGTGGCCCCGGCCCGGGTCCGGAGGAGGGAGGCACGGAGGGAAGGGAGCCGAGGGACCCCGGAGAGGGACGGGGAGACGCAGGCGGCGGCTTGCCCTCGGGGAGGCGGAGAGGAGGGCTGCGGAGAGGGCGCAGGGGCGCTCAGTCCCCACTAGGACCCATCGCCCTCTCCGCGGAGCGCGGGGCCCGGCGCGCAAATGCGCCTGGGGCGCGGCGGGAGCCCGAGGTGGCGGCCGCGTCGGAGCCGGGAGTGGGGCCCGGGCTGCGGGCGCCGGCGGTCACCCCGCGTGCCGCCCGAGCCCTCTCTCCGACGGGCAGGCGCCGCCACTCGCGCGGCCTCGCTGTCCGGCCCGCCTCCCGGACGCGAGAGCGAGCTGGCCGCCTTCTTCCAGGGCAAGGAGTGGACGAGCGGCGCCCGCAGGGTCTCCGCGTCGGTGCGTCCAGGGCGCGCCGGGCAGGACTCAGCGCCTGACTCGAGCTGCCCCCCGGCCGGTGCCGCCGCCGCTGCCCGCTCGCGGATTCTGCCGGTGATTGTCAAGTGCTTTGGAAATCAGCATCTGGAGAGAGCAATCTTCTCCCAGGAGATCTCTAATCAGAGCGCTTCGTTCCCACCCCACTCCACTCCCCTCCCGTCCCCCCCTCCCCTCCTAGGTCAGTCTTCAGGAAAAAAAAAAAAAAAAGGAAAAATGGGGGAGATACAAGGATGACTTTAAAAATATTAATAATCATATAAAAGAAAGCCCAAAATGGGTGGCAGGGGGGTGGGGTTCTAAGAGGCTGAACCAAAGCAGGTGGAATTGAAGGAATGATCAGCGCGCTTTTTCTTGGATTTAAACTCGCAGGTGTCTGAGGCTCCCCGGGCTTAGCGAGGGTTTCTGGATCTTAACGTGCCTCCTGGTCCACGGAAACTCGCGGGCGCGGCTGGAACGCGAGGTGGTTTCCGCCCTCCTGGCTAATCCCTCCAGCTCCGGAGCCTCTCCACCCCGGGAAGGAGGAGAGGGGAGGAGGGAGCTTGGGAGGGAAGCGAGTGGGTCCTGAGAAGGGAGGCGTCTCCACTCCCTACCTAATCCACCCAGACTCGCCGGACTATTCCTTCGTCTAGCTGCCCGGAGAAGTAGGCTTGCCATCCTGAAACCGTAGCAGAGCAAGAAGGAGGGAGGAGGGGAGGGGAGAAGACCCCACCTCACCCCCCACCCCGCCCCGCCTTCCCAAATTTACTCTGTAGCACTCGGAGGAAGAGATGGCTGCAGCTGTAGCTGCTACAGAACAGCAGCGGGGACGGAACATTGAAGAAGTCACTACAGAATATTAAGGGCGGGGAGAGTGACACAGTATTCCAGTAACAAGAGAAAGCAGCCAGACTGAGGGACACTCCAATTAGAGCTGGTGTCCCTGGGTAGAGAGCCAGGGAGCAAAGCGGATGAACTGTGTCTGACATTCATACACAACAGCTGCTGCCTAGTCTCCCTGATTTCCTGTCTGTGTCCCAACAGCAGTTCCGTGTTGGGTGAGCGAAAATATGAAGGCCCAGGAGGAGGGGAGCAAGTGGAGGGCGCCCTAGAAAAGGAGGTTGGGAGAGAAACAATTCACGCCTGGGTGAACGCAGATCCATGGTTTCTAGGATACACTCGGAGCGTCAGAACTAGGAGTAGCTTGTGCTCCTGTGGTTTCTCACCTTTCCCTCTTTCCTTTATACTGCTTGTCATTCCAGGAAGGCAAAGAAAAGAAATGGGCGAACTAGACATCTCACAATCGGGTGTGAAGAATGGAGGAAAGAAAACTCATTTGGTAATTGCTGCTTGTAACAATCGCTTCTCTGGTAACTGCTTTAGAGCTGGGAAGAGGACAGCAAGCAGCCTGGGAGCAGTTCTGAACCAACACACACTTTGTCTTTGTCTCAGGAATAGGCGGCAAAGTACCACGCAGACCTGCAACCAGGCAAGTGGGAGAAGTTCAGACAAGGGCTGATGACAAGGATGCTAGACACCTTTTGTTCTATGGAAGAACTTATCCACAGTCTCACCACGGAAGCAATTACTGCTCAGCTGTTCTTCGTTGTATTTACAACATATTTACTAACAAGTCTCTTCCGAGGAAGAGAATTTAATCTAAAAGGAGTATGTAGATTTCAGTCCAATGCAGATCAAATTGGTTTTAGGATAATGTACATAATGTTTAACATTAAAGAACATATTCTGCAAGCTGACTTTCCCTACCTTATTGTGTTTTATGCACCTACGAAATCTGTCTATCTAATAGCCATGATTATTAAAAGGAATATGCATGAAGAATTCTTCCAGAGATTTGCAATCCTTAACCAGCTATGAGATAGGAAAAGTAAAGGAAGAGGGTGTGTTGACTATTTTACTCTATGCCTACCTTTTCCTCCCTGTGTACATGTCTTTGTTCTCATCTTTTTACACTATGTGTTTAGTGTTGCCATGTTCCTGCTGAAAAAGGAAAGGTCATCGGCAGAGATGGATACACCTAATAAAAGGCTATTAAAAACGCACTGAAATAAGTCGTGTTGAACAGAAGATGTAGCTTCTCCTGCCTTCCATTATTGAAGAGTGGCTATTTGGACATTTCAGACATTACAGATTGCAATTTCCTAGTGACTTTACAATTAAAGCAAACATATTTACTTATAGTAATGAGTTTTTCAAAGAAGCAAAATGTTAAGTATAGTAACCTTTTAAATATAGTACAATTGCCCCAAACAACATAACCCAGTTTGCTTTGAAAGTTTTTTTTTAATCCTTGTAATAAATGTGTCTAGTATAATAACTTGAACAGATTAAAGCTTCTTATTATTAGAGCTGTGTTAATTATTTCTTTCCAGGCATTTTCTTATAATTCAGTCTTCTCTACAAGTCTCTGGATTGTATAATCCATAGGAAGGTTGGTGTTTTGGTTTCTTTAGACCCCCTCCCTTCAACGTCAGCCACCTCCAGACAAGGGTGCGATTCAGCACCGCGGACAGAGATTCTGCCCAGCCTTAGCGCTGAGCGAGGAAGCAAGTTCCCTGAGCGTGGGAGCGCCTCTGATGCTCTACCTTAAAAGCAGCTTTCCACTCCCCACGCCATCCAAGGCGGGAAGGAAATTAATCCTCACTGCTTCCACTGGCATTAATAACCCACCTTGGAGCTCAAAGCCTTTCAGCTTTTTGATAACCGAGAAATACTATTTTATTCCTGATGCATTCCGACCCCTGGCGCAGTGGACTCCTCAGTCTCAGCGCATCTACGCAGGACTGTGAATTTCACAAGCCTTAAACGGGGTCATTTCTATCTTGTGTGGTTTCCTGTCTTAGCGGAGCATGGGTTGAGGGCAGCATTGGGAGAATCCCGGTCTTTTCGCTTAATCCATGCGTTTTCCTTTTCACCTCCCCAAAACACTGTTTAGTTGTTTACAGATGGAGGTAATGAAAAAAAAACGCAAGAGAGCCATCTGCTGTCTTAAACTGTGATAAAAGCATGTGCAAAAAAAAAAAAAAAAAACCAGACCGGGTGAAAACCGTTCAGGACAGGTGAACACAAATCCATACCTTGCTGTGATTCAGAAAATAATTTCACACTCATGAGGACCTCCTTGGTGTCACTAATTTCACATTTGACTTTACAAAAGCAAACAATGAAGTACTGCCGAGACAGCAATGCCTCCTGACCAACCTGTCAGGAGTCTGAACTCTCATTTCAGACAGCCGCGTGCGTTCATTTCTTGCCTCTGCTCCATCCTGCCTGTATAAAGATCTCCAGTGAGTTGCTTTAGTCTCCTTCAGCCTCAGTTTCCTTATCTCTAAACCTGAGATGATAATGAAATCTCCTTTTCAGTTCTTGTGAGATTAAAATTAATAAACAATTGTAAAGATCCTTGTCCAGTGTCTGGTAACATCCTCAGTGCTTAAAAATGATAGCTATTATTTTCATTGTCTTTCAGATCACTTACTTCTATCTTGGAAATTATGTTTCAATTTCCATGGCTTTTTGGTATCAAAATATGTGTAACCTCGTGTATATTTCTCCACCTTCTAAATAGGTACACAAAAATGTTTTAAGTACTCAGAAATATAAAAATTATTCTAAGTTTTGGAAAAAGAAGTTCAAGGTCAAACCTTAGTTCACAATTGACCAAATTTGTGAACTTAGCTCTGTAAGCCTCTTTCCCCACTCATTGAATAGTGATAATAAAAACATTTCCCTGCCTCACAGATTTTGTGTGCCTGTAAGAAAACAATTCTAACACTGCAAAGTATCACACAAGCATTAGTTCATTGGAAGCTGATTACCAACTACTTCCCTGTGCTCGCAACTCTCCAGAAGATGCCAGGTTCCCTTTGGCCCTTCTAGTTTGCATATGTTGTTCCTTCTGCCTGGAACATTTTTATTGCCTCTTGCCCACACTCCCCTTGGCAATATAAAACAGTAGCTAAAATTACAATTGGAGTAAAGCAAACAAAGACTCTACTCTGCACCCTTGAGCAATTCATCTAAACCTAAGTTTCAATCTCCTTTGCTGTAAAATAGTCATAATAATGCAATAAGGTCACTATGAGGATTAAAGGAGAACATGTGTATAAAATACAGCAGTGCACACTCAATGTGCAACTCCACATAGTGCAAACTCAATGTGCTCAGTCGCTCAATCATGTCTGACTCTTTGTGACCCCATGGACAGCAGCCCACCAGGCTCCTCTGTCCATGGGATTCTCCAGGAAAGAACACTGGAGTGGGTTGCCATTTCCTTCTCCAGGAGATCTTCCCAAATTAAATGCATGATAGCTCTTGGTAATTCCTTAAATCCTCATTACTCAGGTCTTCATTTCCTCAATGACCAAGTCCTACCTTGAAATTTCTATGAAGGTGTCTGGTAGGCATCTCAGACTTAACTTGGCCAAGATTACACTCTCACTTTCCTTTCTCTAACGTGCTTTACAATGTCCCCCATCTCTGCAATGACATCTGCCTTCTGCTTGTTCTTCTGGCCCAAAGCTTGGGCATTGTACTAAGCTCATTTCTTTCTTCAGTACCTTTATGCAATTCCTCAGCAAAATGCATTCACCCTGTCATCAAAATAGATCTACAATACAATCACTTCCCACTGTCTACGTTGCTACCTGTTACCATCATCTATTGAACTGTTACAGTAGCAACCTGATTGGTCCCTTGGGATTCACCCTTGATCTTTAACATGCCCTCAACACTGTGGCCAAAGTGTTAAAGGTATAAATCCTATTATTTTATGCCTCAGTTCACAATCCTACACCTACACTTTGTGAAACCAAAGTCGTCACAGTGTCTACAATGCTCCAGATGATTTGTATCCCTCATCTACCTTTGTTTGCTATCTGCTGTCATCTCTGCTTCTCTCTTCATTCACCAGTGGCTGTTCCTCAACCCACCTGGCATGCTGCTATGGAAGGGTTTCCATGCTGGCTCTTCCATGTGATTTGCTCACCCCCTTCAAAATTTTGCTTACTGATTATCATCCCAGTTGAGATCTTCTCTTACAAATCTAGCTAAAATACCAACTGCCACCCAGTCAATCCCTTCTTCCTTCTACAGAGCACTTACAACTTTAAAAAATTCTATGCATTGTTATATATGTATTTTAACATGTATCTTATTTATTTGGACTATCTTGCTGTCTTCAAACACAAATATAAGAGGGGATGTATTTTGTGCCTCATTTGTCAACTGTCACATGTCCACTGCTTAAAATGGCACAAGGCAAAGTGGGTGCTTAAAGAATTAAGAAGTTGGATACATAGACAGCCAAACAGTTAATACCAAATAAGAGGAATGGAAAATCTCACTTAGCCCAGTCTGTCAAGGATAAATTACCCCAGGATGCTTGACCTGTTTAAGCACCAAGAAATCTAAAATTCCATTTGGAATATACACAACCTCAACCTCATAAATAGGATACACAGAGACGTCTTTATACTTTGCTATATCACTTAGGCTTAACTTAACATGACACGCAGTTTGAGTTGTAAATTCCAGCAGTGATTCCCAGGGCTTACTGAAGGGAATGAGACAGATTCCGCTCGGATTGGAGAGGACAATGCTACTGATCTCTGTGGCTCATCCTCGCCCCCAACACCCTGTCTTCTTTGCTTTCAGGTTGTAGATTAGCTGCTCTGTCCTCTGACTCTTTGCAACCCAGCTCCGGGAACTGCAGCTCGCCAGGCTCCTCAATCCATGGGATGTCCCAGGCAAGAACACTGGAGTGGGTTGTCATTTCCTTCTCCAGGGGATCTTCCAGACCCAGGGATGGAACCCGACCCTCCTGCTTGGTAGGTGGGCTCTTTACTACCGAGCCACCTGGGAAGTCCTGCGTTCCATTTGCCAATTGACAATATGCCCCATTTTCAAACTTGTTACATCAAATCAATCACTGGAAGCTAGATGAAATATAAGTTAGAATCATCTATAAATATAAAACTAAATAAAGTCTAAGGGAGGAGAGTACATAAAAAAAGAACAGCTTTATTGACACTGATTTCGTTATTAAAAAAGCCTTTCCCCCCCTTGCCTTCAGAGTTTTTGTTATATTCTAGGTTATTTTGTTGATTAGGTTGTTTAAATATATGTTTTTGTACTGTTTACTAAAAACAAGTATATTATCTCAACTTCAAATAAACAAAAAAGTCTAAAAATATATTTTGTGATACTGATGTCACTATTGAATGCAAATCCTTCTTATTTTCACTAACTGATAATCTGCCTATGTTTTATTCATATATGCCACAGCCACAGACATCATTTCTATGTGACCAAATTCATCAGATCTAAGAAATTATTGACTTTAAGAAGCATCGTTTAAGTACAAAGAAAAAAATATGTTTTATTAAACCACATCATGTCATAAATCACAAGGTGTATATCAATTTCAGAGATGTTTATACAAAAATTATTTGCATGGTAGAATCAATGGAATAGGATATAATGGCACTATGCAAGGCTATGAATGGGAGTTCTACCTTTATTAACTGTGTCGTGCTCTGTATTTTGCTTAGAAACATCTTACATCTTTTGATTAAAAAAGATTTTAAGTGCTTCAGGGAACCTGTGTTCAGAAATATCTTTAGTTTCATTATTGTCATTGTTATCTTAATTCCTTTGTCTCCCAGTGGGTCTGAATTGGAAGGCTAGTTAGGGTGGAAACAAATATTCCTCAAATATTCACTGCTTACTTATTTGATCATCTCCACCCAATAATTGACTCACTCCATTTTGTCACATGGTTTGCTTTGAATGTCAATCACTTGTGAACCATTTAAAGTTAAGGATAAAATATGAGGGCCCAAGATTGTTTCACAAATAAATTATCATAAATTAATTTCGGGTGAGCTTGGGTAGGTCATAAAGGATATATCGGCATTTATGTTTTTATTCTTTATTCTGGATTAAATAGGTTCTGTTTGAAAATGTGTGAGATAATTCTGAGAATTTAGTCAACACTAATGACCCTTTTTGATTTTTACTCATTTGGAAGAACATCAAAAAGTAATGTTAAGATGTACTTGGGACACAATTTCAGGTAGTTAATTAAGAACGGTGTGTATCCATTCATTACAGTTCAAGTTCTAAGTCTTATTTTTTCTGTGATAGTATTATTGATCTTTATTTTAGATTAAAAAAAAATCTAAATGAATGTTAAAGTGTTTTAAATTAGATTTTCAAGGAGTAATTGATTACATTAATGTTATAATAGCCTCCTTGATTATTTTTTCTGGATATATTTATTTCTAGTAGGGAACAGATTTCCATCTATTAAAAAACCTGGAAGGCATTTTATTGTTGCTTAATATTTTGACTCAATAAAGAAAAAGTGGAAACTATTGGTACTGAAAACTTGTGAACATTCTTCACTATAGAAGCAATACCAGATTGATATGAGCAGATGGCTTAGCTTTATAAATCTAATGTATTTTTTAAATCTGACTAATATGCTGTAAAAATAGTCTCAGTGCTTTCCAGTCTCCTATATTAAAACGAACCTGAAACATACATAGCATTCATTTCAGAGCTGAAAGTATTGACTTATGCTTCCTCACTCTAATAACATCAATTTAACCATTAACCAGTGAACTGGGTTTTTGAAAAGACTATTAAATATTTCAACAGAAAAAAATATTATTCAGTTTTCAACAAAATGAGAAATGAACTTGAATTTATATTCTCAGCACAAAGAGTCTGTGTGCACATATGATATAACCTTATCAGAGTATCACATTGTAACCAATTTCTATTCAACGATTACTACAATGGTCTCTTCCATTGCTGTGAAAGGTTCTAGGTTAATTATGTTCTTTGTATGTAGTAATAAATGTGAGTGAAAGTCATTCAGTCGTGTCTGACTTTTTGTGATCCCATGGACTATACAGTCCATGGAATTCTCCAGGCCAGAATAGTGGAGAGGGTAGCTGTTCTCTTTTCCAGGGGATATTCCCGACTCAGTGATTGAACCCAGGTCTCCTGCGTTGCAGGCGGATTCTTTACCAGCTGAGCCACCAGGGAAACCCAGTCATATATGAGCACAGATGCACATGTTTGTATTTGTGTTTGTAATATACGGGCTAAACACAAACATGAACATGTGCACCTGTACACATGTGCACACGCATGCCCACGCATGCATGTGCCAAAGCACATGACTGAACTCCTGGTGCTGGTAAAGGTCATCAGAAAGCACCAGTGATTTCTGAACACAAGTGATTGCAAACTCCCCATTTAAGAATCTCAAAACACTATTTTCATCACTACCCCAAGAGTGTAGACCATAGCTATGTAATTTCAGTTTTGAAATTTTTTTTCAATAACAGTGAAATAGAAATTAGGAATAAATTAGAGTGTAGGTTTAGGTCATAATTCTTTGAACACAAATTGAGAGTATGTCTCTCTCAATACACCCAAGTAATATTTGTGTAATAGTCTGTGAAGAACTTTTACATGTACTGAAGTGGGTGTCGTGATCTCTGTTTAGGGGAAATGTTAAGCCTCACAGATGATAAATGACTGTTATGTTTACAGTGCTAGAAAGAAAGAAACAGATCTTAAGTATATCCTTTTCCTACCAAGCTACCTCCATCCATCTATTTAAAATGTGACCGCTGTCACAGCACCAAGTCTAGGATGGGAAAACTTACATGGGATTTGAGGATTTTCAGCAGTTTTGTGGATGGATTTGGATTATCTGTGATTCCCCATGAATTTTGTACTAAAGGGAAAAGAATGTGGGCATGTGCATTTTGGGGGTGGCTTCCCAGGTGACTCAGGGGGTAAAGAATCCATCTGCAATGTGGGAGACCTGGATTTGATCCCTGAGTGGGGAAGATCCCCTGGAGGAGGGCATGGCAACCCACTCCAGTTTTTTTGTCCAGAGAATTCCATGGACAGAGGAGCCTGGTGCACTCCATGGGGTCCATGGGGTCGCAAAGAGTCAGATATGACTGACTAAGCATACACATGTGCATTTTTAAGGAACCTGGGTTCACAGATGAACAGAATTCATCCAATTCTCAAAGTGACTTATATCCAAAGCAGGAATAAAAAATCACAACTGTAGAGGGAGACAGAGAAGGAATGAGCATACAGCATCCAATACTACATTGCTGACTATGAAAGTAATATGTACTCATTAAAAAATTGGAATATAAAAATAAATGATAAATAAAATCACCTCTAATCTTGACATGAAAACTTGGGTGTATTTCTTCTGGTTAAAAAAAAAAAATCACTTTACAGCAAAATTTGCTCTCATTTTTTGGCCACAGTTTAGTGACTGAGAAGATGCAACTGATGCAAAAGCCAGTGTATCAAACTTCACACACTTTCACTACATGACCTGGAAGTCCATCAGAAACTAGTATATTCTACATGTCTCTAGAAACTCTTTAAACTCAAGAGATCAGTTCAGTTCAGTCACTCAGCCGTGCCCTAGTGATGACCTCGGGCTCCCCCAGATAACCCGGGATCATCTCCCATTTCAACAACTTTAACTTAATCATATCTGCTAAGTCTCTTTTACCATGTAAACATATTCATAGTTAGAGGATTAGCGATAAGGACTCAGACATCTTTGAGGAGTGTATTATTCAGCCTACCATGCCTTGTTGTTGTCGTTTAGTTGCTAAGTGGTGTTTGACTCTGCGACTCCGTCGACAGCAGGCAGCTCTGTCCTTCACTATCGGCTGGAGTTTGCTCAAACTCATGTCCATTGAGTCGCTGATGCTATCTAACCATCTCATCCTCTGCTGCCCCCTTGTCCTTTTGCCTTCAACTTTTCCCGGCATCTGGGTCTTTTCCAACGAGTTGGCTCTTCACATCATGTCGCCATGCCTACACGCCATCTAAAGCACGTGAAAACACATCCCTGCCTACCATTTGACAATCACACCCCAACCTCACAGCTATGGACAAGATAGCTGCTCCAGAATGCCAGTTTTTAAATGAGAGCGCTGTTTCGTACAAATGAAATTTTTAAAAAAAACACCAGCGGTTTACTTGATTGAATATGACTAGCACTGACTTCTGCAGTCCTGTTGCTTTAGTCCCTGTTCAGAAAGATGTCTTGTTATTTGCTGGGCTTCTCTGATACCACCTACTTACCTGAATGTCTTATGACTTTAATTACTGCATCTCTCAGGAAAAAAAAAAAAAAAAAAGCAATTCTCAGACGTTGCAGACATAGAGCCATTTTGTTCCCCTGTGGGTTGTGAGGATGCATTTTCCGAGTCCCATATAAATCCACGAAGAATTAAATTTCTTGAGTTTACAACATGCCTTTCATTGAGATTTAGGACCATAGAAAGGAGCTGAATAAAACTAAAGCTAGACGAGTGATGCAGTGCAAGATGAGATTTAGGGCCTGAGGCTATCATCAAATGAAGGAAATAGATTCAGAAAATCTTTTTTTTTTTTTCCTTTTCTCCATTCCATTTTCATTTTTATTTAGCTGTAGGGGTAGTAGATAATTGCTATTTCCTTTTAGAAATGTAGACTAGCTCCTTAGGTAAGAATTTGTGTTCCCTGGGGATTTGACACTGACCGCAAATGAAGGGTATCATTCAAGTCAAAGATTTTTAAAGGAACTCGGAAATTTTTCAGTGAGTTTGATGTGCACAAAGGAAGGAATTTCAGAGAAAAAGAGTAACTTCAGGCAGAACATCATGGAGAGTTTTAAATTGACAAATTCTGTTCTCCTATTCTCTAAATGCCTCTTAGCTCAATCTTGTGCCCTTTCCCCCCTTTTCATGTTGTCACTCACTTTATTTTCCTCTGAGTCCCTACAGAGACGTGAAGCTAGTTTCCAGAGATGAGAGTACCCAATGCTTGCAAGAAATCTTTAGCTGTCAGTCTGGAATAAGGGTCATTCTACTTTGCAGACAAATATATATAATTTTGAAACACTGACGCGTATCAACACATGGATCTCTTCCCAACCAACAGAGATAAAGGGTCCAGGCAGAACTATTCCTTCCCCAGATGCTTAGCTGGTGCAGCCACCTGGGCTAAAGAGGAGAGAACTCTGGCCACGCTCACCGACCTCTGTGCATCTCCCCCTGGGCTACGTCGCTCAGTTTTGTCCTACTCTTTGTGACGCTATGGACTGTAGCCCACCAGGCTCCTCTGTCCATGGGATTCTCCAGGCAAGAATAATGGAGTGGGTTGCCATGCCCTCCTCCTGGGGATCTTCCCAACTCAGGGATCAAACCCATGTCTCTTACGTCTCCTGCATTGGCAGGCGGGTTCTTTACCACTAGTGCCGCCTGTTCAGTACAGTTCAGTCACTCAGTCATGTCCTACTCTTTGCAACCCCATGGACTGCAGCACACCAGGCCTCCCTGTCCATCACCAACTCCCAGAGCTTACTCAAACTCATGTACATTGAGTCAGTGATTCCATACAACTATCTCATCTTCTGTCGTCCCCTTCTCCTCCCACCTTCAATCTTTCCCAGCATCAGGGTCTTTTCTAATGAGTCAGTTCTTTGCATCAGGTGGCCAAAGTATTGGAGTTTCAGCTTCAGCATCAGTCCTTCCAATGAATATTCACGACTGATCTCCTTTAGGATGGACTGGTTGGATCTCCTTGCAGTCCAAGGGACTCTCAAGAGTCTTCTCCAACACCACACTTCAAAAGCATAAATTCTTGGGCACTCAGCTTTCTTTATACCAACTCTCACATCTGTACATGACTACTGGAAAAACCATAGCCTTGACTAGTCGAACCTTTGTTGGCAAAGTAATGTCTCTGCTTTTTAATATGCTGTCTAGGTTGCTCATAACTTTTCTTCCAAGGAGCAAGTGCCTTTTAACTTCATGGCTGAAGTCACCATCTGCAGTGATTTTGGAGCCCCAAAAGATAGTCTGTCACTGTTTCCATTGTTTCCCCATCTATTTGCCATGAAGTGATGGGACCAGATGCCATGATCTTAGTTTTCTGAATGTTGAGCGCCACCTGGGAAGCCCATAAAATGGGCTTAGTGGGCCTCTCCAGAGGTTTAGTTCTAACAGGACACGTCTCAGATGTGTTCATCTCAGGGATTTTTGAGTATAAACTGGCGACAACAATTTGACATGACTTTACACTATGAGGTTCCGGTTTTAGCCCCTGAGGCCCTGCTACAGGAGTGAGAGCAGACACTCAGGTGCTGCCTTCTGCTTTTCATGTCGCCGAGGCAATGATACACCAGGAGTCCTATTCCAGGACCTTTGTTGTAACTTCTTCACTGCCTCCCATGGGGGCACTGTACCCTCCACTTCTGGAAACTCACTTCCACCGACTCAGCTTCTGGGGATGGTCTCTGCCTCCCAAGCACCCAACCACCCCAATGCAGGGCTCCGGACCTCAGGGCGTTGCCTTCCAAGAGCCTGACACATGTCAACAATTTTTTGTTGTTTTTTGAAGACATACACACTACACTGACTCAATGTACATGAATTTGAGCAAACTCCAGGAGGTGGTGAAGGACAGGGAAGCTTGGCATGCTATAGTGGGGTCCAGAGAGTCAAATATGACTCAGCAACTGAACAACAACAATGCTATTACTTAGATAATCTGAGTTGTCTACGAATCGCTTCATCTGACATTGGCAAGGTCAGCTCCCTTCAGTTAAGATTTTCATTAAAAAAATTTTTTTAGACATAAAGGCATATGTCTTCATTTATATAATCAGCCTTCATTCATTCATTCATTCATCCACTCAATAAACATATCTACCGAACACTAACTCTCCATCACTAAGCTTGACCCAGTATTTAGATATTAATAAAAAGCAATTTTACCCTCAAGCAGCTCAGACTATAGGGGAAGATGGCATATACATAAGTGGGACTGAGTGTTAGACAGTCAGAGTGTGAAGCTTGCACAAGGAGAGTGGAAAGAGAGTGAGTGTATCTGGTGTGGGTCAGGAAGTGTCTCCTGGAAACAGCCACGTGGCAAGCTGAGATTTAAAAGCAGGTGTTCTACCAGGTACACAAGAGGGGCTTGGGGACTCCAGCAGGGAAGTGTTAAAGGAGAGAAACCCCAAGTTAAGACACAGCTTAACATGTGAATTCAGTGAAAATGGTTTTGTACACCAAAAGTACCCAGTTTGTGTTGGTGGCAAGAGTATGAAGAATCTTAGCTGGCGATCACGTTAGGAGTCATTGGGGAACTTTGCACCAGCTTTAGAATCAGCTGAGCATATAAACAATATGTAATGATTCATGGAGTATTGTCTTTCCATGTATGTTTGCAATATGAACCACTCGCTTACTGGAGTATTTGCACGTCATCTCACAATTCTCACCTGCTCTTTATCCACACTTCTCTATTAACCTGAGAGCCAGGGTCACTGGAGTTAAACTGTATACAAAATAGGATATGTGTGATATATGTCATTAAACATACACACACACACACACACACACACACATGTATCTGCTGTTGTTCAGTCAGTAAGCCGTGTCCAACTCTTTGTGACTCCATGGACTGTAGCCAGACAGGCTCCTTGGTCCATGGGGTTCTCCAGGTAGGAATACTGGAACGAGTTACCATTTCCTTCTTCAAAGAATCTTCCCAACCCAAGGATAAAACCCTCATCTCCTCCATTGGCACGTGGATTCTTTATCACTGAGCCATCTAGGAAGAACTATATGTATATATAAACTGAAGGGCAATATTAACTGTTTATCAGTGGATGGTGGGGTACACTTTTTATATTTTATTCTTTGTACTTTCCCCCCAATATTTTACAAGGAACATGCGCTAACTTCCTAACCATAAAAGGTTGTTTTAAAAACAAAACAAAACAAAACAGAGATGTTGACTTTAGAAGGAACAGGAGGACATCACATATACAAAGGGGAAAGAAAGTCTCACGTTTAGCTGGGGATATCATTATCCTAGCTGTAGATGTCATTAGCTGATTAGATTGTTCTTCCTTCTAAATTGCAATTAGTCTTATTACTCCTTTTAAGGTGAGAGCATATTCTATTTATATGTAGCAAAAGCCTTGTGTTCAGAATTCTTAAACATCAACATCTTTCCCTTTCTTCTTTGTTATAAAATTGTTCTGTTCTCACAATCACTCTAAGAACACAGATAAAACCATGAAAAGAGTGACATCTTTGTCCTTGAAAAATCAAGTTGCAATCTCTAAGACAACCTCCACTCAGGGTTGAGAGTGTTCACCAAATCTGACGTCATATAAGAGCAAAATTAATTTCCTGTGATAAACTATTGGTCTTTTTATGACCTTGCCTTGGCTCCTAGATGAACAGGTCCAATTTTAATTACAACACACTTATGTCCCCATATTCCAGTATTAATGCTGTGCTGATAAACACAGAAATGCAACTTGGTCACTGGGATATCTGGTTTTCATGATGCTCTCTCTGTATTGTGATTCAATCATTCAGTCATTTTCTTTTTACCTTACAGGGTATCGTGTGCATGTATGCTCAGTCACTTCTGTCGTTTCTGACTCTTTGTGACCCTATGGATGCTCCTCTGTCTACAGGCTTCTCCAGGCAAGAGTACATGGCAGTACTAGTACTGTCATGCCTTCCTCCAGGGGATCTTCCAGACCCAGGGATCGAACCTGCATTTCCTGCATCTCCTGCATGGCAGGCAGATTCTTTACTGCTGAGCCACCACCCTTCTGCTCAAAATTCCCATAAAGAGGCTTTAAATCACCTAGTCCTGTTTTATCTAATAACACTGCCCAGAGGATACCTGGTTTCCATGGGCACCCTCCAGGGACTGAGGACCCAACAGACCCAGAGTCACCCTCTCCTTTCCAGGTGGCTTGAAATTTGGAAGGTCTTTCCCGGTATTGGGCCTGAAGCCTGATCGAGTACAGCTCACTAGAATAAAACATGTTTCCCTTTTCCACGTAACCCTCTTTGAGTATTTTATTACAATGCAGGCCCTCACAGTTGATTTCTGTCCCTCTAGTTTTCATGCTTTTAATGACATTGACACACCCATGAGAGCTGTCGCCAAGGTCACACAAAACTTGCAGGGTTTTTTCTGCTCATCTGTTGACTTTTTCTGCTTGCTTCTGGAACTCAAGTGAACCCTTCCCCTCTTGACATCTCTGCTTCTCGCCCGCGGCTCCCTAAGTCCTATATCCACCCTCACGTTCTTTCAGTGCCAAGCCTGAACACCCATGTTTTCTCTTCGCCTTCCATTGGCAACTCAGTTAGTAGTCAACACTCACTGTCCTTGGCACTTCTTCTGAGAATAGGTTTTGATGTTCTCTTTAGTTGCGAACACTGAGACTTCTAAACAAAGCTGTGTTTATCTAAATTCTCTTAAATCCTTTGGACTGTCTGCTCACCTCTCCACTCCTCCACTGTGTGTGAACAATGAGGGAGATTTTTTTCAGCTTCACTAAGTCAGGACCTTGTCTGCCTTGCCCACTGCTCATGTCTGATGCTCCCAGAGCCTGGGAGCCTGGGAGCCTGGGAGCCTGGGAGCCTGGGAGCATCATGCTTGGCCCCAGAAGGGATTCAGGGATGAGTTGTCCCATAACTTTGGAAGATAAATTTGCTCTGAGTAAGCTGGACAGAGTGCTAATGGCCATGTTAAACCTTTGGATCAGAAATGCACACTGTAGAGACATGTGGAGCCCAGATCTCAGGGTCTGTGTACTTCACTGGGGTGGGGGTGGGGGGGCTCCCATGTGGCACTAGTGGTAAAGAAACTGCCCGCAAGTGCAGGAGACATAAGAGACCTGGGTTTGATCCCTGGATTAGCAATATCCCCTGGGGGAAGGCATGGCAACCCCCTCCAGTATTCTTGCCTGGAGAACCCCATAGACAGAGGAGCCTGGCGGGCTAAGTCCATAGGGTTGCAAAGAGTTGGACATGAATGAAGTGACTTAGCATGCATGCATGCAACCTTCGCTGAGCGGAGGGTCAGAAGAACAAGGTTGATCCAGCCTGACTTTCCCTTTAGACCCTATGTCTTCTTCACATTATTTCCTATATAAATTAGATTGCTATTTTAGCCCAGTGGATCTCCATAGTTGCTGTTCATGGAATCACAGAGGAAACTTTTAAAAAATATCTCTGGGGGGTGGGGGTAAGTCCTGAGTACAAGAACCTTCTCTAAAGCTCTCCAAAATCCACTACAAATATGGTATTATATAAATGATCAGAACAATCCATTACAATTAATAGTATATCTTTTCAAAGATTTTTCTGGAAGCATATTATTTGTTTCATTTGTCAACTTATAACCTTGCTTGCAATTTTTCTCTTAGTGTATGGGGAAAAAAAAGTCCTTTAATGGAAGACAGTCTGGCCTTTATTTTGAGCCCATTGGAAAAGAGGCAGTTGTTCTTTCCATGATTTTTAAGAAGGAAATCATAAGTGCATAAATAAGCCATATCATCCCAGAGGAAAATTTGGTTCTTGGATCTCTAGTAACTACCAGCTGAGTTAAAGCAAGCTACAGGCAAGTTTTCTGAAAGAAAAGAGTTATTTGTGTTGTTGTTTCTGTAATTGAAGTTATTAGTCAGTCAGTTGCCCTTAGCCACTTTTGTTAAGCTGCTGCTGCTTTTTTTTTTTTTTTTAATTACAATAAAATAAATTTGAAAAATCACCTAAGAAGAATTCTAAGGGCAAAAATCAGATTCTAAAATTCTAGTTGAAACATTTTTATTCAGTGTTTAACATAGGGGGCAAATTTAGAAGGAAGAAAAAACTGCAACCAAGTGATTTTGGGGTCAGTGTTACCGAGGAGGAAAAGAGAAGTAGAGGGAAGGGGGAACAGCTAACTGCCTCTCATGACCCTGGAGTCCTGGTTTCCCTCTTCTGTTTCTCTTTCCTTTTTTTTCAAGTTCTTTTTAGCCTTAATTTTTCACTGTATCCACCTCCATCTTTCTTAATTAAGGAAAATAACTAAATGATCATGAATAATATTGGTGATATTTTACATGTTTTCTTATTTTCATTCTAAAAGCTGAGTCATTTCTATTTCTCAAAACGTTCAAACAGATACATTAAAACTAACCAAAACTAACCCAAATTCCTCCTTTTCCTTAAAACATGGTTTGTATGTGTCTGTGGTCAGAACCCACTCTCTGCACACCTCTAACTTCCCATTGTGAATAGAGCAAATGCTTTAATAGGCATAAATCAGAAATTGACTAATATAAGATTTTCAGATTGCCTCGCAAGTATGTTTGTTGAATCAGATTGAACTAATGTTACTAATTATACATTGGTGTATTTGCCTAATTAGTTTGTGATTGTAGTTTCACATATTATTTTAATCTTTGCAATTTAAGTAACTGAATACTAGTCTATGTATTATTATGGCTTTTATGTACATAAGTATGCATACCAGCATACAACATACACACTTTTTCTTTTGGTTTTTACAACTATGACTCAGAGTAGAGAATATATTTTAATTTCACAAGTAATATACTTTGGATTCTATTTCTTGGCAGAGCATGAAGCTATAAACGTCCATATCTAACTTGGTCAATATTTCCAAGTGATAACTTTTCTAGTCGCAAAAGGGAGGAGAAGCATTTTAAGTACTTGCTAGTTTCAAACTTTTAATTTGCTTCATCACCAAGGCAAGGAAGTAGACCTTGAATAAATCAGTAATTCACTTCAAAGACGGAAGCCTTGAGTTGATAAATAAATGCAGTCAATGCAACAGCAGAAAGCGGCCTCCACTCCGCAGTGGTACGTGACGGCGGCTGATTCGCCAACACACGGCAAAAGGAGACAACCCAAACGCCCTCCAACAGGAGAATGGAGAACAAACCGCATGAGGTTTATTCACACACACCCCACAGGACCCCTCCCCAGTCACAAAGAACCTCAAGTCACTGACGCGCACAGTCACAAAGAAACCTCAACAACATGATGCTGAACAGTTAAAGAAGCCAGACGCAGACAAGTACAACTGTGACTCCATTTAAAAAGTGGAAAACGTCATCTCTAGACATCTGAAGAGTCTGTCTCTGAGGTGAGGGGTTGACTGGAAAGGAAAGAGGGGACTTTCTGGGGTGACTGAGATGCTCTTGGCTTTGATCTGAGTAATGACTGTAGGGATGCGTACATTTGCCCAAATTCACTGAGCTGAAACGCCTGCAGTTACTTTGTGTATGTTATATACTTCAGTAAAATTCTACTAGAAGAAAACAAGTAACAACAGCAAAAACCCTTCTCAAAGGAGTGTGGGGCTTCCCGAGCGATGCTAGTGATAAAGAACCCACCTGCCAACGAAGGAGACACAAGAGAAGCATGTTCTATCTCTGGGTCGGGAAGATCCACTGGAGGAAGTCAAGCAACCCACTCCAGTGTTCTCGCCCGGAGAATCCCAAGGACAGAGGAGCCTGGCGGGGCTACAGTCCCTGGGGTCCCAAAGAGTCGGACACGACCTTGAAGCCACTTAGCACACAAGGTAGCCTGGTGGCAGCTCTGCAAACAACCACAGCTGATGGAGAGTGTCTGGAAGGCCACACTGCCCACCCTCTCTGCCGTTCTCGGTTCTCTCCGAGACCTGTGACAGCGGGTGGAGACTGGAATGCCAGGCCCTCCTGCAGCAGGCTGTCTGGGGCTGGGCCGTCCCACGGTCCAAACCGCGATGAAGGAAATCCAGCTCCAGCTTTTGTGTTAGGCTCAGGGAGATACAAAATGCCTTATGGAGACAGACACACTTCACTGAAGTCAACGAGGAGACAAAAAAAGGCACTTATTCCCAAAGTACATTTTAATAAAACATTTCCTGCTAAAGTTGAAATGATAATGGGAAGCTCACAGCCCATCACTGCATATAATTAGGTTTAGGCAAATTGTGACTCAATTGATATGAGACCAGCATCTTCCTTTCCACCCCTTCAGACTCACTTCAAGCAGCCACTTGGCCCCCAGATACCCTGTAACAAAAGTGAAAGTGAGTGTTAGTCACGCAGTCGTGTCTGACCCTTTGGGACCCCTCGGACTTCTGCCCATGGAATTCTCCAGGCAAGAATATTGGAGTGGGTTGCCATTCCCCTCTCCAAGGGATCTTCTCCACCCAGGGATCGAACCCAGGTCTCCTGCAATGCAGGCAGATTCTTTACTGTCTGTGCCATCAGAGAACCCACCTATGCTCTAATAAATACTTACTAGCGAGGCAACTCTATCAACACACCTTCTCAGTGCTTCTTGGTCCTGATATCCAAGCTGCCCACCCCCTACACACACAGCTACATGAAACCTCAAAGACACATAGATGACCAGAAAATTCTCTCTTCCCCACCTGACTTCCAAGTTGTCATCCAGCTACTGTCACCAATCAGTCTTAAAAACCATTCAATGTATTCCTTTTTCCCGCTCAGGTAAGAAGTTTGAATTCTTATGAAAAGATTTTTAACCATATTGCGTCATCTCAGAAGAATAAGGCACTTATAGTTCCTGCAGCAGGTCAGTGAAGGGAAGTTGCTGAAGGCTGGATGGTGGTGGTGGAAGGTCTCTCAGGATCTCAAATGTCCTGCCTAAATGAACATTTCCTGAGTGCCAGGCTTAGTCATTGTTTTTGAGTCGCTAAGTCATGTCTGACTCTTTGCGACCCCATGGACCATAGCCCTCCAGGCTCCTCTTGTCCATGGTATGCTCCAGGCAAGAATACTGGAGTGGGTTGCCATTTCCTTCTCCAGGGGATCTTCCCCACCTAGGGACTGAACCCATGTCTCCTGCATTGGCAGGCAGATTCTTTACCACTGAGCCACCCCAACAGCTCATCAGGCTTAGTAGCAGGCCCTTAACATACATTATCTCTTAATCCTGAGACATCCTGACCAAGGAGAGACCCTCGCTCCCATGCCCCAGTTGGCAAAATGAGTATGCTGCAGGATGACAGTTCTGAGTCTCCTGAGACCAGCTCAAAGCAGCTCCTTAGTATCCACATCATGAAGGTTATGTAAATTTACAAGGTAAAGGAATGAAAAGAACTTCAGGGTGATTGGAAGGTCACCATTCTCACATGACCAGAGACCGACCACTTTTAGCAACTTGCTGAATGCACAGCCAAGAAATTCACTGGCCCAGAGACAGGCCACCATGCATATGTACAAGGAATGACTTCCTTTCATTAAGCACTGTTAAAATTAGTTATGATGAACATCTGGTGAAGAATGTCTTCATGAAATTAATGTTTATAATTATTCCCTCTGCTCTTACCTCTTGGGTTAGTATTAAATATGAACATGGGAATAATATTCATTTAATTCCTAATAAAAGTTGGTATTAAAATAACAGAGTTGGACCATAAAGAGCGCTGAAGAATTGATGCTGTTGATTTGTGGTGTTGGAGAAGACTCTTGAGACTCTCTTGGACTCCAAGGAGATCAAACCAGTCCATCCTAAAGGAAATCAACTCTGAATATTCATTGGAAGGACTGATGCTGAAGCGGAAGCTCCAATACTTTGGCCACCTGATGGGAAGAACTGACTCATTGGAAAAGACCCTGATGCTAGGAAAGATGAAGGGCAGGAGGAGAAGGGAGTGACAGAGGATGAGATGCTTGGATGGTATCATTGACTCAGTGGACAAGAGTTTGAGAATACTTCAGGAGATGGTGATGGACAGGGAAGCCTGGCGGGCTGCAGACCATAGCGTCACAAAGACTCGGACACAACTTAGTGACTGAATAACAACAACAAATAACAAGATGTTATACTTCTAATAATATCCAGGCCAGAAAGAAAACCTCATTCAAATAAAACTAGTATTTATTTTTTTCTTTCATCTGTCAGTAAGAATTCACCCCCTTGGAATCTCAAAGCTAAATATATGATTTAAATATAATTGCTATCTTCAGCCTAGATTTCTGGATTAACTTTTCTTCCACATCATTGTATTTTACCTTCAGCCATTAAACTAACAAATACAGCAACCTATGGCTTTTTCCCATAAACGTATTCAAATCCTTTTCTAGAATTAAACAGGACATGAATAATAAGTAAGAATCATCCTTTGGAGAAAAAGGAATGCCTTTATCCAGGAGCCAGTGATTTTCCACTGGGAATATTTTGCCCCCCACGTTTTATATGGCAAAACCTAGAGACATTTTTAGTTGTCAAAACTCGGAGTGATGGGACTTCGAGCATCTAGTGGGCCAAGGTCTGGAGTGCTGCTAAGCATGCATATTACTTCCCACAGCAACAAGTTATCTGCCAAAAATGTAAATAGAGCCAAGGTTGAGCAAGCCTGCCTCAGAGCTGGTACATTTGCAAGAATTAGGAGAGCCAGGTAAGACTGTGATTGAACATTGACCATTGATGAATTAACGAAGTTTGGTAAGTATCGGATTCTCCATCCATCTCTAACTTTTCCAAGTGATACTTTCTAGTTCCAGCGACATAATATTCAGTACAATTCTGTGCAATTCATAGACTTCTGACCTTGACTTCTCTCTGTGTGTTGGTGGCAGGGCTTCTCCAGCCCTCCTGGGAAAGGCTTTAGGGTTATTAACGGCACCATTTCACAAGCTCATTGAATGATGATTAGTAAAGACTCAAAGCTGTAGCCAGCTTCCACAGCCCTCTCAGTCCCTCCCCTCCTTTATTTTTGTCTGATCTTCCATGATCCCAGGAGTGAAAACACATTCCTTCTGTACATTATCCTTTACTGTAAGCCCAGCTCTGACCTTTAGGATGGTTGAGTGAAGCAGATAGAATTCAGCCAGGAAGGCCCCCAGAAGTAACTCAGACACTTAAATATAATACACCGCCCTGGCTGGCTTTACATATTGAGTAACAAAGCTTTGTAAAAATCTTCCCGTGTGCTGATCAGCGTTCCATCTTTATTTTGGATTCATAGACTCAAATGCCAGTCATTCTCCTATAACGGCACTGTCCACCTTAAATAGCCTGAGTGGGAAGAGAATTCAAAGCATGGAGAGCCTTACTGTTTGTGTTCACTACATTTAAATGGGGGAAAAGCTATTGGGTCCAAAGGCTACCAAATGCTCCTGTTAAACGGCAGTGGGGCCAAGAACTGGCATGCTTTGGAAAGAAATAGTATGAAGGGAAGAGTCAGAAAGCAAAAGAATCGTGAGATCCAAGAGGAGGGGGTGAAAGTTGGTGGGAGGGGGCAGACGGAACATTGCAGAGGGCACCAGGCAGAACAAGCGAACGCAAAGAGCTCTGGAAGGCAAGGCAGAACGCCTGGACTCTTTTCCTCCTTAAATTGTCCAAATGGCCTTGTCCAAGTCACTCAGGCTCCGTGGGACTACAGAACAGAGGACTTAACTTGAATGATCTCAATTCAGGTCCTTGCAGGCAGTAAACGTCTAGCTCCATGTGTGCCTTGGGTGGGCTAAGCTAGAAAGAAACTCAACAATCAGCGCGCCTAGATAAACAGGCTTTCACACGCAGGGTTTAAAGTGCGCAAGAGTGAGGCAGAAGGGTGACTGGGAGGGTTAAACCAGGTCTCCTCTCCCTCTGTGAGTGTGCTGTTATGCAGTCAGGAAGTCATGTCCAACTCTTTGCGACCCCATGGGCTGCAGCATGCCAGGCTGCCAGGCTTCCCTTTCCTTCATTATCTCCTGGAGCTTGTTCAAACTCACGTCCATTGAGCTGGTGATGCCATCCAACCGTCTCATCCTCTGTCGCCCCCTTCCCCTCCTGCTGTCACTCTCTCCCATATCAGGGCCTTTTTCAGTGAGTCAGCTCTTCGCATCAGGGGACCAAAGTGTCGGAGCTTCAGCCCCTACCAACTTTGAATGATCTCTGTTCAAGTCCTTCCGACCAGTAAATATCTGGCTCTCTCTGTGCCTTGGGTGGGCTAGCTAGCAAGGAATTCAACAATTAGCATGCCTAGATAAGCAGTCTTTAACATACAGCATTTAAACTGCAGAAAAGCGATGTTAAAGTGTGATTGGGAGGGTGGAACCCGGTCTGCTCTTTCTCTGGGAGAGTGGAGGGAGGCACAGGCACTCAAGGGAGCCATGATTCTTCCGGGGTAGATGAATGAAAAGCCTCCTCTGTGCTCCCCTGTCCTTTTCAAGGGGAACTGGAAAGCAGCGGAGGGAGAGTGAGCGGCCTACTTTCTGTTCTCCCAATGCACAAAGCTTGAGGCTATGGAATCAAGTGCCTTTTTCTACCTGAAATCCTTGGTAGGGCCTGACCTTTCTTGTCATCTGGGTTTTCACCCCCGTATCACCTGTGCAGAGAGCTCTTTCTGCTCGCCCAGTCTACAGTAACTGCCCCTCTCAAGTACGACCTGCGCTCTTTAGATCTCATCCAATTTCATCTACAGAGATTTTTTTTTCCCTCAATGTCACAGCTCGTCTGGATTTTTGTCTTTACGCGCTTGAGACGTGCTTCCCTCCTCGGGAGCAGAGCCCTCGTAGGTCTTGTTCATTACTGCTCTGTTCCACCTGACACCAGGGTCAAACTCAAAAATGATTTGTTGAAAGAATCAATGAATCAATGCACATGAAATAATGTGGATAAAATTTGCACGTGGGAGAATCTGGGAAACAGAGAATGGAAACAGAACATGGGAAGAATAGTTTACATCCTTGGGAAGATAAGACCCCCAGGAGATGCCACCCAAAAGACTCAGAAAGGGACAGACTTGATCCTGCAGGTCGAGTGAGACCTGGAGGGTCACGAGAGATGACCTTGTGAGCTGGAAGTAGCAAAAGCGTGGAGAGATAGAGGTTATCAGTCTACCTGATATCAGCCTACCAGGTTATCAGTCCTGATGCCCAGAGGCCTACAGCTTCAAATCTCAAAAACCAGACTCATCACAAAGCAGGGGAAAGGAGTGCAGCATTTCCACATAATTTAACATTTTCATCAATATGCAGAGTTGTCTTGAAGGGTGTATACTCCCTGTGATAGCTGTGGTTATCTGATCTCAAAGCTAATAAACATTGAAATTCTACTCTTTTCTACCCAAGCTAAATTTCTTCCATTAGAATAAATTGCTATGTGTTGATTTCCATAAATTCCACCAAAATGATAAGACCATTTTATCTATGCATCTTAATGCTTTTTTCCTTGTAGCAAAAATAAATAAATAAATCTCCTCGCTTTGATCCTATACTAATACAAATTTTAAGGAGAAATACAAAAGAGGAGCAAAAAAAGCCTGTCTTTGGTTTCAACAAATCTCAGGGTTACAATTCACTGGGCCCTCTGCTGCCTGCTTTTGGCACTGAAATCCAAGAAGCCTTTCTAAAGTGCACAGAAAACTTGGAAAAGAGACCATTTCTAGTCAGGCTTTTATCCAACTGTCTATTTAAAGAAATTAAATTCTTAGATTACATGTTGCATTTCAAAGGTTTAACAAACTGAGTTGTCTTTGAATATTTTGAATAAATTTAAAAAAACCTCTCATTCCAATAATCTTCTATGATTCCTCTTCCAAACCTATGAAGAATGTCCAGAAGACAATAAACTCAGGCAAATCTCTCATGAATTATTGCTTGAAATTATCAAGAAAATTCAGTTGCATCACTAGCAAATAACTGACTTTACTTGATATCACTAAGTACAATTTGCTTTGTGAAAGTTATATTTCCTACTTTTTTAATATATTAAGTCTTTCTTTAAAAAAAAAAAAAAAGGATCTATTACTAGGTGATAGTCTTAGACTTAGGCAAATTTTTGTATCCTTAGATTGATAGTGGTCAATCATTAATTGATGTTTGGCCTAGTAGAAAACTAACATTTTTTTTTAAGCTACAGTAGTATCCATTCAGGATATATGCCTTAAAACTCTTGTTTGAAAATGCATCCTCGTGAAGGTTACATGTTATTCCTCACATGGAGTAAGTAGCTCTATGAAAAAATACGGTGCAATTATCTGATTTGCCAGCAGTGGACACTGTTACTCCAGTTATCATCACACAAGGACTACGAGAAAAGCCTGCTCAATATCTCTGGAAATGCTTGCTCTGTATTCCCTTGAATAGCCACACAGACAATTCTTTTGGAAAAGTAATAAATTTGGGGGAAAAAAAAAAGAAAAACCACAGTGTTATTCTTAGAAACCCAAAGATTATTAAGAAATAAATATTTACATTTTAGATGGTTCTCATTTGATTTTGTTATTAATTTATGGAACTTATCTATTAGCTGCAGAATAACCAATCATCATCAGGTTTAAGTATATCCTATGCATCTACAAAAGCTCAGTCTCCAGAAAGATGTTGCCAATCAGTGTGAGACACACACAGAACTCTTTGGAAGGTTCCCTGCTTCCAGCCCTGGCTTCCCACAAAGCAGCTCTGCCCCTCTAGACCAACCACCAGCCCTCTCTGATCTTTGTCATCTGTCTGGAAAGGAGCTACCTAAATTCACAAATCACCAAAAATGCCTATTCTGATGTTTGTATTTCTAGGATTCTCTCAGGACAGACAAGAGCAAAAAGGCTTTGTGATGCTTGTGTAATCAGGTAAGGTGTTATTTAATCTCCATCCAAAAGCTACCCTTATAAAACAGCTATTCCTTCTGTGATAAGGCCAGAAACAGAAGCTCCAGCCCTCAGGGCAAGCATAATGGATCCACCTTCAAAGCTAATGGAAATAAGGCTTTCGCAGTGGGCTCATAATAGAAAGCCTCTTACTCTGTACTTTCTTCTTTGCCTAGCAGAGGAGAACAACTTGCCCCAATCAGGGTGTTTACTCTGTGCCAGGTAGGTATTATTATCATTCCCATTTTATCGATGAGGAAACTGAAGCACAGAGAATTAATAAACAGTCTACGGGTGCATGCATGCTCAGTCGTGTGTGACTCTTTGTGACCCCATGGACTGCAGCACGCAGGACTCCCTGTTCTTCACTATTTCCTGGAGTTTGCTCAGATTTGTGTCCATTGAGTCAGCGACACCATCTAACCATCTCATCTTCTGCCATCTTCTTCTCCTTCAGTCTTTCCCAGCATCAGGGGCTTTTCCACTGACTCTGACATGATGCTCTCTACCTTGTCTGCTGCCATCTACTAGATTGTGAATTGCTTTGGGGTAGAAAATATTCAGGACTTCCCCAGTGGCTAAGTGGAAAAGAATCTGCCTGCAATGCAGGAGATGCGGGAGATGCAGTTCAATCTCTGGGTCAGGAAGATCCCCTGGAGAAGGAAATGGCAAACCCAGCCGGGAAAATCCTATGAGCAGAGGAGCCTGGCAGGCTGCAGTCCATAGGCTCAAAAAGAGTCAGACACAACTGAAGAGACTAAGCAAATGAAGTAATGCAAAAATCCTCTTAAACTCTCCAACATACAACATATCCTTAAAAGTGATTCTTTCCACTCTTCAAAGTATATGCTTATTATTTCTTGTGTGACTAGTATGTAAAACCCACTCACAAACTACATTCCTTCTTTCCCAAAGCAAATCCAGTTTTGTTCAGATGTCTACCCTAACTCAGGCAGCCAAGCGCCTTGGGAAATGACCCCATCCTCCAAATTCAGAAATGAGACTCTATAAAGCTGATCCAAGGTCAATCCAGTGTACCGCATAAGTGATAAATTTAGCATCAGTCATGTGACCTAGTTCTGGCCAATAAATTCAGGGGAACTTTGCAGAAAGAGGTTTTCATTCCTAAGTAGTCCCTGGCAGAGACAATCGCATTTTTCCTTTGGAAGTATTTCTTTTTTGTCTGTGGTTCCAGGAACTGCTGTAGTCACTTTGCTACCAGCCTCAGGAGGAAACCCACCCCAGGGATTGCAGAACAGGGACATAGGCAGTTCTGAATGATGTAGCTGGAGGTCATGGCTGAAATGAGTCAGCCATGTGAACCACAGTCCCTTTGGACTTACTGCAATATGTAAGAATAAATTTTCTTATTGCTTAAGCCAATTTGATGCAGAGTTTCTTTTACCTTCAGTCAAAACACATTCAAACGGTTATAAGCAGAGCCTGGGATCCCACTTCTGTGTCACAGTCTCCTGACACCATCACCATGGTATAAGGTTCACTCAATCTCCTGTAATAGTTATATGTGGGCAACCAGTCTAATGGGCTTCTCTGGTGGCTCAGCGGTAAGGAATCTGCCTGCCGATGTAAGAGATGCGGGTTTGATCCCCGGGTTGGGAAGATCCCCTGGAGAAGGAAATGGCAATCTACTCCAGTATTCTTGCCTGGAGAATTTCATGGACAGAGGAGCCTGGCGGGCTGCAGTCCATGGGGTTGCAAAGAGTCAAACACAACTTAGCGGCTAAACAACTGCAACAACAGGGTCTACTGGCCATTGTCAAGTGGAACTGGACTACAGCAATAGCAAAGAGCTTTTTGCTCAATCATTTTTTTGTTTGTTTGTTTTAAATTGTGGTAAAATATGCATAACATAAAAATTACCACTGAAACCATATCTAAGCCTATTAGCATTAAGTACTTTCACGTTGTAATCCAAAGACCACCACCACCCACTTCTAGAACCTTTTCACGTTATAACACTGAAACTCTGTACCATTAAACAATAACCCCCATCTCCCTCTCCTCTCAGACCCTGGCAACCGCCACTCTACACTCTACGAACTCGACTACCCTTGGGTGCCTCATCTAAGTGGAACCAGACTGCATTTACTCTTTTGTGACTGGCTTATTTTGCTTAGCATAATGTCCTCAAGGGCCATCCATTCCATCCATGTTGTAGCATGTATCAGGACTTCTTTCCTTTTTAAGATGGAATAATAGTCCAATGTACGTTTACACCACATTTTGTTTATCCATGGATGCTTGAGTTTCATCTACTTTTTGGCTAGTATGAAAAATGCTGCATGGTTGTAAATAGCAAGTTTTAATACGGCAATCAAATGCATATTTAACAGTCTAAATCATGGACTAACAAATTGTGACCCTTATGCCAAATCTAGCCTGATGTCTATTTTTATAAATAAAGTTTTATTAGAACACAGCCATGCCCATCTGTTTATATGTTGCCAAAGGTTGCTTTCACACTGCAGCACAGCCTGGAAGTGTTACAAAGAGACCACAGGGACCACAAAGCTTAACCTATTTACTCTGGCCTTTTACACAAAACTTTTGCTGACTTTTGGTCTAAAGGATGCTTAATGATCAGATCAGATCAGATCAGTCGCTCAATCGTGTCTGACTCTTTGCGACCCCATGAATCGCAGCACGCCAGGCCTCCCTGTCCATCACCAACTCCCGGAGTTCACTCAGACTCAAGTCCATCGAGTCAGTGATGCCATCCAGCCATCTCATCCTCTGTCGTCCCCTTCTCCTCTTGCCCCCAATCCCTCCCAGCATCAGAGTCTTTTCCAATGAGTCAACTCTTTGCATGAGGTGGCCAAAGTACTGGAGTTTCAGCTTTAGCATCATTCCTTCCAAAGAGATCCCAGGGCTGATCTTCAGAATGGACTGGTTGGATCTCCTTGCAGTCCAAGGGACTCTCAAGAGTCTTCTCCAACACCACAGTTCAAAAGCATCAATTCTTTGGCGCTCAGCCTTCTTCACAGTCCAACTCTCACATCCATACATGACCACTGGAAAAACCATAGCCTTGACTAGACGAACCTTTGTTGGCAAAGTAATGTCTCTGCTTTTGAATATGCTGTCTAGGTTGGTCATAACTTTCCTTCCAAGGAGTAAGCGTCTTTTAATTTCATGGCTGCAGTCACCATCTGCAGTGATTTTGGAGCCCAGAAAAATAAAGTCTGACACCGTTTCCACTGTTTCCCCATCTATTTCCCATGAAGTGATGGGACCGGATGCCATGATCTTCGTTTTCTGAATGTTGAGCTTTAAGCCAACTTTTTCACTCTCCACTTTCACTTTCATCAAGAGGCTTTTCAGTTCTTCTTCACTTTCTGCCATAAGGGTGGTGTCATCTGCATATCTGAGGTTACTGATATTTCTCCCGGCAATCTTGATTCCAGCTAGTGTTTCTTCCAGTCCAGCATTTCTCATGCTTAATGAGCTAGACTCCAAACCAGTCTCTTGCATCTCTTATTGACCACCTATCCTTCCTGCCTCCAGCTCATCATCTATAAGACTGAAAGATTTTCTGAAACGCAAGCTCTACTCCAATAAGCTGCTTTCAGAACTTCAATAGTTCCACTCTCTCCCAAAGATGGCACCATGGCTCCCTGGAACCATCCATAACATCCATGATCCATCCCCTCCCGTCCCCTCCCCTTCTCCCTCTTCAAGCCCCAGTGGCCCTTCACTCAATCTCAATTTCCCTTTGAGAAAGCATTCCTTAACTCTCAAGAACTTTGCAAACACAAACTAGTTGTGCAGCCAAGTGAGTAAATGAACGAATGAACTTTTTAACCACATCACAGCTACCCCTTGAGGAGGTTAATTTTTTGTTCTTACCTCTTTGTCACGTAAGCATTTGGATGATTTTCTAAGCCTGCTGAAGGTGCCAGACAGAAAGTGCATGAAAATAACCGGCAACTGCTGATGAATTTTATCAGCCTTGGGACCCTAAATTCAGAGTGGTCACTTAGAATGAATTTTTAGAGATGGTTGGACTATGCAGTCTTGGTAATTAGCTTACATTTTAATTTTTGTGTTTTAAAGTTGCACATTTTCAATAAAAGTAATAAGTATCACACAAAATGTTCATTCTGAATTCCATTCATTGTTCTAAAAAGCAAAATTTTGTATAATGTTAGAAATGGTGGAGGAATGACGGCTATTAGGAATTCCTATTCTATTGTATCAACACACTGCTGTTGTTCAGTTGCTAAGTCATGTCTAACTCTTTGCGACCCCATGAACTGCACCACACCGCGCTCGCCAGTCCTTCCCTACCTCCTGGAGTTTGCGAAAATGCATGTCCATTGAGTGGGTGATGCCATCCAACCATCTCATCCTCTGCTGCCCTCTTCTCCTTTTGCCTTCAATCTTCCCAGCATCAGGGTCTTTTCCAATGAGTTGGCTCTTCATAACAGGTGGCCAAAGTGTCGGAGCTTCAGTATCAGCCCTTCCAAGGAATATTCTGGGTTGGTTTCCTTTAGGATTAACTGGTTTGATCTCCTTGATGTCCAAGGGACTCTCAAGAGTCTTTTCCAGCACCAGAATTCAAGGCCATCGATTCTTTGGCGCTCAGTTGTCCTTATGGTCCAATTCGCACATCCATACATGACTACTGGAAAAACCATAGCCTTGACTTTATGGACCTATAAGTGTCAATATGGCTGCACTCTTATGAAAGACAGATCTGATTTAAAAAAAAACAAAACAACTATTCTATATATGTGTGTGTGTGTGCTCGGTTGTGGCCAACTATTTGCAACCCCATGGGCTGTAGCCCACAAGGCTTCTCTGTCTATGGAATTTTCCAGGCAAGAATACTGGAGCGGGTAGCTGTTTCCTCCTCAAGGGGATCTTCCCAACCCAGGGATTGAGCCCAGGTCTCCTGCATAGCAGAAGTACAATTCTATATATAACTTTCCGTAAAGAGCATAATGTTGTCATTTATGATTAACAAAATACTACCATATTATCTAGAGAGCTTGCTTTTACAGATAAAGTTCTGTATTGACATAGTGAGACTATGATATGTTATATCTAGAGGAAGAAGTCTTTAGTTCTCATAGTTTTTATTAATCACTTAATGCTGAGATTTTCCAATAAAGTAATCCTGGAAATAAACCTTTCTTTAAAATGAGTTGTTCCCCCCAAACAAAAGTATTATGTAAAAGGCAATAATTTGGCAGTTTAATGGTAGAAAATAGACTTTCTGAAATAGGACAATTCTTCCAGGGAAATTAATGGATATTAATTCAAACTATAAAGCTTCACTTTTAAAGAGAGGGAAACTTTCTTGAGAGGCAGTGATGTCCAGATAGACCTTGAATATGCATTTCCAATGCAATTTTATCTTTTGTCAGCTTTGAGAGTCGTACTCAAGAGGTCTTTTTAAATATGCTAAACTTTACCAATGATGTATAGGAAGCAAAGTCTTTTATCTTTGGAGGGGTATTGGAATTTACTTTTATCATCAGTACTTATTAGTCATGAAAATAAATTTAAAAGTATGTTGGTTTCATTACCCAATATACAGAATGCCAAATACATGCTGAAAATTAGTGCTGTTAAACAATTCAGTAGGATTGACCGAGAAAGAGAAAGAATGTTGTGAGTGTGTGTGTGTGTCTGTGTGTGTATGAGAGAGAAAGAGAGACAGAGAAAACAGAAGCGGTTGATAGAACTTCATAAGGTTTTCACTGTCAAAAGGACAGACTTCTAGACTTCTTTAATGATGTCAGCTTAATCAAAAATACATATATAAAATAAGCTCGTTAGTAATAACAGTAAATGAGTTCCCAATGCACAAGCTTCATTAGTGACAAAGAAGCAAAAATAAGAGGGTTTTTCTCTTTTTAAAAAATGTAGAAATAAGAGAGAAGTTTGACACAATTTTCACATCTGCAAAAGTCCTTATAATCAACATAGTCATCAAACATCTCTGGCATATACCAGAACATATACCAGGACATATACCAGTTCTAATGTGCTGCCATGGAATTTTTAACCTTCCTCCAACTTTACAACAGGCATTTTTTTTTTTTTTTGGACTCAATATTCTATCCATTTCCAATTCAAGTGACTAGGATGGTCTCAGGTGGCACAATTTGAAGAGACATGAAAGAGACAAGATAGATTTCCTTTTCCCTTTGTGTGTGTTTTGGGGTTTGGGGGTTTTGTTACAGAAATTATACTTTATATGAAGGACACAAGACTGGCATTTTCCTACCTCATCAGGGTTTCACTGTCTTACATTAGATGACTATTTCTGTGCCTCAGCTTTCCCCCCTGAAATGGCCCATGGCTCTCATATTGAGACTGAATTCTATCCATAACTGAGAAGATGCCCCAACACTTTCCTCTTCCAGGAAACTTTTCTCGTAACCAGATCTCTGAGCTATTGCCTGTTGTCATCACTGCCCAATATGAGCTTCTGTGATGACACACTTCAATGAGTACTAGCTGGCAGCTCTATGTATCTGCAAATTTTCTTTGCTACTCTTCCCCCATGCCAGTCTGCTCCCCAGTGGCTCAGTGCTAAAGAATCTGCCTGCAATGCAGGAGACATGGGTTTGATCCCTGGGTTGGGAAGATCCCCACAAAGAGAAAATGGCTACCCATTCCAGTATTTTTGCCTGGAAAATCCCCATGGACAGAGGAGCCTGGTAGGCTACAATCCACGGTGGCAAAGAGGCAGACATGACTGAGCACACTCACACACACACACACACACACACACACACACACACAGCTCCTCAATTGCACGTCAGCAGAAACTGGAGGGACTGTAGACATTAGCAGCTCTTTGGGGCCACTGGATGCTATTTAGCAAGTGGATGCTATTTTTAAACACTCAATTTGGTAAGTGCTAAAAAGCAAAACTGTGGTGTTGGAGAAGACTCTTGAGAGTCCCTTGGACTGCAAGGAGATCCAACCAGTCCATTCTGAAGGAGATCAGCCCTGGGATCTCTTTGGAAGGAATGATACTGAAGCTGAAACTCCAGTACTTTGGCCACCTCATGAAAGAGTTGACCCATTGGAAAAGACTCTGATGCTAGGAGGGATTGGGGGCAGGAGGAGAAGGGGACGACAGAGGATGAGATGGCTGGATGGCATCACCGACTCGATGGATGTGAGTTTGAGTGAACTCCGGGAGTTGGTGATGGACAGAGAGGCCTGGTGTGCTGCGATTCATGGGGTCGCAAAGAGTCGGACATGACTGAGCAACTGAACTGAACTGAACTGAAAAAGTAAAAAGAAAGGAAATTCAGTAAGGCACATGTGTGCCTGCTAAGTCGCTTCAGTAGGGTCCGACTCTTTGCAACCCTATGGACTTAGCCCACCAGGCTCCTCTGTCCATGGGGATTCTCCAGGCGAGAATACTAGAGGGGGTTGCCATGCCCTCCTCCAAGGGATCTTTCCAGCCCAGGGTCTGATCCCACGTCTCATGTCTCCTGCATTGGCAGGAGGGCTCTTTAGCGCCCCCTAGGAGGCCGAGTAAAGGCACACTGGTGCTTAACAATGCCTGCCCTTTAGTGACTGTGCCACGGAGATTTTAAAAAGCTCATGCAATTCCCCAAACGCCTAAAATTGCACTCAGAAAGATGTTTAAGTATCTCAGAGAACCTAGAGAAGAGTTAGCAAAAGATTTTTAATTGCTTGGTGTGGGAAATAGTAAGTTCTCACCAGATGGCATCCCACCCATTTTTGTCAAATAAATCCTGACTGTGTTCACCATGGTGACCTGCTCCACCCCAAAGAGTGAATCACAGTTGCTCTGAACCAACTGTGACTAGACCACGTGCTTTTTTTTTTTTTAATTAACTTTTATTTCTGTACAGTGGCTTTACAACATTGTGTTAGTTTCTGCTGTACAGCAAAGTGAGTCACCTATACATATACATATGTCCCCTCTTTTTGGATTTCCTTCCCATTTTGGTCTCCACAGAGCACTGAGTAGAGTTCCCCGAGCCATGCAATTGGTTCTCATTAGTTACCTATTTTATACATAGTACATCAATAGTGTCTATATGTCAATCTCGATCTCTCAATTCATTCCAAGCCCTTGTCCCCCGCTTGGTGTTCACACATTTGTTCTCCACGTCTGTGACTCTATTTCTGCATCCGTTTTCTAGAAACTCATTTCCCCAGATTTCCTTGGAGAAGTGTGCGGCTGTGATACCAGTTCCTGGCCCATGAGCTGTAAAGGGAAGTCTTCTTGTGGGGAGGAAGGGGTGTGGTGTGAGAGGTGCTAAGGCAGATTTTTGTGTTTTCCTACCCATTTGGCCTGGCCCCTTCCTTTCTCTTTGGGACTTTGGTATAAGACAGAGATTCCTGCAGCTCTGGGCTTCCCTTGTAGCTCATTTGGTAAAGAATCTGCCTGCAGTGCAGGAGACCCAGGTTTGAGTCATGGATTGGGAAGATGCCCTGGAGAAGGAAATGGAACCCACTCCAGTATTCTTGCCTGGAGAATCCCATGGACAGAGGAGCCTGGTGGGCTACAGTCCATGGGCCGCAAGAGTCGGACATGACTTAGCAACTAAACCACCACCTGGAGCTCTAGAAGTCATCTTGTGTCTACGAGGCATTCAAGAAGGGCAGGAAAAGCTGAGTTTCTAAGTCACTGATGGAGCCACTAAACAAGCCTATAGTTTGATCTCCCTTCAGACATTCCAATTATTTTTTTTTAAAGTCACATCCTCATTAAGTTACTTATAGTGGAATACATCTTGACATACTTAGGTATTTTCTAGGCATAGCAACATTATATTATTATATATACCATAACATAATATTGGAGAAGGACATGGCAACCCACCAGTATTCCTGCCTGGGAAATCCCACGGACAGAGGAGCCTGGAGGGTTACAGCCCATGAAGTCACAAAAGAGCTGGACACGACTAAGTGACCAAACAACAATAAATATAACATAACACTGTAGTTTAGTCACTGCTTCTTGCTCAGTTCTTTTGTGACCTCACTGACTGTAGCCCGCCAGGCGCCTCAGTCCACAGGATTTCCCAGGCAAGAATACTGGAGTGGGTTGCCATTTCCTCCTCCAGGGGATCTTCCTGACCTAGGGATTGAATCTGCGTCTCCTGCATTGGCAGGCAGATTCTTTGCCACTGAGTCACCAAGGAAGCCCAAATATTATATAATAATTATTATAATATCATCTAGCTGTCCTTAGAGAAACTTAAGTTGGGAACTCCAGGAACAGGAATATTGTAGTAACTGGTGTTGATCTGTGCCATTTTCATCTTCTCTATCTGTTAGTGGAGTTCTTAGTGATCAAAAGCATGTCCTTTACTGATTTTAAAGTCTTATCTGTAAACTCTACACCTAGAGTGAGGTGCTTGAGAAATACTCAATGAAAATTTGAATAACTGTCAACCCAGTAACGTCAAGAAACTTAGGATCACAGGACTCAGCCTCTTAGTAATATCTCTTTATTCAGCCACAACCTCAAAATACCTTGTAGTTCAAAAGGAAAAGCTAGTTAAGCAATGTCTTTGTTCTCAGCAGGCTTTGTTTTTGAATGTCCAATTCAACCTTAAAAAAGTGTTCGATTATGAGATTAACTAGACATAGTTCTTGCTGTAAGGAGTTTTTAAGCTAATGGGAGAATAGATCTGCATAGCAAAAAGAAAATGGTGGCTTACATGGCATGATAGCAGAAAGAAAAAGGGGTTATTCCTGACTGGAATGTTCACAGATGCTACATAGGAGACAGAAATTGAGCTCCACTTTGAAAGCTGAGCAAATTTTCAATATGTAAAACATATCTATCCAAGACATACAGATGGTCCACAGGCACATGAAAAAATGTTCAAAATCACAATTATTAGAGAAACACAAATCAAAACTACAATAAGGTACCTCCTTACTTTGGTCAGAATGGCCATCATTAAAAAATATACATATAACAAATCCCCAAGAGGGTGTGGAGAGAGGAGAACCCTCCAACATCGTTGGTGGGAATGTAAAGTGGCATCACCCCTTTGGAGAAATGAATATGGAGTTTCCTCAAAAGACTCAAAATCGAGTTTCCACAGGATCCAGCACTGAACCACTGAACCACTTTGCTGGACGGCAGAAACTAACACAACATTGTAAATCAACTACACTTCAGTAAAATAATACAGTTAAAATGAGAGTGAAGAATGAAGATTCCATCTAAAGAGAATAGCTGGAGCAACAGCATAGGTTTTTGACAAAAAGAAAAAGAAAAGAAAACGTGATGCAAAGAAAAGAGTATAGTAGGCTAATCAGATTTAAGATCGTATTACAGAAGACTTTATAGTTAAGGCTCAGACCATTACTCTTCATTAAGAAAAAATGCAAAACTGTCCAAGGTTTGTGGCCAAATAATCATGTTAATATAATCAGAGGCATGCTGTAGAACATAGTTAGACTAGTAAAGAGGTCTTCTTACAGTACAAGTTAAGACATTTGACAGCCTAAGAAGAGACTGAGGGATGTCTAAGTACAGACTATGGTAGTGTAACAGGAAGAGAAAAAAATGTAATTCCATTTTCTCAGTCTTCCTAGTACCCAATTATAATCTCCAAACTGAACAGTGTCAGTAATTATGTTGATAAGCAAATCACTGCCTGTATCTATTCAACAGGATCTAGGAAACTGGAAACATTAAGGAATGGAGGAGAAGAATCAGACTCAATTTATATCTCCCAAGAAGATGAGTATATCCTGTTTGTTCAAAGAGATGAATTTCAGCATTTAATCATCTTTTTATGAATGCTCAAGCTTGTTGGATTTCCACCCCATCTATATCAAGCCTCCAGATTTCACCAATACGTAATTTGACAATCCTCAAATAATAACAAAGATTTTAATAAGACTTTCAATTTGGAATTCAGCTGCTAAGTATGTGACCTGCCCTTACAGCTGTAAGGTATAACATCACCTCAATTCATTTATTACTATTGTTGTCAATAATAGCCTTAATCATCCAGACTATACTCATCCTCTCTGGTTCCTCTTTACATTTCTTAACACCAGAAAGAGAATAATATTAACATGTCATATTAAATTTCTTTGAGTCACCTATTAAATATTTGACAATGACCAATATATCATCTACTACAATTTTATTATATTAATAAAACTGCTCCACTTTGTCCAATAGCTTGTGCTTCATGAATTTGATACAGTGTATTTAATTAAATCCCATCAATGTTTATGAGGTACCTACTATGTTAAACACGGGATGATATTTTATGCATTAAACATTTTTATCTTTAAAATAGGCATGCAAACCGTATATTATTATGCTACTGCATAGATAAAGGAAATTAAGAATGAGAAAATAAGTTGTCCATAATCTAGTAACAGTCATTGGTAGAGCTGCTCAGATGCTCCCAGTGAAGGAGAAAAAAAGAGATAAAATATTTTTCCTATGGTCTTGTTCCTTGTTCCTTTTCTCTTTCCTTCCCTTCTCTCTCTCTTATATATTTTATTATCTCATTATAGATGTTGAAAATTAAACTCTTGCTACAGTGACACATTTAATTGTGAGACTAATGAGACCATAGCTAAATGTAATCAATATAGTCAAGATAATCAAGATAACATGTAGGAATATAATCAAGAATCTGCTTCATGAGCACAGATGGTTTCCAAGCTACAAAGAAGATACTGAACCCCAAGGAGGGCCCTCATTTCCCAGTGTTTCCTTCCAGGGACTTAAATTTGCATTTAGAGATGAAGTTATGATGCAAAACAAAATCTCAACAAAGGAGCTATGAATCAATATCCCCTGGATACTGTGTCTAGCTTGTCTCATTTCAAAATTAGTTTTGCTTTTTGTAAATGAGGTACAAAAGTAAATGGATAACTAGTTCTCCTTTTTGGGCAAAGAAAGCAAGAGGTGAAGCAGAAGTTGTTAAGAAAGTAGACCTTTTCTTTCCCCCAGGTTTATTGAGGTGTGATTGATCATTAAAACTGTAAGATATGGGGCTTCCCTGGTGGTCAGTGGTTAAGGATCTGCCTGTCAATGAAGGTGGCAGATCCTTAGTCTGGGAAGATCCCACACGCTGTGGCGCTTACAAAGCCCCTGCCACAACTACGGAGCCAGCGCTCTAGAGCCCGGGGGCCACAACACTGAGGTCCGCACGCCTAGAGCCTGTGCTCCGCAACAAGAGACGGAGTGAAAAGTCTCTTTTCACAGTGAAGAGCCTGTGCACCGCAATGAGGACTAGCCCTTATAGACACCTAGAGAAATGCAGTGCAATGGAGATCCAGTAGAACCAAAAATAAATAAATACATCTTGAAAAAAATGTAAGATATTTAAAGCCCACAACTCGGTGATTTGGCATATGTATACACAGTGAATGTTCATTGGAAGGACTGATGCTGAAGCTGAACCTCCAATACTTTGGCCACCTGATGTGAAGAACTGACTCCTTGGAAAAGACCCTGATGCTGGGAAAGATTTAAGGCAGGAGGAGAAGGGGACGACAGAGGATGAGACGGTTGGATGGCATCACTGACTCGATGGACATGAGTCTGAGTGAACTCCGGGAGTTGGTGATGGACAGGGAGGCCTGGCGTGCTGCGATTCATGGGGTTGCAGAGTCGGATACGACTGAGCGACTGAACTGAACTGCCTGAACTGATACACTGTGAAAGGACTTCTCTTCACTGAGTTAATGAAACACAATCATCACCTCACATTTGCCCTTTTATTTTTTTTGGTGAGAATATTTAAGTTTTATTCTCCTAATAAATTTCAGTTATATAGTACAGTGTTATCTACTCTAGTCATCATATTTATAAATTAGGTCCTTGGATCTTATTCTTTTTTTTTTAATCATTGAAAGTTTGTACCCCTTTGCCAACCTCTCTGTATTTAACACCCTCCACTCCAGCCCTTGGCAACTATTTTCCTACTCTCTGTGCCTATGACTTGGACTTTGTTTTTAGGATTTTTTTTGGTTTGTTTTTAGATTTCACATGTAAGTGATTCTATGCAGTGTTTGTCTTTCTGCTTACGCCCCTTCGCAGAATGCCCTCCAGGTTCATCTATGCTGTCATAAGTGGCAGGAGTTCCTTCTTCGTAAGGCTGAATAATATTCCACTGTGGATACAGACCCTCTATTTTTATCCATTTATCGATCCACAGTCTTGTGTTGTTTCTATAGCTCCAGTGTGGTGAATAATGCTGCAGGGAACATGGGAGGATAGGCATTGCTTTGAGAGAATCCTTTCATTTCCTATGGACGCATTTCCAGAAGTGGGATTGCTGGAGCAGGAGAATAGATCTTAAAGCTTACCACCCCGCCATGCCCCACTCCCAACACACAAACAACGGCAATTATGTCAGGTGAGGGTGGCATTAACCAACCTTATTGTAGTAATCATTTTGTAACACACATGCGCACCAAATCATTAGCTTGTATGCCTTAAAATGACATATATTATGTGTTTATAACAAAGCTGGAAAGAGAAAACTTTTTAAATATAACTTTAAATAATATACATTTTTTTTAATTTAAAAAATATAAAAGAGAAAAGAAGCTTAAAGCAATGCTTGAGAAAATTACTTCTTCTAGAAATGTAAGAGTTTGGTTAGTCTGCTTAAACTCGAATTAATAGCTAACTAACCCAGTCTCTGATTAAGAACACCAAGCGTCAACACAATGCTATCTGTAATGCTTAGTTCTTTGAAAGGAGCACACATCTAGCACTTATGTAACATTCATTAGGTATTTTCTCTAACAGAGCATCTCTGTGTGTGGCCCTGGGCTTCCTGAGTCAAAGTCACACAGCACAAACCTTAAGCTCATGTCTTCTGTGTTCACCTCAGACCTACTGAATCACCCAGTGTCTGAGGATGGAGCAGCCTCTTCTGTTGCATTGGAATGTCTAAACGGATATATTTGTAAAATTAACATTCTGTTTATTTATTCTAAATTACTCATTAACTTATTTTAAATTTATTTTTGGCTGTGCTGGGTCCCTGCTGCCATGCCCAGGTCTTCCTCAGTTGCGGTAAGTGGGTGGCCACCCCTCATGGGTTTCTCTTTGTTGGGGAGCACAGGCTCGATAATCATGGGGCACAGGTTTAGTTGCTCCACAGCATGTGGGGTCTTCCCTGGCTAAGGATCGAACCCATGTCTCCTGCATTGACATGGAGATTCTTAACCACTGGAGGACCAGGGACATCCCAAACGCATTGTTAATTACTCAGTTAAACCTCAAACACATCACGTTTGAGAGTCCCTGCTCTATGTTTTCCTTGCCTATTTTCATAATGCTTCCCCTCTGACTACGTTAAGGTTTAACTGTGTGCCAGTATCAGTTTCTGCAGTACAGGCAAAGCATCATCATTTCAAGGTCATGTGGTGTGAACTTTTATGTTGTGTGGGAGGAACTTACTCTTTCTTGTGAATAACGCACACAGCAAGGAAAACAATGGAAACGCTAGAAGTCACTAAGTAAGCAAATCTGTTCTTTAGATGCTCTCCTTTCATAGCTTCTTCTAAATTAAGGTTGTTCCTTTGAAGACCCTGGGCATGGAATTGTTATGCATCTGTGTTCAGCTTCTTGTTATGCCACCTTTGGGGTGATACCACTTCTTGTTGATGACGTCTTTGTAGCGCTTTTGAATTCTCTACAGAATCTATCACATGCCTTAGATACAGGAAGGGCCAAATAGATACCTGCTGCCTGTTTAGAAGAAGAAGCTGATAAATTAATACTCTTGGGATAAGATGGGTGAGGCCTGAGCACACTGGTGACAGGAGAGAACCATTTTTTTCTGAATTTGGAGCTCACCTACGATTAGAGGGTGAGATGGTTGGATGGCATCAGCACCTCAATGGACATGAGTTTGAGCAAACTCTGGGAGATAGTGAAGGTCAGGGGAGCCTGGCGTGCTGCAGTCCATGGGGTTACAAAGAGTCGGACACGACTGAGCAACTGAACAGCAACCATGATTGTGGTATAGATGAGTCACTGGGTCAAGGACCAGACTAAGAGTTTGTGACTCGGGGCCAACATGTTAAGATATTTTTTAAAACGACTGTCTACCTTTTATTAGTTAAGATTGATGACTTGGAGGGGAAACTCTAATTGATTACATATTACAACCAATTTCAAACAAGTGAAAGTGCAGCAATAAATAGATAAATGTTGTTTATCTTCAGAAATGAGTTATAAGTGAATAAAGGTGAAGTTATGATGTAATGGCTATCCCTAATTTATGAGGAGGGTTGTCATAAATCTGACAAGAAGTCTGAAAAATATCTCTTCAAATATTTTTCCCAATCTACCAAACTAGAATATAATATTTTAACTGTTGGATGTACAAAATACTGTTTTCTTCTAACAGCTATTGCACACATTTTTATTTTAAAGATCTACAAGGAAAATATTGATGAAGTCCCCATAGCTTAAGAGGTCTAGTCCTTTATGTTTAAAAATGCCCTAAAGATTCCCTGGTGCCTCAGACAGTAAAGCGTCTGTCTGCCTGCAATTCAGGAGATCCGGGTTCGATCCCTGGGTTGGGAAGATCTCCTGGGGAAGAAAATGGCAACCCACTCTGGTACTCTTGCCTAGAAAATTCCGTGGAGGAGCCTGGTGGGCTACAGTCCATAGGGTCGCAAAGAGTCGGACATGACTGAGCGACTTTACTTTCACTTTTTCAAAGTTAGAAAGTCAGAGCATGGAGCTGTGAAATGAAGTTCCCCCTGCTCCTTCTTCTCTTATCTCATTCATTCTTTAACCATTCATTCATTCTTTTATTCATTCATCCAATTAGCAGACTGTTTATGATGTGAGCATTGTTTGAGCCGAACAGAGCTGGGCATTTGAAAGCAGTGGCGGGGAGGTACTTTCAGGAAATGGATTTCTAACGGCTCGTTGCTGCCCATCCATACTTTAAACGGAGGATAACTTTGGTCAAGAAAAAAAAGGAGGACATACCCAGTTATCATAGAACTCACCAGCTGACAGGGGTAAGAACTGTTGATGAAAGAGAGGATGGGGGACATTTGGCCAATAGGCTCCATGTTTGGGGACATTCGTGGATCCTCCTTCATAAACAGATGGATCGTGTAGGCCTTTTTAAACTACCTTTATCCAATACTCAGCTCCTAGGTTGCACTTATAAAGTATTGGTAAATTAATAAATAACACATTTATCTGACCCTGTGACTGACTGAAGGATAAGAAATGGTACTGTCAGTGTTTCTGGCTGCCCTCATTTGGTCAGACCACTGCCTCGGACGGTCTCTGGCGCTTTGTGAATATCCTTTGCCAGCAAAGGAACAGGAGTTCAGATGGGTCCTTTGGAGATCCTATGCAATCGGCTGGTGGGACCCCCTCTTCATTACTTAGGCCATTGCACAAAGTCCCCATGGCTTTTTATGACTATTTTTCACCCTCAATTAAACTCAAAACTGGCATATGTCCATCTATTTTAAATTTTGCTTTATGTTAGTTTTTATATGAAGGATTTTCTGCCCAGAGGAACAAAGCCGCATCTAATTAGGTAATAGGAGAAAAAGGCGGAGAGTTGTGATGACTGGGGGTGAAGCAGGGGGTTTCCAGGAAGGCCGTTCCTTTGTCCTAGCACAAAGCCCCCCACATCCTGACAGAGTGACCTCAAAGGGCCAAGACAGAACGTTCTTTTTTTTTTTCCATTATTCATCATGTTATTAATACAGTCATTGTTATGGATGCTCTTTCTTCCGGTTTTATTATTTGCCTCATGACAATCTCTGAATCTCCCTTGACCATCTTTTGTTCTAGTCAAAATAAGTACTATATAACAGCTTTTTCTAATTGGCTCCACTGGCTATCAGTCCTCAGGGCGCCAGATTTGGATCTCATATTTTCAAGTCCAGTGGAGGCTCCCAAAAAAGATACTATTTGTCAGCTCTCACAGGAACCATACTTGGGAGATGTAGACCTTGAACTCAAGTGCTTTCTTTCTGTCTCTATCTTCAGCACATTCAGAAAACATTTCATCAAGGCAACATGTTCCCAGGATATTTTTGAAAGTAATCCCCCCCCTTACACCCTGCATCTCACACTTTGCATATGGCCCTTCGTGCAAAGACATTTTTGAGGTATTCCTGTGATTCTATCTGCCAAGAGGACCCTCTAAGTGACATTTAAAGACTGGGGATCAATCACATATGCAGATACTAGAATCCTAGATGAGAAAAATCACAGGACCATGATTTTATACTTTTCTCAGTGAAGTCTCCAGGTACTTAATGGGGCACATAGAAATTCTCTAGGCAAAATCAAATTCTGGTTCAGTCAAGTGTTTTTAGAGCTACACAGCACTTTTAGGCTGGGAGGAGTGATGTTTTGCTGAGAGGGTCTAACAAGAAAGTTATTTTCTGGTATAAAGTGGCTTCTCCTATGAAACCAAGTCAGTGATGTATACTGCAGCAGATACATTAACATTTGAAACAGTTTAGTGCATCAGATACATTCAAGTGTGCATTCTATGTAGCAGGGCATGCCCTCACATTTTCCATGGAGCTAGGGGTCCCAAATGGGAATTTAATACAGAGTAACCCAAGGGACGGGAAAGAGAAGAGCTCTCCTCTATCAATGTTATTTTAAGCTTCCAGTATAAATCCCTGATGAATCAGACCGAACACAATATCAGGTGAATATAAGATTATATGCTTCCAATAAAAGCCTGCTTTCCGTGGGGATCTGAGTGTTCGTCTGTGAGCACAGCATGTAGATTTCTTCCATCTTTCTTCCACCTGCACTCTCAACATCAAAGGAACTTGTTGACTCAACAGTAGATATTGATGAGGCTCCCTGAACAGTGAACAGCTACCAGACTTAGTCTGTTTCAAAGCCATCGAAACTATTAGAGCAGCTGGAAATATTAAAACAAATGCAGAGGGCTTGCTGTTTAGTTATGTGAAAACAGGCAACTAATTTCAGGGCTCTTTTTGCCCTAGGCAGCGATATTTCAGCAGAAGAAAGGCAGAACTCAGAAACCACAGTGTACTCTCTTTATCTACAGCATTGACTCCCTTCAAATTCTTCTCTAAATTCAAAATGAAAGTGATAGTCGTTCAGTCATGCCTGACTCTTTGTGACCCCAAGGACTACAGCCCACCAGGCTTCTCTGTCCCTGAAATTTTCCAGGCAAGCACACTGGAGTGGTTGCCATGCCCTCCTCCAGGGGATCCTCCCACCCAGAGATCAAACCAAGCCCTCCTGTACTGCAGGAAGACTGTTCACTGTCTGAGCCACCATTCAAAATATTTAGGAGTAAAAGTGCCCTGAGAGGTCATGTAATCTGGCTTTCTCTTTTCCACACTTCTAGAAGAAAAAGAAATTCTTTCACCCTCATTACTCATTGCAATCTTATTGAGAAAGTCTTTCTTTCAAAGATTTTTGGAATGTTTTACTTTGAGGGAAGTAAACCAAATGCAAGAATAATGGCATAGGGATTCTTTTGCTTGAGGAAATATTCAACTCTATGGAGAAACAGCAGCTTTGGTGCGTAAGCTTTGCTACAGAAAACTGTAAACTGGAGATCTGATACGTATTATCAGAAACGTTGATTTGCGAGGTGGGTTGGGCAAATGACCCTTAGCACTGTAGTTTATCTGCCTTTAAAACTATCTTCACCTTTCACGGACGTACTATCTCTAGCTGATGGGATACATCCCACAAGTGTACTTAATTTTACTTTCTTTACTTCTGTTTTTAAAGTTCTTGAGAAAGCATTTGACCAGCTGGTTTGGTACATAATGTGAACTGAATAATACACATGCATGTTTAAAAAAAGTTATCCTCTTCCTCCAGAGGTCGTAGTCATGGAAACCTTCTAATACTTTTAAGTAAAATATAGCCATTCTTTCAAAGGAAACGTTAACATCATTCACAAAGATACTTCTCTATGAAATAATGTAGATTGGCATCGAGATAGTCTCCTTTGCTGCGGTAGTTATCTTACTCTCTCTTTTATAGTTGATACAGAAGTCTTGATTTTGTGGTGGCCCCTATTCAATTCATTTGCTAATTACTGCACACTTAACTTTGTCACCTATCCCTTTAAAGGTCTGAAATTTTATTTTTATCAATATTTTTAAAAACTCAATCAATATCATTTATTACAATCATTGAATGCTATTGACAACCCTACAGTCTGGTTAAGAAATAATGTGTCTTATTAATCCATCTTGATTTGTTGTAGATTCTGCTATTTAGCCACAAGACAATAACATTTGTCCTTAGACAAAGGGAATAGATATAAATAAGTTAATGCCTGTCCAGTTCTCAGAGTAGCAGAATAGTTACCAATTGAACATTCACTCTTTGGGCCCACCCTTGGGACTCATAGATAGTTCCTCATCTTCACAAGAACTTTCAGAGTTAGGCATTCCTTTTCAAAGATTTTTTTTTTTTTAAGAGTTAGGTATTCTTTTCTCTAGCTTGATGATGAGGCTCTTGAGGCTCAGAAAGGTAAAGTAACTTGCTTAAGGTCACACAGCTAGCCAGTGGTAGAACCAGAACTCCCCACAAACATCTGACTCTAAAGTTGCCTGTGCAGCATACTTCTCCTATGAGATTGCAATTGAACACACCAGTCATTTGAAGTTCATGAACATAAACTAGTTTTAATGACTGGGGAGTCCACATATGACACTGCAGTGCTGCCTGACAATATTTTAAATTATCCATTACCTGAAAATGATATCCCTTAGCTATCTGAAAGAGTTGCAACATGGCACAACTCCAGGGGGCACTGAAAATGAAAGTTGCTCATTCGTGTCTGACTCTCTGTGACCCCATGGAACTATATAGTCCATGGAATTCTCCAGGCCAGAATACTGGAGTGGGTAGCTGTTCCCTCCTCCAGGGGATCTTCCCAACCCAGGGATGGAACCCAGGTCTCCTGCACTGCAGGTGGATTCTTTACCGACTGAGCTATCAGGGAAGCCCAAGAATACAGGAGTGGGTAGCCTATCCCTTGTCCAGCGGATCTTCCTGACCCAGGAATCAAACCAGGGTATCCTGCATTGCAGGTGGATTTTTTACCAACTGAGCTGTGAGGGGGGCATAATTCCCATCATCTTCTATGAGAATAACCCCTCCTGGAGTCATGCATTTCAGACCCTGAACTGCCATCCAGGGCAGCCCTGATAATAAACTCGTTCTGACTCAGTAGTTAAAAAACAATCCCGTGGGTAGTGAAAAAGAAAAACAAAAAGAAAAACAAACAAAAAAAAAAACAGTAAATAAAACCACAAACACATTTGTCATTTATAATTCTCAAGCCAGGTGGCATTAGTGGTAAAGAATCTGCCTGCCACTGCAGGAGACATAAGAGATGCAGGTTCAATCCCTGGGTCGGGGAAGATCCCCTGGAGGAGGGCATAGCAAGCCACTCCAGTACTCTTGCCTGGAGAATCCCATGGACAGAGGAGTCTGTTGGGCTACAGTCCCTGGGGCTGCACAGAGTTGGATACAACCGAAATGACTCAGGATACAAGCCAGAAACCCAAGCAATATACTATAAAGTATTTAACATGTTTCTGTTGACTGAATGTACATCCAGGCCCAAAAGAGGAATAAGAGATTTCTCACTGAGTGTCAGTGCATGCGTGGGTGTGTGCTCAGTCACTCAATCATGTCCGACTCTTTCCTTTTTTTAATGTGACACTTTCTCTGTTTTAACTGGACAAGGAAGTAGGTGATCCCAGGAATGTGGACATCAATCCTGCAAGTGTAAACTGAACTAGCCTTGGGACAGAACCAACATCACAGAAGGCAGATTGGAGAAAACATACAAACAAAAATCACAAAACAATATATGTCCCACAGTTCACCATAGGGTCACCGAGTCACAGCCGCACTTTATGTAAACTAATAAATTCCAATTTTGTATAAGCCAATTTGAGCTTTCTTCAACTTATATACTTATCAGATCGTAAGATTGGCTAAATATCAGCTGGCTGGAAACTTCAGTCATGTAAAACAACCCCGTTCCCAATGTGGAAAAACTAGAATCTCATTTTCCTGACAGAAAAGAAAATGCTAGCGAACTAAAATCTCCATTTGAAAGACCAATCAGCTAAGGCAGTTTTTGCTATAATTACATTATATTTCTGGGGCTCCATCGCTAACCCTCCACTCACTCCTCCTGCAAAAGAGGGAGACTCAAACATGTTAACCAAAATGGGGGTGCTTTCTCATGGGTTTACATTAGTCTGTTGGGTGAAAATTTCCATTTGCAATAGACAAATCTCCTCTTTTAATAGACATGTATTTTCAAAGCAAAACCCCCTCACTGTCCTTATCTGGCTAATGAAGTTCCTGCTTACAGATAATCTTACATTACCTGTAATCTGTATAGAACAAGGATATTTGATGTGGCATTTTCTTGACATTTCTATCCTACTATAATCACACTCTTTAATTGTCTCTGCCTCATCTGCATAGTAGAACTGAAGTCCCAACCTAGTTTCTGATTTTAATCAGAATTCATGGAGCCAGAAGTTTCACTAAACATCATTCAGAAAACACTGCTATCAAAGACATTTTCCCAATGTTTTAAAAGGCAAAAGCAAACTATATTTTTCTTTGAAAAAAGATGAGGTCATTTGCATATGTGGCAAAAAAACAAAGGGATGTTTTTAAAACTAAATTTAAAAAAACTGAAAGCCCAAATGGACTTTTTAAGCCTTAATATAGGAGAAGTAGAAAACCTGATTAGGATGTACCTCTTAAATTATTAGGCTGATAACACCATCTGAACTCATTAGGCATTTGCAAAAAGCAATGATGATTCTAGTAAAATGTCAGATCTACTTTCAGAGGATCTCTGTTGAATAAATTACCTCTGTCAGGTCGCTAAGGGCTCCTGCAGTTCCAGAAGCAAGCCAGTACCCCTAATGGATGAGTCCTCCCTTGAAGGTGATAATTCACTCCCCCTCGCCCCCCAAAGGCCAGCTCCAGCTACACATCATATCACCCCTGCCACAAAGTCATGTAGAGACTTTCCTGGAGGGATGGCCAGTGTGTGTTGGAATCTATACAGAAGCAGCAGAGCAGAGAGTAAAGAGGACCAGGAGCCAAAGTAGCAACCATGGGCCAACTTCCTTTAAGGAAACTTGTCACCATAAACCCTATTGTTTGAGCAGAGAATAAAGAGAAGGCATGGCCAGAAATTAGGGGTATGGTCACGACCACAGCCTCCTTGGTCAGGCCTCCCAGTGCAAATCCCGTGAGAACAATGACTAGCTGTATGGCCCTCATTGAGATGGGTAACTGCTCTGTGGTTCAGTTTCCTTGAGTACAAAAATGGGGAAAAAAACAAGACCTATTTCTTGAGGTAGTAATGAGAATTAAAAGAATATGCATAAAGTGCTTATAGCACTTAACTAAGCACCACACGGATTTGGTAAAGAAATTAATTAGAAAATAGGACTAACATTTACGGAGACTGTTTACTGCAATTTCACTCTTTTCTTGATTCCACAAAGGGGAAGGAGTGAAACTGTATTGAATTTATTTAGTAAGACAGATCTTATAGCTCATCTATCTCCCTGCTGCTATTGCTAAGTCGCTTCAGTCAAGTCCGACTCTGTGCGACCCCATAGACGGCAGCCCACCAGGCTCCCCTGTCCCTGGGATTCTCCAGGCAAGAACAGTGGAGTGGGTTGCCATGTCCTTCTCCAATGCATGAAAGTGAAAAGTGAAAGTTAAGTCGCTCAGTCGTGTCCAACTCTTAGCGACCCCATGGACTGCAGCCTACCAGGCTCCTCCGTCCATGGGATTTTCCAGGCAAGAGTACTGGAGTGGGGTGCCATTGCCTTCTCCAATCTATCTCCCTGGATTCCCTTAAAAAAAAATTTCAAAATAGGCATTATTAGCTCTAACTTACAGAAGAGAAAAATGAGCAGAGAGTTTAAGTAATTATCCCCAGCGCTCTGTGATTTGCATCCAGTTCTCTGTGGATCCAAAATCGAAACTGTTTTTCCCATCTCACAACCTTGTAAGCTAAAGGTTAGAGTATGATGGGAAGGCTTGAAATTGACATAGAAAGAGGAAAAACAAAAGGAATCAGATAAAGACAAATATGAAATAGGTTGAAGGCTAAGGGGAGGGTCTCTCATTTCTATTGTCACAATTAAAGTTAGTGCATCCCATGGAATAAAAAAGAATACAGCTTTACACAAAACTGGTTAATGATAACTTGCATGTGAGCTCAGTCACTTCAGTCGTGTCCAATTCTGCGCAACCCCATGGACTGTAGCTTGCCAGGCTCCTCTGTCCATGGGATTCTCCAGTCAAGAATACTGGAGTGGGTTGTCATGCCCTCTTCCAGGGGATCTTCCCGATCTGAGAACTGAACCCATGTCTCTTATGTCTGTCTGCACTGCAGGTGAGTTCTTTAGCACTAGCGCCACCTGGGAAGCCCCAGTGATGAACAGGAGATAACCAAAAAAGAAAAGGAAAGAACATTATGGAAACCCACTCGGATGACAATGCAGAGCCATTTCCTGCAAGCAGAGGGCAAAGTGGAACTAGAATAAGCATTGGAAGAAGCATAGAGACTTCCATATTCCCATCTCAGCTATCAGTCAACATTTAATTGTTGGCTGCAGAGAAAGCAGCTGCCCATCGTCAGTCCTAAGTCAAGCAATAGACTTTTTGTTAGATAGAAGCGCCAAGACTCAACAGTGTTATTGCTACTATTTATAAAGAATGAAAGGATTAATTATCTGCAAGTAACGCCAGCTCATTACTTCTGGCATTCTCCAGGGGAAAAAAACAACCTGTTGTTCCTAAACAGATAAATATGCAATGAAGTCTGATTAATTAACTAAAATTGCAAAAAGGCAAGGTAATTGTTTCTAATACTTCAAGTTACCTAAGGAAAACATATACATAAAGACTATTATATTTATTTTGACTTCTGTGGATTTAAGGGTTAGTTTTATATTACTCATTAGAACAAAAATGACAAAAAAAAAAAAAAAAAAAACAGAGCTCAAAGACATGCAAAGGTTTTCTATTATAGGAGTCCTGTTGAAAATCCCTGCTTCTGTGAGAATGTAAAAGGAGTCTATTAAAAGTGGATAAAATGATAAAATTTAAACTGGAACATCATAATGATTTTAATAAAATTGCTATTGGAAAGCAGTGGGTAAGGGAATAATTTCCACATGTGGGTTCATATTTGATTTGTCTAGAAATTTCAGAGCTTTGGAAGAAGTGACTATTTTCTCAAAAACATCCATATGGATTCCAAAATATTCAAATACATGTGTTGCAATGGATCAAGTCATTGTGTGCAGAAAACTCCTCTGTCAGCGCCAGCCTGCCAGCAGTGGGGTAAAACGCATCAACATGTAAACCTTAATGTTACATCTGAGTTTCACAGCACAGGGCAAGATTAAGAAGAAATGAGGTGAACAAAAACGGTTTGGGAACAAACCTATTCAGGACAAGTGACAGAGATGGAGAATTCAGCTGGGGTCTAATCAATGCTCTAGTAAAGTGAGGACTGTAGGTTTTAGAAAAATCAGAGGATGAAAACCATAGGAGAGAACACTGCTATACAATGAAAAAGGTAAACTCAAAGTTATACTAGGTTGGCAAGAGGGGATATGATCCACTGATTCTTAAGATTATTTCAAGGTAGGGTGTTTAGGGGTCCATTGAAAATTAGGAAGCTCCTTAAAAGAAAGACAAAGTCCTCTGACTCTTGGCCAAGTATGCCAAGAAGAACAGAGAAACTGGCCTTTCCATAAGCAACAGTAGCAAGAGGGGGGCTGGTGAAAGGCATCAGGCCAAGTTAGTAATGCCAACCTTTGGGGGAATCCACCTTGAGTTCCCAAGACTTAGCTACCATAGTTAGTTCTACATGTTAGTTGGGGAATCTCAGGAAAGAAAAGGTGGTTGGGAAGGAGACAGAATGGCCTCAGGTATAGACAAGCCTTCTTAGTGTCCAGTGTGTGTGTGTGTGTGTGTGTGAGTAAGTGAAGTTGTATCCAACTCTTTTGTGACCCCATGGACTGTAACCCACCAGGCTCCTCTGTCCAGAAGATTCTCCTGGCAAGAATACTGGAATGGGTTGCCATTTCCTTCTCCAGGGGATTTTCCCAGTCCAGGGATCGAACCTGTGTCTCCTGCATTGGCAGGCAGATTCTTTACCTCTGAGCCACCTAGGAAGCCCAAAGGATGGGTACTAAACACCATATTTCTCTAATTTTACCAATTAGTAGGGTGACCATAAAGTTTGACATTCAAAGAGAACCCTTGTGAGAAGTGTTGCTAGCAATAATTGTGGTTAAAAAAAAAACAGAAACAAATTAATCTAACAATTCTAATTCCAATTCTTATTTGATATAATTTTGCTCTATCACAGTTACAAAACACATCAAATATATATTTCTAATTAATACACAGATTCCAAATTGTATCTCCATTTTGCACAACAGGTTTTAATCTAAAAGGATTTGTTTTCAAAATTAAATTCATCCTCGAAATATTAAGGAAGGTTTGGCACTATGAAATCTTCAAAATTGTGCTACAGTGTAAGACAGCATTACAAAAGAAAATTTCCAACAAGACTTTGAATACTGCAATATGCTAAAATAAGAATGTATACATCTTGCTGTCCTGCAAAGTGATGAATCAAAAGGCAGCCTCTTTTATATGGATGTCTAACTTGTAGAATGTTCTCTAAAAAATTGATCACAACAATTCATACATTATCTAAAAGTGAAATTTGCATTTTAAACATATTTGGGAGCTAGACATGCTACATCTCAGAGAAACCTAAGGAATGTGTTAGAGAGACAAAAAGCCCTATTACTCATGTTACTAGAGATACACTATGAATATAGATGAATATAGCTGGCCAGCTCTATCCCAGAGAACAGAAAGAAAAACTGGAAAAATTAAACCTGTCTTATTGCCTGATTTAACTATCCTATTTTGGGTAAATCTTCAGAAGGCTTTTAAACTGCTTTACCAAAGTCAGTCTTCTAGCAAGCAGATGGAACAAACTAGAAAGAATGTTTTCCTGTCCAAACTCATATTACCTAAGAGACGGGATATACCTGACTTGCTCAGATGCAATAATGTTACGTAGACACTTCTGTGTGAAATTTCTAACCTAAAAATTATGGATAGAAGCAATCTAGATGCAAACATGAAAGCATATTAACTGAGTCCCGCCAACATTTGATATGAGTAGTTGTGCAGTGGCTCTTTGGAGTGGTAAACAAATGACCAGGTAAAGAATCTTTGAGAACTAACTTGTTAGAATGCAGACAAACTTTTGTGCAGCTACGTTCTACCCAGAATCATTGGTATTCCCATATCCCTCTGGACCAGCAGCATCATTTAGTATTCCTGTTAAAGCAATTAACCTATGCACCAGGGTTAATTCAATATGCATATACCAGAATTATAAAAGATTCCACTCAAAACTGAACTATCATTGCAACATCATTTTACAGCTAAAATATTTCCAATAATGTGTCATTATTTGTTTGAACTCTGGGCAGTTCTCAAACACTAACTGAAAACTACATTTAAATAGTTAATAGTATGGAGAACAGTGGGCTTCCCTCATAGCTCAGCTGGCAAAGAATCTGCTTGCATTGCAGGAGACCCAGGTTCAATTCCTAAATCGGGAAGATCTCCTGGAGAAGGAATAGGCTACCCACTCCAGTGTTCTTGGGTTTTCCTTGTGGCTCAGCTGGTAAAGAATCCACCTGCAATACAGGAGACCTGGGTTCGATCCTTCGGTTGGAAAGATCCCCTGGAGAAGGGAAAGGCTACCCACTCCAGTATTCTGGCCTGGAGAATTCCATGGACTGTATAATCCATGGGGTTGCAAAGAATCAGACATTACTGAGTGACTTTCACTTCACTATGGAGAACGGTATGGAGGTTTCTTAAAAAACTTAAAATAGGACTACCATATGATCCAGCAATTCTACTCCTGGGTATGTATCTGGAGAAAAACGTAATTCAAAAGGATATATGCACTCCAGTGTTCACTGCAGCACTATTTACAATAGCCAAGACACGGAAGTAACCTAAGTATCCATCCACAGAAGAATGGATAAAGAAGTTGTGGTGCATATATACAGTGAAGTACTACTCAGCCATGAAAAAGAATGAAATAATGCCATTTGCAACAACATGGATAGACCTAGAGATAGTAATATTGAGTGAAGTAAGTTAGACCAGTGAAGACAAATGCCATGTGATTATCACTCACATGTGGAATCTAATTTTAAAAAAAAGATACAAATGAATTCATTTACAAAACAGAAGCGGATTTATAGATAATGAAAACAAACTTGGTTACCAAAGGGGAAACATGGGGTGGAGAGGAGGAGGGATAAATCAGGAGTTTTGGATGAATACTATATATAGGCTAAATAAGCAACAAGGATGTATAACATAGAGAACTCTACCCAATATTCTGTGGTAAGCTATATGAGAAAAGAACCTAAAAAGAGTGAATACATGTATATGTATAACTGAATCACTTTCACTAATAAAATTAAAGTATTAAAAGACAAAAAACATTTCAAATTAAGTATGATTCTTATTAGGAATGATGAGATAATACAATCAGTAGTGAATCCACCAACCCCCCCACAAAAGGGTAAGAAAACATTTTTGAGTCTTTGATTGTTAGCCCTGGATCCATCCCATAAAAGAGGAATAGCAGGCCCGATTAACTGTACTTTTCTGTGGTCAGTTTACAGTTTTCCTGCCAGTAGATTCCTCATTTGCTGGAATACATTATCTTGAGGACCCAAGGGGCTGACCCTCGTGTTGTCTGCAGGTGTCCCTGAGGCAAAATTGATAGGAGAAATATTTCAAAAGATTCAAACCCAGACACATGCTAAAGTCATTTCTGGGCAGACATCAGTTACCCGAAAAATAAGACCAAGACTTGTGCTTGGATAAAAATTGAGCCTTGCCTTTATGCACCTGTTCCCCAAGGGTGTGCAAAGGCTCACCAGCTGGGTTCTCCATGAGACGAGAGCTTGATGGCAGGTGGCCGTGGAGGAGATGGCCTTTCCTGATGATCTGGGTTCACTGCTTGGTCACAGTGGGTCGTCTACACTCTGGAGTCAGAGACACCTGAATTCACTTATTATTGCCACTTCTTCTTCCCATGAACTCAGATAAATCACGTAGCTTCTCTTTTAGCCTGCCTATTCATCCATATAACAGAGATAATACATCCTCATGGGAATATACCCTCATGTCACAGGAATTCAACAGGATGATGCATGTAAAGTAACAGGCCCTCCAAACTACGGCTGCCCTGTATACTGATATCATAGAAGGCCTGGGAAATACATCCCAAGCTTGACTTTGTGATGCTTTCCAGCTTTGTGTCTTTCACATAAGTATTTCACACAGAAAAGGTGCAAAAGAAAATTGCATCTATAAGCCATTTTGCAGCCATAACTTTTCTAGGAACCAAGCTGAATTCAATCTATCATCTGTTGTCACCATTAACATTGAAAAATATAGATAAAGCAAGTTAAAAAAAAGTTTTTCCATCTGTCTAGTTTAGGATTTCTACTGTCTTTGGTAACAAGGAGAAATCTCATGGGATTACTATTCTTTGAAAGTCATTGGGGCAAAAATGAATAAAATGGATTTTACTAAAACTCATTTCCAACTGCAATTTTTAAGAGTAGTTGAAAAGGGTTTATTTAATTCTACATTATTTAATTATTATTTAACTAAACCTAACCTACCTTATAAGTCTACCAGAATCACCAATTTCTGTAAAATGTAGCACTTTCATGAGAGGGGGCCTATGCAGGCCATCAAGATCTGTATTGCCCAAAAATACATACAGAAATTTTAGAACAAATGTGACAACTAAATTGCATAGAAGACATGTTAATAAAAATTTAAGAAAGGTTGTATTGTGTGGAAAAACATGCCCAAGTTGTGAAAATATTACATCTATGAGGACAGCATCATAAAATCTAGTAATCTATAATAAGAAAAGCACAAAAATATTTTTTAAATATAAATTTTTATAGGCCTCAGTTGACCTACGGATTAAAATCTTATTTTACTGATTGGGAAAGACAAATAATTAAAATGCAAATAAAATTTAAAACAAACACCATCAATAAGTCATTCTACTTGTCATGAGCATATCAGAATTGAAGAATTGATCACAAATTCAAGGTTTGCAGCACAACAAAATCATTTCAGATATTTGCTTTAGAAAAGAGTTTTTCTAGTTTCTGTATAAGCAGATCATCAGGTTACTTCTGTTATTTTCTAAAAGGATCAACCTTGAGTGGATGCTTAAGCTATGGAGGGATGTTCCAAAATACTAACAATTTTAAAGTTAGCTTTAAATTAAGGAAATTGATCAAATTCCCATGTGTGCATGTGATTAATATTTAGAAAAAGAAGAGTTATATTTATCTGTGTGCTGTATTCTTTTCACAGAACCCATTCTCATGTTAAATAACTTCTGGAAATAAAAAAAAAATTAACACACTCATAAAAATATCCCATGGACCATGTGTTACAATGATTGCATTTAGAAAATGCCGAAAATCCCATTATTTCAGTATCTTGCTGTGTTTCACTGAGTCATCAGCATTAATCATAGATGACATATTGCTAATGCATTAGCGCTGTCCTTCATGGTGTGAGAATATCTACCAGGGAAATAGCTTTTCTTTGTTGAAAAAAATCCATGGCTCAGATAAATAAACCTGAAAATACATGTTTTTCATCTTTATCTCTGGCCCCTTTTTTTGCAGCTGCAAATGACATCCTGTAAGATGCTGTGCATAGATTCTCAAACAAGTTATTACTATTCAGTTCATAATAAAAAAAAATTACTCAAACTATAAGCTGAAAAAGCACAGGGACTTGAATGCAGCTTACATATTTAAAAGTAGGATAAAATAGTATGCCAGCTTCCCATTTTCTCCAAAGTTTTGTCAAAACAGCTATTTATTCAGCTCTGCCATTTTTACCATTCCTGCAAAATCTGCAAGGAATCAGAAGACTCTCAACTCCAACTGAAGCCCAGGGTCACATCCGGAGTTCTTAGTGACTGATCCGTGTGCACACAGGAGACAGAGCAGAGAAAAATCCAATTTCAAGGTTAAGAAATTAATTTTGCAGCCATGTCCCTGCCCCCACCTCCATCTGTTAGGAAATCATCGACTTTACCTTCATGACACGTCTAGGACTTAATCACTTCCCATCACTTCAACTGCCACAGCCTCAGTCCAAGGCATTATCACCTTCGGCTCAGATTACTGTAAAAATCCCTAGCTACGACCCTAACTCCAGGCTACAACCTGACCTCCACATACTATCTTCTTTCTTTGAAAACAAAATTCAGATGCTGTCACTCCTCTCTGAAAAATCCTGCAACAATCCCACTGAAGGTGAAAATGCCACAGTCTTGCCCTGACCACTACTGTGATCTCTTCTCCTGTGTGTGTTCATGAATAGTTCAGTCCTGTCTGACGCTTTGTGACCCCATGGACTGTAGCCCGCCAGGCTCCTCTGTCCACCGGATTTCCCAGGCAAGGTTACTGGAGTGGGTTGCCATTTCCTTCTCCAGGGGATCTTCCTGACTCAGGGGTTAAAGCTGGGTCTTCTGCATTGGAGGCAGATTCTTCACCATTCAAGCCACCAGGGAAGCCCAATCTCTTCTCCTAATAGCCTCCTAATCCCACCTCTGCTCCCAGCACACTGGTCTCCCTGCCTCCTCAAACACACCCAGGAGGCAATTACTCCAGGGACCTGCCGCTTCTTGCAACGTTCCTCCCCAGGATACCTGCATCTCTCACACCCTCACTTCCCTTAGGTCTCTGGGACACTAGTCCTGACCACCGTGTATTTCAACCCTCTGTGTCATTCTCTTTTCTTTCCCCTGCTTTGATTCTTTTTCACAGCAACTTTTAGTGCTTAAACGTATTGATTCATCTTTTTATTAATTATTTTCCTTTTCCCTCTACCAGAATCTTAGCTCCAGGACAGCTTGATGTCACCTGCATTTTTGTCCTCGCTGTTATCTTCGGGACCCAGAACAATGCTTGCATGTGGATATTCAACAAATATTTGCTGCTTTTACCAATACAAAAATAATATTAAAGAATTGCAGAGGCTGTTAAATCTATTTTCCTTATAATTTTTAAGGTAAGTTTGCTGTAGACATTACCTGAGTCACTGGTTAAATGATCATCTCCTTCTGTGACAGCATAAAGTCCATAAGAATAGGAATGGATTGTGTCCGTTTGCTGACCTACTGCTAGTGCCTGTGACCGATCATGGCACACTTGTTAAATGTTAAGTGGACAGCTGTGTTATTTTCATTCCCACTCTTGAACCACAAATGAAATGCATACAAAACAATATTTTGGAAATTAGAAGCCATAAGTAAATTTCTTATGGACACTTGAGATTGGGAAATACAGACATTCAGATTTGGGAAGCTAAGAAGGTTTCTAAGTCATTAGCAAAGACAGATGATGAGTAAGGGTCTTAAGTGGTTGTAGCAGAGATGCAAACAAATGGTGATGATCAAATCATCAGAAGTTTGCCCTAGTGTTTTGCTGAAAATTTTCCAAAGAGTTGAATGTGCTTAAGAGGGTTAATGAGTTTTAAAATAACTGAGTAATTTTCTCCCCTCTCTGGAATATACTGTTACTTGTAAATCTCAGTGTAATAAATGCATAAAAAGTTGAAAAATTTAGATTATAATTATTAAAAGCTCCAGTTCACAAAACTGTCATGTGTATATTTGTCTTCCATGTCATCTTCTACCCATAAAACAATTATCCATTAGTTTTCATTTTTATGAAAGACTATAGGGAATTCTGTGTAGATTATAAAGAAGGAGATATATATTTGATTTAATATATCAAACATGTTTTCTTCCACTATACAAATACTGGACAATTCTTAGTATGATGAGCAAAATAACTAAGAAGACAAAGGTCATTTAGAATGGTGACCACAGTCAGGTAGACACACAGACAGGTCAGTAAGCTGGGCATGAGCTCATGGCCCGATTAGTCAAAATAGTTCAGAAGGAAGAAATGAAGACAGAATAACTAAATACTGCCATGAATAGTGCTCAACAAACATATTTTCCAGTGGTTCAATCCAACCCAAATAAATGCTTTTAATCTGCGGAGACAACTTCCACCTGAAGGCTTTGTCCCCTGAGAAGGAAATTTGATCTGAACGTTTCATGTTGAATCTGACTTCCCAATGTCAAGCAAACCTTGAATTTACTGATTGCTAGAAAAATGCCTCATAGATGACCTTATCAGTCCTCTTCAGCCTTTTGATTCCTCTGATAGTACACTGATTTAAAAAGAACCTTTGGATAATCACTTCAAAAAATTTTTCCAAAGAGCTGTATCTGCTTAAGAGGGTTAATAAGTTTTAAAATAATAGGTAAATTTCTTCCCTCTCTGGAATATGCTGTTACTTGTAAATCTCAGTGTATTAAATGTATAAAAAGTTGAAAATTTTAGTTTGTAATTATTGAAAAAAGCTCCAGCTCACAAAACGGCCACAGAACTTCTGTTTGTCTTCCGTGTTTGTCTTTCACCCACAAGACAATTATCCATTAGTTTTTGTTTTTATGAAAGATTATAGGGAATTCTGTGTAGATTATAAAGATGATGTACATTTGATTCTCTATACCAAAACATGTTTTCTTCCACTACATAAATAATGGACTATTCTTAGTCAAATTCACTGTGGCCATTTTCTAAATCCACACACGGGGGTAATTAACTGATTGATGAAATTCTATAGCTATTACATTAATAAAGAAAGCTTTCAGAGACCAAGTCACATATGAATGCATATGTATTTTTATGTGTGTGTGTGTGTGTATATATATATATATATATACACACTGATTCTGGCACATTTATTAAATATTTAGTGACTATTTAGTGTGATAATATATATGATAATATATCATATATAATTTAACAAATGTGTTTAATTAATAAATATGCTTTAAACTGTTTGGTAAACAAGTAAGCGAGCCTTAGAATTTTCCCCATGATAATAATTACCAGCTTTAAATGGGTTTTCAAGGATGGAGGTTCCTGTAAGTATTAATCAGGCATCTCATTGTACCTATTGTATTTTATCTTTTTGGATATCATCCTAAAGTTATTTCACAGCAGACATCTAACCATAAATCCTTGCCAAGTTCTCTCTATTACTCACTCCATCACAAGCAGATTTATTATGAGATTAACAAATTATCCCCTAAGAAAGCTCTGTCTCACAGTTTCTTCCAAATATTTTTTGTCACCTTTTTATTTGAAAATAACTTTCCAAAATCACAAGAGCTGTGGTGCTCTTACTCATAAATACTATGTCAGAACACAAACAAGAAATATTCAGTTGATGCCTACCTGCTATTTCTGAGCTAGCACCTTGATTCAGAGCTTAGTGGTTATGGAAGGATGTGATATTCAACAATAATTTAGGATGGAGGTTATCAAGGCTGTTACATGTTTACTCCAGTTTCTGTTTTAATTAAATGCCCATTCACACCTACATCCAATTCTGTACTTACAACTGTACTGTCCGCCTCAAAGTTATTTGACTTCTAAGAGTGACTGTACTTCTAGGGTGATGTGACCGTGAGAACAAAAGGGTGACTCCCTCGGCACCGCATTAGTGTGGGCTCTGAGCACTGCACCAGGTTGGCTACATACTGGTCTCTGGGGATACTGACTTAGCAATCAAGATGGTAGGAAGGTGAGGGCGGCAGCATCACAATGAACTACAGATAACGTTATAACCAGAGAAAACAGTCACAAGCAATCTTAGCTCTTTAGGAACTGAAAATGAAGTGTTAGTCGCTCAGTCACGTCCAACTCTTTTGTGACCCCATGGACTATGGCCCGCCAGGCTACTCTGTCCATGGGATGTTCCAGGCCAGAATACTGGAGTGGTTAGCCATTCTGTTCTCCAGGGGATCTTCACAACACCCAGGTCTCCTGCATTGACAGGTGGATTCTTTACCACTGAGCTACCAGGGAAACCCTCAATGTCCTTTCTTAACTCAGCATAAAAAACTTTGTATTGCATATTTTAAAGAGATTAATTTCTCAAGATTAATCATATATCATATATATATATATATATTTTTAAATAACTTTGGGATACAATCCACATACCATAAAATTTACCCACTTAATGTATACAAATTAATGGTTATTAGTACTCTTGCCTAGAAAATCCCATGGATAGAGGAGCCTGGTAGGCTGCAGTCCATGGGGTCACTACAAGTCAGACGCGACTGAGCGACTTCACTTTCACTTTTCACTTTCACACAATGGAGAAAGCAATGGCAGCCCACTCCAGTGTTCTTACCTGGAGAATCCCAGGGATGGCAGAGCCTGGTGGGCTGCCGTCTATGGGGTCGCACAGAGTCAGACACGACTGAAGCGACGCAGCAGCAGCAGCAGTAATTCACAGAATTGTGCAATAGTCACCACCCAAAACCCAATATATTCTTGAATTTCTTACACATCATCATCAAAGGATGCGCCCTCCAAGGGGAAACAATCTGACAAAATGATCATGTAAAGCTTCAATAATTCAACTGGCAATGACAATTTTAAAGAAGTTTGAGCTCAGTTGAATGGTTTCCAGATTCAGGTGGCCACAGGGACAAAACAACCGATTGACATGTGTGGAACTTGACTGGTGTTAGAAAAGCTATGGGTTTCCTGTTTCTAATCTGATAAAGAAATTGAAAGTTGTCATTCCCATCTTGACACTAAGGAAAGCTAGACAAGTTGAAAATCAGTAACTTCTCTTAGTTCTGTCTGAGAACTGAGATCACAAGGCAAACTGCTTCCCTGAGACTGTAAAGACAGGTGGGCATGTCATGTAAAGACAGGATCACAGCATGTCAGGAGCGGAGACCCAGAGTCAGAAGATGCGATACATATGTATACACAACGGGATACTCTGCAGTCATAAGAAAGGGTGACATGATGTCATTTGTAGCAACACGGATGCAACTAGAGATGATCACACTAAGTGAAGCAAGTCAGAAAGAGAAAGACAAATGCCATATGATGCCACTTCTATATGGACTCTAAACGTCACACAAATGGACCTACCTATGACACAGAAACAGAATCTCAGACCTATACAACAGACGTGCGGTTACCCCAAGGGAGGGCTTTGGAGGAGGGATGGAATGAGAAGTAGGGGTTGGTAGACATACACTTTTATATATAGGATGGATACAAAAGATCCTACTATATAACACAGGGAACTATATTCAATATCCTATGACAAACCATAATGGAAAAGAATGTTAAAAAATGAGGATGAGGAAAATGAAATTGTCCTCACCCTGAAACAAAAAGATCTTGATAAAAATCTTCATTGAACTTGTAAGGTGTCCTGGAAGAACCTCAAGACAGAAGCCTTACTGTCAATGAACTTCATGATTTCTGTTCTTTAAAAAATAACAAAGTCTTTGTGTATGATGCTGTTTATTTTTATTCTTATTTCCAGAGAAATTGGTTTTGCCCACAAGAGGTAGCCAAGTCATTAGCTACTGGTTACTTAAATCCATAAATCACAAATTGTGAAATTTTTATTTCATTTCCCAAGTAATATAATACAATTTTGTAATGAGAAGTAATTTGAGGTTTATAAGAACTGTAGGAAATAAATTAGTAGTATGTGAAATTTAAAATGAACGAATACACATTTTGGAGAAGGAAATGGCAGCCCACTCCAGGACTCTTGCCTGGAAAATCCCATGGACAGAGGAGCCTGGTAGGCTGCAGTCCATGGGGTCTCTAAGGGTCGGGCACGACTGAATGACTTCACTTTCACTTTTCACTTACATGCATTGGAGAAGGAAATGGCAACCCATTCCAGTGCTCTTGCCTGGAGAATCCCAGGGACGGGGGAGCCTGGTGGGCTGCCATCTATGGGGTCGCACAGAGTTAAACACGACTAAAGAGACTTAGCAGCAGCAGCAATATACGTTTTGCTAGATTTACAATGATATCGCATGCTACTCCTTATTGAAAAATGTGTTTCCCCCTTAGTCAGTGTCCTAGTTATTTGAAATATGTACTATGATCTCACCATGATTAAAAGACCTGTTACAGCGCTATTAGGACTTGTGTTATGCAATTAGGCATGACACATTAACATATGGCTAATCGAACTACAAAACCTTTCTAAACATCTATCTTTCTACTTTAATTCTTTGTACTGTATCTTAACCACAAGATAAAAAATAATTATAGCAATCTGAAGAGAACATCTGTTGGTTAAAGTAAGGATCATAAAGACTGTTAGCAACTGTCATGTGTGAATGATCATAAAAATATCTGAAGGGCAGTAATTTTCTAAAAATTCATTGAAAGCTTCACTTACTGCTTTGCTTTTTCATCATCTTTTGAAAGAAATATATTTGCATGCTTGTGTTTTGTGTGTGTGTTACTCGATATAAGATGGATAAATGAGGAATTTCTCTACACAGCACAGCCCTGAGCCAAAAAAGATCACATTTTAAGGGAAAAGAAGAAAGTTCTCAATAAGTAGAAATTCAGAAATATCAAGTAAACATAGTTTAGGAAGAAAAATTGTTTTCCAGGTTTGGTAAAACAGAAGTGTAACAGTAAGTCAAATGTTTTGCTTAAGGAAGAGCTAAGTCATGTTTTTATTTTATAATATATATCTTACCTATGTTGAATACTTAATTGAATTCAATTTAGCAAGTAATTACATGTATAACATTGTCCTAAGAATTGGAGAAAAATAAAAATGACTAAAACCTCACTCTAAAATAGATCACAATCAAATGAGAGAAAAAGGTCAACACATAACTGTAAAACAAGACAAAGTAGAAATAAAACTAACTGCCATATCACAGGGAGGAGCAATCCCTCTGTAGTTGGAAAATCAGGGCAGCCTGCCTGCAGGAGCTGGCATTTGTGCTGTATCTAGAAGTGCAAAAGGGATTTTGAAAACTGGATTAGAGAACGCCAGCTTCTTTGGGTTTTGAGCTGTAATAAATAGGAGGGTATATGGGAAGTGAGAGTGGGAAAAAGCAGTTTGGGGCAGATTATGGAAGATCTTGATTTGGGGCCTGAATAGATTGGACTTGAGCACTGTGTCAATAGAGAAACTTTCTGAGGAGGGTTGTGACTAATGCCCATGTTTTTGTAATTCGTAAAATTATGGAGGATGAATTGGAGTGAATGGAGATTGGAACCAGGGATATTAGTTAGGGGCTGTGAGGATAATCCAGGTGAAAGCTGATGGAGGTAGTCACAGAAACCTTCAGGAGATGCAGTTGACAGATTCAGACTAGACTGCAGAGAAGGGGATAAAGAAGAAAGATGAGATCAAAGATAACCCAAGTCTCTGACTCAGTTGAAATCTTGCCCCGGCAGTGAAACAAAGAAAGGAGCAGACCCTAGAATAAAGAACTGAGCTTTATGAATCTGTCATAATCTCCCACTTCCCTCCAAATCTAGTTTGCAAATAGGTTAGAGGTTTGTGATCAACAAATTAAAGGTACACCTAACGCACCAGGCAATCTTCTCTTTAGGTTTCCTTTGTTCTTTCCAAACTTATGAGTGAGAGAAAGGACACTGGTTTACAAAACTACTACGTGGAACAATTTCTTCTCCCTCTGGAACACAGATCAGCAGAACCCACTAGATCCTAATTAGAGGCAATGCATTAATAGTAAATGTGTTGTCTGATGCTTAGCACATTCTTGACTTAAGACGCTTCCACCCACAGCTCCCTCTGCCTAGGAAGCTACCAGATTTCTGCACGGCTCTCCCAGTCCCTCCCTTTAAATGATCAGAGGGCTTTTGCAGCAGCTGAATAAGTAGCACGCCTCAGCATCTCCATCCTTTCAATCAGCTTCAGACCACCTCTCACCACTAATCATACAGAACAGAATACTCAAAATGGAAAACAGATTCCAACTGGTAATCTGTTCCCATTTGGAAAAATACAGAAAATTCCATGAGAGTAGGGATTTTGCTCACCCACATCTGTATCCTTAACTTCTAGAAGAGTTCCCATCAAGCAGCCGGTTCTACATAAAAGTCAACTGAATAAATGTTACTTTTATTTTGGCCTTAGAACTGTCAGACATCCTAGCTTTAAGAGTTCTCAAGATGATTAGTTACTACCTGTGAAATTCTCAATCACCTGCCTGTATCATAAGGCAGTTATGCCCTTTCTTATTTACTACATTTAAAGGTGATTTTGTTGTTTCTTGGGCTTCCCTCATGGCTCAGACGGTAAAGAATTTGCCTGTGATACAGGAGACCCAGGTTCCACCCCTGGGTCTGGAAGATCCCCTGTAGAAGGGCGTGGCAACCCACTCCAGCATTCTTTCTTGGAGAATTCCATGGACTGAGGAACCTGGAGGGCCACAGTCCATGGGGTCACAAAGAGTCAGATATGACTGAGCAGCTAATATACACATGTCTTTTCTTATTTACTAAATTTAAATGAATTTTTTTATATGTGCAATACTACTATTTCACTCACAGTTGACTAGACAGTGGCTCGGGATAGCAGCTGTTCTTGGACCCAAGCATCCCTCTGAATCACTTGCTGAAGTGGGTTGTTGGCCTCAGTCCTAGAAATTCTGATTCAGTAGCTTTGAGGTGGGTCCAGTAAGCTCCCACGTTAAACTGGTATCGCTTCCCAGGGACCACACTTTGGGAACCACTGCATTTCCAATTATGACATAATTACAGCAGAAATAGGCTGCAGAGTCAGGGAACTGGGACGTTTCCCTGTCTTGGTGACAGAAGAGTGGGTCCCCAGGAGGACAGATCACTGCTCCTCTGTTTACAAGGCTTATGCTTCCTAACCTACTTTAAAAATACCTAGAAGACCTCTTTGCTTCCTTAACTGGATTAGGATTTTTACACTCGGTTTCATTCAGTTGTATTACACTGCTCAGAAGAACCAACTTCACAGTCAAAGAGTGTTGAAGATGTAATAGGAAGCAGGGAAAGCTACTATTACAAGGAGAGGGCACTGTATGACTCCCAGTTCCTGTCAAGACATCATGAGGACCACACCATAGGCTGTTGAGGACGTGTGGTTGCAAAAATGCACGAAAAGGCCCTGGAGACTTTCTCTTTAATGAGATCTCTTGGCTTTTATAGATTCCTGACCTAAAACCATATTTATCTTCATTATTCAAGAGAAATATAAGGATCACATTATTTATTACACAAACCAGGACACTGCTGAGAGAGCAAGGGTTTCTATCAATTTCACCGGTTTATCTTATTAGTTGCTCATTCGTGTCCAACTCTTTGCAACCCCATGGATTGTAGCCCGCCAGGCTCCTCTGTCCGTTGAATTCTCCAGGCAAGAAGACTGGAGTGGGTTGCCATTTCCTTCTCCAGGGGATCTTCTTGACCCAGGGATCGAACCTGGGCCTCCTGCACTGTAGGCAGATCCTTAACCATCTGAGCCACTGCTGCTGCTAAGTCACTTCAGTCGTGTATTACGTGCAAATAGCTATCAAAGTGGAATGTCACAGGGCAGGCTATGGTTATCCTTGTGAAGTGAGGAAATTGTATTAAATGAAAATTGGATCCTGACAGTTTGCTTGTTCTCCATTGGTTGGTTTTTGTTTCCTCATTCTTAAGGATTTCTGAAAATCATTTGCAGTTGCCTTGCCAGGCCTTCAGAAAGGCCTCTCCACCACCCTGGTGTGCTGCGGACCTTCACATGAGCATGTAAGCTGGGATTCCCATCGGTGTGTGCGTGTGATGGAGGAGTAACCGGTGAGCTTTGGAGCCAGGTGACATGCAGGGCACAGTGTGGCTTTGCTGTGAGGTCTTGGATCTCTCTGCGCCTCTGTTCCCTTATGGAGAAGTGATGAACAGTAATACTTATCCCATACAATTACCTACGAAGACAGCACAAACCACCTAGAGAAGGCCCGCTGTATAGTCCCTGCTTAGTAAACCTTCATTTTTTTTTTCTTTTTTGCCAAAATGTACACAAGGCAAAAATTTAACCTTACTACTCTAAAAGATTCATGTAATTTATTAACTCCCATAAGTGATTTCGACTGTGCTTTTCAGACTATCAGAGAACAGGATGTGGGGGTAGGGAAAGGTAGATTGGAGGAGGATATGCAATTTAGAAATTACATATGCAAAAATGTAATGAGAAATGAGAAAACCTCAACTTTGTTGTATAAATAGCTGTGATATTCTTTATAGTTTGACATTTTGTTAAAGGAGAATGTAACTTTTACAATCTTCATCAAAGGTGACATGAGTTTACAAGCGATGAGCGAAACACTAACACAAATCAATAAATAATTAGCTGAGTTTCTGGATAGGTTTCAAAGGAAATGAAGAAAATCTGACGACGTGCAGAGACTCATTTAGAGGCCAGGGAGCCACAGGGTGGTAAGTGGGTGACCCAGTGTCACTTAACAGAAGTTAAGTGCTTCTTACAGCTTCTGCTTTTTGTAGATTCTTTATTTTATTCCCCTCTTAAACACATAGATTCTCTAAAAGTTCTAAACTAATTTTTCAAGTGCTTTTTCTTAATGGAAGCAGCTGCTTGCCAAAATTGGGGATATGGGGAGGACCACAGAATTCACCAATGGGTGAACTGGAATTACAAATTGGTACCTTGTAAAGAGGATAAATTTTATTCTCATTCCAGGAGCTTAGGCCCGAGTTCCATATTTCTGGGCTTCCATCAGAATCCCAAGCTACACAATTGACTATTCTTCATGCATTATCCTAAGTCATGCAGAATTTTTAAATGTCAGAGCTGAAAGGACCTGAGACTTAAACTAACCCAAGACCTCAATTATATAAATGAGGAAAAGCAGCCACCCAAAGTGTGCAGTAACTTACCCAGAGTCATAAAGATGGTAAGACATATAGATGGTAGATGTTCATGGCCTGGAAACCCATTCCTGGCTCCTAGAACGATGCTCCTTCCAGTGGATTACATGTCCTCTCCTCTCCTTTAGTCATTAAAGATGGACCCAAAGGGGGTTTCTCCATGAATCCCTCAAATGGGTCCTTGGGTGTTTTTTTTTTTTTTTTAATATCTATTTATTTATTTGACTGTGTTGGGTCTTAGTTGCAACATACGGGATCTAGTTCCCCAACCTGGGATCAAACCTGGGCCCCCTGCATCAGGAGTGCAGAATCTTAGCCACTGGACCACCACGGAAGTCTTGTCCTTGGGATTTTTAAAAGTTGCTCTTAAATGACCTGGACATCCAATAATAGGGGAATGCTAAATAGATTATATAAGCCTATATGCTGAACCACAGTGTATCCATAAAATTCATACTCTAAGATATTTCAAAACATGTGAATATGTGAGATAGTCACACATACTGTTTAAAAAGCGGGTTATAAAGGTGATTATCTTATGACTTGTGAGTATTTGTAAATGTCAAAGGAAGGTTATGAAAGATTATACACCAAGATATTAACAACCACTAACTCTGGGTATTGATATTGCTGGTGGATGTGTAGTTTACTCTGATTTCCACATGCTCTTCAAAAGTATGTGTTATTTTTCTAGCTATAAAAGAGAGGGAAAAGAGCTGGATAGCAAGCAAATACTTCAGTAAGTAAACAATCTGAGCCTTTTCTGACCCTGTTCTTGGCTTTCTCCCTTTTGCCCTGACTCCACTTTTCCTCAAATTTTCTTCCAAGACTCCTTAAAACTGCTATCACTGTTTCTGAATAGAAATGTTCATTTCAGTCATCAGTCCAGCCCCAGACAGCACCTCTGGTCTCCATTATATTCACTTATGATTCAATAGTACTAGAACACTCTGGAACCAGCTGAAACTACAAGTGAGAAAGAAGACTGGAGGTGAAGGCTGAGGAGTCATCTACTTTCAGGGAACAGCAAAAACCAAGAGAATGGAAGCCAAGCAAGTCTTAGAGGGCTGAGACTAGGATGGCACTTCGAGGCTGGAATGTAGGGAGAGAGCCAACAGCTGGGGTCGGGATGAAGAAGGGCATCAGCGAACAAACAAGAGAGCACAGTCAAAAGTTGGATCGTGGAAACTGAGAAGAAAAATCAGTGTATGAAATGCTGCTTGTTTATGTGTAGGCGCAGAATCGGGTGGTAAAGAATCCACTTGCCAATGCAGGAGACATAAGAGATGCAAGTTAGATCCCTGGGTTGGGAAGATCCCCTGGAGGAGGGCATGGCAACCCACTCCAGTATCCTTGTCTGGAGAATCCCGTGAACAGAGGAGCCTGGTGGTATAGTCCATGGGGTCGCAAAGAGTCAGACACAACCAAAGCGACTTAGCACACAGTATTGGGACAATTAAAGAATAAGCTGAAAACAGTTTAAATGAATGATAGCCAAAACATTATTTAGATCACTTAAGAACATGGAAGAGCAATTCTGGGAAAAGAGCACACTGAAAAATTTCCATGTGTTCTTTCATAATTAGAAATGAGGAACATCACCCTTAGCGTAATACCTGGTCTCAGAGGAAAGATAAAATCAGGAAAGAAATTTGTGTGTGATGGATACTCATCAAGGGAGCCTTGTGACAGAAGAACCAGGACACCTTTGGCTCAGAGAGACATCTGGAAGCCGTATGTTAGATCACAGAGATGCTAATGCCAGACACTTCTTTGCAAAGAACAGCCTCAGGGGCAAGAGATGACTGGCTCCTCTCTAAGCCCCCAGGGAAGGGCTCCAAATAGTTGAAATTTACTCGCAACATGGTATTGAGCTGTCACTGTTTATGACGAACCATGACCTTCTCCCAGCCTTTGGATCAGCTGAGCTCACAGCACGTTCTTTACCTTTTTCTATTTGTGCCTTTCCCCTCTTTTTTCACCTTTCATAGCTTACCCTGATGATAATAGAATGGCTAATGATGGAAGATGGTCAAAGCATTTTTTTTCTATTAAGGTTGAGATGATTTTTTAAGAAATTAGGATTTAAAACAATTCAGGAATTTAAGACTGCTAATTGATTTTTTATTCTTTTTGCAATCATACTATAACTTGGTGCATGGAGAAGGGCTGTGTCTTGAAGACATGCATACAAAGATGACTTTCCTTGTGGCTCAGCTGGTAAAGAATCTGCCTGCAATGTGGGAGACATGGGTTCAATCCCTGGGTTGGGAAGATACCTGGAAGAAGGCAAAGGCTACCCACTCCAGTATTCTGGCCTGGAGAATCCCATGCACTATACAGTCCATGGGGTCACTAAGAGTCGGACATGGCTGAGCAACTTTCACTTTTCCATACAAAGATGACTCTTGGGCCAGTATTACTATAAATCTAAGTTTCCACAAAAAAATACCTGGATCACAGGTGCCTGAAAGGCAGCCTTTACATAACAATCGTGACAAAGACCTGTGCTGCCATTAGGTGAATGTCAGGTGTTGTTTGAAACATCTTGCATACATTGACTCATTTAATTCTCACACAGCCTTAAAAGGTGGGCGCTGCTATTGTCTTCATTTGTAAAAACTGTGGTGGGGGGAAGTTCCCACAACCCACTCAGGAGCCCAGAGTCAATAACAGAAGAGTCTGAAGATTTTCATGCAGTCAGGCTTCAAACCATCACCCTATAAGCTGTCTGTACACAACAGCAGTTCATGTCCATTTCCCATACACAGGTAGGCTGCAACTATGAATTCACTTTTAGATCAAATCAGTCGATCCTAAAGGAAATCAACCCTGACTATTCTTTTCAAGGACTGGTGCTGAAGCTCCAGTACTTTGGCCACCTGATGCAAAGAGCTGACTCATTGGAAAAGACCCGGATGCTGGGAGATTGAAGGCAGGAGGAGAAGGGGACGACAGAGGATGAGATGGTTGGATGGCATCACTGACTCAATGGACATGAGTTTGAGCAAACTCTGTGAGACAGTGAATGACAGGGAAAACTTGCATGCTGCAGTCCACAGGGTTGCAAAGAGTCAGATACGACTGAGCGACTGAACAACAACAAAAGTCAGGGAAAGCATTCCCAGAATATCAACTGGTCATTAAATGGTTATGAGCATTCAGCTATTGTTTCTTCAACTTTCTCTATTCCTACTCACAGCCTGTGAGATAGGCTTGTGATGCTATGAATCAGAAAAGACTCAGTCTTCCTAGAATGAACTTTTTCTCACTCAGTAAATATTTATGAGATTCCTGTTATGGGTCTGTCAGGCACTGTACCTGGTTCTGGAAGACTGTGATGAAATAACCTGACACGGGTCCTACCATCAAAGACCTTACGGTCTATCATGGTGGTGATTCCCAAGTAGCTTCATACCCAGGCTCAAAGGAAAAAGTGACAGCATCTGTACTGGAGTAAAGAGCTGAGACTCTGTGTACCAGCACCTGACCCACTCCACTGCCCGACTCTGTGGAGTGTCCTGGGGCTGAGGGATCAACTATCCTGTACATATGATCCCTTCTAAACACATGGGTGTATCCACACCCATAAGAGAAACTTTGGAGGAGTGAATGCAAATAAATAAATATACTATTACATTGCGGGGACCAAAGTCCCATGCTGGGGGACATCACAAGGGATTATAGAACCACTTATAAGGGAAGCCTAACTCAGTGTAGGGCAGGTCAGGCAAGGAGTCCCAGGGAAGCAACATCTAAGTTAAAAACCAATGAATGGGTTGACCAGATGAATAAAGAAGAAAGGGAAGAATGGTCTAGGAAAATAAGAGAAAAGCAGGAACAATCAAATCGACTGGGTCACTGAACTCAATTGGACATGTGAGCTGGTGTTTGTCATGATGGGCAGGGAGTCTAAAGGATGAGCTGACTCATGAGCCACATACCTGTTTCTTTGGAAATACATGATGTAAGCTGGAAACGTTCACATTGTGAGACCGTGAGCCACCATGGAAGCTACATCAGGTACATCAAGGATGTCAAACTAAGTGTCTAGTTTTTGTTGCAAAGGGTTGGCTGGCTTTTGTTAACGTGGACATCTGAGCAATTCCCAGAGGACGTGACTGGGGGAGTAACATGTGCCTTTTCTTTGCCAGCTCTCCTCGGGTTTCAAAAACAGCAGCCTCCAGCAAGGACTAATGGATTTGTTCAGTGTTTCTTAATGCTCAAGTGTAGAGCCAAAAGAGACATTCAGCGTAACAAAGGAACTGAAGTCATCATCCTGTTAGAGATGAAGCAGAATACAGAGCTCAGCCTTTCAGCTCACTGCCTGGCGCTTCTGTGGTTGTCCCAAGCATCCCTTCTGCTTTCTCATTCCTCTCCCGAGAGAGTTAACCATGCCTGATCCCCACTTTTAGGAAAGCTGCCAAGCTGAATCAACTGCTGTGGCGTCTCAGAATTCATCAGGGAGTTGGCAGCCCTGGCTTCTGCATGGACTGGCATTATTCAAACAGTCTTTGCTCATCACATTGGGAGATAAAGCATCCAGCACCTTCAGCAGAGAGGAAGGGAATTTCTAAGAGGTTTAGAGTTGAAAAGGGACTAGATTATCCCACACATTTTCTATCAGCCTGGTTATGCTTGGGGAGAGAAAAGAGATGAGTCACTTTAGAAGGCTATGCTTATGTGATTCAACACAGGAGTAGAAAAATAGATGTTTCATCAGATCAGACAGGAACCAAGTCCTGGCAGAAGCAGAAGTGTGACCTGGAGCCCGATTTTGGACCCTTCAACCCAACTATTCCTTAATCTCCACCTGAACACCTGTCAACTTGAGTGATGCTCTCCCTGCGTGACACCTGTCTGTCTAGAGTTATGGCCCCTCCCAGTACAGCTTAGCCTGATTAACTACTGGACCCAAGGTTAGCACATCCATCAGTAATGGTCTTGGCTGATTTGTCTTTGAGAAACAAACATACATAGGGTGGCATCAGTTTCTTTCCAAAGAAGAGACCGCTTTACGAATGTCAGGCAATGAATGACGTTTTGGCATTTTGGACACTTGATTTAATTTATCCTTGGGATTTATTCTAAGGAAGCAATCCAAAATTTAATACAAATTGTTCAAGTTTTGCCTTACTATCTATTTTCCACAGACAAGGCTGTTTTTCGTTCTTATATCCATTTAGTGAGGCTGTTATAAAAATCCCCACATAGATACATAATCAAATGCAAATAAGCTCAAGAAATGTTGATTTTGCTCTTGAATTATAGCATTCTCTATGCAAATAGTAGCTTTTAAACTTGCTCAGAGCTTTCTCTGCTCAATGCCAGTGCCAGACAAAATATTTTACTGTGGCCTTGGCTTCAAGATTTTATTGCTTTCATCTTTACACATAGGAACAATATCAGTCCACAGGTCTTTCCAATATGCTCTGTGTGTTTTTTTGACTTGTTTTTGAAGGGCAGTACACCTTCAGGACAGGACCTAGCTAGCAGACTTGGGTAATGAGCATATTTACAAAGATGATTCTTAACTAAGAATTTCAAAGCCAGCTGAGAAAGGATGTTGGGTGATACCCCCTTTCGATGGCTTCTTATCACTAACCAAATTTGAAATAGCTTCTGTTGATGTGAGTTAATCTTATAAAACTAGCTCACAAAATACGTTATTCAGGTATAACATAATGAAATAAATGTCAGTGTTTCCTAAAACATGATTCCTATGATAACCTGCCATCAATTTAGAGAAATGGACCACCTCGTATCTCTCTCAAAGTCTCAAGTACAACATTTGCAGAACTGAAGCCACCATTATAATCCCATAGAAAAGACACAGAAAATTTAAAATAAATGATAGCTTGTGCTGAACTTGCAATTACTTTGGGTGTTTGTATAGTATATTTACTAATTACAATAACTGCCCTTATTTATATATAAGATATAAATCAGATAAAATGTGTTTTTGCAATTGTTTATCTATCCTCAATGTATTAAGATCCAGTGAGTAAGTACTAGGTACATGAAAGGTTCTCAGTGCTATGAAAGGCTTTAGAGACAAAAGGGACATGTTCTTTGTCAGTAAAAAGTTTAAATTCTTACTGTGTAAAATGGAGATAGCTGGGAAAGCATATACAGAACCTTTCTTTACTGCCTTTGCCGCTTTTCTGTAAGTCTGAACTTCTTCCAAAATAAAAAGGTTATTAAGAAATTGTACTGGGAAAAGGGAACCCTCCTACACTGCTGGTGGAAATGTAAATTGGTACATTTCCACCAATGGAAAAGAGTATGGAGGTTCCTTAAAAATCTAAAAATAGAACTACCATATGATCCTACAATCCTACTCCTGGGTGCATATCAGGAGAAACCGACAATTCAGAAAGATACATGCACCCCAATGTCCACAGCAGCACAGTTTACAGCAGCCAAGACTTGGAAGCGACCTAAATGTTCACTGCCTGATGAATGGATAAAGAAGATGTGGTACATATATACAATGGAATATGCTGCTAAGTCGCTTCAGTAGTGTCCGACTCTGTGCGACCCCATAGATGGAAGCCCACCAGGCTCCCCCTCCCTGGGATTCTCCAGGCAAGAACACTGGAGTGGGTTGCCATTTCCTTCTCCAATGCATGAAAGTGAAAAGTGAAAGGAAAGTCGCTCAGTTGTGTCCAACTCTTCGAGACCCCATGGACTGCAGCCCACCAGGCTCCTCCGTCCATGGGGTTTTCCAGGCAAGAGTACTGGAGTGGGGTGCCATTGCCTTCTCCAACAATGGACTATTACTCAGCCATAAAAAAGAATGATATAATGCCATTTATGGCATCATGAATGGACCTAGACATTATCATACTAGGTGAAGTAAGCCAGACATAGACGAAAATCATATAATATCACTAATAGGTGGAATCTAAAAAATGTTGATACAAATGAATTTATATACAAAACAGAAATAGATTCACAGACACAAAAAACAAACTTATGGTTACCAAAGGGGAAATTCCAGTTGAATTCCAGTTGAGCTATTTCAAATCCTAAAAGATGCTGCTGTGAAAATGCTACACTCAATATGCCAGTAAATTTGGAAAACTCAGCAGTGGCCACAGGACTGGAAAAAGTCACTTTTCATTCCAATGCCTAAGAAAGGCAATGCCAAAGAATGCTCAAACTTGCACTCATCTCACACACTAGTAAAATAATGCTCAAAGTTCTCCAAGCCAGGCTTCAACAGTACATGAACTGTAAAGTTACAGATGTTCAGGTTGGATTTAGAAAAGGCAGGGAACCAGAGATCAAATGGCCAACATCCACTGGATCATCGAAAAAGCAAGAGAGTTTCAGAAAGACATCTATTTCTGCTTTACTGACTATGCCAAAGCCTTTGACTGTGTGGGCAACAAACTGTGGAAAATTCTGAAAGAGATGGGAATACCAGACCACCTGACCTGTCTCCTATATGTAGGTCAGAAAGCAACAGTTAGAATTGGACATGGAACAACAGACTGGTTCCAAATAGGGAAAGGAGTATGTCAAGGCTGTGTATTGTTACCCTGCTTAATTAACTTATATTCAGGGTACATCATGAGAAATGCTGGGTTGGATGAAGCACAAGCTGGAATCAAGACTGCTGGGATAAATATCAATAACCTCAGATATGCAGATGACACCACCCTTACGGCAGAAAGTGAAGAAGAACTAAAGAGCCTCTTGATGAAAGTTAAAGAGGAGAGTGAAAAAATTGGCTTAAAGCTCAACATTCAGAAAATGAAGATCATGGCATCTGGTCCCATCACTTCATGGCAAATAGATGGGGAAACAGTGGAAACAATGACAGACTTTATTTTTCTGGGGCTCCAAAATCACTGCAGATGGTGATTGCAGCCATGAAATTAAAAGACGCTTACTCCTTGGAAGAAAAGTTATGACCAATCTAGACAGCATACTAAAAAACAGAGACATTACTTTGACAACAAAGTTTCATCTAATCAAAGCTATGGTTTTTCCAGTAGTCATTTATGGATGTGAGAGTTGAACTATAAAGAAAGCTGAGCGCTAAAGAATTGATGCTTTGGAACTGTGGTGTTGGAGAAGACTCTTGAGAGTCCCTCAGACTGCAAGGAGATCAAACCAGTCCATCCTAAAGGAAATCAGTCCTGAATATTCATTGGAAGGACTGATGTTGAAGATGAACCTCCAATACTTTGGCCACCTGATGTGAAGAGCTGACTCATCTGAAAAGACCCTGATGCTGGGAAAGATTGAGGGCAGGAGGAAAAGGGGATGACAGAGGAAGAGATGGTTGGATGGCATCACCAACTCAATGGACAGGAGTTTAAGTAAATGCTGGGAGTTGGTGATGGACAGGGAGGCCTGGTGTGCTGCAGTCCATGGGGTCTCAAAGAGTCGGACACGACTGAGCGACTGAATTGAACTGAACTGACTGAAGGGCGAAGTGGGAGAGGGATAAATTAGGAGTTTGAGATTAACAGTACATACTACTATATATATAATAAACAACAAGGACCTGCTGTATAGCACAGGGAACTATACTCAGTATTTTGTAATAAAGAATAAGGGAAATAAATCTGATATATATATATATATATATATATATATATATATATACACACACACATGTGTATGTGTGTGTAACTGAATCACTTTGTTGTACACAATATTGTAAATGAACTATGTTTCAATAAAATTTTAAAAAATCTTATTGGGGAAATAAAATATATTTGTATGCAATTATAAAAAGATAGGACATAAAGACAGCTGAGAAAGGTTAACAGAGGTGCTTGTGCTTAATTGTTAAGCCAATTATATTAACAGTAAGTCATAAAGAATCTTAGGGCAATCCAGCCATGAGGTGGTAGATTTTTATTTTAGAATAATATATATATATTTTTAATTTTTGAGTAATTTCAAATTTATAGAAAAGCTTCAAAGCTTCACTATTTGAGGCCAAATATTCTCAACCCATTATAATTAGGTCAGTGAAACTCTGAAGGAAAACTGATTTTACAGATACCACAAGTTAGCATAGAAAGTCTACAGACAGTTCGACCTTTTATAAAAGGTGGCTCTCCTTTATTCTGCCTGGGCACAGGAATGAAACCAGCCAAAAGTAGCCAAACTGAATGTTTTAATACACAGGCTTTTGTTACCTGAAATAAGCCTGAGTAAACAATCAAGAGCTTTGGAAAATGCCACAGTCTGAAATATGAATCATAAACTCTTACTTCTGAGAGGGGGACAAATACCAGTAGGTCAAAAAGAAATTAATTTCCTAGAAAACAACAGATGTGGCAATTAAACCCAAAGTCCTCAACCACAGTTCCTGGATTTGTTTGAGAGAAGGTAAATGGAGAGGAAAGCAAGCAGGCTCTCATGAAAAATGGGGGCCTCAGGGATCAGTCCCTCTGAATCACAGGACGGTCTAAATGAGATGCCATGTACAGTGGGTGGGGGGGTGCTCACACAAGTCTGAGGCAGCCTTATCAGCTCTCATGTAGAGCCGAACAAGTCCAGTGATCAAAGTGCCCTGAGCACTAGTACAATCCAGCGCAGATGTGAGAAACAGGATAAAAGGAAAAGTGGGCAAACTCTAGAACTGTGAGCGTGTTTCTGAACTAATAGTGAGTGAAGGACACTTATCAAGGGTGGATGGGGAGATGTGAGCTGCATCACTACTCTGACTCCATCCAGCAGGTAGTGACAGTCAGTGACTCCATGACTCTATTCTTTGTCTTCCAAGCTGTGTTCATCAGTCTCAGCTTGTCAAGCAAATCATGCTGTGGTGAAATGCCAAAAACCTCATGTCTGTGAGAACACAGGCTAAGAAGGGGCTCCCTGTGAAAACGCCTGTGATATTGTGATTCTTTTCGAAACAACCACAGGTGGTTACTGAGCTTTCCTCTATACCGTTACATTCCAAAGACAGGACCTTCCTGGGGATGCATTTGAGTTAATCTAATAATGAAAAAAAAAAAAAGCTACAGTGAGGTCCCATTCTACTTCTAAGACATTTCATTATCTGTGAGAATAAACTGGAGAGGCAGAAGAAGAAAGAAATCAGGGAATTGGGGAGGGAAATAATGAGCCTTAGATGCCACTGAGGATCCAGGTAGGGAGGCAGCTAGACTGCAGGTCACAGGTGAGTCATGCAATCTCACAGCGTCTGTACTCGTAATTTATGCAGAAATTAGCCCAGAAATGCAGAATGTCAGTTTTCTAGAAGCTTAGACATCCTCCACTTGCATCATACTAGGCAACACTTTTATGACCACCAAGATAAAATGAAAAGAAATCAGATCACTGCTTGCCATCTAATTGGTTTGTATGTGCTAGGCAGGCAGCAGCTTCCGGGGACTCCAGCATGGATCTTTCATACCTGAAAACTCATCTACCCGCCTTGAAAACATATTGATTCTTTCTTCATTGCCCACAGTTACAAAATTTCTTCTTCTTTTTTTAATTTAGAGTATAATTGCTTCACACTGTTGTGTTCGTTCTGCTGTCCAACGAAGTGAATCAGCTATCCGTATACATATATCCCCTCTCTCTCGTACCTCCCTCCAACCCACCCCCATCCTAGCCCTCTAGGTCATCCCAGAGCACCAAGCTAAGCTCCCTGTGCTTTGTAGCAGGTTCCCATTAGCTATTTTACACGTGGTGATGTATCTATGTCAATCCTAATCTCCCAATTCTATCTCACCCTCTCCTTCCCCCTCTGTATACACGTCTGTTCTCTACATATGAATCTCTGTTCCTGCCGTGGATCCAAAGTAAGGGAAATCCTCTCCAAATCACTACACAGTTATTAAAATCGTTCTGCCCCAGGGTCCATTTGATGAACAGACCTCGGTACTGAATGGCTCTCTCCTGTGCTTCTTGAGGCATCTTCATATTTGGGAGTTATCTATGTCTTGCCATTTTAAAGTGTGTATTGTAGGGCAGGTAGTAGAAGGACCTGGCATCTTACACTGGGAGCTACAACAAAGCTGATGCTTAACCAAGTAATAGCTTCCTGGATGACTCAGTGGGTAAAGAACCTGTCTGCAATGCAGGAGATGCAGGAGACGCAGGAGATGCAGGTTCCATCCCTGGAGGAGGAAAATAGCAACTCCTTCTGGTATTCTTGCCTGAAAAGTCACATGGACAGAGGAGTCTGGCGGGCTACAATACAAAGGGTTGCAGAGTCTGACATGTCTGAGCAACTAAGCATGCATACACAACCATGGAGTAAATGTCCCGCTGCCTTTGGGTCACAGCTTTGGACAATTCACCACTCACTAGGACAGTAAACAGCAACATGACTGATAACGCATCTCAGTTCTTTCCATGTGATGATCTGATTGCTGCTGAGCAAAGAAAGTATAAAAGTGGATGTAAATGAGAGTGTTTTGAACTTGTTACAGAAGCTGACCTGTTTAAGTCAGTTTTCAAGTTTCTATAGGGATATTTAAGACCACTGAAACCGATTTGCAATCACAACCTAATTCGGTTTTAGGTGGGAAAGACGGAGAGTCACTTGTCAGTCAGTTATCTCTGCTCTAGGATCTAAATTTCCAAATTCTGTATCTAAGTTATATCATCAGTTAGTACCAAATATCTCCACCTTGATTTGCAGAAAAGTAACTGAAAATTTAGGTCAATTTGAATATTTGTCAGTTATGAAGAGGGAATTACAAAAATGTTCTCTTTTAATGTAAAAGTCATACTTGCTGTTTGAAATAAAAATATAAAAAGTAGATTAATGAGGAAAAACACAGTTCCATGTATATTACATTTTTAACATCTTGTATATTCTTTCATACCTTTTCCGTAGATACTTGTCAGTTTGGATAAGATCATATTGAATATATTTTGTAGCATCATTCTAAAAATAATACTATATTTTATATATAAAATACATAAACAAAGACCTACTGTATAGCACAGGGAACTATATTCAGTATCTTGTAATAGCCGATAATATAGTGGAAAATAGATTTCCATTTATATTATAATATAATGGGCTTTCCTTGTGGCTCAGCTGGTAAAGAATCTGCCTGCAATGCAGGAGACCTGGTTTCAATCCCTGGGTTGGGAAGATCCCCTGGAAAAGGAAAAGCTGCCCACTCCAGTATTCTGGCCAGGAGAATTCCATGGCCTGTATAGTCCATGGGGTCACAAAGAGTCAGACACGACTGAGTGACTTTCACTTTATAATGGAAAGGCATATGTATATATGTGTGTGTGTGTATATATATATGTGTGTATATATATATCACTTTCTTGTACACCTGAAACTAACACAATACTGTAAATCAACTATACTTCTATAAAAATATAAGTATCTTTCCATGTAAATAGATTTGATAGAAGTAGATAGATAGAGAGATGATAGTTACAACATCATTTTTGTTGGCTAAATACTATTATATTCTATTGGTAACTTTTCTAACCAATTTCCTATTGTTGATTAGTTGAAATGTATTCTTTATGAGTTTGATGTTCATGAGTTTGTGGTTCCATTGGGCCTTGCAATAAACAAACTTAGCGTTTATAACTGTATATATGTTCCAAATTATTTTTTAGGATATGACTTTAGAAATAGAAAATTTGCATCAAAATAGATGTTCTTTTAAATATTTTTATAGAGATTTCAAAATTTTCCTTCAAAAAGTCTCCACCAATTTACACTAAACTATGAACGTTCATTTTCATCAGGAAATGAACTTGAAAAACCTAGTTGTGTCTTTCTTCAACATTCCAATACATTAATAATCTTAATAAAAGATTCACCTTGTTTATAGTGAAGTGTACTATAGACTGATTCAGTTCAGTTCAGTCGCTCAGTCATGTCCAACTCTTTGCGACCCTATGAACCACAGCACGCCAGGCCTCCCTGTCCATCACCAACTCTCAGAGTTTACCCAAACCCATGTCCATTGAGTTGGTGATGCCGTCCAACCATTTCATCCTCTGTCGTCCCCTTTTCCTCCTGCCCTCAATCTTTCCCAGCATCAGGGTCTTTTCCAATGAATCAGTTCTTCACATCAAGTGGCCAAAGTATTACCAGACTCTTAAAGGAAATAATGTAAAGAAGTCAAGTACCTCCTGTTTTTATTCTCTTCTTTTCCAGTATGGAAGGCAATGGCCCCACTTCAGTACTCTTTCCTGGAAAATCCCATGGATGGAGGAGCCTGGAAGGCTGCAGTCCATGGGGTCGCTGAGGGTCGGACACGACTGAGCGACTTCACTTTCGCTTTTCACTTTCATGCATTGGAGAAGGAAATGGCAACCCATTCCAGTGTTCTTGCCTGGAGAATCCCAGGGATGCGGGGAGCCTGGTGGGCTGCCGTCTATGGGGTCGCACAGAGTCGGACACGACTGAAGTGACTTAGCGGTGCTAAGATATAGCTTATTAGCCAAGTTTCCCAAAGCCAAACAGAGAGCACACAAAAAGCCCCTATCCTTTCCAGTTCTTTACAGAAACTCTCACAAGGTTGACCAAGGAATTCCAAAAGTCCTTGGATTTTGAATAATGAAAAAGTACACCCAGACTAAAATGGAGGCAAGAGTCATGTTGTTCTAAAATTAAGAAATAAAGGAAAAGAAGATGGTGCGGCTGCTTCCTCACGGCCCTATTTAGCTACTTTCACACTTTAAATGAACCATCTCTCTTGACTAAGTACATGGTTGAAATAGCATAGCTCCTCACTTCAGTTTAGAAACAGAACATTCTCTCACAGTGGGTTTATGTTATATAACTGGTTTGAGATGGAAAATAAAATTGATGTGAAGCCATTAAAACAAACAGTTAAAATGGCAGCAGATGGCACCAGCCGTGAAGGCCGTGGCCATTCCTGCAAAGAGAGGGAAAGCTTTGAGGACAACTTCAACCTATTTTGGTCCACATTTCAGAGTAGAGGGATGCCTGTATTCTGCAGAGTTAACAAGTGGGTCTAATCAGCAAGAGCTCTGTCCACAACCTACTTCCTGGTCTCAGGTGTAAACACAGAGGAGAAAAGGAAACTGTGTTTATCTTTTCTAAAGACAGGGGTTCACTCTTGTGTCTATTTACACGAAAAGCGTCTGTTAAACATTTTTCCGTTGCCAGTGTAGAATGAGATCCTGAGCTCAGTGTCTGGAAAAGTCTAGGGTTTTAAAACCAAGGAGACCTATGTCCAAACTCCGTTTTACCACTTACCAATCATAGTACTCGTCTATGTTAACTTCACTCAATTTCAACCTTCTCCTCTACAATATAAAGATGATAATAATAATAATACTCTCAGGATGACGGTGTTATAAATAATACATCCAAAACAAGGTAGAATTGATGGCATATCAAAGTGACAACCGCTTGCTCTATTTCAGTCATCAATCAGCAGAGAAGAAGGATGAGAGGATGTGGAGAAAAGAACATCAAAAAAATCAAAGTGGGCTTTTATTCTCTTGACATTGCATAAGTAAATGAGAACATGCAATCCATGGGGTCACAAAAAGTCAGACATGACTGGGTGACTGAACAACAACAATGCTAAATTTAAAAAGCAAGTAACTTAGACTAGGTTTTCTATTTTTAATAATGCCATTGTTCATTTTTGTGCATTATTTTAGTGATGTGCCCTTTAAGAGAAGCCAAGAGTCCCATCTCCATGGGAACAAGGTTGAAAACCTTGAAGACAGTGTCTTTCTTACAGTGCATTCAATGGAGAATCCTTTAAAATGGCATTGTTATAAAAAATTTGATTAATCGCGTAATCATGTTTTATATTCTCCTAAATACTACTAATATATGGAGAGAATTACTATGGTAACATACCTTGATCTTTCCCTCAAAGAATTTCCAGTAAAATTCACTAAACATTAAAAAAAGCAACTTTCACCTACGATTCACACTTCTTCCCTTTTTCAAGATTCTCAATACCCAGGAAGAAGGCAAGACTTAGGTGTATTTTCCTTATGCTGAACAAGTATTTAGCTGAATCACGGAGCTTAAAGAACAGCCCAGACAAACACTACTCCAGGATGGCTTTTTGACGATGTTTTTTCATCCAGATAGCGGCAGTCCATATGAAAGTGTTTCTGGGAAGACCACAGAAAGGTAAAGTCTTTGGTTTCCCAGATTACGAGCACTCTCAGCCATCACATTACTGAGGACACTAATTCTGCAAATACCAATCTCCAGATCATTTCTCTGCCGAGGAAATATTTTTTTCTGCACCTGAGGTAAATGGAGAACTGTCTCACCAAAAAAAGGGGGAAAAAATGGATGAAGCAAATCATCTATCTTTAGCTGTCACTCACAACTTTATGAATAAATTTGTGGCCATGTATTTATTTTTTTTCTTGATATCATACAAATTTTGTGTTTTGAGATTTTTTTTTCTAGGTTTAGCTTGGAGATCAAACCAGGAACAGGAGTAGAACTGTCATGATCCCTTACCCTGCCACAAGGAGAGGTATCACTGTAAGCCTTGAATAATCTCTAATTCTTTAAAGTAAATGAACTCATCAGTTTGCTTGTCTAGTGACTCAACAATGCCCTGTGGAACCAGATAGCAGGCAGGGATGCTGGATTATAGAAAAGACCATGGCCTGAGCCACATAGTGCCATGAATGTTATACAAATTAAAATTTGGCTATAACCTTATATCTCACTCTTCATAATTGGGTTTGGAAAGAAAAATGAGGTCTTTGATGTTAATGTGAAAGTAAGTACTCTCATAATAATTTAGATGCCTTCACAGGGCTCCCTGCTATGGGGAACTTTTCTCCGGATTATTTTGTCTGCACGAGAAGGGTTCAGAACCATGCTTCTGCCAAAGTTAGTGACCTGGAGAAGCAGCTGTAGTCCCTGGCAGGATATCGCGGGACAAGCCCAAAGTGGTTGATAAAACACAGGCAGGATATAACCTCAGGGTGTTTCACAGTAGATTGGTGTGTGCAGATGTAGATGTAGATTGGTGTAGCACAATGAAATAAAACAAGTTAAACAGGTTAAAAATAAAGTCACGTGGTAACATAATAGCCTGGGTTTTCAGAACTTGACGAAGTCAAGATGGTAAGAGAAAGAAGAGGAAGCACTCACTCCCAAGCTGGAGTTCGTGAGGACAGAGATGCTCGCCAGTGGTACCACCTTCCTCCCTGTCTCCAGCCTGTCCTCCAGGGCTCTGGCTCCGCCTCTGCTGGGTGCCCCATCCCCCTTATTAAGCCCTCTCTGCTTGTTCTTTCAAAGTGATGCCAAGTAACCAACTATTGATTTTCTATACAAATGGAGGAATGAATGAGTAATAATGGTGCGATGAAGCACTGGTTCAAAGTATCTTATCATTCCTTTCAGAAGAACACAGATATTAAAACAATCACTGGAAGTTGTACCCACACAAAAACCTGTGTGTGGATATATAGCAACTGCATTCGTAACTTCAAAAACCTGGAAGCCACTAGGATGTCGTTCAGAAGGTGAGTGGGTAAATAAACTGTGGAAGATCCAGCAATGGAATTTTATACAGTGCTAAAAGTAAATGAGCTATCAAGCCTTGAAAAGCCATGGAGGAATCTTAAACGTATATCATTAAGTGAGAGAAAGAAAGAAGACTAAGTGCTGAAGAACTGATGCTTTGGAACTGTGGTGTTAGAGAAGAGTCTTGAGAGTCCCTTGCACTGCAAGGAGATCCAATCAGTCAATCCTAAAGGAAATCAGTCCTGAATATTCGTTGGAAGGACTGATGCTGAAACCGAAGCTCCAATACTTTGGCCACCTAATGCAAAGAGCTGACTTGTTAGAAAAGACCAGGATGCTGGGAAAGATTGAGGGCAGGAAAAAGAAGGGGACGACAGAGGATGAGATGGTTGGATGGCATCACCCACTCAATGGGCATGAGTTTGAGTAGGCTCCCGGTGTTGGTGATGGACAGGGAGGCCTGGCGTGCTACAGTCCATGGGGTCAGTCACAAAGAGTCAGACACAGCTGAACAGCTGAACAACAACAACAAAGTGAGAGAAGTCAATCTGAAAAGGCTACATACTATTTGATTCTAACTATATGTCATGCTGGAAAAGACAAAACTAAGGAGACCGTGAAAAGATCAGTGCTTGCCAGGGGCTGAGGAAGAAGGGATGAATAAACGGAGCACAGAGGATTTGTAGGGCAGTGAAAGTACTCTGTGTGATACCATAATGATGGATACACGCCATTACACATTTCTCCAAAGCTACAGAATGCATAGCACCAAGTGTGAACCCTCATGCAAACTGTGACTTTGGGTGATTGTGATGCATCCATGTGGGTTCAGTTGTAACTAATGAACCACTGTGGTGGGGAATGTTGATAACCCGGGAGGTTATGTGTGTGTGGAGGCAGGGGGTGTTTGGGAAATCTCTGTACCTTCAGCTGAATTTTGCTGTAAAACAAAGACTGCTCTGAAAACATAAATTCTTCACATGTGCAAGCTCAGTTGCTCAGTCATGTCTGACTCGTGGTGGCCCTATGGACTGTAGTCAGCCAGGCTCTTGCCAGTCTCCTCTGCCCAGTAGAATTTTCAAGGCAGGAATACTTGGGTGGGGTACCACTACCTACTTGAGGGCATCTTCCTGACCCAGGAATTGAACTTGCATCTCTTGCATCTCCTGCACTGACCAGCAGATTCTTTTCCACTAGCATCTCCTGAGAAAACATAAATTCTTCATAAAAACTTAAAAATTCATAAACAGGGAGAAGAAGGAAGAGGAGGAAAGTGGGAAGAAAGAAAAAGAGAAAAAGACAAAATTAAAACCACAATCAGCCTTTCATATTAGAATTTCCTCCTTAGTTTGTGCTAAACTTTATTTTTTTAAAAAATTGACTAAACACAAGGATTACTGAAAAAGCCATTCGAACAAATTTCAAGAACAAAGAGACTTCAAGAAATATTACTGACTGCAGGAATAACAGTTTTCCTAAGGGTCATCTTCCGGGGAAGGAAACACTCTCAGATGGCATTTGAAGTTTCTGTCACAAATTTTGAGAGATTCACAACCTATCTGCTGTCCTGCTAAGGGGTCCCTTGAAATTTTCCACTGAAGCATGAATTTATAAACAAATAGTTTCTTAAATTGAAAGGAATTATGCCTTCTTGAGTTACAGAACCCATCAAGTGCATGATTTGACAGCTGATATGCACTAATACAATTTCTTAGATTTAGCCAACTTTCCTCCTAATTGCACTGCATAAAACACAATAAATACCAAAAATTTATTTTCGATGTCTCTTTGTTTCGTAGCCCCCTACCACATACCAGGCACTGCCATTTATGCCATTTCATTGAATATTTTGTCCCTCGGACACCTGTGTCAGGTCAAGATGAGACCGGACTTGTTTGGAGCCTAACAGCTTAATCAGGTTTCGAGAAGAGGTGTTCTCCTAACAGCAAGGGCATAGAGAAAGATCAATAGCTAAGATCAATGTTTGTACATAAAATATCTCTATGTATCAAGTACTTTCAATGTCCGAATGATTCAGTCTCCACAACAATTTTATTAAGCCTCTATAAAAGCTGCTTTGTAAACGTGAAGAACATGTGGCCCAGTAGTGAAGAAATGTTCAGTTGCTAAGTCGTGTCTGACTCTTTGCCACCCCGCGGGCCGCAGCACGCCACGGGGTTAAGAAACCTATCTAAATCTAGATGGTGGAAACAGGATTCAAACCCCCTGAATCACTGCACATCTGGCCTAAACATAGGCTGTGAGAAGAGGAGAACACATTCAGCAGTGAACATTTAAATACACCGTGGGGATCTCAAAATTCTCTGCATTTCTTCTCTGATTTTTTTTGACATAGATTTTTTTTTTTCTATATCCAGTTTATTATGGAAGAGCTATCTCTACCTGACCATCAGTGCTCAAATGACACCAAATTATTAATTTAAAACATTTTAAATTAAATTTACATATATGAAGAAAGTAACATGTCCATTGCCAAAAGCAACTTTTAGTTAATTTTTTAAATGAGACGTGTCTTTCCACCAGTTTAACAACTCTGTAACACTTAGTGTAGTCATAACATGTATGCGTTGAGCAGAACCAAGCCTCTGTGCAATAGCATGTGTAAAAATCTGCAAGTCCTAGAGGACAGTGCTTTGTAGCAATGGAGTGGGGTCAGAAAAGAGTGGGGCTGTCATGGTCAGGGGCGAGGCAAGCTCTCTGTAAACATGTTTTGTGGGCTGGGAAGTGCTGGGTTCTACTATGAGTGCCTGGAGCTGTGCCCCGTTCACACCCCACATTCTCCTCCAAGCATGAGTGTTAAGGTTTACAACGTGGGGCCACAGGGTCACAAGGGGCTGTTCAGAGAACCAAATCCAACATCTATTCAAAGGCACTTGGAAAACCATAATGTGCAGCTAAAACGTAAAATACTGTGGCAAGTATTAAGTTGGTCTCGTGCAATGTTGTCAGTATTATTCTAGTGTTTTGTCCCTGGATGTGATATGCAGACTGATTATCACAGATTTCTATGCACACACCAATCCTGGATATGATATATGTCCAAATGCAAACTTCCGGGGGGGTAGTTTTGCTTTTTTTTTTAATGGTATTTTAAGGTTGTACTAAACCCATGTGTGGGTGGATGGTGTGATAAGAGAACCATCACCTATTTCTGTGCTATTTTCCAAAGAACCTGAAGCAGAATTCTTTAACAAAATTAAAAGTTCAATGCATGCTGTTACCTGAATGTAAACAAATTTGACTAAGAAGCACAATTTGCATTTCCTCCCCAGTAGACTCTGAAAATAATCTAAGTTGAAGTTTATTTTTCCAACTTCAATAGCAATCTCAGCAAGCAATGTGCTTCTTTTCAAAAATACTCACTAAAACAAATGGAAATATTCCCTCATATTTGCCACCCCATTAGTCCTCAAAGCCAAGCTGTTGAAATATAGAACTATTAGTCTCTCATTCCAAACCTCCCTTTGGAAGAGAGTTATCTGGATTTCGGTATAAATAACATGTTTTCTCAATAAAAGAAAATAAAATACATGATTGTCATGAAAAACAACTAGCACTCGAGTGACCAATATAAGCAAAAGCATAATTTGAAGTATTTTAAGTGAATTATTAATATAATCATGAAAATTATCCTATGAAGTAATTCAATTTTAATCTACATAGTTTTCATTTCACAACTGAGAAAAATTGAAATGGAAGAAGGTAAGGAAAACTCTATTCTCTCCATATCTTAATGTTTATCACTATTTCTAAAGTATAGAACTTTTAGCTAGCTTGCTATTGGAATAATATGAAAAAGTTTCAGCATTTTAATACAATGCAAAATGTACATTTTCAAATTAGCAAAATTGAAAAGGCCACCTAGGAGAAATAGGGAGCAATGTGGTAAGCTGAGATTAGTTAATTGCTTACAGATTATTTTGCTAGGAGTTTCATTGTCGGGTCAAAATCTATACAAATCCATAGCATTAAATATAGCATGAGCTGCCCTGCACAGCCTTTGAAGCCAGATAACAGTGAATACTATTTTCAAATACGGTAGCTCTTTTAAAATGTGGTACATCTGAATCATTTGTGGAATTGACAGGATTACAGACTCCCAGGTGACATTCTGGATTTGCTTAATCAACATCTCCAAGTGTGGGGCTTGAACATGTACATTTCACAAATATCCACAATGAATTTCATGCTCAAAGTGGAAATGAGGAAAAATTTACCACACTTAAAACGCTTCCTTATGTATCGATCCAGTAAAAACACAACCAATAGAAGAGCACGATGCTAAGAAAATGACTCAGCGAATACCTTTGGCAAGGCATTCAGACGATATGCTTAGCTTGGGGAGGAGCTCACCTGACACAGGGAAGGCAATGTTAAGAAGATGGTTAGTGGGTCAGACCCTCTGCTCACATCCTAGCCCCTCTCAGGTCTTCATCTTGAGGCCAAGTGAATTAGAGGGCACCCAACCTTCCTCAGAAGAGGACATCTGAGAAACTCTTGTCCTAACACCCAGTCCCTCCTAAAGGAGATCAGTCCTGGGTGTTCACTGGAAGGACTGATGCTGAAGCTGAAGCTCCAATACTTTGGCCACCTGATGTGAAGAGCTGACTCATTGGAAAAGACCCTGATGCTGGGAAAGATTGAGGGCAGGAGGAGAAGGGAACGACAGAGGATGAGATGGTTGGATGGCATCACTGACTCAATGGACATGAATTTGAGTAAACTCCGGGAGTTGGTGATGGACAGGAAGGCCTGGTGTGCTGCAGTCCATGGGGTTGAAAAGAGTCAGACACGACTGATAAATTATTTATCTGTCCCAGGACAGATAAACACCCCACTTTCCCCTGACAGCCCTGCGTCTCTCTTGGAGAAGTTATAAGCTGCTTAAATTCTCATAAGTAGTAAGTGATAGAGCAGGTATTCAAATTCAGGTCTGTGATTCTAAAGGTCATACTCTTTCTACTTCACAGCATACTGATTTAATGTTTCTCTCAAGAATGAGGTGTTTTTAAGCAAGCCTGTGGCAGGCGCTGACTCCTAGGACATTCATAATTAAATTTTCTCTACGTTGTACTTTGACAGCAGATAGGCTCTTTTGTTTATTTACCTAAGAACTGAAACACTTTAAATGTCAGAGCCTGGGGCAGCAAAACTGTCCTGCTATTGGAGGATAAGAGCTGAAGTTGTATTCTCGCCCACAAAGACAGTCATCCCATTTCAGCACAGGTGTGAACATTGCAGATCTCTTCAATTTAGTCGAATAAAGAAAGAAACGTTTTATCTCTGTCAAGTACTTCAGTTCAGTTCAGTTGCTCAGTCGTGCCCAACTCTTTGCGACCCCGTGAACTGCAGCACACCAGGCTTGTTTGGTCAGTCAAGTACTTGCTTGCGCCCAAACAAAAGCAGGAGAGGCCGCATTATACAAAGAAATATTTAGGAAAAACATACATACTTGATCTTCTCAAGAACTTAGAGAAAGTGTCATCTGATGATGGTGATGTTGGTGATGATGGTGCAAGCATAGTAACGCCATGTATGTGGGCACGCTCAGTCGCGTCTGACTCTTTGCGACCCCATGGACTGCAGCCCACCAGGTTCATCTGTCCATGGGATTTTCTAAGTGAGAATACTGGATTGGGTAGCCATTTCCTTCCCCAGGGAGCTTCCTGACCCAGGGACCGAACCTGCTACTGGTGTAATAGTGTTTCCAGAAAGGGGAGGAATCAGGAGGAAGTATGGTGTGAATGGCCTTATTGGAGGTGGGGTGTAGAAACAGGTACAGATATGGCTAGATGTGTAGATTCTGTAGTGGAAAATTGAGGGCATTTATTTTATTTTTTAATTTTCTCTGGGAAGAAGGAGCGTATGACTGAAAATAGCAGAAAGGTCAGGTATTTCAAGAGTAGAAAAGGAAGATGACTAGAGAAAAAGATCAGGACATGGGGAAGTGCTGAGGGCATAATAGAGGCGAAAGTGAAAGTCGCTCAGTTGTGTCCGACTCTTTGTGACCCCATGGACTATACAATCCATGGAATTCTCCAGGCCAGAATAATGTAGAGTGGGTAGCCTTTCCCTTCTCCAGGGGAATCTTCCCAACCTAGGAATCAAACTCAGGTCTCCTGCATTGCCGGCAGATTCTTTACCAGCTGAGCCATAAGGGAAGCTCATAATAGAGGTGGGTCGCAGTGAATTCTGCTTCCCTAGCGTTCATAGCTTCCTCTAGTAGAATTAGCAACTCAAGTGCAGGAACACTTAACAAGGATATCTGGGGAACTCCAGAGTTGGAGCACGGCCTGACAAGAAGAGTGGGTTCTCAAAGTCAAGTGAGTTTAGGACGTGGGCATAAGGTTCAGTGAGACGGTGCACAGGAGGAGAATGGGAAATCGACCTGTCCAAGAACACAGGGGGTTTCCCCGGTAGCTCAGTGGTGAAGAGGAGCCAGATCAGGAGCTGCAGGAGACCCAGGTTTGGTCCCGGGGTTGGGAAGATCCCCTGGAGAAGGAAATGGCAACCTACTCCAGTATTCTTGCCTGGGAAATCCCATGGACAGAGGAGCTTGGTGGTCTATAGTCCATAGGGTTGCAAAGAATCAGACACGACTGAGCGCACACACACCCATGAACACAGGGGTTCAAACAAGGCTGAAGAATGGTCTCAGTGGGAGAAGACAGACAAAAGATGGAGGGAGAGTATTAGGGTCAGAACACATGATATTTATATGAGTGGTTTGGAAATAAACACCTCTCAATGATCACAACGCTTAGGGTATGACCCTTGGGTGTGTGTGTGGCTTAAGTTGAGTGGAGAAAGACACTGGAAATGAGGGAATCAAACATTCAATGGCCCAGGAGGATGGATTTGACATCATTAAAGATGAAACAAGGTTTAGAGTTGAGAAAGACTGCTAGCTGGGTGCCAAAGTCTTGGATAAGTGAAGGCTGAAAATAGTCTGTAGGTCTGAAAATAGGAAGGGAACACAGTGATGCACTTAAATAGCAACATCCTTGAAGGAGCAGAGGTTTTAAAAGAGGGTAAACAGTAATGGTCTGATGGCAGCGGGCTTCAAGTTGAATATAGACTCACCCTGTGAATCTGCGGAAGTGTGATAGGGGAGAAAGAGACCCTTGAGAGACCTGCATAGCGACCCAGCATTTCTAAATCCCCTCCTTTCCCAACTCAGTCCTATATGAGTAGCCCTTTCCTATTTCTCACTCAGCAGCAGTCCTGAATCACAAAACAGGGATGCCAGAAATGCCGTCAGTCTGATGCTAAGGGAAGGACAATCAACAGATGCAAAATCGGTTTGCCCTGGACCGCGCAGGGAAAACTGTTGATCCATTAAATTCAAGAGATATTTACCAGGAAATTACTTTGACTGAGAATCCACAGATGAGACAATTCTTATTAGCTGCTAGAAATGCCAAACTGCTTCCCAGAGCCCAGCATCCTCAGAGCCTAATGAATCCATCTGAGACAGGAGGCAGTGTGTTTCTTTACATTCCACAAGGGAGGGGCCAGGAGCTGTGACTTCTATCTTTGGATTTTCTATTAACTGCCAGACCTTGAGCATCCTCTTACATTTCCCGAAGCCCAGACTCCTCACCTACAAAGTGACTGATGATGGACTAGACAATAACGAATGACCTTTTCCGCTCCGAGGAACACAGACACCATCCGTGATTTACTGGGAATTCTGAGACAGACCGGCCCTGTCTGTTTGATTTCCGTCTTGGTAACTACCCTCCCCACATTCCATCCTACCTCAGGGTCCCTTCCCATAAACGTCAGGGTCCCACTGGGTGGGGCCTGCCTCACTCAGCGGTCTTGCTGCATCATCAAATAGAGCTTGCTTCATATGACAGAGGGGACCCCCTCTATTATTTAGGGGACACGGAGGGTGGCCACTCCTGGAATTCTAAAAAATGACAAACAGCCATCACATCTCTCAAGTGCCAGAAATTTTTTTTTTAAACAAATAGCAGAGGAAGGGGAGGGAAGTAAGAATGATTGGGGGTTTTTCTAATAAGCCTTTTTAAAAAGCCCACAAAGATAGGTGGTCTCTTCAGATCCAGTGCAAGGAGCCCCTCCAAAATGAGATGAGGAACTAACCTCTCCCAAACAGACAGTGATATCAACCTCTCTTTTTTGTTACTGTTTTTTTTTTTTTTTTTTTGCCCCTGCCCCTCCCCACAACTCCATCTGCTCAGAGGAACCAAACCTTCCTGGATTGGCATGAAGATTGCCAGAGAATTAAAAATAAATGGGAAGGAACTTGGAGAAGATAAATAGATGCCACAGCCTCAGATAGCCAATAATATTATCCTGACTTGGTTTAATATTCAAACAAAAGCCAAGAGGTCTTTCATTTAATGTATTTTAAGTGCTACAAAATCCTAAGAAGCCGATTACACTAAAATAATACTCATATAAAATATATGTTAAGTTCCATTTTAAATTAGAAAAAAGAGGAAATCTTTGGATAAAGATTTGCATGTCAGTTTTGGATGCTATATTAAGGCTCCATACCACTCTTCACAAAGTACACTCAAAATTACCTGTTTCCATCATCACAGCATTTAAGCAAATTTCTCTATTAACAAATCAAAACAAGGCTTCATGTTGTGTAAAGCCCTGCGCTGGGCTCCCTGGTGAATAAGAAAGAGCATGAGGCAGGACATCCGATCTAAAGTGATTGACAGTCTAGTAGGGAAACTGTGTTCATGTAGCAAAATGTTTTCAAACACGCACAGGTATTTACTCCTACACAAAACAAGTAACAGAATGACATCACCAGATAATGCTTAACTGGTGGGTGGACAAATACCAGTAAAAGCAAGAGTGGTATTTCAGAGATGGGATAGCTCAAACTGGCGGGAAAAGTTTTTAGAGGAAGATTTTAAATAATTATACCAACTAACCATTCATCTTTTTAACCTTAGTAGGCACTATGTGAAGAATGAGTCCTTTCTATCTGGCAGGTACTTTTAATGTACTGGTGAATGTAATAATCCTCTCACCGCGCTGTGCCAATAACCTAGCTTCTAATAATGGGAAGGACAAAACCATCAATAAACCATCCGTGTGTTTAATGTTCAGCTCAGGGTTTATCTTGGGATACCTCTCCCAAGATAAGGGAGAGGTATTATCAGGGTTTACCTCTCCCCTCATCTATGCCCAAGTCAAGACTGGACCTAGAGTCAGACTTCCAAATAAGAGCAATTGGTAAACCAACTTCCTAATTAGTAAGAATTCACTGACCTTGAGAACTAAAAAGAATACACAAATATATACATATATAGATTACTCCTTGAAAGAAAAGCTATGACCACCCTGGACAACATATTAAAAAGCAGAGACATTACTTTGCCAACAAAGATCTGTCTAGTCAAGGCTATGGTTTTCCCTGTAGTCACGTATGAATGTGAGAGTTGGACTATAAAGAAAGCTGAGTGCCGAAGAACTGGTGATTTTGAACTGTGGTGTTGGAGAACACTCTTGAGAGTCCCTCCGACTGCAAGGAGATCCAACCAGTCCATCCTAAAGGAGATCAGTCCTGGGTTCATTGGAAGGACTGATGTTGAAGCTGAAACTCCAATACTTTGGCCACCTCATGCAAAGAGCTGACTCATTGGAAAAGACCCTGATGCTAGGAAAGATTGAGGGCAGGAGGAGAAGGGGATGACAGAGGATGAGATGGTTGGATGGCATCACCGACTCAATGGACATGAGTTTGAATAAACTCCAGGAGTTGGTGATTGACAGGGAGGCCTGGCATGCTGCAGTCCATGGGGTTGCAGAGTCAGACATGACTGAGCAACTGAAATGAACTGAACTGAGTATGCACACAAAAGCACACACATATAAAATAGCACAAGTATGACACACATTTATGATGGTCATTATAGTTCAGCAGAAGAATAGTTTTGCCCTTTCACACTTTAAATCACAAACATTCCTCTTCTTTCAGAAAAAGTAAAAATAAAAGCAGGCGAAAAGGGGATATTTAATCAAATTTCCTCTAATATGTGTCTGTTAACACCTTAAATAGCTGACAAGAAAGATAATTCTAATGATACTTTCTTTTTTAAATGAGATAATTTTTTTTTTTTTTAAGATTTGGTTTCGATGTGGACCAATTTTAAGTCTTTACTGAATTGTTACAATATTGCTTCTGTTCTATGTTGTGATTTTTTGGCTGCAAGGCATGCAGGATCTTCACTCCCGAATGACAGGCATGCAGGGATTGAACCTGTGTCCACAACATTGGAAGGCAGAGTCTTAACCACTGGACCATCAGGGAAGTTCCTAATGATACTTTAAACACTCAGCATTTCCCGAGGGTTGCAACTATTTGAAATCCCTCAAATTTTCCCATGGTATACACACAAACAAGAAAAGCTAAAAAAAAAAAAAAAAAAGAAAGAAAAAGAAAATGGCAGGTGTGTTTTCCGAAATCTGTGAAAAATGCCAACTCTATTATAAAAGTTTAGAAACATTTTGCATATGGCTATCTTGTTTATTAAACCACCCAGCCTGTGCTTGACTTAGTACAATCCGATTTGCCAACTATACCCTTTAAGATTAAAGAAGAGTCCAGATGTAAATAGATCGTTGGAATTCAGGGGGGTGTGTGTGCATGTGTGCGTGTGTATGTGTGTGTATATCTGACTTAAGCTATTGGTCATCACCCTCAAAATTTACATGCGTTTATTATAGGTCAGGCTATTGATATTTCTATTGCAAACATCTCACAATGATTTTCATTTTGGGGTCACTCCAGGTAACAATCTTAGGCACATTTTTGCTTTCAGTGGAGAAACCCAACAGAAGCAGTTCTGTTCTCCGATTATTCGTCACCCATTATTTGCAAAATAACACACAGGGTTTTGATTTGGTATCAGCTGACTCCAAATTTCTCTCCTCCCTATTCTCGAAGGCACAGCACAGCTCTGCCACCTGTCACTATTAAATCATCCCCTAAAGAGAAAGGAAGGCAAAGAAAAGGGAGGAAGAAAACTGAAGTGTGTATTTCCAAAGGCAGCTGCACCAATGCCGTTTCTGTCTTCCTTCCTCAAGCATTTACGAAATGCTTACTATGTAAAAGCAAGTGCTCCACGCGCTGAGGACACAGAAAATTAACCATTGCGCTGGCCCTTGAGTCTTCACTGCAGCTTTCTTTGTTTCCATTTTAAAGCTTTCAATAACAGAGGCCCTTCTGCTTTCAGAATAAATGAAAATTGAAGGATGAGAAATTCGAAAGTATAAACAAATTTCACCCAATGAATCACCTAACGCTCCCACCCCGACCATTAGTTCTGCGCCCAGTATCCCGGGCTTTGCGAGTCTCCCACTTTTCATGGCTGGCTCTGGGTTTTGTAAAACAGGAAGAAGCCGTCTCTGCCCACAGGAGAAGAAGCGCTCAGCTGGGGATAAGGCTCACAGAACATGGAAGCATGATAAGGCCCCGTGCACATGAAAAATCCACAGCTCATCAGTGCAGAAATCAAACATGCCTGATTTATATCCAAACAATGGTGACGTGATTGTCACAGCACACATGGTGACTTCACTGGCTTGGGAAATTATCCAAAAATCAGCTAACAAGTGCTTCAAAGAGGAGGGCAGAAGAGGACTCTCGTACTGCCTGCCATGTGTGTCTTTCTTCAAAGTCAAGTGCCCAGATCTATGTGGAGCAGATGTTCTGAGGTCTGAAAAAGGCTGATTTGGTGAATTTACTGCTATTATGCATAATATCAAACTCTTTCCTTTTATAATAGTATAACTTAGAATCCTAAGACTTTCTCCATCTCATCCTCATTAAGCAAATACCATATCTACAAACTGCCCCTCTGGCTGTGTTCAATCCTTTGGGGATTAAATTGGTGAAGAGACACAAGGATTCATTCTGAGGTCTGATAGAGCTCAGTTGATTCCAGCACTGTCTGGATCCAGCAGATAAAGAGCTTTGTTACTATCTTGTAAAAAGCTCTGAGGTGTAGGAAGAGGCAGTTAGTTTAAAACATTCATCCCTCAGCCAATCTTGCTGCTGCTGCTGCTAAGCTGCTTCAGTCATGTCTGATTCTGTGTGACCCCATAGACAGCAGCCCACCAGGCTCCCCACCACCACCCTGTCCCTGGGATTCTCCAGGCAAGAACACTGGAGTGGGTTGCCATTTCCTTCTCCAATGCATGAAAGTGAAAAGTGAAAGTGAAGTCGCTCAGTCGTGTCCAATCTTGGATCACTGTGAATGTCTGGGAACAGAGACTCTCTATTTTATTCATTCTGCAAAGTGAAGAAGAAACAATGCAAAAAGCAGGAAATTTTATTTACTCATCAAATAGTTACATGCCGTTTTATCTTATGCTAGATTTAATCAAGTGAACAAAATGTCTTGAAGTAAAGGCATTTGAGAAATGAAGTGACTTGAGCCACTGTTACACTGTGTATGTCGACTAAAATGCGTTATGTCATCATGAACACCCAGAGCTCAAGCAGATTAAACTAGATCATGAATGCCTATTGTAGCTCTTCAGTTTATGATTTTAAAGCACCTAATCCAGAGTAGAAAGCTATGGAGATATTTGACTTAGATATTTTTACCAGAGAAAAAAATTGAAAATCTTTGGAAAGATATGATTGATGAAACAAAATTATTTTTTTCTCTTCAGTCCCATCATTTATCCATAGAGGACAATAACCAAAATAGAAGCAGAACTAACATGTTCTCTGGGAATCAGGACAACTATTTAATACTGACGAAGATTATTCAGTTCTTTAGATTATTTGCCACATGTTAAGTCTGCATTATGTCTTAGGCTCAATGATAAACACTAGAAATATAGATGTAAACAGAAGGGAAATGAATTTCTTGTCTTCATAGAGCTTATGATCTTGTGTGGGAGGGAGAAAGTAAGTGAGTTACTAAGCACACACATTATGAATGCTCCGTGTTGGAGGGTGAAAAAGAGGTATTATGTGTCAAGTACGCATTATAAATTTCAGGAATACTAGGTCAACTATATGGGAGATTTCTATCCATACCACCATTATTTATAGAGCCCCAAAAATCCCTATGAAAAATAACATAATTTAATAAAAGGAATATATCTTTGTCTATAGATTTGTTTCCCGACAAACTTTTTAGAAGCCAAAGAAGAAAAAAATAGACATCTTGACCTTGTAAAGTCTACTGGAAGGTAAAAATTAATGGGCATATCAAATCACTAGGCCCCAGGTTGAGGAGACCAGGATTCTGGGGAGGACAGGCCACGCACATGGTTTCAAAAATGCAGCAAGGAGACCAAGGAGATAGATTGTGTAGACATGGTCTTGACCATGATCACTGTTAAATAGCTTAACCCAATCAATAAATTTTCAACAGCAAGAGTTGTCAAGGCACAGGGAGACCAGTTAGCCAGGGAAGGTCAGTGGGCAGTGAGAGGGGGCTGGATGGGATGTGTTAGGGGGGAAATATTAACGTAAACTTTGTGGTTTCAGACCAGCTCCTTAAGATAGTCTCTGATCCTTTTCTTTGCAAAATATTGAATGAGAAGGAAGCCCAAAAGGAAGAGGATATATGTATACATATAGATGATGCTTTTTTCCAGTAGTCATGTACAGATGTGAGAGCTGAGCACTGAAGAACTGATGCTTTCAAACTGTGGTGCTGGAGAAGACTCTTGAGAGTCCCTTGGACTACAAGGAGATCCAGCCAGTCCATCCTAAAGGAAACCAACCCTGAATATTCATTGGAAGGACTGATGCTGGAACTGAATCTCTAATACGTTGGCCACCTGATGCAAAGAGCCGACTCACTGGAAAAGACCCTGATGCTGTGAAAATGGAAGGCAGGAGGAGAAAGGGACGACAGAGGATGAGACGGTTGGATGGCATCATCAACTCAGTGGACATGAGTTTGAGTAAACTCAGGGAGATAGTGACAGACAGGGGAGCCTGGCGTGCTGCAGTCCATGGGGTTGCAAAGAGTTGGACACAACTGAGCAACTGAACAATAGCTGATTCACTTTGCTGCACAGCAGAAACTAACACAACATTGTAAAGCAACTATACTCCAATAAAAATTAAAGAAAAACTGAACAGGAAGAGTCCATTTCAAGGAAACCAACTTTACCAATGACTTTGGTTGATTCCTATTTCGCCAATGTCCCAGGTCAGTCTGAGTCTTGGACAGACCTTAGGGCAAGCCTGAAGGCAAGGTGTGGAGGCAGCCACCTCTGCCTGCTTCCCTCTGGCTCTGTCTCCTATCCATTTCCCTTCCCTCCCAGGAAGTAGCTATCTTGCCTTTGTAGTCATAACTATCCAGGCTCCTGAGGTTATTCTCAATTGAAAATATAAGTGAATTCTCAGTGTGAATTTCAGTGAGCTCACATTGCAATTTCTGATATCACAGGGAAAAATTAAGATCCACATTACACAGAAACACTCTTGACAATACTATCTCCATGTGAAGCATGACTTAAGCAAGGGGTGTTTGGCAACAGCTTTATAACATAAGTCAAAATAAAATTGGTTTCCATGCCACCCATACAGTTACATAAAAATCATAAGTAGCAAAAATGTTCTTGCTTTACATTTATGGCTTACCAAGCATTTGTACATTGTTGTATTATATAACTACCCACAAAGAACACATAAGCTGGTTAACTTTTTCCCTTCTATATAACCACATAGGAAATGGCAACCCACTCCAGTATTCTTGCCTGGAGAATCCCATGGACGGAGGAGCTTGGTGGGTTACAGTCCATGGGGTCGAAAGGAGTCGGACACGGCTGAGTGACTTCACTTTCACTTTCATATAGTCATTTACATCTTTTATAACTTGGAGCTTTATTGTGAAAAAGATCCAAGTTTAGAAAGTTTTCTGTAGTGATAGATGAAATTTAAATTGTGCTATATTAGCATGAGATAGATGTGGATTTCACTTAACGATGTATTGTGTGTTAGTCGCTCAGTCGTGTCTGACTCTTTGCGACCCCATGGACTGTAGCCCGCTAGGCTCCCCTGTCCATGGAATGCTCCAGGCAAGAATACTGGAGTGGGTTGCCATTTCCTTCTCCGGGGGATCTTCCCACCCCAGGGACTGAACCTGGTCTTCTACATTGCAGGCAGATTCTTTCCATCTGAGCCACCAGGGAAGCCCTAGCAATGCATTAAACCTCATTTGTTTCTCACAGAAAGATAAATATCCTTATGAACTGATCATACTTGAGGCTCAGAAATGCTAAGTAATTGGCCCACGTTTGTGTAGTCAGATCTAGGATTAGAACTTAGATCTGAGTTACTATGAAGCCCATTCAACTCTTTTTATGAAATTAGAAATGCAAATATCTCTCCAGATGAGAAACTGGAAAATCTTTATTTTCTTATTTAATTGAATTTTGGCTACAGCCCATAAGATACAATGAAAGTGTATGTAGGATAGTAAAAAAAAAAAAAAAAAGTAAAACAATATTACCAGTCTTTATCTTGGAACTTTGAACAGCTCTGGTCCATTAGAGTCTCAAATGACCCTAGGAAATTTATTTCCTTGAGACTGAAAGAGCATATACATACAGCCCATGAAAATAACTATAGCTGAATCTCTGTAAAGAGAACATTTTGTAAAAGAATGAAACGTTAAAGAATCATGAAGATAAGGTTTCTATTCACTTACTTCTCAAAGCTTTTTAACGGTAACTATGAAATTATCGTATCTATTGTACATTTCTAAAATCACAAGTCTAATAAGTAGGTTCCTAGAAACAGAATCATGAAAATGATGGGGGTGGGGGGCAGGGCTTGAATTCATACCATTAATATAGAGGTTATACATGTGCTACCCTTGATATTCTAAATAAATGATATATGCCTGGCTCCAAACCTCCTGCTGATGCACAGCTCCGTGTTCCCTTCACATCAGCTGCTGCCAGCACAAGGACTCTGCCCACTGGAAGCTTCTATTTCTGGTGGAATAAAATGACTTAAGGGCAACTGTCTTCCCCTTCTCCTCATCCCTGCCTGCCAGATACGATTTGCTTCACTTTATTCAGCCTCTTCCTTCTCCTCTCTTCTAAGGAGGGTCCTGCTTTGTCTGCCTGTTGCCAAGCTCAGTGATGAACAATCAGAAAGAAATACAAAGGAAAAGAGGATGCTAAGATAGGCCAAAGGCAGAGGACTGAGGGAATTTTACAGGGGGAAGAAAAAAAAAAAACTTGGAAGAAAGGAGAGAGAGAAGCCACAGTACCTGAAGACAGTGGATGGGAGAGAAAATTAGTAAGACCTTAAGATATTTTGAGAAACGATGGTATTCATTTCCTTCATGCTATTGAGGTATTCCAGCAGAGACCTTGAGTTATTGTGACACATGGTTTGTTCCACTGTGTTCCTTTACTCTTACACTCTCTAGGTCTGCACCCAGGGCTTGCCAATGTGTAAGTGTTGCACAGGTTGAGAGAGAAGGAGCCAGGGACGGGGAGACACTGCACTACCATGCTGCCCCAGAGTTGCATTGTCACAGTTCTATCAGGACAGCATCACCCAGGGGCAGACATCCACGAGAGAGAGTCCCCAGGGGCAGATGTCAGGAATCCCAGGGCTGTCCTCCTCACCCCCTCCACCCGCCGCCTCTCTTACCAGTCCAGATTTTATTCCCTGTAAGTGTCCTTTAGGAAATCTGCCTGAGACGGAACAGCGACTGATCGCTCAGAGGCTAACTTTGGTCCAAGACTCTCCAAAAGAATAAACCTAATGAGATTTCTTCAACACTCAAGACCTCACTTGACCCCAACTATGTATTTGCTTCCTGGAATTTCCTCATGTGCTAGAAAATGGTTTGCAATAAAAACAAAAAAATAGTTCTTCAGTACTCTACATATAACCTTTAGAGATTGGAACTTCTTTCCATGAAAACTCATGCTAATTTTCATAGTATCTTCATGACCTTTGTTACTTTTTCATTGTCTTTCAAGCACGCTCTGATTTACAGAACATTTTGAATCGCATCTGATTGTAACAAATCCATGTAAAACCACCAAGTGTGCCAAAGAGAAGCAAGGTCAAAGAACAGCACAAATGAAATGAAATAAAATAGTTCTATGATAGGATCAGCATGAAGAAATGACTTGAACAAGAAGAGATTTGGAGGTTCAGGTTGGACTGAATCAGGGGAGAAAGAACTTTGCTATATTTAACATGGACGGGGAGCCTGGCGGGCTGCAGTCCAAGGGGTCGCAAAAAGCCAGACACAACCTAACGACTAAACAACAATATATAACAGAATACTCGGTTTAACAAACCCATCCCAATCAATATTTCAGCCTATACACATCCACGTGCACACACATACACACTCTTAAAGGGCTTAGGTACGTAGGCTTGTCACCTCAGTGTCACCTTGATTTTTAAAGCCCCTTTCAGGTCAAGATCTGAGCTACTTGGACTTAAATAGACACTCAAGAAAGGGGAGGGCCTGTAACTAGACTGTATTAGGGCGCAATGTCTATTTAGCAAGAACTCTCACTGGTTCTAAGGTATTTATGTCCCTTTGAAAGTTTATATGCAAAGAATCATTTGGTTTCAGCAAAACCAGACCCTGAATCAATTCCACAATTGTAAGTCCATGAACTCGAACCAGTGCTGCCTGTCAGCTGGCCTTCCCCCACCCGCAGGGCATGTACCCTCTGGGGAGGCGGAGCCTGTATGATTCAGGGTGTCAGTGTCACCCATCCACCTGAAAAGCAAAATGCTGCATCTCTGGAGAACAAACCTAGACCAGCAAGGCTCTCGCACCAGAGGAAAAGGCGGGCTTTGTTTTCACCTTGATTCCAGCAGCTGTGCCTCCCTTCTTTCTGGGATCGATGCACTCTTATCTCTCGCAGCAGGGGAGGAGGTGCTCGTGTAATGAAGCAGTAGGTATAAAAGCAGAGGATGTTAATGCAGAGTCTACAACTCAACATCCCTGGAGACTGTACCCTCCAGGAGCCCACGACTCCAGGGTCTGACAGAATGAGATGGAGCTGGCCCAACGGAGCGTGACAAGCCATCACATTACAAGTCGGCTGGAGTCTCTGATGGAGTGGCGGTGTCTTCTGTTTGTTGGGGAGGGAACAATGGATGAGAAGGCTCTTAAAGAGTTATAAGCATAGCTGTGAGGCGGGTGATTTGTACAGATGACTCCCTAGTGATGCGGGCTGTGCAGACAAATAGAGGATGCTCGTGGTGGCATAAGTCACCGCACCGAGACTTTCTATCTACAAAATAAGGAAAGCATTGCTCTCCCGTTTACCCACCCCCCTGACCACAGTGAGGTTGCCGCAAGGGATGCACTATCCTTTTTGTTTTTTTCTTCGGGAAGGAGCGCGTTGCTGTGCGCAGCTCGGGCAGCCGCCGCTCCTCCGCCTTTCACCGAGCGTTCTGGAAAGTTCCGGGGATGCACTATCCTTGAGCACAGATTTTTAAAGCCGTGCCCCAAAATTCAGAATCAGGATAATATTCCAATACAACATATATAAATAAAAAACAATGCAGAAATATTCATGAAGAAAATATCACATTTTTAAAATTCAAATTGGTTGCATGCTAAATCACTTCAGTCATGTCCAACTCTTTGTGATCCTATGGACTGTAGCCCTCCAGGCTCCTCTGTCCAAGGGAGTCTCCAGGCAAGAACACTGGAGTGGGTTGCCATGTCCTCCTCCAGGGGATTGTCCCAACCCAGGGATCGAATCTGGTCTCCTGCATTGGCAGGCAGGTTCTTCACCACTAACGCCACTTGGGAAGTTTCTAAAATAGGGCTGGAGCCTGATTTTGAACCACACAACTCATGAGCCTTTTTACAGCCCTGCTTTGCTCTTCAGAGAGCTGTTGAGATCATTACATGATGGAGACAATGGAAAACTCTACAAAGAAAGGATGTTATTGCCCCTGAGTGCCTACTAAGATCCATGCATGAACCCACAGGGTTCTTTAGAAACAGGATCCCATTTATCCTTGTAACTTTCTGAGTTCATCTTCATTTTCCATTGTGCAGATGATGGAAATAAGGTTCTCACAAGTGTCTGGGCCAGGACTTGAGCCCTGGGTGTCTACCTCCGTCTGCTGGGTTCTCATTACCCCTGTGGTGCTATTATCCATTAAAAATAAAACTTGTAAAAAAAATAAAAAATAAAACTTGTTCTCAAACTTCTTTGATGCATTCTAAATACTTGAAGTAATACGAAGAGGCCAGGTAGGGCTGTCGGATGCCTGAGTTGAGAGGGAGACAACCGGATGCTCCTCGAAGAGCCCCAAATCCCAGGAGACGACACTGTCAGAAAAATCCACATCAGAAAAATCCAGGTCAGAATCATGCATCAAAGGAGACAATAGCGTGAACTCTGATCTGGATGCAGGAAGAGAACGTGGAGGTGAATGTATGGCTCCCTTAATTGTGGTTATTTCCATCTATGTTTCTCTTTGGCTGAAAGGAGTCTGGACAAAGAAACCAGGTTACTTTATTTATATGTGAAACTTGCAGGAAATGTCTCCTGTTCCCACCCCATCTGTCCTGTCCTGAAATACTTTCTAACAACCAGCAGCAACTTGCCGGCTAGGTCTCTCCTAGACTGGTCTTGGGCTCTAGGCTGCATGTGGCTGAAGCGGCCATCCCAGCCCTGGAGCAGGTATGAGCGTGGGTACCCCTCAGGCTGCTGATTTTACAGCCAGTGTTTTCGGGGTCACTGTGCCACGCGCGCTGGCTGACTCGGGGTGGTCAGTAAACCTAATCACCGCCTCTGGATCCGCACCTGACGTTTTCATATGTGCTGTCCTGCTGACTTTCATTTCTCACTGCCAGAGCTATTCTCAGTCCCTCCCAGTCTCATGGAAAACGAAGCTGGATTTTTATAATAACTTCTTCACATGTTTTAGCACACTATAATCACTTAGGTTCTTTCACTCCAGGATCTTTCTGTTGAGTCAGAGAATGAATATCCCACTCCTGACCTGTGCGATGGGTGTAAAGGCAGTTGCTGTACTTGTGGAAATTTGCATCATCGAGAGTCACCCTTAGTTCTGTGTCTGTTGTCTAGGAAGAGACACTAAGACTAAGAGACTGGAAGCAGAAATTGGAGCACATACAGGGGAGATGAATCAGAAAGAATGGCCTGGGGGAGAGGAGATCAAGTTCAGAGAAAAATACTGCGTATTTTACAAAGAAAGATTCCCTTTAGTTTTTTTTAGAAAAAGCAATGGCAACCCACTCAAGTACTCTTGCCTAGAAAATCCCATGGATGGAGGATCCTGGTAGGCTGCAGTCCATGGGGTCACGAAGAGTCGGACATGACTGAGCAACTTCACTTTCACTTTTCATTTTCATGCATTGGAGGAGGAAATGGCAACCCACTCCAGCGTTCTTGCCTGGAGAATCCCAGGGACAGAGGAGCCTGGTGGGCTGCCATCTATGGGGTCGCACAGAGTCGGACACAACTGATGTGACTTAGCAGCAGCAGCAGCTTTTTTTTTAATTGGAGAATAATTGCTTTACAATGCTGTGGTGGTTTCTGCCATACAACAACGCAAGTCAGCCATAAATATATATATATCCCCTCCCTCTTGAGTCTCCCTCCCACCCCTCCCCATCCCACCCCTCTAGGTCATCACACAGCACCAAGCTTGGCTCCCTGGTTTATAGAGCAGCTTCCCACCAGCTCTCTATTTCACACATGGTACTGTGTATATGTCAGTGTTCCTCTCTCAGTGCATCCCACCCTCTCCCCCCGACCCCACTGTGTCCACAAAACCATCCTCTATGTCTAGAGCAGAAAGATTAATTTTTAACAGAAGCAGAAGAGGAACAGCTGCCAAGCTGTAACCAGGGTCAAGGTGCAGGGAGTAGGTAAATAGAGAGAGGGAGACTCTTCTAGATATTATAGACCCAATAGATGTGTTTCAGCAAGCCCTTTGGATGATTCTCATGCTCACTAGTGTGAGAACGACTGGGCAAAGCAGAGTGTCCATGCTTTTCAAAAATATTTTTGTTAAATGACCCATGTCAACACCAAAATGACTGGGGAGGAAGCAGGCAGCTCTAAGAGGAGGTGTGTGCGTTGTACGAGATCTTGGGAAATGAGGATTAATCTGCCAGCCTGCACACCCATTTCACACATGTCCCTTGGGAGTTGTGATAGTCTTCCTGCCCTTATAATGATAAGATGCTGAGCTATGGGTCTGTCCCAGATCTGTGACTCTGTAACCAAATGGTGGGACACACTTTACCTCTGACTGCTTGAGGGTTCTCCCCCTAAAGATGGGGGAAGGGAAACCACTCAGGCTCAGGCTGGGCTGGGCAGCGTGAGAAGCAGCAGCTTTGAAACTGACAGCTTAACTGGAGCTGTCTGGTGCTGCAGGATAACTTACACAAGTGTATCACAAATTCCTGGAGAGCTAATGAGAGAAGAAGAAATTAAAAGTCTAGATCAAAGAGAGGAAAGAAAAGGGGGCGGGGGGACTAGGTCCTCATGATTCCATACTGAGCAAAAACAAGTATAAAAACCCATCATGTCTTGGATCAAAGTTAGGGACCGCTCTATTCAGTTTATGAGAAATGCGAAATTCTAGGTTCCGGACACATTTTGAGAGCAATGAAGAATACTAATGTGGAAAAAGAAAAAAAAAAGAATGCTAATGTTTGTTTTTCTGTTTTCATAAAATTGGAAAGCTAAGACTGAGGAAGGAAAGGAGACATCCTGACCTCTTAACAATCTCAAAATGAGAAACAGACCAGAGTGAAATGCACAGAAGAGCGAATTTCTAGAAGAATCTATGTCTGAATTCTAGACACTCTTCATTCGGTTGGGTGCCTAGGCGGATCCGGCAGCATTTGGGAAAAACCACCTCTTGGGTTCTTAAGAGTTTCTTAGGTTTTGTTTGTTCTGCAGCTGTGGCTTGTGAACTCTTAGTTGCCGCACGTGGGATCTAGTCCCACGACCAGGGATTGAAACTTGACCCCTGCCTTGGGGTGTGAAGTTTTAGCCACTGCACCACCAGGGAAGTCCCTTAAGAGTTTATTGGTGAGTAGCTATTATTGCCAGAGAAGGCAATGGCACCCCACTCCAGTACTCTTGCCTGGAAAATCCCATGGACGGAGGAGCCTGGTGGCCTGAAGTCCATGGGGTCGCTAAGAGTCGGGCACAACTGAGCGACTTCACTTTCACTTTTCACTTTCATGCATTGGAGGAGGAAATGGCAACCCACTCCAGTGTTCTTGCCTGGAGAATCCCAGGGACAGGGGAGCCTGGTGGGCTGACATCTATGGGGTCGCACAGAGTCGGACAGGACTGAAGCGACTTAGCAGCAGCAGCAGCAGCAGCTATTATTGCAGATCAAAACAAAGACTCTTTAACTCTTAACCAGTTTTCATTAAGTGAAATATCTATGCATTAGACATTACAGTCTTACTGTAATGTACAGACTTACTCTATTGTATTACAGTCTTAACTCTACTGTATTAATTTCCTGTTTTTGCTGTAACAAACTGCCACAAACTTAGTGGCTTAACACGAATTTATTATCTCACAGTTCTCTAAGTCTAAAGTCTGGTAGGTCTCACTCGATGTAGGCACTGCTGGGTTGCTGCCCAAAGACTTGAGAAGAGAGTCTATTCCTTGTCCTTTCCACCTCTTGTGACCCTCAAGAGGTCTTCTTCCATCTTCAAAACCAGAAGCATCACATCTCTCCTTGCCTTTCTTCCAAAATCATGCCTCCCTCTCTGACCTCAGGCAGGAAAGGTTATCTGCTTGTAAAGACCCATGTGATTAGACTGAGCCACCTAGATAATCCAGGATAATCTCTCTTTATCCAAGACCCTCACTTAATTATGTCTGCAAAACTCCTTCTGCCGTGAAAGGTGACAGGTGCACGTGTCCCCAGGTTCCAGGGATTAGGACATGGATGTCTGTGCAGGTGAAGGAGGCATATTATTATTCAGATGAGCCCTGAACCATGATAGATGAGATGTTTAGTTACATAAGAGTAAAACGCTTTAAAATGCCATCCCCAAATAGTCAAAATTTCTAAAGAAATCTATCCTGAAATGAAAAACAGGAAGGGTGAAGGTGAAGAGAGACCATTCATCAAGAAAAGGGAGAAAATACTGGAAGGGAGGAAAGACCACGGTACAAATAGAAATCCTTTTTTTTTTTTTCAGTATTCTTTTTTCTTAAATTGAAGTATAGTTGATTTACAATGTTTCAGGTGTGCAGAAAAGCGATTCAGTTACATACATGTGTTTATATGTGTGTGTGTATGTATATATTTCTTCAGATTCTTTTCCATTATAGGTAGTTAGAAGATACTGATTATAGTTCTCTGTGCTATACAGGAGGGTCTCAAATTACCACACAGTTGCACTCATCTCACAAGCTAGTAAAGTAATGCTCAAATTCTCCAAGCCAGGCTTCAGCAATACGTGAACCATGAACTTGCAGATGTTCAAGCTGGTTTTAGAAAAGGCACAGGAACCAGAGATCAAATTGCCAACATCCTCTGGATCATGGGAAAAGCAAGAGAGTTCCAGAAAAACATCTATTTCTGCTTTATTGACTATACCAAAGCCTTTGACTGTGTGGATCACAATAAACTGTGGAAAATTCTGAAAGAGATTGGAATCCCAGACCACCTGACCTGCCTCTTGAGAAACATATATGCAGATCAGGAAGCAACAGTTAGAACTGGACATGGAACAACAGACTGGTTCCAAATAGGAAAAGGAGTACGTCAAGGCTGTATATTGTCACCCTGTTTATTTAATTTATATGCAGAGTACATCATGAGAAACGCTGGGGTGGAAGAAGCACAAGCTGGAATCAAGATTGCTGGGAGAAATATCAATAACCTCAGCTATGCAGATGACACCACCCTTATGGCAGAAAGTGAAGAGGAACTAAAAACCTCTTGATGAAAGTGAAAGAGGAGAGTGAAAAAGTTGGCTGAAAGCTCAACATTCAGAAAACGAAGATCATGGCATCCGGTCCCATCACTTCATGGGAAATACATGGGGAAACAGTGTCAGACTTTAATTTTTTGGGCTCCAAAATCACTGCAGATGGTGACTGCAGCCATGAAATTAAAAGACACTTACTCCTTGGAAGGAAAGTTATGACCAACCTAGATAGCATATTAAAAAGCAGAGACATTACTTTGCCAACAAAGGGTCATCTAGTCAAGGCTATGGTTTTTCCAGTGGTCATGTATGGATTCGAGAGTTGGACTTTAGAACTGTGGTGTTGGAGAAGACTCTTGAGAGTCCCTTGGACTGCAAGGAGATCCAACCAGTCCATTCTGAAGGAGATCAGCCCTGGGATTTCTTTGGAAGGAATGATGCTAAAGCTAAAACTCCAGTACTTTGGCCACCTCATGCGAAGAGTTGACTCATTGGAAAAGACCCTGATGCTGGGAGGGATTGGGGGCAGGAGGAGAAGGGGACTACAGAGGATGAGATGGCTGGATGGCATCACTGACTCGATGGACATGAGTCTGGGTGAACTCTGGGGGTTGGTGATAGACAGGGAGGCCTGGCGTGCTGCAATTCATGGGGTCGCAAAGAGTTGGACACGACTGAGCGACTGAATTGAACTGAACTGTACTTCTTGTTTATCTGTTTTACATATAGCCACGTGTGTCTTTAATCTCAAATTCCTAATTTTGTTGTTTTTCAGTTGCTAAGTTGTGTCCAATTCTTTGCAACCCCATGGACTGTAGCATGCCAGACTTCCCTGTCCTTCATTGTCTTCCGAAATTTGCTCAAATTCATGTCCATTGAGTCAGTGTCTATTGAGAACCCTAAGTTTGTTTTCTATGTCAGGGAGTCTATTTCTGTTTTGTAAATGAGTTCATTTGTATCATGTTTTTGGATTCCACATACAAGTGATCTATTAGTCATAAAAAAAAAGAGAATGAAATAATACCATTTTCAGCAACATGGCGTTTGTTCCAAAATGGCTACATAAAACCAACAAAAGACACGAAAATTAACTAAAGAAAAGCAGTTGCACATCAGCCACATTACCTACAGATAGTCAATGAATTGAGGTTAGTAATGCATTCATCCGAGAAGGCAATGGCACCCCACTCCAGTACTCTTGCCTGGAAAATCTCATGGATGGAGGAGCCTGGTAGGCTCCAGTCCATGGGGTCGCTAAGAGTCGGACACGACTGAGCGACTTCACTTTCACTTTTCACTTTCATGCATTGGGGAAGGAAATGGCAACCCGCTCCAGTGTTCTTGCCTGGAGAATCCCAGGGACGGTGGAGCCTGATGGGCTGCCGTCTATGGGGTGGCACAGAGTCAGACACGACTGAAGCGACTTAGCAACAGCAGCAATGCATTCATGCCCTGTGTTTGAGTCACCCTCATGTTCTTCCACTGAAGAACAAGTAACTCCCTAACTCGTATAAAGATCTCTTCTTTCAGATCAAGCATTTATTGCTCTTCCATGTTATACCTGTAGTTTGAACAGACAACCAAGCAGGAAAAAAGATAGTAAAAATTATGCAAAAACATAAGTAAAACTGATTTTCTATACTGTGCAGTCTAAAAAGAGTAGGGTATGGAAGAATGTAGTTTAGAGCTAGGAAGAAGACTTAGAAGCCAATTAAAAATTTCCAGACTGGAGACCCACATTACACCTTCATAATTTTGCAAGAAAAAAAAAACAGAAAAGTTGCAATATTCATGTACAGAAATGCCCGTGTTGAACTGTATGTTCAAAAATTTTTTCCAAAGTCAAATAAAAATAGGTTTGGGTCAATCACCATTGCAAGTTTCTTAAGTTCTTTTATTCCAAATGGAAAATAAATAATATTACTTAGGGTCGCAATTTGCTTCAGATTATATGTTTTAGTAAGCACAGCCATTTCAATAAGCCCTTAAGTTGCTCTACACTATAATTATCCATACAAAAGTGGAGCAGATTGACTGAAGCCCTACTCCTAGGTCACGCAAAACTGGAAAAATCACTATGAAGGGCATTTGCCTGTGGGCGGTTGAGAACAGTTGTATTAGCCATCTTTCCATATTCTAATTTCCTGAATGTTTTAAGGTCCTGAATACAACAATGTCAACCAAAATTTTCATTTCGTTCATCACAGATAATTTGTATTCAACAAATTGACTGAGTAAGGACTTGGTGTGTTCCCCGCATACAAGTAGTTTCTTCATAATTTGATTCACTCTTTAGCTTATTAATATTTAGTTGATTACAGTTAGTATGTGCACTACTTTTGTGCCCTTGAATGGGAGTGACTGAAAGGCCTTATTATGTCATTTATAAAGCAAAGGCAACATATTTGAATCCAGTGTGAAGTTTTTAACATGATATCTCCAAATGATTAGGTGAAAAGTATATTTATTATAATTTATTATTGATACTTATTCTTAAGTTCCGTCTAGTCAAGACTATGGTTTTTCCAGTGGTCATGTATGGATTCGATAGTTGGACTGTGAAGAAAGCTGAGTGCTGAAGAATTGATGCTTTGGAACTGTGGTGTTGGAGAAGACTCTTGAGAGTCCCTTGGACTGCAAGGAGATCCAACCAGTCCATTCTGAAGGAGATCAGCCCTGGGTGTTCTTTGGAAGGCATGATGCTAAAGCTGAAACTCCAGTACTTTGGCCATCTCATGCGAAGAGTTGACTCATTGGAAAAGACTCTGATGCTGGGAGGGATTGGGGGCAGGAGGAGAAGGGGACGACAGAGGATGAGATGGCTGGATGGCATCACCGACTCGATGGATGTGAGTCTGAGTGAACTCCGGGAGATGGTGATGGACAGGGAGGCCTGGCGTGCTGCGATTCATGGGGTCGCAAAGGGTCAGACACAACTGAGCGACTGAACTGAACTGAACTGATTCTTAAGTGAAGTATTATGATAAAAACATTTTAAAAAATCCTTTCACATGGAGAGAAGGGAACCTTCTTACACTGTTGATGGGAATGTAAATTGGTGCCGTCTCTATGGAAAACAGTATGGAGGTTCCTTAAAAAACTAAAATTAGAGTTACCATATGATCCTACAGTTCCACTCCTGGGCATATACTTGGAGAAAACTCTAGTTCTAAAAGACACGTTCACCCCAGTGTTCAGAGCAACACTACTCACAGTAGTCAAGACGTGGAAGCAATGTAAATGTTCATCGACAGCTAAATGAGTAAAGAAGATGTGGTCCATATATACAATGGAATCTTAGTCATAAAAAGGTGAAATGATGCCATTTGCAGCAACATGGATAGACCCAGGGCTTATCACACTAAGTGAAGGAAGGCAGACAGAGAAACACAAGTACCACACAGCATCACTTATACGTGGATCTAAAATACGATACAAAGGGACTCGTTTACAAAACAGAGACAGACTCACAGACATAGCAATCAGACTTCTCCTGATTACCAAAGGGGAGCAGGGATGGGGAGGATTAAATTAGGAGTTTGGGATTAGCATTTACAGCGACCACATATAAAGTGGACAAGCAATAAGGTCCTACTAGAGCACAGGGAACTATATTCAAGATCCTATAATAAACCACAGTGGAAAAGAGTATGAATTTTTTTCATATTGATATATACCAATCAACTTGTCTGCCCTCACAGAACTCAGTCAACTGGGAGTTTAAATTGTAATATTAGTGATATGCTTGCCAACACGTTTTGTATATTCCTAGGAGAATACCAAAAGCAGAGAGAACTAACATTCTTTGTAGCTCAAGAGACACTTGATAAAAATTGTATTCAAACAAAAGCAGGTATCCCACCCTCAGCACAGCTGACACTTCAGGCTGGGTAACTGTTGTGCACAGGCGGCTGTCGTGTATTGCACAGGCTTGACTGTCACCCCTCATCTCTACCCAGCAGATGTCAGAAGCGAATCTCCAGTGTGACAACCCAAAGTGTCTGAAGGCATCCCAAATGTTCCCCCAGAAGAGGATCACTGGTCTAAACAACGTGGGCTTGCCAGATGGAGGAAAGGAAGCGGCAACATCCCTTAGGTCCTGATGAGCTGTATGTATCTTTGCATTCTGGTAAATAGATTTGTGTTGATAAAAAGAAACAATAATTGCCTCCTACTTATATCATTCTTATGAAATGCATTCATGCACATGTGATCCTAATAGTCTTGTAGGAAAATAGGGATGATATTTACTTCTTTTATAAAATGAAAATGCAGCCCAAGATAAGGGAAGTGATGTGCTGAAGGTCAGTTTGAGATTTTAGCACTTTCTGTGTTTTTCAGGCCTTTCCCTCAAGGATTATTATGTTTGAGCCATTCTAACCACTCACATCACTTATTCTTCCCATCTGTACCTGGCTAAATCAAATCAAAGTTGTTCAACAACGTTCGAGCAACAGATTTCATTGATTCATTTAACAAAGTGTCTGACATAAAGTAGACATTGTGTATTCTACTTTATTCCATTGTATTAGGCACTTTGCTAAATGCCAAGGCTTAAATTCTGAACAACAGTTTTTATTTTTTGATTTCTTCCCCAGGCAGCACGATTTTCAATTAATATACTTGTGTGTGGCCTGCAAGGACCAGGTCTACCTAACCTCTCCCTGGCAGAGGACAGGCAGCCCCTAGTCTGAAGTCAGTTGAACAGCAGGTTTCTTTTCCCTCAAAAAGAGTGAGGAGAAATGTCTTATAACTCTTAAAGTAGGTTTGGGAAAGAAATTGAAAAGAGAAGGAATGCATTTTGGCTTGCCAGGTAAAAAATCTGCCTGCAATGCAGGAGACGCAGGAGATGTGGCTTTGATCCCTGGATCAGGAAGATTCCTTGGAGAGGGGCATGGCAACCCACTCCAGTATTCTTGTTTGGAGAATCCCATGGACAGAGGAGCCTGGTGGGCTACAGTCCATGGGGTCACAAAGAGTCGGACACAACTGAGCATGAACACATGCACTTTGGCACATGCCAACTGAGATGCTTCTCCAAAAAGGAGCAGAGAAGAACACAAGTGAAGACCAATCGAGAATGGCCTGCATGCGAAGTGTGACACTGTATGAGGAACTCAAAAGCCTAACTTCTCTTCCAGAGGTTCTTTTTGAATGGTTGACCTTGAGCATCTTGTTTCATCTGTTTGGGTCTCACTTCAGATTATCTCAGATGCAAAAGGCAGCTTAACTGACATGCTTTGGTGATGCTACAGAAGTTCCCAGATGTCATGCAGCTGCTAGGCTGTTGTCCACTGATGCTGTGTTGTCGTGGTGTGTGTCAATCAGAAGGATCTCCAGGTTTACAGTTTCAAGTTCTGTAAAGCTTTGACCCTGGGGTACTGTGAGTGAATTGTGTAGATGGAAGAGTCTAAATTGTGTAGATGGAGGAGTCTAAATTCAAGGCCAAGGGGGCTCCAGCCAGCTGTGTTAATGGGTCTTGAAACCTATTTGCACAGAAGATATTTGCAGAGCAGTTGTGCCCCCACTAAGCTTCTCCTGGGTTGGGACCAGGCTGCACCCCTGACATCTCCCGTGACTCTTTAGGAAGCTGTAATTGAAGGCACTTCCTAATCAGATTCTCCACTTTCAGGGGTACCCTCCTCTTCCTGATCGACTCTACCCTAATTGTTAATTATTCAGGAGAAGATCTCTCTGTGTTTCTCCTCCCAACTGCCAATAAAGATCGAAACTATGAAAGCTACTTTGTTAAGTAAATTAAATGGGTGCTGTATTTGGGGGGGATGAAGGAAACGTGTCAAAGAATTTGTAACAATTCATGAAAACCTGAGCTACACCTTCATCATCCGGTGGCAGTTATTTTTCAGATCAGTGGTCCTGTTGAGAAAGGAATGAAAGCAAAGACTCCTCTTGCTTTTAAAAAAATGCACACGCATCCAATTTTGTGTCCCTTTCAGGTGACGTGAGATGCTTTAAAGCACTGAGTTAAACCCAGTTTGGAAAGAGCTGCCCTGAAAAGACTACAGCATTAATCATGTGCAAACCCATGATCCCTCAAAGCTACATCACGGTGGTATAGGCACTTTTAGGAGGAGATTGTAAACTCACCACCATCCAAGAGGAGGAAGGAAATATAATGTTAGACCCTACACCTCTATCCAACCCCACTGCTGCTGCTGCTAAGTCATTTCAGTCGTGTCCGACTCTGTGCAACCCCATAGATGGCAGTCCACCAGGCTCCCCTGTCCCTGGGATTCTCCAGGCAAGAACACTGGAGTGGGTTGCCATTTCCTTCTCCAATGCATGAAAGTAAAAAGTGAAAGTGAAGTCCCCACACTACATCCCAAACACATTATCTGATCAGACGTATACAGACCATGAATAGTTGAATGAAAATACTGATGAAAGACGTCAAACAAAATATCCCCCATCTATTGGAGAAACGTTGGAGAAGGAAATGGCACCCCACTCCAGTACTCTTGCCTGGAAAATTCCATGGATGGAGGAGCCTGGTAGGCTACAGTCCATGGGGTCACAAAGACTTGGACACGACTGACGACTTGACTTTTTTCTTTCTATACATTTCCTTTTGGAGAAGGAAATGGCAACCCACTCCAGTGTTCTTGCCTGGAGAATCCTGTGGACGGAGGGACCTGGCAGGCTATGGGGTTGCAAAGAGTCGGACACGACTAAGCAACTAACACACACGTTGGAGAAACGTGAGTTATGTGCCCTGACTTCCCAACATGGCCTACAAATGGGACATCTTTCTCTCATCATGCTTGCTCCAGGAGAGAACCGCAGGAGGCCCAAAAATAAGTGGCTGAACCCTCGCTGACTTTCCAGATCCGTGTTGGTTAAGCCGTCCTCAGAGTCTGAGGTTGTCTGTTGGCTTTCGCTCATCTGATAACTCTGATGACCCTTTGTGTTGTCACAATGGACACTGGAGGATGAAGGTCTGAGAATCATCTCAGCTGTGCACAGTCAAGCACTTGAGTGAGCACAGGTAGATGGAAGATGTCGCAACAACAGCGAAATAGACATCCTGGAGGAGAGATTCAGGGAAAAATAGCTGTACAGAGGAGAGAAAGGGGTAAACCAGATCTAAATACATGTCCATACACACAGGAGTTTCCATTCTCACAGGATGCCGGAAACAGGAATGCCTGATCTCTTCCATACACACTGAAGTTTTAGAATTCTGTAAAGAGTGGCAAAAATCTGCAGGATGGCACAAAAGGCTGGGATACGAGGACTTGGTTGAGATACAAACAACCTATGAGCACAAATCAGTTTTCGGATGTTGATCTACACAGAGCTGTGATGTATCTGTCTTGAAATTTTCTTAACCATCTAGGAAGGGATGGAAAGGAGCCTGCAGAGAGAGGGTGATGGGGACATAGAACACATTACGTTCTTCATAGGGACCCCCTGAGAGAAGGAACCGTGAAGCTGTGTGTCTGAAAAGTTCTCATCCTGATCCCTGATGCAATTTAAAGAAGAGCAATGGGTACATATCTCCCCCAACCCCTGCCTTGATTCTGGTGTGTGTTTTAAATTTTGTACAATTGCATGACTCCAACATCTTTAAAGCTCCTCTCCTTGAACTATAGGCTGGCTTTCCTGGTGGCTACCTAGACACTCCTATAGCTTGAAGAGAGTCATTCATGAAGAAGGAATTCGAGACTGAAAATCAATATTAAGGGCAAGATGGGCAAGATGATGAGCATAGCAGTCCTTCTCCAATGTGCCCTCCCAAGAGTGATCACCAAGTCATCACCCACTAACCACAATCTTCCCTTCCCACCAAGGGTCACTGTTCACCTGTCGATGTCATCTCTCTAACTCCCACTCCACTCATGAGGGAAAAAAAAAAGAGAGATGTCTTTTATCTTTGCCCCAGTCAAGACACTCTGGTTGTCCAGTCATCCAACTACTAACTCTGTCTTCCACAGCCTGTCTCTAGTCTCTAGATCATTTCCAAAAAGATATTCAGAATGAGATTATTAATGGGCAAGAAGATACTTAGATATAAAAGAATTATTGACACAAATGGTTGGGGTTTAGATGTACCCACATACAAATACTTTACTATAAATTTGCCCAGAGTGCCTGGGAAAAAATTAATGTGTATTTCCAGGAAATAATTTTGAGTTTTATTAATATAAAGAAGACCAGCATAACAGCTCAGACAAGTTCTTTTATAGCCACATGAATTAAACATGAAGAAGCACAAAGAGCAGATATGATAATGCAGCAAAGATGACAAGTGAGCATAGGTGCTCTGACTGACATTTGAGGTTTTAGTCACCTAGTTTTATTAGACAATTTGGCTCTCTGTTGTGTTAAATTACTGTACTGTTTTCCTTGGTTCCCCCACAAATGGCGCATTGAACAAATTGCAAGTGCTGTTTTTGATATCAAATAAAAGGTGAACCATCTTGAAAAGGATTCTTAAAATGACTTTATCTCATCTTCAGCTAATCATCATTGTAAAGCACAAGAATGTGTTGATAGACCAAAAGCCTAAGTGTCTACTATCGGAAGGTGAGAATTAAAAAACAAAATATAAGTGCATAGATTTGCTAGACTGAAAGTATGATTCACACATCCATAAGTTAGTTCAGAATACACATTGCCACCCCACCAGTTTAGGTCTCTCCACTGACATATTTAATTTTAAAAATATGTTAATTGGGCCATAAAACCATCAGATATGTCTTTTGGGGAGGTGTCTGGTTAGTGCTACATTAGCATAATAGTATTAAGAGTGTGTCATTTTTAGCATTCAAAGAACCAAACACACACAACTCTAGAAATGAATTAAAGAATTATATTTAAAATGCAAAACTCACACATCAAAACAAGTAAATATTATATATTCTTGTTTGTAGCCTAAATAAGAAGAGAATGACCAGATATTGAAATGAGAAATTTTTGAAATAAAATACACCTACATATCATAAAAGATCATCTAGAGTTTATTTTTGTTTTACTAAATAAAATTAATCAGTTCATACACCCCCTACTCCCCTTCCTGCTATAGGCATACACCTTGCTTGGCATCTCAAATATTTGGTTTATTTTAGGAATAAATCAGATGACAATGCAAGCCTGAAAGATTCTTTATCATAATCAGTTCATCTCTTGAGAGATATTTAGAGATGCTCATTTAAAAAAAAAAAATTGTTAGCCTGTTAAGCATAGGATAAGGATTGAAATATTTTAAACATCTTCATCTTTACATATGTCAGCAAAAAACATATTTTCGTTTAAGAAAGAGTATGGGTCTCTTTAGTGGATCCAGTGCACATTCCTTTGAAGTGAGACTTTTTTAAGCCTGGTTTATCATCTTGGCTGTTAAAAGAAAAAGCAGCTGGCACAGAGTTTTTCTTTTTAAACACACTTTACAGCAAAAGGCTTAAGGGAGTTTCAGGTCCCTGAAATGGTTTACTCTGGGCTCATATAATCAGATTTTTGTTTCTTTTTTTCTGCAGAATGACCCAGTACACATTGTTTAATGGTGCAAGAGTGGGGAAAAGTCAAGCTGTTATGTCATACTCTCCCTTTGCCACTTACAAGCTGTTGTTTTCTTAGGGAAAATATTCTATCTCATTTTTCTCCTCTAACAAAAGGAGGAATAATAAATACCTATGCTGAGCGGCTATTGTGAAAATCTCGTGGGATAATAGGCGTGTGTGAAACAATTAGCAGAGCACTGGCTACACTCCAGATTGTGTGTGCGTAAGGGGTCGTGAGAGTCGGACACGACTTAGCGACTAAACCATCTCCACCATGTGTGCTCAGTTGCGTCCAGCTCTGCGACCCCATGGACTGCAGCCCACCAGGCTCCTCTGTCCATGGAATTTTCCAGGCAAGAATACCAGAGTGTGTTACCATTTCCTTCTCTGGGGGATATTCCTGACCCAGGGGTCCAACCCATGTTTCTTGCATCTCCTACATTGGCAGGCAGATTCTTTACCACTGCACCACTTGGGAACAGTAACTATAAGACCACTGTTTGGTTGTATCTTCCATATGCTTTCCCAGGTTTTACACTCACACCATTACTCTGAGATCAGTTACCGTCTCCATGTCATAGCTGAGTCATCTACAGCTTAGAGGTACGTTGAATTTCCTGTTGTCACATAGAACCGCTCTGCAGGTCGTCTGATTCCAAATCCAGAGCACGCTTACCCTGATTTCTCACCTATACCAGGTAGGGGGCAGTCAGGGAACAGTGTGTGGTGAGCATCTGGGTGAGCACCTGGGTGTCCATGGCATTTGGCAGCTCATCCAACAAGAAGAGATGGCCAGGAATGAGTGATGTCAGCCATGGAAGCCCATAGTAGCCAGACCTCAAGTTCAAAGGTAGAACCCAGGTTGTCTAGACTGAAGGCACATTTGTAATATTAATCGGTCTTTGCTTTATTGGCTCTGAAGGAGAAGCAGGTTTTTCTTATTCAGTCCTCTGGATTTCAACACTTATTCTTCAGATACTGTCACATTCATTATTTAAATCTGAAAAACTTCCTGCCCTAAAGCAGCAGTCTTTGACATTGCCACCTTTCAGCTGAAAATGGGGAAGATGTTGGATTCAAAGAAAAGGCAAAGATTATGAAAGAAAATGAAACACTCCTGAGAAAACAATGAACTGCCAAAGGAAGCCCAGTCAACCTCATGAAAGAAAAAAGTTTGAAGAAAAATGAAATCCATACAAATTTGAGTCAATGTTCATCTTGAACATGCTGGAAAATCCTCACAGGCCATATATAATTTATAATAAAAGGCACAAACTTCGTCTTGCACAATCCAATGCCCTTTCTGTTACCTCCACATTTTTGAGCAGAACAAATCAATAAATGTGCTCTTTCTCCATCTAAATGAATGAGAAAATCCAATTTCTTATTGACTCTAAAATCATTGTTGCAGGACAGAGCACCCAAGCTGCACACACTTTCAGGAAACCTCACTTCACCGTGAACCATTCTGTCTCTTTTGGATGGGTTTAATAATCCTGAGTCTTCTAATAGTTAGTTAGATGCCAAACAAAAAGTTAGTGAAAGTGAAAGCACTGGTCACTCAGTCATGTCCAACTCTTTGCTACCCCATGGACTATAGCCCACCAGGCTCCTCTGTCCATGGAATTCTCTAGGCAAGAATACTGGAGTGAGTTTCCATTCCTTTCTCAAGGAGATCTTCCTGAACCAGAGATTGAACCTGGGTCTCCTGCATTGCAGGTGGATTCTTTACCATCTGAGCCACTAGGGAAGCCCCATTAGAACATGCAAATATTTTTTTTAGTTCCAAACCATAAATATCCATTATTTGCCTGCCTGAGTGTTATGGTTTGCATTGGGTCCTGTGTCCTCCCCCCAACCCCCCACCCCCAGGATTTGCAAGTTATGGTCCTAATCCACACCATTTCAGAAGGTGACCTTAGGTGGAAATCAAGTTGTTGTCAGTGGCATTATTTAAGATGAAGGCATGCAGAGGAGGGTTGGCTCCTGATCCAATATAACTGAAGTCCTTACAGAAGCTAGAAATTCGCATACAGATAAACACGTAGGAAAAACACCTTGTGAGCCTCAAGGGAGATACGGGGAGAGGCATCTGTGAATCAAGGAAACACTGAAGGTGCACAGCAGACCATCAGAAGCAGGGGGAGAGGCACAGAAGAGATTCTCCCTTAGCTTGAACTCCCAACCTCCGGAACTGGGAGACAATAGATTTCTATTGTTTAAGGCCCCCAGCTCATTTTACTGTGTTATATCAGTCCTCCTAGCAAAGTAATACTCTGAGGCTGTCTCAATTATGGGCTCTGAGGACTTGGTGTTCAGTTTTCCAGTTTTAAAAGCTATATAAATAAATGGAAATATCAAAGCGAAGTCTCAGAGAGTTTATTTCCTTTCAAGGTTAAGTGTGAACGATGTAAAGATGTTAAGAGGAAAATAAAAGAGAAACATCTGACACATGCCTATTCTTCCTTTGCTTCAGGAGCCAGTGTATGTCAACAGTTTAATAAATTCATAAAACTAAAGACTTTCTAGATCTTATGCATCAGAATACCTTGGAAGTTGAGAGAAAAATCTGATTAGCAAAGAAACAAAACCATGGAGTTTAGGGAACGGCACTTCATGGTCTTTATATTCTCAATCACAATAACCACTAATTTTTACAGATCACTGTAGAACTTGCAGAAATTGTAGCTATGCCTCACATAGTATAGACACTGAGTAACTGACAGCCATCAGTATATACCCATACCTGTCTTAGAAAATAAGCTGATGTTTTGACTGGGGATTGGGAAATCAGATGAGTCAATAAATGCATCTCTATCTATTCCCTCATTTTCAGATCCAGTGCACTGATTGGGAAATTAAATGAAAATGAATAAATCTGTAACCAAGTATCATTACAATATTTTTTCCAAAATGTATTATACTAAATGGTCATGTATGGATGTGAGAGTTGGACTGTGAAGAAAGCTGAGCACCGAAGAACTGATGCTTTTGAACTGTGGTGTTGGAGAAGACTCTTGAGAGTCCCTTGGACTGCAAGCAGATCCAACCAGTCCATTCTGAAGGAGATCAGCCCTGGGATTTCTTTGGAAGGAATGATGCTAAAGCAGAAACTCCAGTACTTTGGCCACCTCATGCGAAGAGTTGACTCATTGGAAAAGACTCTGATGCTGGGAGGGATTGGGAGCAGGAGGAAAAGGGGACGACAGAGGATGAGATGGCTGGATGGCATCACCGACTCGATGGATGTGAGTCTCAGTGAACTCCAGGAGTTGGTGATGGACAGGGAGGCCTGGCGTGCTGCGATTCATGGAGTCGCAAAGAGTCGGACACAACTGAGCGACTGAACTGAAATGAAATGCTCCTCTTAAAGGTTCATTTCAGAATAATTTGCAAACTTTTAAAATCAAAACCTGGTTAAAGTCCTTTATCAATAGATAGGGCTTCCCTGGTGGCTCAGACATCAAGAATCTGCCTGTAATGCAGGAGACCTGGGTTTGATTCCTGGGTCAGAAAGATCCCCTGGACAAGGAAATGGCTACCCACTCCAGCATTTTTGCCTGGAGAATTACACTGGCAGAGGAGCCTGGTGGGCTACAACCTGTGGGTCACAAAGAACAGGACATGACTGAGCAACTAACACTTTCACTTTTTTTTTCACCAGTTCTCTTAAAAGTGGCTGATTATTTAAGAACTAATTTAGTTAGCAGAAAATGAAGCCCTATATTGTAGTCTCCACAGCGATATTTTAGATAACAGATCATCCCACAACCTGTGAAACTATTTTCAAGCCTCTCTCACTTTGACTGACAATATTTTCAAGGAATTCTAGCCTTTTGATACTTGGGTTTTTTTTGTTTTGTTTTGTTTGTTTTTTTACTTTCTATTAAATTATTTGGATGGAAAAACTCTGGTCTCGTGTTAGAAATCTTAACCTCTTTGACTTTATACAACAGAAAACTATACAGAAAATAACTTCTGAAACATATATTTGCAGAAAGTTTTTGTGATACATACATATGCAAACACCAGAATGATACAGATCACCTATATCTTTCCAGAAGATTCAAATTCCCGTATCGACCATCAAAACCCTAAAATGTCTGAAAACCAAAAGTTCATAACACGTTTAGCAGTAAAATCCAACCTGATCAGATGTGAGGATCTTTGCAGCTCTTGCTTATCCCACTTAGTATGAACAATCACAGTTTTCCTGCAGATATGAAAGTGCTGGTCTACTGCACAGATCCCATGGGTTATGGACAGTGCATGATACATGATATTCCAATATATACTATTTATAGATATAATATTAACATAGATATCTAAAATGTTTAAATCTTAATTTTGTAATATATCTTCCTGTCCCAAGGATTTAGATCAGGAATTATGAATTTTATGCTTTTTCAATACATTCTAAAAAAGGCAAAAAAAGAGTTGTGTCCAACTCTTTGTGACCCCATGGACTGCAGCCCACCAGGCTCTTCTGTCCATGTAATTCTCCAGGCAAGAATACTAGAGAGTGGGCTGCCATTTCCTTCTCCAGGGGATCTTCCCGACCCAGGGATCGAACCCTGATCTCCCACATTGCAGGCAGATTCTTTACCATCTTAGCTACCAGGGAAGCCCCTTAATACATTCTACATCACACCAATAAATGAAATTCATCAACAAATTCTTATTAGATATCGATCTTGTACTAGATTTTACAAATAAGAGAGTCTTCACTCATTAACAGTTTGTAATCTAATTGAGCTAATGAAAACATACATCCACTAAAAGAAAAATGATTCTATAACAAATGTCACAGATTTTGGTGACATTTGTTACAAAAGTTAACTACTAAATCAGAGACCTCAGAATCCCCATTTTTCTATTCCTTACCCAAGGAGGAGTCATTCTTTCCCTCTGAGAAAGAGATGGCCTGAAAACACCCCTCATCCAGACAATCCCACTTGGGACATCAGAAGACATTACCTCTCAGGCAAATAAACCTGAAAAATAATGGTCTTCAATTCAAAACACAGCACATTAGTTTGAGCTAATTTGACCAGAGACCCATGAAGACCCTCCAGGGCTTAGTGCAAGCTTCCCCATCCCCTTTCTCTCCCCTGATGAACCGATATTTATTCCTGCACTTGCTAAGTGTCAGATACAAGCTCAGTGCTACAAATGTTACATCATTTAATTTTCATACAAGCCCAGGAGGAGACATAAATCATATTCATTCCCCAGAGGAAAAACTTCAAAGAAGTTATACATACAAATGGCCTGGGACTTCTAATTTGCAGATTTGGGACTTGGAAATGGATTGCTATATCTGACTTGAAAGTTTATAACAGGGACTCCCCTGGCAGCCCAGTGGTTAAGACTTTGTCTTCCAGTGTGGGGGTGCAGCTTTGATCCCTGGTTGGGGAGCTAAGATCCCCCATACTTTGTGGCTGAAAACCCAAAACATAAAACAGAAACAATATTGCAGCAAATTCAATAAAGACTTTAAAAACAGTTCACATCAAGAGAAAGAAAATCTTAAAAAAAGGTTATACTCTTTCTATCAATTTTCCTTATAGGCAATGGTCAGTATATTACAGGGGAAAAGACTGAAATGATCCACTGAAAATAGCTGGGAATTCTGACCTTAGTCACCCCACTTTGTAGATTCTCCTGAACTGTGACTTCAGTGATGATATCATTTCATATAAAAGTAAATAGAATTTCAGTTCTTTTTTTTTTTTTTTCATCTCATCTCCTTTGTTTTTACTAGATTGTCAGTCACAGAAGAACAGAGGCTCAATCTTTTTTTCCCCAACACTTAACACAGTCCTGGAAGATAGAACTCACTCAACAAGTTTTACAGGAATGAATGAAGCTCTCAGTACTCAAAGGCCTAGTAGGTACATGGGCAACCTTTATCTAATGGCTGGTACGTGTGTCTCCACAGTTATAGGCATTTCCTCGTGGTTTCTGCAGCATCCTGGGGAACAAGGCAAGACAGAATGGACTAAATTTAAAGAAGGAAAAGCTAATCTATTGTCACTTATGCAAGAGACTACTAAGTTTTCTCTTAAAAAAAATGAAACTTCTCAGAGACCTCCAGGACAATATTAAACGCTACAACATTAGAATCATAGGGGTCCCAGAAGAAGACAAAAAGAAAGACCATGAGAAAATACTTGAGGAGATAATAGTTGAAAACTTCCCTAAAATGGGGAAGGAAATAATCACTCAAGTCCAAGAAACCCAGAGAGTCCCAAACAGGATAAACCCAAGGCGAAATACCCCAAGACATATATTAATCAAATTAACAAAGATCAAACACAAAGAACAAATATTAAAAGCAGCAAGGGAAAAACAACAAATAACACACAAGGGAATTCCCATAAGGATAACAGCTGATCTTTCAATAGAAACTCTTCAAGCCAGAAGGGAATGGCAAGACATACTTAAAGGGATGAAAGAAAATAACCTACAGCCCAGATTATTGTACCCAGCAAGGATCTCATTCAAGTATGAAGGAGAAATCAAACGCTTTTCAGACAAGCAAAAGCTGAGAGAATTCAGCACCACCAAACCAGCTCTCCAACAAATACTAAAGGATATTCTCTAGACAGGAAACACAAAAACGGTGTATAAATTCGAACCCAAAACAATAAAGTAAATGGCAATGGGAGCACACTTATCAGTAATTACCTTAAATGTAAATGGGTTGAATGCCCCAACCAAAAGACAAAGACTGGCTGAATGGATACAAAAACAAGACCCCTACATATGTTGTCTACAAGAGACCCACCTCAAAACAGGGGACACATACAGACTGAAAGTGAAGGGCTAAAAAAAGATTTTCCATGCAAATAGGGACTAAATGAAAGCAGGAGTAGCAATACTCATATCAGATAAAATAGACTTTAAAACAAAGGCTGTGAAAAGAGACAAAGACGGTCACTACATAATGATCAAAGGATCAATCCAAGAAGAAGATATAACAATTATAAATATATATGCACCCAACACGGGAACACCGCAGTATGTAAGACAAATGCTAACAAGTATGAAAGGAGAAATTAACAATAACACAATAATAGTGGGAGACTTTAATACTCCACTCACACCTATGGATAGATCAACCAAACAGAAAATTAACAAGGAAACACAAACTTTAAATGATACAATAGACCAGTTAGACCTAATTGATATCTATAGGACATTTCATCCCAAAACAATGAATTTCACCTTTTTCTCAAGTGCACATGGAACCTTCTCCAGGATAGATCACATCCTGGGCCATAAAGCTAGCCTTGGTAAATTCAAAAAAATTGAAATCATTCCAAGCATCTTTTCTGACCACAATGCAGTAAGATTGGATCTCAATTACAGAAGAAAAACTATTAAAAATTCCAACATATGGAGGCTGAACAACACGCTGCTGAATAACCAACAAATCACAGGAGAAATCAAAAAAGAAATCAAAATTTGCATAGAAACAAATGAAAATGAAAACACAACAACCCAAAACCTGTGGGACACTGTAAAAGCAGTCCTAAGGGGAAAATTCATAGCAATACAGGCATACCTCAAGAAACAAGAAAAAAGTCAAATAAATAACCTAACTCTACACCTAAAGCAACTAGAAAAGGAAGAAATGAAGAACCCCAGGGTTAGTAGAAGGAAAGAAATCTTAAAAATTAGGGCAGAAATAAATGCAAAAGAAACAAAAGAGACCATAGCAAAAATCAACAAAGCCAAAAGCTGATTCTTTGAAAGGATAAATAAAATTGACAAACCATTAGCCAGACTCATCAAGAAACAAAGGGAGAAAAATCAAATCAATAAAATTAGAAATGAAAATGGAGAGATCACAACAGACAACACAGAAATACAAAGGATCATAAGAGACTACTATCAACAATTATATGCCAATAAAATGGACAATGTGGAAGAAATGGACAAATTCTTAGAAAAGTACAACTTTCCAAAACTGGACCAGGAAGAAATAGAAAATCTTAACAGACCCATCACAAGCACGGAAATTGAAACTGTAATCAAAAATCTTCCAGCAAACAAAAGCCCAGGTCCAGACGGCTTCACAGCTGAATTCTACCAAAAATTGAGGGAAGAGCTAACACCTGTCCTACTCAAACTCTTCCAGAAAATTGCAGAGGAAGGTAAACTTCCAAACTCATTCTATGAGGCCACCATCACCCTAATACAAAAACCTGACAAAGATCCCACAAAAAAAGAAAACTACAGGCCAATATCACTGATGAACATAGATGCAAAAATCCTTAACAAAATTCTAGCAATCAGAATCCAACAACACATTAAAAAGATCATACACCATGACCAAGTGGGCTTTATCCCAGGGATGCAAGGATTCTTCAATATCTGCAAATCAATCAATGTAATACACCACATTAACAAATTGAAAAATAAAAACCATATGATTATCTCAATAGATGCAGAGAAAGCCTTTGACAAAATGCAACATCATTTATGATAAAAACTCTCCAGAAAGCAGGAATATAAGGAACATACCTCAGCATAATAAAAGCTATATACGACAAACCCACAGCAAACATTATCCTCAATGGTGAAAAATTGAAAGCATTTCCTCTAAAGTCAGGAACAAGACAAGGGTGCCCACTTTCACCATTACTATTCAACATAGTTTTGGAAATTTTGGCCACAGCAATCAGAGCAGAAAAAGAAATGAAAGGAATCCAAATTGGAAAAGAAGAAATAAAACTCTCACTATTTGCAGATGACATGATCCTCTACATAGAAAACCCTAAAGACTCCACCAGAAAATTACTAGAACTAATCAATGATTATAGTAAAGTAGCAGGATATAAAATCAACACACAGAAATCCCTTGCATTCCTACACACTAATAATGAGAAAACAGAAAGATAAATTAAGGAAACAATTCCATTCACCATTGCAATGGAAAGAATAAAATACTTAGGAATATATCTACCTAAAGAAACTAAAGACCTATATATAGAAAACTATAAAACACTGGTGAAAGAAATCAAAGAGGACACTAATAGATGGAGAAATATACCACGTTCATGGATTGGAAGAATCAATATAGTGAAATGAGTATACTACCCAAAGCAATTTATAGATTCAATGCAATCCCTATCAAGCTACCAACGGTATTCTTCACAGAGCTAGAACAAATAATTTCACAATTTGTATGGAAATACAAAAAACCTCGATTAGCCAAAGCTATTTTGAGAAAGAAGAATGGAACTGGAGGAATCAACCTGCCTGACTTCAGGCTCTACTACAAAGTCACAGTCATCAAGACAGTATTATACTGGCACAAAGAGAGAAATATAGATCAATGGAACAAAATAGAAAGCCCAGAGATAAATCCACGCACATATGGACACCTTATCTTTGACAAAGGAGGCAAGAATATACAATGGAGAAGAGACAATCTCTTTAACAAGTGGTGCTGGGAAAACTGGTCAACCACTTGTAAAAGAATGAAACTAGAACACTTTCTAACACCATACACAAAAATAAACTCAAAATGGATTAAAGATCTCAACGTAAGACCAGAAACTATAAAACTCCTAGAGGAGAACATAGGCAAAACACTCTCCGACACACATCACAGCAGGATCCTCTATGACCCACCTCCCAGAATATTGGAAATAAAAGCAAAAATAAACAAATGGGACCTAATTAAACTTAAAAGCTTCTGCACAACAAAGGAAACTATTAGCAAGGTGAAAAGACAGCCTTCAGAATGGGAGAAAATAGTAGCAAATGAAGCAACTGACAAACAACTAATCTCAAAAATATACAAGCAACTCCTACAGCTCAACTCCAGAAAAATAAATGACCCAATCAAAAAATGGGCCAAAGAACTAAATAGACATTTCTCCAAAGAAGACATACAGATGGCTAACAAACACATGAAAAGATGCTCAACATCACTCATTATCAGAGAAATGCAAATCAAAACCACTATGAGGTACCATTTCACGCCAGTCAGAATGGCTGCGATCCAAAAGTCTACAAGCAATAAATGCTGGAGAGGGTGTGGAGAAAAGGGAACCCTCTTACACTGTTGGTGGGAATGCAAACTAGTACAGCCACTATGGAGAACAGTGTGGAGATTCCTCAAAAAACTGGAAATAGAACTGCCTTATGATCCAGCAATCCCACTGCTGGGCATACACACTGAGGAAACCAGAATTGAAAGAGACACGTGTACCCCAATGTTCATCACAGCACTGTTTATAATAGCCAGGACATGGAAGCAATCTAGATGTCCATCAGCAGATGAACGGATAAGAAAGCTATAGTACATATACACAATGGAGTATTACTCAGCCATTAAAAAGAATACATTTGAATCAGTTCTAATGAGATGGATTAAACTGGAGCCTATTATACAGAGTGAAGTAAGCCAGAAAGAAAAACACCAATACAGTATACTAACACATATATATGGAATTTAGAAAGATGGTAACAATAACCCTGTATATGAGACAGCAAAAGAGACACTGATGTATAGAACAGTCTTATGGACTCTGTGGGAGAGGGAGAGGGTGGGAAGATTTGGGAGAATGGCATTGAAACATATATACTATCATGTATGAAACGAGTCGCCAGTCCAGGTTCCATGCACGATACTGGATGCTTGGGGCTGGTGCACTGGGACGACCCAGAGGGATGGTATGGGGAGGGAGGAGGGAGGAGGGTTCAGGATGGGGAACACATGTATACCTGTGGCGGATTCATTTTGATATTTGGCAAAACCAATACAACATTGTAAAGTTTAAAAAAAAATTTTAAAAATTAAAAATAAAATAAACCAGGAAAAAAAAGAAACTTAAAAGTAAGGCTGGATTTTGAGAAACCAAAGTTAACCATGATATTAAAAGGCTGAAATTTCTGAAACTACTTTCTTGTAGGAGATTTATTGGTGTATTTAGAGATTGTCTCTCCTGATGGTTTAGCACCCTTTTTATAATGGACATCATCTAGAGACTTTGTGTTTAAATGACATGTAGCTGAACACAAGCCATTTTGTAAGGTGATGGAGGGATTCATACACTTCAGCGTGGCCAGCTCCCCTGTAAGAGAAATGGACAAAGCATACTGAGCTGGAGAATTGCTTTCAGGATTAGAAAGTGTCCATTTCCTTAATCTCCTGCTCCTACACTTCCCCTTAGAGGTCAGGGTTAATCAGATATCCTTTGTCTTCTTCTTGGTCTTCAGACTTTTCCTTGGGTTTTCTCAGCTTCTTTGATGGCATCAGCTGCTATGATTCTCTGCTGACACCCAAATATTTCAACATCCCTCATCTTCAGCATCCTGATAGACTTCACACTGAATGTCCCAACCCAGGTTCTCCTTGGGCTACCTTGGTGGGTGGCTCAGTTGTAAAGAACCAGCTTGCCAAAGCAGGATACCAGGGTTTGATCCCTGGGTTGGGAGGATCCCCTGGAGAAGGAAATGGCAACCCATTCCAGTATTCTTGCCTGGGAAATCCCATGGACAGAGGAGCCTGGTGGGTTACAGCCCCTGGGGTCACAAAAGAGTCAGACACGACTTAGCAGCTAAACAACAACAAAACAGGTTCTACTTCTGTGTCCAAACCATAAGTCACCCTGTTTCTCCCCTCCTTTTCTACCCCTCCTTTCATCACAAAACGAGGTGTCTCTCCTCCTACAGTCCCTAGGTCATCATCAGAGTCACCCCTCCTTTTAACTTATCCCCACCTGATGCCAGTTACTGATTCCCATTATTGTTAACTCCCGAGTATCTTTTTTTTTTTTTTTCACATGGAGAACAGACCTAATTTACAGAATTCAACTTAACCCTCTGGTAACACAGATGCATCATAGGTGCCTTTGACCCAGATCACCAAACACTGATCTAGACATATGCTAATTAAGATTTCATTAATGACAAAAATATCCTGCCTTCGAGAGGTGCCTTGGTGAAACTGGAGGGAGATTAAAAAGACAATTACATTTCGTAAATCACCCCCCCTTGTTCTCTATGAAATACTTTGAGGCTGATTTGGTTTAATTCCGCCATTTCAAAAAATCTCATTGGGGGGAAAATGGGAATACAAAAAGAATAATCTCCCAAAGCAAATTTAAACTATTCTAACAGGGACACTGCATGTCAAAAACAAGTAATGTCTCAAACTAAGAGGGTGGGAAGATTTGGGAGAATGGCCGAGTATCTTCTGAAACCAGCTTCCCTGCCTGTCCCCACAGTCCAGCTTTCATTTTCGGTTCTCATTACCTACTTGGATTACTGCACAGGCAGGTGACAGGTCCCCCAACTCCAGTCCAATATCTACACCACAGTCCCAGTTTCCTACCCCAAAATAAAATCTGACGCTACCCACCTCAGACTTGGCCAGTTCCATATTTGTCTCTCCCGGTTCAATGCCCCATTTGCAGCACACAAGGATCCAACCCAGTTTTTCAGTCCTATCTCTGCCTATTGCACATATTTTTCCCATCACTGGGATTTTTTTCCATCATCTCCCATATATGCTGAGTCCTTTGTACATCTCTGATTTTGCACACACCATTTCCCTGTGCCTGATTAGTCTTTCCCTGCCTTGATGTTGGGCAAAACTCAACTCATCTTTTGCGACCCAGATCCAGTGTCGTCTGCTCTGTGAAGCATTTATTGATTTCCTCTGCAAGGACTAATCTCTATCTCTTTTTTTTTTTTTTTTTCTGAAAACAAAATGAACTTCTTACGCTGTCTTGAATCAGCTCCATTAGCACTGGACAGTGGGCTTCTTTCCTGAACCCCAGGCTTAAGCACACCAAATACACACCCATGATTCACTTATTAATGTGCATGTGGGCGCCTTTGTCACTTACCACTTGCATCTGGACTTCAGTGATGGTGTGGCCCTTTACTGGGGGTCAGAGGGAGGAGGTGCAGCAAACCGTACAGTTCAATGCCCGGATCCAGCCTGCCTGTTGCTATTAATAAAGCTTTATTGGAACACAGCCACAGCCATTCATTTATTTGTTGTCTAAAGCTGTTTTCCTACCACAATCATAGCACTGGGTAACTGTTTCAAATTGTATGGCCTGAAAAGTCAAAAATGTTTGGCACTTTACAGAAAAATTCACCAGTCCCTGAAACAGTCTGCAACCCGGAGCTTCTGCCGTTGTCAGCACCTACTTCAGGCCCAAAGAAGCATTTCCCAAGGTCTGTTTACCTTTCTTCTCAAAAGGAAGGCTACTTTACATCCCAGTGATATAAAGGTATGTAGGTTGTGTCATCAGTATCAAAGACTGACATTTCTGGGAGTTCCCTGGTGGCCGGGGGTTAAGATTCCAGGCTTTCTCTGCTGGGGCCCCAGTTCAATTCCTGGTCGGGAAGCTAAGATCCCACTAGTCATGCAGCAGACAAACAACAAAAAGACTGACATTTCTTTGGGAGCAAGAGAGGAGCTGAGTGCTTTAGCTGTAAGAAGACACAGTATATACCCTGTCATATCCTTCCTCTAAGAGAATATGGGTGTAGTAGACACCTATGTAATAAAATATTTCCCCAAAATGCTAAGTGTCCATTTTCTTACTTCTCTTCATATTCTTATTTGTGGTTCCAGAGACACTCACAATTCATCACAATATATGCAATTGTCCTACATGGCATTTCAGAAACATTTTGTGATGGTAAAACATTCATTTTTGTCTTAAATTTAAGTTGATCTAGACGTAAAATGCATGAAATGTGAGCCTAACTCTACACTCACAAATATGCAATACCAGCAAAAAATATTTATAATATATAATATGGACATATATAAATACCAGCAATAAATATTTATAATATATAATATGGACATATATAAAACTAAAATGGACATAATTTTAAATTTATGTGGAATATAATTAAAAATTTAAAATAAATTTTACATGCATGTATTATAATTCATATTTCCATTTTATTATTATATGCAATTTTGAATATAATTATTTTAGGAAATATATGCAAATGGTTTTCAACTTTTTAAAATTCTTCCTTGACTTGCATTCTTGGTGACATTTAAATTTTGTACACTTTGAACACAGTTACATGTTGTTTTTTAATTCTTTAGAACATTGCTGCCAATAAAATATGCTACAGACCTTTTTTAAAATTTAAGCTTAATTAGTGATTTTGCTAAAATGAAATCAAGAAAAATAAAATCTAAGGAGTAATGATATCATTGTTTCTATAAATTACAAATGTGTTTCTTAAGAATACTAAATCACTGGCCCGTTGACAGAACATCCAAAAATAAGCAATAATAATGAAATTCTGTCATCTTGCATTGTTTGCTAACACTTACTCACGCAAATCTTATAGATTGATGGGTATTTTAAAATCTTGTCTTTATGAAGACATATTTGCTTCCCTTGTGGCTCAGACAGTAAAGAATCTGCCTCCAATGCAGGAGACCTGGGTTTGATCCCTGGGTCAGGACAATTCCCTGGAGAAGAGAATGACAACCCACTCCAGATTCTTGGCTGGGAAATCCCATAGGCAGGGGAAACTGGCAGGCTACATAGTCAGTGGGCTCACAAAGAGTCAGACATGACTGGTGACTAACACTTCACTCCTTTGTCAGGATAGAAGAGAGAGATGTAGTCCCTTTCAGTCAAGGTAGTCCAATGAGCTTGACGTCTGAGGTTAGGGGATTAGACTGTGGCATGTGGGTCTCCATTTTCCCTCCTTCCTGTGCCCTACAGCTGGGGGGAGGGGTTGTTTCCTGGGGGTCACTCTGTAGCCCCTGCTTCCTGGGTTCCTGCCTCACTCCTAGCCACTCTCCTCAGGAACATTTGCACCTGTGTTCTCTCTATGGTGGGTACAGAGATTCCTGAGCTCAGATTTGATTGATATTCTGACCCCAGGTTAAGTCAGCTCAGCTTTCGGTACCAAAAATGTAAGCAGATTTCCCAGATTCCTTATCACGCCAGTTGTCTTGTTTCCACATAACATTCATGGCAACCAAATATCTCTTAATTCATTTGTTAATTTAATATCTGACTCATCCAAATGGACTGTAATTGGTATTTGAACAGGGATCGTATCTTTTAACATTGTATTCACAGTAACTAATACACTATTTGAAATATAGGAGGCACACAATAAATGTTCATTGAGTATGTACCTATTTATAGCATGAATAATGCAATTTCCATGGCCAGGAAGTTCTCTTAGGTGTTAACAAGTTCTTAATGCATAATTCAGTGTAGACTCAAAATTACTTCTTGAATGAAGGAAGGAGTAAATAAATGGATAAATGGTTGAACCAGTTCAACACCTGCAAGGAGTATGGGGTTCAGTCACTAAGTCATGTCCGACTCTTTTGCAACCCCATCGACTGTAGCCTACCAGGCTCCTCTGGCCAAGAGATCTCCCAGACAAGAATACTGCAATGGGTTGCCATTTCCCCCTCCAGGGGATCTTCCCATCCCAGGGATCAAACCTGCATTTCCTGCATTGCAGGTGGATTCTTTACCCACTGAGCCATTGGGGAATTTAAATAACTGGAGTATTTTTGATCTGAAGTTAATTCTTTCAGTACCTTAGTTTCTCCATGTGCTGAATATTGGAGTTGCTGTCTTCCATCACAAGTGAAATTCTTATGTTTATTTGTGTAAGCCCATGAAACTCCTCCGGTGAGAATCCTGTAACTTTATTATTGTTATGTCTCGGCCACCAGCTCAGTACATGTCATTTGCCAAGAACATGTTCAAAGCAGATGGACGTGAAGTCTGTGAAGCTTTCATTATTTTTATTATCACTTGTTCTAAAGGACATGAGCCTGTAATCAAACATTGCTACAGAGAAGCTGCAGTTCCCGGACAGCTGCAGCCCCTGAAACAGCAATCCTGCTTCGGGGAGTTTGATTGATATGAACATAGAGACTTCAGTCAAGTGCAGTAAAAAAAACAAGGGACTATTTTATTAACAAGTTCTGGGCTATCTAAGAACCTCCTTGACACATATTTGAAAACAGAATAACATGATAATGCAATCTAGACATACTCCTTTCAGAAGACATCTGCATTGATTTTCTCACTAACTCATTTTTTTAATCACATAACAGACCCAAAGTTAGTCTGCATGTCCTTCTTCCTCCTTAGAAGAAAATTAGCTGCTTCATTTTTTATCAAGGGATTTTATACTGGCCCATGAAGTTAAGAAAGGCTATAGTCCTTTGTTTTAAAAAATAAAATTGATATCTTATTATTTAAAAAGTATACATGGGGACTTCCCTGACAGCTCAGGGGTTAAGTCTTCACCTTCCAAGGATTCGATCCTTTATCAGGGAGCTAAGATCACACAAGCCTTGAAGCCAAAAAACCAAAACAGGGAATGGAAGCAGTATTGTAACAAATTCAATAAAGACTTTAAAAATAGTCCACATCAAAAAATATTTTAACAAATAATGCAATAAATAAAAAGTAGCACATGTGCATTGTAGAAAGCAGGCACAGATACATAGGAAAGGTAGAAAATAAAACAATCACCTCTCCAATTAAGAGTTTGCCGCCACCACATCTCAGGGTATCACTGCCAACAAACACACACACGTGTATGCATTTCTTCAAAGTAAGATATACAATAATAGATTTTGAAATTTTTTAAATTAAGGATATCTATACCTCCTTTTGAATAAATTCTCATGTCATCTAATACCCAGTCCTAGTCAAATGTTCAATTAGCCTCCAAATTTCTATTACTGATGATTTGTTTGAGTTGGAATTCAATACAGGACCACTCGTTGTTTCCAGCTGCCATGCCTCCTAAGTGCTTTTCAATCGGGCCGAGTTACATTTCTTAGGATATTGAGTTGCTGGGGAGACCAGAAATTTCTTATTTCTTAACTCAAAAGTAAACAGAGGTTCATGGAGATAAATAGCTATGTGACCACAGGTATATAACTCCATACCACCAAATTCCTGATGAAATAACCAACAGGATACCCCAAAATGAGGATGACAGCTCTATATGTTCTAGAAATTTAATGACACATGCTACTTTACATGTCGGAACCAAATGTCTTCTAGACATAGGGTGGATTGAATGGGATTGAAGGAAGGCAATTTCCTCTGAAAGCCTAAGATGTCTAAGAGGTAAATAGAAGACAGTGAGTTTCCATAACGGGAGTCATACATGGGGGAAGTGCTCAGCACAGCAGAGGCACCCAGCTGGGCATCTGTGTTGCCTCTGTAGACCAGTATGTTTTAGAGTGCATCAGTCACTCTAGAAGACTAAGGACTCCTGCCATGAGTGTGCACACCAAGCAGAGGGCACAACATGAATCTCTGAAGGAAAAATATTGGGATTGAAAGGCTACACAAAAGCCTGGTTGGTGTACAGGAGTGTAGACAACATTTGAGGAAAGCAAGGACTTAGAAAACGCACCATCTACAAAGGCCTCCTAAGCAACCCAACTGATGATCTATGCCAGAATAACAGAAAATGAAGCAAGACCACTAAAAGAAGGATGAAGAAATAAAGTTATCCAGGGAGCATGGAATCAGTCAAATAAGACAAATAAATTTTGACATTTAGTCTAAACAGCATTGCAAAATTAATGCCTCAGAATATTTTGATAGAGATTATCTATTCCTGAAAAGAAGTTTTATCACTTTAAATGAATAAGAAAAAAGAAACAAGCAAGACAAATCAGCAAAAATCTCCAATTCCAAAAGAATCATGGTCACTAGAAATAGTGATTTTGAAGAATTTTTAGGCTTTATCATTTAAGTAAAAACAAAAGAAAAAGACTAGAAAACTATAGTTGCTGTAACTACAAATTTCCAAATGCAATTTTAAAAATCAAAGGAAATAAAAATTAACAGTGATCTCTAGTTCATGAAGCTATTGCTGATTTTAATTTTATTCTTCATGCTTTTCTGTATTCCTCACATTTTCTAAAAGGAGCATACATTATCACTATAATCATATTTTTATTTTATTTTTATTGGTATCATATGTTAATTTGGCCTTTTATTATCTCCAACAACTGACTTTAAATGTAGTTGAGTCTATGGGTCCTACCTTGATGTCATAATTTCTCACTGTATGGGCTAGATGGCCTTTTTCAAAGCCATAACTTCAAATGTGATCTGTGTACTGATGACACGCCCAAATATATTAACTACTTATTAAAAAATGGAAACCATTCTTCTTCAACAAGTCATTCCTCTTTTCTAGTGTTAACTATTTCATCAAAGACACCTAATTTACCCAGCTGCCCAGACGAGCTTTCCTGGTGGCTCAGATGGTATAGAATCCAACTGCAATGTGGGAGACCTGGGTTTGATCCCTGGGTTGGGAAGATCCCCTGGAGAAGGGAATGGCAACCCACTCCAGTATTCTTGCCTGGAGAATCCCATGGACAGAGAAGCCTGGCGGGCTACAGTCCATGGGGTCACAAAGAGTCAGACACAACTGAGCAACTGAACATAGCACGTTACCAGACTAGCAGAAGGTGCTGAAGAATCATAGTATTTGAATGAATGATGGTTTTATGAAAGAAATGACATATGAGATGGGTCTCAAAAAATTTCTAAGGTACCACCAAGCATATAACTAGGACGTGATTTGCTAATGAAAGACCACCATGTCTTATCAGAGTAAAACCTGCAGGCATGAAAATAAAGCACTTTTAGATATCTAAAAACTTAGATAAGTTCCTGCTTAAAATAGACTAAGCTGATCACAAACATAGTTGAAAAATTATTGTTCGTGCTTTTGAGAAACAAAGTGCAAAATGAGCCTCTACTTATAGTGGTCTAGATAAATACTGGCTTCACCCTTTCTTTCAGAAGGCTGAAGATATGTTTCATGCATGTACTTAGAAGTGGTTTATACTTTTCTTAAAATTTCTCTTTGAAATTTTAAGAAAAGAGTCACAAAGAGTCGGACACAACTGAGTGATTGAACAACAAAAACAAAATTTCAAAGCTTATGTATTGCTTAGGTTAATTCCAAGAACATCATATACATGAACACCTGAATTTTGATAACACACAATGCTCATTTATATTGCATAATCTTGTATCATATTTAATACAAATTGATGACCCTCTTCAAGACAGTTTTAAATAGTCCAAAAAAAGAAAACTTCATCACCTCTATTGTGCAAATTTTAAAAATCAAACTGGTATATGTAAAATTTAATCTAAACATATGTTATATTTATGGAGGAAAAATGAAAATAAAAGGTAGCTTTAAAAATCAAGGCATTTATATAAATACACAATTCAAATATGTATAATTGTTTCTTTTAACAAGCTATAGTGCATAAAAAGAAAGTTGAATGCTAATTTACATTATTATAGATAAATGATATTATAATGTCACTCTTTTTCAAAACTAAAATATTTCCATGAAAAACAATTCCAAAAGTTTCAACATTGTTTAACTAAATATCATTATTATTGAAATAATTGATTAGTTTCAGCCCATATTCCAGATTCACGAACATCTATTTGGTCAGGATGAATCAACATCATAAGCAGGAGAAAAGAGATTGGACTTGTAGAAGTTTTCAGTATAGAAATACCTCTTTCTTCAGGGATATATACAATCACTGCAAATGTTTACAGCCTCTAACTTGTGACTCAAGGTAAATCATTCCTATATGATCTACTAGGCTCTTTTGCTAGGAATCAAGGTCAAATGGAGCCTAGTACTGTTGGCTCCTTGGCTGATAATTTACAGCAAAGCTCGGAGTTCTGGATATGTAGCGACAAAGCTTAAAACACCCCTTCAAAACATTTCTCCTAAATTAGCTTCTCTACAATTTTGAAAACGTGTCCTGGGAGTATAAGAAAGATAACATTGCTTATTTTAAAATACATGAAAGGGCAATTAAAAAAAAACACACATGCTTGGAAAAAACAATACATACAGTAGAAAGGCAACTGTGATTTGACTAGGATTTTACCAATTCATCAAGTAAATTCATGACGAATAAACTATCGATCATTTTAATCACTATATATGGCTATTTAATGCTGAAGCTGAAACTCCAATACTTTGGCCACCTGATGCGAAGAGCTGACTCATTTGAAAAGACCCTGATGCTGGGAAAGATTGAGGGCAGGAGGAGAAGGGGACGACAGAGGATGAGATGGTTGGATGGCATCACCGACTCGATGGACATGAGTTTGGGTAAACTCGGGGAGTTGGTGAGGGACAGGGAGGCCTGGCGTGCTGTGGTTCATGGGGTTGCAAAGAGTCGGACACGACTAAGCGACTGAACTAAACTGAACCTAGTAAAAGAGTATTCAAGCAATTCTGTTTTCAACATATTAAAAGGCATTTTCATGATGTAGATTTTGAGTAGAGGAATGTAGCTCTAGGCTCTACTTAAGCATATTTCAGATGTAAGTAATTAAGAAAGCCAGCACACCAGGGTACACCTAAGCAATACATTAATAATAACATTCGGTTTAAAATATACCCTGATTTTAAGCAGGGGATTATTAATGTATTATGAATCCACACTAATTATCACAGTAGAATGCCCAGAATTTTAAATGAGAAACTAATTCATAATAGTAATTTCTATTTTCAAAAAAATCAAGCTTAGTTCGATGTCTAATTAGTACCTTATGACTTGCCCAAACTTCTTTATCATTGTTACTGTAGCATGTGATTTGAGAACATCTTAAAAAGCTATTACTTTTTCTGACATCTAATTTGCATCAGGTTCTTAATTTTCAACTGAAAATCAATTAGGCACTCAAAAATAGAAGAACCAGTGAAATTACGTTATCAATAACAGTGCTATTTTACCAAAACCAGTGAACGGTAAAGACAATGCCAGGCCGGAGTTTTTCACTATCAAACGTATTTTGCTCTTTAAAGACATGTTTATAAAGCTCCCATCAAAATGATTCCAGATGACACATTCAAACAATGTTTCTAAAGTTTCTAGAAGGAAATATTCCTCTTCACACACATTTCTCCCTTTATTCTTATGAGTCCTAAGTCCCAAGTGTCTTTCTCTAATTATGGCTGAATTATTGTTGAATCCTTTTCATGCCTCCATGAAATCTCTCTTGGATCTGCAGAATACCTGCCACCTCTTAGCCGAAGCATTTATCACTTTGGACCCAGACTGTTGCAGGTACCTCCAGGCCTCCAGTTCAGTTTTATTCCTCCCCATCCATACCCCTGGAATAGGATATGGCAAACCACTCCAGTCCTCTTGCCTGGAAAATTTCAGGGACAGAGGCGCCTGGCGGGCTACAGTCCATGGGGTCACAAAGAGTAGGACACCGCTGAGCACACAGCATATCCAAACCATCCCTGGTTCATGTCTGTATCATGAAATATACATCTTGAAAGCATGGGACACCATGGCTTGCAGAGAAAAAAAAAAAAAAAAAATATATATATATATATTTATATACTCGAAATTTTCCACCGTCTGACATTAACTTATTCACTTACCATTTCTCCCATTGTTTCTCAATTAAAAGTTCCTGTCCCCCACTTCACGCCTTGGAACCATGCCTCCAGAGCCCACATTGGCTTACTTAGAAGCCCTATGTTTCCCAAGACCTCCAACAGAAGTGTGCACAGAACAAGTAACATGTACAGGAAAGCTTGACTTATTTCAAGTCACGAGATCACCATATTATCCTGCTGAAAAGGCCGTCTGAAATCATGTGGTTCGGTCCTCTCATTTTATAAACATGACTCTTGTGTTGTGGTGAAAGATAATGACCTGACTTGTGTATAGCCACCCAGCTGGATTTTTAAATTTCAAAACAGGAATTCTGCCTCCCAGAGAACTACCATTTTTTGTTATTTTGTATCATGCAAATAATTTAGAAACATCACTAATGGTGATGAATAAGGTGCAATGACATGCTTTCATTGTCCACTGAAAAACTGCTGAGACCTTGTTCTCTCAAAAACCAACTCCTATTTTTGAGCTATTACATAGAAAGTGCTTCCATTTACACTGTATGATCAATTTTTGACAAAGGAATTGAATTATACCAGTGAGTTTTTCATGGGCTATGAGACAACTATGAGATACCTATTTAAAGAAAATATGTTGTTTTTTTTTTAAACAAGATTTAATTTTTCCTCTGTGGACTATAATATAAAGAATTATTTTCATATCCTGTCTTCATGAGTAATGCCAGGAAGTCAAACCACATACATATGTTTACTGCATCGGTAAGTGGTTCTCGAAGGACTGCAATGTTATCGGGCAGAAAAGATGAACCTATTCGCAGGGCAGCAATGGAGACTCAGCCATAGAGAACAGACTCATGGACACAGTAGAGGAAGGAGAGGGTGGGATGATTTGAGAGAACAGCACGGGAACGTACAGACCACCATGTGTAAAATAGATAGCCGGTGGGAACTCGCTGTATGACACAGGGGGCTCAACCGGTGCTCTGTGACAACCTAGACAGGTGCAAAGGAGATTCAGGAGGGAGGGGACATATGTATACCTATGGCTGACTCATGGTGATATATGGCAGGAGCCAACACAATACTGTAAAGCAATTATCCTCCAATTAACAACAAATAAATTAATTTTCTTTTCTATGCAAACCTGAGGAGAAAAGCAAATGTGATGAAGTAACTTACAACTTTAAGTAACAGCTTATACTACCAACAAATCTGTTGGCCTAGATCCTCTCTAAATCATAGGTAAGCATCACAGGAGGGGAAAAACAAAACAAACCCGAGTTATTTCCTGTCCTTGGAAGCTCTGCTGTGTAGACAGTAGGTGGCAACACAACAGGGGGATAGAGAACAGAATCAAGATTGTAAGGGAAGTTTAAAAATAGTGTCTCTGACACGTGTACCCCAATGTTCATCGCAGCACTGTTTATAATAGCCAAGACGTGGAAGCAACCTAGATGTCCATCAGCAGATGAATGGATAAGAAAGCTGTGGTACATATACACAATGGAGTATTACTCAGCCATTAAAAAGAATACATTTGAATCAGTTCTAATGAGGTGGATGAAACTGGAGCCTATTATACAGAGTGAAGTAAGCCAGAAGGAAAAACATAAATACAGTATACTAACGCATATATATGGAATTTAGAAAGATGGTAACAATAACCCGGTGTACGAGACAGCAAAAGAGACACTGATGTATAGAACAGTCTTATGGACTCTGTGGGAGAGGGAGAGGGTGGGAAGATGTGGGAGAATGGCAATGAAACATGTAAAATATCATGTAGGAAACGAGTTGCCAGTCCAGGTTCGATGCATGATGCTGGATGCTTGGGGCTGGTGCACTGGGACGGCCCAGAGGGATGGTATGGGGAGGGAGGAGGGAGGAGGGTTCGGGATGGGGAACACATGTATACCTGTGGCGGATTCATTTTGATATTTGGCAAAACTAATACAATTATGTAAAGTTTAAAAATAAAATAAAATTGGAAGAATAAAAAAAAAAAAAAAAAAAAATAGTGTCTCTGTAGATAAGCAGAGAGAAAACTACCCAGCCAGTGATATCCACGGAAATCATAGTAAAATGTGTGTTTCTGGGAGGTTCGGGGTTGACAATCTGACACTCCAGCTGTCTTCAGGGAATATTTAGTTTTAAACTAAAGTCAGTAATCTAGCTGATACATTACTTGCCTTCTTTTTACTTTCTACCAGTCTCCCTCTGTTTACTATTTGTTCCATGGTTCCTTCATCTTCTTTAATAACTTTTAATAACCATCATGTCAAGACAATACCCACCCTCAGAAGTGCAACAGTAAACGGAGCTTCGTCGCTGTCTTTATTGTATAGATATAATATGTATGAGCAATTTTCTCAAACGCAACAGAAAGAGATCAATTTATTTTCCCCACGTCTGCATCCCATCTTTGTAAACAAGTGGTAGATAACTTGACAGATAAACCTCCAGTTTTTCTCTAGTCTTCATCTAGTCTGCCTAGGAAGACACCTACTGGGTAATAGTAGAGCGGCAACACTTTCCAATTTTTATCACTGAAGTGAAACTTGAATGCAGGAAATCTAGGTGATAGGGATAGGGGGAAGTCCAATTACAGTCCCAAAATAAAATGCACATGAGGACCTGCTTTGGGGAGGCTGGGGGTGGGCACTGCATGCTTGTAAACAGACTTGCTACCACACGCATGCTCAGTCACATCCAACTTTTTGCAACCCCATGCACTGTAATCTTCCAGGTTCCTTGGCCCACGGAATTCCCCAGGAAAGAATACTGGAGTGGGCTGCCATTTCCTCCTCTAGAGGGTCTTCCCGACCCAGGGACTGAACCAGAGTCCCCTGCGTCTCTGGCATTGGCAGGCTGATTCTTCAGCACAAGCACCACCTTGGAAGTCCCACTGATGGAAGAGTGAATCACTACCCAGAAAAAAAGTGTGTGGGGGGGGCTAGGACCACATAAATGCACAAAATGGAAATGAGAAATATAATACCATGGTCTCCATGCAAAATAAGAAAAAATCATGAAAACAGAGGAGCAGAGCTCACTTCTGTGATGGAGCCATATCAGTTCAGTTCAGTCAATCAGTCGTGTCTGACTCTTTGTGACCCCATGGACTGCAGCACACCAGACCTCCCTGTCCATCACCAACTCTTAGAGTTTACTCAAACTCATATCCATTGAGTTGGTGATGCCATCCATTTCATCCAATGTCATCCCCTTCTCCTCCTGCCTTCAATCTTTCCCAGCATCAGGGTCTTTTCAAATGAGTCAGTTTTTCACATCAGTTGGCCAAAGTATTGGAGGTTCAGCTTCAGCATCAGTCCTTCCAATGAATATTCAGGACTGATTTCCTTTAGGATGGACTGGTTGGATCTCCTTGCAGTCCAAGGGACTCTCAAGTCTTCTCTTGAAAGTATCATGCAAAATACCATTCAAAAGCATCAATTCTTCGGCGCTCAGCTTTCTTTAGAGTCCAACTCTCACACCCATATGTGACTACTGGAAAAACCATAGCTTTAACTAGATGGACCTTAATTGGCAAAGCAATGTCTCTGCTTTTTAATATGCTATCTAGGTTGGTTATAACTTTGCTTCCAAGGAGTAAGCGTCTTAATTTCATGGCTGCAATCACCATCTGCAGTGATTTTGGAGCCCAGAAAGATAAAGTCATCCACTGTTTCCACTGTTTCCCCATCTATTTGCCATGAAGCAATGGGACTAGATGCCATGATCTTAGTTTTCTGAATGTGGAACTTTAAGCCAACTTTTTACTCTCCTCTTTCACTCTCATCCAGAGGCTCTTTAGTTCTTCTTCACTTTCTGCCATAAGGGTGGTGTCATCTGCATATCTGAGGTTATTGATATTTCTCCCGGCAATCTTGATGTCAGCTTGTGCTTCCTCCAGCCCAGCGTTTCTCATGATGTACTCTGCATAGAAGTTAAATAAGCAGGGTGACAATATACAGTCTTGACATATCCTGTTCCTATTTGGAACCAGTCTATTGTTCCATGTCCAGTTCTAACCGTTGCTTCCTGACCTGCATACAGATTTCTCAAGCGGCAGGTCAGGTGGTCTGGTATTCCCATCTCTTTCAAAATTTTCCACAGTTTGTGATGATCCATGCAGTCAAAGGCTTTGGCATAGTCAATAAAGCAGAAATAGCTGTTTCATAAGGATGAAAATACATAGCCTTTGTGACAGAAGAAGAGAAGGCCATAGCGCAGGAAAGGTGGTAGACAAACATCTTATCACTAGATGTGAAAAGAGGGTTGAACTTCAGGACACGGAATTGCTGTTCTCACTGATGGCGGCAAAGAGTAGCATTGATTCAGGGGGCCAAACTGAATCACTGATATAAGGACAACCTACAGAAGAATTCCTAGAAGTTACAGGAAAACAAAACCCAACTTGCAGACAGTAAGATAGAAGAGGCTCAAGAAATAAAGGAGGGAGGGCAAAATAGCTTCTCAGAATTAATGGATCCCTGAGGAATCATCAAGAACAGAAGAAATAATTAAAAACCCAATGAAAGAAACATTTCCTAACTAACAAAAGTATTAATAACTTGTATTTCTGGTTTTTTTTTTCAGATATATACCCTGGAATGGAATTGCTGGGTCATAAGAGCTACCAAGTATTCATCAAGAGATGAACAGATAAAGAAGATGCGATATGTTTCAATCTATGCAATGGAATACTACTCAGTAATAAAAAGGAGGAAAACATTTTGCCACTTTCAGCAGCATGGATGAATTTGAAGAGCGTTTGCTAAGTAAAGTAAGTCAGGCAGAGAAAGACAAATACTGTATAATATCATTTATATGTTAAATTTCAAAAAACTCATGATTTTGTAAAAAGGTGGCAAATAATATATCAACTAGATTACTGTCTTAATTTAAAACTTGTAAGAAAGAAAAAAGCAGACTCACCAAGAGAACAAACTAGTGGTTGCCAGTGGGGGGAGCGGAAATTAGGGCTGGGGGAACTGAAGGTACAAGCTACTAGTGTAAGACAGTGCTGCTAAGTCGCTTCAGTCGTGTCCGACTCTGTGCAACCCCACAGACGGCAGCCCACCGGCTCCGCCATTCCTGGGATTCTCCAGGCAAGAACACTGGAGTGGGTTGCCATTTCCTTCTCCAATGCATGAAAGTGAAAAGTGAAAGTGAAGTCGCTCAGTCGTGTCCGACTCCTAGCGACCCCATGGACCACAGCCTAGCAGGCTCCCCTGTCCATGGGATTTTCCAGGCAAGAGTACTGGAATGGGGTGCCATTGCCTTTTCCGGTAAGATAGGCTACAAGGAGGTATATACAACATGGGGAATAGAGCCAATATTCTGTAGTCACTGTAAATGGAGTGCAACCTTTAAAATTGTATAAAAAATTTTAAGGACATTTTAAAGTCATTTGTGTGCAGGGCTTTACAAGTTTTAAATGAAATTAATAACAATCCCTTCCTCAAATCCTGTCAGCATTGTCAACCGAGGAATATAGAACAATGGAGGGATATATGTACAGAGTTTGGAGGCCAAGCTCTTACAAATGACTAATTTTATTTCCGCTGACTCACTTCACTGCGTGAGGAAACAAGAAAGATATTTCAGATAAGCAAGACCTGGACAACATATCATTCATTGACACTTCTAGAAAAAATTGCCTGAAAGCTCACTCAAATGAAAGAAAAATAGAGGCAAAGAACTTGGGCAACAGCGAAGTAAAGTTGTAAATTGAGGTCTCAAAAGCAAAGGCCTTACCAGAGGAAAACTAGTAATATAAACGTGCAGATTGGTTGATGCAAAGCCACAGAAGTGGGGATATTGTGGCAAACTTGAAAAATTCACACGCCGTCCACCACTGACATGCAAATGCTGAAAATGCGTCCACTCTCTCCATCCAGCCCAGAGAGGCAGCAAAGCTTGATCTCTGCTGTGAAAGCACACTAGGACTTCCCCTTCATGGGTTCCCATCCCGACAGAGCTGCGAACTTGGACATCAGGAAACTGTGAAACCACGAGCAACCTTGACCTTGCGGGGTGACCCGAGTTCGTGCCTAACTCACTCCTTTTACTGCACCACTGGGCATGCATCATGCCGCATCCTTTACCAGATAGCTCCTGAGGAATTGAGTACCACTTTTGATGATGGCTAAAATAACTACAAATTTTGTTCTATTCCAGGGCCAACTAATAGAGCCTAACATTTGTACACGATTGAAACAATGTGCCAAAAAACCTAAATTTACCCAGCAAAACATATTCTCCCTTTCTAAAGTTACATAGAGAAAAACTTGCCAATTTCATTGCGAGATATCTTTGCAATACATTTAAAATCAGTGTTTAACTGGTTCCTTAAATTTTACAATAATTGGTGAAGTCTTTTATGCTAATCAGGAAGAAGCAGCACCTACCAAGTGGACGAAATCTCTGCTGCACAGAATTCTATATCAAAGGCCTGATTATACTTGCATTAATTATGTTAAAAATTCATATTAACTGTTGAACTTAAACTAAGTAAAAATTAATAGAAAAGAGAGATAACCAACAAGGACCTACTGTATAGCACAGGGCACTGTACTAAATATTCTGGGATAACCTATATGAGAAAAGAATCCAAAAAAAGAATGAATCCATGTAAATATATAACCAAGTCACTGTGATGCACACTGAAACTAACACATTATAAATCAACTATACTCCAATAAAATTAAAATTTTAAAAATTAAGAAAATAGAGCAAAATATCTATTTTGTAAAATTCTGGATTATTTTCTATCTTAAAATTTATATGTTCAAAATTTTCTACATATGTAGTTTTTATAGATAAGCCAGCTGGTAATTTTAAGTATCACTCTAAAATTTGGGCAATGGATACGGATGAGCTTAAAATGAGAAATTATCTTTCAATAATTTATTTATAACAATGCATCATAAAGGATAATAAAAGAAATAAAGTTATAATCTGATCATTTGAAATGCAGATACATCATTTTCTCAGAATAGCTTGATTGGAATTAATGGTACAGTTGTTCATACATTCTGAATATCCAAAACTCTAATTACCAGTCAATGTGTGAAACACATTTCATTTGAGCCTTTTTTTCTGAAAGGACACCAGTGAAAAAGAAAGTTAAGATGAGACCTTTCCTCAAGACTTTTGCAAAAAATAAATTCTAAATTATTAAAAAGGTGAATATTAATGTCAATAAGAAAGAAGAAAAGGTGTATCATTAAATATATGTGTGACTATGTTGCACATTCCAAATGTAAACAAAGGGAAAAGGATATAGATCCAAAATACCAATAGACGAAACTACAGATATGAAGATTTTTGCTAGCATTGTTAGGTAAAATCTTGAATGATTGATAAGATGCCCATCTCAATAGAAAAACATGCAAAGGACATAAAAATAAATTCATAGATGCACCAATTCAAACCTCAAATTAAACATCAGCACAATGACTCTTTTTTATTTTTAATGTTTTTGTCTAGAAAATTGACAGATTTTTAAAAAAATGTTAATATCTTATTCTGGTATGTATGCAGGGAGTTTGATCAGTGTCTACTCTGCTGATAAGAGCAAATTGCTATTTCTATGAAAGCAACTAGTCACTACAAGTCTCAGGTTTTATTTCATAGCTTTGGTTTAGTAATTTCACATTAAGGAACTCCTACTAAGGATATAATCAGATCTATGTCTGTGTATCTATGTATATAGTTAACAACATTTTCATTGTGGTCTCATACCTGGTTTATAGAGCTGCTGCTGCTGCTGCTGCTGCTGCTAAGTCGCTTCAGTCGTGTCTGACTCTGTGCGACCCCATAGACGGCAGCCCACCAGGCTCCCCCATACCTGGGATTCTCCAGCAAGAATACTGGAGTGGGTTGCCATTTCCTTCTCCAATGCATGAAAGAGAAAAGTGAAGGTGAAGTCGCTCAGTTGTGTCCGACTCTTGGCGACCCCATGGACTGCAGCCTACCAGGCTTCTCCATCCATAGATTTTCCAGGCAAGAGTACTGGAGTGGGGTGCCATTGCCTTCTCCAGTTTATAAAGCTATCACTTATCAATAGAATAACTAAATTCATTTTTGTAGTCCATATATTAAAATAGTAAATAGCCATCAAAATGTTTTCAAAAATAGTTGAATAGTGGGAAAATCCTCATAATAAAATGCCAAGAGGAAAAAACTATATGTACAGCATGATTTTAATTACATAAATAAATACTCCAAAATCTCCATCATGGTTATCTCTCAGTCATGATTTTCTGGGAAGTTTTTATTCTACATTTTTTTGTGTATTCTTATTCTATGATGAGTATATCCAAATTCCATAATTATAGGCTATTTTTCTTTTGCAGGTTAGACTTTTTGCTCATTCATTCATTCACTTTGCAAATACTCACTGAGTACCTAATATGGGTAGAGTTGGTATTTAACATCAAGTTCTAGGTAATAAAGTTCATTACTCTGTCTGTAAATTAAATATCACTAAATCGGCAGTCTTAATTATGACATAACTAGTCCAAATTAAAAAACATCAAACCTTTTCAATGATAATATATTCACACCATCAAAAACCACTTAGTAATAAGAGAAAGTACATAAGCCATGGATATACATGTAACTACATGGATGAACCTAGTTCTGTATATTTTTAACATTTACTTCAAACAAAATTATTCTACTGACAGTAACATCAACAGCATAAAAATGTACTGTTTGGAAGGACTTTGTTTTTTTAAAAAATAATAATGGAATGCCAGAATTCTAAGTAGTCTTGCACATTTTAAATCTGTCCTTGGCCATGGATGATACTTCCTAACATAACTTGCAGGGTCGAAAAACAATGACCAAGAAAAACCACTTTCAAGCATCTGGACAGTGATGGATGCTATAGTTGGAAGTACCGCAGAGGGGTGAGAACCTCCTTGTCAGACGCAATCTGCATGCTTGCCTTGGTGAGCTCTCATGAGAGGACGTGGGGGAACGCCTTAGCTTGGTCCTGCTCTTGGTCCTGGTGTGCTGGCCCAGATGCAGGCTTTTAAAGTAAACAGACAGTGATGGGCGCATGGGAAGGCAGAAGGTTAACTTTGGGGCCACTTCCAGAGTGTGAACTTCCTGAGACATAAATAATTTAAGACACTTTAATAGATACTTTAATTTAAAGATACAAATTAAGATACTTTAATTTAAGATACAAAATAGATATATTATAAAGTATAAATCAAAATCCAGGCATATTCCATGAGTAGAATGTAAGTTTTCAGGTAGTTATTAATACTTGGACTCCCTATCCCAGTGCCTGAAAAATGATTATTTTTTTTTTCCTTTTCATCAGCCACTGGGGAATCTTCACAGAAAAGATGTGGATCACACTCTGTAAGAGGGACCCCAAAGTCCAAACCACATGTGATGTCCCAGATGGGGTGGAAGGTTACTCTGGGGAAGCTTCATGGAGCTGGGCACCCGTGGCTTGGGTTGGAGTTGTCACAGTGGAGGGGCTGAGAAATGGACACGTCAGTAAATGATCTGATGAAGGATCCATAAACTTCACTGAAAGAACCAAGAACCAAACAAAGGTAAGAGTGAAGAGTCAAGGGTGATGCCCAGTGTTGGTGCTGCCATCATCTGAGACAAGCCTTGTAGACAAGTCTGTGGGAACCATCCTCAGTTCTTCTAAACATGACTCCTCACCCTCTGAATGCTGGTGCCCCTATGGGCCAGTTTCTTCTCTTTCAAGACTGGAAAATGTACACATTACTCTCTTAATTCTCTACCCCATCTCCTTCCCCAAATCAACCATCTCCATCCCAAATGTGTACAATGTTTGGGAAGACTAAGCTATTTTTATAAGTGTTGTAAGTGATTAAGAACTAAAAGCATAAATGTTGGCATTGTGTCTGCCTGGCCTCTTTTCCTCCCTCCAGAACTAATTCTCAGTATAAAGACAACAGAATGGGGAATGAGCTGGCTTGCAGAAGAGTTCATCTTATTCTTTAGGTAATGATCTAATTTGCCTGCAATTTTTAAAAGTTCACTTACTAGATACATCATATTGTACCATCAATTTGAAGACCAAATAAGACTTGCTTCTCAGCAGACATGTAATCAAGCTGAGAGCACCAGGGACTACCCAGGGGAGATCACTAGGCAACTGAGATCAGAGGAGACCTGAGTGTCCTTGCGGCTCCAAGGTCCATTTCTTTGGATGAGGATGCTCTGATGAATTCATTCTTCCTGAAACCTTCTCTTCATTTTCCAGGACCATTAAAAACATTTTAAAGAGACAACTGAAGAGCAGGAGGGAAAATGGAAGCTCTCGTAAAAGAACATTAAAAACTGAAGTAATGTTTATGAGGATAAAAGAGGCACCCCAAGCTATTCGGCGAAAGTTGAGCCATTCCTTCTCTTTCCCATCACTCAGTCAAAGTGTCAGCCTTAAACCAGGCAAAGATAAAATTGCTTCATCTTGCTTTCCAGGACCTTCAGAGCAGGAGTCCCCAACGTCCAGGATCTAATGCCTGATGATCCGAGGTGTAGCTGATGTAATATTAATAGAAATAAAATGCACAATAAATGCAATGCACTTGAATAATCCCCAAAGCATCCTCTCATCTATGGAAAATTTGTCTTCCAAAAAACTGGCCCCTGGTGTCAAAAAGTTTGGGGATCGCTGCTTTAGAGGACCACAGATTCCTTGAAGCTCTTAGTAGATACCTAGCATGTTTAAGTATATCTACCAAAAAGACTTTGGGTAAAGCGATACAACTCTGATGACAGAGTTTAGGCATCAATCAATGAGGAAGAACTGGAGGGGACACGTTTGCCTTCACTGAGGATGTGATGGTTTGCTCATTTCAGTTCCACATTTTCAGCTCTATGTGATTGCTCATCCCAAGAATCTCACTGACATTGGTTGAAATAGTCTCAGCAATATTTTCTACCTTCTTTATGATCTTCAACCAAATGCAACTTTTCATTCTTTTGCTCCTTCATTGTAAACTAATTATTATTTTGAGTAGATACGCATGTTCCAATACTTAAGATCGTGACGTTGTCACATAGCTATAAGTATTTTATAGATTTTTAGTTATTTATATGCCTATGAATACATGCCTTTGCCTTCTATGTGAAATCAAAAACTTCTTATTTCTAAGGATAACCTGGTAAAATGTGCCAAAATTCTGACACAGTGTGATAAAGACTTATGTATTAACGGCAAACATGATTGGTAAAATCCGTGAAAGCAACACTAAATGAGCTTCCAAGCATAAAATTATAATGTTTCCGTTTTAGTATCTACAAATGGAATCTTATGTATACAGCAGTATATTATTTCAACTGTAATCCTGAAAGTAACAACTGTTTTTTAAATTAGCTATAACTGTTTAAGCAACCAAAACAAATAGAGAAATCAAAAATCACATGGAAAGTGAAAGTCGCTTAGTCGTGTCTGACTCTTTGCAACCCCATGTACTGTAGCCCACTAGGCTCCTCTGTCCATGGGATTTCCCAGGCAAGAATACAGGAGTAGGTAGCCATTCCAGTTTCCAGGAGATCCCCAGAGGTCAAACCTGGGTCTCCCACATTGCAGGTAGATTCTTTACCATCTGAAACACCAGAGAAGTCCATAAAAATTTCCATATCAAGATACTCAACTTACCCATTCTAACTATACCGTGACTATACTTAAAATTACAAAGAGATTTAAAGGATGACTCCAAAATGGAAAAGGAAGAAACCAAATTAAGACCATAACATTTTGTCAACAGCATTCAAAAGAGATCACAATGCAAATAAATTGGAAAAATTATTGTGAAATGCTTTTATATCATAGAATGAACTTAAAAGGAAAAAGCCATAGAGTAGACTTTTTTTTTTTTTCATTATTTAGGTTGTTTCTGTTTCTTTATGCTTTTTTTTTTTTAATTTTACTTCCTAAATATTTATTTATTTATTTATTTTTTTATTTTTAAAATTAAAAAAAATTTCAGGTATACACGTGCTCCCCGGGGAGCATAGAGTAGACTTTAGCTCATTTAGAATTCAGCAAGCCTTCCTACAAAGCTATTCCTCAGTCTTATTTAAAATAAAACCTGAAGCTATGTCTTTGCTTGTTAGCTTGTGTTCCTTATAGAAGAGAAAGCCATGATAAGAGACAAAATAGAAGTGGCATTTGCCAAACGACTCTAATCCATCTTCCCAAAGACTAAGTTCTCATTAATTTCAAAAACTGGAGTCACAACCAGAAAACCAACAACAGCAACAAAAATGGCTAAATGGCTACTTAAATGATGGGCTTTGACCCTGTTCAATCTAGAACTCAGAGCAATGGTAAAACATTTTTAAAAAAGGTCAACATTCAATATGAAAATAGATGCATAGATTCGTGTGCCTTGAATAAGTAACATATTCTAAACTCAAATTTCTCATTAATTTCTTAGAATATACCACAGCAACTTGTGCCAGAATTGAAATAAACCCATTTTCCTATAAAATCATTTGACTTGGTGCATTTATTCAGTTTCAGTAACCTTCCATCTGTTGAAGAAACTTGGATTCATCCTTGAGGCGTTTCCATCTCTCAACGCGACACCTAATTCATTAGCAAATGTTGTCTAATCTTTACCTTTTATGTTAGGGCTGCTTGGCATCACCCTCACTGGTCCAAACTTCCATCATCTTTCATCTGGATTACTTAACAAAAAAAAAAAAGCTTCTTATTTCCAACTGTTCTCCGTTAGTCTATTCTCAATCCTGCAGCCTTTTAACAGTTATCGAGACTGTCATTCCTCTGCTCAAAGCCATGAAATAGATGAAGTAGCTTTTCATGTCAGTCCAGGTAGAAGCCAGTTCCTCTAACACCTTGAGATCAGTCTCTCTTACCTCTCAGATCATCCCCTGCTTTTCCATCCCTCTCTCCTGCAGTGACTCGCCTTATGTTTCATGAAATCCATGCCCCAACTTGGAACCTTTGCTGAGGGCGTCCTTTCATGCTGGAATGCTCTTTCCTCCTGCCCACATGGTGACCTCGCTTATGATCTCCCAATGTTTACCCAAATATCATCCGACCCATGAGGCTGACCCTTCTGAAAACTGTCACTATCCCCACACATTATATCCCTGGGCTACATTTCTCTCCTTTGCACTCATTGTCTTTTAACACACTCTATACTCATTTATGCAATTCTTCTTGGTCCACTGCAGTATAAACTCCATGTCGATAGGATGTTCTGGTCTGTTTTGATTCACAGATATATTCCTAGCATCGAGAATTAGTTGTCAGTCTCACACACACAGAAAACAAACTTCTGCTTACTGAAGGGGAAACAGGGGGAGGGATAAATTGGGAATTTGTGATTAGCAGATACACACTGCTACATGAAAAATGGATAAAGAACAGGGACCTGCTGTATGGCCCAGGGAACTACCATCAGTATCCTGTATTAATAATAACCTATCACGGAAAAGAATCTGAAAAATAATAGATATAGACACACAAATGTATAACCAAGTCACTTTGCTGTCTCCCTGAAATATTGTATATCTTTACTTCAGTAAAAATACATGTTTGTTGAAAAAAATTAATGAATAAGCACTTCTCTTTCTCCCATTTAGCTTTCCTACAAAAAAAAAGCACTTTTAGTTACATATTTTCTTTTCATTTGCTAACAGGCATTCAAAGAGGGAAATACATAGACCAGTAATTAAAACGACTTGTATTATTTGCTGACAATTTCAAAATAAGGCATAGAATAAAGGCTGGTTCTGATAGAGGCAGATATCATTATAATAATGGTAGGAGTTATAAATAGTCAAAGGAAGCAGGAAGTTTTTAGAGCAATCACATTAGAAAAATGGCAACAGCAAGGGCTTTGAAGATGTATTCCCCAGACAACTTACAGTCAAAATCAGCACAAGAGAAAACATTTTGAAGTGGGGGGGGGGGCACCTCCTCATCCAGGTGTGAATTTCCTCATTAACATGCTGGATGGATCGCTTTTTAAGTGAAATGATGTTGATAGTCCCAACCACAAAGAGCTACACAGGCAGAAATGGCTGCCCCAAACACTCATTAATATTGATTCCCAATGCCTCCTACTACCACCATTTCTGGTCTTTATTCTTTAAGTGGAAAGTTCCTACAAAATCCCCAAGAGTTATCCATTGACTGTACTTGAAATTCTCATAGGGAGTACCACTGACCAAACTAACAAAGTTAAACAAAGGAAGTTAGAAATTAGTATAGTAGGCCTTAGCCCTTATCATCTTTTCTCTGCACACCCTGCCATGCACTTTTTATATACTTTTTTACTCAAGACAATTCTATTTTAATTAAAGCTAAGTTTCTCTCTTTTTCTTTTTCTTTCCCCCGACTCCTGTGTGTGTCTCTCTGTGTGTGGCATATGTTCCAGTGAGGTAGAATGATTTATTAGGATTATTTTCAGATGAAATGAATTGGGGTTAAGCACCATACTTAACCCCAATTCATTTCATCTGAAAATAATCCTTAAATGAAAGTTCATTTGCCCATAATCCTTCAGCTGATAAGTGCTGGAGAAATTATTTGATCTAAGTTTGGCAACTTAACAATCTTATGTTATTTTTCTAAACTACCTGTTAGAAACAATGGGAGTGATGACACTCCATTTTCTGATTAATTATTAAGAGAAGAACTCTGATGTAATAAACAGTGACTACGACATGGTTTAGGAATGTAAGACAAAAGCAAGTCCCTGACTTGATATCCGAAACAATAAAACTGAGTTCCCTGGTTTCTCAGAGAATAATATAACCCTGGGGAATTTGTAATTTATGTTGATTCAGGTGAGAATGAATGTCCTCTGGTAGGATGAAAAGATTGGGTACCCAGAGACCTCGGCAGTAAAACCCATCACCCTACTTTCTCTTTGGTATTGGAAGATCAGACATGCTAAAACAGAATTTCCTTAACTGAACCTTAAGGTATTCATAAGTTGCAGAGTCGAACACAACTTAATGACTGAACACACATACACACACAAGTTGAAAATATTAAAAGGAAAATAATTCTACCTCATGAATAAAGGAAATGATGAAGACAAGCTTAAAAAAGAGATAAGGAACCATCTTTAGTATCAACTCTTAGAATTTTGTTTTAGTAGCTGCCTTGACAATAAAACTTCCCAGCTCTATTAAATGGTAGCTAAACATAAATTGTTGTTTTGTATGTATTTACTTCCCTGGCTCAGACAGTAAAGAATCTGCCTGCAATGTCAGAGGCCCGGATTTGATCCCTGGGTCAGGAAGATCCCCTGGAGAAGGAAATGGCAACCCACACCAGAATTCTTTCCTGGAAAATCCCGTGGACAGAGGAGCCTGGCAGGCTATAGTCCATAGGGTCCAAAAAGTCAGACACGACTGAGCAACTAACAGTTTTTTTAACTTTTCATGTATTTACTATCCAAGGTCCCTGAAGCAGGCAAAAGGGCAGGCTACCATTTTGAAACATTGATCAATATAGAGATTAATCAATAGTTAGAAGGACTCTGAATGTAAAGTTGTGATGAATGACAAGTCTTGATTAAAAACTAAAGCCAATTCTTTTCTTAAACCAAATTTTCATACAAGTGGTTGATCTCAACTTTAAATGCTATTTGCTAGCTAATTTCAATTCAAATTAAATGTAGACTCTTAGAATTGAGTGGTACCTCAGACCTAATTTCATCGCATTGCTACATTTTACACATGAGAACGTAAGTGACTTTCTCAAGAAAATTAAAAATCATCAACAACAAAAAGAAAGAACACAAGGAAATGTATATATGTATTTTTTTTTTAAATCTCAGAATTCACATACGCTAAGATGGCTGTATGTGCGTGAAAGCTAAGTCACTTCAGTCGTGTCTGACTCTTTGAGACCCCCTGGACTGTAGCCCGCCAGGCTCCTCTGTCCATGGGATTCTCCAGGCAAGAATACTGGAATAGGTTGCCATGCCCTCCTCCAGGGGATCTTCCTGACCTAGAGATTGAAACCCCATCTCTTTCCTCTCCTGTATTGGCAGGTGGGCTCTTTACCAGTAGTGCCACCTGTATATTAGTAAATTGGTTTTTTTCCTCTCCTCTCATTCTCATTCCAGGCTCAAATAATCTACCTAGCTTGACTGAATTCAGCACATGCATTTGTAAATACCTTTGAAGGTAAGTAAACACATATGAAGTTGGCATTAAGCTTTCAAAACTTTCCAGAGTTCACAGGGGGAAAAAAGGCAGCTTAAACAGCAGGTGGTCTCATGAGGTGAGGTGAGTTAGAAACCATGATACTCCCCAAAGGCTCCCATGCTTGACCTTCTGTGTCATCTGAAAGTTCTTCCCTGACTTGCAGGATCTGAAGCCAAAGGAACCAGGCTTTAGAAGGCAAATATGTCACCTGTCAGGACAAGCACACAGTTCCAAAAGGAGCCCTGCCATAATTTAGTTCATCAGATTCATTGGCTTATGAAATCGGACACAGGACTGGTTCAAACTGATGGGACTGGAGTTGGAAAACACCATTGTACATTTCTGGAAATGATATATACACTGGTGGGCCCTCCATTGTGAAAAATCTGTGTAACCAGAAATAGCATGCAGGGCCATATAGGTGAAATATTAAAGGAAGAGAAGAATTAATGCAATTTAAGGGCTTCTTAACAGTGCGTGCATGTATCCTCTGTCGCTCAGTCATGTCTGACTCTTTGCAACCCCATGGACTGTAGCCCATCAGGCTCCCCTCTCCACGGGATTTCCCAGGCAAGAAGACTGGAACAGGTAGCCAGTCCCTTCTCTAGGGGGTCTTCCCAACCCAGAGATTGAACTCGTGTCTCCTGCGTCTCCTGCACTGGCAGGTGGTTTCTTTACCACTCAGTCATCTGGGAAGCCCCTCCTAACAGTGTGACCTAAGCTAACAGAGTGACTTGAGCTAAGTGTTCTCATGACTACCTTGCCTGGACCCAGTGAGAAGTAGAGATTGTAGCTCTGAACACAGGATCTGGCACAAAGCCGGTAATGGGACAAAAATGGTGTTAGGAGTGGTCGCTTTCTGCACTGCCCTGCACCTTCTCTGTGTCAGACACACACATGTAGCGTTTTGCACACAACTCCTCTAATACACCAACCATCTTTCTGAGATGTCAATTTCAGAAACAGAGAAGGCGGTATTTATACAGATGTTTGATTTCAAAGCCCATGACTTTGCTACTTCTCTGTATGTGTGTAAAAGTACTGTGGAGAATCAACTTACACTGAGCCCTCACCTGGTGTTAGATCTCACAATATTCACGTGCACCTGAGCCCTCACGTGGTGTTAGATCTCACAATATTCACGTGCACCTGAGCCCTCACGTGGTGTTAGATCTCACAATATTCACGTGTACCTGAGCCCTCACGTGGTGTTAGATCTCACAATATTCACGTGCACCTTTTGAATTTGAAGCTATTAGTCCCATTTTACATTCCAAGGAACTAAGGTACAGAGAAAATGGGTCACGTGCCCAGAGTTCTAGTACTTTAGTTAGTGGGTTAGCTTTCCATTCTTGTGTGAGTTCATTTCTCCAAAACATGTAGCCAACAGAGAGTAAATTATATATATATAACAGCTTGACCTAACTGTCAACCTGAAAAGAGCCAGAGACTAGGTTTCTCTTGATGTTTTGTCAAGTTTGGGCTCCAACAATTGCCAAGTTAAGAGAAACAACAAAATGGTAAATTTGATAATCAGACAGAATTCTTTATTTCCTATTAATGAAAATGGACCTCAAAGTGTAGCAAATATACCTATACCATAGATTCAAATCAAGTTGATGTTAAAATGTACAATTTGCATAACTTAGAAATGTACTGAAATTAATTAAACCAAGTGGAATATTTGTTTATGCCTCAAAGTCTGAAATAATATTTAGATTTAAAATGTGGCCTATTTCCAAGTCCTCTGGTAAACATACCTTAATGTTTTCTTCTTGAGAAAGCAAAGTCAGTCCACAAGGTATCTGACATAGACAATTGGAAAACATAAATATGTCATTGGAAATGTATAGATTTGAAATTCTATAATCTAACAATTAGAAACATATCCTAATTAAAATAATTTTTCAAAATAGTCTAAATTTGAACATTTCATACTAAAAGAGGAAACGGCAACTCACTCCAGTATTCTTGCCTGAAACATCCCATGGACAGAGGAGCCTGGGGGGATACAGTCCTTAGGACAGGGGAGCCTGGGGGGATACACAGTCCATAGGACAGAGGAGCCTGGAGGGATACACAGTCCATAGGACAGAGGAGCCTGGGGGGATACAGTCCATAGGACAGAGGAGCCTGGGGGGATACAGTCCATAGGGCTGCAAAGAGTAGGACATGACTGAGTGACTGAGCACGCACACTCTTATTAAAAGACACTTGTTTTGTCATAAAGCTCTTATCATAGCAGATATTGTAGGGAATACCATAGGTCCATGGTTTTATACTTGAAAGCTTACAAAGATAAGTGCTTCACGCATAAGCTCATTTAATTTCCACAATTATCAAATGAAGTGGTGTATGTGTATATATTTTTATTTATAGCTCCAGCTTAGGAAATTGAAACTCTAGCCAGAATTTGGACCCAAGTCACAAAAATGTCAGAGTTTCCCTGGTCACTCAATTAGTAAAGAATCTAACTGTAATGCAGGAGACCTGGTTCAACTCCCAGGTCAGGAAAATCTGCTGGAGAAGGGATAGGCTACCCACCGCAGTATTTTCAGGCTTCCCTTGTGGCTCAGCTGGTAAAGAATCTGTCCGCAATGCGGGAGACCTGGGTTTGATCCCTGGGTTGGGAAGATTCCCTGGAGAAGGGAATGGCTACCCCCTCCAGTATTCTGGCCTGGAGAATTCCATGGACTGTATAGTCCATGGGGTCGCAAAGAGCTGGACACAACTGAGTGACTTTTACTTTCACAATAATGTCAAGATTTTGCCTCCATAAAAGGGTAATGGTCACACCTCTTTCAACTCTAACTATTGAAGATATTTGTGAAAGCTATTTATCTACCTAAATAGATACAGAATTCAGAATACAATCTTAATTTTAGAGTGATGTTTTCAAGACTATAGGGAAAACAAATTGAGTACCAAGGTAACAGATTTTAAATATTTGTTCATATTCACTGGACTATAGTCCATATACTATATCCTTTATGTTCACAACAAAACCAAATTATATTCTATTATCATTTGTTTCCCTTCTCAATTGAAAGAGAAATTGTCTGGCCCATATGTCAAACAAGATAGATAATTTCTATAAATATATTATATTTTATCCAGAAGAGGGCAGTGGCAGACATTCAACCTAATGTCTGATATTTTGGTCAGAAGAAAGCCAAGCTCAAATAAAATAAATGCCTATTTCAGCAAGTTGCACTTCCTTCCGTGGCCTGCAATGCGACGAGAAGGAGCATTAACACATCTGGATAAAATGTTTTGAAAACTGACGCTAGTATTTTAGCAGTTAGCTCATTTTACCAGCCAGCGGAAGAATGTGATGCTGTGTGATTCTGGTCAGTGTTACTGCCTAAAGGGTCCACACTTTCCCCAAGCTTGAATTTCAAGGAAGTTTACATTTGGCATTCAGGTACAAAAGTCCTCTCTATGTACAACTATGCTCAGTTATTATGTAAGGTGCCTACAGACAAAATTTTCATCATGATATCAAGTCTTCAAAAATGATTCTGCTTCATCAAAAGCTTAAAAGCCAGAGAAATAGGAAACAACGGTAGTTTTGATAAGCCTGATTTCCTGAGTGGCTGAGACAAGTGATTTATGAATCACGTACCTGCTTCAGCTCATTTTAATTGCTAGCTTTGTCTTCTAAGCAATTCTTTTCGGCACTATACAGATATGAAAGTACCCTTTATTTGGGGTCCATGGTTTTATACTTGAAAACTCTTTGAGAATAACTGCCATTCTTAGGGCTTTGTCTCTTTCTCTTGTGTTTTGAAATTCTATTTGCCTATAGTTCAAATGACAGGAGATTCTGTTAAAAGAAAAATCATTTTCTAGTATTTAGTACTTAGCTTTACTGTGTACATCTGATCTTTTTAGAAAAACTGGATAGATGGGGTACTTAGCGAGGTCAAAATGGAGCAACTTGAATGTTATCATTACAACAAACATTTTTATCAATATACTCCCATAAATTCCACAGATACTTGTAAGGCTCTATCTGTATCAAGCATTTATATTATGAGTTTATTCATTCTTTCAGGTAATTACTGTCAATTATCTGTTGACTAACTGTGCTGTTTGCAAAAATAACCCCTCACAAAAAAGGAGTTTGTGTTATTAATTGCTACAGGGAAACAGAGTGAAAAGAAGTTATAAGTTGTAGAAAACATATAGAATGGAGCTGGGTTGTCTTAGTTAAGTCCCACAGTCTCTGCCTCAGTTACCACATCCATAAAATGGGGATATAATATTTACTCCTGGGAAACTGCTGTGGGTCAATAGATTGTGTTTATAACCTCTACCCGAGTGCTCAACTGCCCCAGAGGCTCAACAAATGTAACCATTGTTTTGGAATATAACTTCCATATAAAGCCCAGCTTTGACTGCAACGGGCAATCAGAATTCTGCTACTGACCAAGATGGCAGCACTAGAGAATGCCACTTCCCACGTGTCCTTCCCAACCATTAAAAATGGCCCTAAAAATCTGGGGACAACCAGAATGATGGCTGGAACTCACATCCCCATCCGTGCATGCCCATTCCAAAAAGACATCCATGGATGCCAACTCTGAGAGGATGCTTTCAGTGTGGTCAGAACCTAAAAGTACACGAGGTCCTTTTCCATGTATTAGCCTTGTAGCTGAGAGCAGATGGCACAGTCACTCTGAGCTGGCAAGAAGCTGAGAGTCTAAAGTCCAAATGGATATTATACCATCTAAACCCAGACAGGGAAGCTTAATAATAGGAGCTTCAATACCCACTTTTTATAACAAATATTTTATAATGTCTCGTTGGCTAGTCCAAAATGAAATTATTTCCTTCTAAACACAATTTAAATCAATGTAATATGATTATGTAATAGAAAAGAATAGGAAACAAATACATACATTATATGTACTTGTATTTTACATTATTGCATGTTATAATATGCATATCTGCATTTCTATTTCAATGTTTGTGAGTGCCAAGTCGCTTCAGTGGTGTCCGACTCTTTGCGACCCTCTGGAAGCCCTATAGCCCACCAGGCTCCTCTGTCCATGGGATTCTCCAGGCAAGAATACTGGAGTGGGTTGCCATGCCCCCCTCCAAGGGATCTTCCTGACCTAGGGATCGACCTGGATCACTTATGTATCCTGTATTGGCAGGCGGATTCTTTACCACTAGCACCACCTAGGATGCCCCTAGATATGTTTAATGTAGTATCATACTCAAATGCCTAGGTCCAGCTGTACTAGATGACATGGTATAATGAGTAGGTTTGGGTTCAGGAGATACAAGACAATCACCGAGTTTATAGGTTACTAATTCATTTGTTTCTCAGCTCCCCAGTTCCACCTTGTAGGGCTGGGCATGGCACCCCCAAACCTCATTTCTGCTTTGTCGAGTTTCTCCCCATTAGGCTCTGCCTCTGGGGGCCCTGGAGACGTCACAGCTGGAGCAGGAAGGGGAAAGTTGCAGAAGGAAGTTGCTCCTTCCATCTCTAGCCGAGGAGCCTCTTGGCAGCCTAGAACTCCCAGGAGCCTCACCCTGCCATCTGTCATCAGCTGCAGAGCCTTTCCTGGGAGGCACCTGAACACAGCTTGTGGTTCTGTCCGCAGCCTCGCGACCCAACTTCCCTTAGATGCCAGCCAGCCCTTATTCCCCCGTCAGAGGTCTGGATCCCAGGTTCACGGCCCCTTGCTCTGAATCAGATACACAAGCCCAGCTGCCCTCCTCCCTAGAGATCTGAGTTTGAGCTTCACGGGGTCTAGCCTCCACGTTTCTGTGTCTTCCCTTTGTTCCCTATCGGTGGTGGCAGTGGTTGTCAGTTCTCAGTCATGTCTGACTCTTTGCAACCCAGCGGCCTGCAGCACACCAGGCTTCCCTGTGCTTCATTACCTCCCACAGCTTGCTCAAACTCACAGCCATTGAGTCGGTGATGCCACCCAACCATCTCATCCTCTGTCGCCCCCTTCTCCTCCTGCCTTCAATCTTTCCCAGCACCAAGGTCTTTTCCAATGATTTGGCTCTAAGCATCAGGCGGCCAAAGTACTGGAGCTTCAGCTTCAGCATCAGTCTAGTGGTGGTAGCTGCTTCTTGAAGCTGCCTTTTCCAGGATACCTTAACCTTTTAAGTTACCAGTTGACAGCGTATTCGTAAGAATTCTTTAAATTTCTCTGTTCAACTAACTTGACATTTCTCTCTCCTGACCAGACTCTGCTACACCTACTGAAGACTGCTAAAGTGATTTCTTTTTTATTTGAACATTTAAAGTAAGGACTAAAGGCATGTTTCTATATGCACATAAAATGGTCATAAATGCAATCGCTATGGATACTGACTGAGCCGAGGCGGACACACTGGGGCACAGCAGTGCCTTTGATGATGCTGCTTTCAGAGATGGTGAGCAGTGCTTTACAACATGCTGAGCAAAACCGACTGCCCCTCCTCTGATTTACAGTCTCATCCCTGGAAAACTCAGCACATGTCTTAAAATGCTGGAAAAAAAAAAAAAAAAAAAGAACGCTTTGTGTTTCTACATAAAATACAGTCATGGGAGACATGGAAGAAGACTCGTACAGGGCAGTCAGGCATTGCTGGACATCTAAAGACGCTGACTCTGAAACTCAGCCCCAGAGCTGCCCAGAACCTTCCCAGATGCCTCCGGGAGTAAAGCCACATCTACTGAGAATCAAAAAAGCTAATACAGGCATACTTCATTTTATTGCACATCACTTTATCAGGCTTTGCAGTTATTGAGTTTGGGGGGCTTTTTTTGCTTGCTTTCTTCCCCCCAACAACTTGAAGTCTTGTGGCAACCCTACCTTGAGCAAGGCTGATAGTGAAAGTGATAGTTGCTGAGTCGTGTCTGACTCTATGCAACCATACGGACTGCAGCCCACCAGGCTTCCCTGTCCATGTAATTCTCCAGACAAGAATACTAGAGTGGGTTGCCATTCCCTTGTCCAGGGGATCTTCCCAACCCAGGGATCGAACCCCAGGTCTCCTGCATTGCAGGCGGATTCTCTACTGTCTGAGCCACCAAGGAAGCCCCTTGAGCAAGTCTATCAGCATCTTTTTCCCATCTGTGAGTTTATTTACCCATTAGAACAACCACACAAGGAGGTGATTTCCTGGTTTACTGCTGACATCTTTGAGGTACATCTCAAAGAAGGTATGTGACTTCTCCAAGGACATGCAGCATCCAGCTGTCAGTGATCAAATTCGAACCCACAGCTTTGGATTCCCGATGCCACTCACCACCTGTCTCTGGACTCTTCTTTCTGAGTGGAGGATGGGCAGGTACAGAAGACAATGAGCTAGGAAATGCAGAATTCTTGGACAGCCAGGAGGAAAGAAACCAGACTAGGCACAGGCCAGGACCTTGTTTGAACAATGAGAAATTTTACCAATGAAGAAATCACCCACAAGATATCTGTGAAGCTGAACTAATTTATATCCACTGCCAGCACCTAGGCTTGCCCTTTTTTATAGGTAGTTGCCTATGAGTGCATAGAGTCTGTTCTCATACAAACCCGACACTTATAATAAAATAGCTCTGTCTGCCTCAGCAAACAATTGGAGGGCATAATCTTTTCACTGATTGTGGGATTCGGTTATAAGACCAAAAAAGCTGTGTTCTTACAAAGATGCCTCCCAGGTGGAACTCCAAAATCCTGAAGAATTGCCCCCGAAATGCCTAAGACAAACATTTGCTGCTTTGCAATTCTGACTATGTTCAATCTGTAGGTGGTCAGCATGTTCCTTTCAAAACATAGCCACGTGCAACTCATTCTAAAATGGCTAAGGCCTTTAGAACAGAAAGATTCAGAATGGAGCATTTTCCTGCTTCTGTAGATGGTCAGAGCCAGTGTCAGAAATCTGCTATCACCTGGTGAATCTATCTAGGATGACTAGTTTCCTAGCATCAATTCAGTTCAGTCGTTTAGTCATATCTGACTCTTTGCAACCCCATGGACTGCAGCACGCCAGGCTTCCCTGTCCATCACCAACTCCTGGAGCTTGCTCAAACTCGTGTCCATACAGTCAGTGATGGCATCCAACCAAGTGTCCCAACTTGCTTCTCGACAAATTAATAGTGACCTTAATAAATTCTTTTGTCTACTTGAGCACAGTGCTAACTCAGATCTATTTATCACATCCTTTTTCAGGGAGCAGCAAAAGAGACTGGGCTGACACCCGGCCACGTTCTCTGTGACCCAAGTTGTTAAGACTCTGATGTCTTAGACCAACTCAACAGCACACAGAGGTACAGAGGCATCTTTGGAACTGAAGGCCAAACTCTTGACATCAGAAACTCTCTGTGGGTTGGAAAATGATTGACAGGGTCCAGCATCTTCCCAAATTGTCCCCCTTTCCTCCACCATGGGAGCATGTTTTTGTCCTATAGCGCATCTGTCAAACAATACTCCTAGGAGCATTTAAAGCCACACAGTATGAACAGAACAGAGGTAACAGGAGAATAAAACTGCCTCATGTGTAAAGTTCACAGCCGACTGAGATCTGGGTCCAAACTGTGAGCCCAGAGCCCTGCGTCCACTTATCATGACAAGCAGTCCACCAAAGGAAAACCGCAGCCCTGGGGCCCCAGTCTGGAGGAGCAGCCACTTACTGGAATGCACTGGAGCTCCCAGGGTAGCCCGAATCACATCTTTAGAGTCATGCTGAATTGGAGCAGAACCCTATGGTCCTTGCCCACCCACACCCCACGTCCTCTGCCCGCCTTTGTCTCTGGAAAAACTTTAGCCAAAGAGTAAGTTTAGTCAGAGGACTGAGAACATGCAGAAAGAAAGAAAAACAGTCGCAGGAGCTCAAATAATAACAATGTAATCATGAGCACAGTCATGGATCTTTAGTTCCTTCTCAAGACCATAGCGGAGAAGGCAATGGCACCCCACTCCAGTACTCTTGCCTGGAAAATCCCATGGACGGAGGAGCCTGGTAGGCTGCAGTCCATGGGGTCGCACAGGGTCGGACACGACTGAGCGACTTCACTTTCACTTTCCACTTTCATGCATTGGAGAAGGAAATGGCAACCCACTCCAGTGTTCTTGCCTGGAGAATCCCAGGGACGGAGGAGCCTGGTGGGCTGCCGTCTGTGGGGTTGCACAGAGTTGGACACGACTGAAGCGACTTAGCAGCAGCAGCAAGACCATAGGTAATATTCCCAGCCATATTCTGTGAGCCGTTTTGTAGATATTGAAACCCCTACCAAATGAAGAAGTTAACTACATGATGACCGGACTGTAGCCACATGACATCAGCTGCCCCAATTCCAAGAACTGGCCTCAAAGAAATGAAAACAAACGGACCCTGGAACTGAAAATTAACTGTACCTAAAACAAGGATGACGCTGGTCAGCCCCTGATGACCAATTTCAAGTTGACTGTCAGAGCTGACTGTGCTGTTTCTGCATATAGCCCCCTCCCTCTGTCTATAAAAGCTCTTGCCTCTGATTGTCAGTGCAGTGGAGGGGGCAGGGGAGGAGTTGCTTTTGGACCGACATCCACTCTCCTTGCCCCTCCAGTTGCCAGCATTCAAAATAAAGCAAGCTTTTCCACCAACCTGGCCTCTTGACTGGCTTTTGAGCAGTAAGCAGCGGGACCCCACTTTCTCTTACAACATGCTGCCCTCTCCCCCATGATGCTGGCCCATCTCCAGCTTCACCTGAGCTTCTGTAAGTGAACCTGCCCTAAGTCTGCATATGCGATACAATTGCCTTAACACCCCCCCAGCCCTAGCTCTGTGCCTCCTCAGTGGTAACAGACAAGGGTTTCATTTCCACCCCATGCACCCTGAGTCTCTATACAGAAAACCAGCGGACAGTCCGTCGCCAATTTGCTTTTCTGTTTAATAACCTGTTTCCAGAAAGGCATGTCCCTGGATATTCACACTTAAAATGATCATACGGCTGATATACCCAGATATAACACCAAGACTGTCTTCTAAGATTTTTCTCTTACAAACAGGGCATCTATGGGCTTTTCCTGAGCAAATGCTGCAGAATTATGTGTGTGGGGGGTGGGGGTGGGGAGCTTTTTTTCAGCAATTTACAGATAAGGTTCATGCTTTGATGCCCAGGCACTAGGTGATCTCAGAGATACTTGGCATTTATAGCAAGTCATGATGTACTACTGCTACATTCTATTGAAATATTTCTACAAATACACTGTGCATGATAATTAGCTTGATGAGATTTAGACACTGAACCATGAAACAAGAATATGCTCAGAAAGCAAGAGATGTTAAAAATGTTGCTGCTATGAAAAATGACTAAGACTAGAGGAAGTCAGACAGGATATGAGCTGAACCCCGAGATCTAGGGGCTCTGGGCATGCCCCTCACCCCTTTAAGATATACAGTCTGTGCCTTAAAGATGAACAGCCCTCAGCTGGGAAAGGTAAAGGCCCAAAGACACAGAGCTCACCTTCTACTTTGGTAATAGATGATCTTTCATGTCACTTCTGCTTAGTCTCTGGCCTTCCAACAATGACCTTTTATCCAGAGAAGGCTTACTTGTGAACAAGAAAAGTAAATAAACCAGGAAATCAGTCCTGAATATTCACTGGAAGGACTGATGCTGAAGCTGAAACTCCAATACTTCGGCCACCTGATGCGAAGAGCTGACTCATTGGAAAAGACCCTGATGCTGGGAGGGATTGGGGGCAGGAGGAGAAGGGGATGACAGAGGATGAGATGGTTGGATGGCATCGCAGACTCAATGGACATGAGTCTGAGTAAACTCAGGGAGTTGGTGATGGACAGGAAGGCCTGGCGTGCTGCAGTCTGTGGGATCACAAAGGGTTGAACATGACTGAGCGGCTATTGGGACTGTATTTGGTCCTTTCCCTATAATTATATAACATGATAGGGTAAACTATTTCCTCTGAATGCTGAGAAATCCAAACGCAAAATAAGCAGACACCTCCTCGACACACCTGACAAAATGGAAACTGGCCTAAATTCACAATTTAAGTCATTTTTTAGTTGTTTGTCAAACATAAGAAGCATGAACAGTCTTCAAAAGGCCTTAAAAAACTGGAAATAGAACTGCCATATGACCCAGCAATCCCACTGCTGGGCATACACACCGAGGAAACCAGAATTGAAAGAGACACGTGTACCCCAATGTTCATCACAGCACTGTTTATAATAGCCAGGACATGGAAGCAACCTAGATGTCCATCAGCAGATGAATGCATAAGAAAGCTGTGGTACATATACACAATGGAGTATTACTCAGCCATTAAAAAGAATACATTTGAATCAGTTCTAATGAGGTGGATGAAACTGGAGCCTATTATACAGAGTGAAGTAAGCCAGAAAGAAAAACACCAATACAGTATACTAACGCATTTATATGGAATTTAGAAAGATGGTAACTATAATACTGTATACAAGACAGCAAAAGAGACACAGATGTATAGAACAGTCTTTTGGACTCTGTGAGAGAGGGTGAGGGTGGGATGGTTTGGGAGAATGGCATTGAAACATGTATATTATCATATGTGAAATGGATCGCCAGTCCAGGTTTGATGCATGATACAGGGTGCTCGGAGCTGGTGCGCTGGGATGACCCAGAGGGAAGGGATAGGGAGGGAGGTGGGAAGGGATTCAGGATGGGGAACACATGTACACCCGTGATGGATTCATGTCAATGTATGGCAAAACCAATACAATATTGTAAAGTAATTAGCCTTCAATAAATAAATAAATAAATAAAATTCACAGTTAAAAAATAAATATCTTCAAAAATTTTTAAAAAGGCAATACAGCATGTCCATTTTTAATCTCAAATATACTTTGTGTTTTTTTCTAAAGCAAAGTGCATTTTCAGAGCCTATAAAAATTTGTAGATGAATGAAACTCAGGTGTACAACTTACATGCCTTAGGAGTAGTAACTGTCCACATTCTTTCCATGCTTTTGTGTGTGTGTGTGTGTGTATGTGTGTGTGACAGACAACCCCCAAGAAAGTCTCCAAATCCTTATTTTATAGAATATCCTTTCAAGGGACAGAAGACAAACCTTACTAAAAACTAATCTAATAAATTTGGGCATCAGCGATTTATTTTGTGCAAATAATGTTAAGTATCAGCTATTTCCTCAGTGCTCCCAGTTAAACCATTTTAAAAGAACTCTAAACCAGAAGTAGCAAGAACAAAATGTAAGAAGAAATAGCACTGAAAGGTATTTTGTTGCTAAAAAGCCACCCAAACATGTCACAGGGTTAGAAGTTGATTCCTTAGCATTCTGGATGGCTGTTGAGTCCAGGCCTGACAAAATCCTTGGGCAGTTCTAACAAGCAATGCTAATGAACATTCCCTTGGTGGACTATTCTTACCTTGAGCTGAAACTGGGAAAATTCTGCGCTAATTTGTTGTAAGCATCGTGGAAAACCTTGAGGGGCAGAAAAGCCCTGTTTTGCCATTGACGTCATCATTCTTGATGATCAATTAAGATCATCTGGAACTCTGCTGGGCCACTGAATCTTAAAATAATTCAGAGAAGCCAGTGAGGGATGAATCTCCAGGCAACACAAATACTACTCATAATTAATTTGTACACATGCTAATGACTGACCTTCGCGTGCATTTTTCATGGTATCCTTCTAACCCTGGTGCAAGTAAGACAGGCATTTTTTACCCCGTTATCACTGGTGGGGTAGCTGATACTTGGAGAGTCACAGAGTAGCAGAGAAGTACCTTATATCCAGGTCTCCTCCTACTTCCCCAGCCTCCATCTAGAGCTCCTCCCAGGAAACCCGCTCTGGGCAATCTCAGAGAGAGCAACCGTTCTCCCTGCAGTGTCCTCAGGGACTGGGGACGCAGGCCAGCCCCCAAGCCTGCAAGTCCTCATCCTAGTGTGCTGAGGAAAGAGAGGAAAAGAACTGCCACAAAAGATCCAAACCACAAGGGAGCCACTGTGAAGTCTGCCTGGCAAAATATTATTTCTCCAAGAACTTAGCTTTGCAAAGATGACACTGAAGGTCTATTTGCCATCCTTAAAAATCTGATGAAAGTTGCCGAGTAGGAGATGGCAAAAATAAGAAGAGATTAACAGGAAAAATAGGTAACGATCCCTGATTGAACTCTCTGTAAATCCCCCAAGCAAGAGAACGAATACCAGTGGTATTGCATGAGCTCACGGCTCAAGAACTGCAAAAAAAAAAAAAAAAAAAAATCTCTCTGCTCTGGAAAAAGGAGAAGGCAATGGCAACCCCACTCCAGTACTCTCGCCTGGAGAATCCCATGGATGGAGGAGCCTGGCGAGCTGCAGTCCATGGGGTCGCTAAGAGACACAACTGAGCGACTTCACTTTCACTTTTCCTTTCATACATTGGAGAAGGAAATGGCAACCCACTCCAGTGTTCTTGCCTGGAGAATCCCAGGGATGGGGGAGCCTGGTGGGCTGCCGTCTATGGGGTCACACAGAGTCGGACACAACTGAAGCGACTTAGCAGCAGCAGCTCTGGAAAAAAATGAAAACTCTAGATGCAGAGAAACATCCACTTCCTCACGGGGTAAAATCGCCACATAATTCTAGATCACAAGTCTTTCAGAGCAGAAGGAATAGGCTTACCTTCAGATGGACTCTAGCGTTTTGACTAATTTCAGGAGATGCAGATGCAGTGGTACTCAGATACACTGTGAGGTCATTACTCAGATTTTGCTATTGAATCCATGCTCTTTGTCTAAAGGTTCAAAGAGCCTCAGGGTATGAGTAAAAGCATTATCTCCTTCCAGACTTGATTTGCTTCTTTTAACAACAATAACAAAAAAGTCAGTGTTCTAAGGTATGGCCACTCCATTCAAAGTGTGGTCCTCACATAGGCAGCATCAGCAACACCTGGAAACTTGCTAGAAATGCAAATCAGGAAGAGGAAAGTCACAGAAGGAAGTTGCTCCCTCCACCTCCCACTGAGGAGCCTCAGACTCCAACTCAGACCTGTTCACAGAGTCTGCATTTTAACAAAGGTGTCCAGGGGTTCTATGTGTACTTTAAGTTGGAGAAGCACTGTTCAGGGTCCTCGATCTGAGCATGCAATAAACAATAAATGCTGGAGAGAATGTGGAGTAAAGGGAAGGCTTTTCCAGCTTCCCTGGTGGCTCAGTGGTAAAGAAAGTGCCTACTATGCAGGAGACCCAGGTTTGATCCCTGGGTCAGGAAGATCCCCTGGAGAAGGAAATTCTCCTGTTGTTGGGAATGTAAATTGATACAGCCACTACAGAGAACAGTATGGAGGTTCCTTAAAAACTAGAACTACCTTATGAGCCAGCAATTCTGCTCCTGGGCATATACCCAGAGAAAACCGTAATTCATAAAGATGACTGCACCCCAGTGTTCATTGCAGCACTATTTAAAACAGCCAAGCCATGGAAGAAAACTAAATGCCCATAAACAGAAGAATGGATGAAGAGGACGTAGTACCTAGATACAATGGATTATTACTCAGCCATAAAAAGGAAAAACATTCCACCATTTGCAGAAACATGGTTGGACTGTCATATAGTGAAGTCAAAAAAAGAAAAATAAATATGGTATATTAACGCATATATTTGAAATCTAGAAAAATGGTACAAGTGAGTGAAAGTCGCTCAGTCATGTCCGACTTTTTGTGACCCCCCTATACAGTCCATGGGATTGCAAAGAGTCAGACACGACTGAAGCAACTGAGCACACGTGTACTATACAGTCCGTGGAATTCTCCTGACCAGAATCCTGGAGTGGGTAGCCTTTTCCTTCTCCAAGGGATCTCCCAACCCAGGTCTCCCACATTGCAGGCGGAGCCTTTACCAGCTGAGCCACAGGAGAAGCCCAGAAAAACGGTATAGATGATCTTATATGCAAAGCAGAAATAGAAACACTGATGTAGAGAACATATGTATGGATACTGTAATCGGGAAGGGTTAATTTTGAATTTATGCTGGATCTGCTTCTGTGACTTTAACCCTCATCCTGCCACTTGTTTTGTTACTGTGCTGCTGCTGCTGCTAAGTCGCTTCAGTCGTGTGCGACTCTGTGCGACCCCATAGACGGCAGGCTCCCCCGTCCCTGGGATTCTCCAGGCAAGAACACTGGAGTGGGCTGCCATTTCCTTCTGCAGTGCATGAAAGTGAAAAGTGAAAGTGAAGTCTCTCAGTCGCTTCCGACTCTTTGTTATTGTAAGCACCCATAATGGCCTGCCTCAGGGAGATAACCTGAGCTGCCCACCTGTGCGGGAGTGTAAGGAAGTGAGACTAACGCATTCCCCTGCCTAAGGCTTGCCATTCTAGGCGACATTTGCAAGGACTGAAGAGTCTTTTTACTTGGTTTCCTCACCTCCCCCCATCTCTGCTCTGATCCAACAAAGAACCTGGCAACCAGGCCGCACCAAGAAGGTTATTTTGAGGCGCTAGCCTGCCATATTCTTGATCAGCAGGCTCCCAAATAAAAGTCCCTTCCAACACTCCATCTTATTTACATTCATTGACTTATTGTGCCAGGAGCAGAGCAAGCCTGGACTCTGTAAAGGTAAAAACAGCAAGCGGGAAAGGGAGGGGAGGATGAATAGGGAGATTGGGATGACATCTATATACTATTGATACTATGTATAAAATACAAAACTAATAGGAATCTACTTTATAGCACAGGGAATTCTACTCAATGCTCTGTGATGACCTGAATGGGAAGGAAATCCAAAAAGGGGGAGATAAATGTAAACATATAACTGATTCACTTTGCTGTACAGCAGAAACATGCACACCATTGTAAGGCAATTACACTCCAATAAAAAAAAAAAGAGAGAGAGAGAGAGAAAGGTTAAACTGTCAACAGCCAAAGCAGGAGAGCCTTCTTTTGCCCCGAAGTCACAAACCCGGCATCAGTGTCCTGTTTACAAACGCGAAGGGACCTTTAGTGATTAAATCAAGAGTAAAACACATTTCCAGAATTCAAATTAGGTTACAGCAAGGATCGGATCCAAAACCTAAGTGAAGAGTGTGTGGCGAGATGCATCTCATGCAAAGAAAAGTATCGATTTTTTTTTTTTAATGTAAGGAGATTCTGTTTCACCAAACTGTTGCTGTGCTATTTTGATTAAAAGGACATTTGCTGAAGAACTTAGAAAAATGAGGCTGCTTGGCTCATTTCAAAATGTCAGTAAACTAATGATTGTGATTAAGATCTGCTGCCGGAGGTTAGAATTCCACATTTTAACTGAAAAAGAAGTATTTTGCCACTGTTTCAGGCAAAGTCTTTGCATTTTTGTTTTTTTTTTTCCAAGAGAAAAGGAGAAAATTGCTGCCAGTATTAAGTAGGTCTAGAAGAATAATTAGATATTTTCCCCTGATCATTTAATTGACCATGGTTGACCTCTATTGGAGCCAATTAAATTTTTTTTCATAAGGAACCACTGACCTATTTTATTCCATTTTCATGTCTCTCAATATTTGACAAGATGGTGAAAAAAAAAATCTAGTTTGATTGTAACTGTTTTTGAATCCCTAATGGCTAGAAATTCTAAAACATCTCCAGGTATTTTTATCACCGATAATCAGTAGCTTTGATGCAGAGCTTTTATGTATGATTGGAGAGTAGATTTCTAAAAGTGTGAAATACTACAGTGTTAAATATAGCTAACTGAGACATGAAGCCTATTCCATTTGTTTTGTTTTTCCAACAGGGCTTGACTGACATACTGGTTCTTGCAATACCTTCAGTCATCCAGAACCAGGAGTCTTTTAAGTGGAAGAAATTAAATGAGAACTGCCTGTCATTTTGTAAACCCAATTTTCATAGCATTTCAGTGCACTCAGCCAAATGACTTAGGCAGTCAGAATATCACAGATACTGGATTCAATACAGAAGGTATTTAATTTTAAATGGTAATGTCATCATCTATTAATCACTTTAAGTGTCTGTATATACTGACACACACTACAATCAATAGTCTGCGTCTTCAGTAAACAATTATTGAAGATGATGATAGATTCCAGATAGTAGTAAACACATTGATTACAGGGTCTCCATGTATAGAATTTTATATTCAAACAGATCAGTAGATTTGACACTGGATCACAGGATTACTACAGAGAAGCAGCTCCAAAATGGTTGAGGTTCAAAAATTTTTTCCAGAGAAATAGGATTTACTTTACTAAAAAATACTTAACTTGAATATGTCTATATTCAGTAAGCCAACTTAATGCTGAGTGATTCATGCCAAGATACACAAACCCATTTGCTTAAAGGATCCAAAGTTAAATCAGTCTTAATTACTGAAAAAGCTTTAGGCCAAAGAACATGGTGCGAGGTAAACAGTTGTATGCTAACATATCCATTTGTGTTTATAGTAGCTTCCAATATTTCCCACGGGGCTGATGTAAGAGAAAATATGTTTACATGCTTTTTTAAAATCATAGGGATAATATTTATTGGGCTTTCCTGATAGCTCAGTTGGTAAAGAATCCACCTGCAATCCAGGAGACCCCGGTTCAATTCCTGGGTCAGGAAGATCTGCTGGAGAAGGGATTGGCTACCCACTCCAGTATTCTTGGGCTTCCCTTATGGCTCAGCTGGTAAAGAATCCTCCTGCAATGTGGGAGACCTGGGTTCAATTGCTGGGTTGGAAAGAGCCCCTGTAGAAGGGAAAGGCTGCCCACTCCAGCATTCTGGCCTGGAAAGTTCCATGGACTGTATAGTCCATGGGGTCACAAACAGTCGGACACGACTGAGCGACTTTCACTTTCAGTTCACTTTCAGGGACAATATTTATGACATTGAGTTAGTAAATAGTTATCTGTATATTCATTTCATCCTTATTTATGCTAAAAGATCATGTTCATTAAAGTCAAGAATTTGAGTACGGAAAATGAAACAGGTAGCCTACCCCTGTACTGAGGATAATCGGAAAAGTTCATAGAAACCTTTTAAGAAATTCATCTATAGTGTGGACTGTTGCAGAATTTAAGCAACACACATTTATGTCCTGATGATTTTCTCTCTTCCTTAGGCTCTAGCACACCTTGTAACCCATCACTTGGAAACTTGAGCAGGTTTTCTCCACTTGTGAACTTCAATTTGATGAGTACTCATATTTTATGTAAGAGACAGTTTAGGAACAACTTTCATAATGAAACAGAGGTGGGTACAGAAATTTAGCAAACTGGCCTGTATGCTGACCGCTTTGAGATCTGGGTTCCATGACTGTCAGCAAATGGCATGGAATGTGAGTGGTAGAATATTTAAAGCTCAAGTCAGAACTGATAAAAATGTATTGAAGTGGCAGGCCTGGAAAGACATCTGTAAAGTTTATTTTGTTTTGATTTGCCCAATTTTGACACTCTTTTATAGTGAGTAAAATTCAACTCAATTCAATACAAATTTTTAGCACTTTGAGGTGTTCAAAGATGAGGAAAATAAAGCAGCTAGCCACAGAGGAAGAGAATAAAAATAGGGAGCTGCATTTGAGCATTTACTATGCCCTAGACACGTCTGAGCACTTGTTATGATTTAATGCATAAAGGGAGATATAATTGTTAATGTGCATTTGTGAATAGTTGTTGCAAGAAAGAGAAGTAGTTATATCTTAATGCAGAGCTTAACATAGTAGCTGGCATTTAGACTTTAAAGATGGAGCTTAATTTCAGAAGTAGAAGAAAAAGATGGCATTTCAGGAAGATGGAGCTTCCTAAGGCAAGGCCCATATGCAGCAGCGATTATAAGACATGATCAGAAAACAGTCTTACAGTTTGCATCACAGGCCTGTGGGGCAAAGGGGAAATGTTTGCTTTCTTAGAATTAAAGACAGAGTTCCCTTGTGCAGTTTATCAGAAAGACATCTAATCTCATTTGGGAATTCAGTACATATAAAATATTCTTAATGACTTTAATGGAGTATATAAATATATTTTTATAGCATTTATTCAGGACATTTATAAATTATTTAGACTAAATAATGGCATTAAATTGAATTACATTAAATAGTAATCATTAAATATTCATTAAATATGAACTCATTAAATATGAATTACATAGCATATGTGATGTTTTTCATCTCTGAAAATGATCATATTTTTGTGCTCTAGATTGATTTTTAAATTTCATCTATTGCATCAATTTGGGGTAAATCAGTGCAGTAGTTTTATTTTCTTTCCACATCATAAATTTGTGTTACACATGTAACTATTTTTATTTATAAACCATCCCAATTTTTCTACTTATTACAACAGGCGATATGGCACCGTGTCTGGAAGATACAGAGCCATGTAGTAGTAGACAGTGGCAAAGAATTAGAAATACTTGCTGGATTGGAAATATTTGCTAAGAAGAGATTAATGTTCAAAAAGTGAAACCTAGTCTCAAATTGGATATCTCTTAACAATGCTAAGAAATTTTATCAGCAATTTGTAAAGACAGGTTCTATGTTTTCATTTCCCCCATTGTTAGGTATATATTTAAACCAGTATGTATATATAGGTGAAAATGCACAGGTGAATAGGGGGGGTGTGTGTGTGTGTGTGTGTGTAAATTTACATGCATACAAGGAAATTTGCACATTACTTGTATAACTCTCGTTCACAGATGTGGGGTCTTCCATTCTTAGAGGGACAATTTCATTTTTCCTATAATCTGCCTGATTTGACAAGAAACAAATGGGCCAGTTTTCAAGTACTATCCAGGACTGTTTTCCTGGTTCAACTGCAGAGGAGAGTAGTTGCACTGCGACCATATGGCCTCCAGCTGAATTTACCCATCCCTGACCTAGGACTGGGGGCAGGAGGAGAAGGGGACGACAGAGGATGGGATGGCTGGATGGCATCACTGACTCGATGGACGTGAGTCTGAGCGAACTCCGGGAGTTGGTGATGGACAGGGAGGCCTGGCGTGCTGCGATTCATGGGGTCGCAGAGTCGGACACGACTGAGCGACTGAACTGAACTGACCTAGGCAGCCACGGACCCCTCAGTGTCCGCCATTGAGCCTCGTCACTCTGAGCCTCTGCTTGTCCGCACTGTGGCCACGGTGTCCTGGTGAGAAACCATGCTGGTCTCTGCCTTCCTCCCTGCACTGCCAGCTCAGTTCCCCTTCACCCAGGTTTGGATTTGTTACAACAGCCTCTGTGTTTTTGCTACGCCCATCCTACTTCTTCCCTCATTAAAATAATAATTTACCTTTCCTGAAATACCATTACCTGATGTTATTGTTTCATTGCCAAGTGAACGAAACACTTTTGCTACCTGACTCTTTTGCTACCCCATAGACTGTAATCTATGGGGTAGATTACAGTCTATGGGGTAGCCGCCAGGCTCCTCTGTCCATTAGGATTTCCCAGGCAAGAATACTGAAGTGGGTTGCCATTTCCTTCTCCAGGGGATCTTTATGACCCAGGGATTGAACCCACATCTCCTGCACTGCAGGAGACTCTTGTTCCACTGAGCAACCAGGGAAGTGCACCATTATCTGATACTCCCCTAATAAACTGATGAAGTTTCCTTTAGCCTCAAAAAATTTTTTAGAATCTTTATCCCAACATGGAAGACTTGACAAGTAAGCAAATCAGATCCTGGTTCATAAACTCCTCTTACAGGCAGCCCTCTGACCTTCCACCCATTTATTTCTCTTGTCTTCTGAGCCCTACCTACCCTTGCTGTCCATTCCCCAGTGAGTCCCCACATTTAAGAAGGCCTTCCATGAGCTTCTGACTCTCCAGCAGTCTCTGTTTTCTCCATGTCCCTCAGCTACTACTAGGTCTTGACATATTATAACTGGACACACACATTCATTTCTGGAGTTGGGTTTGGGCTCCAATTCTCTATCCTCTCTGGATTTAAATCCATCACAGCAGGAACCATGCCTCAAGTCCTCTGACACCTCAAAACTTAGCACAGTGCTTTGGGCAGAGGAACATGTGAAATGTGGGCTTCCCAGGTGGCACTGGTGGTAAAGAACCACCCTGCCAACACAGGAGACACAGCAGATGCGGGCTTAATCCCTGGGTTGGGAAGATCTCCTGGAGGAGGGCATGGCAACCCACCCCAGTATTCTTGCCTGGAGAATCCCATGGACAGAGGAGCCTGGAGGGCTATGGTCCATAGGGCCGCAAAGAGTCTGATACAACTGAAGCAACTTAGCACACACACAGATGTAAAATGTACTCTTACTTGTGCTGAATAATAACACCAATAATAGCAATTACTGAATACTTATTATATACCAAGACTGTGTCATGTTTAAAGGAGTTCATTAATCTAACAGAAAATAATTAAAATAAAATAGAAACAAACAGGAATCCTCCAGAAGCTTATAATCAGTTTATTTAGAACATAAGAAAGTAAGTGTGAAAGATTCTCAGTCGTGTCCGACTCTTTGCAACCCCATTGACTATACAGTCCATGGAATTCTCCAGCAGGTAGCCTTTCCTTTCTCCAGGGATTGCCTTTCCTTTCTCTGAACCCAGGAATTAAACCCAGGTCTCCCACATTGCAGGTGGATTCTTTCCAGCTGAGCCACAAGGGAAGCCCAAGAATACTGGAGTGGGTAATGTATCCCTTCTCCAGAGGATCTTCCCGACCTAGGAATCAAACTGGGGTCTCCTGCATTGTAGATGGATTCTTTACCAACTGAGTTATAGGGAAACCCTTTAGAATATAAAAATAACCACAAGTTAAAATGAAACCAATTGAAGAAATATATCACCAACCACAGAATGCTTAGGGCTTTGTGTGTCGAGTAAAAAGAATGAGTTACCAGGGTGAGACACATTTAGTTAGCAAAGATTTTGGTGGAGGAAGTGAAATGGGGGATGATCATAGATTTGGGAGAAATGAAGTGGAAGAAAGTATTTGTAGTGGAAATGGAGGGGAGTGAGGATTCTAATAACTCCTAAAACCAGAAGGGATTGTTCAATTGCTCATTGCATTACTCAGGACACCCTTCCCCAATAACCTCTGCTGCTGCTGCTAAGTCACTTCAGTCGTGTCCGACTCTGTGTGACCCCATAGACAGCAGCCCACCAGGCACCCCTGTCCCTGGGATTCTCCAGGCAAGAACACTGGAGTGGGTTGCCATTTCCTTCTCCAATGCATGAAAGTGAAAAGTGAAAGTGAAGTCGCTCAGTCACGTCTGACTCTTAGCGACCCCATGGACTGCTGCCTACCAGGCTCCTCCATCCATGGGATTTTCCAGGCAAGAGTACTGGAGTAGGGTGCCATTGCCTTCTCCACAATAACCTCTACATACACCAAAACTCTTGAAATGCCAATGTATTAAACAGATAAAGTACTTAACCATGGTCTAAACTTGGATCCAATCTTAGGAACGCTTCTATAGATCTTATTTTCAAAATATTTATAAACTGTCTGGTGGGAATATAACATATTAGAATATTATATATATGATATATATATATAGGTTCTTCATTCTTGGTCATTTTTTAGATACTTTTTTAGATATACTGAGGACTCTTGAGAGTCCCATGGACAGCAAGGAGATCCAACCAGTCCATCCTAAAGGAAATCAGTCCTGAATATTCATTGAAAGGACTGATGCTGAAGCTGAAACTCCAATACTTTGGCCAGCTGATTCGAAGAACTGACTCATTGGAAGAGACCCTGAGACTGGGAAAGATTGAAGGCAGGAAGAGAAGGGGACCACAGAGGATGAGATGGTTGGATGGCATCATCAACTCAAAACTCTGGGAGTTGCTGACGGACAGGGAGGCATGGCGTGCTGTAGTCCATGGGGTCGAAAAGAGTTAGACACAACTGAGAGACTGAACTGAACTGAGGATCTTTTAAATATAATTCAAAACTAATTCTAAGCATGTCTGCACTGAACACATTAAAACACAAATCAATTATACTTTGATGCTGTCTAAAATTGCTTGGATTGAGTAAGGCTGAAATTGTGAAAAAGCCCCACATAATCTTTATGCAAATAGAGAATCTTCCCTTGGTGTGTCACACTTAAATGTCACAGGAGCAGGTTGGAGGCATATCCTCCAGACTGGAACTCTTGCTTTATTTCAAGCTACACAACCAAGGCAGAGACTCCAATAACCTCGTTTTAGAAGCACCGTCTTCTGGCAGACTTTTAAAATATGGCGGCAGTTACCTTTGAAAATATTTATTACATATTTGATTGCTTTCTAGCAAAACCCCTTCCTCCTCCTACTTTTGCTCTCTTATGCCTTTCTGGCTTTTAACCACTGAATATCTTTGCTGTTTTTGTTGTTTAGTCACTTTGTTGTCGTTTAGTCGCTAAGCCTTGTAGGACCCTTTTGTGACCCCATGGACTGTAGCCCACCAGGCTCCTCTGTCCTTGGGATTTCCCAGGCAAGAATACCGGAGTGGGTTGCTATTTCCTTCTCCAGAGGATCCTTCCAGCCCAGAGACTGAATCTTCTCCTCCTGCATCGGCAGGCAGGTTCTTTACCACCGAATAACTCCAAATTTTTAGCAGAAATTCTTCTTTGTACAGCAGTAAGTGCTTTTCTGCCTTGTTCTACTAATAGCATTTCGGTTTCTGCTTTAATTGTTTATCTTTAATTAATTATCTTTAATTTATCTTTAATTTATTTTATTTTATTTATTTTATTTTAATTTATCTTTAATTTATCTTTTAATTTATCTTTAATTAATTATCTTTAATTAATTCTCTTCCATCCTGTTTAGTATCAAACAAATGAGTAACATCTTTCTTCCAGATTGTGCTATAAACTGAACCAAAGCAGAGGTATGGTTGTTCCCACAATTTACGCCTGGGAAGCATAAAGAATTCTAGGTGTAGTTAATTCATATAATGATTGCTATTAAATACAGTATATTTAAAACCCCATACTTAAATAGAATATGGAAGCGTTTTGAAAGAAATTGTGTTTTATTCAATTGTAAAGATCTTAGATTTTTTTCAATGTGTTAATACTTTTTCAAGATGTTCTAAGCTGCTTCAGTTGAGTCTGACTCTTTGCAACCCTATGGACTGTAGACTGCCAGGCTCCTCTGTCCATGGGGATTCTCCAGGCAAGAATATTGGAGTGGGTTGCCATGCCCTCCTCCAGGAGATCTTTCCCACGCAGGGATTGAACCCATGTCTCTTGCATCTCCTGTATTGGCAGGCAGATTACCACTAGCACCATCTGGGGAGCCCTTTTCAAGATACTGATAGTAAATTTTCTCTCTGCTTTCCACCAATGGCTGGGCATTTTCTCCAAATAATTGGATTTCAGAAAGATGATAGTTCATTTTAGGAATTTATGTTCATATTCATGAAAAAAGTTTTCAAATGAAATCCAAGTAACTTTAGATTCTTCGTTTTTTAACTAGAATGCACTCGGTATAGCAAAAGCAGTACAGGCTTCCAAGTTTCAAATTTTGTTCTTTACTTATGCAAAAGATAGTCAACCTCTCCAAAGCTCTAAGTACCTGTCTAATTTGAGGTGACCATTTCCTATTTTATAGGTCACCCTGGGCATGAAATGACACACATATGTAATACACCTGGCACAGGATAAAGGTGAGTCCCCGTCCCTATCATTAGACAGATAATCACAGCCTGACTTGACTCTTAGTAATTTTGCATCTTATTGTCTCATGTGTCGAGTAAAAACTAAAAATTTCTTTAGAAATATTCCCTACACTTTAAAAGATTAAGTTTGTGTGTTCTCTATTTATTTCTCATGTTATCCTCAGCTCTGTAGTTTAGGTAATACATTTAGTCCATTGCACAAACAAAATCTAATATGAGGCATACCCAATTTGTGGAAAGAATCGCTGCCCTTTACTGAGCACTTATTGTGAATTAATATTGTTCTAGTACTTTATAGGCTTCCCTGGTGGCTTAGATTTTAAAGAATGTGCCTGCGATGCAGGAGACCCAGGCTTAGGTCAGGAAGATTCCCCTGGAGATGGAAGTGGCAACCCACTCCAGTATTCTTGCCTGGAGAATTCCTTCGACAGAGGAGCCCTTCATGTCTAATTTAATCCTCCACAGCCCTGGGGAAGGTGTTACTATTATTACTCCCTTTTTAGAGATGAGGAAACTGAGAAACAGAAGGCGACTCACAGTGACTGGCCCAGACAGTAGGTAAAGAGGCCAGGTTTCAAGCCACGTGGTCAGGCTCCTGAGTGCAGACCAGCAGAGGTGAATCTAAGTGGCGAGGGCAGTGGCAAGGAACTGTGGCTCTCCCTTCTCACTCCTGCCACCCGCTAGTCCCACCAGCTCAGTGTTAGAAACCTGGAAGCCTGCTGGGAGCCACATCTCACTAGTGGAATTCCTATACATCACCTGCAAGCTTTCTACTGACCCCTTTTTCAGAAGATTATTAGGTCATTTGAAAAGTATATTTACTCCATTTCAAAGTCTAGGTCTTGAAATAAACATTCATTCATTTAGTCATTCAATCAACATGTGGTCCATTCTGCTCTAGGCATGGGGAATAAAGAAAGAAGTTGCTCAAATTATCTTTGGGAATGATATGATTAAATAGGCATGGTTCTGGGTTATTTTAAAAACAACGTGGATAATAAAAGTAATGAATTAATTTGCTAAATTATTTTATTTTAAAACCCATGCAGTCAGCACTTTGTAGTATCTGCATGTTACACTTTCATTTCTGGTCCTCATATAAACCTATCAGGTAAGTAGATATATTCCTCACTTTTAGGCGAGAAAACAGATTTATCTAACTTGAGCAGTTTGGGCATAGTCCTCTCACTGAGGTCTTCCACGTTCAAGTCCAGAATTCCAGAGACTTGGAACACAAGGCGCTAGAAGATGTAGTTCTCACAGGCTTTACATAGTAGATCACAATTTTACAGAAAGAGACATTTAGCTATACCTTCACTGACACCTATTTAGAGCAGGATGTAACATTCTATGGGCTTCCCCAGTGGCTCAGCAGTGAAGAATATGCCTACAATGCAGGAGATGCCTGTTCCATCCCCGGGTTGGGAAGATCCCCTGGAGGAAGGCATGGCAACCCAATCTAATATTCTTGCCTGGAGAATCCCATGGACAGAGGAGCCTGGCAGGCAATAGTCCATGGAGTCAGACACTACTGAAGCAACTTGAGCATGCCCACACATGACATTCTATGGCATAAAATTATTTTGATTGACTTTCATGCACAAGTTCAATTAGCAGCATGAACAGATCCAAAAACAAATATTTTTCATTTACTAATTGCAAGAATCCAAGTCACATTTACAAGCCATGGCTCTCCACTGAGTGCTGGACAATATATTGTAAAAATTGGATTTGCTGGTATAATGGAAATGGAAGACAGGATGTTCCTGTCTGGTCTGGGTACCATGTTCATTAGGAAACTAGACCAGGGTTTCTCTTCCTCCCTCTCCCCTCACTTGCCCTCTGTGGCATGGGCACATGCTTCAGGGGTAGGACACTGGCAGCTTTGTCCTAGAAGAGGCGGAGAAGAACATGAACCCCTCCTCAAGTCACAAAGACCCCTGGAGATCAGTTACTGTCCAACACACGTGTTAAGTTGCTTCAGTCGTGTCCGACTGTTTGCGACCCCACAGGCTGTAGCCCAGCAGGCTCTTCTGTCCATGGGATTCCTCAGGCAAGAATACCGGACTAGGTTGCCATTTCCTACTCTAAGGGATCTTCCCAACCCAGGGATCGAACCCGTGTGTCTTATGTCTCCAGCGTTGGCAAGCAAGTTCTTTACCACCAGCGCCACCTGGGAAGCCCCCCACCCCACCTAGAGTATCATAATTAGAATTCAACTGTGGAGGTATCACTAGTCTATGCTAGTCTCCCTAAAGTTTTAAGTCAGAATTACCTGTGGCGCTTTTTCAGAATATGCATATCTAGATCCATTCCCAGCCCTACTGATTCAATTGTGTATGCATACCATAACTTCTTAATCCATTCATCTGCCAATGGACATAGAGACAACACTGTAAAGCAATTATCTTCTAATTAAAAAAAAATAAAAACACCCAATGGCTAGTACCAATTTGCAGCCATGTTTGAGAGCCACTGACAGAAGTGGCTCAAGACCAGGAGGCAAGGGTCCTGACCCACGCACCCCATCTCCTCAGAGGCAGACACAGAAGATGACGATGTTAAAGTTAAGACCGAGGTCACAGAGAATAAAAATATTTTACATCAAATGTCTTCCAAATGCATAAGCAGTAAAAAGAATAAGATGGGAAATGGTTACTACCTAGGCTACCTCACTGCAAGAAATAGACGCTGAAGAAAAGACCAGGAAATGTCCCTGACAACACGGCTGCCATGCTGCAGTTCTCCTGCCTGTGGGAACAGCTATTTTTTTTTTTTTAATTGGAGGATAATTATTTACAATGTTGTGTTGGTTTCTGCCATACATCAACCTGAATGAGTCATAGGTGGTGCATATGTCCGCTCCTTCTTGAACCTCCTTCCCATCTCCCTTCCCATCTCACCCTCTAGGTGGTCACAGAGCACCACTTTTGAGCTCCCTGTCGCACAGCAAATTTTGCACATAGTAATGTATATATTTCAGTGCTACTCTCTCCATTCGTCCCACCCTCTCCTTCCCGCACTCTGCCCACAGATCTGTTCTCTGTGTCTGCATCTCTGCTGCTTCCCTGTAAACAGGCTCATCAGTACCACTTTTCTAGATTCCATACATATGCGTTAATGTACGATATTTGTTTTTCTCTTTATGACTTCACTTGTGGATGTATCACTACACTGAGTCTCCCTAAAGTTTTAAGTCAGAATTATTTGTGGAGCTTTTTCAGAATACGCATATCTAGATCCATTCCCAGCCCTACTGATCCACAGTCGTATAACCGGCTCTAGGCTCTTTTACCTTGATCTGAGAGAGAAACCTGGTCCATGCCAAACAGAACACTGAAACTTCAACCATCAACTAGCAAAAAAAAAAAAAAAAATCACGATTTGGGATTGAAAATTAGATTGATCTTAAAGGGAATAAAGATGATGCATTTGCATCATTTTTTAATTTACAAGACAGAAACAGATTCACAGATTTAGAGAACAAATTGTTGGTTACCAGCGAAGAAAGGTGAAGGGAGGGATGGTTAGGGAGTTTGGGATGCACATGTACACACTGCTATATTTAAAATGGATAACCCACAAGGACCTACTGTATAGCACAGGGAACTCTGCTCAATATTATGTAACAATCTAATCAGGAAGCGAATTTAGAAAAAGAAAAAAAGAGAGAGACACATGTATACGTACAAGCGCATCACTTTGTTGTACTCCTGAAACTAACACAACATTGTCAGTCAGCCATGTGTGTGTGTGTGTGTTCAGTCGCTAAGTCATGTCAGACGCTCTGTGGCCCCATGGACTGTAGCCCGCCAGGCTCCTCTGTCCATGGGAATTCCCCACGCAAGAATACTGGAGTGGCTTGCCATTTTCTTCTCCAGGGATCTTTCCAACCTAGGAACTGAACCCTCATCTCTTGTGTCTCCTGAATTGGTATGTGTGGGTCAATCAACTATACACCAATAAATTTTTTAATAAAATAAAAATAAATTAGGGAACGTGTTCCCCAGAGCATAATGTCAGCACTTTCGAAGGTATTCAGGCATTGGTGGTTTAAAAGAATCAGATTCCAAATCCTCAGCCTCCATGGGAACTCTTTTCTAAAATTCTTCTGCCTCAGACGTCTGTCTGGCAGGTCTCATGCCCACGCTAAGGTGCTTGTCCACCACCCCCTCCCGCAGATGGGCTTCACCCACTTCATGAAGAGAAAACAAACCTTTCACAGACCTGGAACGTTACTGTGATGCGTTGCCCAGTGATGGAAAATCTGGTCATGGGACAATCCAAACTACTGGTGTTGGCAAAGTCTCCTTTTGCTCCACATCCCTTCACCAGTCTCCCCCGACAATCCTTCTCAGGAAGATATGAATACCTAACAAATTTATTTCTATTTACCAGAAAATTCTCTCTGCCAGTAATTACCTCTTTTTTTCCAAAAAAAAGGCCCTATTTTGATTCATTATTTGCTACTAATAATGATAAATCAGTACAGAAAAAAATGTTAATCCTTAGAACCTTATTTCCCAAGAACGTTTTTAAAATTCGGTTTTCATTTGTAATCATATTTTGTTGCTGCAACTATAGAGTGTTGAGTATGCAGGTAGAAACTTACTTAATTAATACATCCTCGCATTTTACCCTGAACATATTCTTAGATGTATAAATTGCACATACTCAAGTACTTCCATAAGGTTGGAGAGGATGTCTTTGAATTCAGACTGAGAATGTAATGGAATCACTTTCGCTTTATCGGGTGGGTTCAGAACACAGCTAATAGAGTGTGAATATCATCAAGCTCCTAATCTTTTTGAGTTTAAAGGCACTGAAACATCAAATTCTTGATGTCTAATACAAACAGAATTATCCTAGCTTGTCTTAGAGGGTCTAATAAAACTGTGTTTTGCCAAGGGAATCTTTTTTGGCATTTAAAAGTCATGCTTCAATCAAATACAATCAAATGTAACTTGACCAAAACAAAATGAGAAGTCACTAATGACTGAAATATTGTTTATAATTGCTACCAATCCTCAGGCTGTATTAGAGTCACGAGTTCTGTTCTCCTGGGCTGTTTTTGCTTTTAAAGAAACCAATTAAAAAGCAACTTAATTTATTCACAAGCTCACCCAAGCAAAATGTCACCCAACACACTGATGACTTCTGCATATTTCGGAATTTTCTAGTTTCCCAGTTGTATGTCAGGCTGTTATTTTTATATCCAATCCACATATTGGTAGCAGGACTTTTGGTCTTAGTTGCCATTCTCTCCTTCTCCCCATTATAGGTCTTCCAACTTCATTCTCTTGAAACTCTTATCACCTTCCAACCCTGCCCCAACCCTCAGGCTTTCAGCTTGTACCTTAACCCCTCATCCCATACTTTCCTGACAACAACCCCCTAAATCTCATTTGCCTTCATGCACTTTTTCCTTTGTTACAGATGATGATGATAATAGGAGTATCTCACTGTATATGTGTGTGAGAAAGACATATATATGTCTTTCCACATGTTCACTGGGAAAAGTCCTCTTTACCTCTTAAGAGACTTCCCTATAAGATTCCTAGTTTCCACCTTACCACTAAACTCTTGGATATTCTTCAATCCTTATGAGTCTTGATTATTTGGTTGCATTTTACACTGCTGGGCTTCCCTGATGGCTCAGCGGGTAAAGAATCCACCTGCAATGCAGGAGACGCAGAGACCTGGGTTCAATCCCTGGGTCAGAAAGAGTCCCAGGAGTAGGAAATGGCAACCCACTCCAGTATTCTTGCCTGGAGAGTCCCATGGACAGAGGAGCCTGGTGGGCGGCGGTCCAAAGAAAGGGTCACAAAGAGTTAGACACGATTGAGAGACAAACCACACACTACACACTGCCTTACATTGCTGAAAATCAAAACACAACTTTTTATAAGCATTTTGATGAACTAGAAAGATCTAGCTAGATCCCCTCGATTGGAAATACTCTGGCAGGCTAGTAAACTTTTTTGGGTTTTTTTTTTTGAAAGATTATTAAAATTACTTTTGAAATAAATATTTTCAATAACAATGGCAAATATTGGTTAAAGACTTAAATGTTCCAAGTTCTCTTTTAAATGTTTCATATTTATTAATGCATTTAACCCCTCAAATAACCCTGAGAGTCATTGCAATGTCACAGGAGCTAAGAAGAAAGTTTAAATGGCTCAAGTTCATAGAGGTGGCATGTGTTTGAACTTAGGCTGCCTGACTGTGAAGCTCATCCTCCTGTTCATCAAATGATGCTGACTCACCCAGTAAATTACTTACCCAGAATGCCTCATGCCCCAAGTAATCAAATTAATTGTGATTTGGGTCTAAGGAATATAGCACTTACAGAAAATTATATATAGAGATGATGATGAAGAAGAAGGAAGAGGAGAATGAGGAGGAGGAGGAAAAGATGATAGACAGCTACACAGATAGATGATAGATAGCTGGATAGCTGTAGACAGACAGAGCCTGGTGAGAACGAACTAATTAAGATGACACCTCCGTTTCAAGTAGCTTATCAGTAGCAATGCTGAAACCAATGCAGAAAAAGATTAAAGAACTTGTTGAAGGTCATAAAATCAGGTTCTGCCACAGAACTTTCTAGGTCATATGCAGCCGACCATGTCTGCAACTAGATTGAGAAGAAGCTACCTTTTTTCTTAAGCATTTTGCTGAGTAAAATGACAAAGATGGTGGGAGGAAAAATGCAAAGCTAATCAATAATTGAATGAAGCTACAAAATGAACTTGTGCTTAAGAATAAGACATTAGGGAAAAGCATTAGCACGATGAATATAAATGCATATGATGTTGCTTATATAGGAACTTAGCCCAGGGGGAAAGATTAAATAAAAATTGATTTTTCTCAAGAGACACTATCATTCAGAACATCAAGTGGTGGACACAATAGATATGGTAATAAACAAAAATTTTAATACCCAGATGATCAAAGCTTTGCCTGATTTTCCAAATTAAAATAATATGAAGCTTCCAAAGTCCCTCCATGATCCCCATTACTTTTCTATTTCCATATTGCTCTACATCTTTAAAAGAGGTTTTTTTGGCATTATATGTAGCTTATGTCATCTGTTTTTAAGGGATTTTTGCCAAGTCTTAGTCCACCAGCACATATTTTAAATTCTTCATATGGTGAGGCTTGCAGTGTTTATTTTTTTTTAATTCCTACAAACTTACACATGTAATAAGCATGAAACAAAAATAAAAATAATTTGTGTGAATTAAATATTTTAAAGTGGAAGTGCTTTGGACCTAGAAATACACAACAATTGAACTTAGTTAATGAAAATACTGCCACAGAAGAAAATTCAAGACTTCTCCAGAATGCAAGATGCAGATTTACTTGTTGATAAAAGGCACTCTGGGCTTCCCTTGTGGCTCAGATGGTAATCTGCCCGCAATGCAGGAGACCTGGGCTCGATCTCTGGATAGGAAAGATCCCCTGGAGAAGGAAATGGCTAACCACTTCAGTATATTCGTGCCTGGATGATTCCATGGATTGAGGAGCCTAACGATCCATGGATTCCCAGACAGTCAGACACAGTTGAGTGATTAACACAAAAGGCACCCTCCAGCCACATTCTGCACAATCCAGGATGAGCATTGGGGCAGGAATAAGAAAGAATGGCGACATGAAAATGGCAAGAAATAGAACTGTTTGGCCTCAGATAAGTTCTAGGGAACAAGGCATGCGTTATAAAGGGACAGAAGAATAGACAGTAATATTAATTAAAAATCACTAAAAATTAAAAAGCTGTCCCATTTGAAAGTACTAACTAGGTTGCTAGCAGAAACCTTGAAAAATGACCATGGACTATGAAGTGTGGATCTGGGACAAAAGATAGTACAGGAAAATGTAATTTATAGAAGGGAAAATGGTTTTATTTTAAAGAACATTAATTTTGACCACCAAAATGGAGATAATTATACTCTCAAGAAAGGAGGAATGTTGAGTGTTACCATATTGCGGTTGTGTTACAGAAAAAGTAAGATTATGGAACTTAGCTATTAAATTAGAGAAGAAAAGGCCAACTTTCTATACTAAAAGCTTTTTTTTTTTTTTTGGCACTTGCTGAAGTTAGAGATTTAAAACAAAAGGGAAAGCAGAATTCCTCTTATGCTTAGAATACACCAGCGGGGAATCAGATCTAGAAGCATTTTGTAGCAGTCATCTGTTCAATTCTCTGGACAGATTTTTTTTTTCTCTCTTCTCTTACATGAGCTGGAGAGCTAGCTCACATCTTGCTTTTACCAATTTGAGATTTCCAGTATTTTTCCTTTTATCGTTTTCTACCATCGCTAGCTTTCTCTTGAGCCCGTTTGTTTTTGCTCCATTGTCTGTGTTTTTAAGAGAAAACAAAAATTCTTTGGCATTCAAGGGAAGTTCAAGAGGGAGGGGACATATGTGTAGCTGTGGTGATGCTGATGAATGGCATAAAGTAGCACAATATTGTAAAGCAGTTATCCTCTAGTGAAAAGTGTTTTAAAAGCTTATGGTAGTAAATATCAATGTTATTTTTAGCCTCTTTTTCCTTCATACTCAAAAATAGTCATTCTTTTACCTTTTGCTCTTAGAAATACTATTTAATTACTTCAGTATTTAGAACATGCTTCAGTTTCTCCAGGTTAAGTTTATAAAGTTCAGCAAACTACATGAAATTCCCATAATACAAAATAGAATATAATAATGTATTTCCATGAGATATTACTACTGTTTTGTCACTTTTTAACAAAATTAAACTATTGACTCCTTCTTTCGGTAAATTAAGCCCTCAGATATAATTGATTGATGTGTAAACTTGATCAAACTATCCCCATTTTGTTATTAACAGAAACCTAGAAATTTTATTCTTAATAATAACTTATTTTGCTAAGGTTGTCAAATCAGTTCTCCAAGTCATTAGCCAATTAGGCTTTTTTTTTTTTGCCTAATTGGAAATCTATTGACTTTTCTTAGTATGTATATATTTAAATTACAAAAATAATTTGTACTCCTAGTAAAAAATATTAGAAAACTTGGAAAACTATAAGAAAATCATTCATAATTCCTCAACCTACAGAGAGTCATTGTCAACATTCTGCTATGCATTAATATTTATAATCATAGCAGTACATCCCAAAGAGTAATAAAGCACTTTAGAGATGTGTGAAAACTAGTCCTCTAATTAGTAGAGTTAGAAAGAAAATGCTGGTGCATGGTAACTGTTTATGTCTGTGTGTATCCATCAGCCAATGGACACTAGCCATTCTGGCTTTGTGAATCTTCTCTCCAGAAGACCGCTGGATGTCAGGACAAGAAAGCTGGCCCTTTTACCCAATAAAAGCAGTGTGCGTGTGTGTGTGTGTGTCTGTGTGTGTGTGTGTGTGTGCGCGCGCGCGTGTGCTCAGTCGTGTCCAACTCTTTGAGACCCCACGGATGTAGCCTCCCAGGCTCTGCTGTCCATGGGATTTTTCAGGCCAGAATGCTAGAGTGGGTTGCCATGCCTTCCTCCAGGAGTTCGTCCCAACACAGGGATCGAATCCACATCTCTTGAGTCTCCTGCATTGGCAGGCAGATTCTTTACCACTCATGCCATCTGGGAAGCCCCAATGCAGGCAATAAACATTTGAAAGACTATTTTCTTGTTTAGTCTTACTTTCTAGGGCAGAAAATTATAAAATGGATCTGAACTGCTTCTTTGTAGAACAGATTTTGCATAGTACAGTATAGTTTAATCCATGTAACAGTATTTCAATAAATATTTATAGTCTAATTTTTCTTTTCAACAACCTGATGTCGTAGCATGGAAGGTGAAACAGGTTAATATAAAACCTCTAGGAAACTGATCAAGATGGCATGGTAGGAGAATTCAGAATTCACTCCCCTCCATGAGCACATCAAAAATATATCTGCACGTGGGGCCGTTCTCACTGAAAAGGAACTGGAGACTGGCAGAAAGACTCCTGAACACCTGAGGCTTTAAACAAGATCCACAAGTAGTCGGGGAGGAGGGGAGGAAAATCCATCAGGTCGGAATCTATGGTTCTGGGAGAGGAATCAGAGGGAAAGGAAGGTTACCTGGGCAGAGACCTGCCCTCGGGAGCGAGCAGTTCCAGCCGCAGTTGGGGTATCCCAGTCCTGGGATCCTACAGAGAAGATGAGTCCCCGGATTGGCTTGGGGGTGGCTGGACTACGAGGGGGTCTGGGGAAACCTGGAGTGGCATCTGGGTGGGGCAGAAGCGGCCACCACTGACACTTACACAAGGAGCACATCAGGGAAGTCCAGGACCCTGACGGCAGTCAGCCCACACCATCCACCGAGCCAAGAGTCCACGCGGCCCCAACTGCTCCACAGCAGGGCAGAGGACGCAGAGGCTTCTGAGGGGGTGGGCAGTGACCAGCTCTGAGAGACAAGGGAGACCTGGACCTGAGGTTGTGTCCCACGAGAGAGGGTCACGATTGCTGGTACCTGACAGGCAGTGTGGAGGAGACAGCTCAAACCTCCGTCTGCAGCTGACACCAGCAAAGGCCCCCCCTTGCTTCAGCATCACCCCCCGCCCCCACTCTGGGGGAAGCACCCCAGTGCTGGGACAGGGGAAGCACTCACTTTAAGGGGAATGGGGTCAGGTCCGTCCCGACCCTACGGGCTTCTGCTCCAGCACCTTGGGACAGACTCTGCCCCGGCAGAGCAGGGATGGCTCCTGAACAGAGGGGAGACCCCACCTCACACTGGCTCCAGTTCTAGCCCCTCTGCCTGTAGCCCCACCTCCTCCCAAGATGATAGTGGCCAGCATGTCCTTAAGAAAGATGTGACTGGGGTCCAGATCAAATCCAGCCCTCCCGCAAAGACACGGGCCACACATAGTCTGCGGAGGAATGCTCCCATATAAGGACATACCTTCAAGATTGCAACAGGGAATCGTGTTACCTAAACTTAGGAAGGCAGATAAAGTTTGATAGGGTCCACATGGGGTCTCATTAATAAGGTGGCTCGCTATGTCGACCTTGCAAACAAAGAATAAAATCACAGTGATCTGTGAGATTGACCAAATTGCCCAAATGGCATCCTGTTATCTCACTGGCGCTTATCTTCTCAAAGCTGCAAGACCACCAGATTCCAGACCCCGGGCTACGTGACCATCCCTCCAGCGAATTTTTCATTGGCGGGGCATAAGAAGGACTCTGTCAGAAAGGGAGAACATTGGTTCTCCTTAAGGGCCAGTCACCCTCCCTTTTCCCTCTAATAAATTTCCTCTTCTTCCCTGACTACCTGGCTCGCTCGCTTTTTCTCTGCACTCGCCTTATAAAGTTGAGCAAAATGATATGGCAGAGGAACTGCTCTCAGTTGAAGAGCAAGAGAAAAACCCCTAAACCAATAAATAATGAAGTAAGGAATCCAAAGCATTAGTTATAAGAGTGTTAACTGAATTAGGGAAACAGATAGATGTACTTTCCTTTCTTTTATCCTGACACATCTGTCTCAAGCGTCCACTTCGTATCTTTATATCACACCCACTCTTCTCTCTGGGAATATCTGGGCTCTGTGCTGGAGCCCCGACTGTCTCTCACGCAAGATCCCTCACTGCTGCTGCACTGCCTCATTCATGTTTTACAGTAAAGTCTCCAGAACCTGATTCTACAACCTGTCCCCACTCCTGTCATATGCCTGTGGCTTACCGCTAAACATTCCCTCTTCATTCACTGCTCTGTTCAAGATCAATTCCAAACGCCTTAGTGAGCTACTGCAGACCTTTCACTGCCTGATCTCCAAGGCGTTTCCACCCCTTTCCTTTCTCCACCCCCTAACCTTGCACTTTGGGCTTCCCTGGTGGCTCAGATGGTAAAGAACGCACCTGCAATGCAGGAGACCCAGGTTCCATCCCTGCATTGGGAAGATCCTCTGGAGAAGGAAATGGCAACTCACTGCAGTATTCTTGCTTTGGAAATCCCATGGACAGAGGAGCCTGGAAGGCTATATAGTCCATGGGGTTGCAAAAGAGTCGAACACAACCGTGCAACTAAGCTAAATGAACAAACCTTGAACTTTCTGCTCTAGCTACATCACGAGTGTCAGTCCCGGAAGCACAGGCTCCTGTTCCTGCTGTAACTTCTGCCTCAAGCATTGTCTTTCCTCACACCCTCTCTCTCCCCATGTCCTCTTTGCTTTGCTAATTCTCTGTCCTCCTCGAGCTCTGCATTTAGGCATCCCTTCCTCTGGGAAGGCTGGTCTGACCCCTCTTGCCTGCCTTGTCTCCACCACTGTCTGCCAGGCCATCTTCTCCCAAGACCGAAGCTCCTTGAGAATGGACTGAGATTTTGTTCCTCTGAGTCTTTTCACCCACAAAGTGTTTAATAAATAAAATTATGACATTTCTATCCAACTTTCATTATTAGCCAGGATCGCAATCCCCTGATTAATCAAAAGAAGGCATTTCAGTGGAATGCAAGAGATGTGTCTTTTCACTGTTCCCCGTCTGGTCCCCTCACCTTCGCAGACATATGCTCAACTCACTCTCACCCTCTCGATCTCACTCACCTGGCCTGTAATCTCAAAACCATTATAATATCTAGATCCTACTTTCTACAGGAAGCCTCAAATATTACAACACAGATTAATCTCATTCTCCAAAGTCCTATAGTATTTAAGGCCATAGATCGCAACGTTGTTACTATATTATGTTTATGATCTTCAAACATGTTGTCAGATCAGATCAGATCAGTCGCTCAGTCGTGTCCGACTCTTTGCGACCCCGTGAATCACAGCACGCCAGGCCTCCCTGTCCATCACCAACTCCTGGAGTTCACTCAGACTCACGTCCATCGAGTCAGTGATGCCATCCAGCCATCTCATCCTCTGTCTTTCCCTTCTCCTCTTGCCCCCAATCCCTCCCAGCATCAGAGTCTTTTCCAGTGAGTCAACTCTTTGCATGAGGTGGCCAAAGTACTGAAGTTTCAGCTTTAGCATCATTCCTTCCAAAGAGATCCCAGGGCTGATCTCCTTCAGAATGGACTGGTTGGATCTCCTTGCAGTCCAAGGGACTCTCAAGAGTCTTCTCCAACACCACAGTTCAAAAGCATCAATTCTTCGGCACTCAGCCTTCTTCACAGTCCAACTCTCACATCCATACATGACCACAGGAAAAACCAGAGCCTTGACTAGACGAAACTTTGTTGGCAAAGTAATGTCTCTGCTTTTGAATATGCTATCTAGGTTGGCCATAACTTTCCTTCCAAGGAGTAAGCGTCTTTTAATTTCATGGCTGCAGTCACCATCTGTAGTGATTTTGGAGCCCAGAAAAATAAAGTCTGACACTGTTTCCAGTGTCAACAACTGAATGTTGAGCTTTAAGCCAACTTTTTCACTCTCCACTTTCACTTTCATCAAGAGGCTTTTGAGTTCCTCTTCACTTTCTGCCATAAGGGTGGTGTCATCTGCATATCTGAGGTTATTGATATTTCTCCCGGCAATCTTGATTCCAGTTTGTGTTTCTTCCAGTCCAGCGTTTCTCATGATGTCCTCTGCATAGAAGTTAAACAAACAGGGTGACAATATACAGCCTTGACGAACTCCTTTTCCTATTTGGAACCAGTCTGTTGTTCCATGTCCAGTTCTAACTGTTGCTTCCTGACCTGCATACAAATTTCTCAAGAGGCAGATCAGGTGGTCTGGTATTCCCATCTCTTTCAGAGTTTTCCACAGTTCATTGTGATCCACACAGTCAAAGGCTTTGGCATAGTCAATAAAGCAGAAATAGATGCTTTTCTGGAACTCTCTTGCTTTTTCCATGATCCAGCAGATGTTGGCAATTAAGCTCAGTTAAATTACATCCCGCATCTTGTATTTGTCCCAGTACTGAGGATAGAGCTAAATGCTCAAGCTCACTAGTAATCACAGAAACACAATTTACAGCAATGGAAAGTAATGAAACAATGCGTGAGATCCATCAAAATGATAGAATTTGGAAACACTGATATTACCAACTGTTAGTAAAGCTATCAGAAGTCAAGAACTCATATGTATGTGTGGACATAACATGGTGTAGCCACTCAGGATTCAGACTGGCAGGATTTGTGAAATTAAGAATTTGTTTGCCTTAAGACACCGCAAGCTCCCTCCTAAATATATATCCCAGAGATATTCTCAAAAATCTCATCAGGGACACAGATGAAAACGCTTTCCCTGACCTTTTATGTGACAATGGGGAGTTGGAATTCGCCCCCAGGGTCCTGTTCTCAAAATCAATACAATGGTAGGGGCTGAATAGTAGAATATACCGGAAGCCCATTTTAGAATAGTACTCAGAAGAGAGACAACATGGCAAGACAGAAAACACATAACACTCAAAGGAAAAAAAAAATCTATCGCACAGTAACTAGTCTTGTAAATTTAAAATATAAACACACAAAACACTACATACTGGTGTATTTAAGGACATTTAGTGTATATACTCGGAGAAGGCAATGGCATCCCACTCCAGTACTCTTGCCTGGAAAATCCCGTGGACGGCAGAGCCTGGTAGGCTGCAGTCCATGGGGTCGCTAAGAGTCGGACATGACTGAGCAACTTCCCTTTCACTTTTCACTTTCACGCATTGGAGAAGGAAATGGCAACCCACTCCAGTGTTCTTGCCTGGAGAATCCCAGGGAGGGGGGAGCCTGGTGGGCTTCCATCTATGGGGTTGCACAGAGTCGGACACGACTGAAGCGACTTAGCAGCAGCAGCAGCAGCAGTGTATATACTAGGAGAAAAATAACAGTAAATAGCTAAATTGGACAGATGATACATCGATGCATGTGATAGATGATGATACATTAGATAGAGAAATGGAAAGAGGAAGGACTTTGCTAAGACAGTTTTTTCACAGACAGATGTTAAAAGTCAAGGTGTGATTATTTCAATCTGAGGTCCCAATTAAAGAAGCAGATGACAGACAGACAGATGTCAATGCACAGATTCTAGGAGTTCATTATTTAAAAGTCATAAGTAGTTTCCTGCCTCCTAAGAGGGTTTATTTTGGGCTACAGGTCACATTACTTAGCCTTTATTTACACCTAAAAGTGACCAATGAAGCATTTGGGAGAACTGTTAAAAAGACTTTCAGGTGTTCTGTTGACCTAAATGCATTTCCATTTGAGCAGTTGCATTTATCCCTGAAAACACAGCCAGCAGGGAGCTCTGAAACATCTGCTATTAAAACCATCAAAACAGAAGGCCTTTCTATCCCATCTCCTACAATTACATTGAAATGAATCACTGACCATTATTTTATACCCTCGACACAGTTATTTTTCATCAACAATTTCCCACTAGTGCAGCACTATATTTTAATGGAAGTGTGATTTTAAAATAATTATTTTTTTTATTTGCCCTTCTATGTCTGTAGTGCTTTTAATCTGACAAACCATTCCAAATAGTTCTTTATTCATAGTTACTATACAAGATTTAGAATAATATGGCTAGTTTGGGATTGCTTCTCCTAATTAAACAAATTTGTATAGAAATATATATGTGTGTGTGTGCATATGTACATATATATTGTTGTTTATACTTTAAGGAATAATAATCACTTTTATGAAAGTCTTATTAAATGGACTATAATTTAGATCATGCCAATAAATTTTCTATAATATTTGTATATATGTATCCTTGTGTGCGTGTTTCATAGAAATATATATTATGGGAATATATATATGTACTCACATATACTCTAGAAGATTAAATATATGATAAAAGACTAGTGTAGAGAATAATATATAAACTAAGAAAGTTATATATAACCAGGAATTGAGAAGATAGAATTTCCCAAAGAAAGAGAAGAACATTCATGCTAATCTATATATCATGATTCTCTAGATTGAGAATCTAGCTAAAACAGTCCCACCATCTTTAATCTACTAATTATTAGCTGACAATGGACATAAATGCAGCAGGATTAATTAGTTAACAGTCTCATTTGGACTCATTAGAAGCATGTTTTTAACTTCGGTCATAGAGCAGCATCAGCCTCTGGTTTCAGCAGGAAGAGGTTCCTACCCACATCACGAGCACAGGCCAGCCTCGCCCACATACGGGGAATGTACCCACATCACGAGCACAGGCCAGCCTCGCCCACATACGGGGATGGACTGTTTACATGTTTCCTTACTATCTTCTATGGAAAAACATACACTCTGCTTCCCTTGGTCTCTTTCTGAAACACACACATAGTAAGCAAATGTCTGAAGTGTCAAAAACCAAAACCAAAAAATTTTGGTTTGAACAAAAATTCCATTTACGTTGTCATCTTTCCTCTCCTGATGCAGTGTTTATTACATTTAAGCACATGTGTTGTCTGTAGGTCCTGAACAAGGCACCGGGCTAGACCTTGAGTATCAAACACAGACAGGTAAGACACAGACCTGCCTGCAGGAAGACAAACATCTCATCCAAGAAATGCAGGTGCTTTGCGTTATCAAGAAGTCCTGCTGTGAGCTTTCCCTGAGCATGCTCAGAGAGTGACAGAGCATGTGTCTGCCACCTCCCTCCGTCATCAGGTCCAGTGGATGGAAAAGCAGTGCCTAAGACTGGCGTCTTCTCACAGGCACAGGCTCTGGAGGAGGATGTGGCAACCCACTCCCATATTCTTGCTAGGAAAATCCCACGGACAGAGAGGCCTGGCCGGAGTACAGTCCAGGGCGTCACAAACTGCTGGACATGACTGAGTGATTAAGCGCACATGCATTGGCACAGGTATACACTCCCATGGAACTCCATAATTAAAGTAATTATGGGCCTCAAGTATTATTTAACCTGTCTTAGGACTTATGCCTTTGCACATGTCAGAGTTAATAGTCTTCATTACTTGTGTAGCAGTTGTGGGAACCCAGTCACAGCACAACCCTGCAAAGAGCTTTCCTCTCCAATGACAAGGTGGGCTAATCGATGGTGGCTGTTGGAGGCGCCATGCTGAAACTCAGCAACGTGAAGTCATGAATGCTCCTTCCTAATGATGGAAACGGCATCTGAGATGGAGGGACGCAAAATTAATGCTTTGTATTATCTTCTTACAGAGTTGCTTGAGTTAAGAATTTTAACGTTAAATGAAAGAAGAAAATCTCTGTTGGCACCAATGTCTCCTGGACATATTAAGTTCAACTCAAACCTCTTCAGTGTCCCCTCAGGTCAAGTGTTTCTGAATAAGAAAATCACGGAAGAAAATTCCTAGAAACTGTTTCCATGCACACTAGAAAAATGTGACAATTGTCTCTTCTTAGAATCTTTGCTTTCATCTGACCCAACTGAGATCTGTTGTCAAGTTATATCCAACAGGAAGTCCAGGGACTTCCCTGGCAGCCCAGGGGGTAAGACTGTGCTTCCACTGCAAGGGCACGTGTTCAATTCCTGGTCAGGGAACTAAGATCTCGCATGCTTCAAGATGCAGCCAAAAACTAAATAAAAGTTTTAAAAGTAAAATAAAAATAAAATGAAGTCCACTTGCACAGTGAAAAAGCTCAACATTTTGTTCTACATGCTATATGGACAAATACTGCATTGCAAGAAAGCAATGACATGGGGACTTTTCTCTGAGCTATATTCTGAATTTTCTCTACAATTCCTTTAACTGGCTGTTCTTATTACAAGTACTGTGGAAGAGTTAAAAATGAATAAGATACTAGGACTTTGGAGGGCAGCTCTATAACAGAGTCTATGACATTTGGAAAACTGCCTGTGAATAGTACCATCCTACATGTGGGTTTCAAACCTCAATTCCAGGGGATCTTTAAATAAGACTTTGGCTGTAATTCTTTTCTCTTATTTTACATGTGTCAATGCATTTGCTTTGCAGAATTGTGTTCTCCAAAAGAACCAAGATCTCAAAAGTGAAATATATCATGATATGACCCAGAATTTTTTATCCAATGATAGTTTTTAAAATTAAACGCTTTATAGTATTTTGCATCCTAATAAAAATATTATTCATATCTGGAACGCAAATGCTAATAACTGGTATTTCTCAGACTTCAGATACTATATTAACCACTGTATGTGCTTTAGGTTATGCAATGCTCCCAGCAACCCTAGGAAGTAGATACTATTATTATCATTATTGTGCTCAGTCACTCAGTCAGGTCCAGCTCTTTACAACTCCATGGACTGTAGCCCAGGTTCCTCTGTCCATGGACTTTTCCATGCAAGAATAGTGGAGTGGGTTGCCATTGCCTACTCCAGTTATTATCATTATTATCCCTATTTTACAGATGAGAAAATTGAGGCACAGAAAGTTCAAGTAACAGGTCCAAGGTCACACTGAGAGCTGAAGGCTGAACTCAGGTAGCTTCATTACGAGTTTGAGCTCGTGGCTGTTGCACTAATCTGCCTCCCATATTAACAACAACAAAATCTGTAGAAAATAATCAGCTCCAATACACCCACAGCCTTGCTTTGAAAATGGGTCGTCTTATTCAAAAAGCTTTAATTGCAAAAAGCACTATAGCAACCAGAATGGTCCTGCTGGAAGAATTAGTTTTCCTAGGATCAACATAGGCAGCAAGCCTAGCTATAAAGCAGCCCACAGATGAAATAAATAAATTTTGAGAAAACAAGAGCTCAGAATGACAAAGTGAGTCCACAGGCTTGAACACATGAAACAATCCAAAGTAACAATGACAGATATTAATAAGAAAACTTACTCTGTCCTGTTAGCCAAAATACAAAAATCTGGGTAAAAAAAAAAAAAGAGTAACATCTCCTCTCCATGGTTGTTATTTTAATTAACTCATTTGCATTTGGCTTATTCTGTATAAAAGTAAATTAATGCTTCCAAACCACTCCCTTCCTGCCTCCCATACTTGGCTAAGGGACCAGCCCTAGAGACTTGATGAAGGTGAGGATAAAAGCTGAGATGTTAGATTTCTCAGGCAAACAGCCACAAAATTTGCCACAATGATAAGAGTCTGAAACTAGGCCACTCTGCCTGTTATAAATGGCTACTCTGCCCATTATATTTTAGAAATGGCAATGAGGTCAGTTTAAACCTTGCAAAGTTTTGGGGCGGTCTTGTGGAGTCCCTGGTTCACTGTGCACTTACACAGCTACATAGTCATTCCTCGGACACCTGCTGTCTATCTGGGGCTCTTTAATAAACTTGATTTTTCCAGCATACACAATGTATTTATGCTGAAGCGACTTCTTCTCAGGCATCCATCTATCTTGTCAGTTAAATCAAGACAATTGACGAAGGCTAAAATCCAAAAGTGAAAGTATTAGTCACTCAGTCATGTCCAGCTCTTTGCGACCCCATGGGCTGTGGCCTGCCAGCCTCCTCTGTCCATGGGATTCTCCAGGCAAGAATACTGGAATGGGTTGCCATTTCCTTCTCCAGAGGATCTTCCAGACTCAGGGATCAAACATGGGTCTTCTGCATTGCAGGCAGGTTCTTTACTGTCTGAGCCACCAGTGAAACCCCAAATCCAAAAGTAATGACCAAATAGTGCTTTCTGCTTTTATGAATTATCTGCAGTATTATCCTCTACAGACATATTCTGTATAAACAAAAAAAAAAAATTATTTGAGCAAGAAAATCTGGAGACACCATATAGTTGTCTAGGTCGTGGATTGCTTCATCATAAAAAATAATATGCAACCAAAGTTGATGTGCATATGTGTGATGTGTCTGGATAAGACTGGGCTCCAGTATTTGTAAATAGTAAATGAGTTTGGGGGAATGAATGGACTGAAGTTTGGTGAACCCCACTTGTAGTGGACTGTCAACATCCCAAATTTGTAGGGTGATGTGTGGCCCAGCTGGTAAAGAATCCACCCGCAATGCGGGAGACCTGGGTTCAATCTTTGAGTTGGGAAGATCCCCTGGAGAAGGGAACGGCTACCCACTCCAGTAATCTGGCCTAGGGAATTCCATGGACTGTATAGTCTGTGGGGTCGCAAAGAGTTGGATATGACTGAGCGACTTTCACTTCACTTCTGTATACATCCCATTTTTTGTGTACTGTCCTGGAATAGTGAATAATAGCCTCATTTCACTCTGAAAATGTCTTGATTTGGGGGAATGAATAGTACAGTCATCACATATCAGCATCCTTCAAATCTGGTAAGCATGGCTTATCTTTCAAGAGTATCTAATCTAATTCACATAATCGTTTCACTCTATTGTAACTGTCTCATTTTAACTTAGTGGAGTGAAATTTTCACAGAAATCTTATTATATACATGTCTTAAAGCAACATCAACTTTATTGTGACAGCTTTAGGTCAAACTCCCCAAGACCCGTCTAAACTGATCACTCAGCCACACTTGGTGCTTTGGAGGAAAACGGTAGAAATATCTGGAACCAGAGCTGGGAAAACTCTCCAACATTGCTCGTTTATAGTGGAGGTATTAATGGAGACCTGGAAATGTTACCGTAAAAATTAAAGCTTAATACAAATAAAATGATTCCCCAGCATCTGGCAAGTAATACTCAATAAATACTGCTCTATAGTTCACCAAAACTTATCAGTGTTCTTCTCGGTACTAGACACGAAGTTGGGTGTTGGGTCATTTCAAAATCAAAGCAGTATGGCCTCAGCTCACCAATAAGTTTCCATACTTTACATAATCTGTTTTCAAAAATTACTTCAAACCAAGACAAACTTTATCTTTCCTTTATCTAAGAAATAAAAGGCTGAAAAATTACCTGGAAGAGGTAACACTTTGCTATGAAAGGACTCGAGTCTGCCTGTAATTTAGTATTATGTAGTCTTGGTAAGGGAGAGTAAAAAAGTAGGAATACAGTATGTATTTTAAAAGGAGATAGACTGCCTCTAATTAAGGGTGATGGAGTAGAAACTAGACTTGATAAACCCCCATAGTGAATAAACAAAAGGGCACAATTTTCTGCCACTTTCACAGAAACTCAATTCCCTTCTCAATGCCCCCTGTATAAATTAGGTTATAAGAAAGCTTGAACATAACAATTGACAGTATAGCCTATATACCTGTAGCATTATCATATTACTCTGGTGAAAAGTGATAGAAACTAAACTTAAAATCAGATTTACCTAAGTGAAATAAGAGTTGATTGTATTACAAAAATCCAAGGATGGATTAAACAACATTAAAAAAAAAAAAAACAGAACAATACAACAACATGCAGAGTTATAGGGAAGGCAGATGGCTGGATCTCAGAACAAGTGGAAACCAGGAGCAGAAATGTCAGCAAGACTTTTTTTTTCTGTCTTTGACTCATCTTCTGTACTGAAATCTAGCAATAAACACAGTCACCAACATTTTCCCTATGTGGTAGGCCCTTCTGTACTAGAAACAGACTTAGCCTCTTTCTCAAGTTCTGAAGGATTCTAGTCAGCTAGGTTTGCATAAAGAGTCCATTCCTGGACCAATCAACTTTGATCATATAAGAAAATGGATGTTTCAAATGGAGGCATGGAGTTTCAGGAAGAGGAAAAAGAACTAGGCATCCATCCAGGAGAAGTCCGGTGGAGCTCTCAGGCCAGGATCTAGTTCTTGGTGGGTATTTTCTAACAGGGTCAATTCTTGCCACATTAAACAAGACAGTTTCCTTTTTTGTGCAGCTCTTTAAGGATACTCATCAATTAAAAAAAAAAAAAAGAAGAAGAAGAAACAGGTTATGGATTAATGCAGCAATTTAGAAGAGTTTTCGTAAAGTGGATTCTAAAAAGAGAAAATGCATTTGTGGAAAATGTCCTTACTACTCAAAAAATCACGGCATTTGCTGAACAAATGGACCATAAAAATCATGAGGAAATAGACTTGTGATCTAAGAATTTTCTCTAGCTAGATAAATGGTGGATTTATTTTTCCCATATGTAACTTTGATGCATTTTGAAAATACATCAAACACAGTCACATGAGATTTTTCTCTGTGTGTGGATCATCGCTATTACTTAGTTATGCAGATGCTGAATCATTATACACTGAAAGAAAAATAAGTCAGTTTTCCCTGACTTATTCCAAAAAACTGTGTGCATCTACCGCTAGAGGGCACAAATAAGACTTTCTGTGGGGGGAAAAAAAGGTCTTGAAAATGACAAAATAGCACATTTGGAATCAGACTGAATTAAGATATGTAGATAGTGCGTGTTTTCCTTAAATCTAGGAAGAAAAATCAAAACATACTCACATTTTGCCATGGACCATTTTGTTATGTTTTCTCCCTATCTTTTTCTCTCCCAAAAAAAAAAAAAAAAAGAATTCATATATGAGGAATATACAAACTATCAGTGATTCATAAAAATTTAGACATATGCAAAATTACTGAAGTTAAATGACTATCAGTGAATAAGGTAACATAAAAACACTGCTACAGCAACATGGTAAAAATGTCACAAGTTGGTAAAACTATTCATAGTTGCCTGGGCTTCCCTAGGGGCTCAGAAGGTAAAGAATCCGCCTGCAACATGCGAAACGTGGGTTCAATCTCTGGTTGGGAAGATCCCCTGGAGAAGGGAAAGGCTACCCACTCCAGTATTCTGGCCTGGAGAATTCCATGGATTGTATAGTCCATGGGGTCACAAAAAGTCGGACACAACTGAGCGACTTTCACTTTCAAGCCACATTTAGGATGTTTGAGGTAATTCTCTCCTGAAATCATCAAGCACAATACAGTTCACAAAACTGATTCTAAATCTTGTAACTATCAGATATACATTGCATCTCTCCTAAATCTTGTAAGTATCAGATATACATTGCATCTCTTCTTAGCTAATGAGGCACTGGGGTAAAAATAGGATATGATTTGGTTGCTATCTTCACACAAGAATGTGCTTGAGTCATGCCTGCAGAATCTCTCCGTCTTCAACAGCTGTTTTACTCTTAAAGAAAAAAGAGAGAAAAAAATAACCCAGCTTCTCCAGAAAAAGCAAACACTCCTTAATCTTGTCACTGTGGATGTTTGACAAGTACCGATAACTATGGCAAGGTGTGATGTCTCCCTTGATTTGTTTTCGGGTTTGTTTGTTTTTTCCTAAGGGAGAGCGCTTTTCTAGAATCAGTGCTTCCACCGGAAATAAAAACAAGAACAAAGTCTGCTGCTATGCTTTGAAGGTAAAGAAAAGTAGTCAGGTGGTGATGGCATACTGATTTGACTTTGTGATGAGTGAAAGCACCACCGTGAACTGGATATGCCTTTTACATCTTAATCTTTCCTCCCATATGTTTCAAGCCACTACTTTGCAGGTAGCATCAAGAATGTATTAAAATACAGGTTGCTTTCATTTTGTTGAAATTTCCTTGCAACACAAATTTTAAAAGTTGTAAACAATGAGTTCTAGAGTTTCATAGAATCGCTCAGCTTAGCCCTTTCTAATGCTGCTCTTTGAAAAAAAGGCCTATTTTTACAAATCTGATACCTTCCAAAAATGTTTCCTTGTATTCAATTTCTGTTTCCTGTCTTGCTTCAGATTTTGTTCCTTTCCTCCTGATTCCACTATGGTTCATCCCCATAACCTGGACAGGTCCATAGGAAACAGCAATTACGACATGACCCACATTTATCCTCCCACTGATGGACATCCATGGAGCAATGAGTAGGTATCCCTTTTTTTTGAAACAGCTTGTCTGCAGATCTGAGCCCCAAGATGGTTTCCTCCACCAAATGCTTTTGGATGCTTTTTCCTGTGGGATTTCATATCATGGTTTTCGGAGATATGGGATGGGGGGCACAGCTGCTCCCATAGAAGGACTACTGCCCCCCTACACAGCCTCTTTCACTTGCGTCATATGTGTGTGTTAGTCAGTCAGTCGTGTTCGACTCTGCAATCCTATGCACTGTAGCCTGCCAGGCTCCTTGGTCCATGGGATTCTTCAGCAAAAATACTGGAGTGGGCTGCCATTCTCTTCTCCAGGGGATCCTCCCGATCCAGGAATCAAACTCGGGTCTTCCTTGCATCACAGGCAGGCTCTTCACCACCGAGCCACCAGGGAGGCCTGTTTATGGCACTATTCTGTCCATGCTATTTTCTTAGAGAAGCCCTAGCAAGCAAATACATTCATAAACCCAGAAGATAAACACCCAAAGCCTTTAATATGCTCATAGCCACCTACATGATAATAATTTAACGGTACATGCATAGGCTATGTCACACACTGCCTAGGCCTTTCTGGCATTCAGTTAAGCCAGACCTCCATGTACTGTGGGCTTCTCTGGTAGCTCAGTGGTAAGGAAATCCCCTGCCAATGCAGGAGACACTGGTTCGATCCCTGGGTCAGGAAGATATTTTGGAGAAGGAAATGGCAACCCACTCCAGTATTCTTGCCTGGAAAATCCCATGGACAGAGGAGCCTGGCGGGCTACGTCCATGAGGTCGCAAAAGAGTCAGACACTACTTAGTGACTAAAGCAACATAGATGGTAGTACCAATTGTGCCATTTTATGCACTTGTGCATAATGTCCTTGATAAAGGACAGAAATGGTGTGGACCTAACAGAAGCAGAAGACATTAAGAAGAGGTGGCAAGAAGACACAGATGAATTGTACAAAAAAGATCTTCATGATCCAGATCATCACGATGGTGTGATCACTCACCTAAAGCCAAACATCCTGGAATGTGAAGTCATGAGGGCCTTATAAAGCATCACTACGAACAAAGCTAGTGGAGGTGATGGAATTCCAGTTGAGCTATTCCAAATCCTGAAAGATGATGCTGTGAAAGTGCTGCACTCAATATGCCAACAAATTTGGAAAACTCAGCAGTGGCCACAGGACTGTAAAAGGTTAGTTTTCATTCCAATCCCAAAGAAAGGCAATGCGAAAGAATGCTCAAACTACTGCACAATTGCACTCATCTCACATGCAAGTAAGTAATGCTCAAAATTCTCCAAGCCAGGCTTCAGCAATACGTGAACCGTGACCTTCCTGATGTTCAAGCTGGTTTTAGAAAAGGCAGAGGAACCAGAGATCAAATTGCCAACATCTGCTGGATCATGGAAAAAGCAATAAAGTTCCAGAAAAACATCTACTTCTGCTTTATTGACTATGCCAAAGCCTTTGACTGTGTGGATCACAATAAACCGTGGAAAATTCTGAAAAAGATGGGAATCCCAGACCACCTGACCTGCCTCTTGAGAAACCTATATGCAGATCAGGAAGCAACAGTTAGAACTGGACATGGAACAACAGACTGGTTCCAAATAGGAAAAGGAGTATGTCAAGGCTGTATATTGTCACCCTGCTTATTTAACTGCATATATCATGCATACATCATGAGAAAGGCTGGGCTGGAAGAAGCACAAGCTGGAATCAAGATTGCCAGGAGAAATATCAATAACTTCAGATATGCAGATGACACCACCCTTATGGCAGAAAGTGAAGAAGAACTAAAAAGCCTCTTGATGAAAGTGAAAGAGGAGAGTGAAAAAGTTGGCTCAAAGCTCATCATTCAGAAAACGAAGATCATGGCATCTGGTCCCATCACTTCATGGGAAATAGATGGTGAAACAGTGGAAACAGTGTCAGACTGTATTTTTTTGGGATCCAAAATCACTGCAGATGGTGATTGCAGCCATGAAATTAAAAGACGCTTACTCCTTGGAAGGAAAGTTATGACCAACCTAGATAGCATATTCAAAAGCAGAGACATTACTTTGCCAACAAAGGTCTGTTTAGTCAAGGCTATGGTTTTTCCTGTGGTCATGTATGGATGTGAGAGTTGAACTGTGAAGAAAGCTGAGTGCCGAAGAATTAATGCTTTTGAACTGTGGTGTTGGAGAAGACTCTTGAGAGTCCCTTGGAGATCTGACCAGTCCATTCTAAAGGAGATCAGTCCTGGATGTTCACTGGAAGGATTGATGCTAAAGCTGAAACTCCAGTACTTTGGCCACCTCATGCAAAGAGTTGACTCATTGGAAAAGACTCTGATGCTGGGAGGGATTGGGGGCAGGAGGAGAAGGGGACGACAGGATGAGATGGCTGGATGGCATCACCGACTTGATGGACATGAGTTTGAGTGAACTCCGGGAGTTGGTGATGGACAGGGAAGCCTGGCGTGCTGCAGTTCATGGGGTCACGAAGAGTCAGACACTACTGAGTGACTGAACTGAACTGATGCACATGTGCAAGCCAAAATTAAAAAGAATGAGCTAGTGTAGAGTTACAACTTTTGTCATTAATAACAGCTTATAATAAAATCAATTATGTATTGTTATGCCTGAAGTCTTTTACTAAAAGATTTTTCCCCTGAAATAATTTAACTCACAGCACAAGTTGATGGTCTTGAACATATTAAAACTGTACATATGACACATTTGTGTGATAATTACCATAGTTTTCAATGAATTTTAAAGATATGCTTTGAAATTAAGTTCAAAAACAGTGTTAGCAGAATCTCAGAAGCTTCTCCTCAGAATTGTATTATTTCTTGAAGCACACATTGAAAACATCTAAGTGAGATTATAAATACTGCCTTTTATGGTCAGTGGACGGTCAACATGAATGATACCAATTTCCACTTCCACTATTCTCTGTCCGCCTAAGCACCCTAACAGAGGCACGTGTATTCCTAAGTTCCGCATTCATCAGTAAGTCAGTGAGATTCTCGACCCAGCACATTTTGTTCTCTATTCTTGATATTATGCAGCTCAACGCTTAAGTAACAAACATCAAAAGTACATGTGCTTCAAATGGTTTTCATCTGAATAAACATCACACAAACATAAAAGGAAAAATAATTCTAAAAATATGATCTAAATCAGAAAAGTTAAATCATTTTAACAATGAGCCTTTCTAAGTCAAGAAAACATATGACAACCAAGTAATTTCCCAGTAATGTATGACACAAAAATTCCAAAAAATAAACATTCCCGGATTTCGTTCGGTTATTTGACAAGCATGACAGATGATCTTGATGCCAACAGCCATTATCTCCTTTTTTTCAGTTCTAAAAGAACCTCAATTTTGTTCAAGGTGTTGTGAGTAGGAGTATGAATCGTGCTGCTGAAGGAGACGAAGCCCTCACAAGTGCTACTCTGTGAATACCGATTAAGTGAAGGCAATCAGGATCATCACTTGTCAGTGACTCATTTAGGAATGAGCATGAGCCCCAGTGCTGGCCAGGGAGCTCTGTGAAAAGTTCTGCTGGGGATGGGCGTGCTTCAGACATCGTCAGGCGCCTTCTGAATCTCTGCCCCCATCTTGCAATCAGGGGAGTAGAGGTCAATCCCCCCATGGTGGCAGGGTGAGAGGATGAAAATCTGGATCCCAAATGAATGTCATTAAACTTCTGGATTAACCAGCTCTAGAACTTCCCTGACTTCAGCCTTCTTAATTGCATTTAAGCCAATTTTAGTTGGGTATTCTAATGTTTCCTTCTGAAAGTATGTTAAATCCTATGACCCAAATTTCTACATATGAAATTTCCTTCAGTGGATCAGTTATAGCTATAAATGTCTTTATGCTCCAAAGCCTCTGAGTGTTGAACAGTTGAAGTAATAGCCCTTCTCCATAGAGCTACATAGAGCCCCCAAACCACCCCAGGAATTATTGGTGCATTAATAAAATTCTTGGTTGCCCTAATGCATTTTTGGAACAGGAAATCCTGCCAAAATGGAGAGTGTTTAGAGAAGTATATTAACATTATTTTATTTGAGTACAAGAGAAATGAAATTCATTTATAGTAAAAGAAACAAACTAGAAAACACCCACACAAAATAACTCCTATTTATTTTTCAATAATGTTCTACTTAGACACCAAAGGAAAAAATGGTGAGTATGGCATAAAACAGCAAGTCTAATCCAGCACTCTGATAAGCAAAGCACATTATTGAATTCAATGACTCAAGAATTTTTTTTATCCTGCAAGTCTTGTTCCTGTGAGTCATAAAACTCTTCCTGGTTGCTTGTCCAAAGTCACTTCATACTGACTATCAATGCCAGTGGGGAAAAGAGTCTTGCCCTGTTTGTGTTCTCACCATTTACAGTGTAATGCACAATATACATGCATGAAAAGCATGGTGGTTTAGACTCATTCTAGTAGCTGTGGGTAGGGCCCTAAAGAATTAACTGACTAAGGAAAGTGAGTGTTGATTTTTGTGGTTCCTAAGGCATTTTATGAGATGAACACCAAAGTCATATGATCTCTAACATAATCATAAACATGGTATAACAGTATTTTCACATTAGCACATTAAGATAGATGGCCCTTTTCCTATGTTTGATGTCTGCTAGAGAACCCATACAGAGAAGGCAATGGCACCCCACTCCAGTGTTCTTGCCTGGAAAATCCCATGGATGGAGGAGCCCGGTGGGCTGCACTCCATGGGGTCGCACAGAGTCGGACACGACTGAAGCAACTTGGAAGCAGCAGCAGCAGAGAACCCAGATTCAGCAATATTTCATTAATTCCCTAATTCATTCATCAGATACTCTAGACACTGCCTCTGTGACACGGTTATTGAGGAATAAGTGTTGTCACTAGAAAACACTCTTTTCCAAGACCTTTATAAGTGAAAAGATGGAGGCCCAATAACGTGATGCAATTTACATCAGTGTATCTATTTAGTGACAACATCGTAACTCAATTCTAAATGCTTTACCTCCCAGGCCACTGCTCCGTCAGCCATAGCATGCTGTCTGGACAACAATAATAATCCTCCAAATGACTGCCTATGTTCAACTTCACCAAGCAAAAGCATGAGCTTCAGATGCAAAGAATAAAATATTCTTTCAAGCCAGTCTTAATTTTCTGACTCACTTATGAGGAATATTAATGAAAATGAATTGTCTAAAAGGCAAGGGAGACTATCACATCAAGTAACAGTAGCCAGGGGGAAAAGAACAAAGTTCAAAGAACTGATGGGAACTTAATGACCAAGCCTTGGTTCCATTTCAGCTTCTGCCACTGGGCTGTGGTTTAAACTCTGACACCATGGGGCAGGGATAAGTTAGGAGCTTGAGACTGGCAGATACAAATAAAATAGACAAACAACTATATACTTATATATAAAACCAAATCACTTTGCTATACGGCAGAAATTAGCACATTACAAATCAACTATACTTCAATAAAACAATTTTTAAAGGAATATATATATGTATGTATAACTGAATCACTTTTCTGTACAACAGAAATTAACACATTGCAAATCAACTATATTTCAATAAAAAGTTTAAATAAATATACTCCAACACAAAGAGTTACCAGTGATGAGCACTGACCAAATCTGAGTTGGTTGATAAATAGCACCCACCAGGAAACCCCTAAAATGAACGAATGATGGTATGATTTAGTGGCTATAAAGTATGTTGCTGAATTATTTTAGATCACACTCGGACAAATATTTATTGAAAATACTTAGATACATATGTATTGAAAAGTACCTTGTTCATATCTAGGCAAGACACTGTATTAGCCAGGTGAGAAAAATGAGATTCAAAGTGAAGCAACTGACCCAAAATGAGCCAGGAAATAACTGAGAGCATTCAAATCTGGGTCTTCTGAACTTTAGGTCACATTTTCTTCTGCCCTGTGTTTGACCAGCTAAGATTCGCGGCTTTGTTGGGATGGCAGTTCAGGCCTTATGAATACACGGTGTATATGTTTACACTGCAAGTCAGGTATTCAGCATCTCTGTGTGCCAGACACTGGTTAGAGGTATGACATCAAGATGAATAGGCAGGGCCTACTTTCAAGGAGCAAATGTGACCCAAAGGGAGACACATCCGTACACAGACAAGCCATCAATACGTGGTCAATACCACTGCAGTGGAGTGCTTTCCAAGTTTACCCAAAGGGCATCTTTTACATACCCCCTCTCCTGGTGGCTCAGATGGTAAAGAGTCTGCCGACAATGTAGGAAACCTGGGTTCGATCCCTGGGTCAGGAAGATCCCCTGGAGAAGGGAATGGCTACCCAGTCTAGTATTTTTGTCTGGAGAATTCCAAGGACAGAGGAACCTGGAGGGCTATACTCCATGGGCTTGCGAAGAGTCAGACATGATTGAGCAACTAATATACACACTCCTGTATACATCAAAAATATCATCATCAAAAATGTCATTCTTTCATACTAATCATTGGTCTATCCATCTAAGCTTTTGAAAATGCAAATATTTCAGCACAGAAACCCAGTGTACTTAGGGCCCAAGGTGGCTGGTCTGCCTGGTTCTCTGAGAGGGGAGGGGTTAGAAAGAGGCTGAAAGGAGTCAAGTCAAACTTTCCTTAATTTCCATTTCTGTTACCAATCTGGTGTTTGCTCTACTGAGAAGCTTTCACCAGCCAAAAATGATTTTCTTGTTAATTTTCAGGAACAAACGTGTGCCATTTTAGTCCATCCTGTATGCTAGGCCATGTTTTTCGGGAACTGCTGCACACACGCAGTGTAAATAATAAATGCTCTTCAAAATTTGGCAAATGCCCAAAATGCAGCAATTCTCCCATACCTAGGAGGTATGTAATTTTTAGCAAAACTTTTATTAAATAAATTTGAATTAAAATGTTTTCTAAGCATAGCACCTCCAAGGCTCTAATATATAATGTGTCAACAGTCCTTGCATGGAAAATGAAAGTTTTACTGTCTGTAAAATATTCACTTTTGTTCTGTCCAGTTGCTTTCTAAAGTCCCATACTCGGGTGTCCTGCAGGGTAGTCCCCTCTCCATGCACAGTTTTATATATTTTAGAATGCAGAAAATGGATTATAGACATACAGAAAACTGTGGGTTTGTTTTTTTTTTTTTTTTTTTACCTATAATTGCTCACATTTATTGAGAACCTATTATGTGCCAGGCTATGTGCTCAGGGCTTTACTTGGACTACCTTACCACTTAAAAGAATGCAATTTAGTCAAAATAGAAATGTCTATGGCAGCATGTCATTAATTAAAATAAGTGATTCCCAAATAAGTATTTGCAACATGTATTGATACAAAATCAATTCTTCATGCTTTTGAACTGTGGTGTTGGAGAAGACTCTTGAGAGTCACTTGGACTGCCAGGAGATCCAACCAGTTCATCCTAAAGGAAATCGGTCCTGAATATTCATTGGAAGGACTGATGCTGAAGCTGAAACTCCAATACTTTGGCCATCTGATGTGAAGAACTGACTCATTAGAAAAGATCCTGATGCTGGGAAAGATTGAAGGTGGGAGGGGAAGGGGATGACAGAGGATGAGATGGTTGGATGGCATCACCGACTCAATCAGTTTGAGTAAACTCCAGGAGTTGGTGATGGACAGGGAGGCCTGGTGTGCTGCAGTCCATGGGGTCGCAGAGTCAGACACGCCTGACTGAACTGAACTGATTGATATAAAATGATGTTTCCCATGGAGATTTTAAGAAACACTAGTTTTTTTTTCAATACTAATAGGTATTACATTTTTAAAAAATCTTGTGCTGGTTAGTATTATGTGTCAACTGGACTAGGTTAGGAGATACCCAGATAGCCGGTAAACCTTTATTGCTGGGTGGGTGTGCGAGGATGTTTCTGGAAGATTAGCATTTGAGTCAATAGACTAAGTGTTGCCTTCCTCCTGACCAACATGGGCATCGTCCAATCCACTGGAGGCCTTGAAGAGAACTAAAGTGTAGAGAGAGGGAAAGTTCTCTCTCTCTTACTGAGTTGGGACATCCTTCTTCTCCTGGACATGAGTTCCTGATTCTCAGACCTTCAGACTCCAGGACTTAGACCTGGAGCCACCCAACCTACCCTCCCTGGCCCACACCATTGGCTCCCCTATTTCTTAGATCTTTAGACTCGGGTTGAGTGATACCACCAGCCTTCCTGGTTCTCTGACTTGCAGACGACACATGGTTGAGTTTCTCAGCCTCAATATCCACTTAAATCAACTCCCATAATGTCTCCTCTTGTACCTCTATACATGCCCTAATGATTCTGTTCCTCTGGAGAACGCTGACTAATAGGGATGGCAAATAAGTTTAAGAGAGGATAAGCTAAAGCAGTCAAAGACATCTCTATGCCATAACTCTGCTTAAAGCCTTTATTACACAACCATGTATAACCTCTGTGAGAGAGCGCGATTGCAGACAGACATGCACGCTCACGTCAAGGCACACACTACATCAGAGGGCATCTCTCCGACCTGGTGTTCCACAGAGCATAGTTTGGGAAACGCTAATACAGAAATTCAAAATCCAACAATATGTTGGTATCAGGTGGGAAGGACATACTCCAGGGGCAGATTCAATGTGAAATGTGTTTGCAAGGAGACTTTCCTTTGATTGATGGAGGGAAGAGGGTAAAGAGTTGGAGGGGATGAGGCACAAGATAGATGGAGACAAGATGGCAAAAGCAGACCCGGTCAGACCTGGGAAGACCTTGTCAACCACATCAAGCAATGGGGTAACAAAGGCAGCCCTAGTCTGATAAGCTTGCTCTTCTTTTCTGCACTGAGCATAACAGAAAATCACAGGCCCCTGTCCTACAGCCTCGACTTAGTCCTGATAAAAGTGTAGGACTTTTCACTGAGAAGTTTAAAACCAAATCAGATACAAAAATCATCATATGTAGACACGACAGAGAACCAGCCTCATTAAGATGTATGCACTGGAGTATCTCCCAATGTTCTGAATTGAAGGGAAAATGTGGCTCTTGTTTAAGCAGCAGCAGATGTTGGAAAGAGCACTGACCAGAGAAGGGAGAGATTTATTCTGGTCCTGGTTCAATAATCTGGGTGCCTGGAAACAAGTCCCATAGACCCTCCTAGGGCTCATTGGTGAATGCAAACAAGTGGCTGGATGGTCTATAGTCTTAGGATGTCCTAAATAGTCTATGCTTTCAAACTGTGGTGTTGGAGAAGACTCCTGAGAATCCCTTGGACAGCAAGATCAGACCAGTGGATCCTAAAGGAAATTAACCCTGAATATTTACTGGAAGCACTGATGCTGAAGCTAAAGCTCTGACACTTTGGCCACCTGATGCAAATAGCGGACTCATTAGAAAAAAGACCCTGATGCTGGGAAAGATTGAGGGCAGGAGGAGAAGGGGACAACAGATGATGAGATGGTTGGCTCGCATCATTGACTCAATGGACATGAGTCTGAGCAAGCTCTGGGAGATGGTGAAGGACAGGGAAGCCTGGTGTGCTGCAGTCGATGGGGTCACAAAGAGTCAGACATGACTGAGCACCTGAAAAACAACAATAGACTATGCTCTCCAGAGCATGTTTGGTTTGATTGCCTTTCAAAGAGCAGCAGTAAATATTGTGCTATGAAGTGGGGAAGGTTAATACCCACCTGGAAGAAGTGCTCCAAGGATTTCATGTAAAGACTAACGACATGGTGGAAATCGTTCCCTTACTTCTCTAAGACACTGGGCTTCCCCACGGGGAGCCCCCATTCTCACAGAGTTCTTCCAAGTCAGCACTCTCCCTCCATGCTATAGTCATCCGTGCTCCCCATTTTTCTTGCCTCCTTACTGTGACGAGTCCAAGAGTAAGGCAATAAAGAACACTCACAGCAGTGACTGAGGGTGGGGGACTGAAGGGCAGATGGACTTGGCTCTCATCCTGGCCCCAGCCTGCGCATCTCCTTCTCACATTCTTCTCTGAGACCCCGCCAGCATCATTCCCCTGATCTAGACCAAAGGTCCTCAGATACAGGCACTGTTTTCCCCTGAACATTCGGTGATGTCTGAAGACATTTTTGGCTGTCACACATCGGGGTGGGGACTTGCCACAGTTGGCACCTGGTAGGTAGAGGCCAGGGACACTGCTAAACCTCCTGCAAAGCACGGAACAGCCCACCCCCCGCCCCCCAACAAATCAAGTGTATAGCCCCAAACATCAGGAGTGTGGAGAGCGGGAAACTGCCCAGCTGAAGTTTTCAGTTTAGCCCAAGAAAGACTCTTTCTTGAGAATTTATGGGGAAAGGGTACCTTAAAAGGGTAGGTTAACAGAATTGCGGGGATCATACTTTCATATAAGTTGAGTCCTTTTGCATTTTAAAATATTACCTGAAATTTAAAAATGTTAAAAATTATTAAAAAATAAATAAATAAATATGAATATATAAAACTTGAACAACAAAAAATAAATAAATAAATAAAATATTTTTTGATAAACTTATTTTAAAATGTTTCCCTACTATGTGGTGAGGCTGAGAAGGGAGCGCTATTGAAGAACTCCATAACTTTTGAGGTTTCATTATGATAGAGCACAAACAGACAGGTCACTATGAGGCCAATTGCCAGGCTCTTTGATTCTTTGCCACTGGCATGAGCTATAAACTCATGGATCAATCTCTGAACGCAAATGGAAGTGACTGCTGTGGGCCATGCTGATGCTGGGATCCCAGCTCATCCAGAGTGAGGCTGTAAAGCCCATTTTATCTCACCTTTCCAGGGACCCTTTCATCATCTTATTTTCATATTTATCTATTTATTTGTATTTGGCTGCATCATGTCTTAGCTGCAGCATATAGGCTCAGTAGGTGTGGAGCGTGGGCTTAGTTACCCCATGGCATGTAGGATCTTAGTCCCCCAACCAGGGTCCCCTGCATTAGAAGTCAGATTCTTAACCACTGGTCCACCTGGGAATCCCTCCATCATCTTCTTAAACCTCATTTTTTTTAAAAAAATCAAAGAAAAGATGAGGGAATTTAGCAGCCATACTAAATGTTCAATCACATGCTGAAGAGGAACTGAGCATCTTCATTCAACTCAAGGGTCCACGTGAAATAATGACTCACGTTATTATGTAACAGTTTCATTTATATAACGCTTATCCTTTACATGGGCAGAGTTTCACAGCCACTAGCTAACCTATTTCTCACAACAATCTTATGACACATTAATCAGCCCATTTTACTAATGAGAAAACATCCAGGAAGTCCACACAGCTCACGGGGTCTTTAAGCAAATTCAGATTCCCCAGCGGCTTCTTTCTCACACCGCCCAACACACAGCATGAAAGAGCAGACATTGCAATACACTCTGATACTCCACATTTCAGGACACAAATGCTGGATTTCTACCCGTAAAAATAAAAATGGTGGTTTTCTTCACTCAAGCAAGGTTAGGGCTACTGCTGATAACATTTCGCTTCATTGAAAATTTAAGATGTGGCAAACTCCTAAGCCCTGCTCACTAGTTATCTTAGTTTTCTAGGACTGCCATATGAAGTACCATGGGCTTAAAAGACAGAAGTTTATTTTTTTCCAATAAGAGGCTAGAAGCCAAGATCAAGGTGTCAGCAGGGATGGTTTCCTCTGAGCCTCTCTCCTGGCTTGTACGTGGCCACCTTCTCCCTCTGTCTTCACACTCTCTCCCTTCTGTGTGTTGGTTTCATCTCCTCCTCTTAATAATGACAATGTGCATGCATGTACTAAGTCGCTTCAGTTGTGTCGGACTCTTGGTGACTCTGTGGACTGTAGCCCACCAGGCTCCTCAGTCCTTGGGATTCTCCAGGCAAGAATACTGGAGTGGGTTGCCATGCCCTCCTCCAGGGGATCTTCCTGATCCAGGGATCGAATCAGTGTCTCTTATGTCTCCTGCACCGGCAGGTGGGGTCTTTACCACTAATGCAACCCACTCACACTGAATTCAGGCCCACCCTAAGGGCCTTATTTTAAATTCATTTCCTTTCTAAGGAAATTTCCTCCAAATACAATTGTATTCTAAGGCACTGGAATTTAGGAACTCAACGTATGAATTGGGGCCAACACAACTCAGCCCAAAACACTGATGTCAGGAAATTTTTTAGAGCGCAGATCTGAGTTCCATGAAAAGCTAAAACTCAATTCCAAAATATATCCTTTTAGAGTTATGAGGTTCTGCTTTCACCTATAATTTTTTTCACCTGTTAAAATATACCTAAAGAGTGCATTTTATTCTTAGAGCTTAGCTTTGTGCAGTGATGTGGAAAATGTATTGACATGTTAATCTACTGATGTTTCAAGTTCTGCTGAACATTTAATTTTAAAAGATGTGAGGGGGTTGTTCACGAGGTCTGTTTAGGGCTGCTGGGGAAACCGCTTTTTGATTTTCCAGGTGATTCACCTTCCTCCAGCATAGCAGCCCCAGGTCCCTGGCAACATCAGCTGGTCCACAGCTTCAGCGGAAGCTGCTCTGAGCAGACAGGTCCCTACTGGCCCTGTCTCCAGGTCCATTAATCTGAGGTTCTCTTTAACAATAAGTGATTAACTGAATTTAGAATCATCTCAAATAAGATGAAGCCTTTTCAAACATACCTGACATTTTCTCAAACTTTGACAGAGGCTGGAAATGGGGAAAAGAGCCTCAGAGAGAAAGGAACTGCCCAGGGCAGGCCTGTTCTGTTGGTGGAGAATGAAAAAGAACTAGAATTTCATAGGTAGATCTTTGGGTTATAAAGTCTGGATTATAGTCCCCAATCTTCCCTTTGTTTCTTGCATGCTTTAGGGCAAATTGCCATCTTTTGGAGGTTGACTTTTCCTGTACAACCAGTGGTTAACAATCTCAAGCTGCCTGTTTTACAGGTTTCCTATGGGCCAAATGAAGCACAGCATGAGACATGGTGATGTAAACTGTCACCCTTTGGAGAAGAATTTTGGTTGGTTCTGTATTTCTGAAACAGGCAAATTTATATTCTACAGCATTCTACTCATTTTCTTGAAGATAAATGGTCTTAAGTTGTTAAACATATACAGGTAGATTTCAAGTTTTAGCCCAACTCCCAGTGTAGGCTAAAATTTGAATGAAGCTCGTGTTTTCTAGAATAGAATGCCAGGAGTGATCAGTGTTCTTTAAGGATCACAGTTACCTCTCTGTAGGCTAGGGTTTGCAATCTCCTAGTAGCTTCCATTTTCCTTCTCCGTCAAGGGCACTGGGAATGTGTGGGGAAGGGCAGGAACGCAAGTTTCCACATCCGTGAATCTAGTTCTTCTTTCTTTAGTTGGAAATCCTTCTAATCTCAGAGGATGAGAGAGGGGGAGGAATCATCAGATCAGATCAGATCAGTTGCTCAGTCGTGTCCAACTCTTTGCGACCCCATGAATCACAGTACGCCAGGCCTCCCTGTCCATCACCAACTCCGGAGTTCACTGAGACTCAACTCCATAGAGTCAGTGATGCCATCCAGCCATCTCATCCTCTGTCGTCCCCTTCTCCTCCTGCCCCCAATCCCTCCCAGCATCAGAGTCTTTTCCAATGAGTCAACTCTTCGCATGAGGTGGCCAAAGTACTGGAGTTTCAGCTTTAGCATCCTGCCTTCCAAAGAAATCACAGGGCTGAGCTCCTTCAGAATGGACTGGTTGGATCTCCTTGCAGTCCAAGGGACTCTCAAGAGTCTTCTCCAACACCACAGTTCAAAAGCATCAATTCTTCGGCACTCAGCCTTCTTCACAGTCCAACTCTCACATCCATACATGACCACAGGAAAAACAATAGCCTTGACTAGACGAATCTTTGTTGGCAAAGTAATGTCTCTGCTTTTGAATATGCTATCTAGGTTGGTCATAACTTTCCTTCCAAGGAGTAAGTGTCTTTTAATTTCATGGCTGCAGTCACCATCTGTAGTGATTTTGGAGCCCAGAAAAATAAAGTCTGACACTGTTTCCACTGTTACCCCATCTATTTCCCATGAAATGATGGGACCAGATGCCCTGATCTTCGTTTTCTGAATGTTGAGCTTTAAGCCAACTTTTTCACTCTCCACTTTCACTTTCATCAAGAGGCTTTTTAGTTCCTCTTCACTTTCTGCCATAAGGGTGGTGTCATCTGCATATCTGAGGTGATTGATATTTCTCCCGGCAATCTTGATTCCAGCTTGTGTTTCTTCCAGTCCAGCGTTTCTCATGATGTACTCTGCATAGAGGTTAAATAAACAGGGTGACAATATACAGCCTTGACGAACTCCTTTTCCTATTTGGAATCAGTCTGTTGTTCCATGTCCAGTTCTAACTGTTGCTTCCTGACCTGCATACAAATTTCTCAAGAGGCAGATCAGGTGGTCTGGTATTCCAATCTCTTTCAGAATTGTCCACAGTTTATTGTGATCCACACAGTTAAAGGCTTTGGCATAGTCAATAAAGCAGAAATAGATGCTTTTTTGGAGCTCTCTTGCTTTTTCCATGATCCAGCGGATGCTGGCAATTTGATCTCTGGTTCCTCTGCCTTTTCTAAGACCAGCTTGAACATCAGGAGTTCACGGTTCATGTATTGCTGAAGCCTGGCTTGGAGAATTTTGAACATTACTTTACTAGCGTGTGAGATGAGTGCAATTGTGTAGTAGTTTGAGCATTCTTTGGCATTGCCTTTCTTTGGGATTGGAATGAAAACTGACCTTTTCCAGTCCTGTGGCCACTTCTGAGTTTTCCAAATTTGCTGGCATATTGAGTGCAGCACTTCCACAGCATCATCTTTCAGGATTTGGAATAGCTCAACTGGAATTCCATCACCTCCACTAGCTTTGTTCGTAGTGATGCTTTCTTTTTTTTTTTCGTAGTGATGCTTTCTAAGGCCCACTTGACTTCACATTCCAGGATGTCTGGCTCTAGGTCAGTGATCACACCATCGTGACTATCTGGGTTGTGAAGATCTTTTTGTACAGTTCTTCTGTGTATTCTTGCCATCTCTTCTTAATATCTTCTGCTTCTGTTAGGTCCATACCATTTCTGTCCTTTATCGAGCCCATCTTTGCATGAAATGTTCCTTTGGTATCTCTGATTTTCTTGAAGAGATCCCTAGTCTTTCCCATTCTGTTGTTTTCCTCTCTTTGCACTGATCGCTGAAGAAGGCTTTCTTATCTCTCCTTGCTATTCTTTGGAACTCTGCATTCAGATGTTTATATCTTTCCTTTTCTCCTTTGCTTTTCGCTTCTCTTCTTTTCACAGACGGCCATTTTGCTTTTTTGCATTTATTTTCCATGGGGATGGTCTTGATCCCTGTCTCCTGTACAATGTCACAAACCTCATTCCATAGTTCATCAGGCACTCTATCTATCAGATCTAGGCCCTTAAATCTATTTCTCACTTCCACTGTATAATCATAAGGGATTTTTCATGCATAGTATTAAAAGGAATTATAAAAACTCCTATCCTGATGCTGGGAAAGATGGAAGGTAAAAGGAAAAGGGGATGACAGAGGAGGAGATGGTTAGATAGCATCACCGACTCAATGAACATGAGTTTGAGCAAACTCTGGAAGATAGTGGAGGCCAAAGGAGCCTGGTGTGCTGCAGTCCATGGGGTCGCAAAGGAGTCAGACATGACTTAGCAACTGGACAACAACAACTACTTAATAACCTCTTACAATGTCCCAGCACTGTTTTAAGGAGGTATAAGCTCTGCCTTGCCCAGTCCTCCCAACAGTCCTTTGAGGTAGGCATTGTTCTTCTCGCTATTCTAGTTCTGAGGAAATGAGACCAATGTCTAAAGAGGTAACAGGCAGGGCAGGATCCATACAACCTCAGTATCTCTGCTCTGGGTCCTGTGATACATGGCGTCCATGAAACAACAAGAATGTAAACATAGTTAAACCTTTGAGATTAAACACTGACTCTGCATTAAGGATTCCGAGTTGAAATTGGGGATTTCCAAATTGATTCAGAACTCGTACACCGTGAGTCAGTCATTAGCCTGGGGAAACTACTGAAAGCCATTGAATATCAATCACAATTGTAGTGTTTCCCACTAGCAAAATATAAGGAGTTGTAAATATGGTCTTACACACATAGGCAAGACTAGCCATAACAGATTATGGCAAATGGAGTAACTAGTGATACAAACAAATACTGCAAAGGGAAAACACAGGGATGAACTGAATCTGACACCATCGAGGCAGGCTTCATGATTTTGGCATTTTAGCCAGGGCTCAGAGAAGTAGGCTTTCTTCAAATGAGGAGAATGGGGTAGCAGAAAGAATATGACATCAGTAGACAGTAAAGAATTGACGGATGGATGGTATAATTCTTCACTAATTTTAGCTTAAATAGTTCCTACAGGAAAATTATAACTCTTTTCCCTTATTCTCCATTAAACCAAATGGATTTTCAGAAAAAACATGCCTACAATGACATCTTAGAGCTTCAGAAGCCATATCAATAATGAAATCAGAGATGTGGCTAACTGTTCACTTCTCTGTTACAGAACTCATCAAACTGTAGCAGAATTATGTGCTTATTGCTCTATGAGATCCTCCCCTTTTTATCTCTGTACACCGAACACTCTGCCTGCTGCCTGAACCACAGTATAGCTTAACACACATTTGATTTAAGTACAAGTTGCAACATCCAGTCAATATTGACTGCATTTCCATTAAGGCTTTATTTCTCCTTTCAAATTTTACAACTAAAAGTTTTCTCTGTCAGGTACCTAGAAAATTAGAACCTATTTACTTAAAACCAGTTTATTGAAGTGACTCATCTCAGTGAGATAAACACTTGAAACAGTTTTATATTTTCCTAATCAATATGAGAGTCCCTTGGACTGCAAGGAGTATGTCAAGGCTGTATACTGTCACCCTGCTTATTTAACTTCTATGCAGAGTGCATCATGAGACATGCTGGACTGTAAGAAGCACAAGCTGGAATCAAGATTGCCGGGAGAAATATCAATAACCTCAGATATGCAGATGGCACCACCCTTGTGGCAGAAAGTGTAGAGGAACTAAAGTGACTTACTTTGGCCACCTCATGCGAAGAGTTGACTCATTGGAAAAGACTCTGATGCTGGGAGGGATTGGGGGCAGGAGAAGAAGGGGACAACAGAGGATGAGATGGCTGGATGGCATCACTGATTCCATGGACACGAGTCTGAGTGAACTCCGGGGGTTGGTAATGGACAGGGAGCCCTGGCGTGCTGCGATTCATGGGTCGCAAAGAGTTGGACATGACTGAGCAACTGAACTGAACTGAACTGAATCAATATGACTCATATGCTACCTCAAATCCTCTTTTCCTGCTAGGTGGAATATCTGGTCATTAAAACTTAGTCCAGAGCTTCCCTAGTGGCTCAGTGATAAAGAATTCTCTTACCAATGCAGGAGACATGGATTCAATACCTGGGTCAGGAAGATCCCTTGGAGTAGGAAAAGGCAGTGCGCTCCAGTATTCTTGCCTTGGAAATCCCATGGACAGAGGAGCCTGGCGGGCTACACTCCATGGGGTCACAAAGAGTTGGATTTGACTGAGCTACTGAGCACATGCACACACACACAGCTTGGAGAAGAAGCCTAGATGCTGAAAGGCAGGGTAGATTCCCGGAGTGTTCACCACTGGGTAGGCAAGGATGCGATTTGGGGTGTGTGAACACTGCAGTGCAGTCTACACTGAGTGGGGAAAGTGGCCTAAGGTGGTAAAACAGCTGGTAGAGATCGTCTTCCAACCAAAGGGCATTGAATCACGACTCAGCAGAGACACTTAAAACCAAACATCAGTGCTTCAGTTGGGCAGTCTGCAAAACCACATCAAATCATGTATGTGTTTCTGCTTGGAAGATATGAAAAAGGATACTATAGTTAAGATCAACATAGAGAAAAATAAAAGAGGGAAATCATCAGAGGGTAGCTCCTAAGAGAAAGAAGAGGATGAAGGAAGGGAGAAGAAAAACTCTTCTTCAGAAATCCAAATGGATAACTAGGTCCAAATGTCTTCTACAGCTTATTAGGCATCAAATAAATGTTTTGAAGGAATGAATGGATGAGTAAAAGAAAAAAGAAAACTAAATGAAGAGGGAAGAAAGGAGAAAAGGAAGGGCAGCAACCAGAACTCCATGTTTGTATTTTGTGGTGGTTTCCCTGTTCTGAACAAGGGATTCCTGCCATTCTCGATGGGAAATCAAGCTTGCTGTTCCATTGCCGCTCACGTAACGGTGCCTTTCTCGTCACCACTGTATTTTGGTGTCCATTTGGCTAAAGGGACAGGAAAGCAGCAGGTATGCCCTTCTGGGGAGCACATCTTACTCAGGACAGACAACAGTTAAACAGTTGACATAATCTCATCTTCGCAAATGGAGGGAAATAGTTGAGGGGAGCTTCTTAGGAACTCTTTTTATTTCATAATATTTTCATTGTAAATATCAATATTCAATGCCACCAACTTTCCACTAATTATTATCCCAAGAAAAAGAATACAGATAATAGAAACTTAAGAATTCCTCAATCAAGGCTGAAGGGAAATTGTAAATGACTACTAATGGATACAGTTTCTTTTGAGGGTGACGAAAATGCCCTAAAAATTGATTATGGTAAAATGGTTTGTACAACTGCATGAATATGCTAAAAATCTTTGAATTGTATAAGTTAGTGAACTGTATCATATGTGAATTATATCTCATTGAGGCTGTTAAAAAGTCATTTGTAGAAATCAATCAATGTGAAAAGAAAGAACTCCTCAGTCAGACTCTAAGCTCTGTGAGGCCTTTAATTAATCACTATATTCCCAGCATAGTGCTCTTAGAAGATAATTTAAAAATGTTTTTAGAATAAATGAATGAATGAATTGAATGAATGTTATTGCTCATTCTGGACATTGATTTTCATCTCCTTATCAAGAAAAATAATAATATTGTGTTGGGAGCTGGTGTGAGGACCTCCACCCATGGCAAAGGTCATGAGGAAGGAGGCTTGACATATGCAAAGGCGGGATCGAGCCTCAGGAGTCCCCCTGGAAATCCTCGAGCATCTACCCCCATAACCAGAGCCTGCCTACTTTACTACTTTGTGCTCTCACCAACACCTCTGACTTTGCGGGGGGCTGTCCCCCACCACCTCTTTCAGAGAAGGAGTTAACTTAGAGCTCCAGTTAATAAAAACTGGGCGTGACAAGAGTGTTTTAACCTACAAGCTCCTCTGAAGGTTCTCTAGCCTGCCTGACAGGCTTGTCCAGCCACATGTGGTTGCTCACAGCCTCCCAACTGTGAGAGGCACGAGATGCTTTAAACCTTCTAAAAACAGGTTCCTTAGAAAAGTTAGAAAAGCATTAGTATAAGTATAGTGGGCTGATTAGAAATTGTATTGGTGAAGGGTTTTTCATTTGTTGAGCCAATGTTTGTTGCTAAGTCTCCACATCCCCTGCCCTTACACACATTAATGAATATATAGAAGAAATAAGTATTAACCTTTGATATTAATCACGTTAGACCTTAGGCTAAGTAAATTCTTTCCTTAATTAAAACCCACTACACCCTCACCCTATAGGAATGTAACTTTATCTGGTACCTTCGGAAGGTGGAGTCTTTTTTAAAAATAATCACCCCTGGAGAAATAAGTGTCCTGGTTGACTGACCACTGTCACAAGGAGAGGGTGATAAATTGTCAGCAGGCCCCCTGGCCAGAAGATGATGTAACACCCCTAAGACCTCTGTATACATTTGTATGAAGCACCTGACTTTGATAAAAGTCAGGACTGCTGACCCCGCGTGACTTTTGCATAACATCTCAGTGTATAAAAGTAGACCATGGAAAATAAAGAATTGGGATCAGTTCCTCGAAATACTGGTCTCCCCATGTCGTTCTCTCTTTCAGACTCTGGCTGAGTTTCCATCTGGAACGCGGAACCCACCATGCTTACTAATTATGCCTGGGCTTCTAAGATCCGACAGGGGAGGCCTCAGTGTCTCCTCTCCTTCAGGAGAACGGAAGGATGCCTGCGGCCTGCGTAAGTGGTGCAAGCTTCTTGTCTTGAAGTTTTATTGGTTTCCCGTGTAAATCAAGCTAATTGGCCTCTTTTCTCCACTGAATTTTCCTACTGAGCTATCCTCATTCTATTACTCTTTACATCTCTAATTAATATCTAATTGAAGCTATTGTATCCTGATCCTCGCCGACACCGTCCCCGCTTCGAACTCCCTGGATCAGCCGGGGCTGGACCTCGGCAATATTGCCTTTGTCCTTTATCTTAAAGGTAACATATGGTGGATGGTGGTTTAAGAATCTCTATGAATAATTTCTGATCTATTAATACGATGCTATAACTTAGGATCTAAATGTAAAAGCTAATAGAACAATGAAAATCTGAACCATGTAAGACATCTTAGTTTCAAGTATTTTTAGATATGTTATCTCTTGGTTTGGGTTTTTTTTAAGATTTTTTTAATATGGACCATTTCTAAAGTCTTTATTAAATTTGTTACAATATTTCTTCTGTATTATGTTTTGGCTTTTTGGCCATGAGACAGGTGGGATCTTAGCTCTCTGACCAAGGATCGAACTTGCATTCCCTGCATTGGAAGGCAAAGTCTTAACCACTAGACCACCAGGAAAGTCCCTATCTCTTGGTGTTTAAGAAATACTAAGAAAAGGAACTAGAGCCAGTTGCAGGTGTCCTGGACTGGAGCTATGTGAAAGCTAGTTGCTGGCACATTTCAGCTTTTTCAACAAGTGCTGTTTTAAATGGCAACTGAAGTTTCAGCAAACGCAGAAGCTCTTGGTCAGGGGTTGAACAAAGCTTGCTATTCTAGGCATATTGTGATAAATTATAAGAATGGATCACAGGAATACATTTACTGGAAAGCAATTGAAGGGAAAGCTTTTAGAAAAACAGATTTTTGGCGAAAGCAGCCATTGAGCTATTCTGGTCTTTGGCATTATGAAACCAGAGAGCAAATTTCCAAAGCAATTATTATAAACCAACATCACATTAAAATCAACTCTTTTATATCAAATGCCAGGAGATGGAGATTAACATCTTGTCTTACAAACGAGCACTTTGCATCATTGAAAGCAGCACAAAGGCTTAAACCAGAAGAGTTGATCAAGTTTGTGGTATTAGTAATACTGCATACCTTCCCAGACAGAAGACTTGATCTTTGAACATCATAAAGTTTCTAGCATCTCCCCATGTAACATGTAACTCTGGTAACTGAGAGTGAACTTGGATTGAAAAATGGAGCTAATGGAGACATTAAATTACCTGGGGAGCCACAGCTATGATTCCTAGGTTTCTCTTGTGGCTAGAAAACCCGTTAACAATGTGACCTTGCATGACCTCTGTTTGTGCTCCAGACTTGTGTGTACAAAACTGCCCAGCTTCTCGCTATTGTACGTTCAGTCGGTACTTTTTTGGGACGATGGTATAAGCCTGGGTAAATATTTTCCTCTGGTCGGTAGCAATGATTGGCAGTGTCTCTCATTTAGATGTAAGCTAGTGGTAAAGGCACAAGGATAAAATAAAGGATATTTCTAATTCTCAGAGGAACATTTTGAAAATGCTTCTAAATAAATATCTGTGCTGTCAACATACATCCACCTATTTCATATGGAAGGATTCATAAAATTTCCTCCCATGTATGAAACATTTTTCTTTTTATAAAAAGCTCATCAAGTGCCAAACACACAGTCACAAGTCACAGTAAATGTAAATCCTCTGAAATGTTCTCTGCCCAATTCCACAAAAATACTTCTCATAGATAAATTCTATCTTTGATGATAAATCAGAGCATCTGGGTAGTTGATGGGTATTAAACTCATTCTATTTTAATTGTGTAAATTGCCCTGTAGCAAGGAGATAAACATAACAAGTACAATATGACACTTTGTGTAATATGCATGTTTAACCAGATAAGAAATTTTGTTTTTTGTCTCTGGCTTAGATGGTAAAAAAATCTGCTTGTAATGCAGAAGACCTGGGTTTGATCTCTCGGGTGGGAAGATCTTTTGGAGCAGGGCATGGCAACCCACTCTAGTATTCTGGTCTGGAGAATCCCATGGATAGAGGAGCCTGGCAGGCTACAGTCCATGCGGTTGAAAAGAGTCAGACATGACTGAGCAACTAACACTTTCACTTTTTTTTTCTCATACAGGAAGGATATTTATACTAAGCACCTGCTTGTATAAATGTGACAGACGGACACTATACTAGGCATCAAGTTTATACATATGAGTAAAGCAGTATAAACAATATTGCATAGGAACCTGGAATGTCAGGTCCATGAATCAAGGCAAATTGGAAGTGGTCAAACAAGAGATGGCAAGAATGAATGTCGACATTCTAGGAATCAGCGAACTGAAATGGACTAGAATGGGTGAATTTAACTCAGATGACCGTTATATCTACTACTGCAGGCAGGAATCCCTCAGAAGAAATGGAGTGGCCATCATGGTCAACAAAAGAGTCTGAAATGCAGGACTTGGATGCAATCTCAAAAATGACAGAATGATCTCTGTTCGTTTCCAAGGCAAACCATTCAATATCACAGTAATCCAAGTCTATGCCCCAACCAGTAACACTGAAGAAGCTGAAGTTGAACGGTTCTATGAAGACCTACAAGACCTTTTAGAACTAACACCCAAAAAAGATGTCCTTTTCATTATAGGGGACTGGAATACAAAAGTAGGAAGTCAAGAAACACCTGGAGTAACAGGCAAATTTGGCCTCGGAATACAGAATGAAGCAGGGCAAAGACTAATAGAGTTTTGCCAAGAAAAGGCACTGGTCATAACAAACACCCTCTTCCAAAAACACAAGAGAAGACTCTATACATGGACATCACCAGATGGTCAACACCGAAATCAGATTGATTATATTCTTTGCAGCCAAAGATGGAGAAGCTCTATACAGTCAGCAAAAACAAGACCAGGAGCTGACTGTGGCTCAGATCATGAACTCCTTATTGCCAAATTCAGACTTAAATTGAAGGAAGTAGGGAAAACCACTAGACCATTCAGGTATGACCTAAGTCAAATCCCTGATGATTATACAGTGGAAGTGAGAAATATATTTAAGGGCCTAGATCTGATAGATAGAGTGCCTGATGAGCTATGGAATAATGTTCGTGACATTGTATAGGAGACAGGGATCAAGACCATTCCCATAGAAAAGAAATGCAAAAAAGCAAAATGGCTGTCTGGGGAGGCCTTACAAATAGCTGTGAAAAGAAGAGAAGTGAAAAGCAAAGGAGAAAAGGAAAGATATAAGCATCTGAATGCAGAGTTCCAAAGAATAGCAAGGAGAGATAAGAAAGCCTTCTTCAGCGATCAGTGCAAAGAGAGGAAAACAACAGAATGGGAAAGACTAGGGATCTCTTCAAGAAAATCAGAGATACCAAAGGAACATTTCATGCAAAGATGGGCTCGATAAAGGACAGAAATGGTATGGACCTAACAGAAGCAGAAGATATTAAGAAGAGATGGCAGAATACACAGAAAAACTGTACAAAAAAGATCTTCACGATCCAGATAATCATGATGGTGTGATCACTGACCTAGAGCCAGACATCCTGGAATGTGAAGTCAAGTGGGCCTTAGAAAGCATCACTATGAACAAAGCTAGTGGAGGTGATAGAATTCCAGTTGAGCTATTCCAAATCCTGAAAGATGATGCTGTGAAAGTGCTGCACTCAATATGCCAGCAAATTTGGAAAACTCAGCAGTGGCCACAGGACTGGAAAAGGTCAGTTTTCATTCCAATCCCAAAGAAAGGCAATGCCAAAGAATGCTCAAACTACCGCACAATTGCACTCATCTCACCTGCTAGTAAAGTAATGCTCAAAATTCTCCAAGCCAGGCTTCAGCAATATGTGAACCGTGAACTTCCTGATGTTCAAGCTGGTTTTAGAAAAGGCAGAGGAACCAGAGATCAAATTGCCAACATCCGCTGGATCATAGAAAAAGCAAGAGAGTTCCAGAAAAACATCTATTTCTGCTTTATTGACTATGCCAAAGCCTTTGACTGTGTGGATCACAATAAACTGTGGAAAACTCTGAAAGAGATGGGAATACCAGACCACCTGATCTGCCTCTTGAGAAATTTGTATGCAGGTCAGGAAGCAACAGTTAGAACTGGACATGGAACAACAGACTGGTTCCAAATAGGAAAAGGAGTTCGTCAAGGCTGTATATTGTCACCCTGCTTATTTAACTTCTATGCAGAGTACATCATGAGAAACTCTGGACTGGAAGAAACACAAGCTGGAATCAAGATTGCCGGGAGAAATATCAATCACCTCAGATATGCAGATGACACCACCCTTATGGCAGAAAGTGAAGAGGAACTCAAAAGCCTCTTGATGAAAGTGAAAGTGGAGAGTGAAAAAGTTGGCTTAAAGCTCAACATTCAGAAAACGAAGATCATGGCATCCAGTCCCACCACTTCATGGGAAATAGATGATGAAACAGTGGAAACAGTGTCAGACTTTATTTTTCTGGGCTCCAAAATCACTACAGATGGTGACTGCAGCCATGAAACTAAAAGGCGCTTACTCCTTGGAAGGAAAGTTATGACCAACCTAAATAGCATATTCAAAAGCAGAGACATTACTTTGCCAACAAAAGTCCGTCTAATTAAGGCTATGGTTTTTCCTGTGGTCATGTATGGATGTGAGAGTTGGACTGTGAAGAAGGCTGAGTGCCGAAGAATTGATGCTTTTGAACTGTGGTGTTGGAGAAGACTCTTGAGAGTCCCTTGGACTGCAAGAAGATCCAACCAGTCCATTCTGAAGGAGATCAGCCCTGGGATTTCTTTGGAAGGAATGATGCTTAAGCTGAAACTCCAGTACTTTGGCCACCTCATGCAAAGAGTTGACTCATTGGAAAAGACTCTGATGCTGGGAGGGATTGGGGGCAGGAGGAGAAGGGGATGACAGAGGATGAGATGGCTGGATGGCATCACTGACTCGATGGATGTGAGTCGAGTGAACTCCAGGAGTTGGTGATGGACAGGGAGGCCTGGTGTGCTGCGATTCATGGGGTCGCAAAGAGTTGGACATGACTGAGCGATTGATCTGATCTGAAAGCAGTATCAGGACTCTATGATTAAGGGACTTTTGGTACATACGAGAGGACAACTGGTAAACCCTTGATGTTTCAGTTTAGGAAATGCTGTCTAACCAGAGGTGTGTCCTGTGTCTCACAGAAACACCAATGAGGGTGTGAATCTCTCAGCAGGGTTGCTGGTGATGATTCTCCGAAGTCATTTTGTGCTGGGTCTCTACAGGATGGTCATCATGGATATGTCTTCTAGTAGGTGATCTGGCTATTTACAAAGACCAGCAATTCAGGGGCACAACAGCATAGGGTAGTTAATGAGGATGTGACCCAGAGAAGGCTAGACTGTGAAGATTCACAAATACCATGCGTAGGAATTGGGGACTTTCATAAGCAAAATGAGGAGCCTTCGAAGGCTGTTGTGCAGGGTGATGAAATGACATCTGCAACCCTGGAAAACATTCTGGATACTCCTTAAAGGAGCGTCTGCAACAGGGAGAGACGGAGGGAAGTGGGTTGGTAAAGCCATTCCAAAAACAGAAGGCAAGGGGCGGAAACCTAACCGAGACATGTGATCCCTGTTGTAGATGACATGACTTTTCACCAACTGTCTTGATGTCCTCCATGCTAGAGGGTCATGCATGCCCTCCCATTGACCCCAGCAGCAGCCAGGCGATTTGCTTTGGCCAATAGAATGTTGCAGGTTACTAACTAGCAGAAGTTTTAAGATTCTGATCAGTTAGAAGAGACCCTGGATAGAGCCATAGTCATGTTACATGGATAGAGCCACAGTCATGTTACAAGGGACATGGGATGTAAACGAGAAACACATCTCTGTCTCTATAGGCTAAAGAGATCTGGGCATTTTTTTGTTTCAAGCCTAACCTTGTAGAAGCCTAACTTCTACAATCCCCTTAGAGTATATACATTTTATGTCTCTTACTGTCTTGTGCTGCAAACCCTGCTGACGATTGATCCATAGGTATTTATGGGACATCTGCTTGACTGACAGACACTCTGTTTTTGTGAACCAGTTTTCACCCACCTGTCCAAGACTTGGTGATGGACAGGGAAGCCTGGTGTGCTGCAGTCCATGGGGTCCCAAAGAGGCAGACACAACTGAGCGACTGAACTGAACTGAGCTTTCACCCACAGAGACTTTGTGGTTATGTTCTCGAAAGACATGACATTAAATGAAACAGTATCTTTAGCAAGTCAAAAAGCACAGAAATCCCTTCTTCCCTCTGGCTGGGGTGGGTCATGGATGGTTTCCCGCAGGGTGGATGATGAAAAGGGAAAGCTGAAGAGGGTAGGAAATAAAGGTCAGGTTGGGAAACAGAAAGAGGGAGAAGTTATACAGGCAAAAGCAAGAAAGAGGAAATCTGTAAATCACCTTTCCTAGCGAGCTGACCACTCTTAATAAGCAGCTGCTGTCTGCGTTGTGCAGTACATTGGTTGGAGCCTGAGTCCGACTAGCAATAACACTTTAGCAGTTCCTCAGTCACGTTAGCTGTGTTTTGAGCACTCAGTGGTCTCATGTGCTAATTTGGTGCAGACATAGGGTCGCAAAGAGTCAGACACAACTGAGTGACTGATCTGAACTGAACTGACCTTATAGAACATTTTCATCACTGAAGAACATCGTATTGGACAATACTGGTCTAGGAGAAATGAGATAGAAAATGAAAAATATGTATATAATGAGAAAGTCCTTGAATGCCTGGACAATATTTTATTTCATTCGAAAAGTTTAAAATTTGAGAAAGGTGTTAGCAATAACAAAGAAATTGAAAAGATCAATCAAGAAAGAAGAATAAATAGAAGACAAGGCTTGGAGAAAACTAAGATTGAGGGGTTTTGCAGCAACCCAGAATTCACTGACCTAGATCAGAGTGGTGACGGTAGAAACAGAAAAATAGGAATACTTGGACTCTCAGCATTTGCAGAGTCTGTGTTTGCAAGTTCACCCACTCACTAAAATATATCCGTAGCCCCCCCCAAATTAATATTGTCTGTGCCTTCGCAGTCATTCACAGATATGTGCTGAGTGGAGAAAATTTAAGGCACCGATGGCTGTGCCCGCTCTCATCTGAGGTTTCAGCTGATGCTGTAAGGGTCCTTTTTGCAGTCTGCTGAGTGCCACGTTTTCCACGCATTTGTGCTGTTTGTTGGTGATTTCCCTGTTTAAGTGGCCTCCTGATGTACAGTTGAAGTGCTGTCTGGTTTCTCTAAGCACAAGAGGGCTGCGATGTGCCTTAGAGATAAGCCCTGCTCAGGCACGAGTTGAGTGCTGGTAGCTGGGAGTTGCAGTATCATGCATGGTGCATACTCGGTCATGTCCGACTCTTTGCGACCCTATGGACTGTAGCCTGCCAGTCTCCGCTGCCCATGGACTTTTCCAGGCAAGGGTACTGGAGTGGGTGGCCATGCCTGCCTCCAGGGGGTCTTCCTGACCCAGGGATTGAACCTGTGTCTCCTGGATTAGCAAGCTTATTCTTTAGCACTGAGCCACCTGGGAGTGCAATTTTAAGGAGTACATATTAAATAGTGTCTCTAATCAGAAATGCACAGAAAACAAAGCTCTGAATTGATCATTTGGTCCAAATGGTGTGAGCAGAGGCTCACAGGAATCTAGCCCTGCATCCTAGGCACAATGGCACAGGATTCCCTAATGCAGTGCTGGAAGCAACGAGACAGGGCATCGCTGCAGCGCCTGTGCAGAGGCAACTGTGGAGAGGAGGTCTTGCAAAGGAGACACGACATAGGCAGGAGACCCCATTAACGATCCTTCAGGCTGCACCTATTGAAACAATGTGCACCACACCCCAATCCAGAAGTTTCCGTTAATTAAAATATAGGGTTTGCTTGGGCTTCCCTCGTACTCAGTCAGTAAAGAATCTGCCTGCAATGCAGCAGGCCTGGATTTGAACCCTGAGTTGGCAAGATCCCCTGGAGAAGGAAATGGCAACCCACTCCAGTATTCTTGCCTGGAGACTCCTGTGCACAGAGGAGCCTGGCAGGCCACAATCCATGGGGTTGCAAGGGTCAAACACGACTTAGCTACTAAAGCACCACCAGCACGATCACTGGAAAGAAGCCATCCATAAGGGATGGAATTTTTAGCATGCTAACTCAGATTTTTTTTTATCTACTATTATTGAAAATCCATGCAATACCTTTCATAATTTACCTTTTAACTGAGGAAGAAGAAAAAAGAAACAACACTGGATCTGGGAGTTTTAATTTCTATGTCTCTATGTGAATCAGTCAGCCTGGATTAGTTTCTATCCTATTTCTCAATCTGAATAATAAGTAAATGGGAAGTCTGAAAAATAAGTGATACATTGAGCCCACTGATTTAACAACTAAGAGCATGTGAGACTTTAGTTGAAAAAGCCATGAACTTTGAAAAATCTGTTAGAGTTCCTCATTAAAATGTTAGAAACTGAAATGCCAGATCTTTTTTGTTTTTGTTTTTTCAAAATACGGTTTGGAGGATGCTGAACATATTTCAGGGAGGAATCAATTTGCAAGAGAATAAAAGGTCATGAATTGTAATCCTTCAGATGAAAGATCAATAAAATTAAAAAAATAAAAGGGCCAGGTTATTATGTACCCCTCCAAAATCTGTTATTTAACCATCTCGCCTTTTTGTTGTGGCTTCTTAGTATATGTGAGCTTCCTTGGTGGCTCAGTGATAAAGAATCTGCCTGACAACGCAGGAGACACAGAAGACATGGGTTCGATCCTTGGGTTGGGAAGATCCCCTGGAGAAGGAAATGGCAACCCACTCCAGTATTCTTGCCTGGGAAATCCCATGGACAGAGGAGCCTGGGGTCCATGGGGTTGCAGAGAGTCAGACAGGACTTAGCAACTGAGCACATTTTCCACAGGTATCCATTGAATTCCTTTCAATAAAGTTACAGCTTCAAAAACCCTGAACCAAAATTTTTAATTTAGACCACAAGTTAAAATATGAAGCAAATCACCAGGAGTCTATCCTTAAAACCCCACTCTCTGTCATTAAACATTACAGATTATGTTTGCGCAGTGTTGCTGATCCTAGTATCGATAGAAAATATTCACTCCTACAATGTAAACAAGACTCTGATGCTGGGAAAGATTGTGGCAGGAAGAGAAGGAGGCAACAGAGGATGAGATGGTTGGACGGCATCATCAACTCAATGGACATGAATTTGAGCAAACTCTGGGAGATGGTGAAGGACAGGGAAGCCTGGCCTGCTGCAGTCCGTGGGATCACAGAGTCAGACCGGACTTAGTGACTGAACAGAAACAACAATGTAAACAATTTTTGGAGAATGAAGAAAAACATGTACATTTTGGGGACATGGGGTGAAGACTTAAAACCTTCAGTGTCTCATCAAGTTGTACTCATTCTTCAATATCAGTGTCCAACCCAGCACCATGTTGACCGGTCTATTACCATGTCTTTTGTAGCTCCCTGGGATCACCCATAGCTTCCTGGGATCACCTTCCTGGGATCAAGGGATCCCTGTGAAATTCTACAGTCGCGCACCTTTTAAATTATCAACTCTCTCCCTAGAGGACTGTCCGGGGAACTGTTTGCCCACCACTGCCTTCTGGGTGCCTAGCACAGAGTCTGCACACAGTAGATGCTCATTCAGGGAAACAGTTGTTGGATGAGTGAACGGGTCAGTGAACCAAGGAATCCGTCCTTCTCTAAAGCTGAAGGTCCGCCACTCTCATTTAAGCTCTTGGGCAGAAATAGAACGCCACACAAAGATAGCGCACGCCTCTTATGATCAGACGTAAAGTTCTAAAAGCAGGGCTTGCATGTGCACAGGTCTTTAAGAAGGTGTGAGGACATTCATATTTATAATAGCTGTTTCCTGGGGATTTTGTAGAACCTCCACTATCAAAAATGCCCTGACTTTATGAATGTAGCTTCCGTCTCTGGAATCCAAGAGTAGGTTTCCTAGCTAAAGCTTGCTTTTTTTCCCCTAAAAAGAAAATATGGTCTTTAATTCCTGGGGAGGCTTGAGCAAACTAGTGTAGTGAACAATTGAAAGGATGATACATGGTAATCACTTAAAGCTAAGAGACTTGTTCCTCCGTGCCAAGCTGGGAGGACTCGAGATTCAAATTTAGGTCTCAACAAAGATCCAGGTCACCATATATCCTGGAACTTAGAGAAGTGTTGAATGTATTAGTCACTCAGTCATGTCTGACTCTTTGTGATCCCATGGACTGTAGCTTGCCAGGCTCCTCTGTCCGTGGGATTCTCCAGGCAGGAATACTGGAGTGGTAGCCATTCCCTTCTCCAGGGATTAAACCTGGGTCTCCAACTTTGCAGGCAGATTCTTTACCATCTGAACCACCAGGAAGCCCTGGAATTTGGAGGTCACGATCAAAATGCACGGTAGTCACAAATTCAATTCCTTAGACGCCAAGGGTTTTCTCTATACATACTTAAAAGAAAAATTATCCGTCCCTTGTTGTACGAGTGGTCTGATGTTCATGATGTAAGCCACATTTCCAGTGCACAGGATCTGGTAATTTACAATAAAAATATTACTGACCTCTAACTTAGCCACTCACATTGACAATGATGGTTATGCTGGTTGTCTTCTCCCTCATTCGTGGTTCTCAGGAAACTGCCATTCAAGTGTCCTTACCCTTGACATTACTGCTAATTCTGACACAATTTGGATGTGCTGTGAGCAGAGATACGGCTTCTTTCCTTTTTTTAATGTGACCCAATTTGCTACCGCACACGATTTTCCCTTTTGTGGAAACCGTGCCTTTAAATGTTGAATTAGAGGCTTCAACCCTCATGGTCAATGTTGTTTTCTCCCAGGGGAATACAGCTGCCAAAGAAGGACTCTGCACCCAGGGGAACTTGTACAAAATAAATCCTGAGAATCTGACTGTTTCATCTGGCTGCAGAAACACTCGTAACTGAAAATCAGCCTGAATAATAAACGGTTATCATCCTACTGCTGAACTAAGATAGGTCAGATGAGTGACAGAGGAAAAGGAACATGAGATATATTTGCTTTCATGGAAAAAAAAAAAAAAGCAGCTGCCTTCTTTATCATGCTAAAATAAAAGAACGAACGAAAGCAAAAAGCAGGGGGGGTGGGAACTGTGTAAAAGGGAGCCAGAGACTGCTTTCATTTTATTATTTTTAGAAGCAATGAGCACATGTTTGATAAGCCCTCCAAAGTGTGGGGGGAAGCATGGCGTGAGCGCAATGAATCCTTCTCTCGGGGCCACATCAGGACAGGGATGGAGGTTAAACAGTGAGTTTTAGAGCTGCCCTGGATTGATGTGGTGAAACAGCCTGTAGGAACTGAAATTTACTTTGAGAAAGCCTTGTTTAGTCGCTAAATCGTGTCGACCCTTTAATGACCACATGGACTGTAGCCTACCAGGCTCCTCTGTCCGTGGGATTTCCTAGGCAGGAATACTAGAGTGGGTTGCCATTTCCTTCTCCAGGGGATCTTTCCAGCCCAGGGATCGAGCCCGTATCTCCTGCATTGGCAGGCAGATTCTTTACCACTGAGCCACCTGGGAAGCCCTTGAGAAAGCCTTGTTTGAATGCAACGCACATAGCATGATAAGAGCTGGACTTTTTACTGTGACCTTCTTATAAACCTTATAAATGGTGCACAAACACCATTTCTTTAAAAACAAATTAGTATTTTATGGCTGGGAAAATCTGCCTTAAAATTCACAGAGGCAGGATCTTATCACCCTCTGTTTATTTTTCCCAGACGACAACAATGTTCCTCAGAGGGAGAGTCAGTCTAGCAATTTTTAAAATAAAAGAACCCAGAGAAGAGGATGGAAATCTTAAGCTCCTTTTCTCTTGAGCCGGTGATTCTGTTTACCCTCTCTTGACTTCTGATGAAGGCCGAGGGCATCAACAAGATCACATAAGATGCTGAAGGCAGACCCTTGCTCTTCACAGCTGGGCCACCAGAGCGGGGTTCTACATGAACAAAGAGACCAATGAAGCCCCATGAATACACTGCCGAGAGCCTTGGGAAAGACACAGAGGCGATTCCTGGGACAGAATAGCCCCCAGACAAAGGTCTGCTCCCTTCCTGAACTGTTTGTCAACAAACACACGCTGAAAATTGACCCTGTGCCAAGGAAGATCCATGACAGTGTGATCTGCTGCTGATTCTGGAGTTGAAGATACTGAAATATAGTTGCGAGAGTCAGATGGAGCAGTAAAGACAGTTAGATGTGACACTGTATCTGCAACAACACAGAGAGAAGGAAGAAAAACTCCATACTCACATTTTCCGGTCTGTCATTCATCCCAAATCCTATCTTTGGATGCAAGAAAGGTATAGATGGTGCTAGTTAAGAATCCACCTCCCAGTGCAGGAGATGCAAGAGACAGGGGTTCGATCCTGGGTTGGGAAGGTGCACTGGAGGAGGAAATGGCAACCTACTCCAGCATTCTTGCTTGGAGAATTCCAGGCCAGAGGAGCCTGGGGGTCTATAGTCCATAGGGTCACAATGATTGGACACGATTAAAGTGACTACACATGCATTATCCATCATCTTTAGACAACCTGATGATGCTGAAGGGTCTGCGCCTTTAAGCCAGGGAGCTTGTTCCCATTCACAGGTTGGGCTCTTTCACACCCTCTCCTGTGGAACTGTTTTGCCCTCAGTTTTGCTTCCCACGTTTCCCTGACATCCTCAGTCTAAGAGCTCTCACTTCCTACTCTGTTTCCAGCCTCCCACTCACCCCTCCCACCCAACACCTGGTCACCCCTCCAAGCCTCCCTGAGACACCTGTCCTTGGTTTGGCAGCCAGCTTCTTGCAGGCCCCTGAAGACAGGACTGGGACCAGATCATGAGATCAAATTTTTCATGTTTCTTTGCTCAGATCATAAAGGATCCACCTGCAATGTAGGAGAACCAGGTTTGATCCCTGAGTCAGAAAGATTCCCTGGAGAAGGGAATGGCAACCCACTCCAGTGTTCTTGCCTGGAGAATCCCATGGACAGAGGAGCCTGGCTGGTTACAGACCATGGGATTGCAAAGGGTCAGACACGACTGAGAGACTAACACTTACCTGTACCAAGTGCAACAGAAATCATAAACCCCAAATGAAAAGTTGCAAAAGAAGAGCAATCATCAGCCCTCACTAAGCAACAGCCCATCAGACATTCCAGAAAGCAAAAGTGGCAACAGAAGCCCACTGCCGAGAAGAGAAATAGTTCCCTTCTGCAGGGTTATATGATCAAATGTGCAAATTCACACTGCTGCTCAAGAGGCTCAAATAAAAAAATAATATTTTTGTGTCCTTTAAATAATTGATTTATTGTTGTTTACTGTTCAGTCACTAAACTGTGTCCAACTCTTTGTGACCCCATGGACTGCAGCACTCCAGACTTCCCTGTCCTTCACTATCTCCCGGAGTTTGCTCAAACTCACATCCATTGAGTCAGTGATGCCATCCAACCATCTCATCCTCTGTCACCCCCTTCTCTTCCTGCCCTCAATCTTTCCCAGCATCAGGGTCTCTTAATGAGTCAACTCTGTGTATCAGGTGGTCAAAGTATTGGAGCTTCAGTTTCAGCATCAGTCCTTCCAGTGAATATTCAGTGTTGATTTCCTTTAAGATTGACTGGTTTGATCTCCTTGTAGTCCAAGGGACTCTTAAGAGTCTTCTCCAGCACTGCAATCGGAAAGCATCGATTCTTCGGTGCTCAGCTTTCTTTAAGGTGATCTAATTCTGCTGAAAAGCCCTAATCAAAAGTCATCTAACTGGGTAAACTTAATCCCAGCCCATGGGAGGAAGTTCTTTCAGGAAACCAGCTTCCCCGTGGGAAGAGCAGTACCATCCAGTAGAATCTTCTGTGATGGTGGGAATGTTCCAGAGCCACACAGTCCAACAGGGTGACCACCGGCCACACATGGCCATGGAACACTTGAAGGGTGGCCAGTGAGACTGAAGAGCTGAATGTTTAAAATTAATTTAAAATGTAAATGTGTATAGCCACATATGGTTAGTGGTTGCCAAACTGAAGCGCCACTGGCTAACTCAGAACTCACTAGTCCTCAACTATAGAACACAGCTGCCCCTTTTGAGTGTGTTACTGACATCACATCATGGGAGGGTAGGGGGTCCTTGTCCACATTCATTTTAGAATAGAGGTTGGGCCACAAGTAGGTGGTGAGGGCTCCCCATTCCTTCTCTGGCTTCTCCTCCTCCATCGCTGGGCGGTCAGTATAACACCATGATGCTGTCAGCTCCCGGTTAAAGGAGAAGGGAAGGGTGTTAAGATCATAATTTTCTCTTTTGATAAATTACGGCTTTCATGTCTATGATGTCGATGAAGACACAGAAATCCTATGTAGAAAATATCAGCTCTCTTTCTCTTCCTCTTCTTCTCCCTGCTGTTGTCTTTCTCCTCTTCTTCTTCTCTTCTTTCTCCTCCTTCTCCTCTCCCTGCTTCTCCTCCTCTCCCTGCTCCTCCTCCTTTTTCAGCAAGGTTACCACTCTGTCTTGCACCCAAGCAGATGGCTGTCCTGGTCTACCAGACAGAGAAAGCCATTTACAGACAAATGCAGGAGCGGCAGCCAGGGTGATATTTCTAAACACATCTCCCATCACAAAAGCATTTATCTTATCATCAGTTCAGCACTGCAGTTCAGGGAAAGATTTACAGCGCCCAAGAACATAGGGCATCTTTTGTTATCCCAAAATGATAGGCTGGCCAAGATGTTCTTCAGTAATCATTTTAAAAAACAAAACAAAAACCCTTCTGTGAAATTTACCTACCCAGGATTATATTCTTCCAGACCTTGCAAACCAAAGGTAAGCCTTTGTAACATCAGGAAGTGAGGACTGTTTTCCTGCTATACTCTTTAGAGTTAATCCATACCTGCATCTTTTAATATGTCATTTGATATAACTTCTGGATTCTTTCATCTCCACTTTAACCCCTTTTCTTGCAAAAGTCTTCCTGTAAATAACTCACAAAGCATCGTAAATTAAAAAAAAAAAAAACACCACACACACATTGTTTTAAAATCATTAACAATGGAGGTTTTTTTTTTTTTTTAATGCAAACAAGAATTTTAAATGTGGTCGGTTTTCTTAAAGTTATTTTAATCAAAATGAAACTACAGGATGGTAGCAATTGAAAACATGCTATAGCTTGAAAATAAGCATAAACTGAGGATATAAATTGGAGTAAGAAATGGCAATCCACTCCAGTGTTCGTGCCCGAAAAATTCCATCGACAGAAGAGCCTGGTGGGCTACAGTCCATGGGGTTGCAAAGAGTCGGCCACGACTGAGCAATTGAGCACATCAGGATATAAATATAAAATATTTGAGACAATGTGGACAGAGACACTTTAAATAAACTTGCACAAAGTTGTTATGCGTTGACTCCTCGTTTTCAGATGAGTGTCTACCTGTGTTGTTCCTATGTCAGTTTTTACAAAGAAAGAATCAGTTGTGAGCAAGACACTCACCAGTCTCCAGAACACTGACGGAACAGTGACCGAACTGATGAATGAATGCTTGTACAGTGACGTATTCAAGAAAGAGCTTTGTTAATTAACAGTGTCTTCAAGAAATTCAGACAATGAAGCACTTAAACTCATCAGAAATCCTTGACAAATGCTAAGGGAGCTTCTAACAACAGACTCTTCATCTGGGTTTATAGCCAGGAAGGAAGTTTCTTCTTTCAAATTAAGTTTTTACTTTAGAAAATCTTTCCAGAGGCTAAAAGCCTAACCTTAATTTTTAGCATATGAATAAACATAAGAAAATAAAAACAAAAAACCTTCATGTCTTTTATTCCTCATCTTAACTTTGCTGGAAAATCATTATTTATGCAAAAAATGAATAAAATTAAGCAACAAGCAGTTTTTCAAACGAAAGTTCTTTCCTGTCTGCTAAAAATAATTATATGTGTTGTTGAATTTAATATATCCAGACTGGAAAAGATTTTTGTTGCCAGTCAGTAAAACACATTTAATGTCAGTTTTTATAAGAGTGGCTATTTTCTTAAGCAGCACCACAAGATACTGCCACATTTTGCTGACTGGACACTGCCCACCTCCAGCAACTCTTCAGTAAATGAAAACACAAAAATCTTGCAGTTCTGTCTTTTCCCTGCACTATATATTTTTAAAAGAGATTTCAAAATAAATTTTGCAAAAAAGCATGAACTATTTACTTTCTAAACTGAAAACTTTTGTGTTTCTAAGACATTGCCATAAAATACTTGCATCAAATTTCAGGAAGAAAAGAATGTACATATGAAATCAATTCTTACCAATGGTTTAAAACAAACCTATTCTACTCAGATAACCCAGCCTCTCCCCAGTTTTGCTTGGAATGGTCTTCCCTCAAAACTGTTTTTTTAGAGTTTCCAGGATTATAAATTCTCAGAAGGTTGTTCGAGGGGAAGGGGGCAGGCACAAGAACAAAAAGACAGGATTTAAGAGAGAGAATTGGGGTGTTTTGCTGGAGAAAGGCAGGAGGCTTAAGGCCTAGAATCCAGTTCAATAATATGGTGACACACACATACAATCCCTGGCTCCTGAACATGAATCAGCTAGAGAACTTTGGTCAGTCTTTCTGGAAATATGTTCTGAAGCCTCCTAATATGTCTTTGCTTAGTCCCTGGAACACACTCTCCCCTTGAATTATCTCCTGTGTTAAGAACACCCTCAGCTCAGCTCCTCTGCACACCTCTCTCCCATGTGTTTAAGCCACAAATGAAGAGCATCAGTTAACACAAGACAGACACTTCCTCCTTCAATACACTCAAGAACTAGAGGTCATCTTGTTGATATGGGGCAAAATTAGTGAGGCTCTGAAACCCAAGGGGATACGTGGGTACCCTAGCACATAATCTGGAAGTATCATTAGGCAATTTCTTAGCTTTTTGTCAGTTAGTTACCAAGCATGGGAGATGATGTTTAATAACAAGTAGACATGGAAACCCATCAGATCTTCTGCTGGCTGTGAAATACCAGGACCATCAAAGCACGGCATATCAGCCGTATCCCAGCGTTGGACAATGATTTATGAACTTAGATCTACTTAATCCAAAGCATTTGGGAGCTCAGACATAAGCAAAAACTGGGAATAAAAACATATGTTATTTGAAGGAGTATGTACATGACTTTTAAAATATTTGCACATGTTTATAATATATTAATGGTCCCCTCATTTTTCGTGCTTTCTATGTTCTGTTTCTCTCCCAGTCTTATGACAAGAAAAGCGACCTGTGAGCAAAGCACTCGCTGCTTCATAACAACAGCAATGAATGATGACTTGATGAATTAATGCCCACATGGTGAAGTGTGCATGGGGTCTATTTAGCATATAGATCCAAATCCAAAGCATACCCAATGATTCTTACCAAAGATTGGTCCAGTGGGAAAAATGTCTTTACAGAGCTTCGATTTCAATATTAAACTACTTTGAAAGACTCAGATTTTCTAGAAAGTATATGTTTTTCCCATTAATTCATAAGGTAGAGAAAACCTTGAGTCTAGATTGTAGATCCCTCAGAAGTCATGTCATGTCTTACAGGAACCAGGCTAAACTCAAATAATGTCAATGTTCTCAGTCTTAGTGTCCGTTCCACTGGTTCTTGGTGGATGGGTCATTCTCTAAATTGCAGGCTCCTCATTTTAGGGGAAGAAAAATGTAGTGATCTTTTCCTTTTCTCAAGGAAAATCACTAACTTTTTCAATTGATGTGTGCCAGTGACTACTACTTTTCAGAAATGCCACTCCTTTCTGTATGGTCTCTCTGATCTAGCATCTTCTAATGTCTGTGCACCAGATATATCCTAAACTGTTTCATCAGCAAGTTCTTCACAGAGTAAAAAGCCAAACCTTCAAAGCACGGCTTTGAAGTCTGCCTGGGTGTTTTCTCGGGGACCTTATGGCTCATTGAAACCCCACCTTCACTCAAAGAGGAGTCTATTCCCAAGAGCTATTCAAGCACAGAGGAAATGATAAAGAAAAAAGATCCCATCTCAAAAAAAAAAAACGGCCCTTCACTTCATAATTTTTACATAAAAGTTGATATCACTATGCTCCTTTACATCTGTTATTAAAGAAAATAGACAACATTTAATCATATCCCAACAAGCACATTTAAAGTATCACCAGCCATGATACTGATCCATCACTTTCAGTACCCAGCTCATGCCCTAGGGCTCTCGTGATCACAGCACACATCACAACTCACATGGATGGCCTAAATGAGCAATCCCCCCGCATCACATAAGTACAGGGCCAAAGCCTCCATGATCAGCTTCCCTGGCTTCACTGGTATCTTCAATGATCCATCTGCTTGGTAAGTCCAGCGTGTTGACTTTGAGAATGCCCAAAGCCCAGTGAGTGCCCTTCAGTAGCTTGACAGGAGTAAAGTGAGGACTGAGGAATGGAAAAGTCCAGCCAATGGGGATTATAGAAGCTTGGAAAACCAAAACTCTATAAACAGACTCCTAATCCTCCCACTGTGTAGACCATTGCTCCCGAGGCCACTGAAAACCAACTTTGGGGATGTAATCCACCAATTTCACCCCAACTCCCCCAGCTTTCCAATACAACTACTTCATACTCACCCATGAGCTATTTTAACTTTAAGGTTGTATCTACCATTATCATTTGAACCCAAATGCAAAGATTTTATCTGTCTCACCTTTTGTACTCAAGGAGCTATGTATCCCTTGGGAATTTGATATTGTGGAGACAGTAAGCAGTCATGAGGAAGAGATACTGAGGGGAACCATGTTAGGAAAGGAAAATTTAAAAAAAAGAAGGAATGAAGGTTAAAAGCAGAATGGGAATCGGTAACATAACCTGCAGCCATAGTGTAACCACAGATCAAACAGCACAGAAGTGGGTTTGTGACATAAAGCCCCCACTCTCTCAGACTTCCTGCAGCAAATGATAAAGAAATAGGAATACTAATGAGAAATACCATTAAGCATAAAATTAAGTAGCTGAGAAACCCTGGCTTATCCTCAAAACACTTGAACCAGAACTGAAGGAAGTCTACTGGGCAAGGAGATCAGAGCTGGCACTAGTGGTAAGAACCCACCTGCCAATGCAGGAGACATAAGAGACTCAGGTTCAATCCCCAGGTCGGGAAGATTCCCTGGAGGAGGGCATGGTAACCCACTCCAGTATTCTTGCCCAGAGAATCCCCATGGACAGAAGGGCCTGGGGGACTACAGTCCATGGGGTCGCAAAGAGTCAGACACGACTGAAGCAACTGAGCACTCACTGCGTTGAGAAATACCCAGTTTGCCCCAAGAATCAGCCCCATCCCAGTAGCTGCAGAGAATGGCCCGTCTCTGTCTCCACTACCCGCGTGCTCCTGGTCCCTGGGTTGATCCCTGTAGCAACGGTCTGATCTCCTTCACCAGTAGATTCCTTCAGCCCTGGTTCAAGTGTTTCCAGGATAAGCCAGTGTTTCTCAGCAACCTAAGTTTATGCTTGGGGACGACAGCATCTTCTACCAGTCCTCGGCTTCCGCAGTGCTTAACAGATATGTTCACTAGTACATGGAATCTTACTGCTGCCACCACCATCAACACTACTACTGCTATTGATAATAATAAACAAATAGCACTAATATAATGTTCATTTCTTGCCAGAAACTCCCCTGAACATGTTATACTTAGGTACCGGCTTTATACCCATTTCGTGGAGAAGTAAATAAAAATTTAAAGACATCAAGTGACCAACTTGGCAGAGTACATCTGAAATTTAAACCCACACTGTCTGGCTCCAGAGACCATGTTATTTATCTCTATTCTATGATAATTCTCAAGAGTGAAACCTAATAATGAGTCCAAATAAATAACTAAAATTGTGAAGAATATAATTCCTCCCTTAAGAAAGCCCTTTGCATGGACCATTGATCATATATCCCCTTTCAAAATACCTTTATGCTTGGTGTATTTCTTAATAGCATATGGATTCTAAAATAGATCTGTCAGTGAAACTTGATCGGATTTATTAATATGATCACTTCTCACCCCTACTTAACATTTCCAATCCAAATTACCTCCTTAACTTCACATTTTACTACTGATACAAAAAAAAAAAAAAAAGTGTATTTCTGGCAAAGGTTATAAACTTTCATGGAAATCTTTTGAGAGAAAGTTTATTTAGCATTGGTCTCCAAGGCAGGACCACGGGGTAGCCAGTTGAATGCCAACAGATGTAATTTCCTTATTTGAAAGATAAATTGTTTGAAATTGATGATGCTTTTCTGTTGACAGTATGTATGTCAATCATTATGACTATTTACTATCATTTCCATGAGGTAACTCTGCTCAGATATGGAAGCTTATTGATAACAATTAAGATGAGTCATTTTATAAAAGAAATATGCTTTACTGGTTAGCGTTTTCCTAAATTAGAAGCCTGATCATATTATCCTGCTTATTAGTAACTGCCCAAGAAGAATGCATGTAGTATATGAAATTCATTGCTGGGTTATATCTATCTATCTAGTAGCCTAAAGAAATATAAACAGGCAGTAGGATACCAGCATTCCTTTGAAATAAATCAATGATAAATATTAAGCAGCTTAAACCTGGAAACTTTGTTCAAACTTCCCCAAAGTTCCATTTATCATGTGAGTCACTCCCATATATGTATTCCATACTGTCTAGGATTATAATTTCAAATGTATTTTTCAAATCATATTTATCATTACACTAAATGGTTTTTTTTGTACCATGCTGATGCTGAAGTTGAAGCTCCAATACTTTGGCCACCGTGAAGAACTGACTCATTAGAAAAGACCTTGATGCTAGGAAAAATTGAAGGCAGAGGAGAAGGGGACAACAGAGAATGAGATGGTTGGATGGCATCACCAACTCGATGGACATGAGTTTGAGCAAGCTCCAGGAGTTGATGATGGACAGGGAAGCCTGGCATGCTGCAGTCCATGGGGCTGTAAAGAGTCTGACATGACTGAGTGACTGAACCGAACTGAACTGAAATGGTACTTTAGTAACACTCTAGTAGCTTTTAACTTAAATGCTGTTTTGTTTAAAGGAAGAGTCAGCAAAGTGCAGCCTGTAGGCCAAAACTAACTCCCTACCTGCTTCTGTGTGACTCACACTCAAAGGGATTTTTCCAGATTTGCAATCAACTTGATGACAGGGAATGCTAATTTTGAATCCCAATTAAACCAAATGTTATCTCAAAAAATATAATGTTCTTATTAGTAAATGTAGTTGACAGAATAATGGTTCCCAAAGATGTTCACACCCTCATTCCCAGAACCTATGAAAATGTTTCCTTACTTGGTAGAAGGGATTTGGCAGATGTTATTAAGGTTATGAACTGTTTGAATCATGTCCCCAGAAAGGTGCGTGCGTGTGTGTGTGTATCTGTGTGTGTGTGTTAGTTGTTCAGTCGAGTCCAACTCTTTGTGATCCCGTGGACTGTAGCACGCTAGGCCAGACAAGAATACCGGAGTGGGTTGCCATTTCCTCTCCAGGGGATCTTCCCAACCCAGGAAGCAGACCCTTGTCTCCTGCATGGCAGGTGAGTTCTTTACCATTGAGCCACCAGGGGAGCCCCCCAAGGGTTGAAGGCCACCACCAGAAGCCAAAGGGAGACAAGGAAGGATTCTGCCGTGACTCTCAGAGGGAGCATGGCCCTGCTGACACATTGCTTTGGGACTTTGAGCCTCTAGAACTGTGAAAAAATAAATTTTGGCTGTTTTAAGCCACCCACTTTGCAGTAATTCATTACCATAACTCTAGGAAACTAACTCGTGGACATTGAGATGGAAGATCATCCTGAATTATCCAAATGGTCCAGAGAGAAACACAAGGAACCTTCAAAGTGAACAACCGGTCTGGGTTGTGGTGAGAGAAAAAAAAACTGTGAGGCTGGAAGCAGGATGAGAAAGAAGCCATTTGCTGGCCTTGAAGACAGAGGAAGGTAGACATAACCCCAGGAACACAGGCAACCTCTATACTGGAAAAGAAAGGATGCTCCTTTTTCAGTGGAGCCTCTAGAAGGCACACCTTGGTTTTAGCCCAGTGAGATCTGTAATGTATTTCTGAACTCCAAAATAGTGGGATAAAAAATTCACATTGCTTAAGCCACCAACTTTGTGATAATTTGCTATGATTACAATAGAAAAGTAATATAATAGGCCAATAAAGTTGTACTCAATTATAATTATTATTGTTATCATATGACTGTTATCAAATTTTATGAAAATTGCTTATTTTTCCCTTGTACCTACTAAATATTTTTGATTTTTTAATCTCAGATCACAAAGCCTAGATGTTCTCTATCTGAAACTTCACAATGTTTGCTAACACCTAGTTTTGAGTTTAATAAGTTTCAAGTTCATCAAAAGGAAAATACAGACGGTCCTGATTTATGATGGTTTGACTTAGAATTTTTTGACTTCGCGATGGTATGAAAGCAATATACAGTCAATAGAAACTACTTCTAATTTTGAATTTTGATCTTTCTCTGGGTGAGTGACAGGCAATATGATCCTCTCTCATGATGCTGGCCAGAGCCAGTGAGCCCTGGGTTCCCGGCAGTCACATGATCACTAGGGTCAGAAACTGATACACTTCCAGTCGTTCTGAACACAAACAACCATTCTGGTTCTAACTTTCAGCAAACAGACCAATAAAGTAGACAAAACACTCAATGCTTTCTTATAAAGTAGGCTTTAAGTTAGATGATTTGTCCCACTGTGGGCTGAGGTAAGTGTTCTGAGCATGTCTAAGAGGCTCAGCTATGATGGTCATCACGTTAGATGTATCAGATGCATCTTTGACCCAGAATATTTTCAACTTAGGATAGGCTGATCAGGACATAATTCCACTGTGAGTTGAGAAAGGTCTATACTTAAAATGCAGATCTCTCATTTCTCAATATTTCTTGTTGAATAGTTTATTGAGGTTCAGAACCTTAATTAAACAGTTAATTGAGGTTCAAATTAGAGAAGCAGATCTATTGTCTAATTGTAGCTCTCAAAAGGAATTTTAAAATAGTCACTCTATGACTATATTTGCTCATCTTTAAAGTCCATTTGGGCAGTTTGGGGATGTGACACCATAGTGCACAGCAGACACGTGAGTCAAGAGTCAGAAGGAGATGTTAGACGATATGGAACAAAGGCAAGTCCTGACCTCTATTTCCAGAAGCATATGCAAGCCCGCTGGTCCCAGAGAGATGGATAACACACCATTCCTACCAGCAGGTGGGCTGTAGCCTTAAGTCAATGTCACATGTTTGCTGGGAATGTCCAAGACTGGACTGTCCAAGTATATTCCTATTTGAAACACGACACTCACCTATTAGTAAAATATGTTTAGAGTCCATCCCTTTATGAATTTCTTCAGGATTCAGAAATTCCAAATTAGGTCACCAATAAAATTAAATAAAACACTCTTCTTCTTTGCTAGTCATTTGTTCAAAGAGATCAAAACTTATTCATCTTAATAACACCATTCGGAGCTTGGTAGCCTCATTTTGAGGAACTGATGGTTAAGAAGACGTAAATGGATTGCTGAAGACAGGCTGAGTCAGGAAGAAAGGGGGTAAGCATTAGCAGGTTGTGCCTACTCTACAGACTAGTTAACCCTGCTTTTATTTGTGGGAAGATGGGAGCTTAAAGTAAAGCATCTTTCATTCAAGAATCACCAGTAGGTGTTGAGTGTCTTACCATGTTCTGGGAACAGAAAACCCAGACTTGCCCCTGCTCCTCAATGAGCTCAGTGGTTCACGGTCAGAATAGGAGGTGGCTTTGACTTTTTCTTCCTCCCTCCTCACTGCACCCCACCTCACTCAGTCTCGTCCCACAAGAGCTGGCACGTGTGCCCTTGAGCAGAGAGCTGGCACAAGCAGGGATCCCCTCACCCACCACCAGAGAGACCAAGAAATAGAGCAGAGAAGTCACGCCTGGCCTTCAGAATCCGTCAGACGGAGGTTCAAATCTACTCCCCTCAGTAGCTACGTGATGGCGGGAAAATAGTATGACAGAGGTGGCCCCGGTTCTCTAGAGCTCAGATCCCAAACCACGAGCACAGCTGTCCTTTGGGGGCTGCTGGGAGGGCTGAAAAGGCACACAAACGCTTAGCAGTTCCTTGCACAGTTCTGGAGGACTCCTGTTCACCAGAGAGGCTTCTGTCCAAAGGCAGCTCAGTAAAGGAGCTCGTGTTATAGGTGTAGGCATCTTGAAGGTACCCGTGGTGGAACTGTCCCAGGATGATGGAGACGTGCGAGAGGACAGCATGAGACATCAGACAGCCTGGGACAAAGGCCAAGTTGTGGCTGTTGTTGTTCAGTCGCTCAGTTGTGTCTCATTCTTTGTGACCCTGAGGACTGTAGCCCGCCTAGGCTCCTCTGTCCGTGGGATTGCCCAGGCAAGAATATACCGGAGCGGATGGCCATTTCCTCCTCTAGGGGATCTTCCCAACTCAGGGATTGAACCGGAGTCTCTCATATTGGCGGGTGAATTCTTTACTGCTGAGTCACCAGAGAAGCCCACACAGAGCTTACTAACCCCGGTTTAGTACAAGGATGTCAACAACTTTAAATTGAGGGGTGAATAAAATGCTGAGAAAAGATGTGTGGAAGAAAAGAGAAAAAGTGAAGGGGAGAGGGGGCAATAAAGACAGGCAGGAGGCACAGAGACGTGTGTCACTAATTATCCAAAGCTTGTCGTCAGGCCATCCAGACTCACATGCAGGGAGCAGCTGGGCCATTCTACTCGCAGCTCTAAATCTCTAAGATTGAAATGATTCTGTTTTTTTTTTTTTTTTTTTTTTGAGGTAGAGTGGTGATAGATGATAAATGAGGTAAGAAGATGCTTTAGACAGTTTTCAAAAGAAGATGATAAATGGCTAGTAAATATGAGCAAAACAAATGGCCCATCATTTGTTAATAGCACAAATTAAATCAGTATGATGCAATGTTTGCCTATGAAAGGAACAGAGGCTTAAAAAGGAGAATCTCGGTGTGGTTAAAGACACAGTGAATAGATACATTCAGACATCGCCGACAGAAACATACATTGGGATAAGAGTTTGAAAGGCCATTTGGTGATATTTATAAAATTAGACTGTGCCTATCTTTTGACTTATTAACCCTCTTTAGAAACTCTCATAAGGTAGCTAATTATTAATAAAAGACGATACACCAAAAGGCCCACAAAAAAAGTGTTGGACAGAAGTGTAGTACTACAGCGAGAAATTGGAAGCCCCCCAGCTGTTCAATATTAGCAGGGTGTTTTAAAAAGACAGGGTATATCCATATGGTGGAATACTTTGTAGCCATTAAAAATGAAGGGTTTTCAATAACATGGGGAAGTTTAATAACATTAAAAATGTCAACCAAAGAAAGCATATGTTCTCACAAAAGCTAAGATTTTATTGAGAAAAATACACTGAGATTACTATTGCTGGAATTATGAACGCACATTTCCTGATTCTTCCTATTTTTCCAAATTTTCTAAGCGCACACCCATTCTTTAAGCTCAGAAAGGACTTAAAGCTAGTAATTACCATAATAAGGAAAACAAAGGATGAAAGGGAGCAGTGGTTCTCTGTTTCCTTTCATGGTTCTGAGATACTATGTCTCTGAGAAGAAAATGTGCGGTGGAAAAGTAATTTTATTAATTGATTTCAGAAAGGCCATGAGATGTAGGGAGAGAATTTAAGAGGTAGCAACAAATTCTTGAAGATGGATCTATATCTAGGAGAAGAAAACTTTCTAAACCTCTCTTCAAACTCTATGCTTCTTAATGTGGAATTTTTCATTTTCATTTTGCAGGCCTATTTTAACTGAATAGTTACTTAACAGAACTAAAGCTTTAGAATACACCCAGGCTATGCTTACTTTCAAGATGCTTCTTAAACTCATTCCACCTGTAATAAATTTTTTTAGAATTTAGGGACAGAAAAGATTTTCTCTCTGTAAAAGTCTTCGGGGTTTCATTGCATTTGACTATAAAAAGTTTGTTGTCAACTTCCAGGAAGTTAAGAACAAAATTTTATACTGTGGTCCTTTAACATTTTCAGCAGAGACCTTTCAAAAATTTTATTTTCTCCTTATCTTCTTTCTCTATTACTTGAATTTTGTATTTTTACATGAGTTAAAGGATCCATTATATAGTACTGTGTTTTATCTGAATCCTCTTTGGTAGTCAGCAGGAATACATACATTCAGTTTTATATGTATTAATAGACATGTATATTTATGTCAGTCATATATATAGATTCAGTTATATATTGTTGTTTTTCAGTCGCTAAGTTGTATCTGACTCTTTGCGACCCCATGAACTGCCTTCACTACCTCCTGGAGTTTGCTCAAATTCATGTCCATTGAGTTTGTGATGCTCTAACCATCTCATCCTCTGTCGCCCCCTTCTTCTCTTGCCCTCAGTTTTTCCCAGCATCAGGGTCTTTTCCAGTGAGTTGGCTCTTCGCATCAGGTGGCCAAAGTATTGGAGTTTCAGCTTCAGCATCAGTCCTTCCAATGAATATATATATATGTATATACTTTTTCAGATTCCTTTCCATTATAGGTTATGACAAGATTTTGAATACCATTCCCTGTGCCATACAGTAGGTCTTTGCTATTTACCTATTTTACATATAGCAGAGTATATATGTCAACTCCAATTTTCTAATTTATCTCCCCCCTTCCACTATCCCCTTTGGTAATCAAATATTTTCTATGTTTGTGAATCTATTTCTGTTTTGTAAATACATGCATTTGTATCGTTTTTTAGACTTTACGTATAAGTGCCATCATGTGATGTTTATCTTTCTCTGACATCACCTAGTGTGATAATCTCTAGGTCCAAGCATGTTACTGCAAATGGCATTATTTCATTCTTTTTCATGGCTGAGTAGTATTCCACAACATTATATGTATTTTAAAATAAAATAATAACAGTACAGTAACTAGAGCAATAATAATGATGTTAACTAGATGTACTGTAATAATCATTTCACAATATGTTCATATATAAACATAATGTTATACACCAGAATCTAATATAATATCATGTCAATTACATCTCAGTAAAAATGCATATGTAGCAATAATAAGAATGATTTTGATAATGAAAAACCATACTCAATGTAGAGTAAGACATTTAAAGATTTCCTTACGAGTTAATATATTAATATCTTTCCTAGATAATTCAATTTTTATCCAAAAATGAGTTTAAATTTTATTTAGTGAAAGGCACTTGAGGTCTGAAAGCAGAGCACTTGCAATCAGAGCTGGATCTCCCAAGTTCATGAAAGGAACAAGTCACTACACTCCTGTCATCTATTGCTTGGAAATGATACGGTCCCTGGCATCTTATCCTGACAATATGAGATAATACACATAGAAGTGAATATAGGTTGTGAAGCTATTATTTTAATTCTTTCACAATAAAGGAGGGGAAAAACTTTGGCAGGGTTTCTTCACTCGATAAACATGTTGTATTTTCTCAAATGAAGGAAAGATTAAAAGTAAACTTTGACGACCCACTCTGGAAAATTCTTAGCCTGGACACATTATGTTGAATACAGCCTCAAGAATTTACCAGTTTTAACATGAGGTGACACAGTGGTAAAGGATCCACCTACCATGCAAAAGATGCCAGAAATGCAGGTTTGCTCCCTGAAGATTCAGGAAGATTCCCTGAAGAAGGGAATGGCAACCCACTCCACTATTCTTGCCTGGGAAATCCCTTCGATAGAGGAACCTGGTGGGATAGAGGAACCTGGCAGGCTACAGTCCATGGGGTTGCAGAGAGCTGTACACGACTGAGCATGCATGCATGCATGCAATTCTTTTCTAGGTAAAAGAAAATGTGATTCAGGAAGTACAGCTGATAGTTTAGAAAACAGAGAGGTCACAGCTACTGTACCGGTAAATGGGACATTGCCATTTATAAGCTTAAAATATCCCTGAGTAACGTAAACATTATTTTGCCTAAACAACTCACTGGGGACAACAGCTTAGGACATCTGTGCACTTCAGTACAGAATGGTACAGCGTTTTGCAGACTTAAGTATAAAGTGTGTGTTAGTTGCTCAGTCATGTCCAACTCTTTGCAACCCTGTGGACTTAGCCCAACAGGCTCCTCTGTCAGTGGGATTCTCCAGGCAAGAATACTGGAGTGGGTAGCCATTTCCTTCTCCATAGGATCTTTCCGACTCAGGGGCTGAACCCAGGTCTCTTGCACTGCAGGTGTATTCTTTCCCATCTGAACTACCAGGGAAGCCCTGTAAGTAAAGAAGAAGATCCTCTCATTAACTGTAAAATGTTAGCAAATTGTTTCAGAACAATATTAATATATAAAACTATGTATAATCTGCCTGCTGTATCCTAATGGCTTGTTTACAACTGCGAAGCTAAAATTAATTTATAAGTTACAAGCAAAGAAAACTACCAAAATAGTATGAAAAATAGTAATATTAATGTGAAGGACTACATCGTTCACTGAAACAACGGCTCTCAGTATGAATGTGATGGTTCAGTTCAGTCACTCAGTTGTGTCCGACTCTTTGCGACCCCATGAATCGCAGCACGCCAGGCCTCCCTGTCCATCACCAGCTCCCAGAGTTCACTCAGACTCACGTCCATCGAGTCAGTGATGCCATCCAGCCATCTCATCCTCTGTCGTCCCCTTCTCCTCCTGCCCCCAATCCCCCCCAGCATCAGAGTCTTTTCCAATGAGTCAACTCTTCGCATGAGGTGGCCAAAGTACTGGAGTTTCAGCTTTAGCATCATTCCTTCCAAAGAAATCCCAGGGCTGATCTCCTTCAGAAAGGACTGGTTGGATCTCCTTGCAGTCCAAGGGACTCTCAAGAGTACCCATGCGCAAAGTCTGACATGTTCAGAAACACAATTTTCTTAATGTTTTTCTCTACTCAAAATTCTATGAAATCCGCACTGCTATGGTGCATGCCTGAGTTATACATGCGGTGCACACACAGGCACATAGAGTCCCTGTGTGTGTACACACAGATCACATGCAGCACACACTGCAGTCATATATGTAGTACACACGGAACACACGCAGATACAAGCCTGGCTGACGTGTGGAGGACAACTTGAGTCTTTCCCATTAAATCTTGGACACATAAACAGCACCCCTCACGCTAATCATGATCAATCCAATAGAAAGTATAGGGACAGAAACTGCATGACCAAAAGGAGCCCCAGAAAATCTGGAACACGCTTATCTCATCTTCTCTAGACCAACAGACATGAGTCTGAGCAAGCTCCAGGAGTTGGTGATGGACAGGGAAGCCTGGCGTGCTGCAGTCCATGGGGTCACAAAGAGTCAGACATGACTGAGCAACTGAATAGCAACAACAATAAAAATGGAATTACAAAACTGATCATTTTCTTGAGGAACACACAGACACTGGGAAAATGTTTATACAACCCCGTTTGAGAAACTCTGGCATCTACGTCATGTCCTTAGCTGCTCAGTCCTGTCTGACTCTTTGTGACCCCATGGGCTGTAGCCTGCCACACCTCTGTCCATGGGATACTCCAGGCCAGAATACTGGAGTGGGTTGCCATGCCCTCCTTCAGGGGATCTTTCCAACCCAGGGATCGAACCCAGGTATCCCGCAATGCAGGCGGATTCTTCACCATCTAAGCCACCATGAATTAAGTCTAAATACTTTGCAAAGTTTTTTTATGAAATAGAATTCTAGAATTCCTGATTTGAATAGAACTGTCAGGGGGCCAGGTCCAGCCATATCTGACAAATTGATTTTGTTGCTGGCTCAGGCCAACAACATCAGCAACAACACTCCTGGCATCTGATTTAGTCTAGTCTCCGTTCTCATCCATTATCCTCTTCTCTTTCCTACCTTCTTTTCTCCTCTTTTCCACCTTCATGCCCAGTCCTTGATCTTAAATACCACCCTCACTGGGGCCAGGTAAGACAGACATACCAGTGAAACAGATTTGCTTTCGTCTCGAAAACCCGTAAAACAGCTTCTCTGTGGAAGGAAAGCCTCAGTTACAGTTGTTTACAGGGCTAGAAATTCCAAACTCCTGGCAAATATTTAAGACTGAGGCCTTTTCCTTTGTTGTTGGTAGTTTCGTCACCAAGTCGTGTGTGACTCTTGGCAACCCCATGGACTGTAGCCAACCAGGCTCCTCTTGTCCATGGGATTTCCCAGGCAAGAATACTGGAGTGGGTTGCCATGCCCTCCTTCAGGGGATCTCCCTGACTCAGGGATCGAACCTGGGTCTCCTGCATTGTAGACAGATTCTTTGCCATTTGAGCCACCACAGAAGCCCTTTGTTAACACAAAACAAATAGATTTCCAGGCCTAGTTACCTGCACAAAAATGTAGAAGTTAATGAACATTTCACATATATGAGGTAGATGCCTTAGGCACTTGCTCTTATATACAAAGCTACAGTCTGCATAAAGGAAGCACAAAGAGTAATAGACCCCCAAAAAGCTGATATATTCCATTTTTAGGAATTCATCCAATTTAACAAATAGTTATTAAGGGCCTATTATCTGAAAAATACTGCACACTTTGGATTTTTCTCTTTACATCAATAATGAAATAAAAGACCAAGATACTTATGTTCCCGGTTTTATTTATCCATCTCCTTTTTGCAGAATATCTATTGGCCATCTATGATGATGTACTAGAAATTGTGTTGGGTTCAGTAAGAGGTTAGAGAGGGGAAAGATTGTTTTTCAGTTGAAAGAGTGGAACATGTGTTATGCATGAACTGGCATATAAATTTAGACTAGAAAACATCAGAATTGCAACTTAGAGAAAGGAGAGGGAGAATGAAAAGGATCAAAGATAAAACAATACAGTTCTGCAGTGATGAACATGGCCAATTTGAAAAGATACAAGTTTCAGGTGCAATTTTTTTCTATTAATATCTTTGTGAACTTGGGAAATTATTTAACCTCTCCAAGCTATAATTTCCTTTATGTGTCAGAAGTTTTTAAATAGAAACAGTCATAGATTGCTTCATTTCTGTTTTGTTTTGGAGAATTAAATGAGATAAAATATAGTGTCTGGCACAGGGTTAGTGCTCAATTGAATCAATAAAGGCTACATATTTTCATTATTTTTTCAATCATTTTCCAGTCATTATTCATCAATGATTACTTTTAATATTCTAGTGTCAAACATAGCATGAGAGTATTCACAGAGAGAGAAAATCTAGAACCAGCTCTGGGAATGGTGAGCATTCTAATTTGATTAGTTTAGATCTCAGAAGAAAAGTGAAAGCTGATAGGTTTGAAAAGTTGATTCTAGTCAAGCTGAAAAACAGGCTGAGATACTGGGTTTAACATGGAGATAGGAAGGAAACCTCAGAACAGCGGGTGGTGATAAAATCCGAGGTGTGCTTTGGAAAGATAGCCAACAGGATGAGCTGAGTGGAGGGATGTAAAAAGAGAGAGGACACTTCTGGAAAAGTGTTTCAATTAATCAATTGAGATTTAAGAGACAAAATGGAAACTAGAGAGTTGAAGTGCTATGAAAAGGAGGGATTGGATTTGACAGAGAGACTATGCTGGGTACCATCCCTTAAAACTTTCTGTAACATCTTTAAGTTCAGGAATCTTAGCTTCAGGAGTTCTCATGAGGAAAGCAAATGCCATAGCATAGGCCAAATTTGTATCTTAAAAGTCTAAGTATCTATTACTTACAAGGGACCCACTGTGTATAAGACCATTTTAGCTTCATGTTAAAGCTGAACACCTAGTGGATTTTATAGTCTCACACAACGCCCAGCTAAGGAGAAAGAAGAAAACTTTTCCTCCAGCTGTTTCTGGCAACCTTCTCTCATATCCCCTTTTCTTGAATTGGTTACACCTTCATTCTTGAAGCGCTCATTGTGATCATGGAATTTCCATGTGTTTTAGGACTTTAAACCTTGTTCGCCTGAATTGACTTTTGTGCCTAAAAGCATGAGACTCTATTAATATGGTTAGAACAGTGTTCTCAACCAGAGGCAATTTTTTCCCTGCAGGAGACATTTGGCAATGTCTGGACAATTTTGTGTTTGTCACAACTGGAAGGGTGTTACTGGCATCTAGTGGGTAGAATAAAGGGATGTTGTTAAATATTCTACAAAGCATAGCACAGCCCCCTACAACTCAATTATTGAGCCTGAAATGTCAACAGTATCAAGGCCAAGAATTCTGGATTAGAACCATCAGGGATTACCTCTGAATCCAAGGGTGGGACCAGCTCCAAAACCAATGTCACATTCACAGAGAAATGTAAAATCAGTGTTAGGAAGACAACCACAAAGTACATTTAATTCATATGTGGAGGAAAATGTTGCCTGCTGTCAGTAAACAAATGATGCTGCATCCATCAAGGCATCAGCAAGGCAACTGTCCCTGAATGCATGCTGAGGGGATTCAGGATGGACAAAAACAGGATGCTGGACCTCGATGGATAAGGTGCATATCAAAGAAATGATTTAAAGGAACCCAGACTTACATCTTCCCCTACATAGAGAAGTGCTAAATTCTTTAACTTGAAATGTCTGGTTTTCTTCAATTGATAGTAATATTTCGATGTTCCACTGTTTGGTTTTTGCTGCAAAAACTTCAATATGTTCCTCCCTTACTTCTTTAGCGCAGTCCCTTAGAACTATCTGAGAGGCTGCCTCCTGGGTTTACCTCCTCAGCAAGTCTGCTGAATAAAACATAATTCTCAGGCATTCCCTGGCTGTCCAGTGGTTAGGACTCAGAGCTTTCACTGTTGTGGGCAGGGTTCAACCTCTGGTCTGGGAACTAAGATCCCACAAGCAATGTGGTGCAGCAAAAATAAATAAATAATTCTCAACTTTAAGGCTGTGTATTTTTTTTTTCAGTTGACAATATACTCATTAAAAATTAACTGGGTGGGGGAGCACTGTGGAAATGTAGTAAAGATCTCCAAAGATATTTTTTTCCATAAGAGCAATAAAGAAACTAACCATAATGTCAAAATCAACTTATTGATAGCTCTGGAAATTAGCCAACAGGGGAATCCAAGGAATGTTTATTTTTAAAAAATCAGCTGAATCTCAATAAGAACAGTGCCCTATTTAACCTGCCCTATTCCCATTCCTTCCACTAGCTTTGTTCATAGTGATGCTTTCTAAGGCCCACTTGACTTCACATTCCAGGATGTCTGGCTCTAGGTCAGTGATCATACCATCATGATTATCTTGGTCATGAAGATCTTTTTTGTACAGTTCTTCTGTGTATTCTTGCCACCTCTTCTTAATGTCTTCTGCTTCTGTTAGGTCCATACCATTTCTGTCCTTTATTGAGCCCATCTTTGCACGAAATGTTCCCTTGGTATCTCTAATGTTCTTGAAGAGATCTCTAGTCTTTCCCATTCTGTTGTTTTCCTCTATTTCTTTGCACTGATCATTGGGGAAGGCTTTCTTATCTCTCCTTGCTATTCTTTGGAACTCTGCATTCAGATGCTTATATCTTTCCTTTTCTCTTTTGCTTTTCACTTCTCTTCTTTTCACAGCTATTTGTAAGGCCTCCCCAGACAGCCATTTTGCTTTTTTCATTTCTTTTCCATGGGGATGGTCTTGAACCCTGTCTCCTGTACAATGTCATGAACCTCCGTCCATAGTTCATCAGGCACTCTATCCATCAGATCTAGTCCCTTAAATCTATCTCTCATTTCCACTGTATAAAGTGGAAAATTCTGAAAGAGATAGGAATACCAGACCACCTGACCTGCCTCTTGAGAAACCTATATGCAGGTCAGGAAGCAACAGTTAGAACTGGACATGGAACAACAGACTGTTTCCAAATAGGAAAAGGAGTACGTCAAGGCTGTATATTGTCACCCTGCTTATTTAACTTATATGCAGAGTACATCATGAGAAACGCTGGGCTGGAAGAAACACAAGCTGGAATCAAGATTGCTGGGAGAAATATCAATAACCTCAGATATGCAGATGACACCACCCTTATGGCAGAAAGTGAAGAGGAGCTAAAAAGGCTCTTGATGAAAGTGAAAGAGGAGAGTGAAAAAGGTGGCTTAAAGCTCAACATTTAGAAAATGAAGATCATGGCATCTGGTCCCATCACTTCATGGGAAATAGATGGGGAAACAGTGTCAGCCTGTATTTTTTTGGGCTCCAAAATCACTGCAGATGGTGACTGCAGCCATGAAATTAAAAGATCCTTACTCCTTGGAAGAAAAGTTATGACCAACCTAGACAGCATATTCAAAAGCAGAAACATTACTTTGCCAACAAAGGTCCGTCTAGTCAAGGCTACGGTTTTCCCAGTGGTCATGTATGGATGTGAGAGTTGGACTGTGAAGAAAGCTGAGCGCTGAAGAATTGTTGCTTTTGAACTGTGGTGTTGGAGAAGACTCTTGAGAGTCCCTTGGACTGCAAGGAGATCCGACCAGTCCATCCTAAAGGAAATCAGTCCTGAATGTTCATTGGAAGGACTGATGCTAAAGCTCAAACTCCAGTACTTCAGCCACCTCATGTGAAGAGTTGACTCATTGGAAAAGACTCTGATGCTGGGAGGGATTGGGGGCAGGAGGAGAAGGGGACGACAGAGGACCAGATGGCTGGATGGCATCACCGACTCGATGGACGTGAGTCTGAGTGAACTCCGGGAGTTGGTGATGGACAGGGAGGCCTGGCGTGCTGTGATTCATGGGGTCGCAAAGAGTCGGACATGACTGAGCGACTGAACTGAACTGATTCCCATTCCTTTTCCCTGGCTCTACAGCAGCCTTGAAAAACAATAGCTTTGCACTCACCATAAATGTGAAAATCAGCAACCTACCCACCACTGGAGAGAGCAGAAAAGGTTCAGAGCTCTGCCCAAAGCACCATTAGTAGATGTTATTATATTACTTGTTTAGTTTCCTGGAAACCTCCGCAACCAGGGGTTGCCTTTATTTGGCCTGACTCAGAGATCTTTCTTTTTAAACAATCTTCCCTCAGGGCCTTTGTCCAAATCAATCAGGGATAATTGTTTAGCATCAGAGCTACCTCAGAGAGTTGGGGCAAACAAGAAGCTGACCAAAAACCTAAGGAAATATCTGGTAAATGAGTCATTCATAGGGACATGTCTCAGACTGCAATTAAAAAAAAAAAATACCACTGGAATATTCCCCAAGGTAAAATAGTCTTGATAAATTTAAAAAGATTAAAATCATCTGAAGTGTGTTATCTGATCACACAAAATGAAGTTAGAAATTAATAACAGCAGAAATATGAGAAATTCACAAATATGCAGAAATTTAAAAACATATTACTAAATAACCAATGGATCTAAGAAAGTTTAAGGGACATTAGCAAATAATTTAAGACAATGAAAATGAAAACAAAACATACCAAAACTTATGAGAGTTAGCTAAATGAATCCTTAGATTGAAATTTATGCCTGTAAATGCCTACATTAAAAAGAAGAAAGATTGCACATCAAAAAACATAACCTCCCACCTTAGAATCTAGAAAAAGAAGAGCAAACTAAATCTAAACCATGCAGAAAAAAAGTAGTAAATGTCAGGCTTGAAATAAATAAAACAGAGAGCAGAAAAAAAAAAGAGAAAATCAAGAAAAATCAAGTTGGTTCTTTGAGAAACCATTAGACTGACCAAGAAGAGAGAAAACTGTATTATTAAAATCATTAGTGAAAAAAGGGAAATACTACTGACCTTACAGAAATAAAAAACATTATAAGGGAACATTCTGAACAATTGTATGCCAACAAATTACACTAATCCAGATGAAACAGGCAAATCCTAGAAAAATACAAACCAATGAAACTGACTCAAGAAGACACAGAAAATCTGAATAGACCTATAACAAATAAGGAGAGTGTGCTAGTAATCAAAAAACTTTCCACAGAGAATCCCAGGCTCAGATAGTTTCCCCAATGAATTCCGTCATATCTTTAAGAAGAACATGAATCCTTCACACAAAATTTCAAAAAAAAAAAAGAATAGAACAGAATATGTCCCATTCATCCTTTACGACAAGTGTTACTGATAACAAAACAAAAAAAGACCTCCCCATCCAAAAACTTGCAACCATATACCTTATGAATTATAAGGTAAATTATAAAATAAATGAAACTTTGTCAACCTAATAAAGAACACGAAAACCCACAACCAACATCATAGTTTCGGTGAAACACTGAAAAGTTCTCCTGTAAGACAAGGAAGAAGAAAAGCATATCCACTCTCACCACCTCTACTCAACACTGTACTGGAGGCTCCAGATAGTGCAACTAGGCAAGAAAAAAGATTGGAAAGGAAGAAGGAAAACTATTTACATTCAGATATGACATGATCTTGTATTCAAGGAATCCACTAAAAAAATCTATTAAAATGGATAAACAAGTTCATCAAGGTTACAGGATACAAAATACAAATGAAAAGTCAGATCTGTTTCTACGCACTAGCAAGGAACGTTACAGAAATTGAATTTAACAATAGAATTCCATTTATAATAGCACAAAAAGAATAAAATACCGTATGAATACAGTTAACAAAAAGACATGTTCACTAAAATTCATGAAACATCATTGCTGAAATTAAAGAAGGTGTAAATATATGGAAAGGCATTCACTTTCAAGAGTCAGAAGACATATTATTATCAAGATTGTAACATTTCCCAAACTGATCTGCAGACTTGACACAATCCCTATCAAAATCCCACCTTGGTTTCCTTGTAGAATTTGACAACCTGATCCTAAAATTCATATGGAAATGCAAAGGACCCAAAGTAGTCGAAACAATCTTGAAAAAGGTGAAAACAATTGGAGGACTCACCTTTATAGACTTCAAAATGTACTAGAAAGCTACAATAATCATGACAGAGTGTTACTGGCATAAGGAAAGACATAGAGACCAGTGGAGTAGAACTGAAAGTGTAGAAATAAATCCTAACATTTACAATAAATTAATTTGGACAAGCATACCAAGACAAGGGATGAGTTTTCAATATATGAGAAAAAGAACTCTTTTCAATTACATGTTCCTTGGCCAACTGACTTCCACCTGCAAAATAATGAAGTCAGACCTCTACCTCACACCGCATACAAAAATAATTCAATGCATCAAAAACCCAAATGCCAGAGCTAAAAATATGAATCTATTAAAAGAAAATACAGAGGCAGTTCTTGACCTTAGACTGGGCAATAGTTTCTTAGGTATGACAGCAAAGCACTAGCAACAAGGGAAAAACTGATAAGCTGAACTTCATTGAAATTTAAGAGCTATCTTTGTGCTTCAAAGAACACAATAATAAAAGTGAAAAGACATTTCTTCCACAGAATAAGAGAAAATATTTGTAAATTTTATATCTAATGATCTCATATCAAGAATATGTGAAGAACTCTTACAACTCACAATAAAAAGACAAATGACCTAAGTACCAAAAAAAAAAAAAAATCAGCAAATGACTTAAATAGACATTTCTCCAAGGAAGATATAGAGAACTGACCAGCAAGCACGTGAAAAGACAATCAAATCATTGGGCATCAGGGGATGACAAACCAAAAAAAAAAAGACACCACTAGGATATCTATAATCAAAATACAGATAGTAACAACTATTCATGAGGATGTGGAAAAACAGAAATCCGCATACACTGCTGCCGCTGCTGCTGCTGCCAAGTCGCTTCAGTCGTGTCCGACTCTGTGCAACCCCACAGACGGCAGCCCACCAGGCTCCCCTGTCCCTGGGACTCTCCAGGCAAGAACACTGGAGTGGGTTGCCATTTCCTTCTCCAATGCGTGAAAGTGAAAACTGAAAGTAAAGCCGCTCAGTCGTGTCTGACTCTTAGCGACCCCATGGACTGCAGCCCACCAGGCTCCTCTGCCCATGGGATTCTCCAGGCAAGAGTACTGGAGTGGGGTGCCAGTGCCTTCTCCATACACTGCTAATGGGAAAATAAAATGGGGCAGCTACTTTAGAAAACAGTTTAGCAATTCCTCTAAAATCTTAATGTAGTTTATGATTCTATGACTCAGCAATCACAATCCAAATTTATATCCAATATAATTAAAAACACATCCTCACAAAAACTTATAAATAACTGTTCACAGCAGCATTATTCATAATTGATAAAAAGTAGAGGAAACTCAAATGTCCATCAACTGATGAATGAATAACACTAGTATATCCATCTGATGGAATACCGCTGCTACCGCTGCTGCGTCGCTTCAGTCGAGTCCGACTCTGTGCGACCCCATAGACGGCAGCCCACCAGGCTCCCGCATCCCTGGGATTCTCCAGGCAAGAATACTCACTCATAAAAAAAGAATGAAATGTTTATACAAACTACAACAGGGATGAACCTTGAAAACATCATGTTCAGGTAAAGAAGTCACACAAAAAAGACATGTTGCATGATTTCATTCTATGCAATGTCCACTGTAGGCAAATCCAGAAATAAAGTTGATCCATGGTTGCCAGCGGCTGGGAAATGAATGGGGGAATAATGACTGCTAATGGGGAAACCTTTTTTTGAAGAGGGGATGATAAAAATTTTCTGAAATTACTATGTTTGCACAACTTTGTGAATATAGTAATTGCCACTGAATTATACACTTTTGAAAGGGTGAATTTTATGGTAATAAATTATATCTTAGTTTTTAAAAAAGACATTGAGAAGAACTGAAAGGCTAAGAAGAGAAACATTAAAGTAATTTTATTTAATTGAAAAAGTGTGTGCTTTATAATGAAAATAGGGCTACGAATATGACAATGATGATGATAGTTAAAATTACTAACTTTTACAAAAATTCTATGAAACAGGTATTATTTTTATCCCCAGTTTTCAGATGAAGAAAATCAAGTTTAAGGAGACAAGGCAAAGGCTAAAATTTACACAGTTAGAAAGAAAAAGTAGCAAAAACAGAATTCAAAATCAGGTCCTTTAATTTCTTTAGACACTGGCAGTGATAATGTCCCCGCTCTTGAGATCACATTTTACTTATAGAAAAAGACAAGTAGAGAAATAATAGTCATCAGGTAAAAGAAGTTTATAACAAAGAGCTGTGTGCAAAGTGCTTTGGTCAAAAAGGAAGCAACACAAAAGATGACTCCATGTTCCCCAGGAAGAAAGGGCAGGAACATCCTTCATAGATAACTAGAGTAGCTGAGGACCTGCAACCAGGATTTTAGACATTTTCCTGATGCCTTGTAGCGTCTCTCTCCTTACTTCCTAGGTACCCCCTACACACACTTGCGAGTGAAATTTAGTCTTGTCCAACTCTTTTGAGACCCCACAGACTGTAGCTTGCCGGGCTTCTCTGTTCAAGTCATTTTTTTGTTGTTCAAGGGATTTCCAAGGCTACAGTGGGTGGGTTGCCCCTGGAGTGGATTGCCATTTCCTTCTCCAGGGGATCTTTCCGACCCAAAGATCGAACCTGTGTCTCCTGCATTGGCAGGCAGATTCTTTTCCACTGAGCCACCATGGAAGCCACCATTTAGATATGAACTGAGCTTCTAACTACACAGTTGGCTGCCCCACACTTTCTAAGGTGTATTGGTTTCTCATATTGTTTTGAAGTCTGTGCTTATATACTTTGTGAACAAGCCTTTAGGTACAGAGGCCTACCTCCTGAGTATTTTGAACTCTTATGGGTTCTTCTTTGAAGAGAGTTCATTTAAACTCATTTTTTGCATGCAGTTATTAGTAACCTATTCAACGAACTACAAACCCTATTCTGAACAAAATATATGTAAGCAGCTGTTAATCACGAAGAAAATGCACCAAGCATCTACAGAGGAAAGAGTCACTGTTTCAAACACGGAAGGAACAACATCACATCTGGATAATGGTTTTTCTGATTAAATTTGTTGCAGACAGACAGAAGGCAGAATTAGATCAGTAGTGAGTTTATGGAGTAGCATTAGCAAGAGAAAGGCAGTGAATCCACAAATGTCACTCTGGAGAGAGCAAGCAGGATGTATTCGCCATCTCCTAATAGATTAATTAGGATAAACTAAACAGCATGTTCAGAAAGTTTATAGGATTGGCAAATAATGTTTTGGTAAGGTCATTATAAGCCATTCAGTGGCCATTATGATGGTAATTTACAGCCGTGACAATTGTCTAGACGAGAGAATTAAGACGTTACTGGTTCCAATTTTAATTTGAAACAAAGCTAACTTCATTATATTAAGTGTCCTGGTCTTGTGGCCTCCAGCCACTGGCTGCAAATGTTAAACTCATTTGCTGTTTTTCCTAGAACAGATAACAGGAGTGGGCAGGGGCGGGAGAAAGAAATGAGTCAATAGTGAAGCAATTTGGATTCAAGCAAAAAGACTCAGGGAAGGAAAAAGATCCTTCTTTGCACAGCAACGTTATCCGAACAGCAGGGTCCTCAGATTGCCTGGCAGTGGGAGACATCTCATAAACTGCCTCAGGTAAAGCGAGGGGTTTATCTTTGAAAAGAGTCGACAGCTGAGCATAGACTCTGTTTGTCCTGCCCTTACAAGCATAACTTGAAGCAAGGCTTAAAGCAAGACAGGGGCTGAAAATGCAAGTCGCTCAGTCATGTCCAACTCTTGGCAACCCCGTGGAATGTAGCCCACCAGGATCCTCTGTCCAGGGGATTCTCCAGGCAAGAATACTGGAGTGGGTTGCCATGCCCTCCTCCAGGGGATCTTCCCCAGCCAGGGATCAAACACAGGTCTCCCGCACTGCAGGCAGATTCTTTACCATCTGAGCCACCAGGGAAGCCCCAGGCAGGAACTAGTGGTCTCAGTGAACAGGAAAGAAAGTAGGAGGGAGAGACCCTCCTTCTCCTGTGCATGGGAACTTCTAGGCTGATTTCTCAGGAGCACCGTGATGTAGGACCACGCATTCATTTGTATTTGAAGCAAATTAACCTTGTGTGGTTTTCCTATTGAAGTTTTATTTATGCCTTCTAGGCCAGTTGTGTGTGTGCTACATACTCAGTCGTGTCTGACTCTTGTGACCCCATGGACTGTAGCCCACCAGGCTCCTCTGTCCACGGGATTTCCCAGGCAAGAATACTGGAGTGGGTTGCTATTCTCTTCTCCAGGGGATCTTCCCGACCCATGGATTGAACCCACGACTCCTGTGTTTCCTGCGATGCAGGCAGATTCTTTACTGCTGAAGCCAGCTGGAAGCCAGGCCAGTTACTTCTTAACATGTCTCAATTTGGTCCTTCTTCAATGGATATCAAGTCAGAGTTAAAGGAGGAACATCTCAGAATCGCCCTTAGGGGACATAGCCAAGACCCCCAGCCCCCTCCTTCCACCAGCACCAGGAACCCCTGCTGTAGACTCAGGGGCGTGTGGTGGGCATCCCAGTTTGGAAAGAGTGACGTAAGTTTTAGGTATAGTTCTGCCTTTTCCTATGACCTGGGCCAAGTCACTCTACCCTCACACCCTCAGTTTCTTTATCTGTAAAAAGAGGAAAATAAACTTGTACCTTTAAAATTCTGTGATTTTAGGTGCCCATCCCATATGCAGTAAATGCCCCACTTCCTTTAAAATAAGTGAATATATAATATGTAAATATATATTTATCTATAAACATATTGTATAGGTAATAAAATAATATGTATTATGTGTCTATATATAATAAAATAAATAATCTCCATCCATATGTAATCACACATATATAGCAGGCTTCCCAGATGGTGCTCCTGGTAAAGAACTCACCTGCCAATGCAGGGGATGTAAGAAACATGGGTTCCATCCCTGGGTCCGGAAGATCCCCTAGAGGAAGACATGGCAATCCACTCCAGTATTCTTGCCTGGGAAATCCCAGTGACAGAGAAGCCTGGCGAGCTACAGTCTATGGGGTCACAAAGAGTCAGATACGACTAAAGCAACTTAGCACACATGCATACATATATAGCGTATTGCACACACAGATTTATACTCCATAACCAACATAGACTACAGAAGCGCATCTTCAGTCTCCAGACATCCCTTCCAAAGTATTTTCAGGTCAGTATAAGATTAGTTTAGGTCTCAGAATCAGAAGACAGAAAGCCTCAGGCCTCACAGTAGCCCGCTCCTGAGTGAAGGTGGTCCTTATAAACGTGAAACCTCTAAATGGCTAGAAGCCAACACCCTGAATCATTTGTGTTGGGAGAAAGGGCCTCCGACACTCGGACATCACGGCGAAGTCGACAACTTTTATTGCTCCTCTTCCTCGCCGGCACCAGCTCCTCCCAGCTTTCTCCTCCACCCACACGCCCTGATTCACAGTTGGCATCTTCTTTTCAATCACACCCCCTTCCAGTGAGGTTTTTCTGAAACTCGCCCATTCAAGGTAGACCATGGCAACGACGGCAGCAAACCACAGGGCTTTCTTCAGGCACCAACAAGACGCAAGTCTCAGTGACAGACGAGAATCAGAGCAATGAAGACCATCTTCCAAGGCTAAAGGGCTGGAAGAGGCAGGTAGACCACAGTGGTGTCTTCCAAGTACAAAACCCCAGGACAGATCCATTCATACCAGCATAAAGTATCAAACATGAATTTCTTCTAGAGAGGATGGTCCAGCCACTGTTCGTGATTCCAAGAGTGGATATTTCAGGCACATGGGCTTTTCCTCTTCCACCAACATTATATTCTACTGGCAGGAACCCATTCCTCAAATCATGTAGTCATGTATGGACGTGAGAGTTGGACTATAAAGATAGCTGAGCACCAAAGAACCGATGCTTTTGAAGTGTGGTGTTGGAGAAAACTCTTGAGAGTCCCTTGGACTGCAAGGAGATCAAACCAATCAATCCTAAAGGAAATCAGTCCTGAATGTTCATTGGAAGGATGGATGCTGAGGCTGAAACTCCAATACTTTGGCCACCTGATGCAAAGAACTGACTCCTTGGAAAAGACCCTGATGCTGGGAAAGATTGAAGGCAGGAGGAGAAGGGGATGACAGAGGATGAGATGGTTGGATGGCATCACCGACTAGATGGACCTGAGTTTGAGCAAGCTCCGGAGTTGGTGATGGACAGGGAAGCCTGGTGTGGTATAGTCCATGGGGTTGCAAAGATTTGTACATAACTGAGCAACTGAACCAAACTGATTCCTCAAATCGCCTCTAGGAAGAAGCCATAGGAGAAAGAACTACAAAGCGTAGCCGGGCTGAAATTCGTGCTGAAATTGAACACAGCCTCCTTCTGAGTGGGGAAATGGGAATGTGATCATTCTAGTTCCTCCTTCTGAAGACCAGAGAAAAGATTTCTGCTCTGCCTGACAAATTCCATATCCTTTTGGACTTTTAAAATAGTGTTCCCGAAATTGACTGCTACTTAAATATGGAGAGGAAAATCTGCCAAAGTGATTCGATTATTCAAATGCTTCAAAGAACCATTAAAATACAGGCTCTGGGGGATGAGAGGAGCTGGCCCGCCCTCTCTGGACGCCTTCCCCTCACAGCCTCTGACACAGCTAACGGACTTCCAGAGGCTCTCCCCAGCGCTTCAGGGTTTAAGCTCACTGAGCAATGGAAGGCATTAGTTCCCACTCTTTGCTACGTCTCCTCAGTGAAGCCCCTAAAATACCCTCCTACATCTAAATGTCCCAACCACGACAGAGGTCCTGAAATATATCAGCAACTGGCTCAGTAACATGAAACTTCGTTATTTCACAACTTCATACCTGTTAAGGTTTGTAAAATGTGTAGGTGATTCTCTTACTATCTTTGTCAAGTCACTAAGATTGCATCAGCTAGAAACTCTTCATCCAAATTAAAATAAATCTTGTCCACAGAGAAGGCAGGCATGGATTGCTTATTAGTGAAAACGATCTAGTGCCTTGATTTCTTGTTGATGTTGTTTATTGGCTTACTCGTGTCTGACTTTTGGATTGTAGCCCACCAGGCTCCTCTGTCAATGGGATTTCCCAGGCAAGACTAGTGGAGTGGGTTGGCATTTCCTCCTCCAGGGGATCTTCCCAACCCAGGGATTGAACCCATATCTCCTGATTGGCAGGCAGATTCTTGAAAGCTCCAGTGTCTTGGTTTAATAGAGCTTTATTCCTTCCAGGAATTAAAATGCTTGGGATAATATGCCATCCTTTTAAATCTCAGCTCTTGCAACTTTACCTCCAATAATAGTTTAAAATACAAATCTCATGTATGTTTAAATAGTGTGTTCTAAACGCTGGGTACTGGGTTAGGATTAACTTGACGTGGATTGGTTCATCTAGCCTCAAAACAACCAGATGAAGCAGGAGCTCTTATGACTTGTCTGGGTCACAGAGCCAGTTAGCAGTGGAGCTAGAATCCCAGTCCTTAACACTAAACTAGCTGATATATTGGGCTTCCCAGATGCAGTGGTAAAAAAAAATTCCACCGGCCACTGCAGGAGCGGCCAGAGACACAGTTTCGACCCCTGGTCGGCAAGATCCCCTGGAGGATGAAATGGCAACCCACTCCAGCATTCTCGCCTGGAGAATTCCAGGGACAGAGGAGCCTGGTGGACTACGGTCCATGGGGTCACAAAGAGTCAGACATGACTGAGAGACTTCATGATGGAGCACACATTCATAGCTGATTACCAAATCCTTCAAAAGGGTTCTTACTATCCAGCCTTATTTATTTTTTGCCTTTCACCGTTGCTGCCGAGTTCCTCTGACTCATGTCTCTGATTCCAGGCTGTCACCTAGTCCACAGAGGGCCCCCCTCAAACTTCCTTAAGTGCTTTTCATCCTGCACTGTGTTGCATTCGCTCCAAATCTTCAGAAAAAAATCCAATCTCACACCTCCTCCACATTCAGACCCCAAGGGCCAGAACAAGAGATCCCACTATTTCCATTTAAAAACACGGAGGTTCTTTCTCCTTCTCCTTCAATATGTCGCATTCCAAACTCTCCCTGTCCTTTTCTTCTGCAGGTCCAAGGTTCTCAAGCTCTGCTCTCTCCGAGCAAGCCTTCTGCAGCATTTCCCAGTTATATTATGCACTGGGGACTCATTCTTACACTAGTTTAAGAATTTATGCTTCAGTAGAAACACCACAGGGTTTAGAATCCAGAGACCCATACTGAAATTCAAGTTTTACTTACAAGGTCACTTAATATCATGTGGCCTTAGGGTTTTCATTTATGATGTGGAGTCATTAACAATGCTATAAGGATGAAATGAAATTATAAATGCATACACAAGTATGTAGAAATACAAACAAATATATGTAGCCCACCAGGCTTCCCTGTCTGTGGAGTTCTCCAAGCCAGAATACTGGAGTGGGTAGCCATTTCCTTCTCCAGGGGACCATCCCGACCCAGGAACCAAACCCAAGTTTCCTGCATTGCAAGTGATTCTTTATAGTCTGAGCCACCAGGGAAGCCCTATGTATTTGTCTACATAAATAAAATTTCATAAAGTATATTTTATTTAATCTTTACACAATATTTATACATGAGTATACATATACACATGCCTTCTCTGATGGCTCAGATGGTAAAGAATCTGCCTGCAATACGGGAGACCCATGTCAGGAAGATGCCCTGGAGAAGGGAATGGCTATCCACCCCAGTATTCTTGCCTGGAGAATTCCATGGACAGAGGAGCCTGGCAGGCTACAGTCCATGGGGTCACAAAGAGCTGGACACAGAGCTGAGCAACTAACACTTTTACTTTATACATATATATATATATATATGTATGTATAAAATCTAGTATACAAATATAATAGATTGGAAAACTATAAAATTCTCTAAAGAGATAAAAAATCATTACAGTTTCTTAACTGGTAAATAGAAGGATAGAGATAGACATAGAGACACAGATAAAGAAAGACAGACACTAGATTCCCAGAGGGTAGCAATCTTTTTTGTTGATATCCTTCTTAGGTTCTAGCATAATGATACACACAATAAATAATGCTCAAAAATACTTGAATACGAATTTTTCAGGACCACTAGGGAAAAATCATTGTTCCCATGTTATCCACTGGAAAAATATACAGACTAGGGAGATATATCAGTGACCAGGCAACTATTCCAGGGCAAATGCAGATCTCCAGATTCTCACTTGAGACTTTTATCAACCAAGCTGCTCTGTTAGCTTTTTCCTTGATGAATCGGACTTCATTTTTCCTAATAACATCCAGAGAATGTACTCACTGTTTGTAGATAGCACCGAGTGGGTGGAGTGTCAGCTACACTTGGAGGGTGTCACTGCAACTCAAAACATTGCTGACAACTTGAAGATGTGGGAAGATACAAACAAGAGCATTGAGAGGACCATGCGTTAAAAAAAAAAAAAAAAGGACTAATGCTGTCTTTATCACGAGTCTCCTTAGAAAAGTTTAAAATGCAAATGCTAAAACTTTTGACCTAGTAGGTAATCTCTCCATCATAGTAAATGGTACCTTTACTATGGTACCACTCACCAGGTACCCTGGAATCCATCTTCACTTGAAGATCCCCTAGCTGGACAAGGATAGAGGATATGGAGATGGCTGGGAGAGAATAAATAAACATACCTAATGGATGAATAAACTGTATTAGTGAGTATATACAGTTCACAGGGAAAGAAGAGACGACTAATGGAACATACTCACAGACACGCACAGAGCAGCCACCATCTTCTTCATATCCCCCCAAAAAGATTTATATCCCTTCAGAAGATTTACCCTATTCCTTAAGAATAGGGTTTGGATGCAAAACAATCTCTGAAGTGTAAGACCAGGAACTTACATTCTCTCTTCTTTTGAATTACTGAACATCCTTTCCCGGGCAGATATTGAAGTGTCTTGAACACACGCATCTGATTCTTTGGCAAGAGTTTAGATAGTCTCAATCTCGGATAGTCTCCGATAGTTCAGATAGTCTCAATCTCGGATAGTCTCAATCTCGGATAGTCCAGAACTCCAGTGATGAGCAACTGAGCAGGATTCTTATGATAAAGTGGAGAAGAGAGTGGGGAAAGTGTTTGAACAAATATTAACCTGGCACAGTTGTGATCCTGAAGTGGTAGAGAATAGTGAGAGACAAAAAGTGCGGAAAGGGTTTGAGTTACTGGAAAGGAACACTGCTGTGTCTGTCAACTGATGACACATAATATGACCAGCTGTGCTCCTCTAAGCCAAAGCACCAGGAAAAGTTACCATGGTCCCTACAATACACAGCTGGTCCAAAGAGCCTGTCAGCGTGCTGACACTGACCAGCAGGGGAAGGAAGATGATAGCATTTGTTCTCATTCAGCTACAAGGAAAGGAGTCTCATTCGCAAGAGGCTAGGTTATGATGCTTCACAGAAGAGTCTGGGAACGTGATGAGTGGGAGAGGTGGCCAGGAAGCAGAAGGAGAAATCGCAAGCGTTCATGCACCCCACTGGTCTGTAGTTAATATTACCTGAAAAACGCTTTTTACACCAGGTGATATTCTACTGCATTGGGAAAAAATCCTTTTTAGCTCTTTCCCAGAATTAAACTTTCTCATCTAAGCAGTACGGCTGCTGCTGACACGACAGGCTTCTTGGAGAGGGCAAGCTCGGCTTAGAAAAGGTCTGACCTTGTTGTTTTAGAGTTATTGTTTTCCACTTCTAATTGCAGACCTTCCAAAACATTTGCAGAGAAGCGCGAGCCTTAAGCAGTAGACATTTTGGCCACATTTGCATTTCTAAACGCGTGGCTTTACTCTGACCACCAGCCGCAAAAAGGGCTCAGAGTCAGGATACCTCAAAGCTGCTCATTTTTTTTTCAAGCTCTTTCCCAAATTCTCTGAGATATGGAGACTGCAGAAAGGGGTTAACAGGCCTCTTTATCAGACCTTTGGGGGCACTACTGACCCAAACATTGCGGCAGGCCCCCAGTGAAATCCCTTCAGTCTCACTCTGGATAACTAACAACTTAAGCATCTCCTTAAAGGTGTGCAAGACTGAGCTGGAGCCCCCATTTCAAGACGGTTATGATGACCTGCAACCAAAGTGATCCAGAGCCTGGGGCGAATCCTACTTCGCTTTGACATTGTGAAAGGCCTTGTGTTTTCCCTTTGTTCTGATAACACTATATTTGCTTATGGAATTACGTTTTGCTTAAACAAAAACCACAACAAATAGGTTTGCATTTCCCAAAATGATTGTTGTATGGATCAACACCTAACGAGGTGACGCAGCTCCCCAGAAGGGCAGGGAGGTGATGAAAGAGGACCTGCTTCTTAAAGTCATGTTTGCAAATCTCAAGTAGGATGATGCACGTGCAAATTGGGGGCAGAATTTTCAGAAGAATAAAACAAAATCTTGAATTACTCTAGGAAAATAAAGCAGTTAGGTCATTGCCTCTGGAGAGAAGCGTTGGATGGCTCTCTCTTCCCACATGCTTTTTACAGTTTAGTATCAACAGTATGTATCTATTATCTCTTTGAAAATAGATGAGATAATTCACTGATTTGAATAAAAGATGAGACCAATGAGAGGACAGGAGTGGAATTAAATCATATGTATTATAATTGAAATCCAAAAAAATCTCAAAACTATGATACTTATATTATTTTAATAAAATCTATTGAACAGTTCATTTTAAACACTTTTCTGCCTTGCTTTTAAGTATATTTCATGGAGTCTAATTTTTTCTTGTGGAGCTGGGTTGCAATGCCTTATTTTTCTTCCCCCAATTAACACAAGTTTTGACACCAATTTGCATGGGGGCAAACACAGTTTAGCTCAATGAGCCCATTTGCCCCTCCCCCCATTAAAGGTTAACTGTACAACTGGAAACAACTGCTAATTAAAGCTTAATTGTTACCTACCCTGCACTTCTCACTTTATTAGACAAGTGGCTACTGTTGGAACAACTAGCTTGACTACGCTCAGTGGAAAAGACTAGCAACCAGATCCCTTCAGTGGGTGAGGTCTCCACTCTGGCAGAACGTGGACTTGCACTGTGGCTCCAATTACAACTTTCAGTTAGAACAAACTGATTCCGCAGCAACAATACCAACAGAGTGACACATTCCATCATGTTCATAGGGCGAGGGAAGGTTGGGAGGTGGGTAGTCTGACTCGCTTCTGCCCAGCTTATCTCACGACCTTAAGGTTGTCCCAAACAGCTTTTTATTAACCCACTTAGCTGCGTCTCCCTAGGAGGCATGCACCCTCCCCTCCTGCCTCCCCTCCCCTCACAGACATCTCAGGTAAAATTTGGGCTGGATGAAGCGAACACTGTCCCCTCTTACCACCTCCCTGGACCACACTTCACTGGTCAGGAAAGCATAGGAATAGAGTAGGTCGATTTTGCCCTTCAGGGAAAGGATGGATGCAAATCAGATTGGAAGTACTGTCTTCTCCACAGACAGACACACCAGCCCCATCCTGAAGATGGTAACAGGATGGCTTCCTTCCCTTCTGCTTATGAAGCAGCAGAAACTGAGGGAAGAAGGGCTCTGTCGTGGGGCAGTGGTGTTTGTGTATGTGTGTGCACACACGTGCATATGCGTTAACTCAAGCGAGTTATTTAATCTCTATGAGCCTTGGTGTTTCCATCTGTAAAATGGGGATGATTTCTCAGAGTGACCTTACAGAACGGATGGAAGGAATAAATGAGGTGATGCCTGTGACATGCTTAATAGAAAACAAGGCACAAAAAATAAAAACCCTCCATAGTAACTATCACTGTTGTTCATGAAAAGTACTAGACATTTGGCACACAGAATTTAGACATTGTATACGTGAAGTACATTGTGCTTTGGGCGATACAAGGTATACTGTATGATCTCTGATCTCAGGATGCCTTCCAAAACCAGAGGGGAAGAAATTTGGGGCACAGGAAGAAACTGGTGACCTGGACTTCATATGAAAGGGTCCCCCAGAGTTGGGGACCTGGATTAGAAAGGGTACAAAATGTCCAGAAAGGGAGAGAGACATGGCAACATATCACCACCTCCCAAGTTAGGGTGGAGAGACCACAGGGAACCTTCTGGAAGAAACTGCCTGAATTTCTATTGTAATTCGGTGGATCTTCAAAAGGCTGAAGGAGAACATCTGGGATGGGAAGTGGGAAGTGTGTCCACGGCCAGCAGTGACTAGTACACTCAGGTTCGAGGCAGGGAGGATTATCATCCACCCAGCTGCCCCACTGGACATACAAGGACCTCGCCCTTGGACTTTGCTTCCACCAGAAAGCAACTGAGAATCTACCAGTGGCTGCTACAAGGATCACAGTGTAAACATTTGGTGTTGGAATGAAACTCTAGAGCATTCAACTAATTCACCCCAGATAAACGTCAACACCCACACACTCCTACACATGAACAGAGGGTACTGCATTTTTCAAAAAGGATGTTGCTAAGTCTAAAGAACTGTTAGTACTTGCTATAATTTGGGTAAATATGGAAGAACTATTTGGGCCACTGTCTTATCTTAAATCACACAACTACCTACCTGTCAGAGATTCATGACAAGCTGTATCTGATAGAATGCTCAGGTATAGCTCTTCCCCCAACACCTTAGATTTCACAATTTTCTCAATTCTGTTAACGTGAACGCTTCTAAGAAGCCCTCTGATGCCTCTAAGTCTCTAACTCAGGAAAACTGTCAGAAGACAGTCATCAAAGAAAGCCAGATTTGAAAGTAAGCAACTGACCTCTTTCCAGATTAACAGGTTATCCCCACAATGGTGGAAAGCAGGCTCCAAATTGTTTTAACAACTCCTCCAACAAAAGAGAGAGAAGAACAGAGAGAGAAAGGGAGGGAGAAACCAAAATGTCTGAGAAGAATTTAGATGGGAAAAATAGCAAAGCATTTAAACAATGTTTGCATCATATCTTAAGAGAGAAAGGAGAATCAGTTTTTATAAAACTTAAATAGTGTTTATGGACTTAGAGCCCATAATGAATATTTTGATGGTGAAAATCAAGTAGATATAAGACTCGTAAAAATGATTGTGCTGAAAGAATGTGTGAAATCACCTAGCCCAGACCATGCATTTCTCTAATTACAATGGTGAAGTTCAGAGAGGTTAAATGACCTGCCTGTAGCCACCTAGTCAATTGGCCATTGTTCTTACCCAGTGATAGGAGCTGGTTCTTCTGTCAGGAGGACTTTCTGCCCAACTATGGTAACTCAGAAAATCTGCAGATTATAGAGTTAACAAAATTTCCTTGGTGGGATTGTGCCTTTCGGTTTACAGAGAAGAAAATGTGCTTTTCTGCTGCTTTCCCTAGGAACTCTTGCTTCATTAAAACATTCATTCCCAAGATAAGTTTCAAGGTTAAGTCGGCATTCAAAACACACAAAGGTCATCCCTCCCGGTGCAACCGAGTCAACATGCAGCCATAGAGAAGCGGTCTGAGTGACAAGTCAGCAGGGAAAATATGGAATCGTGGCGCTCACACCCATTCTCCTTCTGAGCCATCTAAGGTGCAACCAGAAAGAGTGCTGGCAGTGCTAGGAGCCCCTGGAATGTGATAAGACACAAATCAAATGTCACCCATTAAAACAAATGTCTGGCTGTTCCAAAGTGTCTGCGTGGTTTGTGTTGCTGTTTTATTTCCTAATCCTCATCTCCTTGGAGTTAGAGTACATGGCACCATCCTTCCATAAAAACAGTAATTAAAGACTTTTTAAAAAATATATACATATTAGCAGCATACACACACTATCAGTTTATCTTGTGACTTATCAAAAATATTGTGCACACAACAGATGGAAATGGCATGAACAACAAAGCTTTGCATTATTCATAAACTACGCGGTTAGCTCTTCCCCAGGCTCCGCGCTACTGAGGACTATGTGTATATATTTATATGTTCTCTGTTAGAAACCAAGTTTTTAACAACAACATGGTTCTTAACGGAAGCATTTTAATTGGGGGGTTATCAAATTCTTAAATTTGAGTATCCTGCACACTCGAGTTTATCCTCTCAAACCAGAATGAACACAGCTAATCCAAAAGACAAAATATTTGGGGCTCATTAGGAAAACATCAAGGGAGTATTTACTAAGGATGGATCATATGCGCCTGCAATGAAGGAGACCACCTGCAATACGAGAGACCCAGGTTCCATCCCTGGGTCGGGAAGATCCCCTGGAGGAGGAAATGGCAGCCCACTCCAGCATTCTTCCCTGGAGAACCCCATGGACAGAGGAGCCTGATGGGCTACAGTCCGTGGAGCTGCCAAGAGTCAGACACGATTTAGCAACTAAGTCGTGCACCACCTAGCACCGTCTTAGTCGTGCACAGACTTAGCAACCACAACAACATATTTTCAGCAGAGGTCCTTGTGTTGAACACAAATATTTCATACGAGAAACACCAAAAAGAGATAGCATCAAAAATAACCACAAGTGGAATAAGCCCACTGTATCATTTCCACCCAAAACAGAGTGATTTTTAAGCTGTCTTCTGCAGAACCACACTCTTGAAGTGCAAGTTGATGAATAGGTGTTTCACAGTGTTTCCTGAGAACAGTCTCGAGAGTCAAATGGTGCTTGAGAGATGCTCCCAGGAATATACCTCCAACGATGTGAGAAAGGCAGGATCAAGCAGAACAAAAAGTGAGCCCTCGGAACCTCAGGGAGCTCTGGGGCCGGGATGACCCTGAAGATCTGTCCCGAGCTGAAAGCAGACTTTGTGTCTTTGTATCACTGGTGGCACAGTGGTAAAGAATCTGCCTTCAACTCAGGAGACCGGGGTTTTATCCCTGGGTCAGGAAGATCTCCTGGAGAAGGGAAGGGCTACCCACTCCAGTATTCTTGCCTGGAGAAATCCACGGACAGAGGAGCCTGGCTGGCTACAGTCCATGGGTGGCAAAGAGTCAGACAACTGAGTGACTAACACTTTCACTTTCAATCTCTGCACCAGCCAGTCACTGGCGGTAGCTTGGCAGGCAGTTCCTGGCAGCCACAGTTCCCCATGGACCATAAGCCATCGATGGTCCATGTTGCCAGCATGGGGGACGGCACTTCTGATTTGAAGGATCTAGGACGAACAGTACAGTATTGCCTTCAAAAGGGATTTTTCATTGTAGGAAGCACCTCCAAGTCAGATTTCAAACCATAGAAACCTTGATTTGGACTTTTAAGACCTCAAATACTCTGGAAGGGTGCCTAGGCAATGAAAAAGAAGCATCTACTAAACAAGAAAGAATTAAAATTTAAAAAAAATTCACCACGGGGAAGAGAAGAATGAAGAGATCTTTCTACCAGCTTATTCATTTGAACAAGTATTCTCAGCACTTAAAGCTATAAAAATTAAAATAGTGTTGACTCTGGAGCTTTTCTCATTCTAGCAATAAATAATACTCACCCCAGATACAAGATCTAACAGATTTTTTTTAAAGCTCCATCCATTTCATTGGCATGCATGCATGCTAAGTCGCTTCAGTCGTGTCCAACTCTTTATTATCCTACGGACTGTAGCACTCCAGTCTCCTCTATCCAGGAGATTCTCCAGGCAAGAATACTGGAGTGATGCCATGCCCTCCTCCAGGGGATCTTCCCAACACAGGGACTGAACCCACATCTCTTATGTCTCCTGCATTGGCAGGCGGGTTCTTTACCTCTAGTGCCACCTGGGAAAACCTCAGTGGCATGCATTCTAACATAATTTTAGTTTTTATGTTTATTAAGCATAAAATTATAAATTACATTGCTTTGAACAATGATTCTAATAAAAATTCAATTTAGAAAATAATATTTTTAAAGTCATATAAGTATTTTTATTACAGAGATATGAAAGAATGATTAACAAAAGGTTTTGAGGAATAAACCTATTACTTTAAGTTCTGCAAGGGAAGTTTAAGTGAAAATACAAGTTCATCAAGGAAAGGAAATGATGGAAATTTTCCAAACATCAAAGAAGAGCTTGCTTATGTACTTTCCAAATGGAAAATGCGGGGACTTTCCTGGTGGCCCAGTGGTTAAGACTCCACCTGGCAATGCAGGTTTGATCCCTGGTCAGGGAACTAAGATCCCACATGCCTTGGGGAAGCTGAGCCTGAGTGCCACAACTGCTGAGCCCAGGCACCACAATAAAAAGATCCCCTACGATCCAACAAAAATCCCATCACAGACAAATAGTAAATAAATAAATATTTTAAAAAGAAAAACTTAAAAAATTAAAATCTAAAATGGAAAACAGTGATTAACAAATGACTGTACTTTCCAGATGTGACTGTGACTCAAAAGAGAGATGTTATACTTCGATTTTTAAAATACTGAAAATACACTAAAAATTACATACTCTGCAACAACGATGTAAAATTTAGGCTTCATTGTGAAATGTGCAAGGAACAGATAGTTTCCAAGCTTTCTGGGGGTGAGAGTAAGCAGGCAAAAGAGTTTAAAGAGCCTGTATTTGAAAGTCTCTCCCAACACTTAACTACTCATAATTATAAACTGTGAGCCGAAACTGTTGCCCTTGTAGCACCTCAGAACCACCAACAGAAACATGTTTCATTAAATGTCAAGGAAGCATTTTAAGAGTTTCCTATTCAGCACAGCAAAGGCGACCACATCCAAACCAGTCTAGGAGAGATTGTCACTGGATAATGAGGCTTTGCACGGGAGAGAAAACTCCAACTGAGGGAAATTGAGGGCCAAAATGGTACCCTGTATTGAGTCTATTGGTACCCTATTATATACCCTGTATAATAGGTAACTGTATTACCTGTAACTGTAACCCTGTATAATAGGTAACCCTTGCCTTAGGAAGGGGACAATGTCTTGGGACAGAGGCCAGACCCCCGAGCGATATCACCAGGAGGAAATGCAGCCACCTCAGCACCGCCTTTATTTTTTCTTACTGTCTTACTCCCTTCATCTTTTCCTTCTTCTTCCATCTCCTCCTCCTCTGCCTCCTTCTCTTCCTCCCTTCCTCTCTCTTTGTCTCTCTGTCTCTCTCTCTCTCTCTCTCTCAAGAGTCCTATATCAGCAAAAAAAAAAAGAGGAAGGTTTATGATTATAATGAAAAAACAAGCAACATAAAAACCATTCATTATTTTGCCAAGATGAAAGACAGAATGGTCAACACAGCTTTATAGGAAAAAAGGGTAAGTGAACAAAACTCTGATAAGGCTCCCAGGGCCTTATAGCTAACTATTCCCCCCAACTATTCATTACATATAAACATTATGTGCGATTTATCCCAGCCTTATCTAATAAAACATTTTAAAGACTGTCTAGCTCTATTGCCTTTGAAGAATTGATGCTTTTGAACTGTGGTGTTGGAGAAGACTCTTGAGAGTCCTTTGGAGTACAAGGAGATCCAACCAGTCCGTCTAAAGGAAATCAGTCCTGAATATTCATTGGAAGGACTGATGCTAAAACTGAAGCTCCAGTCCTTTGGCCACCTGATGGGATGAACTGACTCATTGGAAGACCCTGATGCTGGGAAAGATTGAAGGTGGGAAGGGAAGGTAACGACAGAGGATGATATGGTTGGATGGCATCACCAACCTGATGGACATGAGTTTGAGCAAGCTTTGGGAGTTGGTGATGGACAGGGAACTCTGGCGTGCTGCAGCCCATGGGGTCTCAAAGAGTCAGACACGACAGAGAGACTGAACTGAACTGAGCCCTATTGTAAATCTGTGTGTTCCCCTCATTCTAATCAATATTTACATAATACGACTCCTTTGAAATATCTTTCAAGGTTATTTTGGTGTCTACCATTTTAGCTTGAAACTAATCGGACTTTTGGTTCAATCACTTGCAAACTTCTTGGAAGGTGGAAATAGAAAAACACAAAGATCCACATGCAAGCTTAACATCTCTTTTGCCACTTAGATGCAATAAATCTATGCTGGAGCCCTGTGTGCTAGGTACCTGCTAGGCTCAGAGGAAGCATGGCTTGCAAGTCTACTTTTTAGATTATTTTTCACAGACTTTTCTTAAAAGTGGGCCACTTTTAAAGTCCTACTGCATTTCTTACAATATTGCTTCTGTTTTACATTTTGGTGTTTTGACCAAGAGGCATGTGGAACATCAGTTCCCCGACCAGGGATCAAACCAGAATCCCCTGCATTGGAAAGCAAAGTTTTAACCCCTGGATCACCAGTTGCAAATTGCAGACTCACCTTTGCAAGTCTCCTTTAAAACTGAATTTTTGTTTACTAGTTTTTCAGCAAAATTCGGTTGCTCTTTTAAACTCAAATACCAAGAATTATAAGATTGATGATGTTACACAGGACTCTTGTTCAGTTTACCCAGCAGAGCCCAGGGGCTGGAAGGAAGTGTCTTAGGTAGCTAGCAGCCAAGGGTGCATTTTGGACTGGTTTTCATAAAATCGGCTTCCATTTTGAGACTTATTTTTGTCATGAGTGCTTCTTGTTCATTTTGATGAGCATGTAATTTTGCCCTAGCTTTTCCATTTCAGTCCTCAATTCCTGTTCAACCAAACACTCTGATTTTACTTAAATTTTCCTTGCACGATTGCGCGGATGTTTTCTGAGAGAATAGTTAGGGCCCCTTCATTTACAGGGTTTCTCTTAGTAGAGTCTAGCAGGAAGTGATCAGATGGCCCCAATTCCAGTCCCCTAACTGGCTCCACAACGCGCCTCCCCAGAGGCAGCCTCTGTGCTGTGAGTTCACACCAGCTTCTGCTGACTTTCTTCTCAGCAGTTTTAGGCTTCCTCCAAAACTCTTGTTGTTGCTGTTTATTTAATATCGTGCATTTTTGTTAAACCACTAAGGCAGTTCAACCTGTCTCCCAAGCCAGAAGCAAATGGAGAGAGAGTCTCTAGTTGTTGTTCAGATGCTAAGTCACGTCCAACTCTCTGAGACCCCATGGACTGCAGCACGCCAGGCTCTTCCTGGTCCTTCACTTAGCCCCAGTTTATGTCCACTGAATCGGTGATGCATCCAATCATCTCATCCTCTGCTGCTGTCTTCTCCTTTTGCTTTATATCTTTCCCAACATCAGGGTCTTTTCCAATGTGTCATTTCTTCTCATCAGGTGGCCAAACTATTGGAGCTTCAGCTTCAGCATCAGTCCTTCCAATGAGTTTTCAAGGTTGTTTTCCTTTAGGATTAATTGGCTTGATCTCCTTGCTGTCCAAGGGATTCTCAAGGGTCTTCTCCAGCACCACAATTTGAAAGTATCAATTCTTCAGTTTTCAGCCTTCTTTATGATCCAACTTCAGCCATGAAATTAGTAGACACTTGCTTCTTGGAAAAACAGCTATGACAAACCTAGACAGAGTATTAAAAGGCAGAGACATCACTTCACCGACTAAGATCTGTATAGTGAAAGCTATGGTCTTTCCAGTAGTCATGTACGGATGCGAGAGAGTTGGACTAGAGTTGTAAAGACAGTTGGACTAGAGAGTTGGACTAGAGTTGAGAGTTGGACTAGAAAGCTGGACTATTAGAGTTGTAAAGAGTCTCTAGACCAGTACACAGATTCCTTGAATGGTCAAGTCTAAGTGCAATAGCCCAGAACTTGCCAAAGGAGCTCAAAGCACCACTGCTCCTGAATCCCCTGGACCCTGCTCAGAACCATCATGATGCTACCTTCACTCAGCAGTGCTCCCCATCTGATCCATGTCGGGGTTAATCCATCACGTGCCTTCCTCTACCACCAGACCTTTAAGCTTCTTGAGGTCATAGACTATATCATTTTTCTCTTTCTCTTGACTACTTTCAGTTCAGTTCAGTTCCTCAGTCGTGTCCAACTCTTTGCGACCCCAGGGACTGCAGCACACCAGGCCTCCTTGTCCATCACCAACCCCCAGAGTTTACTCAAACTCATGTCCATCAAGTCGGTGATGCCATCCAATCATCTCATCCTCTGTCATCCCCTTCTCTTCTTGCCTTCAATCTTTCCCAGCATAAGGGTCTTTTCAAATGAGTCGGTTCTTTGCATCAGGTGGCCAAATTATTGGAGTTTAAGGTTCAGCATCAGTCCTTCCAATGAATATTCAGGACTGATTTCCAACTATTTTATAGGTTGCTTAGTTGCTTCAGTCGTGTCTGACTCTTGCAAGCCCGTGGACTGTAGTCTGCCAGTCTCCTCGGTCCATGGGATTTTCCAGGCAAGAATACTGGAGTGGGTTGCCATTTACAAATGATTCATTCTAGGCACAGCAATGAGAATATGCATTGAATGAATTAAACAGGGAATTATGATTCTGACTTTATTATCAAATTAACAGGAACTACTTACAATACTGACCATTAGGGGGAGAAAAAACTACTAATATCTTTATCTTCAAAACGAACAGCAAAGATATATTGGTGTAGTGGAAGCAAGGTGGCCTGGCATCCAAGCTTTGCAGAAAGCTTTGCTCAGGCAGGAGTCTTCTTTCTAACCAGGCAGCATGCTTCCATTAAATCCAAATAAACTCCAGCTCCACATCCCCCTCATGGGGCAAAACACTCTCAGGCTTTGACTAAAGGACAGAAAAATAAACTGAATGATGCCAGCTGTCAGGTTTTTAACATATTGTTGCAACTGCCAGTTTTAAAATTATTCAACACCTAGAAGAAAATAGTGACAAAGATGGAGATTTCTTAGAAAAGAGCTTTAGAACCCTCTAAGCAGGCAATCCATGTCTGCAGCCAGGGTTCTCCCAGCCTGCTTTGCGATTTAAGGATCAGTGTACATTGAATGAAAATGCAGTGCTCGGGAAATTCGATCATTACCTTTTTTTTTTACAAACATTATAAACGTTAACAGAGCTTTACTTCTCTTCCATTAAGGAATACTATATGTTAATACAGTAACTCACACTGGGGGGGGGGGGGGGAAATGCAAATGAAAGGGCTTAGAAATCTTTGCTTAGAGAATAACCACATCCTCCTGGAATGTTCCTTTCACTTGTGGATCTCACTGTACTTCAGCTAGTGGCAGGGCTAGGGATCAGATCAGAATATTTTTCAAATGGTAGGTGAACATCCTACTCCGGGAAAAAACATCCCGGAGTAAATATGTCAAGCTGATCTTTAGGGGTCCATGAACAGATTCATCAAGTGACTAAAGTTAAGAATCTGTTGGAGTAACTGCCAATAAATCAAGAACCAAAAGAAATTTTCTGGAAACCTTGACCTATTGTAGATATTTAATCATTACTGTTGCTGTCACTGTTAATTAAAAAAACAATAAATCAGAAGGGTGGCACTGAAGAGTAAGAAGAAATAGACTTGACTAAAGAATTACTCTTCATTCCCTTTCCCCAACAAGCACCCTCAAGAGTATCTGCTTCTGCCTGCCAGATGGCCAGTCTGACTTAGAGAACGTGCCTCTCTGTGCTCCAGGCGCCAAATAAATGTGCAGGTAGCCCAGCTTCTCTAGATGGTGCTAGTGAAGAAAAACTTATAGTCTACCCGTTTCCAATAAATAGATGGCATTACCATACTTCAGAAGGTCTCAGTAGTCTTTGTTTAGAATGCCCCAGCATCAGGAAAGGGGAAAGATGCTGCCTTTCATCTGAGAAAGCCTGAAGGTGAGAACTCGGATCATTATTCAAATCAGGTCCTATAGACAAGATGCCCCTCTCCTGAAATGGCTGGAAAACTAGGAAACGAGCTGGGACTCTAACACCGGAATGCCTTAGCCCTGACCTAACTTTTGACTTCCCAGTCTTGAGTTGCACGGTCTGACTTCTGGATGTTGACTTAGTTGTACTCAGCAGGATTAACAATACTGCCCATCATGGTCTCCTGGGGGAGACCCTCCTACTTTCTCCACTTGCTCATTGATTCCCTTCTTTTGCCATTGTTTACAACCAATGTTCACTGGAAGGACTGATGCTGAAGCTGAAGCTCCAATACTTTGGCCACCAGATGTGAAAAGCCGATTCATTGGAAAAGACTTTGATGCTAGGAAAGATTGAGGGCAGGAGGACAAGGGGGTGACAGAGGATGAGATGGTTGGATGATATCACCAACTCAATGGACATGAGTTTGCTCAAACTCAGGGAGATGGGGAAGGACAGGGAAGATTAGTGTGCTGCAGTCCATGAGGTTGAAAAGAGTTGGACAGGACTGAGTCACTGAACAACAACAATTTACAACCAAATCACGAAAAGGTCCTGTTTGTTTTGAAGCCATGATTGAGAGTCATTTATTGTCTCTTTTATTCTTAATATGAGTATATGGCCCACCATTTAAGATGCAGAAACTTTTTTAAAGAGAGAGATAGGTTTTCTTTCCAAGGGATCTTGGATAGCTCCAAGGTGGGTGCACAGTCTTCAATGGAATTAGGAAAGCACATTGGTCATCACCCTGTAAACATGACTAAAACACATAATGTGCTCAGTTCATCATTCACACTCTCTGAATGCCACTCTGAACCCTCAGCACTCCTCACAGAAGTCTGAGAGCCATCTGGAACAATCTGCTCCCACTAATCATTACCCAGGTCATCATTTGTCATGTATAATTCTAGACCGGGCATGCGTGTGCACTCAGTCCCTAAGTCGTGTCCGACTCTTTGCAACCCCATGGACTGTAGCCCACCAGGCTCCTCTGTCCATGGAATTCCCCAGGCAAGAATACTGGAGTGGGTTGCCATCTCCTTCTCCAGGGTATCTTCTCAACCCAGGGATTGAACCTGGGTCTCCTGCCCTGGTAGGCAGATTCTTTACACTGAGCCAACAGGGAAGCCCTATAATTCTAGATCCGGAGTTCTCAACTAGCAGTGTCTCTGCTCACTGCTCCCCAGGGGATATTTCGCTGCTACTGGAGACTCTTTAATCATCACAACTTGGGGACAGCTACCATCTTCCAGCAGGTAGAGGCCAGGAACGCTGCTCAACATCTTACAGCTCTCAGAAAAGCCCCAAAGAATTATCAAGCCCCAAGTGACTGTAGTGTCAAGGCTGAAAAAGCCTGGTCCAGATACTCTCTCTTGCATGCCTCGTTGGTATGCAACGAGGCATATTTGGTGCGGAAAGCCTCTTTTTACTCCTCAGCCTGAAGAACTCCCATAAACTCTGAAAGGATGACTCACCTATAAATAAAGGAGGGGAAAAACAGCTATACTTTTTTGGTGGGAACTGAATGTCACCACCCACATTCTGTGAAGGAGAGGCAGATCACTATTCACTCTTCTAGGAACATTAAGTTGAAAATTTCACAATTTACTTCTTTTCACTTCACATGCAAATTACAAGGCACTAAAAATGGGAGATGCTGACAGGTTAATTGCTCCCACTCCTCTGGTCCAACTGCACTGAGCTGAGGCGGAGGAATCACAGAGCAGGAAAAAGGCATCCGAGAGGGTCAGCCTGCTCCGTGAAGCTGGGTGCATCAGCACCCTTTGAGTGTTGAATTACAGTGACAGCTAATATAAGATGTACTTAACATTTGCTGGTTCAATGCCAGCTTTTTAAAATAGTCTTTTAAGAAGAAATTGGCACTTCTTTTACTCCTTTATTATTTTTTTTCCCTTGTACTTCTTAAAAATAAGATATAAAGGCAACATATGTTTCAGGCACATTGGCTCAGAACTCCGACAAGGTAAAAAAGAACTCTCCTAGACAGCCAGAACTCTCAAATAAAGATCCTCTCCAGGTCCCAGGCCTTTCTAGTGACACAGTTTTTGGCCCCAATAGTCAGGTTAAATGACTGCACATTTATCTTCATCCTGAGTCCCTTCCCTGTGACCAGCAACCTTCCCGCTACCCTTTGTGTGTGTATATGTATGTTTAGGCTATTTATACAACTCCCATTAGAACATTTTGCATCCTTCTTGAGATGATGAACTTTTCAAAAGCAAACTGTGAGTCTCTGAATCATCTCAAACTGCTTTTTCCAGCACAGGGTTATATATACAATACTCAGCACATGTTAGTTGATCATTTTTATTTCTGAGTGGAAAGGGAGTCGGGATGCTATGTACATTATTTTAACCACATGCCTCCTCTTCTGAGAGCGCTGTTCTTATTCATGGTTGAGTTTGAGCTGATGTTGTACTGTTCAAGCTCTTAGAGCAGTCGGAAAGAGAAATGTAAAAGTCAGATATGAAGGTTGAGGTTCCAGATAGAGACATACATGTGAACTGAAGGCACAAGAGCAGGTGAGCTGGGCAGAGGAATATTTACAGAGAGGAGCCAGGAGATGAAATGGAGCAGAAGAAAAGTGTCAGGAAGGAGAGAAACCATAAAAACCAACGCAATCTGGGCAAGAGAAAGAAGAGTGATCACGTGGCATGGAGATCCCCAAGATCTCTCAGCATGGAACCCAGATCTATCATGGGCCTCATCCTAGACTCTCAGCACAGCTTGGCGGGAAGGCAGGAGGAAGCTGAGGAAAACGTTAGCCAGACCAGACAGAACAGACGTCAGTGGTTGCACCCCCTGCTGGCCGGATGACCTCAGACAAGCAACTTAAAACTCCCCAAATTCCATGTCCTCATCTTCAAGATGGAGACCATCAGGATGACATATCAGGGTTGAGGTGATGTGTGTAATGAATCGGGTACATTGCCCAATGCTATGTGAGTGCTTTCTCATAACATCATCCAGTTCTCTAATTTCTGGAGACAAAACATATGAGTAACAGCAAAAGCAAAACTGTATTATAAGCATGCTTAATCCGCTTAAAACTTCATGGGCTAACCACTAACTCCCAGGGGAGAAAGCATCGTGTTCTCTTGGGAGACTTTAAAGCACAGAAACTACACATAAAATTGGGGGAAAAAAAAAAACAACTGTTTCCCTGCTATTTCCTTCCAGGGGAGCAAAAAACAAGGCATTCTTAAAACCTTCATCACAAGACATTTCTGTTCTGAAGGAAACAGGAATCTTTTACAGAAATCTCCAGTCCGACATCAGTGTTATCATCCACTGTACAGAGAATTCCTCAATGTATTACTAGCCCCCCAAAATAAATTTGTATGACTTAAGAAGTCATTTGCTAAAAATGAGAAAAGTAAGACATTTCACGCTCAGGAAATAGTATTTCATTTTATCAACAGGTAACAAATCAAAGCCTACTCTGTATGTTGATATTAGAATTTAAGTTCCCAGAACAGTGGCAGCCATGAAATTCAGGGCATGAAAAATATTGACCCAGAAAAATAAAGGTAATTCATCAGTCAGTCAAAAGTCACCCCCCTCCCAGCCCGTCTTACTCCGAAAAAGCAGCATGCAGCCAGCATCAGCAAAGTCAGCATCCTACTGACAGAGCCATGCAGGCTTGGATGGCCAAAGATGAAGAGCCCTGGTGGAGCCTGTGGGGGACAGATGGAAAGCCAAGCTCGTCAGAGGCAGGAGGACTGGAGACCGTGACCAGGCCCAGCTCAACCCAACTGCCACTGCAAGAGCAAGTCAACATTGTAGGAAAACAAAAAATGTTTAAAAATTAGCACTTAAAATGGCTTAGGAAAATTTTCCGCAGAGGCGGAATTCTGCTCCTGTTTCAAGAAGAGAGTCCTCTCTACTGCTCACGTGTTCCGGTTTCAGGAGCACAGTCTGCCTTTGGACCCTCATCAACTTCAGCTTTGCCTAACTCTGCAAATGCAGTATTGATTTCCAGAGGCCCAGCCTGAAGAGCTTTCATCAAATCCCCATTTTTCTCCTCGATGCCAGAGCTCTACTTGAATAAAAAGCATGGTCTGCCAAGCCAGAGTTTCTTTCCACGTTATTTGTTCAGCAGACAGGACTGAGAGCTTAGATTCCTGATCACATCAGGATGGCCCTTGACCAAGGTGACAAGAGACACATCAGGCCTAAGCCTGACCTGCAGTGCTTGGTAGGCAATATCTGGGCATTTGAAATGCAGATCAGAGGTGAGTGTGGACTTTCTGGGTTGGAAATTGCAACTAGAACAACTAGAATCTCCAGCTGAATTATAAGGAGCTCAGAATCTTCTAGGAAGTGCAAAAGAAAATATTTTAAAGTGAAGGAAGTATTATACGTTAAAGGGAAAAAAAATCAAATCCCTCAGAGTTTAGGTTTATTTTGTGTTAAAAGGCAGCAAGTTAAGCTAGAGTGCTAATGGCCCTGGCTCTTCCTCTTTCCTCTGGACTCACACCTCCCACAATCTCCCCTCATTACACCCCAAATGAGTATCTTGGTGTGTTTTCACCCACACTTTTATACTTGCTGATAAGACAATATGCTAAGATATAGGAATATGCATTGGAGGACGGTATGGCAACCCACTCCCGTGTTCTTGCCTGGAGAATCCCTGTGAACAGAGGAGCCTGCAGTCCATGGGGTCACAAAGAGTCAGACACGACAGAATGACTAAGCACAGCACAGCACGTGAGTATGTACATGAGTATGTAAAATACAAACACGTAGAATTTTTTCTTTTATGAACTTGAGATTATAAACTGATCGTTTCAATTAGGAGCAAAGTCATGATTCACTCATTATGTGTCACGTCTGCATAATACTCCCATTGCTCTTTTTCAAATTCTCCCCTACTTCGAAGGAGCTAGACTGGTTAGATCAAAGACCATTTTTTCTCTATTGCGCTTGTTGTAAAGTGATGCTGTATACCCTGCCTATCCCCAGCACGTCTAGGCTCTTCCCGCTGTAATTTACACGGAGGCAGTCTCCCTCATGGAAACTCCCCAGGGCCACTCCCCTGTGCGATGGGCACCCCAGAGGCAAAGAAAGGAATTCTTAGGACCTGGTTAAACTGTACCCTCCAGGGTTTATACTGTCAAGTGAGAATTCTCCATTTCAATCCTTGCCAAAATTGCTTGTAGAGTTGAACCTTCTGAACTTACTGTGGAGTTTGGTTTAGAGCTTGTGTAACAGGGTGTTCTCAATCATTAAAAAAAAAAAAAAAAGGAATATACGTCAGGGAAGAATTTATAATGTTTACTTTTAACTTCCTCCTAGAACTGGAAGGCTGGATTACCATTTTGATGGATGGGGTTCAGCTGTTGAAACTGGTATTAAAATGCTCTCAATTTATGTGTCTCAAGCCCCAACTCACAACTTACAGCTCTGGATTCTACGAAATATCTCTAGCACAAGAGTCAATACAGCAATTAAAAAGCAAAAGGTTTCCTTTTAGTTAAATTTGGGCCATGTTCAGACCTTCTCAAGAAATATTTATTCAGTAAACCTAAGCCTGGGACACTACTGATACTGTATAGCTTGGATATAGTTTAAAGTTGTTAACAGTATTACTAACATAATCATATGAAAACTATAAATGTATGGCTTTGGGCAAGTGACTTTACATTTCTGGCTTTTTTAAATTTTCAATTGTATAAAATCTAAAAGTTGGATGAGAATCAAATTTCGAAAGTTTCTATTTGGTCTTTTTGAGTTCTAAACTTCTAAGATTGAATGACTCAGCACTACATAAAGAAAGATGTTTTTACCTGAGGAGTAATAATATTAATTCTCCTTACAAAAATATGTGGCTACACTTATCATTTAAGAAGATAAATAAAAGTGCTGCACAAACAATTCAGAATCCAGATTGATTCTAAAAGGGAGAAAAACCTCTGAATAGATCTCACCTTAGGTTGTCAGCAGGAAAAACTCTTAATCTACACATAAAATCCAAAATGTGATATTTTTTTTAGTCATTACTAAAAACAAATGCAGAAATTTAAGGAAGAGAGCTAAATATCTAGAAGTTTCAAGACGTTAAATGCATTTTTCCTCATGATACTTGGAAAATACAACGCAGGTTGCTTGAGATGATTCATATATTGCTATATAACTCCTGTTCACCCATCCTTGACTAACGCACTAGAGTAAAACATTGGGGCCCCTCCTTGCTCTGAAACACAGCAGAAGTTTTCAAGGTACAATGTACATTTTTCAAAAGCACATTTTGTAGGTTGCTGTGACTTGGCACCAAGAGGCACTTCACACAATGTTCACAGCTACCCTTGACTAATGGGTTTCCCCATTGAGTTCACGCTATGTGGACATTCCACAGCATGAGGATTATCAATACATGTTAGCGGCATGGTTTGTGCAAGGAAGAAGAGAGAGCCCCGAGCTGAAGTTTGCATGCTGATCTCAGCTCGGCCCTTCTTCAAGCCATATAGACAAACCCTTAAACCCCCCAGTGTTCTTCTCTTTCTCTGAAAAATAAGGAAATGCACTGCACACGCATGCTGAGCTAACAGCTGTAAAAGTGAAGACCGTTCACTCTGTAAATGCCTTATGACCACGTTGACATTCACCATGCTGAAAGGACAAACATACAGTGGTTTCTAGAAAGAATTCTTCCTGAGTCCTTTTTCATATCTAACATGTCCAATGAACTTTAGATACCCCAACACTGCAAAAAATTAAAGAACAGAATTTTTAAAAATGTGTGCATGTGATTCTAATCAAACTGTGTTATGGAGGCAATTATTATCAGAAGAGAATTAGATTTGGAGATAAAATGATTTTTTTCAGATGGAAATTTTATGAAATAAACCAGAACTCCCAATCCCCTAATGAACCCAAACCCACAAATAAAGGAAGGATGTTAAACTCGTAAAAATGTAGCTCTCTCTCAAGAGAACTGAGTAAAAGAACAACAAAGTTTAAGACGCTAACTCTAAACCTGAGGAGAAGAACTGACTCATTAGAAAAGACCCTGATTCTGGGAAAGATTGAAGGAAGGAGGAGAAGGGGGTGACAGAGGATGAGATGGTTAGAGGGCATCACCGACTCAGTGGACATGAGTATGAGCAGGCTCCGGGAGTTGGTGATGGACAGGGAGGCCTGGCATGCTGCAGTCCATGGAGTGGCAAAGAGTCAGACACGACTGAGCAACTTAAATGACTGACTGTCTGAACTCTAAACCTATTGCCTATCACTGCTCTGACCACTGAAGAAATCCCAAAGAAAAAGGCTAGATCCTTGTCCTCCAAGAGCTGAGAATGCAGGAGTGATAAGAGATGAAGGTTTGATTCCTGGGTGGGGAAGATCCCCTGGAGAAGGGCATGGCAACCCACTCTAGTATTCCTGCCTGGAGATTTGATAGACAGAGGAGTCTGGTGGGTTACAGTCCACAGGGTCGCACAGAATCAGACACAACTGAAGCAACTTAGCTCACACACACCCACCCAAGAAATTCTGACCAGTGGTTTGCCAGCCCCAGCCTGAATTCCTTTAGTAGCCATGACTTCCTGAGACAGCTCTGGTTGTTACAGAGAGGAACGGCCCTGGTTGTCAGAGAATTCTCATCTGAGCTGAAATCCCTCTCCGTATGCCTCCTGCCTAACGGTTCTAACCCTTCATGGAGAGAAACACTGAATAGCTTGTTCTACTATGCCTAGAGGATGTTCGTTTGACATGCAAGTCAGCAAGTTTGTCTCATTCAGGACATTTCTTCCTCAAGGTAAGGGTCCCGTTTTCCTTGAGTGGTCCTTGTGGTATGTGATCTCTGCATCAAAGAACGTCTTGGTCATTCTCCCAAATACTCCTCAAATCTATGCCCTTCTGGAAACACAGATCGGAAAGGAACACAGCCCTCTTAAGGGTACCGACTGAATACCACAGCTTAGGCACAATTTCTCCATTAAGGCAGCATAAAATGCTACACAGGAGAAAAACGGAGGGAATAGATTTAAAGGATATTTGAGGGGGCTTCTTAGCACTCAGCTTTCATTAGCCATCTTTCATCATCTATTGGAATGCTATCTGGGTCAGTTAAACTATCCTAGAATATGCTAGTTTTCACTTTAAAACCTCATTTCCTACAGTTCCAAATATAGGTTTCAAATTATCTAGAGAAAAATCAGCCTAGAAAAATGGTAAAGCCACACACATTTGCACATTTACCAAAATCCGCTATGAGGGGGAATAAGGGTGCAGGCAAGACCCTTTGTTAGAACGTGTGGTTGGTGACTCAGTGTAGACATTAGTGACTAGATACAGATACAGGTATATGGCTGGGGGCAGAGGGCAATGCATGGTGATAGGAGACCATCAATGCCAGCGCGACAATTTTTATGGCTACTGGAGATCCAGAAAGGGACCAGAATTATCAGCCTGGAGAAGAGAATGGCTACCCACTCCAGTATTCTTGGCCGGAGAACTCCATGGACAGAGGAGCCTGGCAGGCTATAGTCCATGGGGTCACAAAGAGTCAGACATGACTGAGCATCTAACATACAAACACATATATGCAATATATCTATCAAATACAAGACATGATTCAACTTACGCAAACACAAACTTAAGTTTTATCCCTTTGAGTAAGGACAATTTTAATGATCAATGATTATGGCGATCCTAAATGATGCTTTGAAAAGGAAAGGTTTTAGCTCAATCTTGGCACATCCTCCATCTTCTAGTGACTATTTTTATGCAGTTCTGTGTCTTCAGAGATTGATAATCAATCATTTATAGCTTCCATTGCTTTCTCTTCTCCCAGCGTCCACAAAGAAAAGGAAAAAAGAAATTTCAACATGTTCTCGTTGACATTGGCGCTTCAGAGCTGCAACTTGGCACTTCATGCTGAACAGAAAAAAAAACATTTCACTCTGATTGATTCCTCTCTGCACAGAAATGTTCCAAATCTCTTCCAGCTCCCAAGTCCAAATTCCCCCTCCCAATTCCCAAAGTGGTAGCACACTTTGCACTCTCTTAATCTGCCTTCCTTCTTGACTCCGAAAGCCTGCCTCAACCCATGAACAAGCCCTTCCATCTCAGAGCATCTTCCTGCAACCCTGGCTTCCTCGGATGTTCCAAGACTACAGTATACGTCTCTTCAGTGTTACAATCCTAAGCTCAGTAACTAATGCCTCCATCCTGGGCCAGACCAGATGTGCAGGCATGCTGGACCAGCCCATAATATCCAGCCCTATATTTTACAGTCTCCAAAAGAGACAGTTTTCTATTAATGTAAACTGCATATTTCTCTGTCAGTTCAAAACATGAGCTTTATTTCTGCTACTAAACCTGTGCTACTATTAACTAATTTAGACTTGCCTTTCACTTGACACTTTTCCAATCACCTCTAATAGATGATATTAGTCTCTCTGAGGCCATACTAAAGATAAGAGCAAATTACAGACTAAAGGACAAAATTCAAAAAGCTTATAATTTTTTGTTTTTACTTTCTGATCAGCAAAATCTATCTTCCCTTTGGTTTTCTCCTGCTGTTTTACAAACCAGACTGCTTCTTGGAGGGATATTAAAGAAATTCACATTTATGTAATAAGGTAAATAGTATTTTCCTTGAAAATAACATCCTGCCATTCACTGGCTTCCCTGGTGGCTCAGATGGTAAAGAATTGGTCTACACTGTGGGAGACCTGGGTTCGATCCCTGAGTCGGGACAATTCCCTGGAGGAGGGCATGGCAACCCACGCCAGTATTTTTGCCTGGACAATCCCATGAAGAGTCTGGTGGGCCACAGTCCACGGGGTTGCAAAGAGTCCGACACGACTGAGCAACTAAGCACTTTCATTTGTTTGACTAGTCAGAATTCAAACCTTTTTAAATGTATTTATTTATAAAAAACTTTCTGATATCAGGCATAGATCTGCTTCTAACTCAAAAGTTTTACTAAGCTTTTTTTATTTACTAAGTTATATTATTTAGATTTTTCCTTCCCGGAAAGACTTACTACCACCTAGAATAACAGATACAAGTAACAGAGAAACATTAAGTATCAAAAGAAAAAAAAAAAAGAGTCGTCAATGAGAGGGTTGTGAAAGTCGAGGACTCTTCCCATGGTGTGCTGAGAGTAGCAGGTGGGTGCTTCCTTGTCTTGGGTGTCTTTCAATCAAGCATACACACCATCTGGCAACTTGTCTGCAGAGCTACGTAGACCACGCGTCTTTGTTTCACATCATATATTGCACGCACCACATCTTTGACTCACAGACACTTCCAGATTTATTTGAAATACGCTCACAAAGGGAAGCTCACATATGACACCCTCCATTGCTGACTAAGTAAGAGCCAGCTTTCCTTGTTGAGAGTTGATGTTGACCAACATTTCCCTTCATGTTTATTAACTGTAAAATGACTAAATGGAAACATACTTTCTTTGCTGCTTCCTCACAGCAGAGTTTCCTATTCCCAAGATTTTTTTTCATGGAAAATGACATTACCTATATCCTATTACATTCTCAGGAATGTTGGACAGTTCTACTTCTTTACCAACACAAATGTAGGCGAACCTAAAAATTAAGATTCATTAACATGTGGCGGGCGTGCCACTTAAGAAACGGTGAAGATGAAATAAACAGAATTCTAAGCCACTCAAAGTCTCAATATCTTCCTTTCTGACACCAATGATGGTTTAGCTTTCTCAGAGTATTAACTGAATAACTTATGTGATTAAGGAATGTTAAGATTAGAATTAATACTTAATATCTATTTTTCCTAGGATTGAAAACAGGATCTATCTATTAATCTATCCATCTATCACATTCTATCATCCTACAATATCTGGCTGATATTTTTCCTATCGATCCTTTCCCATGCCCCAGGCCCTCTGCAAAGTTTTTTTCTAATATTACACAATTTCATCCTTAAATAACCCAGGGAGTTAGCTCTTATATCTCCCATTTGACAGATAAGAAAACTGATGCTTAGATAAGTAAAGAAAGCTCACACAGTAAATATGTCCTAGCGCTGGGATTCTTATCGTGGGTTTTACTGGCTCCAAAAGTGTGCTCTTAACAGCTCGACTCTGCTGCCTTCTAAACATAGCACACCTTTGTCGTCTGCAAGCTGAATATTAAAATATAAAACCGCCCCCTCGGTCATTAAGTGTCTTTTTAAGAACATGCATTTGGGGTTGATTTAAAAATAATACTCTCAAGACTACTGGCTTTGAACTTCTTTCCTTTGCTGACTCCCTGCTCGAGTCCCTGTTTCCTACCCTGACTCCTCTTGGTCACCTTGAATGGTTGTTCAGCCCAGGTGAGAGCTGGCCCAGTCTGACCAGTCCTGCAGCCTGGAAGATTGAGGAGCAGGTGCTTCTTGGACGTTCTCACTCCCGGGAGGTTCTTTGTTAAAGACAAAAACTCTTACACAGTGATATCTAGTTATATTTTGCTAATTTCATTTGGATCACACCACCACCAACAGTATTAGCAACTAGTGCCTCTTCAGCACTGACAATTCACGGGGCTCCGTGCAGGGAAGTCCGAAGTGAAAGTCGTGTCTGACTCTTTGCAACCCCATGGACTATACAGTCCATGCAATTCTCCAGGCCAGAATACTGGAGTGGGGAGCCTTTCCCTTCTCCAGCGGAATCTTCTCAACCCAGGGATGGAACCCAGGTCTCCCACATTGCAGGTGAATTCTTTACCACCTGAGCCACAAGGGAAGCCCACCTGACTTTTACAACTTCATCCCCAGGATAAGCTAATGGCTTAGGAAGGACTCTATCCCCACTTCACGGATGAAGTGAGACCAATGATGATGTAAAGAGGCCAAGAAGTGGTACTTTGTGCTCGTGCCTGCTACTCTTTCCCCTCATTACCTCTTGCTACTGGTAATGGTGGGTGCAAAAGAAGGCACAGTGGTGATGATGGCACAGTCACCATCTACTGACCTGCGACTCTCTTTTCCTGAAAACACCCTGCCCACTCGGCTTGGGAGACTCCACTCCTCCAGTTTTCCTCCTCTGTTTCCAGTGGTTCCTTCTCAGGCTCCTTTTCTGGAATCTCTTTCTTTATCCCAACTCAGGGCTCCTCAGGATGTGGTCACAGTGTAATAGAATAGGCTCTACCCTTCCCACACCTACATTTGTGGTTGCTAATGGCCAGAGTAAAGCCAGACTTTATAAATATCTCACTAATATTCCAACCCCATGGGGGTGAAGAGGTATCCCTCTTCACCTGGTGAAGAAAGAAACTTTAAGAGTTAAAGTGACTTATTCAAGGTCTTAGAGGAATTAACTGGTTAGAATCTGACCTTGAGTATATTAACCTAAAATATATTCTTTCCCCTAAATTATTCTCCTTCTTCTTTTCTTTTGAAATAGTATATTTTGATGTCTGCCAACCTGGTGAACCAAGTTGCCACCAAATGCATTTTTTTTCTTTCTCCCTGTCTCAGAAACCGGTTTAATATGTTGTGGAATATATGAAATCATTCTTTAAAAGTCTTCCATTGTAAATCGATGGGGGCAAAGTGGCAGATTGCAAATCAACAGCTTATCACAGGCACATAAAATAAGCACCCTACTTTGTATTTTTATGTTTATTTCTTTTAAAAGTAATCTTCCCTGCCTTTCTGGCCCACCGTGAACCTAAAAAAATATCCTTCATGAACAGCAGTGTCAAGAGGTGAGCTGGTTACAAGGATGAACTAGAAATATTTAGAAATGAGAGGCACGAATTTAAAGCCAGAGCAGAAGCCAGAGTTGGGGTTGGTAGGGGAGGCAACACCGTAGATAGACGTAAAGAACTGTAAGATGCAATGTTGAAAATTTATAACCTGGATACTCTAATTATGCTGCTTTAGAGTTATGTTGTTTCTTAAGTATTCACTAACTGAAAATCCAGCAAAGAAAGGTCCTTCTCCCCTCTAGGATCTGTCCAATGGCTATTTCATACTCAAGAGAACCTATTAAAGAATAAGCAAATAGTAAGATACCCTCCATCCAGGGAGGGTAAGAGGACAGACAGAATTCAGATTCCCATCTCCATTTCCTTCTGGCTGTAAGTCTCTGGGTAAATTACCTAAGCAGCACCTAGCTCTGTTTCCCCATCTGCAAACAGTATGACAGTGGTTCTTCTCCTGAAGGCACCACACTCATTCTCCGGGCCAACTCCCAGCCCCCTATCTCTACCTGGACATCTAAGAGGTCAACCATTTCAAACAAACTCTGCACATCCCCTCTTGTGCCAGCTCTCCCGAAGTTTCTTACCTGAGAGTGTGACAGCTCCACCCTTCCAGGTTCTCAGGTCAAACACTGCAAACTCAGCCTTCTCATCTTTAGGCAAATCCTGTTGTTTCCACCTTCAAACCATGGTTGGCTACCTCTATCGCGACCATCTTGGTCCAAGCTACTCAATATAAATCAATTGCATTTGCACAACACTCTCTTTACCATCACTCTTACTTCTGCTCACAACCCCTTCACAGTCAGAGTGCCTCTTCCAAAACATGTCATATCAAGTCACTGCTCCAGCTAAAAGCCCTTTAGAGGCCCCCATCTCGTTCCGAGCAATAGTCAAAGTCCGTATCATTGACTACAAGGTCTCCTCTGCTCCGGTCTTCTGCTAGCTCTCCAGCCTCATCACATCCCAGTCTCCCCCTCGCTCCCAACTCTGGCCACAACCCCATCCTTTCTGTTCCTCAATTGTACCAGGCAACTCCCACGCTGGGTTTCCCGTCTGTGGGAGACACGCACACAGCCCATGTCTCCCTCCCTCTGAGTTCCACCTTTCCTGATCCTACCTTACACTCTCCCGTCTCCTTTCCTGCCTCATATCTTAACAAAGCATTCCTCCCCGCTGAATATGTAATATCATTTTCATATTGAGCTTACTTTTTTGTCTAGCTTCCCCCAGTCAAGTGAAAGCTCCAGGAGGCAGGAACCCTCTTTCTGCAGCTGTACTCACAGTACTACAACAGAGGCCAGCCAAAGGAAGAGCTCAGATTCCTGAGCAAAGGATGAACTTGGAAGATCATCCCTGGTTCAGCCCCCCAAGACTGTCAATGAAATATATCCAAGCTCCTCTTAGCTGAAAGGACAGTCAGACGTGAGAGTCTTCTCTGATCTCATTCTGCCTCCATGATTTAGTAGAAAGTCTAGCAACCCTATACTCAGTGGTGAAGGTCAAAGTGTTAGTTGCTCAGTCGTATACTATTCTTTAGACCCCAAGGGATTCTCCCAACCCAGGGGTTGAACCCGGGTCTCCTGCATTACAGGCGGATTCTTTACCAATAATACCACCTAAGAAACTCATGCTCAATGGTGTAAACACACAAAAGAAGGAAGTCCTTGAGAAACTGGGCTCTTGCAAGCTTGCCTTTGCATCATGCTGACTTAAATGTACTTCTGACTGGTTTCCTGGTTTATGTTTTTAAACAGCTGCAACCATTAGACTATACTTCCATATTTGACTACAAAATAGTAGATAATTTTCCACTAGGTACCTGGAAGAATCAAATTCACAGAGACAGAAGGTAGAGCAGCAGTGACCGGGGCTAGGAGGAGGGGAAAATGGGGAGTTGTTTAATGAGGACAGAGCTTCTGTCTGCAAGATGGAAAGAGGTCTGGAAATGGATAGTGGACAGTGGTGTTGATGGATGCACACAATGTGACTGAGGTTAATCCTGGGACACCACACATAAAAATGGCTCAGATGGCACATTTTATGTTATGGGTAGCTCAACACAACTAAAAATCTGAGAATTAAAGGAAGAAAACACTAGGTGATATTCAACTTTTTTTCTGAAATGGCTACGTATATTAATCATCTTCAAAGGTTCACAATTATTCTCTGAAGTTATTTATTGCTATATACACACATATGTATGTCAGACACATTATAAATGCATATTATTCATAAATTATATCTGATGCAAAAGCTGAAGTTCCAATACTTTGGCCATCTGATGCACAGAGCCCACTCATTGGAAGAGACCCTGATGCTGGGAAAGATTGAGGGGAGCAGGAGAAGGGGATGACAGAGGATGAGATGGTTGGATGGCATCACCGACTCAATGGACATGAACTTGAGCAAACTCTGGGAGATGGTGAGGGACAGGGAGGACCAGCATCCTGCAGTCCATGGGGTCTCAAAGAGTCAGACACGACTTAGGGACTGAATAAAAACAACATATCTGAGCTTATAGAAGTTAAAGGTTTGACACCTTCCCAGTGGTGTACAGTGGGATTGGGAATCACATTTACTGTAGTCAAACACTATGCAGGAAAGACTCTAAGAGTTAGGAAAGCTTTAAAACACTGAGTGGGAGAAGTCAAAACTTTTGCTTCTCAGAGGAGCATGAATTCTGTTTACTATGTATTTCTGGCTAAGATTACTCATAGCAGACACCGTCCACACATATACTGAAAGATCTTCGAGAGCAGACTTTTTCATCTGGTCAAGGCAGTGTATCTTTTGATAATCATCTGATTCATAAATTTGTTTTACTGACCAATTCTATGGCATATATTTCCCCTGAATTTCTGAAACAGAAATCCAAAACCAAAAAACCGTTTGGCAGCATTTATTCCTTTGGAAATTATATTTGAAGATTTATTTATATTTTTCTGCAATGTTTAATCATGCCAAATAATAAGATTTATTAATTATGTAGACTACATTAGAATTCCAGCATGTCATTAAAGTTTTACAAATGAATAAATTAAAATCCATGAATAATTCAAAAATCTAATCTCCACTGAGCTAGCAATATAACCCAATAAAATTATTCACTGTAAACTCTCCATGTCATTGTCACCCAAAGTTTGGTCTATAGGCCAACAGCATCCACAGGAGAAATTCTCAGATGTGAAGAATCTAAGACCTCCCCCAGACCTTGTTTAACATAAATGACTCAAGATTTGTGTGCCCTTTAAGAAGGACAGCCCTAAGGATCTATAAAGATATATAGTAATTTTTTTCAACTGGTCTCCTTTCCAAATTTAGGATCATCAGGGACCTGAATCAAGGAAGAACATTCATTTATTTTTCTGATCTCCTGAGCCCTTAGTTCTTAGCTGGTGAAACACACTTTCTAGAGAAAAGTGTATCTCTTTGGGAGATGTATTGATAGAGGATCCCTGTCTTTAATCTTTGGGATCACCAGGTCATAGAAGTCTGAAAATTACAGGCTTCTCCAGAAAGGAAAAGCTTCAAGAGCCTCAGGAAAGAATTCTGCACACAGTAAATAACCCATGGGTGCTGGCCCACCAAACGAACAGTTAGACCGAGAACTGTCCCGGTAAACAATGTCTTCGGCCATCCTTGTACTGACTGTATAAAAGCCTGACCCTATTAGTTAAAAGGAGTAACAATTCGTGGCAAAAATACAACAAAGTACATGGTCCTGGGATGTCACCAGTACACTCAGAACTTTAAAGCTATCATGGGAATTTGCTGTATGACTCGGGGAGCTCAAACCTGGTGCTCTGTGACAACCTAGAGGGGTGGGGTGGGGAGGGAGGTGGGAGGGAATCTCCAGAGGGGGGGCATATATGTATATGCCTGTGGCTGATTCATGTCAGTGTATGGGAAAAACCAACACAATATTGTAAAGCAATTATCCTCCAATTAACAATAAATAAATTTATTAATATTTTTTTAAAAGAACTTTAAAGCTATCCCAGGAGGTGGAAAGAATAGCCTCTTTTCTGGATGGTGCCTGCCCTCCTCCATCAGCATGTACCCCATGACCATGTCACTGGCCTTAGCCCAGGGCTGTTCACCCTCTAAGCAAGAAAGGCTGTGATTAAGAGTTTAAAATGTCCCTGGCTTCAGAGGTTGTATGCTCAGCAAAAAAATTGGAAAGACAAAAGGTATGAGCATTTTCTTGTTCAGCTATCAGTGTTGTTCAGTCACTAGGCACGTCTGACTCTTTGAGACACCAACTATGGAATTCTCCAAGCCAGAATATTGGAATGGGTAGCCTTTCCCTTCTCCAGGGCATCTTCCCAACCCAGAGATCAAACCCAGGTCTCCCGGATTGCAGGTGGATTTTTAACCAGCTGAGCCACAAGGGAAGCCCAGGAATACTGGAGTGGGTAGCTTATCCCTTCTCCAGGGGATCTTCTCAACCCAGGAATGGAACCCAGGTCTCCTGCATTGCAAGGGGATTCTTTAACAACTAAGCTATCAGGGAAGCCCTCACTATCCCCCAGAGTTTGCTCAAAGTCATGTCCATTAAATCAGTGAGGCTAAATTCACGGGCTATGGAGCCCGTCTGTGCAGCTCCCATCTGGAGCTGGCCATGGAGATCCCCTCCTCTCTGCTGACCCAAGTCCATCAGAGAGACCAAGAAAAAACTGGGCTGGTGGGTGGGAGCCGAGTGCTCAGAGGGTCCCACCACTCCTGGAAAGATGCGGGGGCGGGGAGGGGCACCAGGACACAGGGCCGGGGATACCGCAGAGCCAGGAGCGGGGGACCGGGGGCCCGGAATCGGGCTCCCAGGTTTGCTCCGTGACTGGGCATCTCCCTCCTGACCTGGCCTGCAGGCCTCCTCCCAGTCTAGGGCTGGAGGAAGGGGGACTGCCGCTGCTCCCTTCCTGCTGTGGGCTCCATCCATTACGAACATGGAAACTTTTCTGCCAGCTTCATCTCATGCGCATTTGCTCGCCTGAGACCTTCCCACACTTATTCCCCCGCAGTCGGCAACCCTAGAGACTCACTCTGTTCTTTATCTGTGCACATCAGAAAAAAAAGAAAAAAAAAACAAAAAACAAAAAAAAACACGGGACGAACTCCCGACACAGGCAGACCTGGGTTCCTGCGAGGGGCTTAGATCCCACATGCCTTTCTCCAGCTCTGGAAAAGCCCTGGAGAGACATGCAAGAGAAGCAGTCAAGGGAATAGTGACCCATCCTCAGCTACTGCAGCAGACGCCCTGCTCTGCCGTCCTCTAAGAAGTAGTAAATGTCACAACGAATACTTAAAGGGAGGGACAACAGCTGGCACAAACTGTATTTCAGCAGAACCAGTGTTTGCACCTAGCTTCTAAACCACCTGGGAACCTTTTTCCCCACAGAAAGAAAGCGTTCCAAACCCAATGCCAATCAAGAAAAAAAATATTTTTTTTAATGTTATAAATAATGTTCAAGTTACCTAAGCCATAAATTAAATACATCTTAAACATTATCTTCAGGCTTTCACTGTAGAAATTTCATAGTACAGAACTAACAAAACTCTAATCTGCAAATTAACAAACAATAATTACAAATCTAAAATAACAAATGTCTTAAAAGTAAAATGTTGAATTCAATAACAGTGATTTGATTTATAATCAGTTCAGTTTAGTTCAGTCACTCAGTCATGTCCAACTCTTTGCGACCCCATGGACTGCAGCACGCCAGGCCTCCCTGTCCATCACCAGCTCCCATAGCTTACTCAAACTCACGTTCATCTAGTTGGTAATGTCATCCAACCATCTCATCCTCTGGCATCCCCTTCTCCTCCTGCCCTCAATCTTCCCCAGCATCAGGGTCTTTTCAAATGAGTTAGTTCTTTGCATCAGGTGGTCAAAGTATTAGAGTTTCAGCTTTAGCATGAGTCCTTCCAATGTACACCCAGGACTGATTTCCTTTAGGATGGACTGGCTGGATCTCCTTGCAGTTCAAGGGACTCTCAGGAGTCTTCTCCAAAACCACAGTTCAAAAGCATCAATTTTTCGGTGTTCAGCTTTAAGTTCAACTCTCACATCCATACATGACTACTGGAAAAATCATAGCTTTGTTTGACTAGACAGACCTTTGCTGGTTGTTAATTTATAATAGATTCATATGCAGATTTTTGAACCACATATCTAGAGAAATCAAGGTTGGCATCCACTCTGAACTGATATTAGGGATGCATATACCTAAAAAATCATGTTTTTAAAATCTACTTATATTTAATTATGCAGCTCTTTGTACCCCCGCAAACCTCATTAATTACCATTTATGTGCTCAACTTGCACATAATGGGCAACATTTTCTTTTTCATCATTAAATTTGTCTCTTGACTAAATTGACATGTTTAGTAAATGAAATAATTGGGACATAAGATATTTGTATTGTGAAAACTGCACCAAGTCAAAATATTCTGAAATATACTGAAGAGACTATTTAACAAGAAAATAAAAGGTGACATTTTAAGAGAATGAGACAAAGATTAATCGGATGCCACAATGCAAGATAAAACAGGTTGCAGGCAGTTTTCCAGAGAACATTAAAAATGTATAGAATACAATGAACTTTTCCATCTTATGTACTGTCTTGTATATATCCTGTCTTTCTACCTCCACTTAAGTCATAGAGATACTTTCTTTCTATCACACTTTTCTAAATTACAAAAGATACACATTCCATCAGCATGCCTGGCACTGTCTTTTTCAGTGAAAATTCATTTCCATATGTCATATCTAAGTCAGACAGTATTTCAGAGAGAAGCTGAAACTCCCTTTGCCTTTAAGATATATTTATGGACATAGTTCCTACTAATGTAAAACGTGTAAATTTGTCAGTGAGTCAGAGCATCATATCTTCATTAGAAATGTCCTCATATTGTTACAGCCAGGGAGTCAGGTTAGAAAGAGACAAGGATGAGAGAGTCAGGGTCATTGATTCGTTTTTATAGAAAACTGGGAGAATATTTAATTGGAAATTTAGTAATGTAAATTAAACTATTAAAATAACCTAATAGTTTAAATACAGATGTCCCCTTACCTCTAACTCATTTATATGTCTGTGTGTATGGTTTATGTTTCTGCCTTTAGAGAGGCAGTACATAAAGAATGAAATTAAGTCATTGAAATGAATGACCTGACTGAATATAATTAATGCAGCCCCTGAACTATTTTGCTTATCAGCCTGACATAGTGGAAAACACAGCACAAGTACAGTGGAACTGAGGGTCAGCATGCTTCATTTCAGCTGAGAGTAGAGAACTTGTGCAATGATTTTCTGGTAAGGAAACTGGTAAATCACAAAACCAGGATTCCAGCCCCAGTCTGCCAGACTGCAAAGCCCTAAGGGAGCTATTGCACTGAATAAATTTCCATTTCCCATTTAAAGTAGATTTTTTTCCTTCTCATCATACTCTGGCCAAGCTGGGCTATTTCTTCCGTTCAAAGAAATATCTGATGTACTATTTTTCAAAAGAGTTAAAGATAATAAGATCCAAGCGATGTTTAGTTGATCGGTGCTACAGAACAGTGATTCTCAAACGTTAATATCCTTTAAAAAAACGCAGGTTCTGATTCACAAGGTCTGGGTGGGGGCCCTCCTAGCAAGCTCCGGGGTGCTGCTGCTGCTGCTGGTCCAAGGGCCACACAGAACAGCAAGGCTTGGGGAAGGCTATGATCAATTTTCTGCTTCAGGGTTTGAATGAGGTTGACTGAACTGCTAAATCGGGTGTCTACACTTAGAGCATTAGCTGTCCATCTGACACAGTGATCACCTACATGCTGAAAAAACAAACAAACAAACAAAAAGGTAAAGATATGAAACAAGCTTCTTATCGAAAAGGGATTTATATGGTTTCTGGAACTCCTCCAAACCAATGGAGCCCCCGTGACCAAGAAAATCTGGACACAGTTTTACTACGTTCTGTAATTTAGGATTTACTTTTCTTACTGCAGTCCCTCTAGCATTTTCTTTAATTAGTTTTGATTCTTCACCCACTTAGAATAGGATATCTCGGAGCAAAAGAAACCCCTCTCCTCCAACATAAAGTTGAAGGCAACACACCTACTGTATAGAACAAGGAACTATACTCGACATTTTGTAATAAACTTTAAGGGAAAAGAATCTGACAAAGAATAGATATAGATAGACAGACATATAACTGAGTTACTGTGCTGTATTCCTGAAACTAACACACTATTGTAAATCAACAATAATCCAATAAATAAATAAGGAAATACACCTCCTAAAATGTCAGTGGAATCAAGAAAATCTTCCAAAAGCACAGCATTAGGATTGAAAACTCTAGAATTTAATCTTATCAGGAAAATGCAAAAGGCATATTAGTATTTCACTCTAATTAGGCAAAGCCTCTTTTTCCCCCGAAGAACCCTTCCCAGTTGTGCTGTTTCACAGTGGAGCTTTAACAGCATGCATTTCTCACTTCACATCACAGCCTGTCTCAGGGATGTTACCAGGAACGCTGGTTGTCCCCTTGCTCCTGCATTATTATTTTTTTTATCATCATTGTGAGGAAGAAAATCCCTCTTACAGATAACATGCCTAACTCTCAGCAAGATTACAAACCAGCTCTCGGAGGTTACAGATAAAATATTTCTATGTATAGCGATCTTAATCCAAGACAGAAGAGAAAGCATATGGCCAACCAAATGCAGGCATTCTGGTATCTCTGCGTCTCCCTGCTCCATGAAATCATGCTTCCTCAGCTCACAGGTTACATAACTTGAAGGACTTGTCTTCACTTGAAAAGCACGCTCTCCCTTCCTACCTTCCCTGCCACACTGCACAACTAAAATCAGTTTTTTCAGCAAAGTTGAGAGTGGATATTTGCCTCTTTTAAAAATAACAGGCCAATTTTCTGTGTTTTGCCCTCTTCCCCTTCCTGCACTGAGCAGCATCAGAGAAAACGCACAACTGTCGAGTCTGCAGCCGCAGCCCCAGATCTCCCCGTCTAGGGACCACTCTTTAAGTGCTGCTGCAGGGACCATTCTGGAGTGTTGCTATGGAGGAAGCAGAAGAAGAAGGAAGGTTAGCTATACCCCAGAATAATGTCTGTAAATTCCAGAAAGACTGAAGAATCAAACATCAATTGGGGAAAGAAGTAGCATTGGGAGAAACCACACACGAGAACGACTTTTACCCTCTTCCCGGGGAAATTTTCTCGAATACATAGTAGTGACATGGCCAAGGTGTGTAACAGGAAAAGCATTTCCACAAATCCCAACAGAAAGGTGAGCGACGTATAAAAATAGACATGTGTGCTCAGTTGTTACGTTGCGACTGACTCTCTAAGACCCCCCCTGAAATGTAGCCCGCCAGGCTCCTCTGTCCATGGGATTCTCCAGGCTAGAATACTGGAGTAGGTTGCCATTTCCTTCCTCAATAAAAATGGACACGGGTTCTGAAAAGATTATTCCCAGGGGAAAAAGGAAATGCCAAGTTCCAGTGAACATGAGGAAAGATTTTCAGTCTCACCAGTAATCAGGAGAATATAAATTAAAATAATTGGATTCTCTACTTCCCATCAGATTGTGTAATAGCCTGTGGTTGTAGGGCTGTGGTTGGAAGGTTGTGATTGGAGGGCTATGGTGGAGGGCTGTGATGGGTTGTGGTTGGAGTGCTGTGACTGGAGGGCTGCGATTGGAGGGTTGCAGAGGAAGGGACTCTTTTACACGTCCTTCTGGAAGACTCTATCTCTCAGGTAACACAGTGCTTTCCCCCACGCCTCGCCCCATGCAGAGAGAGGACAGACTACACATGCGTGAGCTACTCCTCAAAAAGGAGGCATAATTTCAGATTCTGTGTTCCTCTGCCCCAGTCCACAGGAAGTCACAGGAATCACGATACTTCACTCTCCCAGGGCTGTCCTGGATTGTACCCTATACCACCCATGTGTGCATGCTCAGTCACACAGTCGTGTCCAACGCTTTGTGACCCCATGGAATATAACCCTCCAGGCTCCTCTGTCCATGGAATTTTCCAGGCAAGAATACTGGAGCTGGTTGCCATTTACTACAACAGGGGATCTTCCCAACCCAGGGATTGAACCTGCGTCTCTTGCATCTCCTGAATTGGCAGGTAGATTCTTTACCACTAGTGCCACCTGAGAAGCACACCCTATATCATCCATGCAGCCAAACATGGCAGCCAGATTCTTTCCCCGCCATAAAAAAAGACTCTTTAGAAGAAACAATCGAGTCAAAAGATGCAGATTTCCTTGCTGAGGATCCGTCAAAAGGAACTGGGACAACTAACAAAAGCAGCTCAGACTCCTGCTGCAGTTACATGATGGAGAAAATATCATTTGTCCACCTGCTTTTGCTAATTTCAGCTCGAGAAAGTCAATATAGAGATAGTCTATTTTTTCCCATTATTAAAAAAATCCTTTCCATGAGTAGCAGCCAACCTGTCCTCCCATTACCTACAGAACAATCCACTTAATGAAGAGGGAAAGTATTTGTTTAGAGCACAATGAGGCTAGATGAACCACGGGAGACAAGGTTCTGCCAATGAGAAGCCCTAAAGCTCTGATCCAATAAACAGCTCCTGCCAGGAAGTCTTATTTTTAGTTAGGAAGTGATTTTCTACAAGCCCTGCAAGTTTTGCTTGCTTTGTATATAAGATTTAAAGAATCTTTGCTCCTGGCAGCCTGAAAATGGAAAATAAACTAAATGCTCTCTTCAGGTTCTAAGACCCCAGAGTGGGGAAATGAGAGATATGCTGGCTTCTGGTGACAGGAAACCAAACCCCTGCTCCTTCCATTCACTGGCCTGAATCTCAAATCTAAAGCATGTGTACAATGGGCATGATCAGAATAACCTAGTTTTGGAGACTGAAATAAAATAAGAAGCACGGAGATTTGTAAACTGCAGAATTAAGTTTTGAGCCCACAGAGGTCCTAACCAGTCCTCCCCACACCTCTTCTTTCTCTAGTATTTCTCAGGAAATAGAAAAAAAAAACATTACATGGAAGTGAAATACTTAAATTTTATATCTAAATTGGTTCAATCTCTCAGTAGTGTCTTGACTCTTTGCAACCCCATGGACTGCAGCATGCCAGGCTTCCCGGTCCTTCACAATCTCCTGGAGTTTGCTCAAACTCATGTCCATTGAGTCAGTGATGCCATCCAACCATCTCATCCTCTGTCATCCCCTTCTCCTCCTGCCTCCAATCTTTCCCAGCATCAGGGTTTTTTCTAATGAGATGGCCCTTTGCATCAGGCAGCTAAAGTTATTGGAACTTCAGCTTCAGCACCAGTCCTTCCAATGAATATTCAGGATTGATCTCCTTTAGGATTGACTGGTTGGATCTCCTTGCAGTCCAAGGGACTCTTAAGAGTCTTCAACACCACAGTTCAAAAGCATCAATTCTTCGGCACTCAGCCTTCTCTATGGTCCAACTCTCACATCCATACATGACTACTGGAAAATGTATTAAATATCTATATATATGTGAATCTGTAATTTTGAAAAAAAAAAAAAAAGGCAGAGCCAAGCCCTGGACGTACCATGAAGTGACAGGGAGGTGTAAATATCCACTTTGCCTATTTAACCTTTATCCTCTCAGTGTTTTGCTTGGAAACTATTCATTCAACCAATCCTATCTCTTTAGAGTACAATTCCATCCAGTGTGTGGCAGACTGTTAGGTTTCCCTCCAAATCACTTCTCAGTTGGTAAAGAATCTGCCTGCAATGCAGGAGACCCCAGTTCGATTCCTGGGTTGGGAAGATCCCCTGGAGAAGAGAAAGGCTACCCCCTCCAGTATTCTGGCCTGGAGAATTCCATGGACTGTATGGGGTTGCAAAGAGTTGGACACAACTGAGCAATCTTCACTTTCCCTTTCACTCTTGCCCTAGAGCAGAGGGTTATACAGCTAGAGACTATATTTCCCAGCCTCCTTGGCTCTTTGACATGTTGTGACTAAGTTCCTGTCTGCAGAAGGGATTCTTGGTCATTGAAGTTGGTCATGCACTCTACCATTCTTTCTCCCATTTCTTACAAGCTAGAACAGGGATATATTTAACAGTGACTCAGCTACAGCCATGAAGATGAGGACAAAGCCCAGAGGACACAGAGCAACAATGTGAAAAGAACCTGGGTCTCTGAATGACCTCTCAAAGCAGAGCTAAGCTGTCAAATTGAACTGGTTAGGCTATTACATAAGAAAAAATAAAGCTCTATCTTCTTTAAGTGACAGAAAAAAAGGGGGGGATCTGTTTGTCATAGCAGCTTAATCATTACCTTAATAAATGAAAAAGAAACCAATTGTTCAACCAAATTCTGCATTTACTTTTCCAGCAGAAACTACATTTTGGTATGGACTTCCAGCAAGTCAGAAAAGTTTTAAAATCCAAAATATATGATCTAAGTTTTATAAATCCAAGTCACTGGTGAAAAATAATTGTCTAGGACTGACATTTATAACAACAACTAGTGGAATTATTTAACTAAAACTAATTAAGGAGGTTGTGTGTGTGTTTGTGCTTAGTCATGTACAACTCTTTGCAACCCTAGAGACTATAGACCACCAGGCTCTTCTGTCCATGGAAATAAGGAAGGAAAAGGGCCAACTTCTAATTATTTCTGTGACATAAGTTGGGGGTATCAGTGTGGAAAAATGGAAAGAAAGCAGGCAGACCACTGTTTCAATACAAGACTGCACAAATACTAGGCCTGTTAGTTAATTTCTCTGAGTCTCGGTGTGATGTAATGTAATGAAATACATGTAATATGGGGATAAGACAATCCAGCAAGTGATGTTACAATAAATGTCTAGTCAGGAAATGGCAAATAGTAAGCTGCAGCAAGAGTGTAGCTACTACCAGTAGTCCTTTCATTAATAAGCATATTTACATACAAAGCTGTAAAGAACAGCGCGTCTCACTGAAATAATAAAATTCTTCAACAACCATGTTGATGAGACCTCTTTCAAATCCATTCTCTTTTCCTCTTTTGGGATTGTCTAGATGCAGTGGATGCCCTTGCGTGCCTCTCCTGGATCTTATCCCATACTTTCTGCACTGAGAAATTTTCTTACTTCTAGAAGCCCCACATCATTATATTTAGGAGGTGGTCATCTTTTATCTACAAGTGCTTCAAAGTTTTCTTTAAATTCTAAGTGTTTAACAAGAGCACTGCTAAGGAGGCTTGCATCCTTCGTGTATTCTGTAAAAGCTAAGCTGGTACTTATTATGCGGGGATGGAATTTCCATGTAATTTGTGCAGCGATGCAGATCTGCACTGGCTCAGAATTTGTCTGCATTTTGGGTTCTGTACTTGGTCCTGAGTTGTTCTTTAACTGAAAAAGCGTGACTTGCTGGATGGGTGTGAGGTGACTTCCTTCTTTCCAATGCACAGGAAGAGGGAGGCAATGGCTCTCTCTAGGCAGCACCTACATCCTCTCTGTTTTCTCAGAATTCTGCTCTTTGACCAATTCACATGCACCATAGGGTGGGCTTAAAAAACGGAAAAGAGAAACCCAAACATGGCACTTTAAGTGAAATAAAAATTCTCCTTCAAAATTACATTATTGAGCCTTAAAATTGAGCCGTCAATAAAATTACACTATCGAACCCTCACGCTAAACTACAGATGAGATGGCTGACTGTAAAACTATCAGATGAATCCGTATAAATTATCCTGAGTCCTTTTAGACTGTTCAAGCTGTGGCATGCAACACTCTGAATCCTTTAAACCAGCTACAGATTAGGGTGTCACGTGGTTACTCATTGATTGCTTGGGTTCAGCTGGTCTGTGAAGCAAGTATATTTTCTTCTCAAATAAAGAGCACTGAAAATAACAAAGAAATGTGCCTCAGAGAAGGGGTCTATTCTCCAAGTGTACCATTCCCTTATTGTGAATATCCTTGGACTCTTTTCAAGGAAGAAACTCATATGTTTCTGTGAACACACTTAAGTACACAAGGCAAAAAAGATTCAATGTATCTGAAGCAGGCAATGAAACAATTTCACAATGATAGCCCTTAAAAATTGTGGAAGAAGACCCACCAATCTGCTCCTATTATATAAAATGTAGAAACTACCAACTGTTTCTAATCAATGTCAAGGAAAGAAAAGGAAAGCTGTTGCCCCCTGCTTAGCAAATGGCAGCAGAGATACTTATTTCATCTTCCCTGCGGAAATTCCAACCAGTAGAGAAATCAGCCTTGCATGCATGTGTGTGTGTGTACGTGTGTACGTGTGTGTGTGTGTGTGTGTGTCTTCTCTAAATGATCACTAATGCCTTCTACTGACTGCCTAAGCTTGGGTGAGTTATTAAATCACATCTAAAAGTAGACATGATGCTACCTGAACCACCTCTCTTAAAGGTTACTCTAAGAACTGCTCCAAAAAGAGTCAAGTAGGCATGTCTTGTCAACCTTACAGCAATATGTAAAGGTAAACTCTTCTCTTATAATCTGTTAGAACATAGTCATCTTGCTTACGTGAAACTGTATGCCTGTTAATTAGCAAGAAGAATAAGCTCTAGAGATCTGCTCCACAACACGGTCCTCATAGTCAACAATAAGTATTTTATACTTAAAAATACATTAAGAGGGGAGATCTTGTGTTTAGTGTTCAGGGCACAACAGAATAGAAATCTGAAAAAGAATCATCCAGAAAACTTAAAGAACAATTATTGGAACTTTCTTTAAAGTATTTCAGGTGATTCTTTACAAAATGTAGACTTAGTTTCACCAGGGAAGGGATCATGTCAGTTTTATCAATAGTTGGATGGCAAGGATTCATTAAAATCTGAATGCCTGGCATATAGTAGGCATTCAGTAGAATGGCTACTAAATGAAGAACTGAATTAAATAAGTAATAACATCACAAAATTATTTAAAAAACTCCCATAATTGCTAACTCAACTATCATTAATATATATTTTGATACAGATTTTTCTAGCTTTTACTGCTACAAGGCCCTCATGAAAACTGATTTGTATAAAATGATAGTAATAGCTAAGGTTTATTGACAACCTACTGATTGTAGGTTTACTGACAAGCTATTGAAAACCTATTCGCTAGACTACATGAACACCTAACAGCATTATCTCATTTAATAAATATAACTGCATGTGTTAGGATTAGGAACCTCTTTCATTCTCAGAAAAGAAATATGAGATTTGAGATATGGATTTAAAGTGTCATTTGATGGCCACATTTGGTTTCTGTTCAATATTCAGGGACAAACCTATGTGTGCAAGAGATCTATTGTATAAAGTTTAAATGTGTAGTAAGGAAAACATTAATTTATCAGCTTACAGTCAATTGAAACAGTATGTCATCATCTTTCCTACTTACTTCTTAAAAAACTTCACATGCAATTGAATATAGTGTGTGCTGCTGCTGCTGCTAAGTTGCTTCAGTCATGTCCGACTCTGTGCGACCCCATAGACGGCAGCCCACCAGACTCCCCGGTCCCTGGGATTCTCCAGGCAAGAACACTGGAGTGGGTTGCCATTTCCTTCTCCAATGCATGAAAGTGAAAAGTGAAAAGTGAAAGTGAAGTCGCTCAGTCGTGTCCAACTCTTCTCGACACCATGGACTGCAGCCCACCAGGCTCCTCCGTCCATGGGGTTTTCCAGGCAAGAGTACTGGAGTGGGGTGCCACTGCCTTCTCCGGAACATAGTGTGTAAAACATAAATATTTTGTTTTATTCCTTTCTCTTTCAAAACAAATTATGTAACAGATGGACATTATCGCTTTTGTCTTAGAAAATAATTGAAGCACAGAAAGGTGAGGTAGCTTGGCCAAAATATGCAGTAGGCTAAAGAGAGATTTATTTTCAGAATTCATCTCTCCTTAATCTCTAAACTACTACTTTTGCTACATGTCCTCCCCCCAAAAAAGTTAATGATGCTCACACTAAAAGTGAGAATTGAAAAAGGCAAAGAACCATCCACAGTTAAAACTGTTACGCTACCTTGCAGTTATGGCAGCGTTGTTAAGATTTTCAAACATCAATTAGTCCTCAAATGTTGAACTAACAAAGGAAAGCAAACAATGCTCTCACAAATGCAACTGTGTCAACGTTTTAAAATCAAGATGAGTTGGCAAACACATGTTAATCCACACTGTGCAAAGGTACTTGAAAGAGATGGCGTTGGCCCTGGCAGAAAAGCCAAAGCAAATCTGGACACAGGAAAAGACAAATCACAGTTATAGATAGGGGAAAGTGAGGAACTGTCATTTCCAAGTTTGTTCGACAATTTATGACACTCCTATGTTTCAATCAGTCCGTGTTCAGGTCTATGTGCTCCATTTGCAGGTGGACTGTATTCAGCATTGTTGTTGCTGTTTTTCAATTGCTAAGTGTCTGACTCTTTGTGACCCCATGGACTGCAGCACACCAGTCTTCCGTGTCCTTCACCATCTCCTGGAGTTGGCTCAAACTCATGTCCACTGCGTCAGTTATGCCATCCAACCAACTCATCCTCTGTTGCCCACTTCTCCTCTTGCCCTCAATCTTTCCCAGCATCAGGGTCTTTTCCAGTGAGTCAGCTCTTCACATCAAGTAGCCAAAGTACTACAGCTTCAGCATTATGGGAGGTATAAAGAAGTAGAAGTCTCTGCCTTCTAGACACTTAGAAATTATTAACATGTACTTCTTTACCAACTCAAGTAAAATCAGGGAACAAATAAAATGAGAAAATATAGATGTGTATTGTCACAGAAGTTTATGGAACATATATACTCTTTAAGATTTGCAAGGCTCAAACAAGAGGAGAGGGTTGGGAAACAAACAATAAATTCAGTATAAAATCATGCATGTTGAGGTTTCCCAGAAAACAACAAAATTCTGTAAAGCAATTAACCTTCAGTTAAATAAATAAATAAACATACAGGCCAATGTGACTCACACCCAGGGCTTATGTAGAGGACTCAACCGAGGCTAGATTGACAGAGGAAGGTTGAGGCCAAATACACAAAGCTTTGGATTCCAGATTAGATGTGAACTTAATTTGTCAGGAAATTGTGAGCTTATTTTGAACTAAGAATTAATATAATCAAAGCTGTGTTTCAGAGTGGTTTCAGGTGAAACATACAAAACAAATTGTGTGCAAAAACAATGGAAGCAAAGAAAAAATGTGCAGCTACATGTCCATCGACAGATGAATGGATAAAGAAGCTGTGAGACATATACCCAATGGAATATTATGCAGCCATAAAAGGAAAGAATCTGAGTCAGTTTTAGTGAGGGGGATGAACCTAGAGCCTGTAGCACAGAGTGGAGTAGGTCAGAAAGAGAAGAACAAATGTCATATATTAAGGCATATGTATGGAATCTAGAAAAATAGTACAGATCACTCTATTTCCAGAGAAGAAATAGAGGTGCAGACAGAGAGAATGGACTTGTGGACATAGCGAGGGAAGGAGAGACTGGGACACACTGAGAAAGTAGCATTGACATATATATACACTGTCGGTGTAAAATAGGTAACTAGAGTGAAGCCGCTATGTAACACAGGGAACTCCATCTGCCACTCTGTAACAACTTAGAGGGCGGGAGTGGTTGGGGGAGAGAGGCCAAAGAGGGAAGGGCCATACATATAATCATGACTGATTCTCACTGACGTATGGCAGTGTCAAGCAATTATCTGCCAGTAAAAAGATAAAATAGAAGAAAAATGTGCAGACCAGTGTCTCGTGATATTAAAAAAAAAAAAAAGACTGAACAAGATGAGTAGTGGGGAGAAAAGAGAGAGCAGCATTAAAGGAAAGACCTGTTGAGATTGGTGGCTGATCACATAGAAAACAAAGGAGCAGGTGGCATCTAAACAGCAAGCTTTGGAGCCTGGATGGTGCAGAGGAAATGATGACATTGCTCCAACAGGGACAGGCCAGGAGGGAGCATCCCAAGAAAAAGAGCTGAGCTCTAGGGAAGAGTTCAAGGATCAGCACACCTCTGCACTGCCCCTGGGACACGGAGGGCAGGAGCCGTGGAGACGGAGGCCAGAAGGCGGGTCAAGGCCTGAAGCTGGAGATTTTAGAGCATTGATTAGAGTGCGTGGGCTTCCCGGGTGGTACTGGTGGTAAAGAACACACCTGCCAATGCAGGAGATGCAAGAGATGTGAGTTTGATCCCCAGGTTGGGAAGATCCCCTGGAGGAGGGCATGGCAACCCACTCTAGTATTCTTGCCTGGAGAATCCCATGGACAGAGGAGCCTGGTGGGCTACGGTCCATGGGGTCCCACAGAGTTGGACACAACTGAGTGACTGAGCACACTCTCAGTGAGTAAGATCTTCAAGAAGGGGAATTACTAGCAATGGACTGAGAGTTTATCTTCATATTATCCCTTCCTTGGGAGCAAGGGAAAAAGAGACAGTGGGGGAGGAATGTTTACAAAGGTAAAGAGAACCCTGACAGTAGACTGCTATTTAGCATAAAAGAAAGAAAGTGAAGTCGCTCAGTTGTGTCTGACTCTTTGCAACCCCATGGACTATTGCCTATCAGGCTCTTCTGTCCATGGGATTTTCCAGGCAAGAAAACTGGAGTGGGTTGCCATTTCCTTCATGGAATGAGAAAATTTTGAGCCAGTCAGAGAGCATGAGACCTGGAGCAAGACAAATGGATTGCCCAGCCAGAAACAAAGTGGTGATCTTGCAGATGGCAGCTGTGCAGGATGATGGTGACAAGAGCTGAAGACCAAGGGTAAGACAGACAGCAGAGAATGGAGGCCAAGTGGGAAATATCACCAAGTACTCAGAAGGGTACAGAACAGTACTGAGAACAGTGTGTGTGTGTGTCTGTGTGTGCATCTGTGTGTGTCTGTGTATGTGTGTGTGTATGTGTGTTAGGGGGTATCTTCCATGGTAAAAAAAGAAAAGAATGACATCAGGTGTTATACAGGACTTTGTCTGAGTCCATTTCAAGCGAGTTGCCAAGCTGGAGGTGTTCACACAGCCAAGGGAGGAAGAGGATGAGAGAGCCCCCTACCCTGGCCCCCAATTCTTAAGCAGGATTTCGGAAGAGAATGGCTGGGGAAGCTCTTCCATGTCTCTTGAACTCCTTGGAGAGATAGAGATCCAAAGAGGATTTCTTCAGTGTTAGAGCGCCATAGCACATCTCCTGTCTCCTCCTCATGAGAAACCTGAATTGGATCCCAGGACCCATGACTGTGGATGAGCTAAGAGAACTGACCATCCTCCCCATCGAAGACAGACCCAGGGTGATTCGAGCGCCCAGGAGCCTCCAGGCAGGGATGCGTGAGTGCTCGCAGACCAGGTAGGAGCCAGGCAGGATGGAGAGTCGGCCTTGGCCTGTTCCTGTAAACCTCCTGGCAGAAGAGGAGACTCCGGCAGAACAGAGTGGGGACCATCATGGTCCAGGGACTGGGAGGAGATCACCTCCAGGTAGGAAGAGGCATGTGCTCTGTGTCAGTGTAAGTGCAGGAGGGGAAGCCTATAAAAGCACCGCCTGGAGAGAAGGATGAGCGTGACCCGGGGCGGAGACCAGGGAGAACTGGCAGAGCTGGGCCACACCCACTGCACCCCTTTTCCTGAATTTCCACCCTGCCAGGGAACTAAGTAGTTGTTGCTCAGTCATGTCCAGCTCTGTGCGACCCCATGGACTGGTAGCCCGCCAGGCTCCTCTGTCCATGGGATTCTCCAGGCAAGAGTCCTGGAGTGGGTTGTCATGCCCTCCTCCAGGGCATCTTCCTGACCCAGGGATTGAACCTGCATCTCCAGCTTGGCAGGTAGATTCTCGACTACTGAGCCACCAGGGATGCCCAGGGACTTAAGTGGCAGCTGCCAAGGGGAGGAGCCAAGCAAGGAGGCATCAGTCACCACTTCCTGGGACACAAGCGTCCAACTGAACCACACCTGACCTGGGAGAATCCAAGAGCGAGCTAATGTACCTGTTTAGAGCCATAATTACTCCCATTATGTTGTGCATATGCTTTTTGAATGGCCTGTTTTCATAGCAAAAAGAACGTTAATCACCTGAGAGTGATCAAACATCATGGTATCATCCACATCTCAGGCAAGGAGACCTCCACCCAACGTGTAACCAACAGCAGGCAGAGTGGAGTTAAGTTTCAGTCATGAGTTTATGCATGAGCGTTACACAGGTTGCATATTATATTAATGCACTTTACCATGTTGAAACTCCTGAAAAATGCTGCAATGGAGAAGTGTGTTTACTTCATTAATCTTCATGTTTCCCAAATGTATTTATCCAAGGGGTATTTTTTTCAGAGAACTCCAATTAACATCCCCATAATCTAATATTTCATTGAATTTTTTAGTTTTAGTTTTCAGTTTTACAAACATCATTCTAGACATTTAGCATATTACAGAATCTCTACCTTCAAAATATTTTTGGAATATTTCATTGTTTAATGGCTCCTTCTAAAGAATGAGCTGTACAATGTTATTCCCTTATTTACAAATCGTTATGACAAAATAATTGTTACAGTAACTTTACTTTGCAGTTCTCTAACTAACCTCATCGAGAAATTAATCACCCTACATAAGTGAATTTTCATGATAACTGGAGCTCAGTCCTATACATTTTAACATTTAAAATGTCAAGCTATTAAAAATAAAGCCTCCAAAAACAACTCTTATTACTCGGGGTGGCTGTTATAAACAGGAAAGTTACCTAGAGTCATTACTCATTTGGTAGAGGGTCTGGGCCCTTGGAGACTATGTGGGTGGGGGCACTAGGTTCCCTCCGGGATGGTGACTTTTGATGGCTTGGGTGCCTGTTGTAAATTTCCTTCTGTTGCCTCTCTTACAACCCATCTGTCAGTTGTCAGTCATAGTTGGCAGGCTCTGAGTGAGAGCTCTAAGAGCCTGGCCTTTGTAAAAAGCTTTTCTTTTCAGGTCCCCCAAGAACCTTACCAGTTGGAGTGTTGATTTTGTTTTATTCTTTTCTGGATTCAATCTTTTAAAATGTCAGGAGGTGGGATTTCATGATGACACAGTATTTCCGTAGTCCTCAGGGCTGCTGCCTACAGTGAACAACTTGTGCACAGCATTCAGGACCAAGGACAGAGGTGAGCGTGGCTAAAATCCAGTGGGGGTGCCAGGCATGCAGTCACGAGCCTGCGGGACTTTGCCGGCCAAGCTTCTCACCCCCAGGCCTGCCCTACCAGAGCGGGTACCTTGACTAAAGCTCCCAGGATCACCCTGCAGGCAGGGTCACTATAGGCTGCAGGGCTGGTCACCCCCAAAGCCCTGGTGCTTCAGCCTGCATGAGGTGCCACTCGCCTTCAGGCGTTTCAGCTTTCTCTTCCAGCATCCTCCAAATAATCCGGCCAATTCTGTCCTTCTGCCAAGTCTCTTTTAACCACCAAACAAGATTTCCTTTATTGGTAACGGTGCACCATTATCGAAATATCACTGATAAATTAGAACTGAAACATACCCACCCACAAAACTCATTCCCCTTGTTCTTCTGCCTCTCAGCCTACACAAGCTGTAACCCACAAATGGATAAAATTAAGTCAACCTAATACTGCACTGGCCCAGTCATCACTCATTACTGACCCCAGACACCTAAATATCCCAAAATATATATCTATGAAGCTAATCCAATCTGTCCGGATCGTGTTGGGAAGGAAAGACGGGAACTAGGAAAAGCGTTATGCACATATAAAATCAAATAGAAAAAAATAAATCAGCCATTTGCCAGAGGTAGGTGGCACTGAGGAGAGTGAGAGCAGGCAGGAGATAATAGAAAATATGCGTTGGTCTCTGCCCCCAGTTCCTTGCACAGACCTCCTAAAAGCCTTGTACGCTCCAAATGATAAAAGCACTCGGAGCATCTTTTATTTTAATGTGGCAACTCTGGCTGGGCTCCCGGATGGCTCTTGGCTGTCGGCTGCTCACCAGAACACCCAAGCCATGGTTGTTGTTGTTCCGTGGCTAAGTCATGTCCGACTCTTTTCAACCCCATGGATTGCAGCATGCCAGTCTTCCCTGTCCTTCACAATCTCCCAGAGTTTGCTCAAAGTCATGTCCATTGAGTCACTGATGCTATCTAACCATCGGCTTCAGCTTCAGCGTCAGAGGGTGATATATACATCCCATTTTTTGTTTACTGTCCTGGAATAGTTAATAAAAGCCTTCATTTCACTCTCAAAGTGTCTCGATTTGGGGAATGAATTGTACAGTCAACACATACCAGTTCCCTTCAAATCTGGTGAGCATGGCTTTACCTAAGTATCTAATCTGCATCATAGTTTTGTTGGTAAAGCTCAGGGTTTCTCAATGCAGCACTACTGATACTGGGGGCCAGATGATTCTCTGGGCGGGGCGGAGGGGGGGAGTTCCCAGGTGCACTGATCAGCACCCTGACCCCTACCCACTAGATAGATGCCTGGAGCGCTTGCCCTCAATTACGACAACTTAAAGTGTCTCAAAAGTTGTCAAATGTGCCCTGCAGAGCAAAATGACTCCTAGCTGAGGCCTACTGGTGCAGCTGAAGTCCCAGAGAAAATGTAGTAGAGACTGCATGCTACTTACCAACTTGCTTTCTTTTACAATCCATGATTAACTGACTGTTTCACCAAATAGCTGGGTGACACCTCTAAAATCATTGATCATCTGAGATAGTTCCATGTAAATCTACCTGATGGTTATTGCTTTGGAAGAAAAATTCAAATTCTAACCCCTTTTGTTCTGTTCCTTGTTCTCAGGGCTGTTTCTATCAATTAAAACTGAACCACACTGTCCTTGTCAATCAGAAAGACAGTGGAGGCCACCTCAGAATTCCTCTGTAATTGCTGCCTTCCTGAGAAGGCAAATGATTCTCCTGTAATCTGTAACTCCTCTGGCCATTTATTCTGATCAAAGTTGAGCAAAACTGGAGCTTTAAAGGGACTGAATAAAAAACCCAGGACCGAGAGCAAATATGAATGTCCAACCACCTTTGGTGACTCAGTCAGTGCATCTGCCTGCAATGTGGGAGGCCTGGGTTCGATGCCTGGGTGGGGAAGATTTCCTGGAGGAGGGCATGGCAACCCACTCCAGTATTCTTGACTGGAGAATCCCCATGGACAGAGGAGCCTGGTGGGCTGCAGTACATGGGGTCGCAAAGAATTGGACACGATTGAGCTACTAAGTACAGCACACAGCACAACCATTTTGGGGTATTAAATACAGTGATAGGGAAATTTTACTGAGCTACATTCAGTCAATTAAACACAACACAGATACACACACATAACAAAGAACAGGAAATAAAGCAGAGTTGGAAGGACGGTAATCCATTTAACGAAGTAAATTAGAATTCTAAAACAGGCAAGAAAACAGGCGGTCAGGTACAGTCAGGTGTCTTCCTAACCCATAGACAGAGCCATCATCAGAAAGGCTTGTGATGGAAGATTTACCCTGGCTTGTAAATGAGGCAAGATTACAAAGTAATGTAATTTCCTGGATAAGGTGTAAGTAAGTAATTATCTCATCAAGGAATTCTGCTTCTGGTGGGCAATTAGAGGGAAAAAAGAAAAAAAGACAGAAACATAGCCTTTCCTCTGTCTCAGAAACTTCTGCTGGGATATCAAAGGCTATTACTCCTTGATGTAGAATGTGTCTACTTGGGTTAAAACCACAAGTCTGCAGAGAGAAAAACAACTGTTACCACCTAGCTTCTGAAAGGCTAATCTTGTGACTATGTAAACTCATCTAGCTCTTGGTACATCAGCGCAAGCTTCCTCTAAGCTTTCCCACGTCAGGACATCTACAAGGCATACTTGATGTGGGACAGACTGGTAGAGAAAGTAGGTTTTAGGAGATGAAATGTGAAGCTGACAATTTTAATAAAATACTTCTACTGATTGGATAAGGCTCTGAGACCATTTGATTGCCACCTGAGAACTCAGTTTGCGTGCAGCACCCAACCAAACTCCAAATTATTACTGAGCGGTATTTTAATTTAAGAATTATAAAAGGATGGTATAGTTGATGGAAGGGGGAGGGGGGAATGAAAAGAAGGTTAAGAACCCAGATGATCACACACATCCACAAGGTCTTTTAAGAGTAACCATAGGAAAAACAAAACAGGGCACCCAGAAACTCATCAAATTTTATTGGAATGTTTCCAAAAGTTTTCTTGGAAACTATTGCTGCTGCTGCTGCTGCTGCTAAGTCACTTCAGTCGTGTCTGACTCCATAGATGGCAGCTCACCAGGCTCCCCCGTCCCTGGGATTCTCTAGGCAAGAACCCTGGAGTGGGTTGCCATTTCCTTCTCCAATGCATGAAAGTGAAAAGTGAAAGTGAAGTCGCTCAGTCACGTCCGACTCTTAGAGACCCCATGGACTTCAGCCCGCCAGGCTTCTCCATCCATGGGATTTTCCAGGAAAGAGTACTGGAGTGGGGTGCCATTGCCTTCTCCTGGAAACTACTGAATTACTCTAAAGAGTTAATACATCTTCTAGAATTTTCCACACCTTAAGCAAAACTTACTTTCTCTGTAAGATGTAGTCTAAATTAATATATCACCTACTAGCAATTGCTCATGCTAAAGCATAAGGTAAGCTTAGCAAATGGGTGGCATTTCTTGATTTAAAATTAAGACACTGCTGAGAATACAATAAAATCAGTTTACACAGAACATTGTTTAACTTTAAATTTGTGCTATAAATTAAATTTCAGTAGCTTGGAATAAGGGAGAAGGCAATGGCACCTCACTCCAGTACTCTTGCCTGGAAAATCCCATGGACAGAAGAGCCTGGTAGGCTGCTGTCTACGGGGTCGCACAGAGTTGGACACGACTGAGCGACTTCACTTTCACTTTTCACTTTCATGCATTGGAGAAGGAAATGGCAACCCACTCCAGTGTTCTTGCCTAGAGAATCCCAGGGACGGGGGAGCCTGGTGGGCTGCCATCTCAGGGGTCGCACAGAGTCAGACATGACTGAAGCGACTTAGCAGCAGCTTGGAATAAAACAGTAAAAATGAACCAAAAATCTGTCGAAAAGAAAAATGGTATTTTCTGCTGTGAAATAACATTCATTTGCCTTCACTTTTTAAATGAGATTAACATCCTTCTATCTAAACTGAGTAGTTTGTTTCAAATTCATTTCCTGGTAGGTAAGGAAAATGGAGGTCTGGCCTGCATAGTAATCATAATAATTGGCATAATAGAAACAGTAAGATTATTGCAAAATTAAGTGTTGGCTGGCTTAAACTGACATTTTTCTGATGACAGTGGCATTAGAGTAAATAATGGTGAATATATACAAGTTACTCATTAGAAAAAGATACCCATCACCAGAAGAAAACTCATTACACCCAAGAATAAGTCTTCAGAATACTATTTTTCTGGAAGTAGATTCTTTCGATAGTTATTAGACACAAATGATTTCAACAGTCTACTGATGGTTTGGATGGCATCTTGGTTTTTTCTGTTTCCTCTTCACGTGCATGTACATTTCTAATGAATAAAGTCCATGTGATAAAAGTCCATTTATCTTGTGACAAATGTGTATTTTTTCCACCTCTACTTTCAGTTTTCACAGTTGCTTCCACCAGCCCACGAGGAAAGGACAGAGCTGCAGCAAGAAATAAAGGATGCTGACAAGGTTGCTGGTGTGCAGTGTTTCTGAGGAGACCAACTTTAGTCTCCTTCCTTCCCTTCCGCCCAGCTCTTCAAGCTGAGTTAACAGGGGGCCTGTCCTGGGCTTTCCCGATAGCTCAGCTGGTAATGAATATGCCTGCAATGCAGGAGACCCTGGTTTGATTTCTAGGTCAGGAAGATCCCCTGGAGAAGGGATAAGCTACCCACCCCAGGTATTTTTGGGCTTCCCTGGAGGCTCAGTCAGTAAAGAATCCACCTGCAATGCAGGAGACCTGAGTTCAATCCCTGGGTTGGGAAGATCCCCTGGAGAAGGGCACAGCAACCCACTCCAGTATTCTTGCTGGGAGAATCCCCATGGACAGAGGAGTCTGGCGGGCTACAGTCCGTGGGATCGAGAAGAGTCGGACACGGCTAAGCACAGGGCACAGCACAGTCCTGCTCCAGATCCTCAGAGAGTTTTGCCTACTTCTGGGGGTGCAGCCGGGACCTCGGCCCCTGCATGGGGCAGGGGTGCTAATCCATCGCTCCTGGACCCACCCCAGAGGGGGCAGCCGGAAGTGGGGCAGACATGGATCCCACTTGCCTCTCCCCGCCCCTGATTGCCTGGTCTGCTGACTTTTTTCTTCATGCCCTCACACTGCTCAGTTACTTTGCTCCCTCCTTAGGTCTAAACACTGGCCTGCCCACCTCGGACCCTAACAGCTTGCCCATCACTTGCCAAATCCCTATTTCAATGGCCATCCCCTGTCCTCCTATACCTTCAGTCTGAGGACTGGGAGCATATGGGGAGAATGTGGCAGGGTATGGTAGCACTCTGATGACTCCAGGAGCTCTGAGCCCCCAGAGTGACAGCTGTCTCTGTGAATTATTTATTCCACCTAGTTGATGCCATGGATCATGTCGGAGGGACCCCACTTGAACACGCACGAGATGTACTCTTGGTTTCGTTTACTGAATGTAGGATATGAACGATAACGTGAAAATTTCAGGATTAGTTAAACAGCTTTGGGACAAATCGCAAGGATGTAAAGCTAATAAGAACAAATACACAGTGTTAGTGTGTTATCCACTCTGATCCTGGTTGTTCTTCAGGGGGTCTCTCCGCCTGCTGTAACTATAGAGATGTAGATTTACCTGTGGATGCATTGTTCTGCAGGTAATTTTAATGTTCTCCAAACAGAACGTGATCTGAAAAAGTTAGAAACCAGTCTCTTCATTCAGCCGCTCCTTTTATAAATGTTGCTTCCAAGGCACAAAGAGATCATCCTGAAATTTTGAGAACATTCTAGTGGCCCCCACCACCACCACTCTCCAGATAAGATCGAAAGCATGACAGACCCAAAGCCAACACTTTTTTTTTCCTCTCTACACTCCCTAGTCTTAGTCACATTAAATGATTTTTTTCTTTAAGTCCAGAACTGATGATTACACAACAAACAACTCAGTTGGTGGCTCAGAGGTTAAAGCATCTGCCTGCAATGTGGGAGACCTGAGTTCAATCCCTGGGTCGAGAAGATCCCCTGGAGAAGGAAATGGCAACCCACTCCAGTATTCTTGCCTGGAGAATCCCATGGACGGAGGAGCCTGGTGGGCTACAGTCGATGGGGTTGCAGAGTCGGACACGACTGAGCGACTTCACTTCACTTCACTTCACGAGGGATTATATAACAACAATGTATCCTGCTTGAGGATAGTTTCTCCTTCCTGAAAACCTTCTGACTAATCCTGATATTTTAGAATGTAAATTATGGGAGTGGGTCTGGTAGGATCTTTCTGTTGTTAAGTTCTAATCCTGTTATCCTAAAACCTAAATTATGGGTGTGGGTCTGGTAAAATTTTCACAAACTTGAGATGTTCTTTTGATGTATTGTAAGAACTAACTTAAAAAGTATATCATTTCCTTGCCAAAGACTAGGGAGTGGGCACTCTCCACCCGCTTCTGATGTCTCTGTCAGAAGCTTTTTCTGTCCCTTTGCACTGTAATAAAACTTCTGCCACACAAGAAAAAAAAAAAAAAGCCAACACATGGGTATCTAATCGCAGCCTGGCTGCCCAGATTCAGCCCAGCCCTGATCAGCGCACACAGCCACTGCAGACAGACTGAGTGCCCATAGCGCCTGAGGGCACCGACCTCCTCTTTGTCAGCAAGATCTCCCACCTCCACCTAGACACAGTCACAGGCTAATCTAGCATCCGACCCTTTATTAAAAAAAAAAAAAAAATGTCCCTGACCACAGCACCAGAGCTCCAGTCTCCATCAGCTAAAATCATCTTTGTTCTTTTGCAACTTGTGAACACCTCTCTCACGGCACATATACCCTCCCCTTATCAATGTATATTTGCTTTGGGTTCATCACTCTCAGGGAAGCCCTCCTCCCACACAGCTCTTTGAAGGTAAAACTCTTCTGCCTTCATAACCCTCAGCCCTAAAACAGCTCCCCAAACCTTCTAGGTTCTCCCACAAATGTTTGCTCTATGAGTGAACAAGTGAAGGAAGGAAATCTGAATGACAGAATACTAGGAGAAAAGCACTGAATATCTTCTATAGTCGAATATTATATTTTATAGCTAAAGCAGTTAATGCCTGATTCCATACAGCTGGTTTGTGACAGGGCCAGGACTAAGAGCCTCCTTCTGATTCCAGGGGTATCTCTCACACACCCCAGCGCTGAAACAAACAAACAAAAAAGCATCAGGAACACTTTTTTCTTTGCAAAGTATGAAGTAACCGGTGCCTTCATAGTGGTTTTGAGCGGCACGAGCGGCCTGTCACCTTTCCTACAAGGTTAACTCTGCCCGACAGCTTTTCAAGGGATCTGTAACTGGCAGATTTGGTAAGACGGAGGGCATCACCAGAGAAGCCCTTCATGTTTAATGCAGAGAGAGAGAAGGGAGGGAGGGAGGGAAGGAGGAAAAAGAGAAAAGGGAGGAGAAAGAGAAGGCAGATGAAGCAGAAAGAAGTGAACAAGAGAGGAGGGTAGAGGAGGAAACAGGAGAAGAGAGGAAGGAGGAGGTGAGAATAATTTTAAGCAAATTTTTAAAGACATCAGTTGAAGCCTAATTACCTTGTATATACATAAATGGTACTCAACTCCTCAGCTGTTTATATCTTCAGTAAAAACTCAGTCTCAAGTACAGATACATTGGGTCCCCCATGACTGTGGTAACCCTGGCACACGTTCTGGAAACCAGGAAGTTTGTTTTCACACCCAGTGAAGACTGAGCCAGCGAAGAGCAAAGCGATACCCTGCACGCGCAGTGGTGGCCGCGTGCCAGTCTGCAGGCTGTCTGGAGCTACTCCGCATACTCTTTCTGGACAGTTCCAAGGGGAGGATCCGAGGACTGCTCTGTTTTCATTTCCTCTGCAAGCCTGCAGTTGCTTCTCTTCTCTGATTCACCACAACATACTGAAGATAACCATGTTTTCCCCTCCATCGCAGAACGAGTGTCCATTGCCCCAAAAGAGCCAAGAAATAGAATGGACACCAGGCTTGACAGGAAAACAGCCGGCCATCTTCTAAGCCATTCTGTAAAGAGGTCGGATCCTACACAGCCCCGTGCAGTGTCCCAAGGCCAGCCTGTCCTTTCTCATTTCCTGGGGTTAGACGTGGGACCCCTCTGCTTCCGGGGCTCCCTGCCCTGTGCCCCTTGTCTGAATGCCACTTCTTTCACCTCATGGCTCAGCAGAGAAGTTACTTCCCCAGGAAGCCCTTCCTAACTCCTGCAGAGAAGGGAGCGGCCCCTCCTGGGGCTCCCATGGTGCCTGCATTGTAACTTTCCCTGTCTCTTTCCAGTACACTGCCCTGAACCATTCCTAGGAGACACTTAAAGTATCTGGGGGGGGCGGGGGGGGCGGAAATGGATAATTTAGACTGCTTTAGAAATAAAATGCATGTAATTTTAGTGTGGGCTTCCCTGGTGACTCAGACCATAAATAATCTGCCTGCAATTCAGGAGACCCGGGTTTGATTCCTGGGTCAGGAAGATTCCCTGGAGAAGGAAATGGCTACACCCTCCAGTGGTCTCTCCCTTAGACCAGCATCTAGGGAAAATGGAAAGGGCTGAGGGTACCTGGTAAGATCCATCGGGGCTGTCCTACTTCAACTAAGCACCAAGAACAAAGCAGAAGTTCTATAAGAGGCAATTACAGGATTTTGAGTAACATTTAAGGAGCATTACCCTTAGCTTCTTGGCTGGTATAGCAAGTTTTAAATCAGTCTTGGCTGCAGGTTGTAGAGAAAAATCTTTGCACTATTTAAACCAATCACTGTGCTCTCAGTTATAAAGAAATGAGAAAAAAACAAAAGTAAATGAAAACCAATATGAATGTAGCATCTTTAGAGAATAATAAATTAGCTGGAACCAGCAATCAAATAGCAGTTCCCAAGATGGCACTCTGTAATTATAGCTCATCAGAGTATGTCTTGCATATTCCAAAATAACCTGTTACCCTACCCGCTTTCTTCCAAACTGGGAAAGTAAAGATGGCAGCAGGCCTCAAAAATAATGACTAACTGGTTCCCAACTAACAAGGGTGGCTATCAGCTTTGGAAGTCCAGAATTTTCTATAAATACATCATGCAGAAAGAAATCTGAAAGTGTATTCCTAGAATTTGAATTACCCTTAGTCTATTTTCAGGGATTTTCATAACACTTTAGAGACAAAATGATTTTCTTTTCTTGAATTTCAAATAAAGGGGAGATTATTACCATACAAATGGTGGGTAACCAACAGGTTGGGCTGGGCTGAGTAGATGGAGGAGTCTTTCTGCTCATAGTCTCTGAGATCTCATCATCCAAGATGACTCACAGATGACATAAATGGCTTCATTAGAGAGTGGTACCAGGAGCTGGGGCTGGCAGGGTGGGGTGGTGTCTTAGCTCAGTCCATGGGGTTCGGATGCATAAAACGCAGGCTCATGCATTCAGCCCATATCAGCTGTGTGTGCTAAGTCGCTTCAGTCATGTCTGACTCTTTATGACCCCATGGACTGTAGCCCCGCACCAGGCTCCTCTGTCCATGGGATTCTCCAGGCAAGAATACTGGAGTGGGTTGCCATGCCCTCCTCCAGGGATCTTCCAGACCCAGGGATCAAAAACATGTCTCTTCCTTCTTGTGCATTGGCATACAGACTCTTCTCCACCAACACCACCTGGGAAGCCCAGTATCAGCATCACAGTATCAGCACAGCATCAGCAGAGGACTGGGTAAATTTCACTGGACAAAGGATTTGAATATTACAAAGCACAGGCTGATCTTCAGTATGACGTAGTTGGGGAGAACTGCCCTTCATGGAGAGTGCAATAAATAACCTGCACTGTTTTTAATATATTTAATGCTCAAGACAGAACACTTTAAGGTTCATACATCAGAAATAAACATTTTAAATTAAATACTTAGGTTAAATGATCTAAAACTTTTCAGAAGCAATAACTTACCATCTAAAGTGGAAACAAAACTTCAAAATGGTTAATTTTCTACCAATTATTGCTTGAACCTCCACTGCCAGTGATGAAAGGCAAAAAGTTTTACTTTGTATTCCAGGCTGATTCTGTCCCTGTGAGGAACTATAATTAGGGGAAATGATGCTACAATCAGTCCCCACTGCTGAGATTCTTTCAGCATTACTGATTCCTAAATAGGCAGTTGTTTATTTTAGGTGGTCTTTCTAAAATTCCTAGCAAAGAAGAGTACTTGGGCCAGTTTTTTATATAAACGTAGAAGGCAATGGCACCCCACTCCAGTACTCTTGCTGGAAAATCCCATGGACGGAGGAGCCTGGTAGGCTGCAGTCCATGGGGTCACTAAGAGTCGGACACAACTGAGCGACTTGACTTTCACATTTCAGTTTCATGCATTGGAGAAGGAAATGGCAACCAACTCTAGTGTTCTTGCCTGGAGAATCCCAGGGATGGGGGAGACTGGTGGGCTGCTGCCTATGGGATCACACAGAATCAGACATGACTGAAGCAACTCAGCAGCAGCAGCAGTTCTAAGAAAACCTCGACTGCATTTATTACATCATGTAATAAGTGAAAGTCACTCAGTTGTGTCTGACTCTTTGCAACCCCAGGACCATAGCCTGCCAGGCTCCGCTGTTCATGGGGATTTTCCAGGCAAGAATACTAGAGTGGGTTGGCATGCCCTCTTCCAGGGGATCTTCCGAACCTAGGGATCAAACCCAGGTCTCCTACAATGCAGGCAGATTCTTTACCATCTGAGCCAACAGGGAAGCCCAAATCATGTAACAGTGATCCAATATAGCCAGTTATAGAGCTTCTCAGGTGGCTCAGTGGTTAACAACCCACCAGTCAATGCAGGAGATGGGTTCAATCCGTGGGTCCAGAAGATCCCCAAAAGGTGGAAATGGCAACCCACTCCAATATTCTTGCCAGGACAATCCCATGGACAGAGGATCCTGAAGGACTGTAGTCCATAGAGTTACAACTGAGCAACTAACCACACATAGCCAATCATAGCCAAAGTTTAGCAAATTATAGCCAAAGTTTAGCACTTACTAAGAGGTAGGCACGTGGTAGGCAGTACAACTAAGCGGCTGAGCAACTAAGACACATAGCCAATTGTAGCCAAAGTTTAGCAAATTACAGCCAAAATTTACAGTCAGCAAAAACAAGACCAGGAGCTGACTGTGGCTCAGATCATGAACTCCTTATTGCCAAATTCAGACTTAAATTGAAGAAAGTAGGGAAAACCACTCGACCATTCAGGTATGACCTAAATCAAATCCCTTATGATTATACAGTGGAAGTGAGAAATAGATTTAAGGGCCTAGATCTGATAGATAAAGTGCCTGATGAACTATGGAATGAGGTTCGTGACATTGTACAGAAGACAGGGATCAAGACCATTCTCATAGAAAAGAAATGCAAAAAAGCAAAATGGCTGTCTGGGGAGGCCTTACAAATAGCTGTGAAAAGAAGAGAAGCGAAAAGCAAAGGAGAAAAGGAAAGATATAAACATCTGAATGCAGAGTTCCAAAGAATAGCAAGAAGAGATAAGAAAGCCTTCCTCAGGGATCACTGCAAAGAAATAGAGGAAAACAACAGAATGGGAAAGATTAAAGATCTCTTCAAGGAAATTAGAGATACCAAGGGAACATTTCATGCAAAGATGGGCTCGATAAAGGACAGAAATGGTATGGACCTAACAGAAGCAGAAGATATTAAGAAGAGATGGCAAGAATACACAGAAGAACTGTACAAAAAAGATCTTCACGACAGAGATAATCACAATGGTGTGACCACTCACCTAGAGCCAGACATCCTGGAATGGGAAGTCAAGTGGGCCTTAGAAAGCATCACTACAAACAAAGCTAGTGGAGGTGATGGAATTCCAGTTGAGCTATTTCAAATCCTGAAAGACAATGCTGTGAAAGTGTTGCACTCTATATGCAAGCAAATTTGGAAAACTCAGCAGTGGCCACAGGACTGGAAAAGGTCAGTTTCCATTCCAACCCCAAAGAAAGGCAATGCCAAAGAATGCTCAAAGTACTGCACAATTGCACTCATCTCACATGCTAGTAAAGTAATGCTCAAAATTCTCCAAGCCAGGCTTCAGCAATACATGAACCGTGAACTTCCTGATGTTCAAGCTGGTTTTAGAAAAGGCACAGGAACCAGAGATCAAATTGCCAACATCCGCTGGATCATCAAAAAAGCAAGAGAGTTCCAGAAAAACATCTATTTCTGCTTTATTGACTATGCCAAAGCCTTTGACTGTGTGGATCACAATAAACTGTGGAAAACTCTGAAAGAGATGGGAATACCAGACCACCTGACCTGCCTCTTGAGAAACCTATATGCAGGTCAGGAAGCAACAGATAGAACTGGACATGGAACAACAGACTGGTTCCAAATAGGAAAAGGAGTACGTCAAGGCTGTATATTGTCACCCTGCTTATTTAACTTCTATGCAGAGTACATCATGAGAAACACTGGGCTGGAAGAAGCACAAGCTGGAATCAAGATTGCCAGGAGAAATGTCAATAACCTCAGATATTCAGATGACACCACCCTTATGGCAGAAAGTGAAGAGGAACTCAAAAGCCTCTTGATGAAAGTGAAAGTGGAGAGTGAAAAAGTTGGCTTAAAGCTCAACATTCAGAAAATGAAGATCATGGCATCCGGTCCCATCACTTCATGGGAAATAGATGAGGAAACAGTGGAAACAGTGTCAGACTTTATTTTGGGGGGATCCAAAATCACTGCAGATGGTGACTGCAGTCATGAAATTAAAAGACACTTAGTTCTTGGAAGGAAAGTTATGACCAACCTAGATAGCATATTCAAAAGAAGAGACATTACTTTGCCAACAAAGGTCCGTCTAGTCAAGGCTATGGTTTTTCCTGTTGTCATGTATGGATGCGAGAGTTGGACTGTGAAGAAAGCTGAGCACCAAAAAATTTATGTTTTTGAACTGTGGTGTTGGAGAAGATTCTTGAGAGTCCCTTGGACTACAAGGAGATCCAACCAGTCCATTCTGAAGGAGATCAGCCCTGGGATTTCTTTGGAAGGAATGATGCTAAAGCTGAAACTCCAGTACTTTGGCCAGCTCTTTCGAAGAGTTTACTCATTGGAAGACTCTGATGCTGGGAGGGATTGGGGGCAGGAGGAGAAGGGGACAACAGAGGATGAGATGGCTGGATGGCACCACTGACTCAATGGACATGAGTCTGAGTGAACTCTGGGAGTTGGTGATGGACAGGGAGGCCTGGCATGCTGTGATTCATAGGATCACAAAGAGTCGGACACGACTGAGCGACTGAATTGAACTGAACTAAACAGAAGATGTAGGCACATGGTAGGCAGTACACACACAGAAGCAACACATTTTCACACGGTATTTAGACTTTCTAGGGATCCCCTCCAAAATAGTTCATTTTTACCCGTATTTAATTGACATTTTCATTACATATCCTCTTAGGAATCAGTGATTCATTTTTTTAAAAAAGAGATTTGATAAATAGTTTTTTGGAGTTAAGGAAAGAAGACCTTTCATTTTAAAGGTAAGGAACTATAACATAGGCAGTGAAAAATTACATGGTATTAGGATTTCAGAATATAACCAAAATTCACCCCTAAGTATTAAGGGTTTATACACTATCATGTATTCTTCACTCTTCAAAAAACTTCAGAGATACAGTGAAGATAATATCTGTTATGCGTGAATATTAGGGTTTATGAGATTAATAAATTCCAATACTCTCATTTTATGCCAACTTTTATTAAATCATATACCTAACAGCTTGTTTTGTACTTTATCAGTGTTGATAGTTTAGATCCAATATGTTTTCATGGACCCTGGATAATAATTCTGTTTTTAGATACTAAATATTAGTAAAGATAAAATATCTCTAGCACAGCGCTTCAGGACATAAAGTTGGCTTTAATTCATGAACTATTATTAAAATTCAGATTAAAAAAAAAAAAAGCAGCCTAGAAGGAAAGCCACAGTAAACACTGTTACACAGTTTAATGACTTAAACTCTGGCACAAGGCCCTGTTTCAGGTAATAGCAGAAAGTCCAAGAATCAGAAAAGGTAATTCTGTCAATTAAGAGCTCCTCTTGTCCATAGGATTTCCCAGGCACAAATACTGGGGTGGGTTGCCATTTCCTCCTCCAGGGGATCTTCCCTACCCAGCATCCGAACCCAGGTCTCCTGCATTGGCAGGAGGACTTTTTACCACTGGCACCATCTGGGAAGTCCATTTACAACCAGAACGCATCAGAAGCTTAAACTCAGTGTTTCCAAGTCTGACATGATCGGAATCACCAGGTAGGGATGGGCGGGGCTAATAAAAAGAAATCCACAGGTGGCACCCTTCTAGAGAGACATTTTTTCAGCTACTCTGGGGTAGTCCCAGCAATCTGGATTTTTCAAAGAGCTCCCTATATACTTCTGAGGTTAGCTGGTTTGGGACCCAAGTTTGATGGAGTAGATAGAGTTTGCATCATAGCTCTACCATTTACCATTCTTGGGACACTGGGCAATTTAAGACAGTCTAACTTTCATGACAGTCTAACCTTCAGAGATCAAACTGCCAACATCCATTGGCTCATCAAAAAAGCAAGAAAGTTCCAGAAAAATATCTACTTCTGCTTTATTGACTATACCAAAGCCTTTGACTGTGTGGATCACAACAAACTGTGGAAAATTCTTAAAGAGATGGGAATACAAGACCACCTGACCTGTGTCCTGAGAAATCTGTATGCAGGTCAGGAAGCAACAGTTAGAACTGGACATGGAACAACAGACTGGTTCTAAATCAGGAAAGGATTACGTCAAGGCTGTATATTGTCACTCTGCTTATTTAACTTATATGCAGAATACATCATGAGAAATGCTGGGCTGGATGAAGCACAAGCTGGAATCAAGATTGCCAGGAAAAATATCAATAACTTCAGATATGCAGATGACACCACCGTTATGGCAGAAAGCGAAGAACTAAAGAGCCTCTTGATAAAAGTGAAAGAGGAGAGTGAAAAAGCTGGCTTAAGACTCAACATTCAGAAACCTAAGATCATGGCATCTGGTCCCATCACTTCATGGCAAATAGATGGGGAAACAGTGGAAACAGGGACAGACTTTATTTTGGGGGGCTCCAAAATCACTGCAGATGGTGACTAAAACCATGAAATTAAAAGACACTTACTCCTTGGAAGAAAAGTTATGAGCAACCTAGACAGTATATTAAAAAGCAGAGACATCACTTTGCCAACAAAGGTCCATCTAGTCAAAGCTATGGTTTTTCCAGTGGTCAAGTATGATGTGAGAGTTGGACTATAATGAAAGCTGAGCACTGAAGAAGTGATGCTTTTGAACTGTGGTGTTGGAGAAGACTTGAGAGTCCCTTGGACTGCAAGGAGATCCAACCAGTCCACCCTAAAGGAAATCTGTCCTGAATATTCTTTGGAAGGACTGATGCTGAAGCTGAAACTCCAAAACTTTGGCCACCTGATGCGAAGAACTGACTCATTTGAAAAGTCCCTGATGCTGGGAAAGATTGAAGGAGGGAGGAGAAGGGGATGACAGAGGATGAGATGGTTCGATGGCATCACTGACTCAATGGACGTGAGTCTGAGTGAACTCCGGGAGTTGGTGATGGATAGGGAGGCCTAGCATGCTGTGGTTCATGGGGTTGCAAAGAGTCAGACGTGACTGAGCAACCGAAGTGAACTGAACTGAACCTTCATGACACTCATCTATAAAGGGGAGGAAAAGATACATTTCTTTGGAGAGTCTTACTTGGGTTCCATAGTATAATAAGATGTTGAGCACTGACACTAATACAAAATCAATGCTGGGGCGGTGGGGGGTGGTGGGGGGGCGGATACATTGGGAGATTGGGACTGACATACACACACTCAGTTCAGTTCAAATAGGTAACTAATAAGGACGTACTATAGAGGACAGGGAACTCATCTCTATACTCTGTAACGACATATATGGGAAGAGAATCTAAAACAGAGTGGATATATGTATACGTATTACTGATTCACTTTGCTGTATACCTGAAACTAACACAACATTGTTAATCAACTATACTCCAACAAAAAATGATTTGTAAAAAAATTAAAACGGAAGTGGTTATAGTGTTTCTGCTCAGTAGACTATCCTCTGATGAAGAAGATGTAGAAGTATCTTACATCATATATTGGCTAACGCTTTTTTTTTTTAGAGGAAAATTGATTTTATTAACAAATACATCTGTATTAAATAAAGATAGGACTGCCTATCTCCTTCTCTTAAAAAAAAAAATCCATGCTCAAAAATGGTTTGTACTCAGCCATAAAAAAAAATGAATTTGAGTCAGTTCTAGTGAGGTAGATGAACCAAAAATCTGTTACATAGAGCGAAGTAAGTAAGAAAGAGAGAAACAGGTATTATGTATTGTAGCTCAGTCGGTAAAGAATCTGCCTGCAGTGCAGGAGACCCGGGTTCGTTCCCTGGGTTGGGAAGATCCCCTGGAGAAGGAAATGGCAACCCACTCTAGTATCCTTGCCTGGAAAATCTCATGGACACAGAAGCCTGGTGGGCTGCAGTCCATGGGGTCGCAAAGAGTCAGGCACGACTGAGAGACCAACACTTACTTACTTACTCACTTGTATGGAATCTAGAAAAATGGTACTGATGAACTTATTTGCAGGGCAGCAGCAGGGATGCAGACACAGTAGGGGAAGGAGAGGGAGAGACGGAACGAGAGAGTAGCACTGCAACATACACATTACCATATGCAAAACAGATAGCCAGTGGGAATTTGTTAAATGACCAGGGAGCTCCACATGGTGTTCTGTGATAACCTAGAGGGGTGGAATGGAGTGGGAGGTGGAAGGGAAGTTCAGGAGGGATGAGACATATGCATACCTATGGCTGATTCATCTTGATTTAGGGCAGAAACCAACACAACATTGTAAAGAAATTATCCTCCAATTTAAAAATAAATTTTTAAAAAATAGCAAAAAAAAAAAAACCAGTTTGCATCCTTTCCCCTCTTTCCCTAAAATTAGCATCTACTAATGACATTGAGGCATACTTGCTGTTCTCCAACTTGGTGAAGTAATATTATGTAGGCTTCCATTTAAAGCATGAAAGTTGGCCAAAAATAAATGTCCTCTCCATTTCAGCCGATTGAGCTGTATGGCCACCAGGCCATCTGTGTTTGTTCTAGGGGAATTCCAAAGACTGTAAAAATACTTATATATGCCAAGTGAGTCCAAGGGCCTACCATGGCATCATTCAGGCTTTCAGCAGAAAGAAGAAGGCTTCAACTGGATAATTGGAGAAGTGGGTTTATAGAGGAATTGTATGTAAGAGACTGGGCAGAGCATATAGAAACTGCAAGGGATTGCAAAAGGACCCTGAACTTAAGATGGGGGCCAGGGGGTTCCAACCATATCTGAGCCAAAGGGGTAAGCAGCAAGTGATTATTCAAGCCTGGGAGCCGGAGGACCCCCCACCCTTACAGGAGCTGTGAACTTTGGTCAAGGGACTCAGTGGCCCACAGTGACCCTTCAGATGACAGTATGAGGAAGAAGTCCCCAACCTCACTTCCTGCTAGTTGCTTGCTAATGCTCTCCATTGGTCAAAGGTCAAGATCAGTCTTCTGGGTGGGACAAGGAAGAGTTGAGAGGAGATTGGAGTTAGTTCAGCCGGAATTTTTTACTCACCCAAAAGGACGAAAAAGAATACAGTCAACTGAAAATAGATCAGAAGGGAACTCATGAAAACAATAAATGTAAATCGAACAAAATCAATTTTTAAAAAGAAAAACGTTGCAGAAACCTACACAACATTGTAAAACAATTATCCTCCAATTAAAACTAAATAAATGAAAAGGGAGGAAAATGTTGCAAGAGTGAAAAATTGAAAGTGATATAAGTGTCTACACTATGAGCACAACCTCTGTGCACCCTGAGGACAGAAGTTTGAGCTGTGCTGTTTACTGCAACCCCATCAGCCAATGTAGGTCAGGGCATTGCAGAAGCCGCTACTGACTCATTCCTCAAGGGCCAGTGGAGTAATTCACAACAACCCATGCAAAGATGTAATGTGCAACTGTGAAAACAGTTTAAAAAAGATTGAAAAATGGCAAATGGGAAGATTTGCATGATTAAGTGAAAAGAGAACACTGCAGAATAAAGATCTCATTTGTCTGAAAACAAGATAGGTAGATATTATAAATAAAAGTAATACAGTTTCACTGCCAACGATTCTGTTGAATAATGTAATGGTGGATCCATATCATCACAACCTTGTCCAAACCCACAGAATGTACAACACCAGCTGGAAGCGGTAATGTGAATTATGCACTTTGAGTGATTATGATGTGTTAGCGTGGGCTCATCAGTTATAACATATGTACCACTGCAGCAGAGGATGTTGATAATGGAGGAGGTTATGCATTTCTGGGGGCAGGGAGTATATGCGAAATCTCGCTACCTGCAGCTTAATTTTGCTGTGCCTATAAGTGTTCAAAAAATAAAAAGTCTTTTTAAAAAAGTAAGATAAGTAATACTACATCATATACACATGTAATGTTATTTATACAGAAAAATGCCTAAAATTATAAATACAACTCTATATGAAATCTCAGTAGAAGTTCTAATGAAGTGAAAAATGGAAAAAGGAGAAGAATTTTAGTCTTCATTTCTGACCCGTTGTATCAACCTTTTATAATGAACATGCTAATTTTATAATTTAAACCATTTAGATTAAAAACAAATAAAAATTACCAAGGCCATCTGGAAATTTCTAGCATTAACCATTAGGTCACTAAAATATACAGGGAAAAACACACCATATCCAGTTTAATTGCTTCTATAACAAGATGGGTTTAACAGGTCACCAAGAAGGTAGAGGTGTCAGTTAGATAAGCTTTAGATTTTTATACTTTGGAGAGTGAAAGTGCTAGTCACTCAGTCATGTCCTCCTCTTTGCAACTCCAAGGACTGTAGCCCACCAGGCTCCTCTGTCCATGGGATTCTCCAGGCAAGAATCCTGGAGTGGGTGCCATTTCCTTCTCCAGGGGATCTTCCTGACCCAGAAATTGAACCCAGGTCTCCTGCGCTGCAGGCAGACTCTTTACCAACTGAGGCACCATCGAAACCCTTTTTATACTTTACCACCTAGGAGAAGGGGGCCACAGAGGATGAGATGGTTGGATGGCATCACTGACTCAATGGACATGCTGCTGCTAAGTCACTTCAGTCGTGTCCGACTCTGTGTGACCCCATAGACGGGCTCCCCTGTCCCTGGGATTCTCCAGGCAAGAAAACTGGAGTGGGTTGCCATTTCCTTCTCCAATGGATGAAAGTGAAAAGTGAAAGGTAAGTCGCACAGTTGTGTCCGACTCTCAGCAACCCCATGGACTGCAGCCTACCAGGCTCCTCAGTCCACGGGATTTTCCAGGCAAGAGTACTGGAGTGGGGTGCCATCGCCTTCTCCGTCAATGGACATGAGTCTGAGTAAACTCCAGGAGACAGTGAAGGACAGGGAAGCCTGGCTCGCTGGAACCCTGTGAGGTCGCAAAGAGTCAGACAAGACTTAACGATTGAACAACAACAGCGCCTGTTTAGAAGCCCAAGGTTCCAATGATGGCAAAATCATCAGAAAGATTTTTATCTCCTCGTTTTAAATCTATTTTGAATTAATTAAAAACCATATCTGATGAGTTGAAAGAAGAACACTTTTAAAAATAAAGCAGATTGAAATCATATGTTAAGACCTGTCAGGAGATAAACAAAAAGCAGTGACAGGAGAGCTAAATCCAACGCCTACCCTCAGGAAAAGGCAAAGATTTTCTCTCTCTTTAGCTGAGGGCAATGCACGGGACCCAGCTGCACTGAATTCTCTTGACGAAAGAGCAGCAACACTGGACATATGGTGTGGTTCAAACCCTGCTGAGGAACTTTTGGACAGGGACACTAAAAGATGCACCTAACCTGGTTACTAATAGCAAACCACTGATCCGTCAGCTAATGGTGTTCCTAGGAAATAGAATTCGTGAGAAGAAGAAATAGCAGCATGAGACAGAATTAATCCACAACAGGTAATTTCCTTCTCTGTGCACAGCCCTCACCAAGAGGAAATCCGAAGATGTACCACCTGTTCAGCTGTGTCTTTCATGAGATTTAGAGTGACCTACCACCAGAATTCCAGGTTCCTATGCAATATTGCTCTTTACAGCATCAGATCTTGCTTCTGTCACCAGTCACATCCACAACTGGGTATTGTTTTTGCTTTGGCTCCATCCCTTCATTCTTTCTGGAGTTATTTCTCCACTGATCTCCAGTAGCATATTGGGCACCTACTGACCTGGGGAGTTCCTCTTTCAGTATCCTATCATTTTGCCTTTTCATACTTTTCATGAGGTTCTTAAGGCAAGAATACTGAAGTGGTTTGCCATTCCCTTCTCCAGAATATGAAATAACTCCAGAAAGAATGAAGGGATGGAGCCAAGCAAACACAATACCCAGGTGTGAATGTGATTGGTGATAGAAGCAAGGTCCGATGCTGTAAAGAGCAATATTGCATAGGAACCTGGAATGTCAGATCCATGAATGAAGGCAAATTGGAAGTGGTCAAACAGGTGATGGCAAGAGTGAACGTCAACATTCTAGGAATCAGCGAGCTAAAATGGACTGGAATGGGTGAATTTAACTCAAATGACCATTATATCTACTACTGCGGGCAGGAATCCCTTAGAAGAAATGGAGTAGCCATCATGGTAAACAAGAGAGTCCGAAATGCAGTACTTGGATGCAATCTCAAAAACGACAGAAGGATCTCTGATTGTTTCCGAGGCAAACCATTCACTATCACAGCAATCCAACTCTATGCCCCAACCAGCAACGCTGAAGAAGCTGAAGTTGAACGGTTCTATGAAGACCTACAAGACCTTTTAGAACTAACATCCCAAAAAGATGTCCTTTTCATTATAGGGGATTGGAATGCAAAAGGAGGAAGTCAAGAAACACCTGGAGTAACAGGCAAATCTGGCCTTGGAATATGGAATGAAGCAGGGCAAAGACGAATAGAGTTTTGCCAAGAAAATGCACTGGTCATAGCAAACACCCTCTTCCAACAACACAAGAGAAGACTCTACACATGGACATCACCAGATGGTCAACACTGAAATCAGATTGATTATATTCTTTGCAGCCAAAGATGGAGACGCTCTATACAGTCAACAAAAACAAGACCAGGAGCTGACTGTGGCTCAGATCCTGATCTCCTTATTGCCAAATTCAGACTTAAATCGAAGAAAGTAGGGAAAATCACTAGACCATTCAGGTATGACCTAAATCAAATCCCTTATGATTATACAGTGAAAGTGAGAAATAGATTTAAGGCCCTAGATCTGATAGATAAGAGTGCCTGACGAACTATGGACAGAGGTTCGTGACATTGTACAGGAGACAGGGATCAAGACTATCCCCATGGAAAAGAAATGCAAAAAAGCAAAATGGCTGTCTGAGGAGGCCTTACAAATAGCTGTGAAAAGAAGAGAAGTGAAAAGCAAAGGAGAAAAGGAAAGATATAAGCATCTGAATGCAGAGTTCCAAAGAATAGCAAGAAGAGATAAGAAAGCCTTCCTCAGGGATCAATGCAAAGAAGCAGAGGAAAACAACAGAATGGGAAAGACTAGATATCTCTTCAAGAAAATTAGAGATACCAAGGGAACATTTCATGCAAAGATGGGCTTGATAAAGGACAGAAATGGTATGGACCTAACAGAAGCAGAAAATATTAAGAAGAGGTGGCAAGAATACACAGAAGAACTGTACAAAAAAAATCTTCATGACCAAGATAATCAAGATGGTGTGATCACTCACCTAGAGCCAGACATCCTGGAATGGGAAGTCAAGTGGGCCTTAGAAAGCATCACTACAAACAAAGCTAGTGGAGGTGATGGAATTCCAGTTGAGCTATTTCAAATCCTGAAAGATGATGCTGTGAAAGTGCTGCATTCAATATGCCAGCAAATTTGGAAATCTCAGCAGTGGCCACAGGTCTGGAAAAGGTCAGTTTTCATTCCAATCTCAAAGAAAGGCAATGCCAAAGAATGCTCAAAGTACTGCACAATTGCACTCATCTCACACGCTAGTAAAGTAATGCTCAAAATTCTCCAAGCCAGGCTTCAGCAATACATGAACCGTGAACTTCCTGATGTTCAAGCTGGTTTTAGAAAAGGCACAGGAACCAGAGATCAAATTGCCAACATCCACTGGATCATGGAAAAAGCAAGAGAGTTCCAGAAAAACATCTATTTCTGCTTTATTGACTATGCCAAAGCCTTTGACTGTGTGGATCACAATAAACTGTGGAAAACTCTGAAAGAGATGGGAATACCAGACCACCTGACCTGCCTCTTGAGAAACCTATATGCAGGTCAGGAAGCAACAGTTAGAACTGGACATGGAACAACAGACTGGTTCCAAATAGGAAAAGGAGTACGTCAAGGCTGTATATTGTCACCCTGCTTATTTAACTTCTATGCAGAGTACATCATGAGAAACACTGGGCTGGAAGAAGCACAAGCTGGAATCAAGATTGCCAGGAGAAATGTCAATAACCTCAGATATGCAGATGACACCACCCTTATGGCAGAAAGTGAAGAGGAACTCAAAAGCCTCTTGATGAAAGTGAAAGTGGAGAGTGAAAAAGTTGGCTTAAAGCTCAACATTCAGAAAATGAAGATCATGGCATCCAGTCCCATCACTTCATGGGAAATAGATGGGGAAACAGTGGAAAGAGTGTCAGACTTTATTTTGGGGCTCCAAAATCACTACAGATGGTGACTGCAGCCATGAAATTAAAAGATGCTTACTCCTTGGAAGGAAAGTTATGACCAATCTAGATAGCATATTGAAAAGCAGAGACGTTACTTTGCCAACAAAGGTCCATCTAGTCAAGGCTATGGTTTTTCCAGTGGTCATGTATGGATGTGAGAGTTGGACTGTGAAGAAAGCTGAGCGCTGAAGAATTGATGCTTTTGAACTGTGGTGTTGGAGAAGACTCTTGGGAGTCCCTTGGACTGCAAGGAGATCCAACCAGTCCATCCTGAAGGAGATCAGCCCTGGGATTTCTTTGGAAGGAATGATGCTAAAGCTGAAACTCCAGTACTTTGGCCACCTCATGTGAAGAGTTGACTTCCAACAAGAGTTGGAAAAGACTCTGATGCTGGGAGGGATTGGGGGCAGGAGGAGAAGGGGACGACAGAGGATGAGATGGCTGGATGGCATCACTGACTTGATGGACGTGAGTCTGAGTGAACTCCGGGAATTTGTGATGGACAGGGAGGCCTGGCGTGCTGGGATTCATGGGGTCGCAAAGAGTTGGACATAACTGAGCAACTGAACTGAACTGAACTGACCACCAGAATGATCAAAGGCATTTGCTCATTTATACCACATGATGAAATCAAACATTGCATTGGCCTAGAGTTAAATTTTGTGATAAGAAAGAAAGGGGTAACAACAAAAAAGTTACATTCTTCATTCTTAATCTCTTCATTTTAGTAACAATATTTTGCCTGTACTGATTTAAAACACTTGAAATTTAATGCACAAAGAATAATGATTTTTTATGTTTGCATATAGTCAATCCATATTCCTAGGTCACGGGAAATGCTTTACTCATCTTAAAAATATTCACCTTTCATTTTGTACAAGTCAAGCTTTAATATCCTTTTCAGTACACACACACACACTCACACACTCACACTAAAAGGAGCTGAAGGTGGAGGAAACGTGGAAAATCACTGCTTTAAACCATATCCTGGTTCTGTCTGATTTGGTGTATCTCATCTTTGATCCTCAGCTACGAAGTTCAGGAAACATGCCTATATATTTTATTCCCAATGCAGACATTTTGCTTTGTTTTCACTCATCATTATTTAATAAATTATTCACATAATGGTAATGACAGCATTCAACTCATAAATATGTGTGAAATCCACAAGAAGTAAATGTATGCTGATTTTATGTGAACAAGATTTTATGTTGCCTGGAAGAGAATCTCAGCATATATTTAAAGCGTTTTCTCCCGAGCACTTGCAGGCACGTCCTTCTGCCTTCACATTAAATGACACAGGTTGACTGCTTTCTCTGTGATGTGGCTTCTCTGTAACACATGCACAAGTAGCTCCTCTGGCCCTTGACATCTCTCTTTTTTTTTTCACTCTAAAATTATAAATGATTTGTCTTTGGTATTTTTAACAGATTAAAAGCACACTGTCCAATGAAGAATTAAAATCATGATGTTTGGACTAGGAGTTATTACGGTCTCATTTTTTACAATCTGTGAAAAGTTTTCATTAAAACTGGAGCGATCCCTCTACTAATCCTCAAATTAAAAATAAAGTTGGGAATATTCAGAAAGTAAAGGAGGTAAAAATGAATTTGAGACTAATGAGCTGACCTCTCAGACGGACAGGCCCTCCCCTGGGAAATAACCCGGCCATCATCCCAGGGCCTCACAGGGCTCCTTGCAAAGAACAGCAGACCCAGAACTTGGGTCTCAGGCTTCTGCGACTGACGAACTCCTAGATGTCAGCACAAATATGATACTTCTGAAGTCCTGTCCCATGACGTGAGTCCAAATTCCAGAACCTCATAGGCGATTTCTCTTCCCAATGTCCACCTCTGCCTAATTAGCCCAATAAACTCTTCTGCGTCTAACACAACACCCTCTAAAATCTTCCCAAGCCTAGCGAAAAAGGAACAATTATTTAAAGTGATTTTTTTGTATATTAACTTTCAAGTGATGTAAATCCACTGTGCAAAATGAACTGGACAGATAGGATCCCTGGTGTGTATCCGTCTCAATCTAACACAGACACTAATGAACTCGACTGTGATAGGAATGTTGACAGACGAGATGGCTGATGGCTGATTGGTCATGCATAAAAGCAACACCTTCTCAAGCTGGGTTTAAGAGCAATAAGCAGCAAAATGAACAAAACTTGAATCACACACTTCTTGGGCGAGCATCTTACTACTGTGCAAATATCACTACTATTCATATGACTTATCGATATGAACGTGGAATGGACATCCTATTATTAAGAAGCACTGTGGGATATGAAATGACCATGACTCATGCACTGATGGAATGGTTTTCTGCAAATTACCCAATCTGAGATTTTGGCTAGTAACACATTGTCCTGAGGAGGACTGCATGGGATGATAGAAGTTAACGCCGTTGCATGGTTGAGGTCTCAATAATCGTGCTTTGAGCTTTAACTTCTGACTTAGACTAATTAAGGTTTTCTGGAAATTTCTGTCTGCCTCAGATGATAAAGATTCCTCCTGCGACCCAGGAGACCTAGGTTCGAGCCCTGGGTTGGGAAGATGCCCTGGAGGAGGGTATGGCAACCCACTCCAGTCTTCTTGCCTGGGGAATCCCATGGACAGAGGAGCCCAGCGGGCTGCGCTCCACTCGGTCACAGAGTCGGACATGACTGAGCAACTAAGCAAACCACAGTTTGGAAACATACACATATATAATACTGTATATAATTATTTTATGATTGCTATATCAGAAGCACATAGGCAAAGATCACTTAGAATCTTCTCCAAACTACAAACATGTTTAGACGATGGAGTCTTTCTTACAGTTTATTGCATTCACTGCATGCCATCAAACAAAAACTGTGCAGCTCTGAAAAGACTGTTCACTGCCAGTTCAAAGAATTCTTTTTCCTTTTAAGAAGAGTTGTAAAGCCTTGGGTGCAGTATTCAAGTTGTCTAGAAAACACAGAACTGTCATAGCATACGTAGTCTTCTTTTCGAAACACTACAAAGGGATGTATGCATCTGACCTTTAATTTTTCAGAGAACTTTTTTCTATTCAGGCAGTATCTTACATAAGCAACTGCAAAGACATGAATGATGTGCTTAGCTGTGAACATGACATTTTAAAGTTGACAGTAAATGATGCAAAGAATTCGAGGTGGCAAGGTCTTAGAGTTGCCATTAATAATGGAAGAACGTGACTTTGACTAATTTGGTGGCGTGTTTCTGGGAGCTATGCTGGTGAGCATCCTTTTCAAATTAGTGGAGGCCAAAGAGCACAGATAATGAAGCCACGATGCTTGCTAAAGCCTGTCAACCTAGAAAGATGATGCAAGGGCTAACACTTGGCCTGACTTTTTTTTTCACTTTAATTATTTTATCTGTTCAGGTATTTCTGTAGCTTTTAATTTTATCAACTGCCACATTACCAGAATATGGCCAATTTTATCAACCTTATTTTTAAACAGATGCTAGACAACAGGGTTTGTGGTTGATGAAGTTCTATTTTAGAATGACTGTCAAGAAAATCTATTTTAGAAATCATTATTGACTTTACATTCCTATTTTAAACAATGGCAGTGTCGCTTTGCTTTAAATGTATGCATTCCTGTTTAATTCCCAAGTTGTGCTTAAGCTGATTTTCAGAATTTAGAAAAGCCACACTAACGGTCTTCTAGGAGAGACAGTCCTAGCATCAACTTTCACTGTCAGTCTGTCCCCATCCTACGCAGAATGCCCTGTGGCCTTGAGACCCTCCAGCCAGTACACACTCTTTGCGTTGGTTCCCTGCCATGCAAACTGGGATTATGTGGAAGGTTCCTCGTAATCATAACTCATCAGCCCTCTTGTAGCTGCAGGCTTTCTCTTCCATCCCCAGGGAGAGGGAGCGGGAAGTGGTCCAGGCAGAGACCAGCCCCAGGCTCTGCTCTGTCGCCTTCTATTATCCTGCTGGAGAGCATCCCGTGCAGGGAAGGAGCAAATCCTCAGTCATGGACTGGACCTCACCAAGGGGAGGGGGAAAGAGCCGAATGCTGAACACCCTTTTCCCACTACTGGTGGGTATTCGGTCTTTGAAGAGCCCCTTTAAGAACTGTAGTCAAGATGGGAACCCACCCATTGTTTTGCTTAAAGGGCTCTCCTACCAGTTTCCACAACTGAACTCTTGAGAAATAACATGAATAATGCTTAAGTCTCTTTGATATCCTACTAACGTCTGAGCCCATTAAAAGAGGCTCCCTGGTCACAGGCTAAGGGTCTAAAGAGTCCCTTTTTTCGCAGATGAAGAAACAGAGTCTTGGAGGGTGAAATGGTTGGAGAAGAAAGATGGAGCTAACTATAGCTATCTCCCAAGGCTCAAAAGTTTGCCCATTGGAGAATGAGCAGTGGACACACTTAAATTTCTAGAAGGGTAGCTTCTAAGATAAGAGTGAACAAAATAGCAATATATTTTGACATCAGCTCTGAGCCATTCCTAAAGTCATTCTTTTATAAACTAATGCATTTAATCAGCAGACTGGGTAGGTGAAACAGGGGGTGGCTGAGCATAGGTTCAAAATGTATCACTCTTTGGAAAACAAAATCAAGATACTCTCAAACGCAGGATTTTAGACATGTAACCCCTAAAAGCTTCACTCTACATATATTTTAGGTACAAAAAAATTTTTCATTAAGCTCCAAGGTATGAACCACTCTGCAAAATTCTTCCCCGCTGCTCTCATGATGTTCATTCATTTACTTTTAAGCTGAATGATTGAAAGAAAATGACTGTAAAGAGGGAATCACGTTTAACCAGTGTGGTGCCATCTGTTCCAGGTATGATGACGGCGCCCACTGTGAGGCCACAGATAAACACAGGGCGGGTCTGAAGACCCTCCTTCAGGGGCTTTGCACAGTGTCTAGGAAAGAAAGATGATGCTTTCTGATGATACTTTATATAGAGTATATATTTTGTGGCTTATATACCACCTAGGTTCATTTTTATTTTATTCTATTTCAGTGGCATTGTATGACTACAAAGTATTGGGAACTTGTGGAAGGAAAATGGAGAGGGGAAATCACCGGTAATCACTTATTGAAAGATTACTGTTTCTCACATACCGTTGTATTTCCTTCCAGTCCTTTACATGTGTATGTAGATAGATAAATAGATGTAGATTAATTAACTACAATGTCTTAATCCTTTTCCATGTAGTACATTTATGTGGAAAGCACGATATTTTGGTAGTTACCACTGTTGTATGCCACAGAGCTCAGTCAGTAAAGAACCTGCCTGCAATGCTGGAGACCTGGGTTCAATTCCTGGGTCGGGAAGGTCCCCGGGAGAAGGAAATGGCAACCCACTCCAGTATTCTTGCTTGGAAAGACCCCATGGACAGAGGAGCCTTGAAGGCTACAGTCCATAGTCACCAAAGTCGGGCACAACTTAGAACTATCTTTCTTTCTTTCTTTATTGTATATAAGCTTATATGTTTAACTATTTCTCTATTGTTGGAAGTGAAGTGAAGTGAAGTCGCTCAGTCATGTCTGACTCTTTGCAACCCCATGGACTGCAGCCTGCCAGGCTCCTCTGTCCATGGGATCTCCAGGCAAGAATACTGGAGTGGGTTACCATTTCCTTCTCCAGGGGATCTTCCCGACCCAGGGATCGAACCCAGGTCTCCCACATTGGAGGCAGGTGCTTTAAACTCTGAGCCACCAGGGAAGCCCATTTCTCTATTGTTGGAGGTTCAGGTTATTTCTACCCCTGGGCTATCAAAAGAACACTACAAGTAGCACTAGCTTAACAAAGTGTACATGTTATATGGAAGCATATGCACCACCATGTGTGAAGTAGATAACCAATGGGAACTTGCTGTACGACTCAGGGAACTCAAACCGGGGCTCTGTGATCACCTAGGAGAGAGGAAGGGGTGGGAAAGGGGAGGGAGGTTCAAGAGCGAGGGACACATGTCAACTTTTGACTGACTCATGTTGATGTATGGCAGAAGCCAACACAAAATTGTGAAGCAATTATCCTCCAATTAAAAATAAATATATTTTTTTAAATGTACATGTTATATTTAATGAATTCAGTTGCTGGAGTTTTCTTCTTAATAACTGTGAGCTACATAGGGCTTCCCCTGTGGCTCAGCTGGTAAAGAATCCGCCTGCAATGCAGGAGACCTGGGTTCGATCCCTGGGTTGGGAAGATCCTCTGGAGAAGGGAAAGGCTACCCACTCCAGTCTTCTGGCCTGGAGAATCCCATGGAGAAATCCATGGGGTCACAAAGAGTCGGACACGACTGAGTGACTTTCACTTCACTTCACATGTGCTCAGTTGCTCAGTCCTGTCCGACTCTTTGAAGCCCCATGGACTGAGGCCTCCAGGTTCCTCTGCCTGTGGGATTCTCCAGGCAAGAATACTGGAGTGCAGTGCCATTTCTGACTCCAGAAGATCTTCCCAAGATGTCTCCTGCATTGGCAGGAAGATTCTTTACCACGAGCCCTAGCTAGGAAGCCCTTTATGAATGTCTTTATCATTCCTCATCAACTTACAGTGCTAACAAACTTATTGATCCCTTACTATGTACCAACACTCTTTCAAGGACTTTCTATATATTTGCACATCTTAAACTTTACCAGCACTACAAGATCATTCTTACCTTTTATCATCTTTAAGGAGGAAAGGAAACTAAGCTATGGAGAAAATGCTCTAATTTCTCTCTAAGGCCACAGGGCTGACACAGAATGGATCAAGTGTTCAAACCCAGAATCCTTGAGCCTGGCTCTGAATCGGGTCAGTTATACTACCTCCCTAAAGAACGAGTTCGTGGGTTTATTAAGCATGCTATTTTAATATTTTCTGCATTTTTAAAAACATCACTTTCAAACAGGAATGTTAATGTATTTGGATTAGGAACAGTTTTAGAAAAAAAAAAAAAAAACATACAAAGGAAAGCAGACCCAGTGACTCAACTCCTTTGCTGAAACAGCTCTATCCTCCCCACAAATGACATGTGTCTTACTCCTCCTCTTGTAGAATTACACAGTGTCATGCTCACAATTTTTTGAGAGAAAGAATAGGAATACAAAGTCATAAGTTCAAGAGGTGAGAAGTGGAGAACTGTGATTTCCATGTACTGAACTATGGTGGTGAGTTGGCCCTGAGTCAAATCCTAACCCTACTCTTTTCTTCTAGACGCAGCCATAGGAGAGGTACTCCCCTCCCTAAGTGCCCCCTTTCTAATCTGAAAATAGGGATGTTAACACCTTCTCTTGCAGAGTTACTGTGAGAATGAAATAAAAAACCGTCACACAGCCACTGGCACCAAGGCGAATGCATTATGTCATTGTTTTCTCTCCCCTGGCTGGCTTCCCTCAAAAAATTCATGGAGACGTATGGCAAAAACCACCACAATATCGTGAAGTAATTAGCCTCCAATTAAAATAAATAAATTACATTTGTTTCTAAAAAAAAGCACATAAATAAAAATAAAACCCTTCTCAGAAACAACATAGCTTAAAAGTCTAACCTTTTATAATATAACTATTAACATCTTCTTTGGAATAAAGATCCTTTAGGAACTCCATTTGAAATCCTTTGGGCTTTTCCCTGGAAAATATCCAGCCATCCTTTCTCCTACTAAATGCACAGGATGCCTTCAGAGTCTGCTCCTGAATTTATGCTGATTGCTGGAGTTTCTATCTCCAGAGTTTATAATCTTACTGGAAACAGAGTGACTTGTAGACACAGAGCCCAGGGCCCAGGCCTCGAGTGTAATGACTTAATACATCAGGGAGGAAGTTCTCCAGATGGCAAATAACAATTACCAGCATCATTTGAGTATATTGTGGATGCAGGTCTGTACGTATTAAATTATTATTATTATTTCGTTCATTCACTCTGTTCAAATAACAGTCCCTATGTAGACATGCTGCAGGGAAAATAGGCAATTATTTCAGCAGTATCCAGACACATCAGCCACTGAAGAATAAATAACATATTTATCTTTTTAAAATTATGTAGCAGGTTGAAAAAAAAATGTCATTTTAACAGCTGGCACCAGAGTTCTCCTAAAGGAAGGAACTGTCTTTGCTTAGGAAAAATACCTAGACAGACTGCTTTAAGCAGGCAAGTGTGACCCAAGGGGAATGCTTTATGTGAAAACAGCAAAAGCAAGTGATAGCTTGACTGCTCCGTGAAATGTTAACAGAATTTGGAGGGTGGAGGAGGCATCTAGAGAGGCAAGAAGACCAGTCATCAGTGAGAGTGAATGGGGCGTGTGTGTGTGTGTGTGTGTGTGTTAGTCACTCAGTCGTGTCCGACTCTTTGCAACCCCAGGAACTGTAGCCTGCCAGGCTCCTCTGTCCATGGGATTTTTCAGGCCAGAATGCTGGAGTAGGTAGCCATTCCCTTCTCCAGGGCATCTTCTTGACCCAGGGGTCAAACCCTAGCCTCCTGTGTCTCCTGCACTGCAGGCAGATTTTTTTTTACCCGCTGAGCCATGAATAGGGTAAGAGACAGTAACTTAACAGAAGGTCTGATCAGGCAAAAAAGGAGGTCGGTTAAAAAAATTCCAAATGGCAGGGAAGGCAAGGCATTGAGTTATTAACCGAGTCAGAGTCTGGTTCTTTGGGGTAAACGGGCTTAATTACTGCAAACCTTTAGTAAAGCCATTACATACCAATCCCTTCCTTGAATGGTGGGTTTGGCTTCACTTTTGAGAATACATGGACAGAGAAATACGAGTGGCTCCAGGAGCTGAGATAAAAGTGAGATTTAGAGTCAGCAGAAACACAAAAACAGCTCTGGGGTGGAAATAAGAACGTGAGCCCCAGGGAAAAAACAGAAATTGTCAGGAGGTTGTTGAGCTTCCTGCAGAAAGTGGACTTGGGAGTTTGAATCAACTCTGTAAATTTCAAAGGGACGTAACACCAGGGTGCCGTTTGTGAAGAGAAGCAATCTCTGGTCAACAGGCACAAAAGGGACAGAATCAAGAAGTGCGTTCCCAGGTGCTTGGGGAAGTGAGTTCGGATTTCATCTACTTCTGCTTTGGATTTCTATTTGTTTTCCAAATGCTTGAGCTCTTTGAAGAGTGATATTTTCACAAAGGTAATAAAAATAATTTTAATTGCATTCTAAATGAAATCAAGTCATTGTTTTGATGAAAAGCCATTCCTTTTACAGGTTATCGAGTAGCATCAGGACCGAGTTACCTGGATGCAGGCTCTGAGCATGCTCAGAAGACAGGAAGGCCACCCAATGGCCTGTACTGCTGCTGTTCTTGAAGCTTTTATGACCCTAGAATGTCCAGTGAAGAGGAAGCAAGAGCGACCCTCCCCATGAAAAATCTGCTCAGCAGACTAGCAAAGTAACATGTGTCCTGTCTACCTTCTAGCACATTCTGGCCTCCTTTCCTCTTCCTCTCACAGCCATTCTTTTCTCAAAGCAGAGCAACCAAATCCCCACCCCTCCCACCAGAACAACCCTACCATGGTCACTGACAACCTCCTGATGATCCCAACTAACAATCTGCCCTTGTTGGAATCCCTGATTCTGTTTTTCTTATTCATCCCATTATTATTGTTGTTCAGTCGCTAAGTCTTATCTGACTGTGGCCCATGGAGTGCAGCACACCAGGCTCCCCTGTCCCTCATTATCTCCCAGAGTTTGCTCAGATTCATGTTCTTTGAGTCGGTGATGCTATCAAACTATCTCATCCCCTTCCTCCCCCTTCTCTTCCTGCCTTCAATCTTTCCCAGTATCAGGGTCTTTTCCAATGAGTTGGCTCTTGCATCAGGTGGCCAAAGTTTTAGAACTTCAGCATCAGTCCTTCCATTGAATATTCAGGATTGATTTTCTTTAGAGTGGACTGGTTTGATCTCCTTGAAGCACAAGGGACTCTCAAGAGTCTTCTCCAGCACCATAATTGGAAAGCATCAATTCTTTGAAACTCAGCCTTCTTTACGGTCCAACTCTCACATTTGTACATGACTATTGGAAAAGCCATAGGTTGGACTTTACAGACCTTTGTTTGCACAGTGACGTCTCTGCTTTTTAGCACATTGTCCCATTATTATCTTGATCCAAATCCCTCAGTCATTCTACTGCTCTCCTTCCTCCACCAGTGCCTTAAATGGTCTGTTTCCCAAATCCTATCCTGGGTTTTGTCTTTTAATTCCACATACATTCTGTGCTTCGACTGTCACTGAAAATGACTCCCAAATCAACTTCTCTAAGACTTCTCATCTCCAGCCTTAAACCTCTCCTCCTGAAAGCATGCTGCACACATCCACCCAGATATCTCACCAAGCATCTCACTGTCTGTATGCCCCAACAAGTGGAGGCCACAAGGGATGACCTTGCCAGGATCTACCCTTTGTCCACCAGGTACCTCTCCCGACTACACCAAAGAAACAGAATCACACATTTGCACTGTGAGCACTGTACCTTTTTCTAGCCATATAATGACCAATAAGTTCCACATATATAAATTCAGAGGACATCAGGGATATCAGTCTTGCTCCTGCTCATAAGCCTATCTCCTTATAGGTATCACATAAGCAACACCAGCCACGTCTTATTTAGACATCATTTCATTCTGTCTTAACATCATAGTTATCTGAGTGCTTATAATAATAACTTATTTATTTTTCTTTCTAAAAGAATGTTTCTTTCTCCACAACAATTAATATTCCCTAGTGGTATGCTGATTGAATGGCTCCCCAGGCCAACACTTCCTTGTGCCTATTTCTACCCTCAATGTACCACCTTCAACGTTTATCTTAAGCTCAGCTACTAAGAGCTTTCTAAAGTTGCAGGTCTCAAAATGCAGTCCACACACATAAGTCCATAGGATTCCCCACTCAAAAATGATCTTCATAATTAGAAGTGATGCATATCCCCTCTTAGAGATTCACCCCTAACACTCATCCAATAAGAGCTCTAAAAAGTCCTACAACTAAAAACGCTTTCTAGCTTTAGGTAAATTTTTGTCTTTGGATACTTCTCTTTCAAGTCCTACTTATTAATATCCGAAAAAGTTAGGGGACAATTTGTCAATACAAACGTGTGCAGTGGCTGCAATAAGATAGAAGTTAATCTCTTTCTCTGAGCCAGAGAAGCAGTCAGTGCAAAGCAGATCTGGTGGTTCCAAGATGAGAGGGGCCAGGCTCCTTCTACAATGCTGCCCAGGGGTCGTCAACAGGCACTGCTTCATATTCTACGATGACTCCACCAGTTCCTACTCACATTCATATTCCATTCAATGGAGAAAAGAAAGGTGAACACACTACATCTTCTATTTTAAGCAATTCCCTGGAAATTGTTCACACTATTTTCACCCCTATCCTGTTGGGTATGACTTGATCACGTGAGCACAGCTGCCTGCAAAGGAGGCCGGGAGATAGTCTTTAAAGACATGACCAAGTGCTTAGCTAGAATGTCTATTGCTATAAAAGAGGAGGAGCATGGAGAGACGAGAAGAACTAGCCATCTCTGCTACAACATCCATAAACCCCACGCGGGGACGAGAGACTCATCAGTGTGAACGAGAGACTTGACGAATGTGAATGAAATTACAGGGGACGCATATTAAGCAAACTAGAAGAAAGCGTTCACGGGCATTATCCAAAAGTTCAACTGAAAGCAGCAGCTTGCCATCAGCTTATTTTCCCACATTCTAGCCATTCTTTTGAAATAAAAGTTTTTTCAAAGATGTACATTGAAATAGTTTTCGGAACTCATCGTTCAGTTCAACCATTCTACAATGAAAAGATGTAACAGAATTATTTTTCTCTAATATACAAGTTCATAGGGAGACATTAAGGGACATTAAGTCATCACTTTTATTACCTAATCCTTAATTTCAAGAATGTTACTCACTGACAGTGTCACCTTGGGTGGGTCAGTAAACATTCTCAAGTCTCAGGTTTTTTCAGCTGTAAATTGAAGATAATAAATGCACACTGCAGTATTGTTTAAATGGTTTACATAGAATAATAATACATATAAAACACCAGAACAATTTTACATGCTAAAAATGGGTGTAACTAGATGATCTTTAATATTCTGTTTCTATGACCAAAAAACTGTGAAGGGTAAAGAGGTGTTGCAGAAACAATCCTGGCATGGGAACTTCAGGAAACGCTGGAGTCAACCTGTGCTTTGTCCTTTCCCAACAACAGAGCAGTACTTGGACACAAGATGATGTCCTGTAGCCTCTCGAACTCTAGGAAACAGCTCTTGAACACACACAAGTATATTTCTGGTAGCCCACCAAATCTTAACTCTTTTACAAAGAACATTCACAAAACTTTCTAAGACCGTTTTGATCTACTCATCACCTCCCTGAAGGAGTCTATAGAATGCAAATCCTCAATAAAATTTGTGGTTTAAGGAAATAATTGAAGTTCTAGATAAAGGAAGAACTTACTAAGGATAAATATGGCAAAACCCTAAGGGAGAAAAAAAAAGAACCTCTTTAGCAATTCTATACTTTGGCTAACTTCTTACCTTTCATAACATGAACAATCAGAATAAACAGTGCATCCAGCTCTCACTACAATTTCTTATTTTAAAAATGGAATTAGACCAGAGACTCTGTACGGTATTTTCCTGCTTTGAAATTCTAAGAAATTAAGTTTCTATGTTAATTTTACTGTGAATGTTTTTAAAATTAGATGCAGATGTGCACACTGATTACAAGTATAGGACCCTGTGTGAGTTTGTGCATCTACTATAAAATAATAGAAACATAAAACTAGAGCCTTTCAATGGAGATTTTAAACCCAGGTGCTTATTCGTGGTTTAAATGCAAGCAATTCTACTTAAAATTTTGAACAATATTTCTTACTAACTGCTGAGTGTGGAAGACCCTAAATAATCAACAGAACCACAGTTTCTATCGCAAACAATGTTTATAGGTCTTTAGCTATCTGTGTGTATGTGTGTGTGACCACTCTGTCTGAACTGTATAAATCACATATTTTGCAAAAAGGCAATGAGAATCACCAAAGGCATAAAAGAAAGAAAAAAGAAATCTTGCAGGACCATAAAATTAAACATTTTTATTCACTTAAAAATTATTGCAGACTTGTACCTTCCTAACGGCAGATGAAATTTTTCATAGAGCAAAGGAAAGATTCATAACTCCATAATAACCCCTCTGGTGATCTGACGAATGTCCTCGGCATGCAGATTAAAACTACGCTTTTGGTTGTGAACACAGCTTCAAGGGCTGTGTGTCACTGCTTCGTTAAGAACTTTCACACTGCATTTGGGTGTGTTATATGAAATATATGCATGGTAGCTCTTTTCTAAAGATAAAAAGTCTAGAAAAATAACCTCCTTGGAGTTATTTACATACATACATTTATAGAAAGAGAATGAACAAAGGATGGGTGGGATAAATGCTAGCTGACACTTTTATCACATCAAAAAGAAACCCAGTTCCTAATAACCCGGAAGGTACACCAAGAATTAACACCACCTGATCTTGGCCCTGAGTTTTTCTCTGTTTTCTTCCTAGATGCTTCGAGAGTACACCACATTCCAGCATTGCTGGTGACTTTCTTCACAAACTCTCCACTCTTTTAGATGTGTATTTAGTCGGGGAATGGACAAGCCAGATCTTTGTAAACAAGCCCAAGTAACACTTGGATAGTTTTTTTGTGCTTTTATCGCGCTTAGTAAGTTCCAGGCACTGTTCTAAATGTTCTCAGTGCAGAAGTTCCAATGAGGTAGCAACTATTTTTATCCCAGTTTACAAATGATAAAATGGAGGAAAAGAAAGGGTAAGCAATTTGCCCAGGGTAACAACAGCCAGTTGCACACAGCATGAAGCCAACGCAGACACTTCAAGACAAACAGAGGAGCCACGGCAGAACTGTGATACAAGGCAGGGTCGGTAACAAGCACCGAGGAGAGCATGTTCATCCCGGAACGGGGTTCACAGCGACACGGCTGCAGAAGGAAGGAAAGCGACCTGAATCCTTGGTTCTCAGAACACGCTCTGACTGAGGGCAAAATTGGTCTCATTGTGTAAGGCAGCTCCGACCCTACAGATGGAGTTGAGTGACCTAATCGACAGATGTTTTCTGTAAGCGCCCAGAATCCAAGGCAATCACTGACGCTTTACCAGGTTTGCCCATATCCTCTAGCCTGAAGATTCCCTGCACTGACTCCCCGGCACCATCTCTGCTCATGCCATTCTGCCTACCACTACTCACCCACCTTTCCTTGAAAGAAATGTCCTGCCTCTCAAAGCTTCCCCATCACAGAGGAGCTGGTCAAGCTCCCCTTCTTCCTGGCCTTTTCCTAAGGCTTAACGAGCCACAGTATCTGTCATCAGTCATCCATTCGCTGAAACGTTTTGGTTTCTGTATAACATCTTAACCTCTGTGGCCAAAGACCATGGAGTGCAGCATCATTTGTCTCTCATGGCTCATGATGCTTGCTGGTGTGATTTGCTTGTACAAAATGCTTAATGGACATTCGTTCAATGAAGATGCTAATGAATATCATAATTTATGTGCTAGCCTACTTCTTCCACTAGGCCATCCATTTGTGGAGCTCAACAAGTGCTCAATAAATCTTTATTGATTAATTACTTCTCTACTGAGTCAGAAACCATTTGCAGTGTTATGAAAAAACGATTATGAACACAATCTAGCAGCTGTTTTTAAATAAATGGTATTTAATAATATGAGCCTAAGGTACTTTGTGTAATTCCATAAAACCACACTATGAACACAACCTCTGGGATTCGTTTCGAGAGAAGGCACACATTTTTCTTCCTTCCTTCAAGTGAGGATGCATGGCATACCTTCTGGACCTGAGGAGTTCTCCTCCTTTTCGAAACACAGTTGAGAAATTTGAGCTTTCACAGGAATAGCAATCAAGAAGAAGGCTTCTGAGTCAAGGTTACCAAGTTCCTCTCATAAGTATATTTCGCTTTTGTTCGGACCTTTGTGAAAACGTTGCATATGCATGCAGCACGTGTGTATGTGTCCTGTCTGGTATTAGGCTAAGAGTTTGAAGTTAAATATGATGGATCCTTGGTTTATAACATTATCTGGGATATGACAACTATTAACATCTCTATTTTAAAAGGTGTGTGTGTGTTTAGTAGATCAGTCGTGTCTGACTCTTTGGGACCCCATGGACTGTAGCCTACCAGGCTCCTCTATCCATGGGATTTCCCAGGCAAGAATACTGGAGTGGGCTGCCATGCCCTCCTCCAAGGAATCTTCCCAACTCAGGGATCGAACCCAGGTTTCCCACATGGCAAGCAGATTCTTTACCATCTGAGCCACCAGGGAAGCCCATTTTAAAAGTTAGACATGCAAATCTTTTATAGTAATTTTTATGGAAAAAAATTTTTATGTATATATGGCCCCTCCCTCACAAATGTTTTCTACTAGTATTTATTTAAATTTCAGACCAGAACTCTAGAGCAGATCATATAACTTATATCTCTGTAACAAGAAAATATTTCATCTGACTAAATATCTAATACTGAATGTTTGTTAAAATTTTCTGGGTCTTAGAGATCAATGCAAAGAAACAGAGGAAAACAACAGAATGGGAAAGATTAGAGATCTCCTCAAGAAAATTAGAGATCCCAAGGGAACATGTCATGCAAAGATGGGCTCGATAAAGGACAGAAATGGTATGGACCTAACAGAAGCAGAAGATATTAAGAAGAGGTGGCAAGAACACACAGAAGAACTATACAAAAAAGACCTTCACAACCAAGATAATCACGATGGTGTGATCGCTCACCTAGAGCCAGACATCCTAGAATGTGAAGTCAAGTGGGCCTTAGAAAGCATCACTATGAACAAAGCTAGTGGAGGTGATGGAATTCCAGTTGAGCTATTTCAAATCCTGAAAGATGATGCTGTGAAAATGATGCATTCAATATGCCAGCAAATTTGGAAAACTCAGCAGTGGCCACAGGTCTGGAAAAGGTCAGTTTTCATTCCAATCTCAAAGAAAGGCAATGCCAGAGAATGCTCAAACTACCACACAATTGCACTCATCTCACATGCTAGTAAAGTAATGCTCAAAATTCTCCAAGCCAGGCTTCAGCAATACGTGAACCATGAACTTCCTGATGTTCAAGCTGGTTTTAGAAAAGGCACAGGAACCAGAGATCAAATTGCTAACATCTGCTGGATCATGGAAAAAGCAAGAGAGTTCCAGAAAAACATCTACTTCTGCTTTATTGACTATGCCAAAGCCTTTGACTGTGTGGATCACAAAAAACTATGGAAAATTCTGAAAGAGATGGGAATCCCAGACCACCTAACCTGCCTCTTGAGAAACCTGTATGCAGGTCAAGAAGCAACAGTTAGAACTGGACATTGAACAACAGACTGGTTCCAAATAGGAAAAGGAATACGTCAGGGTTGTATATTGTCACCCTGCTTATTTAACTTCTATGCAGAGTACATCATGAGAAACGCTGGGCTTGAAGAAGCACAAGCTGGAATCAAGATTGCTGGGAGAAATATCAATAACCTCAGATATTCAGATGACACCACCCTTATGGCAGGAAATTGAAGAGGAACTAAAAAGCCTCTTGATGAAAGTGAAAGAGGAGAGTGAAAAAGTTGGCTTAAATCTCAACATTCAGAAAATGAAGATCATGGCATCTGGTCCCATCACTTCATGGGAAATAGATGGGGAAACAGTGGAAACAGTGTCAGACTTTATTTTGGGGGGCTCCAAAATCACTGCAGATGGTGACTTGCAGCCATGAAATTAAAAGACGCTTACTCCTTGGAAGGAAAGTTATGACCAACCTAGATGGCATATTCAAAAGCAGAGATATTACTTTGCCAACAAATGTTCGTCTAGTCAAGGCTATGGTTTTTCCTGTGGTCATGTATGGATGTGAGAGTTGGACTGTGAAGAAAGCTGAGCGCCGAAGAATTGATGCTTTTAAACTGTGGTGTTGGAGAAGACTCTTGAGAGTCCCTTGGACTGCAAGGAGATCCAATCAGTCCATTCTAAAGGAGATCAGTCCTGGATATTCGTTGGAAGGACTGATGCTAAAGCTGAAACTCCAATACTTTGGCCACCTCAGGCGAAGAGCTGACTCATTGGTAAAGACCCTGATGCTGGGAGGGATTGAGGGCAGGAGGAAAAGGGGACAACAGAGAATGAGATGGCTGGAGGGCATCACTGACTCGATGGACATGAGTTTGGGTGAACTCCAGGATTTGGTGATGGACAGGGAGGCCTGGCATGCTGCAATTCAAGGGGTTGCAGAGTCGGACACGACTAAGCGACTGAACTGAACTGAACTGAACATAAATGGCCCTAGAAGACATAGGAAACAACATCAAATGAAATTTTTAAAATAATAGACATAAAATTATTAGTATGCAAAGTATTACTTGTTTCACTTCCCCCAGTAAACCACTTGTGTGCTATGCTGTGTGCTTAGCTGCTCAGCCATGTCCAGCTTTTTGTGACCCCAAGGACTGTAGCCCACCAGGCTCCTCTGTTCATGGATTTCTCCAGGCAAGAATTCTGGAGCAGGTTGCCATTTCTTTCTCCAGGGGATCTTCCCAAACCAGGGATCAAACCTGTGTCTCCTTCATTGCAGGAGGATTGCAAAAGATTCTCTACCCACTGAGCCACTGGGGAAGCCCACCCATTACAAAAATTTATCTTTGGGTGGATTAATCCTCAGCCACTGGAGTTCCACTTTCACCTTTGTCTTTGCCCCATGTGAGCAGGCTTTGAACTCGCTTTAGTCACCCTGCTATTTCCTGCACTTCAGGCACAATGCCTGGCATGCTGTGGGCACTTGATAATTGTTTGATTAAAGAATAAATGAGAATCTCTTAAAGCCACACAGATGAAATAAAATCTTTTGAAGACAGATGACAAAAAATTGCTTTGGAGAATAAAGTAATCTTTGAAGTTGAATCCAAGAATCTAATAATTCAAAACCTTTTCTACATTACCCTGGCAATTTCCTTTTATATCAATACCACTTTGAAACAATGAGTTTACTTTATCAAGTTTTTTATTTCTCTCTGTTGTGATCAGAAAAGACTGATAAGGTGGTTTGTGTTCAAAGATGCCTGCAAACCAAAGCCTATTGCAGACTCATGAAAACCATCTGCCAAAATTGGAGGAACCGCCTTACTCTCACTTGTCCCCAGATTCTCAGTAAATAACAGGAAAACCAATTCAAAGTTCAAAGCTGAATTAAAATTGATTCAGCTTTGCATTCATTCTAAATGCAGACTAAGATATTTATTTAGGTTTGTGTTGTGTACTCTTCTATAATACTATTAAGGGAATTAAAACAAAAGTACTCTGAATCCTTCAGAAGAAAAGCATTATTCTCATAAACTTTAAATAGTCACCCCACTCAGTCAGTAAAGAATCTACCTGCAGTGCAGGAGACGTGGGTTCGATCCCTGAGTTGGAAAGATCCACTAGAGAAAGAAATGCCAGCCCACTCCAGGATCCTTGTCTGGGAAATCCCATGGACAGGGGAGCCTGGTGGGCTAAAGTCCATGGCGTTGCAGGAGTCCAACACGATTTAGTGACTAAACCACCAGCAACACAAAGATAAGCACCTTTCACTCATTTATAGAGAACAATATATTTCTATCACTTCATGTACCTGAAGAGGTGCTGTCTTTTCTCATTTTTAAAAGTGTCTATCTTTTCACATTTTTCTCAATCTACTGTGAATTTATCAGTTTCCTTTTCCAGTGCTGGTTAAGTGCCAAGGGTAAGAAATGAAGGCCTGGGAATTAGAGGCTCTTATTAAACTTATTGGGCTTCCCATGTGGCATTAGTGGTAAAGAATCCACCTGTCAACGCAGGAGACTCAAGAGACGTGGGCTTCATCTTTGGGTCCAAAGATTCCCTCGAAGCAGGAAATGGCAACCCACTCCAGTATATTCTTGCCTGGGAAATCCCATGGACAGAGGAGCCTGGCAGGCTACAGTCAGTCCATGGGGCCGCAAAAAGTCAGACATAGCTAAGCGACTGAGCACACACACATTAAACTTATTTCTGGCCCTTTTGCCTTACAAACCATCAGCACCAGATTGGAAGGGATTCAGTCAGAAATCCCTAAACACTTAGTATTACTCGAATCATGTTACCAATTACAATTTGTTTATCACTCCTTGAGTGTGGTCCCTTGTGAGCCCTGCAAAGAATTAAACACGATGAAGGTATTAAGGCCACTGCTTGTCTGCTTTACTATGGTTACATCTCTAGGTCCATTATACAAGTTCATAGATGTATACACCTTTCCTGTCCAGCACGGACCCCATGCATTGATGTGATAATCTGATGAATGTCTTTCTATCCCACTAGAAAACCCAACGACAAGTTTCTTTGTCAAAGAGTCAGATACTAAATATCTTGGGCTTCATGGACCAAAAGCTGTCTAATTGCTCAGGCTGGCCATCATAATCTGAAAACAGGGTACTCAATACATGCTTATTAAATGATTCACACTGAATAATTTATGGTTCTTACAACACCATGATTAACTTATTTATGATGAGAGACTGTGTTGGAACCTTTTTCACCCTCTCTATCAAGACTCTAGTGAGGCCAAAATATGGGACCCTTACAAAGGTAAGTCATTTCCATTGATATTGTTCAGTCACTAAGTCGTGTCTGATTCTTTGCGACCCCATAGACTGCAGCATGCGAAGCTTCCCTGTCCTCCATTATCTCCTGGAGTTTGCTCAAATTCATGTCCATTGATTCTATGATGCCATCCAATCATCTCATCCTCTGTCACCCCCTGGTCACCCTGCCCAGCATCAGTGTCTTTTCCAACAAGTTGGCTCTTTGCATCAGATGGCCAAAATACTGGAGCTTCAGCTTTAGTATATTCCAATATACTTCAGTATATTCCAATATTCCAGTGAATATTCAGGACTGATTTCCTTTAGGATGGACTGTTTTGATCTCCTTGCCATCCAAGGGACTTTCAAGAGTCTTCTCCAGCACCACAGTTTGAAAGCATCAATTTCCATTAAGTTGAAGATATTTAGAAAGGGACTGACTGAGTCATCAAAATAAAGCTTGGTTAAGTAAGTGGAATGGTGATTAGCCACGCAGAACATTATTAACTCTGTCACAGCCGTTCCCCGTCCAGGCCAGCCTCTCAATGTAGTAGTCACTCACCTCCGAGGTTCAGAGGAACCACCCATCTTAGGCTCTTGGACTTGATCTACTTCATGTTGGTACCAACTACAAATCTCTCCATTAAATTCTAGTACTGTGCCTGAGCCCAGCCTCAGTGTGGCATTGGGTCTCTCTGCATACACAGGACTTGGCTGTAGCCTTGAACTTCTCTCTAGAGTGAGTGATGGGGACAATCCTAAGTGGGTCTAAGGCCGCTGTCACCCTTGCCTAGCGGTCTTACTGCCTTGTCCCTCCACATCCTACCTTTAAATCACATAGTTTTCATCCTACGCAGTCAACACCAGTCCTCGCTGGGGCCACTGAGCCCTAGAGAGGACGAATCAGCAGCAGAGGACCACCCTATCTTAGTGAAACCTGCTCTACGTACCCATGCAAACCTATATAGTGTATTAGTTTCCCTCAGAAGAACATAGAATGTTGCAGAAATCAAAGTTATATAACCACTCACATTTTGAAAAATAACATTATTCTTTTCCACTTTGTATCACTTTCACAAAGAAATGTAATAATCAAAATAAAGAGCACATTAATATTGAGCAATTGCAATTTTTTTAGTAAGCAGCATGTTTTACTGTACATGACTCTGAAAGTATTAAAAACATGCATGCATGCTTAGTCACTCAGTCATGTCCAACTCTCTGCAACCCCATGGACTGCAGCCTGCCAGGATCCTCTGTCCATGGGGATTCTCCAGGCAAGAATACTGGAACGGGCTGCCATTGCCCTTCTCCAGGGGATCCTCCCAACTCAAGGATCGGACCCATGTCTCTTGAGCCTCCTGCACTGCGGGTGGATTCTTTTCCATCTGAACCACCAGAGAAGCCCATTAAAAAGATGCTTTTGCTAAAGAGTAATTTAATTATCAAATGACGCAAAATAACATTATCTTCATTCCTATGTAAACGATCATTTAAATGTTAAAATTAAGCATTTTCTTCTTTTGAAACTGACAGATTTCAAATATCACCCTGGGCATTTTATACACTGGACTTGATCCTTGCCTTTAGAGCAGGGAAACTATATTTAGAGACCTCAGTGGAGCACAGAGAGGAGAACTTGCTAGTGTGCTCAGAAGGCTTGGGAGGGGAAAACAGTAGGGAAGATTTCACGGTGGTACTAACAGAAGCCTGGCGGAGCTCACCTCTTCCCTGTCTGAAGAATTTTTATCTATCCACCAAAGGAAATAAATTCACAAACATAAAATAGATGGAGGGATCAAGTGTTTTAGAACCAAGTAATTATCCACCGACCTAAGGGTCCTCCATGCTCTCAAGCACTCTTGGGCAAGAATGTCAGAAATTTCTCCTAGGCAAGAAACTGAGCAAGAATGTCAAGGACTTAATCTGAATAAGGCGGGGTCCTAAGAATGAGGCTGGCAAAGAAGACAGAGCTCAGAAACCAGCAGCCACAGTGCACCTGGATGGATTCAACAGGTGGCCTTCCCTGCTCTGGTTCTGACCACCAGGAACAGGACTGGAAGACCCCAAGCCACCCCTTCTGCTTGCCCATATGATGCCCATCCAGCCTTCTCTCCACACACAATGTGGAAGTGCCTACAAGAGGAGAGAAAAGCTCCCATCGCTGCAATGACTCAGCACCCCAATGCTGACTCTCCACTTGCCTGAGTTAGAGCCAGCCTGGCTGGTGACTCGGGTGCCCTTCGGCCCAATCAAAACAGATGCAGGAGGGCCGGCTAACCAGAGCCGGTGCAAATCCCTTCTCCTGGCGTGCACTTAATTCTCTAACGTGAATCAGTGGTCAACCCTGAACTAGCCTTCCCATTTGGAAGTCTGTCGTCACAACTTGAAACGTGCCGAGAAGTTTTTGAAAATGGCTTGATCATATTCCACTTACGAAAGCCTAACTTTTGGGGGGCTTTGTTACAGTTATTAATAAAAGGGCTCCTTTTACAAATTTAAATGAAGTGGCAAAAACTCATGGGGTTTACTAGAAGTCAAGTCTTATCTGTCAAATATTTCATAATATATACACTGCAGAGCAAATAAATATGGAAATTTCTGAGCATTTTCAAAGCGGGAGATTTAAGTGTGTCACTTCTTGAGGGTAAGTCTTTCATGTTATTATCTGCCAGAATTTCAAATGCAATAGGAAAACGTGAAATCAGTATCCTACACCGTTTCCACAGACGTTAAGTGTTAGTCACTCAGTTGTGTCCGACTCTTTTCGACCCCAGGGACTGTAGCCCTCCAGGTTCCTCTGTCCATGGAATCATCCAGGCAAGAATACTGGAGTGGGTTGCCATTCCCTTTTCCAGGGGATCTTCCAGACTCAGGGACTGAACCTGGGTCTCCTGCATTGCAGGCAGATTCTTTACAATCTGAGCCACCAGGGAAGTCCTCTTACCTGTTTCCACAGATAAGAGATTATTTTTTTTTTTTTAAGACAGCACATCAGCTTGTTCTGGGCTTTCACATATATAAAGTATTTACTCTATCAGACACTTACTAAGTGCTCAGCAAACATGAATTCTTAGCTTTTTCTTTAAGGCTTTGGTAAGACTTGGTAATTTCCAAGCCAAAAGTTAACAAAACCAGACAGAAGAAATCACTTCACCTAAAACACTGAGCCTGAGATGCAACAAAATATGAAGCATCTATACATGAATACATTTTGAAAAATCTGGAGTCAGGGAGCTTCCCAGGTGGTCTGGTGGATAAGGCTCCCAGTGTAGGGCTCCCAGTTTCGATCCCTGGTCAGATAACTAGATTCTACATGCTGCGGCAAAGCCCGGGGAAGACAGATAAATAAAATAAAAATTAAAGAAAAACAAAAAAATATGGAGTCAACCTATGGAAAAAACAGCAGAGCAGAAGACAGCACTGAGAGCCAAGAGGCAGTTTGGGCATCTCTTCTGAACGCAGTAGACCCCAGCAACAGGCCTGGATTCCTTCCACTGGCGGGAGTGGCTCTGGGCCCGCTCTGCTGGAGACTGTGCAGGAACCAGGGATTTGCAGAGCACTTGATACCTATTCATCCAGATGACATGAAAACTCCCCTCGTCCTCTTCCACAGCCCTCTGCTCAGTCTCTCTGGAGTCAGTGAAGGTGGGAGGGAAAGTGATGAACCCCAAGTTTTTCAGGCAGCAGGAAGACAGCGTCCACAGATTGCTGTCCCCTCGCCAAGCCCACATTTCCACCTCTGGTATCCCCTTCACCCACCAGTCAGTAGGCTCCGAGGTTCTTCCTCCAGAAAACGGTGACAGACGGAGGTCAGGTGTCTGGAAAGCCACTGAAGGCCCTCTCTTCTCCACCATGGCAGCTTCTGGTGTCTTATCAGTTGGCCACCAAGTCTCAGCATTGACTTTGCAAAATGAATTCATGTATAAGAAATCCACTGAGAGCTGCAGGCTCAGCACTCCCCATACGAGGAAGTGACAAACCTTACTTATTGACTTTGTTTTTTAATGGCCCTTCTTTAGAGAAGAAAGCCTTCTGACTCTTCCATTGCCTTGGTTCCCCCTGATGGTCCTGACCCACGTGTTAACACACAGGGACCACATCCGGGGCAAAGGTTGGCTCCACGCCTCATTTCCTGGTTCTCTGCTGAGGGTGTTGCTTACTTCCAGACATGTAAATGGTTTGCACTTTAATGTAATCAAAGACTGCAAAAACAAAAAACAAAAAACCGCCACTTGAAAACCTTTGGGGAAAAAAGAAAGGAAGGAGAACAGGCCTCCAAGACAGTGCCTCTAAAGCAGCACAAGTCTCACGACCTTCACGAACAAGGACTCGAATGTTTTACAACATTTTCCCAAGGCATTATTTTCTAATAAATCTCCCCTGGTTTTGCATTCTTTTTGCCGTATAATATGCAAAGAAGAAAAGAACAATGACTGGAAATTAGGCGGCTGTGATTTGAAGGGCTCTCACTTGCATGCTGAGAAGTGTTATAAATGAATATTTCTGGCATCAGCTGCTGATAACAGCTTGGTACTAGCAGTGCTTGATTCAAGATGTCATATGATACAATAATACACAAATTGAACACACAGAGCGGGGAAGTAATCACGCAACCTGTCATAGGTGTGGTAGTTTTTCGTGAGCATTCAGGGAGGGAAAGGCAGAAGTAGAAACCTGAAGTATGAAATAAACAAATGAACAACATCTACCATACCGGGAAAAAGCATTACTGACAAATGGGACACATGATTCTTATGTTGTTGTAACACGAGTGGTTTCTTTAATCAAAACCTTATAGCATAAATTTATGAATGATCTGATCCAACTAAAGTACTAAAGCCAATGAGAGTTTATTTACCCAATGTGATCACATGCTTTTCCTATTAATATTTAAAAATTAATTTTCTTAAGAATAGCCCTTTCCTCCACTACTTAACCTTTGTATCCCATTGGTCCTTCAGAGTCAGACTTAAAAAAAATATATATATATATATATATATATATATCCTGAATGTGATTAGGATAATTTTAGAACAGTGAAGTCACTCAGTCATGTCCAACTCTTTGCGACCATGGACTGTAGCCTACCAGGCTTCTCCGTCCGTGGGATTTTCCAGGCAAGAGCACTGGAGTGGGTTGCCATTTCCTTCTCCAGAGGATCTTCCCGACCCAGGGATTGAACCCGGGTCTCCCGCATTGTAGGCAGATGCTTTACTGTCTGAGCCACCAGGGAAGTCCTAACTTTAGAATGGCCTTATCTAAAAAATGTTTAAAGATTAGCCATCAATTATCTAAGATCAAAAGCAAATACATTCCCAACATTAATTTCCATGATGTTTCCTTTCACACTGAGGCATTCTCTTGTCTTGTACACTGTCCTTTGTCTTTGAACATTTGAGTAGATACTGGTTCTGAATTTGTTAGCCCCTCTTCCTTTCTAAATTTCTTTTCCCAGTTGCCAAAGGAGCTATTTTGTCCCCTGAGTCTATTAGTGACAGCTTTCCAATTTCAATTTTAATATTTGTAGTTCAATGGCCCCTGTACAAGTCCTGGCTCCCCAAAACCAGCTACACGACCCCCATCAAATCATCCCCTCTCTCCGCACCTTGCTTTCCCCATCTACCTCATCAGGTTGCCAGGAGCACTACGGAGTTAGGGTGGTGATGGGAACAGTATTTGGCTCACAGTCAGCTCTCTGTTAACGTGCTCCTCTTGAAAGCTGATGCTATTTAGACGTGAATGCCTATTACTCAAAATGTTTTAAAATACTCCTTTTTATTTGTTTTCCCCATTGGTCTATGGATTACTCCAACTTAAGTAATTGGCTTGATTATTGCAAGTTGGCCATCCATGCATTTTTTTTCTTAGTATAACTGCTTTACAATGTTGTGTTAGTTTCTGCTGTACAACAAAGTGAACCAGCGATACCTAGACATATGCCCCCTCCCTCTGGAAACTCCCTGCCACACTCGCCAGTCCACCTGTTTGCCATCACAGAGCACCGAGCTGAGCTCCGTGCGGCACAGCAGGTTCCCACTAGTTCTCTGTTGCACACGTGGTCGTGTGTACATTCAGTCCTTCCCTGCCTCCCCTTCCCGCTCTGTGTCCACTTGTTGGTTCTCTACGTCTGCGTCTCTAGCCCTGCCCTGCAACAGGCTCATCTGTACCGTATTTCCAGATTCCATACATGTGTGTTAATATATGATATTTGTTTTTCTCTTTCTGACTTACTTCACACTGTATGACAGACTCTAGATCCAGCCACATCATCAGTGGGATTTTAAAACAAGAAAAACCTTTCAAGTTCTGTTGTCCAGCTTCCATTTCTGTAGTGGATTCTCAATTACCATGATTATTATTATCAGACTTTCATTCAACAACTAACTGCACTCCTCACAGTTTTGATGCCGCTGAAGAATAGTTGTCATCCAAACTTTAGGCCTGGAGATGTTCTCAGCACTGTGGATAAAGTCACTATCTTCTCTGTCCCTCGGGTCCACTTTTTTTTTTTTTTAAACAGCAGGGATCTTCTCCACACCCTGCACAGTGATTCCTAACAGCGGTGTAGGCAGAAAGGGCTCCTGTAAACTTTTCCTTCCCTTCAGCAGATTCCCATTCTTTCTTTTTCTGTGACTTTTCAGCACTGTGTGGTTTATAATGCATTTGCACAATTAGCATGCATGGAATCCCTAAAACCACCTTCCTAAAGATAAGGAAGGCAATTATAACTGTCCCCTCAAATTCTCCCAGGCAACGCGGAGTCAAAGGTTAAGATTTTTAAATCCTAGAATTAGAAGAGTCAGAGGAAGCTGTAAAACCCAGGTCTCAGGATTTCCCTCCCAAAGCTGTGTTCACAGTGCCATGCTGGTTCTTGAAATTCTGAACCATAGTGCAGAAGCACAAATGTGCAGCCTCAGTGTTCTCTTTTCTTTCCAAATCATTGCCAAAAAAAAACATCTTTGGAGACTGTGTTTCCTTCAGTTAGATACTAGAGCTCAAGAAACATGAGACAAGACAGCAAAAGTGGAGTTCAGTAGGAGGGCTAAGACGACATTAAGTGCGTTTCTTTCAGCTATTGACAAAACCCTCACAAAGAGGCCACAGGAGCTAATTCTACCATGAAGACAACATAGTTGAAAGAACTGCCCACCAAAAATCAAAATCACACAAAATTAAAATGAAAATTTGCGAGAATCAAAGTCACGCAAATGCAGCAGAGGAGATACTTGACGGCACGACCTGAGCCAGGGGATCAAGGTCAGCGTCAACAGTGATAAGTCAGATTGATTGTATTGACAAGTGCCCCTGCGTATGAAGTGATGAGACTGGGCACTTTACCTCTGGGATCCTCCCCATAAAACCCGTAAGCCCAAGCTACATGTGAGGAAAAGGTCAGGAAAATCCAAACTGAGGAACAAAACACTTGACCACTGCTCCCCAAAGGTGTCAAGGCCATCAAAAAACAGGGAAAGTTTGCAAAACAGTCACCGCCCAGGGAAGCCTAAGGAGACATAACCACTCAATGTCATGAGGTATCCTGGACGAAACCCCAGACAGAAAAACAACATTAAGTAAAAACTAATGAAATCATGCGAAGAGTTGACTCATTGGAAAAGACCCTGATGCTGGAAGGGATTGGGGGCAGGAGGAGAAGGGGACGACAGAGGATGAGATGGCTGGATGGCATCACTGACTCGATGGACATGAGTTTGAGGGAACTCCAGGAGCTGGTGATGGACAGGGAGGCCTGGCGTGCTGCGATTCATGGGGTCGCAAAGAGTTGGACACGACTGAGCGACTGAACTGAACTGGATGAAATCTTGAGTATGAGTGCCAAGTCACTTCAGTTGTGTCCGACTTTTTTGCAACCCTATGGACTATAGCCCGCCAGCCTCCTCTGTCTATGGGATTCTCTGGGCAAGAATACTTGACTGGGTTGCCATGACCTCCTCCAGATGATCTTCCCAACTGATGGATGGAATTCTGTCTCTTCTGTCTCCTGCATTGTCAGGCGGGTTCTTTACCACTAATGCCACCGGGAAAACTTGCATTAATAACAATGCATCAATATTAGTTCATTCATTGTAACACATGTACCACGCTAGGATGTTAAGTAAGAGAAAACTGGGTGTAGGGTACATGAGAACTCTATGTGCTACTATCTTTGAAACTCTTCTGTAAACCTAAAACTTCTGAAACAAAAGTTTTCTTAAAAATAAAAAATAAAAAAAAGTTGGGACTTCTCTGGCAGTCCAGTGGTTTCACTGCAGAGGGTGTGGATCTGATTCCTGGTCGAGGAACTAAGATCCTACATGCCGTGAGGCCAAAAGGTAAAAAATAAAAGAAAAATAAATAAATAAAATAGGGCAATATATTTTTAAAACTACTAAATACATTTTTGCAATTCATTCCTTTTATTTTACTGATATCTATGGATCCAAAGACAGTGGAGACATCACTTTGCCCCCAAAGGTCTGTACGGTCAAAGCTATGCTTTTTCCAGTAGTCATGTGCGATGTAAGAGCTGGACCATAGAGAAGACTGAGTGCCAAAGAATTGATGCTTTCAAACTGTGGTGTTGGGGAAGACTCTTGAGAGTCCTTTAAACAGCAAGGAGATCAAACCAGTCAATCCTAAAGGAAATCAATCCTGAATATTCATTAGAAAGACTGACACTAAAGCTGAAGCTCTAATACTTTGGCCACCTGATGCAAAGATCCAATTCACTGGCAAAGACCCTGATGCTGGGCAAGATTGAGGGCAGGAGGAGAAGGGGGCAACAGAGGATGAAATGGTTGGATGGTATCACCGACTCAATGGACTTTAGTGTGAGCAAACTCCAGGAGATGGTGAAAGACTGGGAAGCCTGGCGTGCTGCAATCCATGGGGTCACAAAGAGTTTGACATGACTTAGCAACAACAACAACAATGGATCTAAATAACTGAATTAACCAACTATTGTTTATTTCTTCTGTTTCACAGAAGAGGAACGTGATGGATCCCAGGGGAATCTGACCACATGGCTGGGCTGCCCTCATAGACCGTCCTTGCAGTGGGGCTCTGTTCCTACTAACACATGCCCCCAATCTTGTTTATACCAGATGTACTTGTTATTTTAATTATGTAATTTAATTAGTTTGAAATCACAAGTGTAATTGCAAAAGAGTCGTTATTTCTTTGAAAAAAAAAATAGACTGAATGGTTTGAAAAAACTTGATAAAGGCAAATAGCTAAAAATACTCCTTTGAAGATATATATTTTTGTACCATAAAAGATCGGGAGAAAAAGTCATGAAAGTCAGGGAGAGTTCTGTACTCAGATTGTTCACATCCTTCAAATTTTGCTCTACTTAAAGACACCAAAATTAGAAATCATAGATTGTGGGTGTTATTTCTGCGGGAATCCAAGTCATTTTAACCACAATCAAAGAAAACGCCATGGTGCTATCTCAAAGGACTGTTGAGTGCACATTTATATATTTAATATAAAATAAACTGCTTAAGACATGTGTATCCTTTTTAATAATATCCCTGCTTTACTGCTTTTTCATTATCTTTTCAATGAACCAATTACCACTGATCCCAAATAACTAACCAAGGCATTCTATATATTGGAGACGATTTTTATTTTCATTTTTCATGCAATAATTTATAGTCCATTTTTGGCTGCTTTTCATTTTACTGGTAAATTCATGTTTTTATTCTGCACTGTTTTATAATGAGCCCCTCCATGCAATTCTGTCACCTTTTCCCACCAGTGGACTCTAGATACAAGAGCAATTGCCTAATTGTTCTGTGCTGCTCATAAGAAATAAATGCATCTTTTCAAATTCCTAAGGACCAAAAGTTTCCTTCTTAGATGAACAACTGTAAAGCATCCCGTGACGGGGAGGAGAAATCCCTGAGAACAAAGGAATGCAAAAATGTTTGTCTGTCTGTCTGTTTTAGATTCAGTGTCTGGGGAAACAATATCATTTCCTCAAAATGAAGTGAGTCTCTTTTTGAAGAACTCTAAGTAGGAGAAAGGATGAAAACTGAATAAATGCAAGACGATGACACCGGATATGAATTTGTTTCTTCGATCACACTGAAAGCAAGATCACGAAGACATACTTTACCCTTCCCAAGAGAATCTCTCTTTCTTGATGATGGTGACAAAGCTGTTTCTTTCTCCATTGCTAGTAAACTCACTCTGATCAAAGCTGAAGTATAACAAACTGTTAGAATTTTCTAAGCAAAATGAACTGCAAAATGCCCTAAGGATACAACAAATGGAATTAAATGGTTATTTACAAATTCAGCTGTTCACCCTCAAAAAAAAAGGGTCCTTGGAAAATTAGTGTGGTTTTTGTGTGGGATACGCTTTGGAGGAATAATTTTTTAAATAGGGCATTTATTAAAAACACACTTGGGAGACAAACAGAGAGCTGAAACAGATATCAGCTATCCACCGAGAACATAAAGCAGTACAGAGGATCCAGCATCATGCTTCCCCAGAGTAAGCAAGATGAAAGTTTAAAGGTGAGGCTTTGCAGCCTGCACTTAGGCTTGGATGCACTTACGACGGTTCCATTATGAGCAGACTATTACCAGAAATGCGAGTAGGCAGGAGACCAAGAGGAAAATCAAACAGGGAGAGGATTGTTGGGGCTGCGGGCTTCTACCCACAACCCGCACCCCTCAGACACCCCCCCCCATCTCCCCCAGCTCAGGGGAGGAGACGATGGAGGGTGGGAGGTGAGAAAGAAAGGTGGGAAGTGAGTGAAGACGGGATGTCCAGGAGCAAAGTCTCCGGAAGGAAAAGCTTCCTCTTTTTTCCCCTCCCGTGCTCCACACAGGCTTCCCAGGCGGTGCTAGTGGTAAAGAATCCGCCTGCCAATGCAGGATTCATAAGAGATGCGGGTTCAAGCTCTGGTTCAGGAAGTCCCCCTGGAGGAGGGCATGGAACCCACTCCAGCATTCTTGCCTGGAGAATCTCATGGACAGAGGAGCCTGGCGGGCTACAGCCCATAGGGTCGCAAAGAGTCGGACACGACTGGAGTGACTAGCATGTGTGCATGCTTTCCACAAGAATTAACCTTGACACTAAAAGTGCCACATAAAAAGGAAAGAGGCAAACAGGACGGTCTGAGCTGCATAGCACACATTCCCTAGGTCTGAGCAAGGTCAGATTTTGAGAGTACATCAACTTGGCTAATAAAACGTGAGTATCCCCCAGTAATATTTTAGGGACAACAGGGAGAAAAGCAAATACATAAACCAAATACCGAAATGCAGTGACACTTTGAAAGCTTGTTCATCTTAGTCCTGGGCAAACTTCTGTTTGTATATATATTTCATCTTTCCAGTGTTTGAAATGAAATTTGACTTAACTGATATTATTAGGGCTAGTTCTTCTACCTTTAGAACCTACTGCTATTTCCTGGTACATTCCCATGTAATTTCAAATCTACTGTGTGGGAAAAATACAAACCTCACATTCAAAAACTAAGATTACACACAGTATACCAGCACTGATTGTATTAATGGAGGCAGGAACAATCAGCATTCTTCTCTTTACAGCCTGGCTCAGAACTCATCACTCGCACCGTTTCTCATATCTTCCCTTCCCTCCGCCCAGAAACCGCAGCAGTTCCATTTGTGTGTGTTCTGCCTTCTCATATAATTCCCACCGGACATTTCCATCCACAAGTCCGTGTGGACCTTCTAGCTAACCTTGCATCATCAGAGTCAGCGTGTTTCCCAGACACTACAGTCCTCTCAACATAAGTTACACCACCATCTTCTCAGGATTGAACTTCTGTGTGATCAGCTACAGCCCTCTCTTCCTAACCCCCCACATTTCGTCAGTTATCCAAATTTTCCCACTCTGTCTCCACAAGGATTCTAACTTATAGCCCCATTGGATTTTGAACCCCATGATAGTATGAATCTTATCTTGCTGTTCATCTGTTTTAATTACTGTGGCCCCAACACCTAGCACAGCATCACGCGCAAGAAGATACACAAAACACACTTGTTGATGAAAGTCACACATTGCTAACCTCAAAAGTATACTTGTGGCTGTTCATCTTTAAAATAAGGCAGGCACACACAAGAGGACTACTTTTAGAAACCCTTTGCCAACCATTGACCTCTGATCTAACTTTTTTTGTATTCCATGTTCTCTTCCTGGCCCCATCAACCCCCTATCAACACACGCACACACACACACACACACACACACACAACACACACACAGCTACCTAGCTTTAATAAAATTTTTAATTTATAATCATTATAAAAATATTATTTTCAAAAGAAAAAAAAAGATGGTTGCCTTTTTTTTTATCTTCTAGACTTTCCTCAAAATAAAATGGAAAATTGGCAAGAGTTAGGTCAATTTGATTAAATGTAACAGGTCAATTCAAATAGTTCAAGCCAAATGCTTTACTGAAATATTTCTTTTTCTCCATCTACTTAATTGACAAAATTGACCATATCGTCAAAAGCTCAGCCTACCTCATCTGTTCCGATACACAATCAAAAGTAGCATTTTGGTGCAAAATAGTTCTTTATACATATTTATACGGAGCTGACTTTTTTTGGAGCTGACTTTTTTAAAGTGTTTTCAATAAAATTTCACATAATATGACTGATGTATAAGACTAAGAAAAATATGAAAGTACAATCCAAGTGACAGTTATGAATTTCCTACTTGGGAGAAAAAAAACTGCCACAGACCATGTTGGGAACATCAAAGAGTGAGACACGGGCTTATAAGCAACTGAGAACGTAGAGACAAATTATTGATAATCAATGGCAAGATGGAAATACAGATGGCTCTGATTGCTAAGCTTTCCTGGCCCTCCTCGGCCCTCTCACCTTGCCTTACCCATGTGGATTGCACAGGGCATTATGATTACCACCCCCACCCCACCCTCCTCACTTTGACCTACCAGTCAAACCCTGGTCCACACTGTGCCAAGCAGCTGAACAGGACTGGAGAAAACCACCCAGCTTCCCTGGCACTCTCCTTAAAATCACAACTGCTAGGGCTTCCCTGGTGGCTCCATGAGGAAGAATCTGCCTGCCGGTGCCGGAGACACGGGTCCAATTCCTGATCTGGGAGGATCCCACACACGGCAGAGCAGCTGAGCCCCTGCACCATGGCCAAGAGCCTGTGGTCTAGAGCCGGGTGGCCGCAACTACTGAGCCCCCATGTCACAGCTACTGAAGCCTCTGCGCCGTGGAGCCCATGCTCTGCAAGAAGAGAAGCCCTGCAATGAGAAGCCCCGACAGCACAACTACGGAGCACCCACACACCACAACTAGGAAGCACCCCCACACCACAACTAGGGAGCACCCACACACCACAACTAGGGAACAGCCACACACCACGAGGGAGCACTCCACACACAACTAGGGAGCACCCACACACCACAACTAGGGAACAGCCACACACCGTGAGGGAGCACCCCACACACAACTAGGGAGCACCCCACACACAACTAGGGAACAGCCACACACCACAACTAGGGAGCACCCCACACACCACAACTAGGGGGCAGCCCCTGCTCACTGCAACTAGAGAAAGCATGAACAGCAATGAAGACCCAGCACAGCCAAAAATAAATAAACAAAAAAAATTTTTTTAAATCATGACTGCTAATCTCTACCGAGTGGTTTGTAATGGAAGGCAAGCCTACAATATCCCAAGGAAATTATTTGATATTTCCTTTTTCTTCTAAACTCCAGCACTCTCCCCTGCTTCCACACGTTCCCCCCATGATCCTCCAACCGCCCACACGTGCCCCCAGGCAGGCTGTGTCCCTTCCTGTGGCTTTTCTTGACACATCCAGACTCTGATATAAAGCCCCCTCCACCTGGGGAGCAGACCCTCCTCACACTGCCTGTCCAAGAGCACTGCTACGGCAAGAGGTTCTCTCCCTAAGGATTCTTTGCTTCCTTGCCAGTTCGTGGAGAATTCGAAAAAAAAAAGTTTTAAAATACAATATCCAGCTTTTTTCATTGTTTTCTCCAGAAGGTCAAATGGAACGCCTAGTTTGCCATGTTGTTGGTTAATCCTCTGTCCTCATCTCATTTGCTGTATCAGCAGCAATGAATATAATTGATCTCTCTTTCTTTCACATGGTATCAGGAAGCCTGCTTTCCTAGCCCTCCTTCGTATCAGGGGTTCCTGTATGTTCTGTAGACTTCGGTTCATCATCACACCACTCCTCTTCCCCATCTACACTGATTCCTCAGCTGTGGATTCAATCAATTACCCACAACTCCCAAATGGAAGTCTGCAGTCCCCACCCTATCCCCTGAATTCCAGACTTAGAGATCCAATTCTATTGACTATCACCACTGAAGTGTCTCTAAGAAACTTCTGAAACCTAGCACATCTTAACCCAGACTCTTGATCCTGGTTCCCAGACATCCTCCCACAAACTTCCCATCCCCACAAGCAACCCCATCTGTCCACTTGCTCATCCTCCAAATCCTGGAGTTCTCCTTGACTCCTGTCAACTCTCCTTTTGATCTAGAGTCTGTCCAGAGTCTGACCTCTTTTCCCTCCACTGAAATCTGCCTGGTTCGAGCAGCCACTCTTTTGTTCCTGAATCATTTCAACAGTTTCTTTTAACTCTCGCCCCTGCAGTTGATTCCAACACAGTAGCTAGAGTGGTCCCTATAAAATGTAAGTCACATCACGTTACTCCTTTGTTTGAAATTCTTCAGTGTCTTCCTATCCCTCTAGTAGTTAAAGACAAACTCTTCACTATGACTTTCAGAACCCTCAATGACCTGAATACCCACTGCCTCTCTGATGCCATCTGCTACCACCCCCTACCCCCTCTGCTCCACTTGAGGTGGACTCCTTGGCATTTATCAGCATGCCAAGCATTCCATCAAGGCTTCTCAGGTGGCTCAGTGGTAAAGAATCCACCTGCCAACACAGGAGACATGGGTTTGATCCCTGGGTCAGGAAGATCCCCTGGAGAAGGAAATGGCAACCCACTCCAGTCTTTATAGCCTGAGAAGTCCCATGGACAGAGGAGCCTGGTGGGCTACAGTCCACGAGGTCTCATGCCACCCCTCAGGACCTTTGCACCCACTGTTCCCTTTGCCCAGAAGGTCTTCCCAGGTACCTTTGTAACTCTTTTCTTCACTTCTTCCAGTTCTCTGCACATATGTCGTTGAGTATTTCCTTGATGATCCTCTATAAAATAGCATCTGCCTCCAAAATTCAGCACTTGCTCTCATCCTTCTCTGTTTCATGTTTTTATGTATCATTATCTTACACACTTTATGCTCCGTGGCTTGCTTTATCGTTATCAATACCACACCATGAGGACAGGGATCCTGGACACTTTATTCAAGTCTGTTTCCCAAAACCCAAAAATATGCCTGGCAGATAAAAAGAAATCAGAAAGTAATTGTTGAATAAAGGAATTAACTGCAATTGGAGAAGGGACGTTTCTATGAATACTGACATAACACTTACTGAGTGCTCCCTATCAGGCGCACTGAGTGCTCTGCACGTTTTGTCTTTCTAAACCTTCACAACAAACTCTGAGGTAAGCACTTGCTGATCCCTAATTGTACAGATGAAGAAATTATAGCTGGGGGAAGTCAGATAACCCACTCACCTCCCAGGGCCACCGGGCAGTGGGCTTGAGGCTGATACTGCCAGCTGCTTCTCTCCACAGTCCATTGTTTTCCTGTCGACTCCACACATCTCTCAGCTGTGTCGCTGGGATGAACCTTGAGAGTAACCTTAGTGTGCAGTGAGCACTCAGTACACATCAGCAGTTAGTGATTAAAAAATTAAACTCCACACACAGTAGGTACAATACTAAATGGTAACTTAACAGATTCACAAAGCTACGTAAAAACAAATTCATGGTAACCAAAGCGGGAAGGGGTGTGGGAGGGTTAAATTAGGAGGATGGGACTAGCAGATACAAAGTACTATGTATAAAATAGACAAACAACAAGAATCTACTGTAGAGCACAGGGAAATATATTCAATATCCTGTAATAAACCACAATGGCAAATTTTGTTAAAGCCATGTAGATTTCTAGACGCAACATTCTGCAGCAGAGATCTGGTGTAACGTCACTGTCTTGCTAAATGGATACCACCACTGTAAGTGTGGACTTTTCATATCTTCAGTTTTGTCCCCCAAAGCTACCTGCTCTCTGTGGATGCTGAGGTTCAGGTTGTTAAGACTTGATTACTTGCCAGGGTGATGCTGAACCCAATTCAGCATCCCCACAGGCACACATCAGAAAAACCCATTCGATGAAACATCCTCTCTGAGGATAAACAGCTAGGGGTGCCTCTTGCCCAGCTCTCTGGGACCCACTCTCCATAGTCCTGTCTTCCTACGTAACCCCACAAATCCTCCTAATCAAGGGGGGTAGCTGCCCTGAAATGTGCTTGGTTAGACATCTTCTCTTCTCTGCATTTGTCTTCCTGACCCAGAATCCTGCAGCTACTGATTCTGAATCCAACCCTCCCATTTCCAACACTGTTATCTTATGTTCTAGCTCTTGAGGCTTACCAGACACGGGTTCTCTAGTCAAGCCTGTGCCTGCATGCACACGTGCTCAGTTACTTCAGTCGTGTTCAACTCTGAGACCCCATGGACCATAGCCCCCCAGGTTCCTCTGTCCATGGGATTCTCCAGGCAAGAATACTGGAGTGGGTTGCCATGCCCTCCTCCAGGAGATCCTCCCGACCAAGGGATCAAACCCAGTCTCCTGTGTCTCCTACTGAGCCACCTGGGAAGCTCCAGTCAAGCTTAAGTAAATTTAAATCATATTTTCTAAGTAGGCAGCATCAGCAGTTACACAGCCAGACAGGCTTAAGGAAAAAGGAAGAGGAACAGGTGTGTGATAGCCTGCTGTCACAGGACTCCAGTGCTTCTCATATCTTGCATTCAGTTTTTATAGCCCCCTCTGACATGGAACAGGGAAGATCTGTGTGGCTAAGGCTAGGTCCTAAAGACCTTGTGGGGTCTTCCTTGCACTCTTGGCCCATTCGCTCTGGAGGAAGTCAGCGATCACGCCTGGAGGACACTACAGCAGCCCCAGGAAGAAGTACAGATAGGATGGAACTGAGGCCTCCAGCCAACAGCCAGCACCAAGTTGCTATCCACATACGTGAGCCAACCAAGAAGAGGATTCTCCACGCTGGTCGGCCTTCAGATGACTGAGTCCTCAGCCAACATCTTAAACGCAACTCTGTGAAAGACCCTGAGCTAGAACTACCCCTCAACTCCTCTCCTTGACAAACTGGGTGAGAGACAAAATGTTTCTTCTTCTTTGAAGCCACTGTGATTTAGGGCAATTTATTATGCAGCCAAAGATAGCTAAGAAAATGTGCATTCAAAATCCATTTATAAGTAAACCTAGAATGTCATGAGCCCTGTAACAAGAAAAATTGTAGATAAATATAACTCAACATTCAAAATACATGAGGAATATAAGAGAGATGAAATAAGGGGCATCTTTTTATAAAACCCAAAGTTTTGATTGTGTTTGTGTGTGTGTTCAGTTGCTCAGTCATATCTGACTCTCTGTGACCCGCTGGACTGTAGCCTGCCAGGCTCCTCTGTCCATGGTGGACTGTAGCCTGCCGGGCTCCTCTGTCCATGGGACTTTCCAGGCAAGGATACTAGAGTGGGTTGCCATACCCTCCTTAAGGAGATCTTCCTGACCCAGGGATCGAACCCAAATCTCTTGCATCTCCTGCACTGGCAGGTGGGTTTCTTACCACTTTACCACTGGGCAGCCCCTCCCAGATGGTGCTAGTGGTATAAAATCCCCCTGCCAATGCAGGAGAAAGGGGCTTGATCCCTGGGTTGAGAAGATCCTCTGGAGAAGGAAATAGTTACCTACTCCAGTATTCTTGCCTGGGAAACTCCATGGACAGAGGAGCTTGGTGGGCTACAGTCCATCATGTCACAAAGAGTCAGACACAACTGAGTGACTAAGTGTGTGCACACACACAGAGACACACAGACACTCACACAGGTTTGATCTCTGGCTGGGGCACTAAGATCCCACATGCTGCATGTCTTGGCCAAAAAAAACAAAAAAACAAAGACCACTGTTTAAGATCCAGAAAAGCTCTCAGTGATACCACTTATTTTTATGGATCATTTCTTCTAAAAGGGAGGAAAGAATAAATAATAAGAAAGGCTACTATTTAATGAGTAAACATCACTGAGTAGGTGTTGCATTAATGGCTGTACATAGCAATAGTAATTGCTGATTTTTTTTTAAGTTAGTCAGTGAGAGGCATTGTCCAGAGCACTTTACACATATTGATTCATTTAATCTTCACAACTACTTTATGACTCGAATTCCAGTATTGTCCCCATTTTACAGATGAGGTAACTGAGATACAAAGAATGTAAGGAATGTACCAAGGTCACACAGATAGAAACCACTGAATCCCCACAGCAGCACTCTGACAGACACAAGCCCTTCTTAGGAGCATAAAGTGTTCCAGGTTCAAGGCTAAGCTCTTCCATGCTTTTGCACACGACAGCCCCAGGGCACCTATTTCACACATAAGGGACCTTGGAAATTCACTCAGTGTCTTACAACAAACAAACAGCTCAGGTTGGAACTGACCCCAGAACAGACCCTCTTACCCATTCAGCTGTCTAGAGAAGCCCAGTTGGGCTTGGCCAGTGGCATAAATGTACAGCTACTTGAGGAGGTCTTCTCCTGGACAGCTGCCAGAGAAGCATTTTAGTTAAAAGCTTTCCAAATGCTTGAATCATGCCAGCTCTCTCCCAAAGGACACTGGAGATCTTCTCTGTTGGCAGAGGGAGGATTTTACCGATGCCAAGTCAACAATTGGTAATATTTGTATTTAACAACAACAAGCTTTAGACACCTTCCCACTTTTCATCTCATCCTGATTACAAAACTGATTCAACATTTACTGAATACCAACACAGGGCCATATAATCAAAGCTATGGTTTTTCCTGTGGTCGTGTATGGATGTGAGAGTTGGACCATAAAGAAGGTTGAGTGCCACAGAATTGATTGTGGTGTTGGAGAAGACTCCTGAGAGTCCCTCGGACTGCAAGGAGATCCAACCAGTCAATCCTAAAGGAAATTAGTCCTGAATATTCATTGGAAGGACTGATGCTGAAGCTTCAATACTTTGGCCATCTGATGTGACAAGCCAACTCACTGAAAAAGACTCCGATGCTGGGAAAGATGGAGGGCAGGAGGAGAAGGGGGCAAGAGAAGATGAGATGGTTGGATGGCATCATCAACTCAATGGACATGAGCTTGAACAAACTCTGGGAGATACTGAAGGACAGGGAAGCCTGGCGTGTTGCAGTCCATGTGTTGGCAAAGAGTCAGACACGACTGAGCATCTGAACAATAACTGATGCAAATCAGTATGATGATCATTAAGGAACATCCAGTTACATATAATTTACCTGAGTATATTGATTCCGAACTTACAACTCTCAAGAGAAGTTAAAAGAGCTTCAGTGATCTGTGGGATAACAGCCATGGCACTAAAGAAACTTACAGGACACACAGGGGGAAATTCAACCTCTGCATCATCTAGAAAAATTCAATACAACTATTTCAGAAAAAATAAATTAGACTAAAGGTCAGTAGACTTACCCAAATGACTTTGAACAAGTCATTTCATTTGTGCATTTCCATGTCTTCATTTGTAAAACAAAAAGATTGGTCTACAAAACAGCAAATCTCTTCCTAGTGCTGACTTCTGTCCTTGCACAATTAGAATGTCTAGATTCAGACAACGTGCAAGACAGCAGGACTGAGGTGGGGCTTGGTACATGGAGTGGTGTCAGGGACAGAAGATGGTAAATATCCAAACCCCAGAGCTGCCACTCATACATGAATTAGTAAGACTTTATATATATATATATATATATATATATATATATATATATATATATATGTATGTATATATATATATGGCTTCCTAGGTGACTTAGTGGTAAAGAATTCACCTGCCAATTCAGGAGCCGCTGGAGCTGTGGGTTCCATTCCTGGATGAGGAAGATCCCCTGGAGGAGGCAATGGCAACCAACTCCACTATTCTTGCCTAGACAATTCCATGGATGTAGGAGACTTGTGGGTTATCATCCATAAGATTGCAAAAGAATTGGACATGACTGAGCATGCATGTGACACAATGCATATATATATATATGCACACATATATATAAAGACCCAGGGAAAAGAGCATTCCAAAGTATCAGCAAAAATGTACTGAATTTTCCAAGCCTTGAATAAAACTGGGACACCAGAAATAGTAACCTTGCTAAGTAAGTAATGGCAGATGTACTTGACACTTGGTTAATGGGATCTAAAGAAAAGTAAACACGAGCCCACACAAATGCATACATGCATATACTGCATACACACACACTCAATCCCTCGCACAGAAGTGAGGGAGGCTTCCCACTCTCAGTGGAGCACGGAGGCTGGGCAGGCGTCAACACGAGGCTCTTACCCAGTTTCGCTGCACTGCGCCAAAGCCAAGGAACGCGCAGTACGCCTGCGCACACCACACGCTTTCCTGCGAGCGCAAAGGAGGCCCGGGAGCTCTTCCCGACTGGGACGCTTTCACCAGGCAGGTAAAGGCGCTCATTGAACCAGTGGAAAGGACTAGAAGCCTGAACTCTGACTTCCTTGTTAAAGCAGCTTTACACCCGACTCTGCAGTACCAGGCAGGAAAGTATATTCTGTCCGGATCCTGCTGGGAACGAAAGAAAGGATGAAGAAAGTTGCTTTTTGGTGCCTACGAGTGCCTTTTCTTGCTCAGAAGGATCTTCCAGTTTGGGCACAGAACATAGCAAAGTAAATTCAAGAGTAAATGGCAGAAGGGCACTGAAGTGTTCAGCAAACAGGAGGCCAAAACGGCTGTCGTCTGTTGCAAAACTGCAAACAATGCTCCGTGGTCATCCACTAAAGGGATGCGAACAAAAATTCTACAGAATTAAATGGTAACAATCTTTCAATTCCCTGCTCTGCTGCGCATAAGATGTCAGGTCCTCTCCAGATCGTCATCATGCATTTGGTTTAGTCTGCGAATCTCAGTTACTCTTGAATCAGTTAAATTTTAATTTAATATTTGGTGGAAACCACTGATAAGTTCTCCATGACCTTTCATTTTTCACCCACGCATAGATCTCACTCACAAGATAGTCAAGGTGCTCACTGCCCACGATGACGTGACCCTAAGTCATCCCTTCACTGCCAATTAGAAAATGATTTAATTTAGGGCTCATTTTGTTTCCCTCGAAAATAAGGACTTTCTTTCTAGCTCCATGATTCTGACATCAGCTTTTATTGGGAAAACCTTGGAAGGGCTTTAACAAGTCCAAATGATGGAAAGAAGGGGAAATGCCCCTTTATTCTTGCCCCCTTTAATCTTGTTAAGGTGAAACACACACATTCTCTGTCTCTGTCTCTCTCATACATCCTTCCCCTTCTCCACTTTCCTTACTTGAGAGTCTTTGGGGGATTTTTTTCCCCTACTCTTTATTTGGTTATTAACTACTTAAAGTGAGGAATCCTGGCAGACAGAATCCTAAAATTTAAAAAATAGAAATGACCTTGAAGAGTATATGGAATGAATGAAGCTGATAAATATTAAAAGAGAGTTAGTTTTTTAAACTATTAAGAGAATAGAGCCTTTTCTCTTGAATGTCAACTGCACTTCATGTGTATCTCTGTTGCGTCTGTCCTCAGGATTCGTGCCCACAGGGGACAGAGGAAAGCAAGGAACAAAACCTTTCTTTCTGATTTATTTTTTTTTTATCCAGCTGCCGTACAACGCCCTCTTCCTGTGTCTGTGGAGTGACAAGCCCTGAGCTCTCGGGGAGGGAAGCCTGGCCTCCGCCAGCTCTGAGTTTCCTTCTCTCCAGAGTTAACCCATCATTTGGGGCCAGGTGCCAGGCCAGATTGTTCTCCCTTGGGGGTGGGAAGTGACGGCCAGGGTCTCATCTTCAGGAGCTCAGAACTGCATCCAGGGCATGACCTAATTCAAGCTTGTGTCCTTCTACCGTGCCAGCATTACCTCTGCTGATATTACCAGCTGTGTCCCATATGGCCCACGTCCGTTCATTTACACACACACACACACACACACACACACACACACACTTTGGAAAGGTCTGGTCAGCCATTTAAATAGGCTCGAGGCTCTGACTGTATCTCCATTCAGTGTCCTTCCATTCATTACACCCGGCGTGGTCCAGGAGAAGAGGTTATTTCTGAAGGGTGTGAGGAGAGATGCATTTGAAAGTGTGTTCCTCAGGGAGAACTGAGCTGTTCTTTTCTAAGAAGGTCATGAACAGATCACATTGCATTAGGAGTCTCTCTTGCCCTGGTTTCTGGGCCCTGGAGGGTTGAGCTTTATGATCTACCAGGTGCAATTATCAGATCAGTGCTGAAGAAACATGTTTTTCTGTGTGAAGCTTTCAAAGCAAAACTAAGTTTTATCAATGATTTTCCCCAGAAAAGATGAGTGTCTTTAATTTGAGCTCCAATGCTCCTGCTGGCAAGCATCCAGACTTTCCCATAGCTGAACTGGGCTGATTTAAAAGTCACCTTGTGAATTGGGGACAGGATGCAAGTATGGAAAAACACTACCATCACTACTCAGAAGTACTGTCATATTAGCAATAACCAAAAAGAAAACTGTAGAAAGGAGAAGGGAGGGGGGAGGGGTAAATTGAGAAGATTAAGGGTCAGCGCCAGGTGGTACGGCGGTAAAGAACCCACCTGCCAATGAAGGAGACACAAGAGACACAGGTTCCATCCTTGTGTCAGGAAGATCCCCTGGAGGAGGGCATGGAAACCCACTCCAGTATTCATGCCTGGAGAATCCCATGGACAGAGGAGCCTGGCTGGCTACAGTCAACAGGGTAACAAAGAGTCAGACGTGACTGATGCTACTTAACACACATGCATGAAGGAAAATACCTTTTTTTAAGGTGTATAACACAGGATATTTAAAATGACAAAGAACTGAGCTATTCTAAAGCACAACTGCAGAGGCTATGCTTCAACCTCTGATATCTGTGATCACATTTGAGAACAGATCACGTTGCCCCCTTCTCTTCCTACTCCTTGGAAATACAGAAGACATATCACAGCATCGACCAAATAAAGCATAAGAATGTAAGTAGAAAACATACTGATGCACTTAAATGTTTCTTTCATATCCAAACCAGACAGAAACGAGTATTTGAATATTATTAGGGACTCATATTTTCCAACACTTGTTTACTATAGCTCACAGTGGGGATCTTTCATGGGGGAAAAAAAGGAGAGAGGGAGATTGTCGTTCCCATTTTCCAAAGTATCAACTACACTGTACTATACTTCATACTTATGGGTCAGTAAATTTGAATTTAAGAACCAAGGGACCCGAGTTTCAGTTTAGCTGTGCTGCCAAGGACTCTGGCTTTTCCTGAAAAACTCTGAGTTTCAGTTCCCCCTCTGCTAAATAAAGGGCTCCATTCTCTTTGAGGCTGCCGGAGATTTACGGAACTACCATTGTCCTCTTTAGTATCAACACTCCTCGCGTTTCCATCGTGTGACATGATGAACAACGCTCAAAGCCTAGGAGAAAGGTAAGTCTGACTTGTTCTTTTGATGAAAGTAGGGAAGAAAAGGTCTGAAGTGGGAGAGAACTGACAGTAGCACCTACATCTGGACACGACTGATGTTCTGTTTCCTAAGAGGCTCCATGGACAGAGTCTCATTCAAGTCTCACAACAGACCTTGGAGGCTAACATTCATGGGTGAATTGAATGTGGAAATTGAAGGGTTATCCCAGGACACTGAAAAATATCTTTATGTCCATAAGATGTGCATGACTCATGCACACGAGGCATTCCATGCGCATGACATGGAATTTGGACCAAAAGGTGGGAAATGTCTGTATATTCCATCACAATCAAATCTACCAAAAGACGTGTTTTCCACAGACACTTGCTGCCAGCATCATGTCATTTCCCTCTTCATCCCAGTACTGTTTTGGTGTTCCAACCACTTCCTGGAAACCTTGAACTGATAAAGACACTCGGCGCCAGCCCGAGGAGCACTCTCACAGCGGCTGTTTATACTTGAAGGTGTATTTTCCTTTTTTAGGGCACAAGTCAGAAAGCTGCCTACAGCAGAAAGCTACTGCCAATTATTTTGGTCCCAATCCTGTCCTCAGACACAGAGAGAGGGAAAAACAAAGGAACCAGCCCTCTGGCCATGGCTCCCCCAGGCTGTGTGAGAAGGAAGTAGGTGGGGAGAGGAGACCAAACCCAAGAAAGACAGCGGAGTTGCGGCTCCTCCTCCGTGGGACGCGGGCCCGTGTGACGTAAGCACGTGTGCTCTGTATGACGCCACGCACACCCGCCTGCCTCTGCCTGGGCCATAGTCCCTGGAGCAAGTTTACATTTAGTTCAAGGACACTGGAGCCCACTTAGAACATTGAGAGCGTTACAGTGCTGCAGGGGTAAAGGAAGCTCCATAGCAAGGTTCCTGTTGATCTAACCAACAGGAAGTTTAAGGATGTATTAGACCTGAACTGTGAACAGAGCGCTCTGCCTTGAAGGTACAACTCAGCATAAGACTGTCTTGAATTTGAAAGAACTCACAGGCAGTGAAGGCTGGTGTATAAATAGTCAAATTACACCAAAGTGCTTGGTCTTTTTTATAAATTACAGCAGAATGAGAGAACTCAAATTGTCTGAGAACTAGAAGGTAACAGGGCAGGCTCAGTTGGTAAAGAATCTGCCTGCAATGCCTGAGACAAAGGTTCTATCCCTGGGTTGGGAAGATCCCCTGCAGAAGGAAATGGCAACCTGCTCCAGTATTCTTGCCTAGGAAACCCCATGGACAGAGGAGCCTGGTGGGCTAGGCTCCATGGGGTTGACTGAGTGTCAGAACACTATAGATGGTAGCATTTGAGCTTAATCATGAGAGAGGAATAAGAGTTTATCATCAGAGCTGCAGGAAGGGTATGCCACTCACAGGGAAGAGCCTGGATTTTACAGGAAATAGTGAGAAGTTTAGTGTGGGCTTTGTTGTGAGAGGACCAAACAAGAGATTCTTTGGGAGTTACCTCAAAAAGGCAAAGGGAAGGAGGAGTCAAAACACTTTTATTTCTTGGATTTATTTATTTATTTGGCCACACCACACAGTATCCTTTAGAGGGTCTTAGTTCCCCTACCAGGATTGAATCCATGTCCCCTGCAGTGGAAGTATAGAGTCTTAAACACTGGACGACCAGGGAAGTCCTAATTTATTTTTAGATTAATAAAACAATTATATTTGAAAGGTATATTTCCACCTTCAACCCAAGTGAAACTGAAAGTCACTCAGTCGTGTCCAACTCTGCGACCCCATGACCCAGAAGGCTCTTCTGCTCATGGGATTCTCCAGGCCAGAACACTGGAGTGGGTAGCCGTTCCCTTCTCCAGGGGATCTTCCCAACCCAGGGATCGAACTCAGGTCTCCCGCGTTGCAGGCAGATTCTCTACCATCCGAACCACCAGAAAAGCTCAACCCAAAGAGACATTTTTATTTTCTTTTAGTTAAAGAAGATATTCACCACAACCTTAAATTCTATGGAAAATTGCCTCTAATCATTCATTAGTCCTTACGATTTCAACAGTCCAAATTGGAGAGTAACAACATGACCCAAAAACAAAATAACAAATCCCTCCACAAAATAACGCATGGCTGTTTAAGACAAAGAAATAAAGTAAGTTTTAAAAGTCCATAGTTAAACAACAAGGACTTATTGAATAGCAATTCTCTACTTTGAAACCACCACACCTGTTTTTCATCATCACTCACAGGAAAGGCAGCAATGAGGTAAGAGCTCTGCCAGCTTGAGGCAGAAAGACACAGCCAACAGACACACACCAAGATGTTCCCTGCAGCTAAGAAAATGCCCCTTGTGCCACACAAGCCACAGTCACGAGGTATTACATATTGAAAAGAAATGGTGGCTCATAAGCTGAGACATCAGTGGGTGCGGGGGAAGAGTGAGATTTCTGCTGCTGCTTGTTAAAATAGAAAATCTATCTTGTGCCAAAGCAATTAGCAGCATTGTGGTTTCCCTGACAGATGATCACACAAAATGAAGTTATCAATAAAGTTACCAACATCTCCATGTAGGTACCATCATGTCTTAGTCAAATGGAATGATTGTTCTTTCCACAGATTTTCCAAAGCAGCTCTCATATGCACTTACCCTTTACTGAAGCCCCATCCCTTTATGGCAAATAGATGAGGGAAAAGTGGAAACACTGACAGATTTTATTTTCTTGGGCTCCAAAATCACTGCAGACGGTTACTGCAGTCATGAAATTAAAAGACACTTGCTCCTTGGAAGGAAAGCTATGGCAAACCTAGACAAAATATTAAAAAGCAGAGACATCACTTTGCTGACAAGGGTCCGTGTATTCAAAGCTATGGTTTTTCCAGTAGTCATGTTAGAATGTGAGAGTTGGACCATAAAGAAGGCTAAGTGCTGAAGAACGGATGCTTTTGAATAGTGGTGTTGGAGAAGACTCTTGAGAATCCCTTGGATGGCAAGGAGGTTAAGCCAACCATCCTAAAGGAAATCAACCTGAATATTCATTGGAAGGACTGATGCTGAAGCTCCAGAGCCAACTCATTGGAAAAGACCTTGATGCTGGGAAAGATAGAAGGGAGAAAGAGATGGGGGCGACAGAGGATAAGACAGTTGGATGGCATCACCGACTCAATGGACTTGAATTTGAGCAAACTCCCTGGGAGATAATGAAAGACAGGGAAGCCTGGCATGCTGCAGTCCATGGCGTCACAAAAAGTCGGACACAACTGAACAACTGAACACCACCATACTAGTTTCTGATGACTATGTCCTCAAGTGCCACATCCACTTCCTGAAGTGAAGGGGCCAAGTCCATACGTTTTCTCGTACAGGTCACTTCAACCAACCAAGCGTATCTTGAGTTTTCCATGTGTTGTACCAGGTACAAGGATTCAACAACTAGTGAGAAAGCATTCCCTTCCCCATGAGAGTTGGCAGTCTCATCTCATCATCACAGGAACTCACAAAGCAAGTGTTCAAACTAAGCATTCACGAAATACGGGGCGAATAAACAGGTGGATAGACAGGCAAGTAAAGAAATGCCAACTGCTATTTCAGAAATGTTCAAGACGAGAGTGGCAGCTTTTAATCTGAAAGTTCATTTCTTCTCTCAGAAAGGAAATCCTCTCCTGTATTTCGACTGTTAGACATTTCCCGCTAGGCTCCAAACCAAGCGCTTGACCATACCTGCCAGGAGGGTTCATCCTATTAGGAACCAGGTAGAATGTGTTATTTATCTCACTTCTATCTGCTTTAGCTTCAAAATTATTCATATATATATAATACTTATGTTAATATAACATAATATCCAAATAATATTGTATTTTTATAAACACATATATATACACACACATACATATACCCACATGCTTTCCCTAATAAATAGGTCAAAGAAATCAGTGGTAAAGAGAAGGTATTATGAAGCCTGCTATTCTCTCCTTTTATGAAATGCCATCACCTTTTCACAAAGAAACACACATTGCTCTAAAAGTCAGCCACACGTCCATACACGTGAGGCCCACTGCCAAGGTGCCTTGTAGACTCCATCCTGACTGGGCAGAGAAGGCCAGAACTGAAGTCCAGTTCAAGGACGATGACGTCCATGCACTCTCTCCTGCAAGCCGCACCTGGAACATGCCACCGCCTCCTTTGCAGGTCTGTTCTACTTGACTAAGCTCCCTGAGGGCTGGCACTGTGACCCTTTCTTCTTTAAACACCAGGTACTCAGCACAGTCCAGCTCAGACCCCACAGCTTCAAGAAAGCAGACTCAAAGGCATATATCAGTTTGCTAAAGTAAATACGAAATGCATTTCCTTTTGAGATATTTTGTCATCCTCCCTAAAATCGCTGAGGATCCCCTATCATATCACAAAATCAGAGTTGGAAATTTCTGTCCCAAATAGCATGCCTCTAAAATATATTAGCTTGAGTCCTGTGTACCTTAGGGAGAACCCCAGGCCTGAAATAAACTAGGTAAGACCTCAAACACAGCAAGGCAGTGACTCTAACACAGATTTATTAAAGCCTTAATTCCTTCTTCTTGCCTTTATAGCCAATTACTCCCCTTTACAATATACCAGGATATTAAAAAAAAATGTATATTACATTACACTCTTTCCTGAGTATAACAGCGCTGTGAACGAGTAGAAACGACATAACTACTTTGATGCATAGTAAGTGCATACTTTGGCCACCTCATGCGAAGAGTTGACTCATTGGAAAAGACCCTGATGCTGGGAGGGATTGGGGGCAGGAGGAGAAGGGGACGACAGAGGATGAGATGGCTGGATGGCATCACTGACTGGATGGACCTGAGTCTCAGTGAACTCCAGGAGTTGGTGATGGACAGGGAGGCCTGGCGTGCTGCGATTCATGAGGTCGCAAAGAGTCGGACACGACTGAGCGACTGATCTGATCTGATCCGATCTGAAGTGCATACTGCGTGGTCCCATAGCTGCATTGTTCAGGGAAGAATAAGCATTTGGCCAGTGCCATCTAGTTAAGGGGAAGTATGCCCTGCCAGGACATAAAGGTCTAAACCAGAAGACTGTACGGAGTCTGATATTAATCCCAGGGTGGGGGCAGTACACCAGAAGTTGAAAGCAGGTTGAGCTTTGTGCCTGGAGAAAATGCAACACTCTTAAATCCTAAATTCCTCACTTTTCAGCTACTGTAGTCAACCAAGTTGCAATGACATCCTATTATGTTACAATCAGTTGTGGGTCTGTCAAAAGTAATCCTACCCATAATAGCTAAAATATTATATTTTAAAGCAATATATTTTCGATAAAGCAGATTCAGAATTAACTCCCCAACATCATTACTGTCAGCTGCGTGCCCAGTAGGTTTTCTTGAGTGTGAGAGGGGAATAGACACCCACAAGCACGTCAAGGACTGAACATTCAAAAGAAAAGGCCATGTGCCATGCAAGTTGAACACATAAAACTTGGAGGAAGGCTGAGGATGGGATGGTTGGAGGGCATCACCAACTCGATGGACATGAGTTTGAGCAAGCTCTGGGAGTCGGCGATGGGCAGGGAAGCCTTGTGTGCTGCAGTCCATGGGATCACAGAGTCAGACACAACCGAGGGACTGAACTGAACTGAAGGAAAATCTAAACAAACTGTATTTACAGATTGCGTGAACTAGCGCTCTTGAACTCTGTGTGTGTGTTTGCATATAAAATGTTACAAAAGTTGACACCTTGTTTCTCAGCCATAATATTATAGAACTTGATTTTTTTTTGTTCAGATATCCCAAGTAGACCTCTTTAAGAATCAGAATTTTAATTTTAAATGCTTTTTTATAAAGCTGATCCTAAAAGCTCTGAGACATATGAAAGATTACAGTAAAAATAACATAATCCTCACTCAGAGTATCTCTTGTGATCATCACCATTAGACATTGACTTCCTCCGGGATGACTGAGGTGTGACAGGCACGTGCCTGCCCACAGTGGGTCACAGCATCACACTTCCTTAGGTTGTACTGTTACTGAGTCCAAGCTCGTTCTGCTTGCCACATGACAGGCCAATAAATCCGAGATGAGGATTGAGGCAGGAAAGAAGCCGGCTGACAGAGAAGATGGCAGGCTAGCGCCTTAAAATAACCATCTTATTGGAGTCTGGATTTCAGACTCTTATAGATAAGGGATTGGGGGGAGGGGGGGAGTTGAGGAAGCAAAGTAAAATGGCCATTAATCTTGCAGACATCTCCTAGAATGGCAAGCCTCAGGCAGGGGATGTGTAAATTCCTTCCTGCCTGCCATTAGCAGGTGGACAGGGGTCTGAACAAAGGCACTTTTACTTTAAATCAGGCAGAGGGGCAGGGTTCTCTGCTGGGCCATTCTGTATGGTTATAATAACAAAAGTAACGAAATGCAAGTTGAAGCAACAGTTACAACAGGGTGTCAGAATTGGCTTCTTCTCTGAAAGTGAAAGAGGTGAGTGAAAAGTTGGCTTAAAGCTCAACATTCAGAAAATGAAGATCATGGCATCTGGTCCCATCACTTCATGGGAAATAGATGCGGAAACAGTGGAAACAGTGGCAGACTTTATTTTGGGGGGTTCCAAAATCACTGCAGATGGTGACTGCAGCCATGAAATTAAAAGATGCTTACTCCTTGGAAGGAAAGTTATGACCAACCTAGATAGTATATTGAAAAGCAGAGACATTACTTTGCCAACAAAGGTCCGTCTAATCAAGGCTATGGTTTTTCCAGTGGTCATGTATGGATGTGAGAGTTGGACTGTGAAGAAAGCTGAGTGCCGAAGAATTGATGCTTTTGAACTGTGGTGTTGGAGAAGACTCTTGAGAGTCCCTTGGACTGCAAGGAGATCCAACCAGTCCATTCTGAAGGAGATCAGCCCTGGGATTTCTTTGGAGGGAATGATGCTAAAGCTGAAACTCCAGTACTTTGGCCAGCTCATGTGAAGAGTTGACTCATTGGAAGACTCTGATGCTGGGAGAGATTGGGGGCAGGAGGAGAAGGGGACGACAGAGGATGAGATGGCTGGATGGCATCACTGACTCGATGGACATGAGTCTGAGTGAACTCCGGGAGTTGGTGATGGACAGGGAAGCCTGGCGTGCTGCGATTCATGGGGTCGCAAAGAGTCGGACACGACTAAGCGACTGAACTAACTGAACTGAACTGCAACAGTATCGGAGAAGGCAATGGCACCCCACTCCAGTACTCTTGCCTGGAAAATCCCATGGACAGAGGAGCCTGGTAGGCTGCAGTCCATGGGGTCACATAGAGTCGGACACGACTGAGCGACTTCACTTTCACTTTTCACTTTCATGCATTGGAGAAGGAAATGGCAGCCCACTCCAGTGTTCTTGCCTGGAGAATCCCAGGGATGGGAGAGCCTGGTGGGTGCCGTCTATGGAGTCGCACATGGTCGGACATGACTGAAAGGACATAGCAGCAGCAGCAGCTACAACAGTATGCCTGCTTTCTGTTGCTTTTGTGGGTCATGCCACGTTTGTTCATTCAGTTCAGGCAGTCATTTAACTCTTCAGACACATGGTGTAAAGAGGACACCTCACTAAGGTCAGTATATCTACCTGTAGTAAGGATGCATTTTACTCAATAGGAGTGAGAATCTTTATTGCTCTCTGGATTGGAGATGTGCTGGTTTCAAAACCTCGTTTGTTTTACACCCTTCCCCAAATGTAGGACCACATTCTCGGGGTGCTCGGAGGCTGGAGCAAGCACAAGAGGCATGAGAGCCTCGCTTGACCTCCGTCGTCGTTCCCCACTGGGGAGGAAGCATCTGGCCCCGTCTGACCAGCCCAGAACACCAAGACCTGTCTGACTGGCCCTCTGCCCGCCCCAGATCTCTGACCCACTCTCAGGCTCTCACACTCCGCCTGAGGGGCAGCTGGTGGAGTTTGATCAAGAGGAAACCAGTTTGATCAAGAGGAAACCCTTGCTTAGTTCCTGCCAGGTCCCTCCAATAAATCATCCTATTTACAGAATATTTCCTCAACCCAGATAAACCCTCCCCTGCCCCAGTCTAGCCTCCTACAAAAACTGCAATATCATAAACTCCCACAAGGTGAAAGTTTGAAGCTATCACGGGCATTGGCCTTCACTCTACATCTTTGGAAATCAAAACTGACCCCAATGCCATACTTTATTTCTTCTTCGGGGTTGCTTAGGTTAGAGTTTACCCATTATTTTCCCCTCGTGCCACACATAAAAACTGATAACAGCATATGGCATTCTCCGTAACTGGGAGCGGCTAGAGGCTCCAGCCACCTTGAGTCCTTCCAGTCCCCTTGAAGACTGAGAAGATAAACAGGTCAGCATGGCCATAGGACATTCAAGGCACAGAGGTGAGGAAGATGTTAACCACTGGAAGATTCAGTTGAGACTCTGTCCACAGAAGGAGCTCCCTAGATGCTGTGTGAGCTGACCAAACCTCAGAAGGTCCTGCCTGCGTGCTAAGTCACTTCAGTCGCGTACAACTCTTTGCAACCCTATGGACCATAGCCCACCAGGCTCCTCTGTCCGTGGGATTCTCCAGGGAAGCATCCTGGAGTGGGTTGCCATGCCCTCCAGGAGATCTGCCCAGGCCAGGGATTGAACCTTCGCCTCTGGCATCTCCTGTATTGCCAGGCATGTTCTTTACCACTAGCACCACCTTGGAAGCCCCAGAATGTCCTATCCAACCCCACCTGGGTTCACAGCTGTATTAGGCTCCTGGGACTGCCATAACAATGTATCACAAAGTGGGGCCAGGGAGGAGGCGGGGTGGTACTTCACCAACAGGAACGTATTGTCTCACAGTCTGGAGGCCAAAGTCCAAGAACAAGGTGACTGCTGCAGGGTCGGTTCCTTCTGTGGGTTATGAAGAAGAATCTATTGTGTGCTTCTCCTTTTGCTTCTGGGGGTGACTGGCCATCTTTGGCATTCCTTGGCTTGTAGTAGCATCACCCCAGTCTGATATATGCCTTCATTTTCATGTGGCATCTGCCTGTGGGCATGTCTGTGTCCAAATGTCCCCCTCTGTATGAGGACACCAGTCCTGGTGGATTAAAGGCCCACCCTACTGCAGTGTGACCTCATCATAGCTAATTACAGCTGTAGTGACCCTGTTTCCACATAATTTCTCATCCTGGGGTTCTCAGGGTGGGATTAAGCATCAACATGTGAATTTGAAGGGAATACAGTGCTACCCGTGACCCAGGGGTGGTACTGATCACTGTCTGTGCATCAGCTGACACAGCAGCTGGCCCACAGCAGGTCGGCATTCAACACGAGGACTAAATAAATGAGCGGGTGCGTGCACAGCCCTTGCTGAGGGTCACTCATCTGGTCTGGGGTGATGTGGTTTTCCTGATCCTATTGAACTCTGTACACTCTGGAGAGAAGCTGCTGCTGTGAAAAAGTTTCTGAGACTGTTGCCTGAAAAAGTGAGGCCCTCTGAGCTGTCTGATCACAACAGAAGGCTCTGAAGTTGGAGTCCTATAAATAGCAGGCAGTCTTAGCCTTCCAAATATCATAGGTACTTATAAAAAAAAGATTTTAGTGTCAGATAAGAGTTTTTGAGTGATTTGATTTTTAAGAAGAGGAGACCAGGGAGAACTAACTATAGTTTAATTAATCACTTATGAAAATGGTGCACTACATATAGATTCACCATGATGTATCTAATCACACCCGTGGAAGGTGGGAAATCGCGAGCATGGACCCAGGAGTGTGCCCCTCTCTCCACTCCGGTGCTTGGATGCCCCTCTCAGGACCATTCAGGCTCTGGATACTGAAAAGGAAACCTGAGAACCTGGTCCTGGAGGAGCCCACCTTCCACCTCTGGATCCATGGTGTCATCACTCAGTCTCTGGGACTTGCCCCAGGGCGGGGTTCTGGGGAGGGCGGGGAGCCAAGTCCAAGCTGGTGTCAGTGATCACCTACACGTGCTACTTAAATGCGAGCCTTGTCAGGAAAGTCTTTCTGAGTTCACGAGAGCTTTCCAGGCACTCAAGCCAGAGTGACACGTTGCCTGTGTCCTCCCATCAGCTCTGAAGCAGTGGGTTCTACAAGCTGATGCCCATGACTGCTGAGCCATGGAAACAGGAGATGTCAGCTAAGGATGGTGATTGACATATAGACATAAATATGCATGTGCTAAGCACTGTGTGTGTGTGTGTGTGTGCATGCATGTGTGTACAGAGAGAGACACTGATGAAAGCCACTTTGCTAATATCCCCAAATAGATTTCACGTTTACCAAGCAAATTGTAGCTGCTTTTCCTGAAACTACCTACAAAAGTGTATTGTGGACAGATACACATCTGTATGGTGTCTAATGCAAAATGCATGCATATGCCTGTGTGCGTGTGTGTGTGTGTGTCCTCCCAAAGCAGCTGTAGGTACTGCAAAGAGTAATAGTTTGGGTGTTATTCGGGAATCCAGAACTTGGGTTCCAGTCTTGACACTGGTGAAAAGGGGAAATAATGATTTCTACTGCCCAGTCTGTGAGCACGAAATGAAAGAGCTGATGTGAAAGCGGCTTATGAACCACGAGAAGGACAACACTCGTGAGTCTCGCAGGTTGAGGAAGGGAAGATAAGAAGCATGTGGGGAAAGTTTCAGGCGAACTTATGGTCTAGATGGAGACGTGGGGGACCCTTCCCCACGTGGATTCAGTCGATGCTGGCCTAGAGCCGCCATGTAATCTCCTCCTGGACCTTTGCTGTAGGACTGGGGTTATCCGGGGGCAAGTTTCTCTTCATGTTTATGCTTAGCCTTTCTACGCCCATTCCCTCCTTTTAGAGACTAATCCCCTCATGCAATCTGAGAGGGAAGGAATAGGGTCTGCTCATTCATAACAAAAGGCTGAATCAAGGAGGTGCCCCCACTTGGAACAGGTGCTCTTTGAAAGGGGACAGGTTAGGACAAGCCTGAGAACACGAGGAAGCATGCTGACTGCATCTGTCTTGTCACTCACGCGCCCCACACCTGTGGAACCATGGCCCCTCGAATGGGTCTGAAACCTGGAAAACGGCCACACGAGATACGAGGAGGCCGTGGTGTGTGTTTCTGATGAACCCCTTAGGGAATGAGGCCTCATTTCTTGTGCCCTTTGCTACCCCCACTAAACTCTTGGCCATCTCGACATATAAACGAGACTCCCTGTGGAGCCAATATGGCTGTTCTCGGAAGCGAGAACACAGGCTCAACTTGTAACCAGCCCAGGTGGCTGGTACAGTTCAAACACAGAAAAACTTGAGGCTGTTCAAAAAGCATTCAATTGTCTAATGTCTGCTTGACATTCTGCAGAGGCAGAGACACCAGTCTGTAAGGTACATGGCAAGACTACAACTTCTCCTTGGCTGCCAAGCAGCTGTATGGTTTTGGAAAAACTCCTTCATTCCTATGGATTGCATTTTCTCATCAGTAAAATGACTATATGTGTGTGTGTGGGGGTGGGTGTGTGTGTGTAGCTTGTTCAGTCATTAAGCCATGTCCAACTCTTTGAGACCCCATGGACTGCAGCACACCAAGCTCCCCTGTCCTTCACTATCTCCTGCAGTTTGCTCAAACTCATGTCGGTGATGCTATCTAACCACCTCATCCTCTTCTGCCCCCTTCAACTTTTCCTTCTCCAGGGGATCTTCCTGACCCAGGAATTGAACCTGTATCTCCTGCATTAGCAGGTGGATTCTTTACCACCAAGCCACCAGGGAAGTCTGTGTGTGTGTGTGTGTGTGTGTGTCTGTGTGTGTGTGTGTGTGTATATATATATATATAGCTAGAAATTCAAATTATACTGATTATTTTAATTTCCATAATATAGATGAATGAGATGGTATGCATGGTATGATATCTTGGTTAACAAGGAGTTGCCATATAATGAATTCTCAATTTTCAAAGTACCATAGTATAAAAAAAAAGTATTTAACAACTACCCAGAGTATAATTTTTAAATGAATTTGAAATGGAATAGCTCTCAGAGTCATTATAGATACACATTTTCATTTAGTAGTAAATATTGAAGTGCTCGTTAATGGAAATTTTTGGTCAATTCTTGTTATTCGACTTTTCCATACTTTATTTTTACAAGTATACGTGTACATGAGATTTTTATAGGTGAAGACAACTGAACATTTGGACTACTGCCAAAATGTGCTTGTATTTCATTGATTTTGCTTGGGCCTCAACGTGTATTCTAAATTTGAACAGGGCACACTAAATACAACGAAATTAGATCCCACATCTGGTTCATAACCAGTAACTTTCCAGTAGCTTTTGATTCTATAACTAATAAAGCAAATCATGGCTCCTCCTTATTAATTGATTTGGATTAATTTGCACCCCTCTCCCCACCTTACATTTCGACTGTCTTCAAACCCAGAAGTTCAAAATGACCTTTAATTTCTAAAAATCTTTTCAGCCCAGACTACACCAGAACAGACCAAATTCCCTCAGGCAGACCCAGGCCAAGAGTAGTCTGACTCAGACACAGCCTGGCTCAGGTGAGACTGAGCCCAGGAACACAAGGACCAGGCGGAGGACAGAGCTCTGGACACAGGTGGGCTCTCCGAGCGCTTTCCCCTCCAGCATCCACAGGAATGAAAAGCTAATGGGCTGGAGAGATGCCTTCTAGGGAGAGAGGAAGCAATACTTTCCTAAACACACCTACATATTGCTTCTAAACATCACACCGAGATGCACAGAGTCCTGCCGTGAACACCTTGAGCGGTTAACTGAATGGCTTAATGCTTGCAGTTTAAACTGTAATTTCCTGAAACGAGCTTTACCACCAAGACGGAGACCTCACCGTGGTAATGGAGGAAATCAATAAAACATCCCCTGGTGTGGAGAACAGGGACATATTTATTACAAGTGGGGAAGACCGATTAGGCCTGTCTGTCATGATGCCGATACACAATGGGTCCTGGCGGTTTCGGGAATCCCGTAACTGTCCTGACTTAATGGTGGTGAGTTGTGGGCCCTGATGAACATGAAGAACTTCAAGACTACCCACTGGACTCTCTATAGCAGTGCACACACTCTTAAAAAAATTATCCCAAACTTTGCTTAGAATGATAAGTCTTCTCATGTTGATAAACAAAGATTTGGTTCAATATTTCCTTCCCTGCCTACTACATGGTTTCCCTGTGGTAAAACCATCTATTTTTTTTTTTAGCTGTGTCACACGGCTTGTGGGATCTTAGTTCCCAGACCAGGGATCAAACCTGGCCCACAGCAGTGCGAGCGCGGAGACCTAGCCACTGGACCACCAGGGAATTCCCCAAATCATAGTTATTAGCTTTGCAAAATAACATGACACAAAAGCCCATATAGAATTTTTAAAATTTCAAAAGATCATTGTTTATTGCTTCATATTAAAATGTGTATAGATCATTCCTAAAACAGATAATGTAACGTGTTCTAGTCTCACCCATCTTTTAAGAAATATACATTTGTTCCCTTTATGTCTAATCTCTACCTCTTCCCAGCTTATCTTCAAATCGAAAAAAGAGAAAGAAAGAAAAGAAGGAAAGGAAATAAAATTCACTACGTGATACTAAAAACAACAAAATAAAAACTAGAGAAATGTTCTATTTTGACCTCTCCAGCCCTTGCTTTTCTCAAAAACTGATCCTTATGCCAGCATTTCTTAAACTGGCAAATAGCACAAAGGAGAAATGGAAGGTCTGTGGTTTCTGCTTATAACACAAATTTGGTTAGCATTGATTCCAATGATTTTTTTTTCCTTCTGCCCAAGTGTAAGATTAAAAAAAGTTCCCGCAATGTCAATTTATGAGTTATTGTAATTGTAATTAATACTGTGTCAGCATTCGACACACTTCAGTATATAAGAAATACTGAGAAAAAATTGCTACATGTCAGTTTGAGAACTTTTAAGCTGCATTAGTCACAAATTTCTCTAAGAATACTTGGAATTCTGAGTCTTCAAAGGCAGGATCACATGTACCTATGGATTTATAAGACCACTTTTTCTGTAGCTCATTAACCTGCTCCTTTGTATTTTGTTTCCTGTCTTTATCATCAATGAAGCAAGCTAACTGAGTACCATTAAAGAGTCTGATTCATAATTTTCTTTTGAGTTATCTAACAAAAAAACACAAAACCTGATGATATTCAAAAGGTATTGATATGACATTGGTAAGAATAAAACCCTATCTCTGAGTCAGATTGAAATCACATTATTTATATAGCAATCCAGATTAAATTTAGCAAAAATGTTTTATTTTAAAAAACTTTACTGGCTCCTTTGTGAATATAACCCATAAAGTCTAATCACACTCCCCTTGATTCTCTTTACCTTTTGAGAATTTAAAAAGATATGTGACCTACAATAACCAATAATCAGTCATTGAGGGAAAAAAGATTGGAGTAAAATTAACTTCCTAGTAGCAATAAAACATATTACCTGTTGATATTGTTGTTCAGTTGCTAAGTCATGTCTGAGCATGCCAGACTTCCCTGTCCTCCATTATCTCCCAGAGTTTGCTCAAACTCATGTCCACTGAGTCAGTGATGCCATCCAACCATCTCAGCCTCTGTCTCCCCCTTCTCCTCTTGCCCTCAATCTTTCCCAGCATCATATTATCTGGGGGGTGGGGATTTAAATCCAGGTTCTGAGTTTCATTTGCTGCTCTCCAGTTTGTTACATACAATGATTAAGGAAACAAATTTAGTCCAGATCAGTGATTATTTCACTGCAGCTAAAGTACTGCTCAAGGAAACTTAAGAGTTGTGAAGCCTAGGACTGCTCCAAGGGTCCCAGTGTGCAGCGTGCGTGTGTGTGTTCTGAGCCTGTGCTGCTGTTTGTGAGTACACGCACGTGTTTGGAGGCGTTGCCACGTCCACCTTGGCTGAAGTTATAGGGGGAAGACAGACAGACATCGAGACGTGACAGTAATTTTGTATCCAAGGACAATAATCGCAGCTATGAAACTCAGTGTGCCTATTACATGATCCCATTCTATGATCAAAGTGGAAAGGAAGGGCTGCAGACTCTAAAGAATGGAGGGAGAGTTGAGCTCTCTCTTGCCCAATACACACACTTACAAGAGCCTTCTGGTGTCCACGAGAGCTTGGGCTTGGCCCGGGTCCAAAGTCCGGCTCCACCATTTACAACAAACACCAAACCATACAGATGAGGTGTCTTCCCTTGTGGAGGTGCACAGCCTGGGTGCAGTGACCCTGGCTGCAAAGCCTTTACATTCAGACTGCAACAGAGCGACCCTCAGTGAATGTTGGGTAACAGGGTTTTTGTTCTTACTGGGCACCAGACATCATGTGAGGCACTGATGGTTATGAAACCAACTGCAAAAAAACCCACGTATGAACCCTCTTTTACTTGTGAGGTACTGAGGTTAAATGAGGTGAAGTCACTTGCCCATTTACAGTTCTTTCTTTCCTTTATTAAAGACAGACACTACACTTTCATATGCGAAATTCTGTGTTCTAAGCCGCATTACAAATATTAACACATTTAAGCAGTTCATTAAAACTCACAGTTTTTTCCCACATTCTCTGCTAACCATTAACTGATATCTGTTGTTATTTCTGCTAATAATTTTAGAAACATTAAAGGCAATTTTTTTAAAACTTTACTGTGATTCTCAACTCAATATCATAAACACACACAGTGCAGTCATAAGACTTTTTTTTAAAAAAGGAAGGTATTTTTGAAATCATAGTACATCAAAGAGAAAATGCTCAAAGGAAATGAAAGGAGCCTAAAGAGATGGGGCAAGATTTCCACAAACAGCTCTCAAATATCACCCTACAGAAACAAAGAAGAAAGGATGCCAAGGAAAGATGAAAAGATTGGACAGGTTTTTTAATTATACCTGGCATTACTCTTTTTTCCAAAGAATTTTAAAAAGGAGTGGAGAGTATTCAATCAGATTAAGGCTATCAACAAAAGGAAAAGGAAGCTTTTAGAAAAATGCTACTATAAGATTATCTTTCTCTTTTGTTTACTAGAAAGAATAGCCCCGGTCCTTCCAACAGCACCGTGGGCCATCACAGAAGGACCATCCCCTCTGATGAGTATCTCCCTCCGGTCTTGTCTCCTTCACATCCCATCGGGTTCCGATCACCCAGCCCTTCTGGCCACCTTGGTATGATCTCAACGTGCAGTAGACATTCCCGGGTCTTTCCCTCTGCCTGGAACTCTGTTTTTCCAGATAGCGTCATGGTTAATGCCCTCATCTCCTTGAAGAGACCTGCCCTTACCTTGCTATTTAAAATTCAAATGTGCAACCTCACCCCCACCCCAGCATTCCTAATCTTACCTACCTGATAGCATTTTTTCATAACGCTACCATCCTCTATCACCCAATATACCACGACGCTTGCTTTTTATTTTGTCTAGTCCCTTGGTCACCCTCTACCTCTTCAATGGAATATAAGCTCAATGAAGGCACAGATTTTGTTCTGCTTTGTTTTTATCCATCTTTTCACTGATATACCCTAAGTGTATATAAACAGTGCCTAATATAAACAAAGAAAAAGTGTTTGTTCAATAAAATTAAAATGTGATTTTTTTTTCACACTTGTTCAGATGGACATACGCATGCTAAGCTGTTTCAGTCGTGTCTGACTCTTTGAGACCCCCATGGACTGTAGCCCGCTGGGCTCCTCTGTTCATGGGGATTCTGCAGGCAAGAGTACTGGAGTGGGTTGCCATGCCCTCCTCCAGGGGATCTTCCCCACCCAGGGATCGAACATGCATCTCTTGCATCTCCTGCATGGCCAGGCAGGTTCTTTACCATTAGCGCCACCTGGGAAGCCCGTCCAATAGACACAGTCTGCTTTTGATGCTTAAAAACAAAAAAATTAGTCCCTGTGCATATGATTTGAGTGTTCTTGAGAGAAAAGGAAAACTTATACTCCCTATTATTTATGGAGTTGAAATGTGAGATGAATCATAATCATTCTGATGTTAATTCAAGTTTTAAATCATAACCTCAAATAACAAACTAATCGCAAAATGTAAAGAATAATCCCCCAAAGCCTAAGAACAATCACCAAATATCAAATGCAAATGACTAGAGAAAGTAAATTTCTCTGCTGAAAACATGGCAGCCAATTTCTTTTTTCAAAAATGTTGCTTAATATGCTAAAAGGCACAAACAGCATAATGCCAAATCAAACTGGTGATATAATTAGGTCAAACTTAGTAGAGAATTATCCTATAGTCTAAGTTCAATTTAAATAAATGAAAACCAGAAGAAGAATGCTGACTCCCTTCTTAAGATTTCCTTAGCCTTGTGAATTATTTTCCTGAGACAAATTAATACCTAGTAAACAGACAAGGGACAGCATATTTAGCACCATTTCCTCAACACGCTTAGGAGGAAAAAGTACTCATCTATTATCATGTCGCTTAGGAAATAGGGTGGGGTAACAGGAGGAACAGGCATACAAGAAAATGGCTCAAAATGATTATAAAGCCTTTTAAAATCTGATATCTTAAATCCTACATTTTAAAATAAATTTAAAAGGGGGGAAAAAAAAAGGACTCCCAAAAATGCATGTGAGGAAATGAATCTCAGTGTCCCGGAGCTTGTGGCTGAAAAAGAAAGTCCATAAAAGACCAAAATAGATAAACAATTGAAAATGAACAGAACAAAAAGTCAAGGCAATAGTTCCACTTATTCCTCCACAGAAGGCGGACTTACAGAGAAGGTTCTGTCCAGCTCATGTGTTAGACCGGAATAATAGTTCAATCTAGTAAAGGAGAAACCCAGCAAAAATCCAGAGGCCCAAATTGGAAAAAAAAAAAAAAGTTAAATGAATAATTAGCTTCCAGCAACTGGGCTTATATCTCCATGTTCTTCATCTAAATAAAGTGGAAGAATGTCAGGTTATCACATCCACGTAGGAATGGCTCTCTGGTCCTCCAAAATTGTACAAACTATATCAACACCTATTTCTTTGCTTTCAGTACCATTAATGATAATTTTTAAAAAATCATACATGCAGTCCCTCACATTTGGCTGCCCTGTGATACATCTGTTAGGATCCAACAGTTCAGACGACTTGGGAGGAGCAGGGCAGGGGGAGGAGGGGAACCAGCACAGAACAACATGAAATCACTTAAAAATCACCAGTGATAATTATGGCTCTCTCATGTGAGCTCTTGTTTCAATCTACAATGCAGAGCAAAGTAGCCATTAAGTGACTGAAAGGTACCTACAACTCCAGATAATTCTTTTCATTCAAATAAATACGTTCAGGTGGCCAAATCACTTCTGTAAATCTCTTTTATCTGATAGAAGACAACTGTATTAATAGCCTCAAAACAGAAGAGATACAGATTGGACTCATTTCTTAAAAAAAAAAAAAAAAAACAAACGTCATAGGCAAAAGACAGCATTAAGGGAAATGGAGAGATCAACATAAAAGACTTCGAGCAAATACTAGAATGTGACCTCAGAATCTGTGACCCAGGAGGACTCCTCTTCTCCTTCCTGGGGAAAATAGGAAGAGAGGGGGCTGCATTTCATGAGCTTTTGTTTTTCTATTGTCTCCAGTGAGAGCACAGACGGTCTCCTCGCCTCCATTCTCCCGTCTGAGCTTCAAGGCAATGCAGTCCAACTGCTTCACTTTGTCCTTGAGTTTTAACATAAACAAGCAAGGCTTACAACTAATTCAAGTCAATCATCTGGAAGGCTAAAGTCCTCCATAAGTGCATGTATTATTTATCCAGCTACCCATTCAATTATTGATCAAAGATATTTGAACACATACTATATATATAAATATTGTGCTAAGAACTACATAACTTCCCAGAAATCAAGTTCTTGGCAGGGGGGCTGTAAAATTCTGTTAATAATCTGATGAAAATGGGTGAAATGTGTCCTCTAGATAGAATGTTCTGTCATCTCCATTTCTAGGATAACTGACGTTTAAACATGTCCCTATCTCCTCCGTCCCCCCGTATATATGTTAGTTTTCTCTTGCTACCTGTCAGTACACTTGTCCAAACTCCTCAAAGAAGGACTCTCTCCATCCATGGACCTCCCACCTCCCCGCATACTTGAAGCACAAACAGCCATGTCTGGCACGTGGTGGAAACAGGATGCAGGAGCAGTGGCATGGATGGCTAACGGGGGAAAATCTGCAGTTCCACGGCTGAGTGTTCTCACAGATGAAGAAGAAAATGAGTTCCTCAGCATAAATATCTAGTAGGAAACAAGCCTGTGCCCTAACACTGCTCGCGTTCTAGGAATCAGAAGAGCCTTCCAGACATCCTGGTGCTCAAAGTGAAACTTATACTCTACACCATCATTTTCAGGAAGAGGAGAATCGCAAGACCCCCATATGCTCTTGATCAACCTCTCTTTCTCTTCTCCAGTCTCAGCACCACTCTCTGCCCAGCCACCAGCAGGGCTCACTTGATTTTGCCCTTTTAAGTAGCCCAGACATTCTGGTTCATTCCTTCTCTGTCTGCCATCCAGTCCAGCTCCCGACATCCTCTTCGCTGGCCCTGCGCCCCGTGCCCAACGCTTCAAGTTCTTACCCTGTGTCCACCACAGCTCAGCATCACCAGCGCAGGTCTGCCTTGCCCCACCCCCTCTGACTCCCTCCTCCAGCTTCTTGCCAAGACACGGTTCTCCCCCGAGAATCAGCTTCTTCTCAGCCCTGTGAGAGGAGGCTGCCTTCTCTTCCACACCCCCAGGGTGATGCAAGGTTGGTTTCCTCCTTCTGCTCACCAGGAGATCCCCCCTGCGCTCCCCGCTCCCGAAAAACACATGGCTCCTCCATCCTACTGGCGAGCAGTGCTCACTCTGATCAGGCTTTTCTCCCTTCAAACCCATCCATGACCTCCTCCTTCCTGCAGCCACTGCTGACCTCTGGCTGTGACCACTCCCCTGCCAGACCTCGTTCATTTCAGCTCATCACCCATCTCTAGAAGAACCCCGAAACAATGCTTGGTGATTTCCCTTTCCAGTTAACCATGATCTTTCAGATACTGCCCCTCCCTTCCGACGGTCTAGTCCTCCGCCCCTCCTCAGCTGCTCAGACCTGTGGTTGTAACCAAGAAGACTTCATCCACCAAGAGGAGCTCGTTACCAAGCACTGCACTGTCAGACCTGCCCCCCTGTTTCCACCTCAGTCCCTTGCTCTTGGGCCCTTCCAGGGCTCATATCCATGGATCTCATCACGTGTTCATGTGTCCATGTTCCCCAACCTCCACGGCCTCACTTCCTGCCTTTCCAGTTTAAATTTCAGTTATTATTTCCTCATCATGCTCTTCTGTAAACCCTTTCCACCTCCTCTGTGCATCCCGACCTGGTTTGGGAAGCATGCTCGCTCCCCAGAAACTGAGCCCACAGTCACATTGAAGATTCTCAATCTGAACACATGGCCACTAACCCCAAGTGGACCCTTAATGCTGGCAGACCATGAAACTGTGCAGATATGTCCCAGCCATTCTGTTACTCTTCCAGTGGAAAATTCTATGCTGTTCCTTCCTCAGATTTCCAACACAGCTTCCCCTCATCTGCTCCTTCAGTCTGAGGTCTGATTTTGCTTTATCAATGAGAAAATAGGAGCAATCTGAAGAGGATGCCCTCAACTCCCACAGGTTCATCTCCCCACCCACCAGCACTGTTCACCTTCCCTCTGCCATCTCTCCTACCTTTATGAACCAGGATCCATGCCCAGAAGATCCACCCCTCCACTCCTGCACTGGGTCCCCTCCATCTCACCTGCTCTGGAGTATTCTGGTACGACTCTCATGTCCCTCTCATGTCCCTCTCATGCATCATCGATCAATTTTCCATCTCCACTAGACCCTTAGCATTTAGCATATAACCATGCAATGAAACCTTAAACCTTTAAAAACTAAAAGATCCCATACTCTCTGATCCAGGATCAGTTTTTGATACATGACTTCAGAGTTATCTTTATTCTTTCTCTCTCCAGCTCCTGTCTCTCTCCCCAGTTTCTCTTGAGCCCTTTCCAATATGTTTCAATCTCACTGCAATTATGCATTTCGCTCATGACTTTGTTCCAGTGTGACCTTCTCAGCAAGGCCTCCCTGACCACCTTACTCAAAGCTGCAAGCCCAGCACCCTTGCTCAACTCTCCCTACTCCTTTCTCTGCTTTATTGTTCTCCAGAGCTCCCATTTCTGTATGACATCCTATACATTTTACCCATTTCTTCACTTACTTTCTTGCCTGTAAGAATGACATTTGCATGAGATCAAGATTATTTGTATATTTTATTTTCCATTCTCCTGGCATCCAAAAGAGTAATATGCCAATTTAAAAAAAAACGTGGTCAATGATTGAGTGGTTTGGGGAAAACCGTAGCATAGTGATTAAGAGTAAGGCTTTGGAATTGGACAGTCCTCCTCTGGAATGGGCAGTAAGAAAACACTTCTCGTGAAAAGAAAAGTAATGTCCCTTGAACAAATCCTCCACAGCAGAGACAGGCAGGCAGCATCATAGAAGAAAAAAGGACACAGAAATAGCAACCAGCGCAGCACCCAGCACCAGACGTCTTTGTGCAAGCTCTGAATTACGAGAGAGGTGAGTTATTTCACCTCTTTGGTCTCATTTTTCTCAACTTCATACTCACATCACAGTCAATATTTTCCACTAATCTGAGGGCTTGTTAGGTGGTTGACTGTAAGTTGGAAGGGTAGGGAAAAGAAGAGAAGCTTTAAGTTTGAAGTGTTTTTGTGGTAAGACTCATGGTGCTTCCCTGGAGCACAGGGGCCTAAAGGTAACATTCTATTTCATGCATTTGAACACAAGGGTGAGAATGAACCAATCAGTAGCTGACTGCCCACTTCCCCGGAGAAAATGCATAAGTGAAGCAAATGAAGTAAAATAGTCATTATTATAAGATGCCATTATATGTTAATATTTTGAAATATATCTTTAAGATATAATTTTTAATTATCACAGATTTTATTGACTCTACATGTGTGTGAAACATTAAAGAGAATCCAAAAATGCAAAATAATGAGGATCCCTTCTGCCACATTTGTAAAGCTGAGGGAAGATTCCATTTTCCCAGAATTTAAGGCTGCAATCCATGACTTCTCCAGAGAGAGCTTTACCAACATCTTTTTTAAAAAATTCAACTGCTTTGCAGACTGTCCTGAAATACATCATCCACAGAGGATGACTAACTCGCAGCAGACCTGTCTCCTCTAGAGGGCTGGTTGAAACGTTGCCATCCTTCCTGACAGTTTTAAGTATTTCAGTCATTAATAATTTTTATATCTATCTTCACATTTATAAGGAACCCCCTCCAAAGCCTTCCAAGTTGGACAGCTTTATTTTGCATATATATATTTTAAGCATCAGTGAAGAGACATGATAAGTGCTATTTTTCAAGAAATAGTTCAGTTAGAAGCCAAATCGAAAGAAGACCAGAAGTCCCACTTTAAATGCTCTGACCTGACTGGCTCACAATGCTTCTAAGCTAACTAGTGACACAACTTGAAGCAGATCACAAAGTAAAGGTCTTATGAAGCTATTTCTATTTATGGTATTTCTAGAAACATTACCAGTTCTATGTGTCAAGCTATGTAAAACTTGGGAACAAGATTATCATACCACACTAAGTAAGTCGGGATATCCAACATGCCACCCACAGGCCAGATGAAGCTTTCAAAATTGAAAAGCCTCATACATATATATACATATATATGTGTATGATTCATTCCCAAAAGTAAAACTTCCCTTCTACCTTAAGCCAACAGAGCTCTCACATATGTGCATATGTGAAATGTTTATTGTTTGAAAACACATCAACGTTTATGATTTACAACTAGAAAATCAGTTTGCATTTGGGAGAATATGATTCATAGGTTTACAAGCAAGGTGGGGGAGGGGGCGTATCTTTTCCAAATAAAGGGAAACTGGGTCATAACACAGTCTAATACAAGGTCAACTTGTTAATATACTAATGATTAGCAATTTAATCATACTTTAAATCTTAAAAAATAAAGATTCTACACTCTCCTGATCCAGAGCCAAATTTTTCTGTGACAGGTGACTCCAAAATGTTGGCTGGCTCAGGGTCCACTTGTGAATACCAAAGAATAAAGTAGAGTTAAAGCTTGTGGCATTGGTCTTACTTAAACTGAGTCTCTTGCCAGACAGTGTCCTTGGGACTCAGCAAGATGTCAGAAATATACACGTGACCTCAGACGAGGCCCCTCAGCCTTCAGTACAGTGGGAACACAAAGGCTCTGCCAGAGAGATTCAGCGTGATTCCTGTGTGTGATTTCCTGTGTTCTGAGGATGGGGGATGTGAACAGTCACCAACCAGTCACCAAAAACACTGCTCACAAAGGACACACAGCCGCTGGCAGTGAGCAAACAACGCTCCTTCCAAACTTGCTGCTGCCCATTTGGTGCCAACCTTCGGTTCTGACAAAAAAACTCCCTTCAGAGGCACAATTTGGCCATTTGTTTTGTTCATCTCCGGTGTGTGAAGGGCTCTTTCTATCAGAGAAATTCACCCAACAGCCACCACAGGATGTTTCTCATTTTTGATGACTGAAAGGTACATGCCGGGTCTGGAGGAGGGAGCCATTGATTTATTTTCACCACTTCTCTCTGGCTGACAGCTATTTAAGAGAGAAGGAACAAGCCAGATCACTCATCTGCCTGCTTGGCATGCCTGGTAGTCATGGGAGCCCAGATCGAGGCCATCTGTTCAGGTCCCAGCCTCTCCAAACACACACAGAAAGAGGATGTCTAAAGGGGTGCGCTCCCACCCTGCTCTGGAGGACTGTGAGGTAGACCAGAAGACCCAGTCCGAGCCACCCACCCACCCACCCACCCACTCTGCTGGACTTGGGCTGAAATAGTTATTTCTAAGTCGATTGGCCTAAATGAACGTTAAGTCGATTTGAACATCCCTGGCTCAGGCCTATCTTCCAGACACGTAGGCAGGTAAACCCAGTGAATCGATAGAAACGTGTGTTACACACAACCTACAAAATGAAACCCGCCTAAGAGGACATCCTGCTCAGTGCCTGCCTGATGGTGCGTTACTGCGCCTTCAAACTCAGCTCTCAGATCCCCTAGATGACTGCAGCCAGAAAGGTTGTCTGCAGCAAAGCATACAGATGATGGCCACTCTTCAGAAACAGCAGAGTCATGTAGCTCCACTCAGTGAAATGAAACCAAATGAGATGTCCTCTGTCGCTTCAACATAGCCCTGTTGCGCCAAGATTCATGATCTATTATGAAGAACCGCCAATCAACACAGACGCGGTTCGGAGAAAAGAATGCATTAGTATAAGATTTCCGTGATTAGAATTCTAACCACGTTTCACATATGTTATAAACCATTTTGGAAATAATTTAGCTTTCTGAGACATTTTGAATTTTGCTTTTTGTACTCTAAAAGGTGCTATGTGTTTCAGTTATCATTGAGGTAATCATGTGAAGGCTGCCCTGGATTTTCCAAATGAATCCACTATGATAACAAGGAAAATTCTGGAATCTAGGGCCATTTTGGCAATTGTGTTGGTGACACCTCTGCCCCCAAGAAAGCACCTGTTTTCAACTCGTACCGACATCAAGGCTACCTGTCTGACTAGAAGCCACAATGTTAGATCCATGTCCTTTTTCTCTTCTGCAGCCCCTTCCACCTCTAAACCTACTTTCCCATCAACACTCATCCACAACCCATTCCTTCAGGGGCCTTCCCATATCTCAGTACAGGAAAATAATTCATGACCACATATCAATATTTTAGGTCTCTCAATTTATATACCTGCATTTCCAGTTAGGCTCCCTGTTTTACACAGCCCACTCTAGGAAGTAAATGCAGAGAGAGCAAACAGCATCATCACAGTTACACTACAGTACCACAACGACAGCACTCGATTCTTACTTTGTGGGAGGCTTCCTGCTGAAATTTGTGCTGGTTAGATTTTGGACCGTGTGGACTTTCTAAATTACTTTTAGTTAAGATATCTCTATATCTATATAGCAATATATTCCATGCATAATGTAAGTCCTCTCAAAAAGGCCAACCTTTTTTTATGATTTAGTAATTTTAGCAGACATACACCAAACCCAGTTCCCACCAAGAAATGAGATAGAGCCAAAAATGTTAGTAGAAATAAGGAAGGTGCCCTATCAAAGGAGGATACCAGCGAGATGCGCTTCAGTTTGCCCTTCAGAATCTGAGAATGCTTAGGAGTTGGAGGTACAGGTACAATGTAAGGGAAGAGTATATTGGACTAAGAAGCTTGAAAATATTAATGAGACTATTTTGAGAGCCTAGAAGGAGTACTAATTTTCCAGGATCCCCATCTCCAATGCAGTTATTATGAGATTACTCATCCCTCATTCCCATAGGAGTGTTGAGAAGTATTCTACAGAGAAATTGAGCCTGATAATATTAAGACTCAAGGATACCATGGAGAGTGGGGAGAGGGGAGATACCAATACACCCATCTCTCCTTTCCACCCAGCTCTAGGGTGTCAACAGCCAGGCTTATGCTTCCTTCAGAGGAGACCAGAGGATTTTGCTCTAGAGAAATGGGGAAAAAATGTATTTAGACTGACTTCTAGGGATTCTCAGGCAAGAATGATCTGGCTGGTCACAGAAGAGTGAAGAGTGAACGAACCCAACTTTCTCACAAAGCTTCTGAGCATGCATGAAGATGGGTAGAAAAGCAAGAATTACCAAATCCTTGAGAAAAGCCTCCAACTGAAAGAGAATGAAATGGGAAAAAAGAAAAGAAAAGAAATGAAAATTTCAAATAATTGACAATGATAGCATCATAGATAAAAGACATTGCATCCACGAATTAAGAACAAAATGTCATACAAAGGATAATTAAAAATACCAAAAATAAGAGTTCTCTGAAATTAAAAGTATAAAAGTAAAAACAAAATTTAAATCCAATAAAAGAATAGGAAGATGAAAGCAAGGAATTAAGTCCCAAAGAGGAACAAAATGTCAAAGAAAGGGAAATAAACAACGACAAAAGGACTAGTTAAGAAAATCCACATGGTCCAAAATCTAACTGATAGAAATTTCAGCAGGAAAGATCAGTCTATATAGAAATTATAAAAAATAAAGAGTATTTTTCAGAACAGACTGATGTGGGTGTCCAAATTGAAAAGTCCTTGAGAATGTCGAGCCCAATCAATAAAGGTCCACCCCATATAGTTAGAAATTCTAGGGAATGAAGTGAGAGAGAAGGTCACATACTAAGAATTAGGAAAAAGTGGTTATCAGATTCCCATTATTAACACTGCTGCTACTGCTACTGCTGCTGCTAAGTCGCTTCAGTCGTGTCCGACTCTGTGACCCCATAGACGGCAGCCCACTAGGCTCCTCTGTCCCTGGGATTCTCCAGGCAAGAACACTGGAGTGGGTTGCCATTTCCTTCTCCAATGCATGAAAGTGAAAAGTGAAAGTGAAGGCACTCAGTCATGCCCGACTCTTAGTGACCCCATGGACTGGAGCCTACCAGGCTCCTCCATCCTTGGGATTTTCCATGCAAGAGTACTGGAGTGGGGTGCCATCGCCTTCTCCAATTAGTAACACTAGAATCTAGAAAAAAAAAAAAAAGAGAATGATGCCTTCAAAATTCTAGTGAAAAGTAATTTTCATCTAAAAGTCTAAACCTGGCAAAATGACCAGTTCAGCATGAGAATAAAATAAAGACAGTTTTAGACAAGTCTTTAATAAACATGCCATGTCGCATGTTCCTCCTTTCTCAAGGAATCACCATAGTTAGGAATGATATGAGATTTGACAGAGAGAAGGTCCCACGTATAAAGAGGTTAAAGAAATTTCCAAAATGATAGCATGGACTACACAGCTCATAGCAAACAAGAATAAGGAAGGAACATGTCATATGAAGTGTGCTGGGCATCTGTCACAGGCGTTTTTGATTTTTACTAGTTTGGTAGAAGGAACTGGAGGCGAGACTGGAGGTTAATGACACACTGAAGGAGGAAGTTGTCTACTTGGGTTTGGATAAAAGGTTAATAGATTTTCAAAGGCACTTTGATAAGTTCAGCTAACGTAAAAATAATAATAAACTAATGCTTAATATCTTCATATTTTTGGCAGACTTACAAAAACATCAACCAAATTCAGTTCAATTGCAATTCTGCCCAATGAAGTGTGACCCTGAATTTCTTTTCAGTTGTATTGTTTTTAGATTAAAACTGCCCCTTCCCCTGCCTTTCCCCCCGCCCCCCCCCCCCCACCAATTTTGGCAAATCTCTTAGAGGGGAATCATGTAGTTTGGAATTGGAAGCAATTGTATTTCACATCAAAAAGTACTTTTCTTTGAGAGAACTAAAAGAAAGAAGCATAATAATAACAAGAAGTTAAAACATTGATTCTCTTTCTAGTTAAATCTAGGATTATTATCAATCCTTTCCCTCTCATCCTTAGTAAGTAAGTGTTAATAGCTCAGTTGTGCCCGACTCTTTGCGACCCCATGGAATGTAGCCCACCAGGCTCCTATGTCCATGGGATTCTCCAGGCAAGGATACTGGAGTGGGTTGCCATTCCCTTCTCCAGGGGATCTTCCCAACCCAGGGATCAAACCCATGTCTCCTGAATTGCGGGCAGATTCTTTACCACTGAGCCACCAGGGAAGGCCCCTGGTGCAAAACACACACACACACTCCAAAGAAGAGTGTTAATCATTTCTAGATGGTCCACAAGGTAGGTAAGACTTTTACCACGAATTCTTTGTTGTGCATCCCAAGATGTCCTTTTAGTTTACAATCAGAGATTCTCTGGTATCTCATCACTCCTTTTGTCTATCGATCATGCTCTCCTAATTCTGAAATAATAACTCACAACTATGATGAAAAGGAATATGGTAAAGCGTCCAACAAACCAACCTTGAAATCGATATACGGATCTAGAAGACAGTAATAAAGATGCAAGGAAAATTCTTACCGTAATAGCTAAAGTTTCTACAAGAGGAAAAGGTAATCAATTAAATTACCATGATGAATGTACTTTTGTGGACATTTAGAGTCCTTAATAAATTAGCAACCAGATTTACTCAAAAGAGCGACTCCCTCATATTTCTATAATCGTTTAGTCAATTTAGAAGTGTGCATCAGTTACCTAATATGTGCTTGGCACTGAATTAGATATTGAGATTTTGTTAAAGTAAAATATAAGCTATTACTTTGCCTTATGTGATTGTTGTAAGAAAACTAAATAAGCAAATAAACATCAAGTAGAAACAGGAGTAAAGTTGAATAACCAATGAGAAGCTTGACGGAGGAGGTGCAGTTCGAGCTGTGCTTAGTCACTCAGTCATGTCAGACTCTTTGTGGCCCCACGGGCTGTAGCCCGCCAAGCTCCTCTGTCCATGAGGATTCTCCAGGCAAAAATACTGGAGTGGGTTGCCATGCCCTCCTCCAGGGGATCTTCCCAACCTGGAGGCAAAATTAAGAAAAAAAGGATGGAGGAGAAGAAAACCTCTCCAAGCCGGGGACTACAGAAGACTTTTGTTTGGGAGAATTGTCCACCCAAACCATCATAATTAAAGAAACCATTTATCAATTATGAGCAAGCACACAGTAACCGAATTTTAAAAACCACCTTGTCAGGGAGCATTACAGCTTCCGTCTTCCATGTGAGGATGGATGTGTGCGGGCACGCTCAGTCGCTCAGTCACGTCCCACTCTTTTGTAACCTCATGAACTGTAGCCCACCAGGCTCCTTTGTCCAGGGGATTTTCTGGGCAAGAATACTGGAGTGCATTGCTATTTCATTCTCCAGGGGGATCTTCCCTACCCAGGGACAGAACCCACATCTCCTGCATCTTCTGTGTCTCCTACATTGGCAGGCAGATTCTTTACCACTGGGCAAGCTGGAAAGCCTATGTGGGGATATTCATCCTCAAAGAGTTTGAGCCCACTTGCAGGAATTAAGGGGCTTCCCAGGTGGCTCAGTGGTAAAGAACACACCTGCCTACGCATGAGACATAAGAGACTCAGTTTCGATCCCTGGGTCGGGAAGATCCCCTGGAGGAGGGCATGGCAACCCACTCTAGTATTCTTGCCTGAAGAATCCCATGGACAGAGGAGCCTGGCAGGCTACTGTCCATGGAGTCACAGCTGAGCGACTTAGCACTCAGGCACACAGGAATTAAGAAGTAACTGAGAGGGAAAGCAGCAGGTACCCACCATCCCTTTAAAGAGCTGAGTGTCAGACAAGAGAAAATGGTGTGGCGGAGTCGAGGCCTTCCAAATGTACAGACATTAGGAAAGCAAGAGAGATGATTAAGGGGTTGAGCCCCAAGGAAGTAAGATGGGAAATAATCCCCCCCCAAAAGTGGACAGCTTTACAAAGAAGGCTTTTTTTTTTCATATGAGACTAAAGAAAAATAAGAGGATGGTTCTTTTATTTAAACAGGAAGAAAAAGTATTGCATTGTGAGGAGACAAATGTATTAATATTTTAGAGCTCCTATGTCATTCAAAATGACACAAAGTGGATGTAAAATATCCGTATCCATCTACCCATCCATCATCCATCCAATACACCCATTTACTCCTTCAGCGACCTCCTTAAGGTACAGACTATGTGTTTAGCACAATTGTGGGCTTTAAAGGATACCAGACAACATGGAGTTCCTCCCTTTAAAGCACTCCTGATGTTTAATTAAAGGCTGTTCTTTCCCCTCCCCCAACCCACCCACTGTCCCTGTTATCAGCTCAAAGCAAGAAGGCTGACAAAGCTGCTATTTGAAATATTTTTATGACTGAAAGGGCTACCTTCCTGCAAGGTTTCCAAGACAGGGCATTTTGTCAAGAACTTTTTATGTTCTCTTACTATGAATAAAGGCGGAAAGCTGACACAAAGCTCTGGCATTACTTTTCCTTTTTAACTTGAAATTGCAAAATGATTAAAGCCACCTAGCCACAATAGTTGACCTATTAAGGAAGAGCCCCGGTCAGGTGCCAGGCAGGGAAGGGTGTGGAGATGGATTTATAAAGGACTCCCCAGACCGCGTGCATTTTCCTCTGGGGCTGTTCTCCCTTCCTCACCTCTCTTATTAGCTTGCCTGTAGCTTCACGAGGCCACCTGAACTGACCCTGCTCGACATGGAGTCTCGCAAGCCACAGGGAAGTAACAAGTACAGTGGTTAGGAGGAGTAATTATAATTTGAGATCTTCACTCACCAAAGTTGGCTAATTCAAGTAGAAAATCAGCTTTTTTCTTTTGACTGCACCATGCAGCATATGGCATCTTAGTTCCATGACCTGTGCCCTCTATATTAGAAGGGCAAAGTGTTAACCACTAGACCACCAGGGAAGTTCCACATTTTATAAATCAGCATTTTGGATACTTCCTCAGTAGCTCAGTGGTAAAGAATCCACCTGCCATGCAGGAGATGCGGGTTCGATCCCTGGGTCAGGAAGATCCCCTGGAGGACAGCATGGCGACCCACTCCAGTATTCTTGCCGGGAGAACCCGATGGACAGAGAAGCCTGGCGGGCTACAGTCCACGGGGTCACAGAGTCCACACGACTGAAGTCACTTAGCACGCACCCACGCAGGTTATCACCTAAGAGTGCACAGCCACTTTGATAAGGCCAGTACTGACAAAGCAGCTTTGTGCTCCACATGTTGAGGACTAATTATTCACGTTGCAGTCTTCTACAAGGAGACAGTGAAAAAAATCACTGGAAAGCAAGCTACAGAGTGACTCCCAGCTCCACCCCTGGTACCTCCTGAATATTGTCTACCCAACACTGCCACTGAAATGATGTTCAAATCCATACGCAGGGGAGGCATTTCAGACATACTTTGCATAGGGCTTATTGCTTCTCTGAATTTGCCATGAAATCCTAGATAATCACTTCAGATTCTAGACTTCAGCCTTCTCCACTTTAAAAATAAAAGACCGACAAAACCAACCCAACGCTCTGTTACTCTACACAGAGATGTTGTCTTCTTCAGAATTTACTTTTAAGCCCACAGACAACAGCAGCGACTAATTCTGTAACTCAATACCTGACATGATCATCTCTGACTTTATAGAATTAAAATAACTCAGACATAACAGCAATCCAGCAGCCAGGATTACTGACAGCTCCAGGAACAAAACAACATAGAAATCGCTCCAAATGTTTAGGAATCCAGCTACAGATGGTGATGCCTTTCCCATGTGTGCTCTCCAGAATATCCTAAACCCATCCAGGACACCAGTGGAGGGCAAAGTGGATCAATGGGCAGACTTTGGAAGACACATTTCTATGGGGGAAAAAAGGTCAAAATTGAGCATTTTGCCGACTCTTCTGGTTCTCGTAGCTGAAAGCATTTCTTCTTGTAGGAGCCTAAGTATTTGAATATGTAATTCAAAATTATAAACCAAAGCGACTGATCGCCAATGTTTTAAGCTACAACTTGAAAACAAAATCAGTAAGTATAATAATAAGAGCTCAGGAAAACACCCCAAGCTGGAGACCATTTATTTTGAAACTGTTGGCAAAACTCCCACGAAGGATATTGTTTTCAAGAGAGAGCAAGCACGTTCAGGTATGTGTGAATCCATTCATAAATATAGTCAACCAAGTGCCATGCAGAGATAATAAAAAACTTAGAGTCTAAGAGAGAAGGGTAACTGCATACACAGAATGTTAAGAGTGGTGAAAGGAGAGGGGTGTGGAGGTAACTTACGGGTGCAGAAGTGTGTGCAGGCACGCTAAGTCGCTTCAGTCATGTCCAACTCTGTGCGACCCACAGACTGGAGCCCTGCCCCCACCAGGCTCCTCTGTCCATGGGATTCTCCAGGCAAGAATACTGGAGTGGGTTGCCATGCCCTCCTCCAGGGGATCCTCCCAACCCTGGGATCGAACCTGCATCTCTTAATGCCTCCTGTGTTGGCAGGCTAGTTACCACTAGCACACCTGGGAAGCCCTGGGTGCAGAGACAGGGGTGATCAATTCCCCTGGGGGAATGGACAGAGAGTGCCCATTCCAGGCTGACAGAGATGGTAGCATTATAATAATAATAATAAAAATAAAGTAGTCGATGGCTGAGGCGTTCTGCATACTGGGAGTTGCTTCTTAGAGTTCAGGCACGATTTCAAGGGCAGTTATTTTCAAGACCCACTTACGGAGGACCTAGTCGGCCAACCTAATGAGTAAAAATTCTCCCACTAAAGGGCTTGCAACAGATGAATAGCATAATCAGATGTGCCTTTAGAAAGATAACTGCATGAAGAATGGATTGGAGGGGTGTGACAGAGTCACATGCCAGAGTGTTGGCTTTCAAACTAAATTTAAGTGACCCCTTTCTGCAAATTCTATGGGTCAAACCTTCTACTAAACATAGCTCTCATCTTCTCATATTGCCTCGTTAAGAAGCAGGGCAGAATCTAAATACATTTTTAATATCCTGTTAGATTTCCTTAGCTGGAAAAAGAAAAGCTACTTAAGGCTGACATTCAGGTACATTCCTTGAGCGGCTGAGCACTCTAACCCGATCTTTCTCTGACTGTACTATTGAATATAACATCATTAAGTTTTGCAGGGAAGAAATTCTAATAACCATATTCTCTGCCTTGTGTGTTTCATACTCTGTCACAGAATGAATATGGAGTGCTTTTTAAGCTGATTATATAATTTACAGTGAGATCTGTTTCATTCTTAGTTATCAGGAAAATTATTAAGTTAGCAGCTGCAATCCACTTTTTTATACTTCTGCCAGAAAAGGAGGAATGAGATTTATCACATACAAAATGATCCTCCATGAATAAATTATCCTGTGGTTATAATATTTTAAAATTCCCTCATACCTATTAAAAACTAAATTAATCAAATCACTTGGATGTTAGGATGTTTTAAAAAGATAGATATTGTCAAAATGCTGCAATTTTTGGTAAAGATTTCTCCAACCACTTAGGGAACCTGAATGAAATTAGAACTGCTTCCTTAAAGAACCTTACTAAATCCATTAACTATTGATACATAACATGCTGCTTCTGGATAAAAAATCCTCATGGTTTGTCCACTTGGGCAAAACACTAATTTGATGTGTAACAATACAAACAGTGGCTATTAATAGAGTAATCATTTGAAAACTGAATTTTCAAAAATCAAACTAAATTTCTTTCTAAATAGAATACAGACCAAGGGCATTTGTTAACAAATTGATTTGGATTTATTCTCATATCCTATTTGGTACAGAAAATCTGTCAGTTTAGCCCACTTGAATAATGTTTGAGCACTCACTGTATGCCAGGTTCTGAGTGTGCAAAGAATCTATAGTACAGAAAAAGTACGTGCAGTAGTGCTCAGTCGTGTCCGACTCTTGGCAAACCCATGGACTGTAGCCTGCCAGGCTCCTCTGTCCATGGGATTTCCAGGCAAGAATACTGCAGCGGGTTGCCATTTCCACTCCAGGGGATCTTCCTGACCCAGAGACCAAACCCCCGTCTCCTGTGTCTCCTGCATTGGCAGGCAGATTCTTTCCCATGGAGCCACTTCAGGAGTGCCCCCTGCCATGAAGCACACCTAAAATGAGCATACTGGAAGATCCAGAGAGACAAGACTATCAATTCACGATGACTTACTGGAGTCAGCTAGTAAGTAGAATCAGGCCCAAGAAACCAGATGGTGCTAGAGGAAACAGTCTACCTTGACCCCAAACTGGAGTAAGAGTGAAGGTAGCAGAATATGCCATCCCAAAACATGCCGCCTTCAGTTATTATTTTGAACTTATAGGCAGCAAATGCAGAGAGACGTTTTCTCTGAACTCCTCTTATCTGATTCAGCTTCAAGACAGATTTTTCAAAAGGAGCTTGGAACTCCCCCCAGAGTTACACCAACCAGAGAGGACTGGCCCTTCCCACCAAAGAGAAGACCAGAGGTCAACACTACACTCAGCCAAACTCTGTCACCCATCTGCTCCTCCATAGAGTCTTCTTAGGACCCATTTGTCTTTCCTAAAAACCATTTAATCTCTCCTCAAAGGCCTACATCCCTTCCCCCCTTTGCCTATTAAGATGGTTTTTAAGTCTGGATTCTGATCCACGTCTGGGAGTTATTCATTTTCCCTGACACAAACACACACAAATACGATTGCTTGTTTTCTCTTGTTGGTCTCTTTCATCACAGGGATCTCAGCTAAGCACACAGAAGGGAAGAGGGACATTCTATATCCTCTCTTACAGAATCGTGTCATGCTATTTCCCATGGTCAGTGAGTTTGATATCAACATGCAGCAAAGGGAATGCATTTGTCAAAATATAAACAATGATGGTCTTCTGAGGACCAATCTATACCTATTAAAACATACAAAGCATTCTAACGACTAAGAGAGAACAGGATGTGGTGGTATCTCTGAGAATGCCTATGACCCTAAGTAATCTTTCCTGGGTAATAAAATGCAATCTGATAGGGATATCTCATGAGGCTGTGTGAGTGGGCAGGAAATTCACAGATGAGCTTTGATGTGGGTAGGTGTAAAATTATACATTTATGCAAAATAATTCAAATGTCCCTTGTAGAAAGATGAGTTCCAAGAAATCACTTACAGCTTAGAAAAGGATCTAAAAGTCAGATATTTCCTTAAAATGTGTTACTACAGTCAAAACAGCGTATCAAATCCTGAGTGACTCCAGATTTTTGACAACTGTGGTGTATCTTCATAACACATTCTTACAGCACAGATGTCCCGAAAGATGGGCAACCTTGGGGATGGTACAGGAGGTAGCATGAGGGAAATTGAGTCTCGTTCAGATTTGAAGCGAAGGGAAAAACATGCCCAGTGAGAGAAGTAAAGGAAAGAGGAGACATTTTCCCTTCATCCTTCAGTGCAGAATGTGAATCAAGGAAGACAGAATTAAGAACCGTGGGAAGTAAACAATGCAAAGACGAGAAAGAGCAAATGGTGAACAAGAGAATCTGAAGGTAGCAAGCCTGAGCTTGAAGGAAATCATAAAGGTAATCAAGAAAGAGCTAACGCCAGACAATGGCACAGTAGTGTATTATAGGAAATTGGTTCTCAAAATGTGGTCTCTGTGATACAATACTGTCATCTGGGAACTCGTTAGAAATGTAAAATCTCTCTCGGGCCCTTGGATCTATTGAAATAGCAACTCCAGGGGCCCAGCAATATGAGATTTAATAAATTCTCTAGGTGATTCTCATGCACACTCAAATCTGGGAACCACTACTCTGAAAGCTAATAGCTATGAAGGTACTATAGTTACCAGGTAGTTACCTGGGAAGTTGGGTTTATAGGTGGCTTCTTTGGTCAAAGGGCATTTGACATCGCTTTAGTGAAAAGGTACTTCTTCCTCAACAAACTCCTCTTACTGAAGCCTTGAACACAGGTTGCTATCCTAATTCAAAGCTTCCCACAGGGTTTATCTAGACCAGTGGTCCTCAACTTGGGCCATGTTGCTTCTCAGAGAATATATGGCAACGCGAGGGGCAATTTTGGTTGTCAAAACTGGGGAAATGGAATGGTACTACCATCATCTATTGGGTAAAGGCCAGGGGTGCTGCCAAACACATTACAACACACAAAACAGCTCCCCTTGGCAAATAAATGTCCTTAGAGCTGCTGTTGAGAAACTGATGCTGATCAGTTGCCCTGGGAACTAAATTCACACCAAACGTCATCTATTGGCCCTTCCATTCCTCCAACCCAAATTAGTTCCACTAGAACACTCATTGGAAAAGACCCTGATGCCGGGAAAGATTGAAGGCAGGAGGAAAAGGGGACAAGAGAGGATGAGATGCTTGGATGGCATCACCAATGCAATGAACATGAGTTTGAGTAGGCTCTGGGAGTTGGTGATGGACAGGGAAGCCTGGCGTGCTGCAGTCCATGGGGTTGCAAAGAGTCGGACATGACTGAGTGACAGAACTGAACTGAAAACTTGTGAAACACGGTTCCACTGATTCAGTCAATTTTCCCTTTATACACAAGCTTTTCCATGATCTGCCTTCCATTCCCTCATCTTAATTATATATGACTTTTCTCAGGTAACACAACCCTCTCAGCTACACCCTCCATGTCAGTGTTCAATCTACCATTGAAAAATCCTCAAAGAGAATTGAAGTCATGTTTCCAGCACTTCGTCTTTCCTGACTTGAACATGTTGTATAAATACAGAAAGATAGTTTCCATCATGATGCCACTTGGTGGGGAGCCGTACAAATCTGTGAATTTTCATTCCACAAAGATAATACAAAATGTCTATCTACATAAACAGTTTTAATTTTTTTTTCTTTTTATCAACAGAAATCTCAAAGCCAAGAAGCTGAGAGTTGATGTTTTTTCCAGGAATAAAGGTAAAAACCCTGCACACATTTGGTTCCTTGTTTGTTGTTCTTCCATTGCTAAGTCATGTCCGACTCATTGCAACCCCATGGACAGTAGCCCTCCAGTCTCCTCTATCTACAGGATTTCCCAGGCAGGAATACTGGAGTGGGTTGCCATATAATGTGTTATGAACCCATGGGTTTAGGTTAAATTAGGATAAATTCTGAGTACTCCATCGGAAATTTCAGTGCAGTAAACCTATAAAATATTTTAAAAACAGTGCTTCCATGTATCATCAGGTCCATAGAAGTGATGGACTGTTTTTCTCCTTCAGAGTGACTACTAAGCGATTCTAGGGAGACCTGTGTGTTCTGAACTCTGACACGCTGTTTTCCAATACAAATCTGAAAAGGGAACAGAATGAATATGGACTATGGGTGACCTGTTACAAACTCATGCTTGTGAAAATATTCATCAGCAATGAGTTAATATGTATTTACCAAAGCCCTGTGTGATAGGAAAATTAACTTGTCAGCAGTCATTTCCATCTGGGCACAGAGACTGCCCCCAAATGCCACCTGAAGTATCTACAAAAAATGCACTTCTCCAAAGGGCTTCAAGAAAGCAGCTTCGGGCATGACAGAAATTATCCTTTGACCTCACTTGGAGCAAGACAGATTCTTCTCTCCACATTTCCAGCCGGGGGAAGAAATTCTGACATCTCTCGTTTTGAGTAAGTTCTATTTCCTGTATCACATGGTTCCACATCTGCCTTGGCAAACTGCAGAACTTATTGGGAAAGAAAGGCCTCTCTTGTATGTGGCGAAAGTCATGCTGGCCTTTCTACAGGACACAAGCAGAGTCAGCTAGTTGACAAGAATTTACTGACAACAATCCAGGTATTCAGGTATAAAGCAATGACATGGGAATTCACAGGAAGTCGGGTAGGAATGATGAAGTTTGCACTGAAGTCAGAGGGGTGGGAGATCCACCAGATTTCATAAGCAAGGTTTCTGTATACAAATGGTCAGTGGCCACTGCCTCCCTCTCACCACCTTAAACTCAGGGTCAGTCCAGCTTAATTTGTCTCAGGGAGCAGCAAGTTCCCCTCGAATTAGAGGGGAAGTAACTGCAGCAGTGATGCAGCACCCTGGTGGCTCAGCTGGTAAAGAATCCGCCTGCAATGCAGGAGACCCCGGTTCAGATTCCTGGGTCGGGAAGTTCCCCTGGGTAATGGATAGGCTATCCACTCCAGTATTCTTGGGTTTTCTTGGTGGCTCAGAAGGTAAAGAATCTGCCTGCAGTGCGGGAGAACTGGGTTTGATCCCTGGGTTGGGAAGATGCCCTGGGGGGAGGGCATAGCAACCCATTCCAGTATTCCTGCCTGGAGAATCCCATGGACAGAGGAGTCTGGTGGGCTACAGTCCATGGGGTCGCAAAGAGTCGGACATGACTGAGCGACTAAGCACACATGTGCATCTGCAGCAGGATCACCTTGTTCTTGTTCAAATACACTTACGTTCACTGTGTTTCCCGTTCTTCCACTTCCCCTCACTCTCTGCCATGTGACTCCCTCTTCCTTCTCATTCTTCTCTTCAACACCCTCTTCCAACTCTTGCCCAAGGAACACCATTCTTCTCTCACTCCTCAATCTCTCATTATAATCCTGCACTATGCAAATCCAAAACACCCCATGATTATAATAAAATTTTGGAAAGTACAGCTGTAAGCACAAGTGGCAGTCTCTCAGTCATGTCCAACTCTTTGCAAACCCATGGACTGCAGCCTGCCAGGCTCCTCTATCCATAGAATTCTCCAGACAAGAATACCGAAGTGGAGAGCCATCCCCTTCTCTAGGGTATCTTCCCAACCCAGGGATCAAACCCAGGTCTCCTGTGTTGCAGGCAGATTCTTTACTGTCTGAGCCATGAGGGAAGCCCTTAAGTATAATACAATTATATGCAATTTAAAACTCTTAAAGAGCTTCTGGAAGTCCCCAAAATTCCCCTTCGGAATCTTAAAGCAAAAATGTCCCAACTCCTTTCTCATTTTTCTCTAATTAGATTTGCTTCTCCCCACCAAAGTTATTCAAATCATATTCTTAATTCAATTCTATAATGTCTACTTTGCTTAGAAATCATATTTTTAAATAATATATCACGGGAAACCTTCAGAGTATTTCAGCTTATTAAAAAAAGATTTTGATGAGTCTATTAGTTATGTGTAACAAACTATTAGAAAATTCAGTGGCCAAAAACAACAAACGTTCATTATCTGATGGTTTCTGTGAGTCAGGAGTCCAGCAGCTGCTCAGCTAGGAGGTCCTGGCTCAGGGTCTCTCGGTTTCACTCAAGTTATCCACAAGGAGGACTGCTGTCTTCTCGAGACTTGATGGGAACTGGGAGGTCCACTTCCAAGATGGCACACTCAGAGGCTGTCAGCGGGAAGCCTCCATTCCTCACCATGTGGAGGAATGACCCACCATGTGGGCCTTTCCAGAGGCTGCCTGGGTGTTTAGAGGCAAGTAATCCAGAAAAAAAGAAATCGGGCTACCTTTTCTAACCTAGTCTGAAGTAACACTCAGTCACTTCCATTTTTCTACCCTGTGCCTTAGGAGTAAGTCATTAAAACCAGATCACATTGAAGGGAGAGGGGTTAGGTTCCAACATTTTAAGGAAGTTTCAAAGAATTTCTGGATACATTTCAAAGCACTTGAGTGGGCAAGGCTTGAAACCAAGGCCCACTCAGAGTGTTATTTCCATGAGGAAAACTCACGCTGTAATGTACCTGCAAGCATACGTTTAAATCAGAGATTTTTGTAAGGGGGACACACCCCATGATGTGTGAATACGGCTAAGGATGTTGCCAAATACTACAATGTGTTATTGAGACAAATTTGTTGAAAGCTACAAGTTCATAGCTTTTGCCACTATAAAATACTCGAGCAATCAGATTATCTACGTCTATACAAGCTGACCCCTGAATAACACAGGTATGGACTGCACAGGTCCACTACAATGGGTGTTTTTTCAACAGTAAATTCAATGGCACTGTGGTTGGTTGAACGTGTGGATAAAGAACCCAGAATATGGTGGAAGCTGGGGTACAGGGGGCTGACTATAAAGTGTACTGTGATTTTCAATTGCAGGGAGAGTTGGCACCCCAATTCCTGTGCTATTCCAGGGTCAAATTGTATATACATACATCTCCAACACTTTAGTCCAGTAATTTAACCTGACAATTAAAATAACTACGGAACACCAATAGGGTTCTATAGAAAATAACAGATGACTCACAGATGAGAATATGGGGACACTTTTAACTACCAAGGAAACAAGTTGTTTTAATAGCTCATAAAAATGGTCTACATTTACTCATACATTAGGACAAGTCCACTGTTAACTATCAGTGATCACATAATCTAGGTCATCTTTTAAGATACAGTTATGGAAAAGAACATTGTGTTTTTAGAAGATAAACGTTTCCCTCTCAAAATATTCTCTCTTATAATTGATTGCTCTAATTCCCACCACTCCCACTGTCCTGGAAGAAAGGTGTCCTGGACCAGAAGAGTTTAGATTTACTTTTGTCCTCCTCCACATGAAAGTATGGTCCAAATCCTAACGTGTACTGTCAGAAATAATTGCAGTTCCATGTCTAGTTCACAAGGAATCAAAAACTACTATATCTAAAAATAAAAGCAGAATTTCCTGGTGGCCAGTGGCTGAGATTCAGTGCTTTCATTGCCACAGATGCCAGTTCAAACCCTGGTTGGGGAACTAAGATCCCAAGAGCTGTGCCGTGAAATCAGAAAATAAATAAAAATAAAACCAGTATACCTAGTAAGAAGGCATATTTAACTCACATGAACAAATATCAGACACAGCCCATGAAAGCATGAGCAATAATACATTTACATTGCTAATAAACTACTGCTTTTTCTGTGTCTTTCCATGTATTCTTTCTAAAGATCTTTGCTGACTCCTTCCCTATCCAGGTGTTCAATGTTGGTGTTACTTAAGATTCCTTTTCTTCTCATCTGAAGTGTTTTCCCTGGTGGGCTTGTCAACTTCTACGGCCTCAAAAACCAGCTAAATATCAGGATCACTCCCAGTAGTGAACTTCCAACCTAGGAATCAATCAACCACAGAACCTGCCCTACTTCGGTATTTACTACTGAAAAAAACCCAACTGTTAGTGACCTGCAGAGTTCAAACCCATGTTGTTCTAGGGTCAACTGTATACACCACTGGCTGAAACTGAGAATTTTGATACAGTGGGAATACCTGCTTAAAGCAAATTTAAAGAGCCCCTCTTGTGTGAGACAGAAAGTGTGAATGTGTGAAATCCTAGTACCTGAGTTAACACAATTTCCACATCCTCCCAAATTTAGACAAACCTGCATGTGCTATAGAAGGAATAGAATTGTAAGTAGTTCTACTCTCTAATGTCACAAAATTATTTATCGACAGAATATTCTCTATTGTAATTTACACCTTCAGCATCGGAAAATCTTATGCAATACATTTCAAATAAAATGGATGTGAATATATTTATAACTCTTCCTTATAATTTTTATAAAAATTACAGAGAATGCTCATACCAATTCAACAAAATGCAATAATAAATTGTCCTAAAGAGCCTCTTGATGAAAGTGAAAGAGGAGAGTGAAAAAGTTGGCTTAAATCTCAACATTCAGAAAACGAAGATCATGGCATCTGGTCCCATCACTTCATGGGAAATAGATGGGGAAACAGTGGAAACAGTGTCAGACTTTATTTTGGGGGGTTCCAAAATCACTGCAGATGGTGACTGCAGCCATGAAATTAAAAGACGCTTACTCCTTGGAAGGAAAGTTATGACCAACCTAGATAGCATATTCAAAAGCAGAGACGTTACTTTGCCAACAAAGGTCTGTCTAGTCAAGGCTATGGTTTTTCCTGTGGTCATGTACGGATGTGAGAGTTGGACTGTGAAGAAAGCTGAGTGCCAAAGAGTTGATGCTTTTGAACTGTGGTGTTGGAGAAGACTCTTGAGAGTCCCTTGGACTGCAAAGAGATCCAACCAGTCCATTCTAAAGGAGAACAGTCCTGGGTGTTCATTGGAGGGACTGATGCTAAAGCTGAAACTCCAGTACTTTGGCCACCTCATGTGAAGAGTTGACTCACTGGAAAAGACCCTGATACTGGGAGGGATTGGGGGCAGGAGGAGAAGGGGACGAGAGAGGATGAGATGGCTGGATGGCATCACCGACTTGATGGACATGAGTTTAATTAAACTCCGGGAGTTGGTGATGGACAGGGAGGCCTGGCATGCTGCGATTCATGGGGTCTCAAAGAGTCAGACATGACTGAGTGACTGAACTGAACTGAACTAAAGACTAATTCGGTCTTAAGATTTTTGTTTCATCTCATTCCACTTTGCAGAGAGAGCAGGCAACAGCTGAGTTAGCACAGTGTTCCCATCCCTCACAGACATCAACTTTATTGCCACTTAGAAATCACTTGCTCAGGATAACTATTTTTGGAACTTTTCACAAAACAGTCTTACTGCCTGAAGTGAGGTCATACTAGATTTTTAAGTAGAGAACGGGAGAAGAAAGTGATAATATTTCAACAGAGGAAGAAGACTCTGAAGGAGACCTCCTGGGAGGCCAATGAAACACCTCCTCCATCTCAGGCGAAGGTAAAACCAGACCCAGAAATACACCTCTTCCTGAATACAACTCTGCTCCTGACTACAAGTGGAGCCTTTTTAGACCCAACCCTGCAACTTTCAGTGAGACGGAGGAGTTCCTTCCAGGACAAGAATAACTGAAGCAGTTGGATAGAAACCTAGAACTTCAGGTTTGAAACCCTTGTATTTGCCTGATCTTTAAAAATACAATATTCAGAAAGCTAATACCTATGTCTTGCCTGACAAAAGGACATTGAGCCTTAATGAGTCAAACAGGGAGAGTTCCTTAAGCTTCCACAGGGCTGTGTGTCACATAAAATGTGTCATTATGAGGTACCATTTCACACCAGTCAGAATGGCTGCGATCCAAAAGTCTACAAATAATAAATGTTGGAGAGGGTGTGGAGAAAAGGGAACCCTCTTACACTGTTGGTGGGAATGCAAACTAGTGCAGCCACTATGGAGAACAGTGTGGAGATTCCTTAAAAAACTGGAAATAGAACTGCCTTATGACCCAGCAATCCCACTGCTGGGCATACACACTGAGGAAACCAGAAGGGAAAGAGACACGTGTACCCCAATGTTCATCGCAGCACTGTTTATAATAGCCAGGACATGGAAGCAACCTAGATGCCCATCAGCAGATGAATGGATAAGAAAGCTGTGGTACATATACACAATAGAGTATTACTCAGCCATTAAAAAGAATTCATTTGAATCAGTTCTAATGAGGTGGATGAAACTGGAGCCTATTATACAGAGCGAAGTAAGCCAGAAGGAAAAACACCAATACAGTATACTAACGTATATATATGGAATTTAGAAAGATGATAACAATAACCCTGTGTATGAGACAGCAAAAGAGACACTGATATATGGAACAGTCTTATGGACTCTGTGGGAGAGGGAGAGGGCGGGAAGATTTGGGAGAATGGCATTGAAACATGTAAAATATCATGTATGAAACGAGATGCCAGTCCAGGTTCAATGCACGATACTGGATGCTTAGGGCTAGTGCACTGGGATGACCCAGAGGGATGGTATGGGGAGGGAGGAGGGAGGAGGGTTCAGGATGGGGAGCACATGTATACCTGTGATGGATTCATTTTGATATTTGGCAAAACTAATACAATTATGTAAAGTTTAAAAATAAAATAAAATTTAAAAAAACATGTGTCATTATTAATGAGAAACCTTGAAAATCTGCTAGATGGATAAATATCCAAGAGGCAAGAAATGCACTAGACTCAGCAACTGAAGGCAAGATCAGGTCCCTTCACCCTCAGGACCAACGTCCGCCTGTCAGCTCACTCACTGAATCACACAACTAGGACAGAACTCAATTTCCATTAGTCGGAGATTGGTTACACAAATAATTTTACTACTTTAAGTGCTATTCATTTTATTTGTGGTAAATAGATCCATATAATAGGACATTCAGCAAATATTTTTTAAGATAAACCAATTCTCAATATGCTGACTTGGATTTCTGAAATTGAAAGAATTTATTAAGTGAAAAAAGAAAAAGAACAATATATATGCAAAGTATAATTTTATTCTATAAAATGCAAATATGTATATGTTCATTATAAACTATACATAAAAAGAGAAGTAGATTCATTTTTATGGGTACTTATTAAATATCTGGAAAGTTTCATTTCAAACTGTTAAAAGGTACTACTTCTGAAGTGCTAAAAAAAAAAGAAAAGAAAGACAAAAAAAAGCAATAATCAACATTCATTTTGACATCATAAAACCTGAGTTGTTTCATTTTAACAAGTTTGGATATTTTTCAACATGGACTACTTTCATTATAATGTTTTCTTAAAAAGAAGTATCCTTAAAATAGAAAACTAATAAGGAATTAGTACATGGCGTGGAAAACTCTACTCAACAGTCTATAATCACCTATATGGGAAAAGAATCTTAAAAGGAGTGGATATATACGTGTGCATAACTGAGTCACTTTGCTGCACACCTGAAATGAACACAACTTTGAAAATCAACTATACCTCACTAAAAAGATTTTTAATGTGTGCCGGCCCTTCCTCAGGGTCGATTCCTCACGCACCACGAAGGCCTCCAGCCCCCAGCACACCATGTGCGTCGTGCCTGTGGACACGTCGTCCACAGCGTGCTTGGAAGACCTCCACGAAGGGTGGAGGCGCGCCTGCACACACCCACCCGGCCCTTCTGCAGTGGGGGGTGCGGAGGTTGCGGAGAGGGCCATTGCCTGCAGGAGGGAGCTGCCAACATGATACAGAGAAGGCCACTGGCAGCAAAGTCAAGGTCCAGAAAGAAAAGAAGATACTGTTGAATTCTGGAATGTTTATCCTCCCTTTAAAGAAGGCAACTCGACGTAGCAGTTAAAACAGCCTGCTCTACACACTGCTTAAAACTGAATCCTGAAGCCATATGTCATTAGCTGGGGAACTCAGAAAACTGCTTCTCTGTGCCTTATTTCACTATCTGTAATTAGGGGTATTAACAGGGATATTATGAAGTTTAAATGACTAAGTGCAGAAAAAGCTCTTAGAACAGTGCCTCAGACAAACATAATACGTATTCAACGCATGTCCCTTGGAGACAGTGTTCTTGTGTCTACACCAGTAAGTGGTCGGAAGAAGGGGTGATGGTGGGAGAGGTAGGTGGCAGAGAAGGTATTAAAACAGGGCTCACTCGTTGTGCCACCTTCTAAACGTCTCCAACCAGTTAAGCTCAGACAGAACTGGGTATAAGCCCTCAAGATCTGACTTACTATTCTCTAGAGCTAGATGTACATACATAAATAAATAATAGTTAAATAGGCATAAATAAATAGTTAAATGATTACATGCCAAAGTACTGTATAAGCAGGGACGTTAGAATGGAAAGATTTTCACCAACTGCAACACTATTATTTCCATTTTGATAGAAGACCTCACATCAGGAAAATCTTATTTCTAATGGGCAAAACTTGAACTTTATACAATAAAAGAGAGTTGTTTGCCTTTGAAAAATGATCATTTAGTTTTTAAAACTTTTGGTTTCTTCTAAATAGTGATTTCCCAAAAAACAGTTGAAATATGAATCAATAACAAAAATATATCCAACTGATACATGTTCAGTAGTACATCAATTATATGAAACAAAGAATTCCTGCATCATGACTGTCTATGGTCTTTACTGAGATTTGTTTTAAATTCATTTTTGATACTCAGTAGACACATCACCAAAATTAGAAGGATTTTCTAATATCAAGTGGGTATCCTAGTGAATGTATGAGGTTTCCTTACAGACAGGCTTTAACCATACACTGTTTTGTTAGGAGGCCTGATTGTCTGATGCTATCAGAAGTTCCAGGGCTGCGGTCAAGAGAGCACATGAGCTGTCGGGGCCCAGTTCAGCTTATGCTTTGAGCATTTACATGCTAACACGGTATCTGTGTGTGTGCACGCTTGCTCACATGTGTTCTTAACTCTCTACTTGAAAGTATGATAGGCATGTTTTGGTTCATGTTTGTTTTTACCTCCATGACACAAATCCATTCTCTTCATCACCACAAAAATACCTTTCTTAACATAAATTAGAGCTCCACAATGAAGGCATGGAAAAGAAGGACTCACATGACAAAATTTCCTTTTTCAAATGTTGTAAATGTTTACCTGAGATACAATTCTACAATGAATACCAGTTAAACCCTAGAAAATTTTTCATTCATCAGTTCAGATAAAATTTATAACCACCTAATAAATGCCAGGCATAATACGAAAACATGCTTTCACATACAGCAGAAGAGCAAAAAAAAAAAAAAAAACTATTATTGCATCTTAATATTCCTCTCCATAGTCTCACTTTTAAGATATAAAGTTCTTTCCACATTTTGGTGATTTAATCCAAATACCATGGACTCCTGCATTCTATACATCTTGCTAGTTTTCACTTTTACATTTTTTTCCCCAATACCAACTAAAAGGCAGCTCTTCTATCACTCAGATTCCCTAAAGAAAAATGGATACAAGGAATTTTGAAGTTAGTGCATCTGAAAATGTACAGTGGTTTAAGTAAAGGTACAAGCTGCTTTTCCAAATAAAGTTTCATTTTTAGCCCTTCATATCTCAGCAAAATTCTCCTTGTACAGTAAACTTTTGAATTATATAAAGTTAAAAAAAAAAAAACTCACGTCCTTTATGTGTTAACTTTCTGAAATTCTAAATAGAATTCCATTGGGAAACTACTTATAGCGGTTTAGAAAAGAAATTAACCAAAATTAACTTTATGTTAAAAAACAAGCAATCCTCAGGGAGAAAGATTTACTTTTCCACATTTACAACTTTTTCTGGTACCTAAAATACAATGAAAGAAAACGTTACAGTATACAGAATATACATAGAGTGAGCAGACTGGATTTTCAATAAAAATATTATTTCAACCCAAAGTATGAGGATGATTTCAAAACAAAGCTGAAAAGCTAAAAAGATTAGAAACTACTATAAAACCTTTGAAGAATGAATTGATTATCCATTTTCACCTTCAGCCATCCTAACTTTGCTTTTACTTGGCAATAATTGATACCACAAAAAGCAGTATCTTAACATACACCCAAAAGGGGGTCCACAGGGTATAAAAACCTGCTTTGAAGGAGGGGTCCAGATTATGTCTTTTGTCAGCTTGTGGTAATTTTTAAAACCATGGTGCATCATATTCTTGATTTCAAATTTATGAACCACATGTGGATACAATTACAAGAAGACATTATTGGGAAATCCTCCAATTTTGAAAACTAACCTATAAAATAATTAAACTACTTGCCCCAAAATGTATACTACTTGTACTTCTCTGCGGCAGATAAACCCAAGCATTTTAGCCTAGATGGAAATATCTTGATTGAAAATGCTGAATGTCATGAATGAGATGGAACAGGTTAAAAAGGAACCATGGAGCTTTTCCTCATCCTTTAAAACTAGGTACATTATTTTAAGCCAAAATGGTATTCCACACAGTGCTAGTTACTTAATGAGCTTAAACCTCAAGAGGTAATACAAGATGAAAATAAGTTCTCACTTCAAGTTTATGTAAATCATAGGTAGTATCTCCGCAGTAAATTGAGAAAAATTGCAAATAAGAGGGCAATCATCTTTGGAAGTCGATGTCAAGGAGGAAAATGACCACTCCCCCTAGCTAATCATTCACACCTGTCTCAAGTTGCCCTCGGTGGACTTTGCTCTCCTTTGAAACACTATTCTTCATGTTCTCCTGTCTTAGCCAAGCCAGTTCCCACTGTACATTCACCCTAAATGTTGCAAAATACCCACACACACAACTGCATCAGCAGCAGATACATTCATTCTGATGGTGCACAGAGCCGATCTGTTGAATAAGTGATGCAGAAAACAGGCCATGAACGCCAGGACGTAGGGTCTCCGCACCTAGGGCATAAACTACAAAGCAGAGAAGAGAGCAGATTGCTGCCTCGTTTGAAGGTAATTCTACAATATCTCCTAGTCAAATGCTATCACTTTCTTTTTTTTTTTTTTTAATTTTACTTTATTTTTAAACTTTACATAATTGTATTAGTTTTGCCAAATATCAAAATGAATCCGCCACATATGACTTTCTGATTCATAGAATTTGTAATGGAGACAAGGAGGGGGTGGGTTAAGACCTCTGCATCAAAATTCCAGAACAAATAATATCTCAGTGTCTTGATAATAAATTTAAGGAGTGAACTGTAAAATAGTGCAGTGTTAACTGATACGCTCTTTTCAGAGCCCCTCATTTCAAGACAGTCAAATCAGAGTAGTCTCACAGTAAAACGTAAACATCCTCATCAACAGCACTTCAAATGCCCAGCTGTCATCCTGTAATTATCTATGGCCCAAGAGAAGCATTAGCGCAAACAGGACAGAATTTTTTAAATTTAAATAACAGTCCAATCCAGGGCTGATACAGCAGTATCATGGCGTCAGGAACCCAGGCTCCACCAGGCTTATCTCTTGAATTCACATCCTCCTCTCCACTCTCAAGGCCGCCATCTTAGTTCAGGACGCCATCTTCTCTTCCTTAGACTATCGTCATGGCCTTCCTTCTAGTGTCATTGTTTCTGGGCAGCTTCCTCATTACTTCCATAAACCAATGGGATCTGAGTGTTCTCAAGAAGATTCTAAATTAATTACCATGGGAGTCCAGGCCCTTCAAATTATGGCCTGGGTTTACAATTCCATCTGTATTTCCAGCCAATCCTCACACTCTGTTGCCATTTTCCAAACACTTCAAAAACCCTTGTTCTTTCCTATTTTTGCTGTACTGGAACTTCCCTTCTCACCTCTACTCTGTCCTTTCTCAGCCTCATCACTCTTCAAGGCCCACGTTGGGTGTGATCTCATTTGCTAAGTGCTCTCTCCTTTCTGGGCTCTTCTGCCCACCAAAATGAACTCAATAAATATTTAATGAGCATAAAGCAAAGTAAAGGACTAGAGATAGTGACATAAATAAGAGTGCTTCTGCCCAAAGTGGTTAAATATTTAGCAGTTACTCATTAGAGTAAAACATTATCAACAGGATAATGGCAATATGATCAGACTGCTATGGGGGCACTTAATCTCGCCTCCAGACAAAATTGAAGGTTCTACAGCTATGTACAATACTACTTTCTTAATTTAGTACTTGTATGGTCAATAAATACACTTGTATCTTTCTTCCCTACCAAATTATGAGTTTGTGGGGAAGGGGGCCCAGGGCAGGCCACTCCAAGATATACTTCAATAGAATATTGATTATTTTGACTTAAGGTTACTTAAGAAACAGCCAATTCAAGAGGTACACTTTGACCCTCCTTTGTCTCTCTGAAAGCAGGAAATAAATCTCCCATGGGAAGGGACCACTCCCTGCACCTGAAGGTAGAAGGAAAGAGAGAGTTCCAGGCCTGAGAAGCCTATATAAATAAACTTGTCAATTCTTTGTTAATTTACTACCCAAACTTTGCCTAAACTCCTTATTAATTAAGCACCCAACCTAAGTTTCTTTGTCCTGTCAATTCCTTTCAAATTTATTGTTTGTCTAAAAAACATAAAAATTGCTTGCATTAGCCTCTTTTTCGTCCTATTTCTGAAAGACTCCATGCTAACCAGTTAAACTTGTTTCTTTTTCCTCTGTTAATCTGTCTTGCTTCCATTTTAGGCATAAGAACTCAAGAGGAGTGGGTGAGGAGATCTCCCGCTCCCCAACACTACCCATACCACTATTTCATTTACTGCCAAAACAAATAAGAAGGATTTCATTTTGACACTTATTTGTGAAGTCCATACAAATACAGGAAAAAGAATTCAAGCTTTAAATAAATATATTGCAGCATAAAAATTTTAAAACCTGATTAAAACAATACTGAGTTATCTTTAGTCATATTATGAAGAATAAAAAAGACATGCTAACTAAATCCAAGTGGAAAAGATTACTTTTTTGAGGTACTGAAAAAGAAAAAGATTTACCTTCCATGGGAAAAAATTAATTATCAATAACAAGCCTATGTAGGTCAGGAAGCAACAGTTAGAACTGGACATAGAACAACAGACTGGTTCCAAATAGGAAAAGGAATATGTCAAGGCTGTATATTGTCACCCTGCTTATTTAACTTATATGCAGAGTACATCATGAGAAACGCTGGGCTGGAAGAAGCACAAGTTGGAATCAAGATTGCCAGGAGAAATATCAATAACCTCAGATATGCAGATGACACCACCCTTATGGCAGAAAGTGAAGAGGAACTAAAAAGCCTCTTGATAAAAGTGAAAGAGGAGAGTGAAAAAGGTGGCTTAAAGCTCATCATTCAGAAAACTAAGATCGTGGCATCTGGTCCTATCACTTCATGGGAAATACATGGGGAAACAGTGGCAACAGTGGCTGACTTTATTCTTCTGGGCTCCAAAATCACTGCAGTTGGTGATTGCAGCCATGAAATTGCAGCCATGAAATTAAAAGATGCTTACTCCTTGGAAGGAAAGTTATGACCAACCTGGACAGCATATTAAAAAGCAGAGATATTACTTTGCCAACAAAGGTCTGTCTAATCAAGGCTATGGTTTTTCCAGTGGTCATGTATGGATGTGAGAGTTGGACTGTGAAGAAAGCTGAGCACCAAAGAATTGATGCTTTTGAACTGTGGTGTTGGAGAAGACTCTTGAGAGTCCCTTGGACTGCAAGGAGATCCAACCAGTCCATCCTAAAGGAGATCAGTCCTGGGTGTTCATTGGAAGGACTGATGAAGCTGAAACTCCAATACTTTGGCCACGTGATGCAAAGAGCTGACTCATTTGAAAAGACCCTGATGCTGGGAAAGATTGAGGGCAGGAGGAGAAGGGGACAACAGAGGATGAGATGGCTGGATGGCATCACTAACTTGATGGACATGGGTTTGGGTGGACTCCAGGAGTTGGTGATGGACAAGGAGGCCTGGCATGCTGCAGTTCATGGGGTCACAAAGAGTCGGACACAACTGAGTGACTGAACTGAACTGAAACCATTTAGGCATAGCTTTTGATTCTACTAAAGAGTGAGTTATCACATGAAACACAATAATACTTGGTTATTTTAAGAGATGTATACACATGAAAGAAAAACATTGAAATACCAGTGATACTGATATATAATTCTGCACCAAGCTCTTCTAATCATTAATTTGTAAAATTAATGCACTCCAAAACTCAAATTAAATAGTTAACTCAACTTAACATTTAGATCAGTTGATTCTGATCTTCAGGTATTGTGGTTGTTAACTTATTTATAGAGAAAACACACTCTTATTAATCTATTTGAAAAAAAGCCCAGTCATTTAGGATGGCACTAATTTCCTAATTTTGAAAAAAAAGTGAATCTGGGAGAGGTTTCGCAGTTTCTGCTTTTCACATGGTAGATCAGCTGGGAAATCAGAAATAGGACTCCAGCCTATTCAGTGAGATAATAAATGTTCAAAGAGCTTTGTAAACTGTAAAGAACTATAAAAATGTACGTTCCGTACAAGCTGGATTAGAACACTCTGTGCTCATAGAGACTTCAAGTAAATTCTGTGACAAAAGACTCCTTTTCCCAAGGCATGAGACTGCCATAAAGATGAATGTTTATTGTTATTCTGAAAGGAAAAACAAAAGGCATTTCCTTGAACTGAAGAAAATAAATAACATTTTATTTTTTAAATATGATGTCTCTATCAACGGTTTTATGACAGCTGTGGGAAGCCCTTTGTCTTATTGCCATTTTGAGTAGCTTGAATGAGTTTCTCTCTATCCATCCCTGCCAATTTATAGCCAAGATTCTTTACCCTCATATTTAACATTAAACAGGGAGACATTTGAATTTTTCATACGATCTTGTCTGGAAGAAAAGTCTTTAACTGTGATTTAACTGCACTTGAAAAAATCTTAGCCCCAACACTTTCAAGTTTCTGGTCTCTACCTGAGAGACAGGATGAGCCAGACCACTGGAGATCATTTGGATACCCTGGTTCATGGAGGTGGGTCTGAAGGTAATTGTTATTGCTACCTTTTTACTAGAGAGAAGATGCTGTGAGTGCTACAGGACTTTGCTCTAAGCTTTTTAAACTAGTTGCCAACAGCACAAATGTGCACATTCATACTGATGTGCCAACATTGATCTCCTCAGTAAACACTCAAAGGATCAAGAACTGTTGTGTTGCAAAACGCTTCGGGGGCCACGCTTGAGGTTGTGAGCCATCAGCAATGCTTTACTCTGACATGACTTTCATGTCGATTTGTTCTGATGGTTTCCAAGTTTTTATAAAAGCCAAAACCTCACAGCGGACACAGTTCAATTTCAGAAACTTGCTAGCGTGTCACAGTAACTCCTACCAAGTCCTCGTCTGCAGGCTATGTTCGTCCACGCAGTCTCAGACTCCAGCCTCACCACTTTAGTTCTTCCCTGTTTTCTGCTTAAGAATGTTTCCTGTTTACTACTGCTGAGGAGGGGGGAAAGAATTGTGGCAATTAGAGAACTTCTCCATAGACATTTTCATATAGAGCCACTTCCACTTAACTAGTATTAAGTGGATACTAACAAGTATTCCACTCATAGAGTATCAGTTCAGTTCAGTTCAGTCGCTCAGTCGTGTCCGACTCTTTGCGACCCCATGAATCGCAGCATGCCAGGCCTCCCTGTCCATCACCAACTCCCGGAGTTCACTCAAACTCACGTACATCGAATCGGTGATGCCATCCAGCCATCTCATCCTCTGTCATCCCCTTTTCAACAGACCTATTGGATGTTAGATTATAAAATGGCAGAGAATGGCTCTTGATAACAAAATTTAAGCTTGTTTTACTAAAAGGCACCCACAGCGCCCTCACTGAAACTGTCCACAGCACCCTGCTGACGGTGGTCAGAAACCAGTCTCCCAGTTCCTCTGGGAGAGCCCAGTTCCTCTGCGGTTGGTCATCAGCCCACAGCAGAGTGAAGAACCTACTGTCTGTGGGAGGAAGGCCAGAAGGGACCAGAAACCCCACACATATATGGGTGAGCTCTAACCCTTTCGCAGAGTCACGAAATCTGAGACCTAAGCTCTTGAGTCCAACCTGTTTCCCCAACTGGGATCCAGAGCCAGCTCCTTCCCAGGTAAAAAATTTCCTTTAAAAATTCACTGAATTCCACAGTCTTGCTCTTTTTTTTTCCCTCTTTTTATTTGGAAGATAAATGCTTTACAGTATTGTGTTGGCTTCTGCCATACATCAACACGAATCAGCCACAGGTATACATACGGCCCCTCCCTCTTGAACCTCCCTCCCATCCCTCTGGGTTGTCCCAGAACACCGGGTTGAGCTCCCTGTGTCATGTAGCAGATTCCCACTGGCTGTCTACTTCACACATGGTGATGTACATGTTTCCATGCTACTCTCTCCACTCGCTCCGCCCTCTCCTTTCCCCACTGCATCCACAGTCTGTTCTCTGTGTCTGCGCTTCTATTCCTACCCTGCAAATAGATTCCTCAATACCATCTTTCTAGATTTCATGTTAGTATATAGTATTCGTTTTTCTCTTTCTGACTTACTCCATTCTGTATAACAGGCTCCAGGTTCATCCCATACTCAGGAGTCTTCTCACCATGAGGCACCTCCCTTCCGGGAGGGGGCTTTTCCACAATCCAGTTACTAGGTAGGGCTGCCCTTCCTACCTAATCATCCTTTCAGTCACATGGGCCAGACAGTAACCAAGGAGAAACCAAGTTCTTAAGTTCTTTTGAGACATGACCCCTTTGAGAATCTCCAAGTCTGAGTCCCCCGGTGAGGAAATTCAGACTATGCTCAAGCATACAACATTTTATCACCTTACGGGTCCCCAGAGAACTATCCAAGGACTGGACTGAGGAATCTCTGGGAATGGAAAGTTCTAAGCAGATCTGAAGACAGAACCCCCAGTTCAACTTTCAGTTTTGTTCCTTATTGACTACAAGACTTTAAGCAAGTCAATTAAAATTCTTCAAGTCTCTATTTTCTCATTCACAGGACAGTAATTCCTGCCATCACCACACCTCTGGGTTCTATCCATAAAAATCAAAATTTTGTAATTATATATCCCTATGAGGTTAAAGGCAATGGCAGCCCACTCCAGTACTCTTGCTGGAAAATCCCAAGGACGGAGGAGACTGGTAGGCTGCAGTCCATGGGGTCACGAAGAGTAGGACACAACTGAGCAACTTCAGTTTCACTTTTCACTTTCATGCATTGGAGAAGGAAATGGCAACCCACTCCAGCATTCTTGCCTGGAGAATCCCAGGGATTCTGGAGGCTGGTGGGCTGCCGTCTATGGGGTCGCATAGAGTCGGACACAACTGAAGTGACTTAGCAGCAGCAGCATGAGGTTAAAGTATGTCTTTTAATTAGAAACCTTGGAGTCATCTTTGAGTCTGTTTTTGTCTCTCATCTACTCACTCACCTTGGTCAGGTCCTTATGCCTGAACCCCAATCTCTGCTTCCCAGTTGTTATACATATGCATTGTTACATATGAGTAAGTAAACATAAATATACATATATAACTGGAGAAAGAAATGGCAACCCACTCCAGTATTCTTGTCTGGAGAATCCCATGGAGAGAGGAGCCTACTGGGCTACAGTCCATGGGGTCACAAAGAGTCAGACACCACTGATCGACTAAGCACACACATATACACACACACACACACATACATATATAACGTCTATATCTACATTTGTGTATGTAAACATACAAAATTTTATATGTGAATACAATATATATTCATTTATCTCTCTGCCTTTGTTTGTTGCTATGAGACAGTCATGTTTCCAAAATGAATTATTGTTTGATCTAAATGATGTTCTTACTAATCACTTCTACAGTGGCATAAAGTTAGCCAAGATAGAGAATTTAGAGCATAGCGAGAGAGAAAGAGAATTTGCTGATGGGGAGGTGGGGAGAAATGGGCGCAAATAGGCAATGAATCAGCTTTCATTGAGGAAGTTTCTTCTCAGTCAATAGAACAAAGATTTTGAAACAGATATTAGGAAGATGTGATGCAGAAGTATAGCATCCTGTTGGCTTACGGGTCTTCACAGACTCTGGTAGGAGCTGACTCATCTTAACCTTCCTTCCCCTGGAACCCTAGGAAATGCCAGGATCCCCAGTTGACAGGCCCATTTCTGAAAGACTGTACAACTTTCAAGAGTAAAATATGAGTGATTAAAAAACATAAAGGTACTAGATATTAATCAATGTCATACTGGTGTTCTGGATTATCATATTTCTGAAAATAATTAGATTTATAAATATCACATGCTCCTTGATTAATAGTCTAAGTATCAAAAACATACCATCACATGAAAGTGACGAGTCATGGCATTAGGGAAGCGATGGAATCTGTGATCCACGTGTGGATTTGGTGAGCATTCTGGCTCATGGGTGGTGCCAGTCACACAAGCCTCACATGTGTGCCCGCCACTGCAGGATTCTGCCTTTTATAAACTCTGCCCACATTCTGCCTGGGCAGTACAGCACTGACTAAAAACACTGAAAATACCCCTCCCTGCCAAGAAGCCAGCAGTCACTTCTATATTCTGTCTTCCTCCCTACAATAAACTCTTCATAAAAAATGTCCAAGCTTGTTCTCTCTCCAAACTTCACAATGTGATTTAAAACATAAAATAATCTCAAACACATAATATCTTAAAGAGGAAAAACACACATTTGTTGGGAAATAGATTACAAAAATTCTCTTCTGCACAAGCCTAGTATATCATTTTTTAGTACAGACCTTTACACCAAATTTGCTTGGAACTACTAGATGTGACTACAACTTCCTTACGCACTATTGTGTGACAATCACTATGAAAAGTACCACTTTACAATTCAGTTAGTTTTAAAACTCACTGTCATAAGCAAGAAGCATTCTAGAGTTGAAGGAAAAACACAAAGTAAGGAAGTAATCCAATAGCATTAGATGGCCTCAAAGGGAAAGAAAAAAACCACCCAGGAAAATACAGAATTCCCATGTATTGCTATCTTCTCTTTTTGCATAACAAATCACCCCACAACTTATCAACTTGAAACAGAAGCAAATATTCACCATCTCACAGTTTCTGTGGGACAAGAATTATCTGGGAGCATCTTAAGACATAACGTACATGACAGAATTGGTAACAGTTTTAGAGATTTATCAGTCCTGACAAGAATGCAATGACTGCATTTCAGAGTTACTCTACAGAAGTCACTATTTCCGCACACGTAAAGAAAATACAATTCACCCGCTCGTTAATGTTGATATTAAAGGCCCACAGATGCCATCTTTCAGGGCCTTTGTCCCAACAAGAGAACTATGTAAGAAGTAACTAGACCTGCCTCACCCCTTGACTCAGTAACATAAAAAGCTAAGGTATAACTGGATCCTCTGGACCTAAATGAATAGGCATGTGTGCATGACAAGTCGCTTCAGTCATGTCGCACTCTTTGTGAACCCATAAACTGTAGCCCACCAGGCTCCTGTGTCCATGGGATTCTCCAGGCAACAATACTGGAGTGGGTTGCCATGCCCTCCTCCAGGGGATCTTCCCACCCAGGGTTTGAACCTGCATCTCCTGCAACTCCTGTGTCGCAGGCGTATTCTTCACCACTGAGGCACCGAGGAAGACCCCTAAATGAATAGCAGGAAGAGTCAATTAGGAGAAGACTTTTCTTTAAGAGAATCCAGCCATCACCACAGACATCATGCCGTTTCAGAGGATTTGTCCCCGAGAGAGTTTATCAGGATGTACCGTGAGCTCCCAGTCAACAGACTAGTCAACTCATCGGTCACCTCGCTGAGGGAATGATCACGTGTGTCTCTGTGACCTAAATCATGGGACCACTGGCCCACGTGTCACACATCCGGGTCACACAGCCAGACCCTAGAGCACGGGGTCGGTGGAATGTGGGTTTTCAGCCTCACGGAGGCTCCGGCCACCTGGGTCTTCCTCTGTCACTGTCCTTCCCTGGAAGGCCCCCGCGGTGGCCACCACAGAGCCGCAGCACAGAGAAAGGAGCCCAGCACACAGCGGCTGCCCGCCCTCCCGTCTGCGGAAGCTGGACCGGAAACCGCCCCAGAGCATCCTGCTTTCTTCCCGTCGTCAGAGGTACAGGGCCTGAGACGCGCTGACGGGGATCCAGGTGCCCTGTCTCACCAACCGCCATCTGACGGGTCAGCTCTGCTCCTTGGTGTGTTCCCCTGGCTGCAGAATCGATGGGTGAGTAGATTCTCAGCAGAATCGATGCTGAGTCATGGTGATACAGGATCTTGCTGCAGACCTTACCGAATGGGATATCATAAGGTCACACTCTCTCCTGAATCCATGGAGTCGGAAGTGGCTCTTTACCTGTTCGAGGTTAAGCGTTGCCACCTTACAGTCTGGGTGTTTGAGAACCTCGCTCAGGACCTCCTCAACTGGTGTGTGTCCCCGAATGCACCCACGTGAACCTACATTTACAATCAAATAGCATTAGATGGCCTCAAAAAGGGGGGGTGGGAGTGGGGGGCAGGGAATCACCCAGGAAAATAAAAAATTCCCATGTAATAATATTTAAATAGTGCATTGGCTATTTTTTGTATGAGGTAATACACTTCTTGGAACATGAAAGCCTTTCTATTAGCATCACTGCTTGTTGTTTCCTGGTCTCAGGATTTATGACTGAAGCTTTGAGCTACAGAACTACCACTGAGAATTCCAAGTTCAGGATTTGGTCTGTCTCAAACTGCCCTAGCAGAATTCTTCAGCTGCAAAATGGGAAGAACAATTCTATTGACACCCCAAATTAAAAGGATTATAGACAATTACATTTTAAAGGAAATAGTAACAATCAGAAGAGAGAACACATTATTAAATACAAAGATTAATTTTAATGAGATCGCTATGTTATCAGATACCCGGATTATTTTATTTAACCAAAGGTGGAGAAGAGTGAATTTTCCACTATGCATCCAGGATTATTCTTGTAATATCCCATAGATTTATCAAAATAATAAAGCATACATATACAAATACTCCAGATCTTATAATTTTATGTTTCTCACTCAAATGTAGTTATTTATTGAGTACGGTTTGATGCACTGTGGGTACCAAACAAGTGTTAGAAGTGGGTCCCTGCTGCTAATGACCTTTAGGCCTTGGGAAAACCACACACACACCAAAAAAAACTTAACCCTTTCTTTTATGTTCAAAACTCTTCCCTCATACAAAAAGCAAAACCAGCCAGAAAACTCATTCAAATCTCTTAACTCCTGCTATAATTACTCTATTCCTGTCATCGAGTTATCAGCCATAAACTTGCAACAACAACTAGCCACCTGGATTTCTATATTCCAGGTACATTCCTAAAACACAAGTAGGTCTCACGGACTCAAAACTTTATAAAATCAAAACTCATAACCGGATATAAAACACTCATCATGGACCCATCTTCAGTTCAGTTCAGTCTTTCAGTTGTGTCCAACTCTTTGCAACCCCATAGACTGCAGCTCTTGCCTATCCTTAAATCTGATCACCAGTTCCGCAGGGTTCACTGTGTCCAGAGCACTCCCCACACCATGTCTTCTTACAAAGAGTTCTGCCAGGTGATCCATAGGCTGCTATGTTGGAGGGTTTTGTCTTTTCTCTCTCTCCTTAAAATGGCCTTAACTCTCCTCTTCTCCAACAAACTTTTATTCATCCTTGAAAACCCCAGTTTCAATGCAAACTACTTAACTATTTTAAGTTAATAGCCCCTAAAACCCAGGGGCTATGGTGAGACTTTATATGCATTATTACTATCAGTCCTCACCACACCCCTATAAGATATGTGTCATTATCTCTACTTTACAAACAGAGATATGAGACTGAGATACAATGATAATTTTTGCCTTAGGATACTTTTGAACTGTGGTGTTGGAGAAGACTCTTCAGAGTCCCTTGGACTGCAAGGCGATCAAACCAAACCTAAAGGAAATCAACCTTGAACATTACTGGAAAGACTGATGCTGAAGCTGAAGCTCCAATACTTTGACCACCTGATGCGAAGACCTGATGCATTGGAAAAGACCCTGATGCTGGGGAAGATTGAAGGCAAAAGAAGAGGGTGACAAAGGATGAGATGGTATTGCCAACTCAATGAACACGAGTTGGAGCAAACTCCAGGAGAGAGTGAAGGACAGGGACTTCTGACTTTCTGCCGTCCATGGCAAAGCGTCAGACACGACTTAGCGATGGAACAAGAATAACAATGAGGAGATGTGGAGATAAGACTCAAATCCAGGTTTGTCTGACTCCAGAGCTACATGAATACTTAGTAATGATGTTACATACTGACTTTTAGCATGTAGATTCTTTTAAAGGTTCAAAGGGAATGCAAAAGTGCTCAAGTGAGTTGACATACAGATAAGCAGTCTCAGGACAGATAAGTTCCTAGGCACGAATGCAGGCGTGTAGGTATCTGTGTGTGGTCACATACAGCCTTCTCTAAAAATTCTCCTCCCAAATCAAAGAGCTGTACAAAAGCTCACCTTCCGGTATACCTCAAGTTTCCTAGATGGTACGTTGCAGTCCTAAGAAACCAGCACTTTTCCAAAAGGGTCTCCCTAAAGGGTGCAGGCAGGTGAATACAAAAGCAATCTGCCCATTTCTTCTCTGTTTTCCCAGGTACAGGAAAGTGAAATGATCCTAATACTCTAAGAGCAGACTGTTCATCTGAGTCACACCAAGTAACTTGATTACCGCTAAAGCAGAATTTGAAAATGAGTAAAGTGGTTCTTTATGATCAGCCTTTTGGAAGTCATTCAAAAGTGCAGCAGTACTACTTCAAAGAGGGTAACTCGAATTTAAATCTCACTCTCTCTTTAGTGTTGTTTATCAACAGCTCAGTATTTAATTGGGACGCTTGATTTATGTTATGTAATTTAACTAGTATATAATTTAAACATTCATAATTAAGTCACTATTGGAATAAATGGAATAAACACAAGATGAAGTTGGATAGTGAGGCACTCATCACCAGAGGAGTTCGATCAGACAGGGAAGATACTTGATACTGAGTTTCCAGAACCATGGTTCTGAACCTGGAATGCACACTGCAACCACCCAAGGAGTTTTTTCCAAGATGGAGGCCCAGGTCCCACCCACAGAGATGCTTATAAAGCTGGAGTAGACGAAGCATGAAAACAGGTTTGTTTTTTTTACCTCAGGGCTTTTGAAGCTCAAGTCACTCAAATTGATGGCCAAGGTGGACACCACTGCCACAGAAGGAACTCGGGCACTGGATGGAAGGTTGGAACAGGTGCCATTTCAGGACCCTTCCAACCCTGAGAGTCCAAATGGTTTTTTTAATTAGAGGATAATTACAATATTGTGTTGGTTTCTGTCATAAATCAGCCATAGGTATATATATAGGTCCCCTCCCTCCCGCCTCCCACCCACATCCCACCACGCTAGGTTGTCACAGAGCACTGGGTTTGAGCTCCCTGTGTCATACGGCAAATTCTCACTGGCTATCTGTTTTATACATGGTAATGCATATGTCTCAAATGCTACTCTCTCAAATCATCCCACCCTTTCCTTCCCACACTGTGTCCAAAAGTCTGTTCGTTATGTCTCCATTAAGTCTGATTGTGGATATGATCCATGCTACAACATGGTACTAGATTAGACCTGAAGTTTCTCTGGATGTGCAAATTCAGAATAAACTGTTGCAGTGATATTGTTTCCTGGGTGTAGCTTCCAAGTACAAAGAGGCCGATACTATTCCTTACACCTCCTTCTTGTAGTATCCTATCTTCTGCAGATCACCAATTGAAGAGATATTAAAAGTGAATAATTCAATCAACTCAATGAGGAAATATCTACTGAGGATCGATTATCTGCAAAACACTCCTCTGGGCACTGAACATTCAATAACAAGTTATTGGTCTCACTGGAGTCTCAGATCTCACTGACTGACAATTTAACGGGCATGAATGGCTGCAATACAAAACTAAGGTGATAACTTTGAAGTTTAAGTGCATGATAGTCCATTTAAGAGAGTACACCCAGCTGGCGAAGAAAAGACTGATGCAGGCAGAAGTATGTTATCTTATTTTCGTAAGCCATGGTGCAAAATCCATACCTTGTATGTTTTACTAAAGGGGAATATATATCAAAGGAAAATGTAGAAGTTGTAGGTCAGCCTTTAGGTATACCAACACGTACATATACCTCCCTAAACATCTACCAGAAGAAATTCTATTAAGCAAAACCTTCTAGAGATTTTTTTTTTAACCAAGGGCTAAAGTGAAATTTTCTAGAGTGACAAAGATATATTGTTGGTTTATGCAATTTAACCAAATTCCCAATAACTTGAAACAATTGCCTAAAAACAGCCACCTTGCTAGTGAACCATGCTGATCCCACAGGATGAAGAATACTTGAGGGCTTCCCTGGAGGCTCAGTGTAAAGAATCCACCTGCCAATGCAGGAGACACAGGTTTAATCCCTGATCCAGGAAAACCCCACATGCCGGGGGGCAACCAAGCCCATGCGCCACAACTACTGAGCCTGTGCTCCAGAACCCAGGAGCCACAACTACTGAGCCTGTGCTCCAGAACCCAGGAGCCACACTACTGAGCCTGTGCTCCAGAACCCAGGAGCCACACTACTGAGCCTGTGCTCCAGAACCCAGGAGCCACACTACTGAGCCTGTGCTCCAGAACCCAGGAGCCACAACTACTGAGCCTGTGGCAGGAGACTACTGAGAGAGGAGCCACTACTGAGCCTGTGCTCCAGAACCCAGGAGCCCCACTACTGAGCCTACGTGCCGTCACTACTGAGGCCTGAGCACCTAGAGCCCGTAGGCGACAAGAGAAGCCACTACAGTGAGAAGCCCGTGTGCCGCAACTAGAGGAGGCCCGGCACAGCCAAAAAGAAAGAAATAAATTAAATTTTAAAAAAGAAAGAACACTTGAGGGACTTCCCTGGTGGTCCAGTGGCTAAGACTCCGTGCGCCCAATGCAGGGGCCCAGGTTCAATCCCGGGTCGGGGAACTAGACGCCACAACCAAGACCCAGTGCAGCCAAATAAATAAATGAAATAAATATTCAAGAGGAAATAAAAAAGAATACTTGAGATATGAGAGAACATCAGCTAGCCGACATTTGCTGAACTCTATTTCAGAAAACTAAACTTCCACAAACAAGAATTCAGAGAGGCAGAGCTGGAGTCAAAGGAAGACATGGACTAAATCTATCATGTGTGTGTATTAGTCACTCTCTTGTGTCCAACTAACTCTATGCGACCCCATGGATTATAGCCCTCCAGGCTCTTCTGTCGGTGGGATTCTTCAGGCAAGAATACTGGAGTGGGTTGCTGTTCCCTTCTCCAGGGGATCTTCCTGACCCAGGGATCAAACCCGGTCTCCTGCGTTGCAAGTGAACTCTCTCCATCTGAGCCGCCAGGGAAGCCCTACCTATCATAATAACCAGCCAGTCGCCTCTGGCTGACTCCACCTAACAGAACTGGAGCTGCAGAGGGTGCTGGAAAGGTCACTCGCTCTGATAAAAAGTAGCACCCCCGCTGCCACAGTCACACCCCGGAAACGAAATACACGTTCATGTGTGTTCCTGTTAATCTTCACCACCAGACGCAGGGTCGAGCTAGAGGCAGGAGGCTGGCAGTCACCAGGAGGAAGCTGTGTTCCGTATCCCTGATTCAGCCTGGGAACCAGTCACTGCTGTGCTCGAATCCGAGCCCTCAGACAGTGCGATCCAGATAATAAAATGCTTTAGCTGAAGAGATAAGACTTGGGGGTAAACTAATGACTAGAAACTCAGCTCTTTGGCACAAACTATAATTCTTTCATGACAACAATATAGAAGACTTAGTAAAGTTTAATCTATTGTTTTTAAAGAATCAAGCGTATCATATAAAATCTACCTTCTAAATAAAATAAAGACCCAACCTTTGGATGTTAAGACTATTTACATGGGAAGCTATATTTGGAAACATGAACTATAGTTTCTATTTTAAGACTGTGTCCTCCAGATTTCAGAAACGAAAAACACTCACCTGAATTCCTTTCCAGACAAGATAACTGCTTCTTAGTTTAAGAAAACCCAACCTCAACTCAGCAGATAAAGTGTCAATAAAAGTCCTCTGCCTCCTTTTTTAATATAATTTTTCAATCCCGCTTCTTAAAAAAGATCAACAACAGATTAAAAACTGTATACATAAAACAGAACATCATAAGCAAAAGAACAGTGTGTCCTAATGTATCCTCCTCCTTTATTGAGTTCAAAGCTAACTGAAAGGAAAAAAGAAACCTATCAATTCAGAAGCTGTAGATTCTAGAGTCCATTTATTACATTGATTTTCGGATTCTAAGGAGTAAGCCAGCTAATTCTGCTTTCAATAAAGATGCCTGGCTGGCTTATTATTTTATTAAGTGTTGGAGTCTGTGAGGACCCTGTCCTGGGCTGTCTTCTCCTTCCATGCCTTCTCTCCTCCGTCCTTCATTCATTCCTAAATTTTCATTTACCGGCCACATATGGAAGCCAGCATGTCTTTCTGTACCCCAGCCCTGTCTTCTGAGTAGATATGTGTAACTACAGTCTACAGTGTTCTTAAAGTTATACGTTCCTCCTGCACAGCCTCTTCCAGAAAGAACTTCCACTAACACATAATTCTAAATAAAGTATATATCAAATGACACATCAAGTAACTTTTAGTGAAACCTCATTGCTTCTGGTGTCATATTAAATATACAATAGGAAACAATTTAATGATTGGTTGATTGACATTTTGAATCAGGTCAACTTCACTTGGGCTTCCCTGATGGCTCAGCAGTAAAGAATTTGCCTGCAATTCAGGAACTGCAGGTGATGCAGGTTCACTCCCTGGGGTCAGGAAGATGCCCTGGAGGAGGGCACGGCAACGCATTCCAGTATTGTTGACTGGAGAATCCCGTGGACAGAGGGGCCTGGTGGGCTACAGTCTATGGGGTCCCAAAGAGTTGCTGTAGCCCACTAGGCTCCTCTGTCCATGGGATTCTCCAGGCAAGAATACTGGAGTGGGTCACTTGCTAGGTTCCCTAAGCTATCTTTTCCTAGCACATGAAAATTATGTATTGTCCAGTGGTACTGTCAAGAAAAAGAGAGTCAGTTATTTGGGGTCACTGCCATGTATTGACGGAGAAGGCAATGGCACCCCACTCCAGTACTCTTGCCTGGAAAATCCCATGGATGGAGAAGCCTGCTGGTAGGCTGCAGTCCATGGGGTCACTGAGAGTCGGACACGACTGAGCGACTTCACTTTCACTTCTCACTTTCACGCATTGGAGAAGGAAATGGCAACCCACTCCAGGGTTCTTGCCTGGAGAATCCCCCAGGGATGGGGGAGCCTGGTGGGCTGCCATCTATGGGGTCGCACAGAGTCGGAGGCAACTGAAGTGACTTAGCAGCAGCAGCCCACCTATTGATAATAAGTAATCACCACAAATCCAGTGGTGCCTGGTGTTAGAAACAGCCCCGGTCACCTGGGTCCTAGGGTGGGAAGTGTGCTCTTGGGGTCCAAGCTCCCTCCCAACAGATCAGAAGTCTCATTTACAAGCCTAGCAGTTCCTACAAGGCTCTTGAAAGAGGCAAATTCAAGCTAGACTTTAAATATCAGGTTATTTTTTTTCCTGAAGAAAATAAATGAGTGATAGAGCCTGAAGTAGCCAGGTAGAAACAAAGAAACGGGCTACAGTTTTCACAGATAATACAAAATTGGCAGGATAAGCTATTTACAGTTTTCAGGGTGTGAGCAGCAAAGCTAGTAGCAAAACTCAGACTTAAATACACAGTGTGAGGGGGGAGATGGGGTTTGGAAAGGAAGGAAAAGAAAGAAAAGCCTAGGAGCAAAACAGAGTTCAAAGTTGCAAATGAGATTTTTAAATTCAAAGAAGTAAAAAAAAAAATAGTAAGTTGGGCAATGAATGATAGAAAAAGTTTGCTTTAAAATGTGCTTTCTTCATTTAGGCTGCTGTTATTTAGTTGCCACACTGTGTGTGATACTATGACCCCAAGGTCTGCAGCACTCCAGGCTTCCCTGTCCTTCACCACTTCCCAGAGTTGCTTGAATTCACGGCTATTGAGTCAGTGATGCTATCTAACCATCTCATCCTCTGCCATCCCTTTCTCCTTTTGCCTTCAATCTTTCCCAGCATCGGGCTGTTTTCCAATGAGTCAGTTCTTTGCATCAGGTGGCCAAAGTATTGGAGCTTCAGCTTCATCATCAGTCCTTCTAATGAATATTCAGGGTTGATTTCCTTTAAGATTGACTGGTTTATAACTTCATTTATAACTAAGGTAAAAATCCTCAGTGAGAATAACCTATAAAGTTTACCTCAAAATCGTGAGGTAATTATTATTAGATATTAGCAATCGAGGAAGATAATAATAAAAATAACATAAAATATACTAATCAGAAAAGCCTATTAAATATTTTAATATTCATTTTGGCATATGTAGATGACTAAGGCTCAACTCAACAAGATATACAGGAAAAGCAGATAATATTGTAATATTCTAGCAGGTATGTGTGACAATGTTCTTTAGCTTCAGAACAATATATGAACTTCAAAACTGTTTCTTTGCAGCCAGTCCCACTTCAAGCAAAACACAAAATGTTCCAGTCTCCTTTGGCCCTGAAGGCTTGTGAGTAAAGAACTGGTTAGGCCCATAAAGTACAACAAGGGACTCAGGGAAAACATGGCTTCTATCGGGGTTGGCCAAGAAGTTCCTTTAGGTTTTTCTGTAACATCTTATCGGAGAAGGCAGTGGCACCCCACTCTAGTACTCTTGCCTGGAAAATCCATGGACGGAGGAGCCTGGTAGGCTGCAGTCCATGGGGTCGCTAAGAATTGGACATGACTGAGCAACTTCACTTTCACTTTTTACCCAAACAAACCTTTTGACCAACCCAATACCAGGCCTCTCAATCTGACTCCATTCAGCCTTTACTGGGGCATTTTAGTTAATACTATAGGATACATAAGTAAATTCTTAGGGTTTTGCTGGTGACTCAGCAGTAAAGAATCCACCTGCCAATGCAGGAGACATAAGAGATGCAGTTCGATCCCTGGGTTGGGAAGATCCCCTGGAGAAGGGAACAGCTACCCACTTCAGTATTCTTGCCTGGGGAATCCTATGGACAGAGAAGCCTGGCAGGTTACAGTCCATGAGGTCGTAAAGAGTCAGACACAACTGAGGAACTAAACAACAATAAAAGTATTAACTATAGGTAAAGCTTTAAAATTATATCAATTGATAATAATAATAATTTTAGCATAGATCACCCACTGGAAAATGTCGGAAAGAAAACTAAAATTGTTTCTGGAAAGGAAATGTGAAGGAAGGGGCTGATAAATAAATGTCCACATGCCGGGTGTTTCCGCAGGCACTTTACTTACATGTTCTCCTTCAGTCACTACAGACATTCAAAGGAAGTATGCTTTCTCTACTACCAAAAGCAAAATATGCCCAATAAACAGAAACAACTCTGAGCTAGAGAGGAATTACAGGTAGGATTCCAATCTTAACTCCAAAGTTCACACAGTAAAAAAAAAAAAAAAACAGCAACCAAAATTGTTTTTTAGATACACAACTATTAATAGGAGTTGTCAAAGAAGACAATAAGGACACAGAGGCTCTGCGTGGCCTTTAGACAGGGGTCACAGAACTGGCCATCTCAAGCAATAGGGCTGGGGACATCTTGGCAAGCACCAGCCAAAAGAAGATAGAGAAGATCCTTCATGTAGAGGACGACATTAAAGATGGAGAGTTTTCTATATTCCTGTTAAAGAAGTGAAGTGAATTCGCTCAGTCGTGTCCAACTCTCTGTGACCCATGGACTGTAGCTCACAGGCTCCTCTGTCCATGGGATTTTCCAAGCAAGAGTCCTGGAGTAGGTTGCCATTTCCTTCTCCAGGGGATCTTCCCAACCAAGGGATTGAATCCGGGTCTCCCACATTGTAGGCAGACGCTTTACCATCTGAGCCACCAGGGACTTAGGGAAATACACAAATCAAAATTCAGATTTTTAAACATTTCGTTTTTTAACATGATAATAATAGCATCAAAAACCTCTGTGAAAGTGGTTATTTGTACTCAGAGCTCAATTCCCCAGTTTTAAATTGGAGATATCTAAAATTAAAAATATTAAGAAAAATATTATTTTCAAGTAAATCAAACCTATTCTGAACACATTCATTCAGCAAAGCCACCAGGCATCAGGAAGTAGTAAGTTTCTCACTGGACATAAGGAAATAGCCAAGACGTAGTCCTATATTTGATTCATTTGTATGTATCACATGTATCGTGTGTATCCTGAGGGAATGTGGAGCTAGATACACACCCATGTATATGCACACATACACATATGTACAGAATTCAATGGGTAAGCCTTTACTGTATGTTTCCGGATGTTAAATGTGCACACAGATTAAGGCAAAAGGATGCCAGCATGCTGTTAATAATTCCACCTTGTTCCCTTCCTTCAGCATTTTACTTGGCTGTGCTGGGTCTGGGTTGTGGCGTGTGGGATCTTTTGTCGCAGCACACAGACTCTCTAGTTGCAGAGAAAGGGCTCTGCAAGTTGCAGCGAGGGCTTACCTGCCCCTCAGCATGTGGGATCTTAGTTCCCCGATGACCACCAATCGAACCCACATCCCCTGCATTACAAGGCAGATTCTGAACTACTAGACCACCAGGGAAGTCCCTCCACCTTGTTCTTTTTTGTTTTTTTAATTTATTTATTTTTTAATTGAAGGGTAATTGCTTTACAGACTTTTGTTGCTTTCTGTCAAACCTCAACATGAATCAGCCATAGGTGTGCATATATCCCGGGTGGGGAGGGAGACAGGAGGGAGGCCCAAGAGGGAGGGGATATATGTACACCTGGTTCTTAAAGCTTAGAGGCCCACGTAAGCAAGTTAGGAAAGAGAAGTAAAAATCACCTCATAACTGCACTCTTCCCTGATGATGTAATTACAAATAAAATATCTTTAATGTCATAAAAACAAAAAAAAAAAGCTTTTATTTTTAAGCAAATAAAAACCATGATCTTTCAGTTTTCAAGCCAGGCCTTTTGGAGCTTTGGTCATGTATCCTGAGATGCACCTCCCCTGTGTGTGTCCCACTAGTGATGCCTGAAAGACAGAGAATAGTGGCACTGCTCTGAATTTACTACTCTGGTTCAAGCCTTCTCTTAATTCCCCATGCACAGCCAAGGGAAGGCTGCAATACTTAAGTATAAGGGAATTAAATACTTGGAAAGAACACAAAGAAATCAACATAGAATGCCATGGAACTGGACAGTCTAGCATACAGTTTAGCCATTTTCAGCTTGCAGTTCAGTACATGGATGGCTCCCTACTCAGCCTCCAACCTGCCAAAATACCTACTAACATCTAGCAGCCTAATACTCAAACCCAGGAGAAGTTGGGAGAGTATGACGTTTCTTTTCCTAGGTGGTTAACTCCCACTCTTAGGGTTCAGGTTCATGTCTGAACTTTTCCACAGATGACTGGCCCTGAGACTGCCCACCTACTTTAGGAAAGTCTCTGCGCATTTATAGTGACAGGGCTTTGAAAAGTGAAAGTGTTAGTACCTCAGTCGTGTCCGACTCTTTTTGGCCCCATGAACTCTAGCCCTCCAGGTTTCTCTGTCCATGGGATTCTCCAGGCAAGAATACTGGATTGGGTTGCCATTTCCTCCTCCAGGGCATCCTGACCCAGGGATCAAATCCAGGTCTCCTGCATTGCAGGCAGATTCTTTATCATCTTTACCCAACTGGAAAATATGGTGATTTTTTTAAACAAAGCTTAATATACCTCAATATATATTAAGGTATAACAGGAGGGGTTGTTCTCCTACAACTTCAGATGACATTCTTATCACGGAATATTTAAGTTTTACATGAGATATTTCTTGAAAAATCTGTATGCAGGTCAGGAAGCAACAGTTAGAACTGGACATGGAACAACAGACTGGTTCCAAATAGGAAAAGGAGTATGTCAAGGCTGTATATTGTCACCCTGCTTATTTAACTTATATGCAGAGTACATCATGAGAAATGCTGGGCTGGATGAAGCACACACTGAAATCCAGTTTGCTGGGAAAAATATCAATAACCTCAGATATGCAGATGACACCACCCTTATGGCAGAAAGTGAACAGGAACTAAAAAGTCTCTTGATGAAAGTGAAAGAGGAGAGTGAAAAAGTTGGCTTAAAGCTCAACATTCAGAAGACGAAGATCATGGCATCCAGCCCCATCACTTCATGGCAAATAGATGGGGAAACAGTGGAAACAGTGGCTGACTTTTTCAGGGGACTTCAAAATCACTGCAGATGGTAACTGCAGCCATGAGACTAAAAGGTGCTTACTCCTTGGAAGAAAAGCTATGACCAACCTAGACAGCATATTGAAAAGCAGAGACATTACTTTGCCAACAAAGTTCCATCTAGTCAAGGCCATGGTTTTTCCAGTAGTCATGTATGAATTTGAGAGTTGGACTGTAAAGAAAGTGGAGCGCCGAAGAATTGATGCTTTTAAACTGTGGTGTTGGAGAAGACTCTTGAGAGTCCCTTTGACTGCAAAGAGATCCAACCAGTCCATCCTAAAGGAGATCATCGTGGATATTCATTGGAAGGACGGACGTTGAAGCTGAAACTCCAATACTTTGGCCACCTGATGTGAAGAGCTGACTCATTGGAAAAGACCCTGATGCTGGGAAAGATTGAGGGCAGGAGGAGAAGGGGACGACAGAGGATGAGATGATTGGATGGCATCACTGACTCGATGGACATGAGTTTGGGTAAACTCCAGGAGTTGGTGATAGATAAGGAGGCCTGGCATGCTGCAGTCCATGGGGTCGCAAAGAGTCGGACACGACTGAGCAACTGAACTGAACTGAGATATTTAAGAAGTGAATTGGAATAAGTTTAAATAAAAGTATAATTTATATCTCAGTGAATTCTGAGCCTCATGGCATTAATATTAAAGCTAAGTAGGCAAAGTAAATATAAATACAGTTTTATTATTGTCAGTATATTAATGAAATGACTGTGCTTTGAACATTTTAGATAAACATCAATAAGTCAGAGAACTATTTTAATCAGAGATAAATATATAAAAATTGCTCTTTCCATATACCTATGAATAGTCTGTTTTATTTTCACAATGGTATTAATTTCCTTAAAGTCCTTGTAAGTTTTACAAGGGTATTAATTTTTTAAGTGCTTATAAGCTAAACTACAGTAAAGGTAGGCATTAGATAAGCATGCCCATGATAGCCAAGTAAATAAACTTAAAAGTACAAAAAAAAAAAAAAATGCACAAAGACCCCAAGGGCATTGCCAGTCGGTTTTGTGGAGCAATAAACCAGTTTCCAGTCATAACCTATTTTACAGTTATTGCTACTTTCACTGCATTTTTCAACTTGAACATGTACCAAATTTATCATGAAATGCTACCTAAGGACAGCTATGGACTCCTCCATTCCACTTAGAATACTCCAAATCCATCCTTCATTTGGTCCAACAAGCAGAATCTCATGACATAAGTGGCAGTGGTAAAAGGAAAAAGAAATGAGAGAGCAAAGGGCAAAGGGGAAGGAAGATACATGAGTTTATGATAGAGTTTCAGTTCAGTTCAGTCGCTCAGTTGTGTCTGACTCTGCAACCCCATGAATCACAGCACGCCAGGCCTCCCTGTCCATCACCAACTCCCGGAGTTCACTCAAACTCATGTCCATCGACTCAGTGATGCCATCCAGCCATCTCATCCTCTATCGTCCCCTTCTCCTGCCCCCAATCCCTCCCAGCATCAGAGTCTTTTCCAATGAGTCAGCTCTTCACATCAGGTGGCCAAAGTATTGGAGTTTCAGCTTCAGCATCAGTCCTTCCAATGAACACCCAGGACTGATCTCCTTTAGGATGGACTGGTTGGATCTCCTTGCAGTCCAAGGGACTCTCAAGAGTCTTCTCCAACAGCACACTTCAAAAGCACCAATTCTTCGACGCTCAGCTTTCTTCACAGTCCAACTCTCACGTCCAAACATGACTACTGGAAAAACCATAGCCTTGACTAGACAGACCTTTGTTGGCAAAGTAATTGCTCTGCTTTTCAATATGCTATCTAGGTTGGTCATAACTTTCCTTCCAAGGAGTAAGCATCTTTTAATTTCATAGCTGCAGTCACCATCTGCAGTGATTTTGGAGCCTAAAAAAATAAAGTCTGACACTGTTTCCACTGTTTCCCCATCACCTCTGTCAATATTGCTTCTTTAGCTCCAGGACAGACCATCCCCAGCAACTCTTCCATCTGTATCTGACCTTCCAATCCTCTCCTCTCCCTGTATGAAGACTAAGATACCAGATATTTGGAGGTAACAGAGTGAACTTCTAAATTACCAAGGTGACCTACTTATTTGAGAGAAGTTTAAAGTGCTAGTTAGATTGTGGTGGTGGTCACTAAGTCCTGTCTGACTCTTGCAACCCTGTGGACTCTAGCTCTCCAGGTTCCCCTGTCCATGGGATCTTCCAGACAAGAATACTGGAGTGGGTTGCCCTTTCCTTCTCCAGGGGATCTTCCCGATCCAGGGATGGAACCCACGTCTCCTGCACTGGCCCATAGCTAGATTGTACTAATCCGTAATTACCAATGCCAAGGTGCCTGCCTGACTAATAAGCCTGATACAGGAAGTAGACACACTTTAAAATGTCCTGTTAAACCTATCCATCCTAAGCTGCACACCTAAGCATCTAATTTTACTTCTCTCTTTTTTTCTTGCTTCTAAAGGCATTTAATGAGACTAGTTTCCAAGTTTTACATCGCTTGATAAGAGGAACCAGCACAGCAGAAAGGTTTCCCTGGTAGGTCCCGTGGGGCTCAGTGCTTAACAGAGAGGAAGAGACTTCCTTCTAGGCCCCTGCTGTGACCGGAGAGACAGCAATAGGATCTGTACGTGTACCCAGGACTATTTCTTGATCCACGAACCTGCCACCCTCAAGGACTTTGCCTTGTATCTGTTTCTTCAAGTCTCAGCTGAACTGTGACAAGGATGGTGCTAGGTAAACTTAACACTGGTTGGTGTGGTCAGGTAGGTAGAGCACTGCTCCGAAGTAGATGTTCAGACATAGATGCCATTGCAGACACGTTGAACCATATCGTTTGTTAGTGCTCATCATGGCCCATGAGCCTGCAGTGGGTTTGAGCCAGGACCTTTAAAATAAGGACGTATTAGTGGTAGATTTCCTCATTCTAATTTACCATTACTTCCTTATTTTGGTGGTGAAGGTGATAACCTACACACATGGACCCTATGTGTGTAGGATGTCTTTCGGTTCAAGTAAGTGGAAAATGACTGAAGTTTCAGGGCAATAGAACAGCAGGTGGATGTTGGCATGAATGAAGAAGAAAGGCAGGTAGTCCTGGATGGTAGTGGGTAATACATCAAGAAACCAGATGCGAAATGGAGACAGCTGAGCTATGAGTTGAAGGTCTATGGATTCTTTGACTACTGTAGCTTGAGCACTTGGTAGTGCAAAAGAGAATTCTTTTAACTTTATTAAGTAATAAAAAAGAATTCACTCATTCCTCCCACTCCATATATATATATATACACACATACCACATCTTTCTTATCCATCCAACTATTGATGGATATTTAGGCTGCTTCATATCTTGGCTAGTGCTGCAATAATTATGAGGGTGCAATGTCTTTAGTTAGCATTTTCTTCAGATAGATACCCAGAAATGGAAGTGCTGGATCAGATGGTAGTTCTAGTTTAGATTTTCTGAGGAACCTCCATTGATTTCCAGAGTGACTGCACCAATTTACATTCCCACTGACAGGGCTCAAGGTCTCCCTTTTCTCCACATCGTCCCTACTGCTTGTTATTTCTTATCTTTTTGATAACAGATATTATAAAAGATGTGAGGTGATAACCTTATTGCAATTCTGATTTACATTTCTCTGACAATTAGTGACTTTGAGTATCTTCTCACATACCTATTGTCCATCTGTACGTCTTGACGTGAGAATAGGTATATTCACATCCTCTGCTCATTTTTTAATCAGATCATTTGTTTTGTTATTGAGTTGCATGAGTTCTTTATATACTTTGGGGATTAGTCCTTATCGAATATATGATTTGCAAATATTTTCTTCCATTCAGTAGACATTGCTGAGCAGAAGCTTTTCAGTTTGATGTGTTCACACTTGTCTATTTTTGCTTTTACTGCTTTTGCTTTTGATGTCAGATTCAAAAAATCATCACCGAGACCTATGTCAGGAAGCTTGCTGTCTATGTTTTCTTCTAAGAGTTTAAAGGTTTCAGGTCTCACATTCCAGTCTTTAATCCATTTGTAGTTAATTTTTAGTGTATGATATAATACAGTGGTCCAGCTTTATTCTTTTGCATGTGCCTGTCCAATTTTCCCATTTATTGAGGAGACTGTCCTTTCCCCATTGTCTATTCTTGGCTCCTTTGATATAAATGAATTGACCATACGGCATGGGTTCATTTCCCGGCTCTGTATTCTGTCCCACTGACCTATGTGTGTGCATGTATGCCAGTACCACACTGTTTTAATTGCTACAGCTTTGTAATAGAGCTTGAAATCAGGGAGCATGTTGCCTCCACCTTTGCTGTTCTTCTCAAGATTCTTTTGGCAATCTAATTTCAATTGGCATCTAATTTTAAGTAAAAATGATCTCAACAAAAACTATTTGAAAGCCATGAAATGGACTGGTGTGGGTATAAAATATTCTGGTTTTTAATTTCAAAATCACAAGTTTAAAAACCCAAAGTATGTAACTTATTCATTATTTTTGCATTGATCCCACTTCCAAGCTACTCATTTCTGCCTTCAAATTGCTGTTAACACAAACCCTTGCCCAGTGGCTGTCTTAGATGAAAGATTCCGTCCGTCTATAGATCAGGTGAGCACACAAGCATCCAGAATTTAGTCATGTCTAACATACTTCCAAGTCCATAAATACATTTAACATGCTTAGCGTTTGTCCCTCAAGTTGGAAAAATCCAAACCAAAATTTAGCTGAAAGAGTATTTCACTATTCAGCAACTTAAAATATGGATATTTTACCAAGATGTAATAATATGACAGTTAGGAAATAAATATAATGTATATTACCTGAAATTACTTTTAGGCAATTTTTTAAGTACTCTGTACCTGTTTTGCCATACTTGTTAGCACTACCAACATCTATCATTTTCCTTAATTTTCTAGTAATTCTAAAGTGAAGAGAGAAAGAAGAGCTCCTCATAAAACATACAATAATATTTAAAAGTATTTCTACCAATTATAAATTTTATAGAATACAAGAAAGAAAGGGTCAAAGTTCCATCTTCTGTTAAAACTGTAACAGTGGGAGCTTCCCTGGTGGCTCAGATGGCTCAGATGGTAAAGAATGCACCTGCAATGCAGGAGACCTGGATTCGATCCCTGGGTCAGGAAGATCCCCTGGAGAAGGAAATGGCCACCCACTCCAGTATTCTTGCCTGGAGAGTTCCATGGATAGAGGAGCCTGGAGGGCTACATTCCATGGGGTCGCGAAGACTCAGACACAACTGAGCGACTAACACACACACAGACGTGTCAGTTCTGGGAGACAGGCATTTGCTTACCTGTATCCTCAGCAGCTAACACAGACCCTGGCCCATAGCAGATGCTCAATAAATTTTTTTTTAAAGTTGAAAAAAAAAAAAAAAACCTGTAACAGTGAAAGAAAAGCATAGTCAAGCAAAAACTGTTACTAAGATTCACAGAGGTAACTGCTTCTGCTCTGGGCAATAAATGTAAGAGTCTTGCTACGATTCACAAAAAGAGCTGATGACCCTCCTTTCCTTCCCTCGAGGCTTTCACAGACATGATAGCGGGCAGCAAAGACACTGGGCGAGGAAGTGCAAGTGTAACTGTGCCAGTCCTTAGGACATGGCCTGGACTGTGGCATCTTTATATGGCAGTTTATGTTTTTACTCAAGACTATGTTAATGCAACAACATTCAGAGCCTTTCCTTAACTCTGCACTAGTCAGACCGACCTTTTTTTTTGCATTGTACAGTTGTCTACTGCCTTTACCCTAATTGGCACCAAAAAAAAAACCCACAAAAGTTTAATCATTTACTCACTCACTTCCCACTGAAATGACAGAATTCAGGGTTTTGCTGCCAATTTGCTCCTACCACAGTGTGTCTACAACTGTTATCACCACCTTTTTAAAATGAACCCCTTCCCCTTCTTATATGAATTATGCTGTGGCCCTGTAAATACCCATTTTATAAACTTATAACCTAGGATCTCTAAGAAGGATGCTAGTTCTAAATCGAAGAAATTGAAATTGCTTATTATAAGGCATTACTAGGTATGTATTTGTAAAGTTTAAATGGTCATTAATAACTAAATCTGTGCTCTTGTTTTAACAAGTGATCACCCTTAAAATATCATTTTATATATTTTGTGACATTCTGAAGCATTAAGATAACCAAGAAATAGATATTCACCCCCTCCCCAAACACAATTCAAATTTTATAAAAGAAAGGAGAAGAAAAGCAAAATACGTTTCCAAGACTTGTGATTTTAGCAAATTGTTTCCTTAATGCATCTCTCCACTAAGCAACAGTCATCAGGGGTTACTCCAAAGCATAGCCAGAGCAATGTATTAGGATTCTTGTATAAGAAGTTGTGGCTCACGTTGCTGAAAAGTTCCCTGTAGCTCAATAGCCTGTGACATTTTCAGTCTGGTGATATTTCACCGGAAACATCATCTTGCTGGGAAGTTCGCTGCTGCCCCATGGACCTTAAGTGCTACAAACCAAGTTGTTCAGTCTTCCCATTCCAGAAACATTCTCTAGTTCACTAACTGTTACCACATCCAGTTTAGCTCCTCTGCCAGGCTTCTGGACTCCGAATTATGATTCTTCTCATCCTCCAAAGTAAAAAGAGTCCCTTAACATTACCCAAAGTCCCCAAACATGAACCTTTTGCTCAGCCTCTGACTTGCACTCACACTATACTCCCCTTGCCAAGAATATACTCATCTCTCCTGCCAAAAGACACACGCATTTAAAAGTCAGCTCAGGTCACACTTCTCAACGAGATTTCCCTTTCTTCCCGGCTCATCCTTCCATGGGTCTCCTACAGCCTTCCCGTGGGCCTTTCATATCTCATTACCAGTGTTCTCTATATGTTGAGCTTCAGTACGTTGGGGCCAAAGACCAAATCTTTACAGAGTGTTTTAAATCTCTCCCAGTAACTAACATGGAACTTACCCCATACAGTTATTGTATAAATGCCAAAAGGGAGATGGGGACTCAAGGAAAATTTTGGAGGTGATGGATAGGTAATAAATATCTCATCTTTGTGGTGAGAGCACCAAAGTGTATTCATATGTCCAAACTCATCAAATCATACACATTAAACATTCAAGGTTTTTTGTATATAAATTATAGCTCAGTAAGATGCTAAAAAATTTCTGCTCCAAGGCAACTAAAGGTCTCTTGGATCCAAAATAAATAATGGCATAAATTACTTTTTACAGCAACAAATGTCACTTTACAAAAATAAATAAATAAATGCTGACAGGTTTACCCAGATAGATTGTATAGTATCTGTCTTCTCAAAACCTCAGGATCATCTTTTCCATAATTTCCAAATAAGATGTTTCTCTACATTATGTGCATCTTCAGAACGACAGCCCTGAAGACACCAGAGAGGAAAGACAAGGTTGCTGTGTGGAAACAGACTTAAAGGACAACTTACCCAGGGGATTTCTGCCCTGTCTGCAAAAGAGCTTCTGCTTTAGACTGTCTTCAGGAGGATGTTTGCATTGCAGAGCGACCTTGGCATCTAAAGACTGCTTCCAGGTTGCTGCTGTTCAGTCGCTCAGTCATGCCCAACTCTTTGCAACCCTATGGACCTCAGCACGCCAGGCTTCTATGTCCTTCACTATCTCCCAGAGTTTGCTCAAACTCATGTCCACTGACTCTGTGATGCCATCCAACCATCTCATCCTCTGTCACCCTCTCCCCTTCTGTCCTCAATCTTTCCCATCATCAGGGTCTTTTCCAATGAGTTGACTCTTCACATCAGGTTGTTAAAGCATTGGAGCTTCAGCTTCAGCACCAGTCCTTCCAATGAACATTCAGGGTTGATTTGCTTTAGGATTGACTGGTGTGATCTATTTGCAGTCCAAGGGACTCTCAAGAGACTTCCCCCGCACCACAGTTCAAAAGCATCAATTCTTTGGTGCTTAGCTTCCAGGTTAGAGGGTGGATTTGTTTTCCATTCAGGATAATAAAGACCATGGTTCCCTGATGGGCAAAGACTGGGCATTTTTTCAAGAAGCTCCTTAAAAGAAGGCAGATTTCCTAAACTCAGAGGTCCTCAGCTCTAACACCAACCCACTGTGAGCAGGTGCCCACCTTGGCCACTCAGCACTGCCCCCTGGCAGACATGAGGACTCAGGAAACAAGAACCTGAAGCCTGTTGACCCTAAGTTGTTGCTGTTGTTTAGCTGGTAAGCCATGTCTGACTCTTTGACCCCATGGACTGTAGCCCACCAGGCTCCTCTGTCCGTGGGACTTTCCAGGCAAGGTTCCTGGAATGGGTTGCCATTTCCTTCTCCAGGGGATCTTCCTGACTCAGGGATGGAACCCACATCTCCTGCATTGACAGGCAGATTCTTTGCCACTGAGCCAGCTGGGAAGCCCGTGTCCTGAGTAATCCAGTCCTTCATCTCTGACCCAGGGGCCTCTGTCCTCAACCAGCATCCCTGTAACAGGGGAGGACCGGCTTGTTAGCCTGCATGTGCGGTCAGCTGGAGAACCCTTTGTAGTTTCGGACAACTGCTGGATGTTAGCCAAAAGTGAGTGTGTCCAGTTAGGAGTTTTTAGTTTACAAAAGAAAACAGAAGTTACCACATTGAGGTCTACACATCTCACATGCTATGGTACAGGCAAATCTCAAAGTCAACAAGTGAGAGGTCTATACATCTCACATGCGATGGTACAGGCAAACCTCAAAGTCAACAAGTGAAAAGCACAGGCTCAAGGGCACGAGGATTCCAGGATTTGATCACCTGAGGCTGTGTGTGTGTGTGTGTGTGTGCGCGCGCACATGCCCACTCAATCGTTTCCGAGTCTTTGGGACCCCATGGACTGTAGCCCACCAGGCTCCTCTGTCCATAGAATTTTCCAGACAAGAATACTGGAGTGGGTTGCCATTTCCTTCTCCAGGGGATCTTCCCGATCCAGCGATCAAACTCCTATCTCTTATATCTCCTGCATCGGCAGGCAGGTTCTTTACCCACTGAACCACCAAGGGAAGCCATCTGAGGCTCTAGGCTAAGGTAAAGTCAGAGAGAGTAGATCAGGCTGCCTCTCACAGGAGGCATGGGTGGGAATAGAGAATGAGGTTTCTGGGGTGATGAGAACACTCTAGATCTTCAGTAGGGTGGTTGGCACAAAAATACACACAATAGTCAAAGATATCAAACTCTACTGTAAAGAGCTGTGCATTTTAATGTATGTAAATTATGCTCAATTTAAAAAAAAAAAAAAGCACTACAAATTCTAAATATCCAAACACTGAATATGTTGCATTCCCCTTTAGTTTCAAGATAGAATGATTCACAGAGACACGGAGACAATACCAGCCACTCTCATGTATACCCTTTGAACCTGCCTTTAATCGGTAGCTGCAATATAAGGATTTAAGACGACACCTCTAGAGAAAGACTGCTTGTGTTTCAACTGCTAGCTGAGCGCTGCTGCTGCTGCTAAGTCTCTTCAGTTGTGACTGACTCTGTGCGACCCCATAGACAGCAGCCCACCAGGCTCCCCGTCCCTGGGATTCTCCAGGCAAGAACACTGGAGTGGGTTGCCATTTCCTTCTCCAATGCATGAAAGTGAAAAGTGAAAGTGAAGTCGTTCAGTCGTGTCCGACTCTTATCGACCCCATGGACTGCAGGCCACCAGGCTCCTCCATCCACGGGATTTTCCAGGCAAGAGTACTGGAGTGGAGTGCCATTGCCTTCTCCAGCTAGCTGAGTAGCATCAGATAAATTCCTTAAACTCTTCATGCCTGATCTTCACCCTTTATCAGATAAATGTAAGAAAAGTTCCTACCTATGGTTCTGAGGACTAAATTAGGTAATATAAATAAAATATCTAGTACAGAGAATGCACCCTATAAAGATTATTTTTATTATCACAGAGAGCACAAATATTAATACAGGATTCAGAGTAATTCAGGATATATCAGTTAAAATAAAAGAGTAATATGTTTTTTAAAAATCTAGTAAGTATAGACTATCATTATTGGAAATATTAGGTGTAATAATTATATTGATAATAATAATACTCCCAAATTGTTTAAGTATATAATCCATTAAAGCCACAGATACACATCACAGTTTTTTCTAACATGTTATTTGAAGCCCAGAAAGAAAAACATTATAGTCAAACAAGTGCTACTTTGGAAAAATATCTCAAGTTCAGACTGATGTGTCTCATTTACTGTCTGACAACTGTACTGTTGATATTTTTTGCCCTTTTTCCCCCTTATGGTAATATACGTCAAAGTTGAAAAACCAGTTGTATAATATACTAATCCCAACCTTGCCTGAAGAGTTAAATTGACGACCAACCTTTTGAAAGACACAAGTAAAGGAAAGAAAGATGTGCGGACAAAATCTCGGGTATGAGGGTACAAATACTGGGAGAATGGGCGGGATCCTTGGTGATGGAAAAGCAGTTTACTGAAGCGACGGGGACAGAGCGGCCTGGGCTCCGGCTCTGCAGAGGAGAGCACGTTCAGCACCTTTCCAGGAAAAGGGCCATGCGCCATGGGGGGCCAGAAACCCCTCTGCACGGTGTGGTTTAAGATCATTCCCAAGACCTTTAAAGGAAATATAATTCCAACTAAAAAATGATAAACAGCATCAACAAATATAAAAAATAAAAATTTAAAAGAAATATAATTAGGAAAGGTAAAATAAGTAAACAATCATGATCCCACAAATTTCTGTTTTAAAATTTATTTTTTAATGTGTTGCTATATCATGAAGGTATTTCTAACATTTAGAAGCCATTCTATTAAGAAGTATTTCCAATATTTTATATTTATTATTACATGTCTGATACATGAGGGATTTTGCGCCACTTAACTGGCATTTGGGTGGGAAGTTTAAATGTAAAAGAAAAGCTAATTAAGATGATGGAAAAAGTGAATTTCTAGGAAACAAGTCATTGGATAATAAAGGAGGAAAGAGCAGACTGGGTCAACTGTTTTCAAGCCGCCCCCTCCCCCAGGAAAATGTTGAGGCAGAGCCATTGGTAACTACTGCCTGTTTAATTTAGAAAGTGACTCAGGCCTCCAGGCAAACAAAGCCCTTTCTTTGCTTTCAAATGGTAACACCTGGATTACAACAGAAACACAACCAAGAAAGATGAGTTTCAGACTTTCAAATAAGTGGCTATTTAAGAAAAAAACAAAAACCCTACAACTGTTTTAGCCTTAGAGCCTTCTTATTTTCGGAGCTGCCCTGATGGCCCAGCTGGTAAAAAATCCACTCACGTCTTCTTTTTTTAAAGTCTGTCATGTGCTCCACACAGGAAGTGGGAAAATCAGAGATTACAATCCCTCTCAAACTACACTTTATCTAAGAAAGAGGCAGCATTTCAGTAGAGGCTACCACACACTTCACTGATCCACTCTAATTGTGCAGACAACACAATTATGTTATGGGGCAAAAACAGACATTTTAATTACAACTACATTTCTATCCAAGATGCAGGTGCACAAACCTATGTATGTATATTCAGTGAAGTTCACACTTCCTTTTTCTTGCCAGACCTGAATAATCTGGGAAATTGGCTTTTAACTATTATTTGACTCCCCAAATGGAACAAAGTATTGTGCACAAAAGCATCAACTATCAACAAAGAACTATATAACATCTTTGAAAAAAACAAAAACAAAAAAAACCTTTGACTTATCTTTATTGTAAGGCATTATTTTTTCATCCCTATGGACTTTGGAGTCAAGAAAATGAACTCTTTAACCCAGAGCAACTCTCCCAAGAACTGCCCATTCAAACTATGATCTAGATGGGAAAACTTGTCAAAGTTTCCTACTTGCCATTGAAAGTTACCACAGCCTCTTGAATGTAAACAGTCTGGAGAGAGGCAAGTTTTGCTCTGTGTTTCAAGGAGACAGGGGTGTTTTATTGGCAAATGGTCAGTAGCTCAGAATCAAAAGGAATCGTCCAAACCATTTAAACCTTGGTCAGAACATCCTAGATGCCTCCCTCTTGTCCCTTCCCAAATTCAAACTGGCCACGGAGATTACATGGACTCCACTTCCTCTCCAGCCCCTGTGTCTGCCTTATTTTCGACTTCCCCGCTTCCTCTCTGGCAGTTCTGACCTTCAACCCAGCTCCACACAAAGATTTTTCCACAGTATTTCCAAAATTGTCAAGAGTCCAAAATAGCTTAATTGAAAGATTCACTGAAAATGGCTAATGAAAATCTAAGGACACAAGAGGTACGTAAAACAGAAGACTGTAAGACCCTTTACTCCCCTCTATCCTCCACGTCAGTCCTCACCGTCTACCCATCCTCTATCTGAATTGCCTCTCCACTCTGAAGAAACGACAAAACTATAAACAAAACAAATTAGTGACCTTACACATGCCCCCACACATACCCTTGAAAGATGGCCCCCAAATGGGCCCCTCTCGGAACTAACAGGACTCCAAGGGCTTCTCCAGGAAACCAGTAAACCGATACTAGTTATTCCCTTGAGCAGCCTGTGGGAAACTCAAGTTAAAATTAATGAACAACCTCGACAAATTCATAGATACCAGACTTACACTCTGCTTTAAACCCCACTTGTTCTGGAGCCTGACAAAACTGGTAAGACTGCCGAAGAATTCTTACCACACTCAGTTCTCCTGGATCTCAGTGCCCGGTTGAGAAAGGAAGAGAAAATCTCACAGTTTCTTCCTCTCCAAGCCCCACTGGTTATTGATCCCTTCTCTTCCAGCAACAGCTATTGGCTTCTTGTTTGTCTCATTTCAGGTTCCGAGAACTCAGCCTGGGAACCATCAGACTGAGGGTCCTCAAAACATGGCCGGACAGAAATGTAGGTTGCACTCCATGTGCAACTCCACTCCAGGTGCAACTCCATTAACTCCACTTCAGTTAATGTCCTGATGACCGAGGCTTTCTTTGGCTGTCTTTGGATGTGGCTCCGGATCTTTGGAGGGTGGGACCTTTTGCACATTCTTTGGGGACACTTCTTAGAATCCAACAAGTTTTTCATTACTGCCAGGAATATTTACCATTTGTCTCAACTGAAACCTGACAAGATATTAGAAAAAATCTTTTTTTTTATTTAAAATAGCTCTACAGTGAGAAGTGGGCCAGACTGAAATCTGACATTCAGAGCCTGATAAGAACTTTTTCAAGGACTCCTCCCCCAAGTTAGGCTTCCCAGGTGGCTCAAGGGTAAAGAATCTGCCTGCCAATGAAGGAGACTCAGGAGACGTGGATTTGATCCCTGGGTCCAGAAGATCACTTGGAGGAGGAAATGGCAACCCACTCCAGTATTTGTGCCTGGAAAATTCCATGGACAGAGAAACCTGGCAGGTGGGCTAGTCCATGGAGTCGCAGAGAGTCAGACATAACCGAACATGGGCTTGCACGCGCATGTGCGCATGCACACACACACACTACTGCTACTACTACCACTACCCCTAAGCTAAGTCAAACTATGAACTCAGAAGGAAAGAAAGATCTTCTGAAACAGACAGCTCTAAGTCTAGTACACAGAAATCTTTTTATTTCCATGTTAGTTGAAGAGCTTCTCCCGGCTCCAAAGCAGCAAACAGAAGATAATGTAGTCCAATGAGTGATCAGCTCTTTGATGTCATAAAAGTTGTAACACAATTCTTTGAGGAATTCAAAACTATTCCTTGTTTCAGAAACTGAGTTCTTAAAAGAACAGAAATGCAGCCCATGAAGCAATTCAAAGTCCACCTATCCGTTTTAGCTATCCCCACATCTCCCCTACACTGGTAGGTATTACAAAATCCTGGATTTAGGAAACAAAAGTCCTTCTTGAAGGATCTTACATTCTTTCCCTGTGTCTTGAGATATAAATAGTCTACCCAGTTTTCTTGAGGAACTGATGACCAATTCTTTGAAAAGCAAACTTCAAGGAGGATATTATCATAAGATGGGAGAAAAAAGGTTAAAAGACTGGAAACTAGGCCAACAAATCTCTTTTAAAAGTGTAAAGCCATCTGAGCAGGGAACCTTAACCTACTCCATCTGCCAGAAACATAATTTGGGTCTAGCGTTCTTTTATAAAGCGGGGAGCCTGCCTTATCATACCCTCAAAATAGTCTTATTCAACTTTTAAATTTACAGTGAAGTTTTGTGTGTGTGTGTGTGTGTTTTAAGATTTGAAAATGCTTGAGATTTTTCCCAATAGTTCAGAATAACAGAAGGAAAAACAAGACAACGTAGGCCGAGTCCTCTCCAAAAAATGTTGAGACTGAAGGAAAAGACATCTGGGGAATACAATAGATATAAAGGAATGCCGTCTGTTTGAGCACCAACCACACAACTCTGTAAGATGCAAAAAGAGCTCTTGGTGGTGTCACCAGTGAAGTACAAAGCTTTTCTTCTTCCAAATATCAAAGCTGGGAGACGCGCTATCTCTACAACTCAAAACCGGCTCTTCCAACATGAGGGAGCCGCCACACCTCTAAAAGGTCAATCATGAGCCTGAAGGTGGCCTTCCATCTCTGATCTCAAATTTAAACTACAACTTAAAATATACTCAACATAGACCAGGAGAGACAGGAGGAAGAGGGTAAAGTTCATTCAGAATCCGGATTGGGTGGAAAAATGACAAGAGGCTTGGCATGTGAGAACTGCAACTGACTTGAGACTATTTTAATCAGTGCCCAAGGGTTGCAGGGGCAATATTCATTGGATATTCATTGAAAGCACTGACCCTGAAGCGCCAATCCTTTGGCCACCTGATGCAAAGAGCCAACTCACTGTAAAAGATCCTGATGCTGGGAAAGATTAGAGGCAGGAGGAGGTTGGGGCGTGACAGAGGATGAGATGGCTGGATGGCCTCACGGACTTAATGGACAAGAGTTTCAGTAAAGTCTGGGAGATGGTGAAGGAAGGACAGGGAAGCCTGATGTGCTGCAGTCCATGGGGCTGCAAAGAGTTGACCCGACTGAGCGACTCAACAACAGCATACACTGCAGGTGAGGAAACTGAGGACGGGAGAACTAAGGGAGCCAGCGGGTCTGCCCGTGTCGAGTGGGGACTGGGCTCATCCTCTCCCACTCCTGAACTTGGGCGCCTCAGCCAGCAAGTTAGCTCCTTCCTGCCGCCCAGCCCCTTTTCCTCTGAACGCCCGGGCGCCTCGGGTGAAGGCGGCCACCTGTGCGCCGGGACCACACTCCCTCGCCGTCCTCCGGCTCCGGGGGCGCACGGGGACGCGCGCGTGGTAGCCGATCCTGGGGTATCCCGCAAAGACACGCGCCGGCGTCAGGCTGCCGGTCTGGCACGCGCGTCCAGTATCGCCCGCACCGCCGCTTCCGGCCACGTGGTTTCCATAGCAACGGCTGCGCCGGCCGCCAAGCCCTCCTCCCCCCAGAGACGCCCCAGGGTCGGAGGTCATCTCTGTGGCAACGGAAACGTCTCGCGGTACGGCGGCTCGGACGGGCCGCTTCCACCGCATTGCGTAGCCGAGCCCTGGGCGCTCAGAGGAAGCGCGCGCGCTGTGGCCGGCCCCCAGGGCTCTGGCTGCCCGCGGGTCGTGGTGGACTAAGGCCACGCGTCGCCTGCCTGCCCCTCCACTCTCTCCAGGGTTCCATGAGGCCGACTCCGACCCCGGTCCGGCCAGATACCCAAGGGGCTCGTCTCCTGGAGGCTGAGGTGGCCGGGTTGGCGGTGGCAGAGAACTCTTGGGGTCCACTCGCTGCTCTGGAGGCGGGAGCTCGGCCCAGTCGTGCCTTTGATGGTGGCTCCGGGGGGCGGAAGCCGAGTAGCTGAGTGTGGTTGTGGGGAAAACAGGAGTTTGCAGATGACGGCTTAAAAAACGGGAAAGAGCGAACCGGGTAGGGGCGCCTCCTTTCCCAGCAAGTGAAACTCGAGGCTGCTGGTTTAGGGGCTGTCCCCTCAAGAACAAAAACGTGCCGCATGGGAGAGTGCCGTCTTCAGAGGAACCTCGGAAATGAAAAAGAGGATTCAAATTCACTCAACTGTTTTGCCGAATGCTTTGCTCTTTAAGGAGCATATTAAAGCTTAGAAAAGAAAATGAAGCGGGCTTCTACAGAGGGAACCAAAGGGTGCCCTAACACTTGTTATTTAAAGGCTGAGCGGGTCAGAACCGGTGTATGCCCGTCAATTCAGTTCAGTCGCTCAGTTCAGTTCGTGTCCAACTCTTTGCGACCCCATGGCCTGCAGCATGCCAGGCCTCCCTGTCCATCACCAGCTCCCGGTGTCTACTCACACTCATGTCCATTGAGTCCGTGATGCCATCCAACCATCCATCCTCTGTCGTCCCCATCTCCTCCTGCCCTCAATCTTTCCCAGCATCGGGATCTTTTCCAAAGAGTCAGTTCTTCGCATCAAATGGCCAAAGTATTGGAGTTTCAGCTTCAGCATCAGTCCTTCCAGTGAATGTTCAGGACTTAGCTCTTGGGCTTCTGTGTTTAAGGAAGGTCTGAAGTTTTGAGATTTAGCATAAGGGCATGAGAAAATGTGGGCCCCGGGGAATATTGCAAACCATGTTTCAGGATGCCCTGGGATGAAGGGTCAGAAAGCCACTAACAGCTTTTTCCTTCCTTGTTTTATCATTTAGAGGCCAAATTCTTGGTTGGCACTTTTGGAAAGAAGTAAGCATCAAGTGAACTTAACCAAGTAAATTGTATGATACTGGCAGTTACAGTCCCACAGTTCACTTTCTCAAGGAACCCTGTTTTTCACTATTCATTTAAAATGTATTGAAAACCTGTGATCTGTCACAACGAGTTTTTGTCAGGGAACAATGATAAAGGCAGTAGTGCTTGACAGTTGTTAGGTGACTTTCTTAGATGGTGTTAGTAGGTTAGATAAAAACTTAAAGGTTCCCTGTAAAACTTGTCTGCAGCATACCTCCTTTTTGCTTTCATGTTTAGGAAGACCCTAAGAATTCCTCCGTTAAACTTCTCTACCCTTCATCATTCTTCCTTTTACTTCTGGCCAAAGCGAAAAAAGAAAAAAAAAAAAAAAAGAGTTTGTACCAACTACAGAACTATACAGGGAAAACATCAAGACATACCTGGTCTTCAAAAGCAGAACAGCAGAAAAGTGCCTTTCTGGAGGCACACAAAGGAACTGAGAAATCTTGAGGCAGTTCCCTGCCTTTCTGTCCTCAGGTTCAACTCTTATAACTAAATATAGCACATGGTACACAATCTAAAACCCCAAGAAACACAGCACAGACTATGGCATTAGGCAGCTAGACATGTCAGTAGGTATTTCCCTGACCCACTGTCCCTCCTGTAGGTAGTACTAAGTTGGGCTCGAAGGTTTTAAGAATATAGACACAATGCAATGTCTCATTTAAAACTTAATAGAAGAGCTTCAAATATACTGTTTAAACATCCCGACTGTTTCCCCTTAAGACATAAGAAACTATTTTGAATAAATGCTTCCATTTTGAGACATCTACATATTTAAAGAAAGCTTATGAGTCAATTGAGTGAGTTATGATGCCAGAATGTACAAAGGAGCAAAAACTTCAGTGATTGTCCTTGTTACCACATTTATAAAAATGCTTCACAAAAGTCCTCAATGTTTGTGTTGCTAAAATATGGAAGACTGGGTTTGAACGTTTTTAAAGGAGTGGTTCCGCGTGGGAAATGTGAAATATAGAATCAGCTTTCACACTTTCTGAGAGCAGTGCATCGTTTGAGGGAATGTGCTTGGTTATGGATGCTGCCTGTGTTGAGAACAGGCTGGATATAGGTACAGCTAAAGTGAGCTCCATTGTTAAAACCAAGTTCAGATGATCATGCGTTTGGTTTCACACTTGTTAACTTGGATAGAAATTAAAGCAAACATAATGCAAAAACACAACACTCCCAACAAGTCAATACTTGGAAGCCTAACAAACATTGAATCGTTGGTTCATGAAGTGCCACTGCCTGCAAAACTCATTTTGCTACTTCAGTAACTAAAGCTTCCTGGATGGAGCCCAAGGTCAACTGGTGTTATTGGGTTGGCCAAAAAGTTTGAAGTTTTTCCATAAGATCCTACCAAAAAAAAAACCCAAATGAAATTTTTGGGCAACCCAATCCATGGAATCCCACTCTGAAGGCAAGCATATGAGAAGGAGAAGGGCCTGACATCTGTTTGGTGTTCCAGCCATGCAGTCTGAATCTGCTGTCTCCATACTATATCTGCTCTGTGTTTAGAAATGCAGAGGTTATGGCCCATTAGTGGCTCACCCAGCTCTACGGGAACCTAGGATGAGTCGGCAGGTGCAGGAGAAGAAGTGAAAAATGCTCACTCTTTTTTTCTTCTCCCTCTTCTTATTTTCTCACTTCCCAAAGGCATGACCTCCCCAGATGTAAAGCAATTAGCTTTAAAAGACTAGCATATATTTACATGAGTAACAGTGGCACACCAGATGTTTTTGGCACCTAAAACAGCTTAGTAAATGGCAAAAGCAAAGCTGGAAGACACCCTTAAAAAGGAGGAAATAGAAAGTGACAATGACTTCTACCAAGCCCTGCTTGTTTCATCTCAAAGTTACATAGCAGAGAGAGTGAGTTTTGAAGAGGAAACTCAAGGCCACGAGTTTGTCAATTTTCTAAATGCGCTTTGCAGAACTAAATCTAGGGCACCCGCTTCGTACCCTCCTTGCTGCTAGCACTGGCCCCTGATAAAATTCCCTCTAGTTACAAATTTTTCTTAAAATCTGTGCTTTCCAAAATCCACCAAGCCATGGAAATTTGTGTGTGGGAGTAGCTATACATAAGTCCCCTGTATATGACCCTTCATGTTGCAAACTTCTAAGATGCATTCCCATGTCCAGTCATGTTTGTTCGTGTGTCTGGTGGAGATAGTCATGTGCACGCACCCTCTACAATTGTTTGCGTTTTGTGTACTTAACTATACAGTACTGTACAGAGTACAATAGTACAGTATCTTTATTTCAAGCCCAGGTTGTACCCAGACATCACTGGATCATTTTTCTAAGAAGGTTGGCAGAATTGAATCCAGCAAGGAACCAGAACCTGTCTGTGCAGTTGCAGCTCGCCCTCTGTCTCCTCTCTGGGGTCTCAAAGAGTTGGAAACGACTCAGCAACTGAGCACATGTGCTCACTGCACACTCTGTCTCCTATGGCTGAAAATCCTTCAGCTCTACCATCTCCCGCCTCCTCTCCCTTCTCATATCAGTAACTCTTCTTACCTGTTCATTCACGCACTGCCAGCTCCTGTGTGCCAGCTGTTGTACTGTACTTTGTTTTTTATGTATTATTTCTGTGAAAAGTACTATAAACCTATTACAGACAATACTATATAGCTGATTGTGTTCTTGAGTACCTAGGCTAACTTTGTCAGACTTACGAACAAATTGGACTTACGAACAAATTCTTGGAAGTCATTCGTAGGTAGGGGATTTACTATATTTGCACATCTGTGGCTTCCTTTGCCTGGTGGACAGTATGTATCTGAATAGACATCCATGACATGACCTTCCTATTTCTCTTTATTGTGGACTTCTTTTTTCCAACTGTATTGATTTCCTTAGCAGCCATCGGTCAAAGTTTAGTGACCTAGATTATTTCCCAAACTGGCCTGGGATACACATTGGTCAGTCCAAACTATCAGTACGAGTTTAAACAAACAGATCAAGCCCTCCTCCAGGCAAAAAAAAAGTGCCTTGGACTCAGTATTCCCTACTTAATGATCGGCCTAAAATACAGTCACTTTGCATGACTCATGCAGTGAAAGTTGAAGCAGGTAACATCTATTCTAAACATATAGCTATTCCTCTCCTAGGAAAATAGGAGAAAGTAGGACATTTAAGCAGAGGCATGCACACCCACGTGTGTGTGACTGTGTGTGTCTGATAATAGCTATATTGTGAGATATTGGACGTCTTTATGTAGACAGTAAATTTACTTTCTATCCAATATCCAAGCTATTGCAATTTAATTTAAAAAGCATATATTGTACAAATGCATTCTTCATGCTCTCCTCCATTTAAGTTTTATATAAAAAACAACCACCAGTAAAAACCTATTTAATTATCACTTCTTATTTAAACACTAGTCAGTGACTTTTGGGTAGGTGAATAAAACGCCCTTAAGTCTATGACTCTATTATTTGCTTATTTCCACACCAACCTGGTTATATAGCAGTACTCTGACATTTCTCTCAGGAACCCCAGAGCAAACTCTGTACTTGTTGATAAAGCACTGGGAATAAGCAGTAAATTACTTTATAACTTGGAAAAATTAGAAAGAAAAAGATTCCTCTAGTAACAAGTCTTGACAGCAAATTCGTGATCCTAGTACTGGTACTTGGAGGTATTCTGCTAAGCTTCTTAGTTTGAAACCAGTTAATTGTCCTCATTTGAGATGTAAGATAATATAATAGGTAGTAGTCAATCTGTTCTTTTTGGTTTTTAACAGTTAAGAAGGTTTTAGTCTTTGTTTTATTTTAATTACCCAATTAACTTCTTAGTTATACTGCTATCTTGGGATCAGAACCATTTTAGGCCTCGTGTTAATAGCAGAAGGAAAAGAGAATTTACCAGCTACCGTCCTGAAAGTGAATGGCTAGGCAAGGGTTTGATTCCATCTAGGAAGGCAAAACTTTAGAAGGTAGACAAATAGAGTGACACATCAAAGTCCCATTTTTAAAACGATTTACAAAATGCTGCAACTCCCAGGTTGGCGCTCTCACCCCTGACATTCTAAGACTTAAACTATCCTATTCAAGTAGTTGAGGCATTGTTAGACGCAGTTGGAGTTAACCCATCAACTCACACCCAAGTACTTTAGCATTCATAAGCTGCAAAATAAATTGCTCTAAAAATAACATCTTTTATTTGACACCTTCCAAAACGCCTCTTGAAGCAAAGAAAAAAAAAAAATCTACTTTATTCCAGAGAGATGAAAGTGGGTGGGGTGGGAGAGGTGTAATGAAAAGATCTTGAATCGTGTATGGGTGAAAATTAGTGTTTCCAGTAAAACTGTTTACCAAAAAAAAAAAAATAAAAATTTATAAAAGGCAGTAAGGAAACTTACTGTTCCCTGCTGAATTACTGCCCACTCTCAGCACTATGGAGAGACAGATTCTAGATCTCTATAACAAACGGCCAAGTCCAAAGAAATGCTTTTACAGTATTCCTTTCTCAGAGGGAGATAAATCTTTTCACTGGACACAAGGGTTTTCAGACCACTGATTTGACTGTGTGAGGGAGTAACCCTTGCCTCAAGGGTCTTGGCGTGAACTTGGGAGAGGGTAGTGTTGCAGATTTGGGTATGACCAGGCCATCAGCAAGTGTTGGGCCTGATGCCGGCTTGGTCGGGGTACCCACAGCTCAGCGCCCAATTGGAAATGCGGCTGGGGAGGTGACCACACTGCTTTCTCCTTGGGTGATGCTCAGGATGGTGGTACCATCTCAGAGTTGCTAAATACTGAGGAGTTAAGAGAGAGGAGGGTGGAAGGACAGGGCATGGAGTGGGTGGTGGAGAAAGAGGAGAGGGGGACGGAGAGAAAGCCGGTCAAGCTAAACAGAGCAGGGAGCTGAGAACTCCAGGTCGGAGGCAGGGAGCCACTGCAGCACCCCGCCGCCCAGAGCTTCTCTCAACTGCCACCCAAAGGTCCCGGCAGAAGGCAACTGCCAGGCGTCCTCCCCGCATCCGAGCACCTAACCTCTGGACCGGCAGCACAGAGGGCAACAAGGGGGACCCAGCCTCCGCATCCACCCCTCCATCCTCGCCCACCCAGCCCTCCTCCCACCTCCCCACCCCTCCTCCCACCTCCCTACCCTTCCTCCCCTCCCTCCTCCCCTTCTACTCCCTCCTCCCCCTCCTCCCCCTCCCCCTCTTCTCGCGCCGCCCAGCTACGCTGCATCAGCCAGCACCGGAGGCAGGGAGGTGGCCGCCACTTGCCGCCCGGCCGGCGGGGCTCCGGGAGCCAGCGCGCCCCCGGCGGAGCTCGCAGTGTCAGGGTACCCGCGGGAAGCCATGATCTACTACACCGCAGTGCCGGCGTCAGGAGCCCCGGGCGCCCCGGGCGCCCCGGGCTGCCGCGGCAGGACGGCCAGGGCCCCGCCCCCGCCCCCCAACACGGCCCCCAGACACAAACACCGGCCTCCCGCCCCCGGGTCCCTCCCCGACCTGGGCCGAACCGGGGGACACCGCGCTGCCCCCGCCCCACCGCCTTCAGCGCTCGCGCTCTCGGACCCGCCGCGCCCGCGCGCCGCCGCCACCACCACGCAGTCCTCCGGCATGGCCTCCCCAGGGCGGCTCGCCCACAGGTCCGCGGCCGCCCCCAAACGCCTCAGACTGAGATCCCGGGAAGTGAGCCCCGGGGACCCGACTCCCCCGAATCACCTGCATTTGCATTTCTTATGTAACGTACTGCAAGTGTCCCGGCTGGAGCCTTTTGGAAAGGGGGCGCACGATCGCCGCGAGGCTGAAGCAGGGACCCGGGGCAGGCGCATCCCACCCGGGGGACACAGACACGGGGCGAGGAGACTGCTTTATTACAGGGAGAGACCGGGCTCGTCGGCTCGGTGTGGGGTTCCCTCCCGACAGGAGCCCCGCTCAAGTGTCCCTAGTGACAGGAGGTGTCGGAGGCAGAAAACGGGAGAAGGAGTTAAAACTCCCGCACGGCGAGCTAGACGGGGGCGGGAGGCGGGGGCCGCGAGGGAGGGGGAGCCCCTTCTACTTTGGTAAAGGTGATGGGGTGGCGATTATTGTGCAAGCTAATCAGAAAGTCTCGAACAGGTTCTCGGAGCCGAGCTAGGTCTCCCCGAAGCCTGCAGCACGAGTCGGCGAAGCTCTCGGCTTCTTTTTCCTGGCAACGAACGAAGCTTCAGCTGCCTCGGGCCAAACCTTAAGCCATAAACCCTTCAATACTTCACCAAACATCGGCAACCAGATACATTAATTAAAAAAAAGTTTCCTCCTCCCTCCAAGTGACGGATTGTGTCACAGCCAAGGGATGCTGACACGGGTTTGGGGGCTCAGAGACGCGGATCCAGCTGTTCCTTGTTTATCCATGCAATAGCTCTATACACTACACTGTCCTGGTCCTTTGCTGTCTCCCCTGCCTTCCTGCATAGCAGAACTGCAGATCTAGCTCAGTGAGCAACAGACAGGTTATTAGGAGGAAAAACATAACATGATGCATGTTTTGCTTACCAGTTGGGTTCTTGTTTTTCTTAAGACTCTTGCCACAAAGACACTGCAGCATATGCGTTCCTTTGCTGAAAATGTTCCAAAGAAACCACATTGATTTGGGCGAAAAGCAATCCAGCAGCTTAGACACCCTGAGAAAGAAGAGATCCTTGTGGTTGCATAATAATAATTTGAAATCAGTTCTCCTGAAGAGGGGCACCGGTTTTACCATAGGAAAAACGATGATATTCCGGATCTTCTCCCAGTTTTTTCCCCTCACGTGGTGTATTTCTTTGAGACTTCTCAGTGATTGTTTTTTTTCGGCCAGGGTGAACGATTTTATCCCCCTTGATCACCACTGGATTATTACCAAAGGGTTGGCCAAAAAATCCTTTTTCAGCGTGAAGACAAACAAAAAAGCAAAGAAATCCCAACTGAGAGCAGAGTTAATCAAGGAGAACAGGAATGCACAAAAGATCCCCGAAGAGAAAACCATAGCCTTTTTACTTGATCGGTATGAGGATGAGTGAGTCTGCAGGAGGCTGAGCAGGATTCGTCTCACTGAGAGAAGACTGCCATTGTGTTGTCCCTAGGAGAGAAGATTAAAAAAAAAAAAAAGAAAAAGGAAAGAAAGAAAGAAAAAAGGAAAAAAAAAAAAGGAAAAGGAAAAGAAAAAACCACCACCAGCACACACACACACTGATACCACCTCCGAGTCTGACAGCCGAAGACACAGCCTCCCTTCTGTGTCGATTTTTTTTTTTTTTTTTTTTTTAAATAATCAATCACCGGTGCTCAGTGGGATCGGATTGAACCTGCAGTTCTCAATCACCACGAAGAAAAGATGCAAATCGAGGTGCCTGGGCAGGCTGGTCGTAGTAGGTAGACAGCGCCACGGACCCCCTGGCTCCTGGCTCGCGCTCCGCCGGTTTCCAATAACGGTGAGCATGGGGAAAATCTCCCCTCCGGATTCCTCGCCCAGCCTCGGATGTGAGTTACAGGCATTAAAGGGAGGAGGAGTTGAAGTTTGCATTGAAAAGACTGGCTTTCCATGACGTAGCCACGTGCTTTCAGACCCGTCACCAGTGAGATGCTTGCACCCGCCCGGGGAGGGCAGTATCACTGCAGTCTCCCCGCCGGTTCCCCTCTCGAAGTACCCCCCACACCCCACCACCGGCACTCAGCCCCAGCCCCACTGTTCGACCCCCTCCCTCCTCTCCCGGCCTGATGAGGCTTGCTGCTTGCCCTCCGGAGCCAGCTAACAGAGCCTTCTCTTTCAAAGTGAATTCTGAAAAGGAGAATTGATGGTAATTAGCAAACCTTCAAAAATACATGGGATGGACCGGAGGCAGGGGTTTAAGCGGAAACAGCAGTTTAGGACCACTCGGGCAACATTAGTTGAACCTTACACTTTCCAAAAACAGCCTGGAAAGCATCTAAACCCTTAAGGAAAACTCAAGTTCCTTTAGTTCTTATTTGAATCCTACTTGAAGAGCTGTTGGAAAAATATAAACTAGACATATGACAAATATGTACTTGCAGATACTGCCTGTTAAAAGAGCAATCACTAAGATCAGAGTGAGGAGCTATACTTTGTTGAGGAGGGTCATATGTAAATGGGAATATTTATGCCTTTTCTAGACAACCCATGATCTTCAAATACTTTTTTTTGGTACAGAAAGCACTCTGCTTGATTCACACACTAATTCATTGCTTTTTTTCCTGCACTCATTAATTGAACTAACATTAAATTCATCCTTATTCTGTTATCTACGCTTGTCTACAAATTTGTCACCTGCCACCACCATTTAACCTAACAAAATGGCAAATTTTTTTCTTTTATCAAGATGTAACCCAGTTTCCTAATTTCCCAGAAAAATGAAAAGATTTAGGGCAGCGTTTTTTGTTTATTTTATCTCATTTGAGGAAAATATACAAGATAATACAAACTGTTACTAAGAATCATATAACAAATTCCAGTGTAGTTCTTAATCAGAATTAATAAATGTTAACATTTCATATTTGTGTGCTGAGCATTTTCAAAATGTAAAATTCACCACTTTCACTGTTGTTAGGCAAAGGACTTAAAGTTATGCCAGCTTATTAAGCTCTGTCTTAATTTCAAAAAATTTAAGCTATTACCTCTTCTGCATGGGATATCAAGCTATCTTATAAACAAATAGATGTAGATTTATGTTGTTGAAGACAAATAGAAACTGATTTTTAAAAAATTTAACTGCTTACTTATCAGTTACTAAAATAATAAACAACTTTCCATGCTAGTGTTTTCTAATATGTAAGAAGAGTTTTGAGGTGTCAAATTTGTATCCAGTATCCATAACCCTTTCGGGAAATGTCAGTTGATTTTTAAACATGGTAGAAGAGGAATTTAACTCCAGCAAATTTTAAGTTAAGAAGCTTGAAAGTTAAATGCTGATGTCCTCAACATACTTAAGGAATCATGTCATACAGTTTAAAGAATTTGCTTAAACAAAGTTGGAGAAAGCAAGGAAAGAGAGAATATATAAAAGTCTATGAATATAATGCCAAATGACTTATAAGCAGCCTGAAAAAAAACTGAATAGTGGAGTTCTTTTTTTGAAAGAGGGAAAATGAGACAGCATGGCCAAATAATTAGGACAGAATTTCTGATATCAATCAATCAGGGTCACACAGCACATGCTGCTTTTATAATGTGTCCTCTCAGGGGTTCCAGAATGTCCCAATGTATTACCACTGGACATAGGCCAGGTGCACAGCTGGATAAAAAATAGTCCTCATCAAGGTCTTCTGAACTCACACAGCTCAAAGTTTCTGTAAAAGCTTGCGGAGTTCCCTGGGGTATCCCACAATTAGAGTAAAATCTGGGGCCCTGTTTGCATCTTCTCATATGCTATTTGTGTGGAGAGAGTGTTTCTCAAAGCAGCTCTTCTTGCCTCTCCAAATGAGAATCTCTTCTACATTTTGTGACAGTGAACTTGATCCCTATTAACATAGAGAATGATTGAATGACTGCCAGAAAGTTATGGTTTGTCTTGTACTGGTGGAAAATGTATTAATTCTTTGTCCTGTGACCGAAGGAGCAACATAAAAGGTGATTAATTGTGACTACTATTTACTGAGAATCTATTATGCCAGGCACTGTGTTGGTTGCTTCTCCTTTATTTTGCTGTTTAAAGCAAGGAGAAATCTTTTCTTACACTGAATGAAATTTCTATGGGTTTTTTTTTCTATATTTACCAACACATTATTCATTTACATTATATAGGCTATTAATCACATTATTAGGGCTTCCCAAGTGGCGCTAGTCATAAAGAACCCACCTGCCAATGCAGGAGACATAAGAGACTCAGGTTTGATCCCTGGGTCAGGAGGATCCCCTGAAGAAGGAAATGGCAACCCACTCCAGTATTATTGCCTGGAGAATCCCATGGGCAGAGAAGCCTGTCAGGCTGTGATCCAAAGGGTCATAAAGAGTCTGACACAATTTAAACAACTGAGTACACACACATGCAATCTCATTATTAAACAAACAAAAAATACCAAATACTTTTGCCTGAAAAAGATGTCATAACATTAATCCAGGTCACCTTTGGTCAAAGGGAGTTGCAATTTCTAACAAGCTTTGAGGAACCCTATATAATTATTCAACTAATATTTATTGAGCATTTACGCTGTGAAAGTAACTGTAGAAGTAACTGTAGAAGTAACAGAAGTAACTGGCTGCAGCACGCCAGGCTTCCCTGTCCATCACCAACTCCCAGAGCTTGCTCAAACTCATGTCCATCAAGTTGGTGATGCCATCCAACTATCTCATCCTCTGTCGACCCCTTCTCTTCCTGCCTTCAATCTTTCCCAGCATCACCGTCTTTTCAAATGAGTCAGTTCTTCACAGCAGGTGGCCAAAGTATTGGTGCTTCAGCTTCAGCATCAATCCTTACAATGAATATTCAGGACTGATTTCCTTTAGGATGGACTGGTTGGATCTCCTTGCAGTCCAAGGGACTCTCAAGAGTCTTCTCCAACACCACAGTTCAAAAGCATCAATTCTTCAGCACTCAGCCTCCTTTATGGTCCAACTCTCACATCCATACATGACTACTAGAAAAACCATAGCTTTGGCTATATAGACCTTTGTCAGTAAAGTAATGTCTCTGCTTTTTAATATGCTATCTTGGTTGGTCATAGCATTTCTTCCAAGAAGCATCTTTTAATTTCATGGCTGCAGTCATCATCTGCATTGGTTTTGGAGCCCAAGAAGATAAAGTCTGTCACTGTTTCCATTGTTTCCCCATCTAGTTGCCATGAAATGGTAGGACCAGATGCCATGACTTAGTTTTTTGAATGTTGAGTTTTAAGTTAGCTTTTTCACTCTCCTCTTTCACTTTAATCAAGAGGCTCTTTAGTTCCTCTTTGTTTTCCAGACTCCATGGTGCATGCTAATTCATGAAACTAAACCAGATTTCCAGTTATGCAATAAAGAAAACCAAGGGTGGTTTGCCTCCAGCTTAGAGATGATCCAAAGATACTCACACCCACCTGAGTTCAGACCCTTATTTAAGTTTTGTTTTGGAAGACATCAAAATATTTACTTACCCTTTGCCATGCTACATTCAAATCAATATTAGATGACAAAAATAGTAGCTATTAGAAAGTAAATGTAAGCTTTAGAGCTAAAGAAAATAAGGGAAATTTCATAGTAACTGTAAAACTGTCAGGAAAACCTTTAGTATATACAAATAGAAAAAAAAAAGACTGTTATCACAAAGCTCAAGTAAAATAAACCCAGTTCTTATAATCAGGCTCACTCAAGAATTAATTTCACATTCAGCATATTATAGTAAGCAAACCTAAAAGTAAGTATAATGACCAGAACACAATAAAATATATATTTTAATCTTAATATAGATTCTATAAACTTTCATGAGATTAGTTGTCAAAAATCTTTGTAACTATCTTTTTATAATTGTTCCAGTTACTCTTCTACTTCATTCTTCCTTTTAGCTATAAAACCCCAACCCCACCACACTTTGGGGAGGGAACATGGGTATTCAAATAGAGAATATAATTCCCAGCTCCTTTGCAGTTAGGCAAGGTCATGTGACTAGATTCTGACCAATGAGATGTGAGCAAAAGTGCCACATTCAACTTCCTAGCCACACTCGCCAAAGAAGTTGCTTGTTTTCCACGTCTCTCTTTTCTTTCCTGTGAGCAGAAAGCAATGGTGTGAGCGGCTTTGAGAACAGAGATAGGAACACACACCAGGAATGAAATAACAATATAGAAGGACCTTGGACAGAGCAGCCACACTTTTCCAGGATTACCCTCCTGCCTCTGTTCAGATCAGTGACAGAAAAAGAAACTTTTATTTTTTGAGCCACTGTATTTTTGTGTGATTTTGTTCCAGCAGCTTATCCTCTCTACTATCTTATGGACTGGCCTGATGTGAATAGCAATACACCTATCTATTTGGGTTATTTACTTATATTAAAGCTGAGCACCAAAGAATTGATGCTTTTGAACTGTGGTGTTGGAGAAGACTCTTGAGAGTCCCTTGGACTGCAAGGAGATCCAACCAGTCCATCCTAAAGGAAATCAGTCCTGAATATTCATTGGAAGGACTGATGCTGAAGCTGAAATGCCAATACTTTGGCCACCTGCTTCGAAGAGCTGACTCACTTGAAAAGACCGTGATGCTGGGAAAGATAGAAGGCAGGAGGAGAAGGGGACAACAGAGGATGAGATGGTTGGATGGCATCAGCAACTCAATGGGCATGACTTTGAGTAAACTCTGGGAGTTGGTGATGGACAGGGAGGCCTGGTGTGCTGAAGTCCATGGGGTTGCAAAGAGTTGGACATGACTGAGCGACTGAACTGAACTGAACTTATATTAAAAGGATAGGCACTTCCCTGACTACTTTGCACTTCCAATGCAGGGGGCACCCAGGTTTGATCCCTGGTCAGGGAACTAGGATTCTGCATGCCGTGTGGCACAGCCCAGGAACAAATTTTTTTAAAAAGACAAAGAGCACAAGTACATCACATATAATCTATGGATTAATTCAGGCTGCCACTCTTCTTTCCAATCACTGTAGCACCTACATATCTCTTAGATGTTTCTTACAAGCCACTCTTGCTTACCCTCACCACCAGTGCAAATGTCTTATTGTTAGATCTTGCCTCCCCTTGCCTCCTCTGCCCTGCTCCCTGCCAGTCAGATGCAACCTATGACAGTTTAGACCTTATGACCACGACAGTAAAGGAGAAGAAAGACAGAGGGCAAAGCGATTGGAAGACGAGTTGGTCAGAAAAAGAAGACCTGTGTGTAGCCAAGGCCCTCAGTGTCTATATTTACTTTGCAAACCTTTTTTTGGAAAGCATGATGCATTTTGTGATTTGCACACTCATTCTTTCTCTTATCAATTATTTCTCAATCATTCTTTCTCTTATAATTATTATCACTTTTTAAAGAATAACTCTCTTCTTCACATCACTGAACTAACTACTCCATTAGTAACTCTTTCTTCCTTTCCCCATATTCCTCCATTGACTCATAGCATAGATACCTCTGGTCATCTCTCCTGGAGCAAACAGTCTGGAAAAGGAACTGCAGTCCTTCTCTCTGCCACCTCCCAGCTTCTCAGTGAAGATGGAACGACTTGAGCAGCCCAGGGTTCTCTGTCCCCGTCTCTTGCTCTCTCTCTCTCTTTGGATCTGCTGGCCTTCAGAAAGCTTTCAGACCCCTCTGCTTCACTTTCTCTGCTCAGGAAGCACTGGACCAGCCTGGAAGCCCATAGTCCATCTTCTAGAAGTGGGCCTGGAGACCAATCTCTCTCTGAACTCTTTAAGGGGACTTGGAGCAGACTCCTTTCGCCCTTCCACATCAGTGTGCTCCAGATGGCTCTCATTTACCAGCATCTCCATCTCTAAACCTAAGGAATTTTGTCCAAACCACATAAGTCCCCTCTGCCTAGGCAATCCCAGAAGTAGCATACCCTAGGAGAGTTTCTCCACGACTCAACACCCAGCTCCCGGACCCCTTGGGAGGGATAATGATAAAGCATGTGCTTATCCTTCTTTCCCAGAGTTTTCCTGTGGGAGGAAGACACAGTCTGCCACCAGGATAGTTGGCTTAACAGACGACTGGCCTTCTCCCCTTCCCCATGGAGCCGTGATCCACCGGTCCCTCATCTGCTACATTTGTTCCTAAGGAAACTACTTGTACTAGAATCTTCTTTCTCTGTGGAAACTCAAACCATGACCAGGCTTGCAGAGGGAAGGCAGGGTTTCTGGGGGAAAGTGTCTACTCTCCAGATTCAAACTCTGCCTTGAGCGGTCACTGCAACGCTCAGATGTGGAGGAAGCAGTTAGAGAAACCAACTCTTGTCCCCAGGTTAAATTTCATTCCCCAACACAAACCTTATCAGCAATCAAAGCTAATATATCTAAAGCCATCTTTCTAACTCATGTGGCCATATTTCTATATTGAATCTGAACTTCGAAGTGGAGTGAAGGGGGAGAATTAATTATCACGTCTTAAGATGCCCTCCATACTAGAAAAATAATATAAGAAAAAAATCTTCCTCTTTATTCCTATTATGTTGGCAACTTTAATAATAAAACAGTGAGGAACTTGCCAAGAGATACAGGCCAAAGCAGGTGAAACCCTCTGAATCCTCAGTAATACGATCTTCTCTTGGCAAAATGCTATGAGGATTCATTTCTTACCTAAAGGAACTTTATCTCAGCCAATATATATATTTGTTGTTCAGTCACTAAGTTGTGTCCAACTCTTTGAGACTCCATAGACTGCAGCACGCCAGGCTCCTCTGTCCTTCTCTATCTCCCTGAGTTTGCCCAAATTCATATCCACCATACAGATATGTTGTTGTGTGTGTGTTAGTCACTCAGTTGTGACTAACTCCATGCAAGGATACTGGGGTGGTTTGCCATTCCCTTCTCAATGGTATCTTCCTGACCCAGGGATCAAATCCAGGACTCCTGCATTGCAGGCAGATTCTTTACCATCTGAGCCACCAGGGATATGCATGACAGTAAAGCCCTAGTGTCCTGTACAGCTTAGGAAGAGTCCAGAGGGCCCTTCTTCCCATCCTCTGAGGCAGATAGGAATTAACCTTATACAAGTGGAATGGATCCTAAACAATTTGAGAACCTGCACAGCATGGCCCATTGTATCAAGATCTCTGGACATTCATAACTCATGCTTTCCATTGATACACATGTTAAACCTTCTTTAATGTGATTTATGACAAACCTAGACAACATATTAAAAAATACAGACATCACTTTGCCAACCAAGGTTCATATAGTCAAAGCTATGGTTTTTTCCAGTAGTCATATATGGATGTGAGAGTTGGACCATAAAGAAGGCTGAGCGCTGAAGAATTGATGCTTTCAAACTATGGTTTGGAGAAGACTCTTGAGAGTCCCTTTGACTGCAAGGGACTCATACCAGTCAATCCTAAAGGAGATCACTCCTGAATATTCATTGGAAGGACTGACACTGAAGCTGAAGTTCCAATACTTTGGCCACCTGATGTGAAGAGCTGACTCATTGGAAAAGACCCTGATGCTGGGAAAGATTGAGGGCAGGAGGAGAAAGGGGTGACAGAGGATGAGGCGGTTGGATGGCATCACTGATTCAATTGACATGAGTTTGAACAAACTCCAGGAGATAGTGAAGGACAGGGAAGCCTGGAGTGCTGCAGTCCATGGGGTTGGAAAGACTCAGACATGACTTAGCCACTGAACAACAACAACAGTGTGATTTAAATTCAATGTGAATTAAATATCATCACTAAAACCATATCAAACCAGTGGTAACTATACAACTACTTCAAACAGCACTCTACTTTCTCCCATTAACCCCGAATTTTGTTGCACCATATTCTGTGAAAGTATGGCCTCAGTTGAAAGATATTGTCATCCATGATTTGAGATGTTCTGAGGATTGCAAAGAGTCAGACATGACTGAAGTGACTTAGCATGCATGCAAGGGGGAACTACCTTGCCTGCACCTGGAAGCTGGCCCTTACTCGCTATCACCATTGAATAAGACCACTTTGAAGACATCATTTTACACTGGTAGGAGAAATTTATCCACTAAACTTTGTCAATTTGGGCAGAGATCTGTACTATTTCAAAATTTAGAATATTATTTGCCCTGGACCAGCGTTCACTTTATAAAGTGAGAATAATTGCAGAACAAGGTTAACAGTATTGAATATGAGCCTGAAGAGAAGAGGAAAGTGCCACATTCTCAGCTTTTCCATTAGTTTTAAGTCCCCAGTTCCCACATGAAAACACTTTGTAAGTGGAATATATCAGATGGCTTCAGTTTTCCTGCTTGACCTCAGATGGACACATTGTTCTCTCTGCCTAGATTCCAGTTGTTGCTATTCTTGCTTAGTTTTAGTTGCTAAATTATGTTGAACTGTAGACTTCTAGACTCTTCTGTCCATGGGATTTTCCAAGCAAAAGTACTGGAGGGGGTTGCCATTCCCTTCTCCAGAGGAATCTTCCTGACCCAAGGATTGAACCCTGGTCTCCTGCATTGGCAGATAGATTCTTTATCACTGAGCCATCAGGGAAGCCCATAGATTCCAGAAACTCGGTAGCTTATTGATAAAGAATTCCCTTAGACCTTGTGATGGTAAACAATAATACCCCAAAATCCAGTGTTATAATACAACCTTCAACCCAATATATACATGTTTTATTACATACTCTTAAACATGTAAACATATTTCCTCACATAAATGTTTGCTGAGCACCCAACCCAACAGGCTACTTTTTAGAGAAAATCAAGTTGACTCCATAGCACATTTTACTCTGAATTGAATATTTGAAAATGACTTGGTTGGGCTTATCTCTCATATTTCCTCAAAAAAGTGGTTTAAAAAATCAAATTCAATGCTCATATAAGAAAATGTGAATTTTCTTATGTGTATGGAATTATTTTTCCCACAAACAAAAATTTCCTGGCATTAAATTAACATGCGTCATTCATGCAATTCCAAAAAAAAAAAAATGTGTCATATATTCTAACATTTTGGTTACAAAGTGAATGAAGAAAAATGCCAACTCAGAGAGAATTTACATTCCAAAAAATAAATGGCACAAGTCTATTGGATCATAAATTTCCAGAGGTCAAAAATTAAGGCTATTTAACTCAGTTTATATGGTACCCTAATAATCTTAAATGTATGTCTAGCTAATAGTTTGTGTCCTGAATTTCCACATAATCTTAGATTCTGAAGATTAAGGGGAAAAAAGTTCCATTTCTTTGTTCATGTCAACCAACAGCCTCATGAACATTTACAATATTGTAAATTTAAGTGCACATAATTGAATTCCTGTCCAAGAAGGTGTGAAAAATGTTTAAAATACTGTGTTTGAACACTGACTTGATTTAATGTATTGTTGGTCTCTGGACAACAATGCATTTTACTTTATTTCTTGTTTGAATGAGATAAATAATAGAATGCACACACATGTATGAAGGCTCAAGATAATTACTACTTAACATTGACTTTGTTTTTTGTAAATAAACATTGTAATGAACAGTACGTAAGTAATTAGTCAAGCACATCATGGCCAGTATTTCAGATTATATTTAAGGAATTTACAATTAGGATAAAATCAGAATAAAAATATACACAAATCATATTGTAACTTCAATATTAACCACTTAGCAGATATTTCTCAAGCTCTGCTACACATTAGTATATTCTTGTTAATTTGTTTTTAACTTTTTAAATTAATTTACGTTTTAAATAGGCATTCCCAAGTGTTTGGATGTGTGTAAATTTCCATTAGTAAATTGAATCTGATATTATTCCATTAAGGCAACACTTTTAAGTAAGATTTTCAAATATGCTTAGGTAATAGACGGCAGGAAGTATGATATTGAATGCAGAGCCATAGGAAATGGTGTTACAGTAAACTTCAAGTTACTAAATATGTTTTTCTGATAATAGACATAACATCTTTATAACAGTGTGAACATTAGCAACAATGTTCAAAATCTCAAGTCAAGAAGCAAAATCTCAAGTCAAATCTGGGAGAAAAAACAAAATCAAAAAAAGAAAATCCTATCACGTTTTCATTTCATTTCCTACAACACAGAGGAAAAGACCACTGCTTGCAGCAAAACATTGTCATTTAATTTTTGAACACTGGAAACTCAAAGGCAGCTAACCAAGGCGGTTGTGAGTCAGGACTAAAAGGCAAGCTGGGTTCCATTTGTCAAGCCAGGACTCAAGGCATCAGCCAAGGACATCTTCTGATTAGTTCACCCTGAGAGGCTGCCTTTTTCTCATTTGTCCTCCAAAGGTGATGCCTTTTTCTAATTGGTCAGACCAGACGGTATGCTTTTTCTGACTGGTCAACCTAAAAAGGGTGCCTTTTTTCTGATTGGTCCGTACAGAAGGGACCTTTTTTTTTTCTGACTTGCACAGATCTCTGAACGCCTGGCCTTCCTGCCAACATATCCACCAGACCAAAGAGACACTTGTTAAGTATCCATGACACCAGGGGGACCCACCTCTAGAGAAGGGAGGGTCGGAGAAGGCAATGGCAACCCACTCCAGTACTCTTGCCTAGAAAATCCCTTGGATGGAGGGGCCTGGTGGGCTCCAGTCCATGGGGTCGCTAGGAGTCGGACACGACTGAGCGACTTCACTTTCACTTTTCACTTTCATACATTGGAGAAGGAAATGGCAACCCACTCCAGTGTTCTTGCCTGGAGAATCCCAGGGACGGGGGAGCCTCGTGGGCTGCCGTCTCTGGGGTCGCACAGAGTCGGACACGACTGAAGCAGCTTAGCAGCAGCAGCAGCAGCAGACACATAAAGCTGATCAAAGAAGACAGACTTAGATTCAAAAGAAATGGTAAGTTTTGAATTCAATCCGAAGTATGAAATTCAGATAAATTGTGCCTTATTTTCTACCTTTTTCTAATTGGTGTGCACAAAGAATAATGTGTCTGGTAATATTCTAAACAAATCATTTGTCATTCCTTGAAACCTGAGCGCTGAACAAATATCTTTGTACCAGAGTCCCTTCTCACCACTTCTCTGCTCCTGCTGATAGTGGTTCCGTCATGTCCAGCTGTTTTGTGACCCCATGGACTGTAGCCCACCAGGCCCCTCTCTCTGTAGGATTTTTCAGGCAAGAATACTGGAGTGGGTTGCATTTCCTTCTTCAGGGGAATCTTCCCAATCCAGGGATGGAATTCACATCCCCTGTGTCTCCTGCATTGGCAGGCAGATTCTTTACCACCGTGCCACCTGGGAAGCCCTACCACATCTCTCCAACATATTAAATGTCAATTTCTGCAGCTGATGAATATTTATCTCAAACATACAAAAGTCAGAACGGTATTCAACCAAAAGCAGAGTGGACTGGTGGCCTGAATCTAATGTATTTGAGGATTACTAGTTCTATTTATTTAAAAAATATTTGCAAATCTATATCATGCATGCTTACTGATTTTTAACTCTGGCATTTAGCCAGCCAATTCATGAGAAATTTGGCCAGGTTCTAGGAGTATTCCAAAATCTAAGTCTCTAGAGAATTTCAGCTTTGTCTCTGTGAGACCAGCCATTGAAAGTTTGAAAATTCAGACCATTGGCCTTAATTTTCTTTCTCTGTCTCTCTCTGCCCTCTCCTATCCCTCTCTCTCTCTAATATGAAACTTGCATGAACACACACATATGCACAACTCTGTGAACTTAACTTTTCCTAAATTGACCATTCATTTTTGTCATATTTAAAAAAGAATAGAGAAACATGGTGCTACCTGCAAAGGGAGATTTTGCAGGTGTTTCTTTAAAAACACTGGCTTTAGGGACCTGAACATGTGGTCTAGGTTTGGAGCACTTCTGTAAAACCGGGCTGAGTAAATGCCATTATATCACTTTTGCAAGGCCAACACCTCCTCTTACCTCCTGTCCACCATCCCCATCCACATTGGAATTATGGAAAATGAGCAAGTTAACCAGAAAGCCATGAACAGAAGACTTCCTTAACCCTTCTCACTCCCCAGTATTATACTTGTGTAGTTAAAATTGGATTGATTTGTGAAATCATAATGTGCATTTTCATTTTAAGCTATTCTTCACAGTAACTTCCAAGTTCTGTCTTTTAATTATACATCTACAGTAATTTCTATATTTTAAATTGCTCTTCTTTTATTCTTGTATTCTTTTCTTTTTATAATTATTCTCATTTAGAAGTGTTGTATTCTCAGAATATGGTGTGTTGAGCCTTCCATAGGGCCTGACACATGGCAAATTTTTATTCTTGGGTAATTCTTGAGATTTTCCTCTTTCTCTTTGGTGATCTGCAGTTTTCCCATGGTGTGCTTATGAGTGGATTTATCTTTCCTGAGCCTGCATTCTATATGGTGGAGACTCTGCAAGTCCAAAATTCTCGATCATCACCTCTTCAGATATTTATTCCTTGCCATCCTCTCCATCGGAGAAGGCAGTGGCACCCCACTCCAGTACTCTCCTGGAAAATCCCATGGACGGAGGAGCCTGGTAGGCTGCAGTCCATGGGGTCGCTAAAAGTCGGACACGACTGAGCGACTTCACTTTCACTTTTCACTTTCATGCATTGGAGAAGGAAATGGCAACCTACTCCAGTGTTCTTGCCTGGAGAATCCCAGGGACGGGGGAGCCTGGTGGGCTGCCGTCTATGGGGTCACACAGAGTCGGACACGACTGAAGCGACTTAGCAGCAGCAGCAGCATCCTCTCCATTCTCTTTTCCTGGAAATTCTAACACAGAAATATCGATTCCTGTTCCTTTGTGTCTTGGGTCCATGATTTCTGGCTCATGGTTGACATGTACTGTGTTTTTGTTTCTCTGCTCAAGCATCTTAGCATGTATTAAAGTCTCTGTCAGATGGTTCTAGAAAGTAGATGTAATATGGGTTGAATTTGCATTCCAATGGTTCATATTCTTAGTGGCATTCCTTAGCACATGATTCAAATGCATGTTGGAATTTTGGCTTTTAGGTGGTGAGCAGGAAGACTTCTGTCTATATTTTTGTTCTCCTCCTTCCTGTTCCCCTTCACTCTGCTCTAATGGTGCCTCCATTCTGCACTTCTCAGGATCACAGTTCATACCAGGATTGATGGCATTGCTGGTATTCACAAGCTCCAGTAGTCCTCAGGACACTGCATCCAGTTCCCAAGGGAGTACTTGATCATGCCACCTGACCTTTATCATCTATTTTCCTAAGTTCATAACTTCCCACATCCCTGGGGATAGTGAGAACAATGATGTTTGAGTCCTTTACAAGACAGGGAGTCCCATTCCAGCTCCTGGCCTCCAGATCCCATTACCCCTCAAGAACCAAACCCTCAAAATTTTATTCTATTTCTGGTTTCCTGAAAATAGCAATCTTGATTTTTGACCCCAGATATGTAACTTTGGCTTCTGGTTTTTATAGCATAGTCATCATTGTCGTGTGATTGGAGTAGTAAGAGTAACTTACAACGTGAATTTGCTTCAGATGGTAAAGAATCTGCCTGCAGTGCAGGAGATGCAGGTTCATATCCTGGGCTGGGAAGATCACCTGGAGAACAGAATGACAACCCACTCCAGTGTTCTTGCCTGGAGAATCCCATAAACAGAGGAGCCTGGTGGGCTACAGTCCATGGCATTGCAAAGAGCTGGACACGACTGATCAATGCTTTCTCCTTTTTTTATATATTAACTATCTAAATATTACCAACTTTAATCATAAGTGTTTATCAACAAAGATTACATGGAGGAAGCACTAAGGAGTGTGAATCTATTTTTTTTCTGATTACTATGGAAAATAATAGTTCTTACTTCTCTATTGGCCATTTTTTGGTAATCTCTATGACTTTATAAACTTTCCCTAACAGCCTAGCATCAATATTGGCTGATTACAGACTAGCCATCACAACTGAGCAGTTTCACATGGTCTGAAATATTTTTTAAAGAGTTTTTTGGTTGCAAGTGACAGAAACACGTTAACTATTGACACCATTAAGTTCAAGAAGAGCAAAAATTTCACTGATTCTCAAGGCTGAAAGGAAAATGAGTTTTCCATTTGTTGTCTCTGTTCTCTCAGCAGGTCAGATTCATTCTATCAGAGGGGCTTCCTCTACCAATTCAGGAAAACAATGATTCCTGAAGTCCCAAGGTTTCTGGAGCAGTGAAGGTTTGAAACTTGTCCTCCAGACCCAAGTTTAGAAATTCTAGGGAAATGTTCTGACTGATGCAGCTTGAGTCAGATGATCACCTCTGGGCAAATTGAAAGTGATCGTGGATGTGGAGGGTATAATAACATGGTAGCACTCAACTCAAACCACGTGGATAAAATAGGATTGTGCTGATCATGGCAGACAAGAGAATAGATTTCCATTATGGCTTTTAAATAAACATAAAAGTAAAGATTATGTTTGAACTCTCAGGAGACAAAGATTGTCACAGTTAGGGTTTGATTCAGGAAGGAGACACCACTCTATATTACATTAAGGATGTAACAGAAGCAATTAGTGGAGAAGGAAATGGCAACCCACTCCAGTATTCTTGCCTGGGAAATCCCATGGACAGAGGAGCCTGGCAGGGCTACAGTCCACAGGATTGTAAAGAGTCGGAGGTGACTTAGCGTCCGAACAACAACAGAGGCAATTAGACATTTACAAAGTAATTGGAACCAAGGAAAGAACTGAAGACACAGAGGCTGGTATACCTGTGGCGGATTCATTTTGATGTTTGGCAAAACTAATACAATTATGTAAAGTTTAAAAATAAAATAAAATTTACAACTAAAAAAAAAATAAGACGATGAATTGTAGAAGCGTTGGGCAATAATTGTTTTAACTACTGAGTCATTTCTTCAGGTAATACAAAGATGAAGAAAGTATCATCAGAAACTTTCTTATTTTCTCTTAAAAAATGATGAGGAAACAGGTGCAGTTGGGGAGTTATTCAAATAAACAAGATACTGAGTAATGTGTGGAACATTATCAAGGACCAGTAAAATTTTCTGAGCTGTATTTTACATGCCCCACTAATTTGTGTGATCTGGAAGCCTGCTCCCTGTGATAAAATAGACTCTCCATTTCTGTGTGTGCCCTGTGTTTTTTGAGAGTTATTTGTGTCTCTTTCTCCATTGCATGGAACAAAATCAACCTATTACAAGATACTTGCAAGAATATAGAACTATAAAATAAGTATAAAGTCAACCAAGGATCAATCTGATCAATGTGCCTATTTTTCAAATTTGAGTTTTGGGGGAGCTTGGGAAAAAGGAAAACATTATGAATTAGAAATATTTTATCACAGTAAATAAGAAGACTATCAGATCATCAAGAAAACAAATGTTGTCAGTACCTGGAAAATACAGTGAGTGTCTTCATGAGAAAGTAGAAAAATAGGGAATAAAATTTACTTCAGCTAATAGTAATTGAAGACTAGATATAACATTTATCTTGGAAAAGAAGGAAGGCTGAAATTTTAATAAGCAAACAGTCAACCACAAAAATTTAGTGAACGAAGAGCAAATTGCCCAAATAATGGGAAGGAAAAAAAGAAATCAGCAAAATGAATATTAAAATAAAGAAGATCAACAAAGCCTTGAAAAACTTGCAAAACTGAGAGCGGCTGCCTCCCAAAAAAATATATGAGGAAAGCACACATACACACTCACACACACACACACACACACACACATGTTAGGCATGAAGAAAGGGGCTATCACTATGGATAGTGCAGATATTTAAAGGGGAGGAAGAGGAAATGAACAACTTCATGTATGTTTTTAATGCTACTTACTTGATTGATGGTGACTGCAGCCATGAAATTAAAAGACGCTTGAATTGAATTGGAGGAAATTGAAAGGAAAGTTATGACCAACCTAGATAGCATATTGAAAAGCAGAGACATTACTTTGCCAACAAAGGTCCGTCTACTCAAGACTATGGTTTTTCCAGTAGTCACGTATAGATGTGAGAGTTGGACTGTGAAGAAAGCTGGGCACCGAAGAATTGATGCTTTTGAACTGTGGTGTTGGAGAAGACTCTTGAGAGTCCCTTGGACTGCAAGGAGATCCAACCAGTCCATTCTGAAGGAGATCAGCCCTGGGATTTCTTTGGAAGGAATGATGCTAAAGCTGAAACTCCAGTACTTTGGCCACCTCATTCGAAGAGTTGACTCACTGGAAAAGACTCTGATGCTGGGAGGGATTGGGGGCAGGAGGAGAAGGGAAAGACAGAGGATGAGATGGCTGGATGGCATCACTGACTCGATGAACATGAGTCTTAGTGAACTCTGGGAGTTGGTGATGGACAGGGAGGCCTGGCGTGCTGCAATTCATGGGGTCGCAAAGAGTCGGACATGACTGAGCGACTGAACTGAACTTGATTGATACAGCTTTGTGAATTATTATGAGGTGCACAGTATTGCATCCACTTCACAGATCCAGGAAAAGAAGCAAACCAGACCCAGAGTAGCCCCCAGTATGTCCAGTCCCAGCCCCAGCTGTCTCCCTCCACAAGTAAGGACTCTCCTGCCCTTTAAGGCACTCGCTTGCTGGAGGAGGTTGCAGGAGAGGAGCTGGAGGAAAAGCTGCCAAACAGGGAGAAGGAAATCAGCAGGTGAAGTGTAACGAGACAGGACAAAAGAGGCGAATAGAGAAACCAAGTGACGTGGAAGGAAGGGAAGTCAGAAGAGTGACTCGAGTCCCCTCTCGTGGGAGGCGCTGCAGAGTGGTCGTATTCCTGGGGGCAAGGTCCAGCTGAAAAAGAGAGAGGTTACAGTCTGAGCGTGGAGAATTCATCATAGAGTGTGAGAAAGCTAAAAGAGTTAACCGTATATTAACCATGATTAACCATATATTAGTGTGACATCTAGAAAAATGGTATAGATGGCCTTATTTGCAAAACAGAAGTAGAAACACAGACAGAGAACAAACATATGGACGCCAAGGGGAGAAAGAGGGTGGTGGGATACATTGGGAGATTGAGATTAACACACACACGCTGCGCTTCCCAGGTGGCGCTAGGGGTAAATAACCTGCCTGCAAACACAGGAGACGTAAGTGAGGCGGGTTCTGTCCCTGGGTTTGGAAGATCCCCTGGAGGAGGGCATGGAGATCCACTCCAGTATTCTTGCCTGGAGAATCCCACAGACAAAGGAGCCTGGCGGGCTGCAGTCCATAGGGTCACAAAGAGTTGGACACGACTTCAGTTCAGTTCAGTTCAGTTGCTCAATCGTGTCCGACTCTCTGCGACACCATGAATCGCAGCACACCAGGCCTCCCTGTTTACATCGCCAACTCCCGGAGTTCACTGAGACTCACGTCCATCAAGTCAGCGATGCCATCCAGCCATCTCATCCTCTGTCCTCCCCTTCTCCTCCTGCCCCCAATCCCTCCCAGCATCAGAGTCTTTTCCAATGAGTCAACTCTTCGCATGAGGTGGCCAAAGTACTGGAGTTTCAGCTTTAGCATCATTCCTTCCAAAGAAATCCCAGGGCTGATCTCCTTCAGAATGGACTGGTTGGATCTCCTTGCAGTCCAAGGGACTCTCAAGAGCCTTCTCCAACACCACAGTTCAAAAGCATCAATTCTTTGGCGCTCAGCTCGACTTACCATGTACATAAAACAAACAACTAATGAGAATGCCCAGGGAATCCTATTGAGTGCTCTGTGGTGACCTAAATGGGGAGGAAATCCAAAAAAACAAGGGGATATATGTGTATGGCTGATTCATTCTGCTCTACAGCAGAAACTAATGAAACATTGTAAAGCAACTGTACACCAATAAAAATTAATTTAAAAAAAGAGATGATGCAGAACCTAAATGAAGTTTGGGACACATTGAATTTTTAGAAAATGCTCTCCCACCCTCTGGAGGGAAGAAATATGTGGGTTTTGATGCTGGTAGGTTTCTAGACTTGGAAGTGAACAGATGAAATTCTTAGCTGATGACTTCAATGTTTAAGTGAAAGAAGACTCAAAGTTAGGAGTAGGGATGAAAGTAGAGGGATGGAGTAGTTAGTGGAGAACGGAAATGGGACAAAAAATAGAGAGTGAGAAACTTATAAGACAAATCCAATCGAGTTGTCAGGCAGGGCTGGGTGCCCTCTTGGAGTTTGAGATGATTTATTTAAAGGAAAGCTAGGCTGCCTGTCTGCATTTCTCTCCTCCTGAAACATTCATCTGTCTGTGTGTAAGCACAGAAGTCATGGTCGGGTGGTTGGCTCATCACAGACTGGGGTTTGACCAGGCAAAAATGACAGAAGAAAAGAGAAGGTAAAGGAGATGGCAGGAGAGTGACAATGATGAAATAATGATAAGTCAAGGGCTCTGCGTTGCAGAGGAAGAAAGTGAAGACACGTGTGCATGTCAGAGGGGCAAGGGTGTGAGATGGTGAGAAAGTGCTGGGATAGGTTAACTGCAGAGCATTCACTGATGAGAGTTTTTGCCGTGAAATTATTTAAGCCCATGAGCGAGGAAAGGAGATGGTCAAAGAACTGGGCTAAGTTGAAGATTTCGAAGATGGTACAGTTTATCCACATGACAAGTTTCAGGTTGGACTGTGAGAGTGGAAGGCTGAGGGGGTGGGGGGACGAAGAGAGGACGACTGTGGAAATAGGGGCCAAGGAACCAAGAGGCTGGCATTCCAGATGGGACATGCCCCAGAATGGTGAAATCCCTGGGAAGGACGGTGTGAGTCAGGGAGAAGGGGAAGGCTGGAGCCAGAAGGATTTGGGGAATGAAGCACAGAAGCCGTGGATGAAGTGGATGAAGCAGTGACGGAGAGAAAAGAGTGACTACGCTGGCTGCCATCTTTGTAACGCTGAGACTCCTGTGTGGGAAGTCCTCACGGGTCCCCTTGCCCTCTGGTTTCTTGTTCCACCATTGGAGAGCCCTCTCAGGAGACTGGCGGCGGGGAGGCCTGAGTACTTTTCCCCCAGGGGGCACCAGGCTGACTGTGCCCCTCAGCTGAAGGTCACTAGTAGCTCAAGGCAGCCAACCCTACGTGAGTCTCTCGTCCTGGGTTTTGATAACAGTTCCCTCCTGCCTCCCTTGAGGCAACCAAGGTTACTAGCTCCCGGTTTCTGCCCCATTCCTGTGCTATTCCATGTGGCTTCTCTACACCCTATTTGTATCTTTGTAGAGGCTCCCTTTTTTAAAATCCTATTTGAATTTTCCTACTCTGAGGTGCCATCTGTTTCCTTGCTGAATCTCTGATACCACGATAGGATCCAATGGTGTGAGCATGAAGTTTAAAACGAAGGAAGGAAGGAGAGGGAAGAGAAGGAGAGGAAAGAGGGAGGCTGGGAGGGAGGGAGGAAAAGACCAAAAAAGACTGATAGTCCAGAAGGGGTGATGAGAATTAAGGAGGACGCCTACCCCACCAAGTGTCTTGGAACCTTGTGGTGTGTGAGAGAGAAAAACAATGCCTCCAATTGGGAACAATGTCCTCAAAAACCTGCCAGACATCTGTTAGAGGCCACAAGTGGGAAGAATGGCAAAAATAAAAATAAAAATACCCACAGCATTTGAGGATGGAGGGGAAGATGGGACAAATAAAGGAAGACGTCACATTTCTTCCATCCTGTATTGATCTGTTGAGGTGCGGGTGTACCCTGTTCTTCATGACAAGGCAAGAATGACACAGAAGGCAGTTCAGAAGTCACCAGGGCTGTCTCTTCTGCTTCAAAGAGTGAGGCCATCATCTCGGTTTCAACAGGCAAGATGGTGGTCACCTGGAGCCTTGGGAACAGGACGCTAGCCCTGCAAAGCAGCAGAGGCAGGACCTCCGCCTCAGGGGGTCTGGAAAACAGAACACTGAACCAGAGAGGATTCTTCTTGAGACTTAAGAGCCAACGGTATTTAGCAAATGGTATTTTCTGGGGACACATCACCTTTTTTCTCATCCCAATTTCTCCTGTTTGGAATGGGAATGTCCATCCCATGCCTGTCCCACCAGGAAGTACATGAATTACCTGGGTTCACAGGTTCACAGCTGGAGAGGAATTTTCCTAGGAATGAATCATTCTTCAAGTTTCACCCATTTCTGACTGAGATCATATTTAGACTTGGGGCTTTAGACTTTAGAATTGGTGCTGGAAGGGATTAAGACTTTGGAGCTATTTGGAAGGAATTAATATATTTCACATGAGAGGAGAATGTGAATTTTGGGGCCCAGGAGCAGAATGTTATGGGTTAAATGTGTCCTTCCAAAATTCAGGTTGAAGTCCTAACCCCTAATCTGATGGTACACGGAGGCAGAGCCTTTGGGAAATAAACAGGTTTAGATGAGGTTATGAGGGGGGCTTCCCTGGTGGCTCAGCGGTAAAGAATCCACCTGCCAGTGCAGGAGACACAGGTTAAGATCCCTGGGCCAGGAAGATCCCGTGGAGAAAGAAATGGCAACCCCCCCACCCCCAGCATTCTTGCCTGGAGAGTTCCATGAACAGAGGAGCCTGGTGGGCTACAGTCCCTGGAGTCGTAAAGGATCGCACATGACTGAGCACACATGCCCACCTCACAGACTGCAATTGGCAACTCGGGTCATAGCAGTTTTGTTTCGTTTTGTTTAGTCAGGAAACAGGGCAAAGCCATTCCTGTAGCCTTTGGTTAGTGTTTAGCTACAGATAAGGAGCACTGCTCTCCAAATGCAGAGATTAGGGGGCGAGTCATAGGAAGCTTTTTTAAGATGGAAGGGACTGGGATGTGTTTAAAGGCTGATGGGAAAGGTATTAAGATAGAGCAAAGGTTGAAGGCTCAGAAAGAGAGACGGCGTAATCCAGGAGAGGAAGTCTCACAGGCAGCTAGCTCCTGAAGGTGGGGTGATGGGACTGGTCTCCCTCATTTTGATGGGAGATAGGAATTTCACTAAGAAGCCACAAGGATCTGTTGAGAATGGCATGTCGTGTACTCCGCATATTAATCACTCACTCTGAATTAGTAATGACACATGGAGGTAGCAAGCTCTGGGCTGAATGAGTCTATACCCTCCTCGGTGTATTCCTTGTTCCCAGGTTGACCTGCCCCAGGATATCTGCATTTTTTTTTTTTTTTTTTGCCTCCATGAGTGTCACCCGTGACAGGACTGCACGTCTCCCCTGTATCTGAACACTCACAGTTTAAAACAGGGATCTCTTTTCTGCCCTCTTTTGGTCCAGCAGAGACATTCTCCATGCTGTGAGGATGTTAAAGATCTTAGAGCTCCTATGATGAGAGGAGCCCTTTACTGCTTGGGGTCTAAACATTGTACGATGGTTCCTCTCATACAGCATCCTAAACGTGCTGAGTCTTTAGCAACCAGCGAGGGGAGTGGTTACGCTAGCCCCCACGAAGGTGGTCACCATGTTGCACATTGGGAACAGAGGCAGGAAGGTCACCATCAAAAGATCAGAAGGATGAATACAACGAAATAAGGGAAGCCGTGGTGTTTGCCTGAACGATCTGAACATCGGAAACCAGGTCCAAAGTCCAATAAATCCAGACAGATCCCAAATCCAAACCTCGGTTCCGAGGGAAACAGAGTTCAAGTCAGAGGGAATGTGGACTGAACAGGGAATCTATCTGTAATGTACAGGACAAGGTCAATGAAAGCATTTGAGTTTGTTACAGAGTGACTGTGATGTAAATAGGGAAGGAACCAGGGACGTTTTTTCAGCCAGTCTACTGCAGGAATTAGATCCATGAAGGGTAAAGAGAAACACTCTCAGATGGCCAGAGGAAAGGGGAAAGAAATACTAGTTTGGGAATGAAGCGTGGGGTTGGAGAGGTCACCAACTGAGAGCTTAGGAAAGTGCCTGGCACCCCCTCTTGGGCCCCGACCAGTGACTATTTCCAAACGATTTCTGGGACAGATGCTATTAACAGCCTGCCAGTGGCTCAAGGGAAACGTATTGAGTAGAGGCTTATTGCTGGGCTGCTGCTCCACAGGAATGGTCACGTACCCACACAGTATGACCTGCGTACAAGAGATATATGTAGTAAAACTTTGATAGAACTCGCTTAATGTACATTACCCGGTTTCTATTTCTTCTGAAGAAAATATCTCCCACTCCGAAGACAGAAAGTGAAGCTGATCTGAGAGAGGAGAAAAGGTTTCTTCCACCCTTGAGACTCAGAGATGCTGAGATTGAAAGGATGGGACTCCGGTTCCCAGAGATGGTGAAACCAATCAGGCAGGGGGAAGGCTTGAACCTAGATGGGGGATTGTATGCATGTGGTGATTCTACTGCATCTGCTCTGCACGCGGATGCAATCTCACATTACTTGAATGTCTCCCAGCTCAATTTAATATGGCTCAGCACCCAAACACCAGATTGACATGAAGTCAATCTTAACCCTTGAGGGTTCTCCCCGCTCTCTCTCTCGGATAGTCAAAGAAACTGAATACCCTGCGTGTCCCAAAGTTGTTGTTCAGTCGCTCAGTTGTGTCTGTTTGCAATCGCATGGACTGCAGCATGCCAAGCTTCCCTGTCCTTCACCATCTCTCAGAGTTTGCTCAAACTCATGTCCACTGAGTGGATGATGCCATCCAATCATCTCATCCTCTGCCGTCCCCTTCTCATCCTTCCCTTGATCTTTCCCAGCATCAGGGTCTTCTCCAATGAGTCGGTTCTTCCCATCAGGTGGCCAAAGTATTAGAGCTTCAGCCTCAGCATCAGTCCTTCCACTGAATATTCAGGGTTGATTTCCTTTAGTCCATTTTTGTTCTAAAGAGTTCTCCCCAAACGTCCGTTTTTGTCCCAAAGAATTCTCCCCAAATGTCCACTCCTCAGAAAGGAAATGGACATTTCCTTCTCATTTAGGACTTCCAACTGGCCCTCCCGCATGTCAGCAAAACCCCAGCTGTCACCAGCTACAGGCTCAGGCCCATCAGGTCCTTTGAAAGCTGCGGTTGAGGTGTCAGGACCCAGGTGGCCCAGTGGCAGGACCTGGGCTTAGTGTTCAGGTTTGTTCACCAGCATTTCCCTGAGCCTGGACCACAGAGCAATGTGTCAGAACACGTGTGTCCTGCCCACAATAAAGCCACGCCCACCTTCCCCTTTCCCCCGAGTTTGGGGGTACCCACAGAGTCAAGGTGCTTTTCTTTTCCACCTCTGAAATATCAGCTCCTTCTCTCTGAAAGAAAAATGATTACCCAAAAGAAGGCCTGGGCTTTTGAGATAGAAAAGGAATCTTTTTCCTTTCTCTAAGAGAAAAACTTGGAGGTTAAAAGTGTAAAAGCATTTACGCCCCTTCTGAGCATATGTGCTTAGTCACTCAGTCGTGTCTGATTCTTGCAACCCCATAGACTGTAGCCTGCCGGGCTCCTCTGTCCATGGAATTCTCCAGGCAAGAAACTGGAGTGGGTTGCCATTTCCTTCTCCTCTGAGCATATAGAGTTTGGGTAAACTCCGGGAGATGGTGATGGACGGGAAGGCCTGGCATGCTGCAGTCCGTTGGGGTTGCAAAGAGTCAGACACGACTGAGCAACTGAACTGAACTGAACTGAGCATATAGGGTAGAAAGAACACTCTCCACCCTCCCTCCTTCTAGTTGAGTAAACAGGCTCCCCTCAGTTCAATTTAGTTCAGTCGCTCAGTCGTGTCCGACTCTTTGCAACCCCATGAATCACAGCACGCCAGGCCTCCCTGTCCATCACAAACTCCTGGAGTTCATTCAGACTCACGTCCATCGGGTCAGTGATGCCATCCAGCCATCTCATCCTCTGTCGTCCCCTTCTCCTCCTGCCCCCAATCCCTCTCAGCATCACCCAAAATCAAAACAGGAGTTGTTTTTTTTTTCTTGGCTGATGGGAGGGGTAAAAATGGGTAGACCTATTTTTATCAGCTCACCTCCACTACATGTCTAAACTCAAGAAGCTGTGTGAGCCATGAGTGAAGCTGAACCTAGGTCACTGGTCTGGAAGGTCCGAGAGTCTGTGGGCTCCATTTGCACACCTGAGACAGGTAGCGAAAGCACCTGCGTGTTGTGGAGGAACATGGAATCAATGATGGTGACTCCGCCTGTGGAAAGAAGTGTCTGAGTTGGGGACCAGTGCCAGACAGCAGCCAGGGATGACGTTAGACTTCCAGGCCACCAGACCATTTAGGGAGGGGACACCGAGGTTGGGGGGCCCTGGCCCAGTTCTGGGGACAAAGGAGATAGCTCTGGGGCAGCTGGCCGGCCTGTGTTTCAACAGTGACACCATGTGGCAGCAGGGCTATGGGGACAGCAGAGGACATGAGGCTTCTGGTTTTCTCTCTGACATCAATGACTAGTGACTCTCTGATCCCCTGGAGGAGGAAGGGGCAACCCACGCCAGGATTCTTTTTTTTTTTTTTTTAATTAATTTGTTTTTTAATTGAAGGGTAATTGCTTTACAGAATTCTGTTGTTTTCTGCATGAATCAGCCATAGATGTGCATAGGTCCCCTCCCTTTTGAACCTCCCTCTCTCCTCCCTCCCCACCCCTCTATGTTGATACAGAGCCCCTGTTTGAGTTCCTTGAGGCCTACAGCCAATTCCCGCTGGCTTTCCATTTTACATATAAGATGGTACTGAAGAATTTATTTGCAAGGCAGGAATGGAGAAACAGACATAGAGAACAGACTTATGGACACGGGGAGAAGGGAGGAGAGGGTGAGATGTATGGAGAGAGTAACCACTCCAGTATTCTTGCCTGGAGAATCCCACGGACAGAGGAGCCTGGCAGGCTACAAAGAGTCGGACAGGGCTGAGCGACTAACACTTTCGCTTTCATGAGTAGCCCAAACACAAAGGGTTGTCACCCCCTCCAGGCAACCCTGAGGGGTTCGTACACAGGGATTCAGGGCTCCTATTGTTCCGCCAAGATTCTCTGCATATGGTTCATTCAGGAACCTCAAAAGAGAGAGTAGCTCACCTAGGGCAGAAAGGTCCAGTCCTTCCTCCAGTCAAATGTCGTCTTGAGGTCAGCTTTTTCATTGTCTGAAAAGACCTCCAGGGTACAGGATGCGAAAGGGTGTACTCACAGAAGGATCCATGCCCTCCCCTGCCCAGCCCAGCAGACAGCAGGAGGTGGAACAGAAGCACCAAAGACTTGGACTTCTTTCTAAATTCCGAGAGGAAGATTCTTTGCTGTGGGAGGACTTGCAAAAGACAGGACAGAATGTGCGTGAGTCCAGGCACCAGCACGTTGAAATCCAGTCTTCAAACCTGACAGATGGCCACAGCCAAGAGCCCTTGAGTGTGTGTGTTCGAAGCACACATTATGAGGAGCTCGGCAAAGAAAACGTTGCCTGCGCACTGACACTTCATGTATGACAACCCGTGTTTTCAGAGTCACTTGCTCCAAAGCGAGTAAGTGAACAAAAGTGGTGAAACAGTCTGTAACTCTCAGAATTTCACGGCAGAAAGGGGAGGCCAAGGGGAATGGAACTCCACTGGCTAGATTCAAAGGAGGATGCGTTTTTTTAAAAAAAGAAAAGAGGTATAGGATTTGCAGAAATCAAAGAATTTCAGGGCCAAAAGAAACCCTACGTTTCTAATTCTATCCTCTCACTTCCAGGAAAGACTGTGGGTTTCTTTGTTTGTTTATCTTTTGGTGTTTTCCAGAAAAGACTCTTCTAGGTTTTTTGCAAATGTATCATAGCTCCTCTCACACACCACCAGTCACCTGGAGGGCTCAGAGGTTTTATCTTGGTTTGTATTCCTAATTGCATACATTTCTACATCAAAAGAAATCTTGCTTTTTGCCTGAAGTATAAACTTGGCTACTGAAGTGCACTCAGGAGATCACTGTAAATGTAAATCAGAACTGTTGGTTATAAACAATAAATCCAAGGCTTTTGAAAAGCTTAGTTGAAATAGCACATGCGGTTAATAGGAACTCCTTCACCACGAACTAAAGCTGCAATTCCATTGCTCTCAAAAGGCGGAAAGGCAGTAAGTTAACACAGCATATTTAATATCTTCACTCCTTATGCAGTTTTGATATGTGGCGGTTACTTGGGGCTTTCCAGGTGACTCAGTTGGTAAAGAATCCTCCTGCCAAGCAGGAGACTTGGGTTTGATCCCTGGGTCAGGAAGATCCCCTGGAAAAGGAAATGGCACCCATTCCAGTCTTCTTGCCTGGGGAATCCCATGGACAGAGGAGCCTGGCAGGCCATGGTCCATAGGGTCACAAAGAGTCGGACACGACTGTGACAACTAGCCGTGCACGCAAATGTTGTTAATGTTTTGGTTCAAAGGAACAGCTTTATAACCTGGGTCTCATCCAGTAGCAATACAGAGGAACAACCAAAGCTTTGAAATTTTAGTCTTCTATTTGTATCTCTTTTTCTCCCATCTTTACGAAAGGTGAAGAGCAATAGGGAAGCACATTTTCCCTCTAAAATGCATTATTCTTCCACAACAGCCATTATAAAAGCAGTCACTTTTGGTTTAGAATAACATTTTTCCTTCATTACATAGAAACTAAAACTGACACCACACAAGACAGAGGGAGGGGTTGCAGGGACGTTTACCCAGTCTAGATGCATTTTCGAGGATATCTCATATCTCTCATTTTCCTAAAGACGTGATACTCTGTACTGTTCATTTGTCCATGTGGTAGACACTAGCCACATGTGCTGCTTAAGTTTTCAATTTTCATTAATTAAAATTAAATAAAATTAAAAACTTGACACCAGCCACATTTTAAGTGCTCAATAGCCACGTGCAACTGGTGTCCACTCTATTGTCCACTCTATTGTGGGTGCTCAGTTGCTAAGTCGCATCTGACTCTTTGCTACCCAGTGGACTGTAGCCAGGCTCCTCTATCCATGGATTGCCCAGGCAAGAATACTGGAGTGGTGTCATTTCCTGCTCCAGAGGGTCTTCCCAACCCAGGGACCATATCCACGTTTCTTGCATCTCCTGCATTGGCAGATGGATTCGTTACCACTGAGCCACCTGGAAGGCCCCATGAATTCTCTCAGGGCAGAATTATAGAACATTTCCTTCAATGCAGAAATCTCTATTGGACGGTGCCATTCTAGGTGGGAAAAAAAAATATGTACTTACTTTTGTTAACCTGTTACACAGTTTTATAACACTTATCTAACCTGTGGTTAATCTTGTGGAAAACATATTGAATATACCACAGTTGATGAGATTCGGGTTTTAAATCATGAGATACATAGTGAACAAAGAACTATCTTTGAATTTTGAAGTGCCCACCAGCAAAATTTGATTTCTTCTCACTGCTTCTAGAACTTTCAAGGGAATGCTCACTGATGACTTTGTTAGCTAACATAAGAATGCTGATTAAAGTTGGGGGAAGTACACGGCAACTCCATCGTAGTGACCAAGGACATTTAAAATGAGGAGATCAGACATTTACTGCTTAAGTACCTCTTCACCTGAACCCTAGAATTCTCAGCGCACCAACTTCAGTTGGTGAAGTGTCGATCAAAAAATAGCACATTAGTGTTAGATTTTTATCCTCTGATCAAAGTAATTTCTAATGAGATAATTGAAAGAAAATATCATGTGAGTCTCCAAAGAAATCTTAGGAGTTTTTCTATAATTTATTCATAGATTTTAATGCAAGGACCTTCCTATCAATTAGAAACAATCACACATAAAAGCAAAACTGTAATTAATTAAAATAGATTTATTGGATTGGCCAAAAAGTACATTTAGATTTTCCCAAACTAATTTTTTGGGCTAACTCAATGCAATAATGCTACATACATATGCATTGCACCATTTCATATATTATCTCATTAAAATTCTTAACAGTCTCCTGGTGCAGGTATCATGATTCCATTTTACACATGAGGGCATTATAGGGAAGAGATTATTCTTAAAGACCACATACCCAGTAGGTGAAGAGCCATGTCCCCCAAATGTTCTTCACTCTACTTTAGAATGTCAAAGAGTTGGGCATTCAGGGAACGCATGGAAGGTCAACTCTTTGTTATTCATTGACTCTGAAGACCAAGTGACAGCAACCAACAAGGAGAGCTGTCAACCGCCTCCAATGTGCTGCTTAAGAGAAACAGGGTCCCATGAGCCCCAGGCTTGCCAGTGGTCACGCATTTGACACTGGCATCCGCCAATGATAATAAGCAGCACATCATTCGTTTCTAAGCTCATTGTCATAAAAACACACCATTCATTCATTCAACAAATGTGTCCGGAGTTCTCTTTCAAGTCAGGACCTCTGCTAGGCACTGCACTAGACAAAGGCTTGGATGTGGTCCCTGCATCCCAGCCTTAGTGGACTAGCGGCCCCTAAGACTGGTCTTCTCCCTGTGTGATGCTTTAAAAGACATTTGATTTTACTCAATGCTACTCTCTCAGCTCGTCCCACCCTCTCATTCCCCACCTATGTCCACAAGTCTGCTCCCTACGTCCGTGTCTCCACTGCTGCCCTGCAGATAGGTTCACTGAAACATACACATTACCATATGTAAAATCGGATAGCCAGTGGAAATTCTCTACATAATGCTGGGACTAAAATCCGGTGCTCTGTGATAACCTGAAGGGGTGGGATGGGGTCGGGGGTGGAAGGGAGGTTCAAGGGTGAGTGAAGTGAAAGTTGCTCGGTTGTGTCCGACTCTTTGCAACCCCATGGACTACACAGTCCATGGAATTCTCCAGGCCAGAATACTGGAGTGGGTAGCCTTTCTCTTCTCCAGGGGATCTCCCCAACCCAGGGACTGAACCCAGCTCTCCCTCATAGCAGGCGGATTCTTTACCAGCTGAGCCACACAGGACGTAGATAGACCTGAGGCTGACCATGCTGATGTGTGGCAGAGACCAACACGATGTTGTAGAGCAAGCATCCTCTAATTAAAAATAAATAAATTAAAACATTGAGTGAAAAAAGAAGATATTGATTTAAAAGTCAATGGAAGTTTAATATTGACTGAGGTCTGTTGAACGTTAGGTGTTTAAAAATATACCTAATTAATCACCTCCCACCCATCCATTAGGATGGCTATTACTAAAAAAAAAAACAAAACAAAACAGGAAACAACAGATGTTGTCAAGAATGGGGAGAGATTGGAATCCATTATAGGTGGGAATATAAAATCGTGCAGACACTATGGAAAACAATATTCCTCAAAACAGTAATAGAACTACCATATGATTGAGCAGTCTTATATCTGGATATATACCCCAAACTGTTACAACTACTAGACGAATTCAGTAGTGTCAGGATACAAAATCAACATACAAAAATCAGTTGTGTTTCTTTACACGAACAATGAAGTATCTGAAAAAGAAATAAAGACAAAAGTCTAATCTATAATAGCATCAGAAAAAAATAAAATACTTAGGAATAAATTCAGCCAAGGAAATGAATGGAATAGAGAGAAGAGGACTGACAGAGAATATTGTTAGGAATCAGTGAAATGAGAAAGAAATGAGAAAAGTTAAACCTATACAAGGGTGTGGGGAAAAGAGGAGGAAAGATGGATTTAAAGGTGTTTGGAAAGTAGAATCAATGATGCTAAGTGGCAAACTGATGTGAAAAAGGAAATAGAAACTGTAATTGAATTCTTTTCTGGTGCTCTTTTGTTACTTCATAAATTGGACCTTATTGATGTTCATCTTTTCTTCCTTATGTGTATTAAAATTTAAGGATATGCATTTCCTATTAAGTATGGTGTCAACTGTATCACACGACTTTTTATATGTTCAGTTCAGTTCAGTTCAGTCGCTCAGTCATGTCCCACTCTTTGCAACCCCATGAATTGCAGCACACCAGGCCTCCCTGTCCATCACCAACTCCCGGTGTTCACTCAGACTCACGTCCATCGAGTCAGTGATGCCATCCAGCCATCTCATCCTCTGTCCTCCCCTTCTCCTCCTTCCCCCAATCCCTCCCAGCATCAGAGTCTTTTCCAATGAGTCAACTCTTCACATGAGGTGGCCAAAGTACTGGAGTTTCAGCTTTAGCATCATTCCTTCCAAAGAAATCCCAGGGCTGATCTCCTTCAGAATGGACTGGTTGGATCTCCTTGCAGTCCAAGGGACTCTTCAGGAGTCTTCTCCAACACCACAGTTCAAAAGCATCAATTCTTTGGTGCTCAGCTTTCTTCACAGTCCAACTCTCACATCCATACGTGACCACTGGAAAAACCATAGCCTTGACTAGACGGACCTTTGTTGGCAAAGTAATGTCTCTGCTTTTGAGTATGCTATCTAGGTTGGTCATAACTTTCCTTCCAAGGAGTAAGCGTCTTTTAATTTCATGGCTGCAGTCACCATCTGCAGTGATTTTGGAGCCCAAAAAAATAAAGTCTGACACCATTTCCACTGTTTCCCCATCTGTTTCCCATTTATGTGTTGTATAGCTATTATCGGAGAAGGCAATGGCACTCCACTCCAGTACTCTTGCTTGGAAAATCCCATGGACGGAGGAGCCTGTTAGGCTGCAATCCATGGGGTCGCTAAGAGTCGGACACAACTGAGCAACTTCACTTTCACTTTTCAGTTTCATGCATTGGAGAAGGAAATGGCAGTCCACTCCAGTGTTCTTGCCTGGAGAATCCCAGGGACGGGGGAGCCTGGTGGGCTGCCGTCTATGGGGTCGCATAGAGTCGGACACAACTGAAGTGACTTAGCATAGCATAGCTATTATCACTTGTAAGTGATTTCACATTTCCATTAACTTGTGGGAGAATGTGTTATTTAATAGGCACATTTATATTTTCAGCTACACAGTGCTTTTTAGTTATTTTTATTTCTTATTTTTTATTGAATTTCATTGGAGTAAGAGGACATATTCTGTATAATAATCCTTCTTAAGCTATATTGATACCTTGTGTACGGTGTGGTATGAAGTTCCTTTTTATAAACGTGCTGTGTGTGTTTGAAAAAAATATGCATTCTCTAGTTGTTCAGCACAGAGTTCTACATATGTCCATTGGATAAGATTGTTCACTGATTGCATTTTTTAAATATTCTATATCCCAATCATTTATTTTTCTTCATCTATCAATGAGAAGCATTTAAAATAGTCTATCAAAAGCAATTGTCTTGTGAATTTCTTGGTCCTCCTCATTTCCACTCGATGTATGTTGAGGCTGTATTATGGCTATAGTTTGGGACGGCTATACCTTTTTGGTGAACTGAAAATGTTATCATTATACTGGGCACCTCTTTATTTCTTAAAATCTGTTTCATTTGGTGTTTGAGTCTGTTTCTGTCTAATGTTTGCCTGATGCATCTTTTTTTATGTTTTTACTTTTCAAACTTTCAGAAATACAACTCCTGAAAATAACAAACACATAGATGAGTTTATTTTTAAATTTTGTGTGACACTCGTCTCTTCAACAGATTTTAAACAAAATTTTAAAATGGTTCCACCAAAATAAATTGCTCTGAAATTTGAATACTGAGAGAGAACTGTGTGGGTTCCCTAAACCCTTGTCATTCTTTGCTCCGGACTCACATGGCCCAATATGGTAGCCACCAGCCGTATAGGGCTTGTGAGCACTTGGAATGTGACTACTTTGAATTAAGATGTACTATCAGTGTAAAATACACTCGAGATTTCAAAGCTTTCAGTTCAGTTCAGTTCAGTCACTCAGTCATGTCCGACTCTTTGCGACCCCACGAATCACAGCACGCCAGGCATCCCTGTCCACCACCAACTCCTGGAGTTCACTGAGATTCACGTCCATCGAGTCAGTGATGCCATCCAGCCATCTCATCCTCTGTCGTCCCCTTCTCCTCCTGCCCCCAATCCCTCCCAGCATCAGGGTCTTTTCCAATGAGTCAACACTTCGCATGAGGTGGCCAAAGTACTGGAGTTTCAGCTTTAGCATCATTCCTTTCAAAGAAATCCCAGGGCTGATCTCCTTCAGAATGGACTGGTTGGATCTCCTTACTTTAGTACCCCCCCAAAAAAGAATACAAAATATCTTAATATTCCTGTGCTGATTACAAAATTAAAACATTTTTCATAGATTTGGTTAAGTAAAATATATTACTAAAATTAAATTCATCCATTTCTTTTTTTTTCATGTGGCTGTTAGATTAAAATTACCACGTGTCGTACATTTGTGGTTCATGTGATGTTTCTATTGGACAGCATTATTCTAGATCTTCCTAATGTGCAACTGCATTCTTACCCTTGGGTCTAGATGATACCTTTGTTATTATTGTAACAAACCCCATCTTTCTTCCTTACTATGGTTCAAGTTGATTTGGGGCACTTGCTGGCAGAAGTCATAACTAATATACTAACTATAAAGACTTTCTTTTTGGCATATCATTTATTAGGGACTGAATTGTGCCCACCCAAAATTCACAAGCCAGGAAGAGAGTTATTAGGAAAGGAATCAGCCAACACCTTGCACTTGGCCTTCCCAGCCTCTAGAACAAGGAGAAACCAATTTCTGTTATATAAGTCAGCCAGTCTGTGGTACTTTTTATAGCAGCCTGGATGAATCAAGATATTATTTCATCATCCATTGATACCAAATTCTTACTGTACTGATCCTGAGATGTAAGTTTTCAAGAAGACACTGAGTCGTGCAAATAAAAGTAAGCTGAATGAAAATATCTGTTGCCAGAACACGGAGGACAACATTTTTTAAGTGATTCCATTAGCATGTAATTACTAACAACTTTCTCTCCTCCTAAATGTTCCACAGAAAAGAGGTTGAGAAATATTCTCTGTGATCCTGAGAATTGATACTTGATAACTCTAGCCCAGTTTTCATCCCTCTGGAGATTCACAGCAGGCATTATCACATTACAGATTTCGAATTGTTCTCAACTAAAGAAATCAGATTACCTTGGTTGCATTCCCCAAGTTTCTGAAATTCATTTGATCGTAGTTATGACCATGTCTCTGGCCAAATTTGACCATTATTTTCTCAGGAGACGGAGAAGGCAATGGTACCCCACTCCAGTACTCTTGCCTGGAAAATCCCATGGATGGAGGAGCCTGATAGGCTGTAGTCCATGGGGTCGCTAAGAGTAGGACACGACTGAGCGACTTCACTTTTCTCAGGAGAACAACCAAAATCTCAAATAAATTTGGAAAATGCTGCCCTGGTGTTTTAAAATGGTTTTGAAACTTCAATGATCAAGTTTTTTTTTAAGACTTTCTTCATTTTCTTTCCAATAAGTTACGTCAGATTTTTAATCAACAAATAATTCAGAGGCATATGCTCTCATTATTTTGTTGGCCCAAATTGTCAGGAAATCACTTAATCATATCAATGGTTGTTCAAGAGGTTTGTAGCAGAACTAATGAAAAAATTGAAGCGTTATCCTTCATGTAAGAAAGCATGGATAATAACTCACTATTAAGACAGCAAAAGTTGTTTTTCACCAGTCGTGATGGATACAAGCAAATCCATCTAGTCTCTCTTTTCCTCTCACTGTAAATGACAGACTTGTCTGTAACAGCTGGCAAAGTCTAGGGAAGGGGAAATTCACAGAAGCAGGATGTAAATAAAAGCATCACTTTTTGAACCATAGACTTTATCAATGCAGCCTCATAATAGAATTTTTTGGTTTAAAAAAAAATTTTTTTTTTTTTTTTTTTGCCATACCACACAGCATGTGGGATCTTAGTTCCTAGACCGAGGATGGAACTCGTGCCCCCTGCATTGGAAGGTGGAGTCTGAGCCCCTGGACTGACTCTCCAGGAAGTTCCTAGAATGTTTTTAAACATATCCCTACCTCTTATTGTTTAGGGTGGTCCCCAGTTGGCCTACTTATTTCTTAATTTCTAATGCATCAATTTATAGCTTATCTACAGGACATTTCAAAAATCTTAATTATAATTAAGACCTAAATCCACGTTTATATGTTCAACTGCTAATATTTCTCCTTTAGTTTTTCTTCCATTACCTTTTTTAAAATTCTGTTGCTGTTTATAGATCATTTAGATGTCTGCATATCTGATGACTGTTCCTAATTTAACACTCAATCCAGTTCAGTTCAGTTCAGTTCAGTCGCTCAGTCGTGTCTGACTCTTTGCGACCCCATGAATCACAGCACACCAGGCCTCCCTGTCCATCACCAACTCCCGGAGTTCACTCAAACTCATGTCCATTGAGTCGGTGATGCCATCCAGCCATCTCATCCTCTGTCGTCCCCTCCTCCTCCTGCCCCCAATCCCTCCCAGCATCAGAGTCTTTTCCAATGAGTCAACTCTTCGCATGAGGTGGCCAAAGTACTGGAGTTCCAGCTTCAGCATCAGTCCTTCCAATGAACACCCAGGACTGATGTCCTCTGAAAGTCTTCGGTTAATTTGATGAGTGTTAAATTCTTTAAGATAGATTGGTATACTTATAGGATAACAAAGGATATTCACCAAATTACATCAAATGACCTTTCTCAGAGTTTTATCAGCCATTCTCACATTGCTTTCCTTCTCTAACATGGTAATTAGGAATGAAAGTTACCAGTTATAAAGAGCATGATTCAATTTATCTCCAATAATCTACAAAACCACATTATATGGTACTTACCGTCATTTCGATTCAGGTAACAAAACTGACTTAATCGTCAGCTTGTCAATGAGACATAATCAGTTCAGTTCAATTGCTCAGTAGTGTCTGACTCTTTGCAACCCCAAGGACTGCAGCACGCCAGGCTTCCCTGTCCATCACCAATTCCCAGAGTTTACTCAAACTCATGTCCATCCAGTCATTCATGCCATCCAACCATCTCATTCTCGGTCATTCACTTCTCCTCCTGCCTTCAATATTTCCCAGCATCAGGGTCTTTTCCAATAAGTCAGTTCTTCACATCAGGTGGCCAAAGTATTGGAGTTTCAGCTTTAGCATCAATCCTTCCGAAGAATATTCAGGACTGATTTCCTTTAGGATGGACTGGTTGGATCTCCTTGCAGTCCAAAGGACTCTCAAGAGTCTTCTCCAACACCACAGTTCAAAACTGTAAATTCTTTGGCACTCAGCTTTCTTTATAGTCTAACTCTGACATCCATACCTGATTACTGGAAAAACCATAGGTTTGACTAGATGGACCTTTGTTGGCAAAGTAATGTCTCTGCTTTTTAATAAGCTGTCTAGGTTGGTCATAGCTTTTCTTCCAAGGAGTAAGCGTCTTTTAATTTCATGGCTACAGTTACCATTTGCAGTGATTTTGGAGCCCAAGAAAATGAAGTCTGTCACTGTTTCCCCATCTATTTCCCATGAAATGATGGGACCAGATGACATGATCTTAGTTTTCTGAATGTTGAGCTCTAAGCCAACTTTTTCACTCTCCTCTTTCACTTTCATCAAGATGCTCTTTAGTTCCTCTTCACTTTCTGCCATAAGGGTGGTGTCATCTGCGTGTCTGAGGTTATTGATATTTCTCCTGGTGATCTTGATTCCAGCTTGTGTTTCATCCAGCCCAGCATTTCACATGATGTACTCTGCATATAAGTTAAATGAGCAGGGTAACAATATACAGGTCTAACTCAATGAACTATGAGTCATACCATGTAGAGACATAACAGAGAGAGAAAAAGTCAAGGTCAATTGCAAGTCTATCTGCCTCAGCTTTCTCACTTGTGTGCCCTTAACATATTATTTCTGACTGACCTTGTATGTTGTAGTCCACTTGACTTAACCAAACACTATGGGGCTTGCATCCTATTAAAACTTAACAACAAGTTTTCTATCACCTAAGGGTATAATTGTGAGGTCAATATCCAGGAGATGAGGAAAGTCCAAAGAGTTCATACCAGCGTTTGGACCAGTTCTCCTAGAGAGCATCTGACAGTTCTGGAAGTTGCAGATGAGAGTCTCAAAATTGAGCAGAGCCCTCAAGAGACTCGAAAGCCAAGGGGATCAGCTGCAATGAATGAGTGAAGAAAACAATTCCAGTAGCAATCATATCCAAAGGAATAAGATATCTAGTTATAAAAGTAACCAAGAGGGTCAAAGACTTATACACTGAAAGTCACAAAACATTACCAAACCACAGGCTCCTGTGGAATGGTCCAGCTGATCCCATGGACACACCCAGGGCTCCAAGGACATGACCTGAGCTGTCGTCCACAAGGTGACCCTTGGCAGGACATCCCAAGACAGGGAACAGGCTGCAGAGGGTGGAAAAGAATATTGGGGGAAACTGCTGCAAGTTTCATGTAGCTTATGAGTGTGTACTTTGAATTCCACTCAGGATAGTGGGTTGCTTTTTCACCAAGCTGCACAATCTCTCTGCCTCAGGGCTTCCCACTGTCTGAACCCCTTTCTCCCCCGGCTCAGCCCCACAAGCCCCAGCAGACCCAGGTGACAGACAGAGAGGGTGCTTACAAAGTGCTGGGAATGCTCCACTGTCTGAGCTTGCTCATGGTGACATGGTAACTCACTGAAGTATACTTTATGGTCCGTGTGTTTACCCTTATCTGTGTATGTTCTGTTTCAATTAAAAAGTACAGCAGAGACTTCCCAGGCCGTCCAGTGGTTAAGACTTCACCTTCCAGTGCAGAGCGTGCAGGTTCCACCCCTGATGGAGAAGCTAAGATCCCACATCTCAAGGCCAAAACACCAAAACATAAAGCAGAAGCAATATTGTCAGAATGGTCTACAGAAGGCCTGCTTTTGTCATGGGTCTGATGACTTGCTGTATCTTCTTAATCTTTTTGTGTCCTTTTTTTTTTTTTTTCTAATGAGTAAAGTGTGGTGGGCACATGAGCCAAACTATCTCCAAGTGTTGTTACATGAGTTGATGGGTTTGGAAAGGTTTTGAATAGCATCATCTGTAAGGAATGACAGTAATGAATGCCTTAACATCCTTGAAAGTGAAAATGTTAGTTGCTCAGTCATCTCTGACTCATCTACAACCCCATGGGCAGTAGCCCGCCGGGCTCCTCTGTCTATGGGACTTCCCAAGCAAGAATACTGGAGTGGGTTGCCATTCCCTTCTCCAGGGGCTCTTCCCAACCCAGGGATCAAATCCAGGTCTCCTGCATTGCAGGCAGATTCTTTACCATCTGAGCCACCGGGGAAGCCTTAATCCACAATAAAATTCCCATTTGCCTTCAGGGAAGGTCTTGAAGGAAGCAGCATCCTATCTTGTCTGTACATATAATTTCAGTGGAACACTGAAGAGGAAAAATGATCCACATAAAAAAAAGTCTTTAAAAAAAAAGTAAAACAAAATCAAGTGAATAAAAAATTGAAACCTCTCTACCAAAGCCTAATCATGCCCTCCATACTGATTCCTGCTTCTCCCTGCTACATCCTATCATATTCCAGCATCTGCCAGTTAGCCTCTGATTTTACCTCCCGTGAAGAGGCCCGCTCCCATCTCTGGCTGCAGCTGTTTTCACCAGCCCTCAGCCCCCCTCCTGCTCCACTTTCAGCAGCCCCAGTAGGCCCAGACCCCTCAACCAGGTGAGACCCCATGACGAGCCTTTTCCTCGAGGTGGAAGCAGACACACTTACGTGGTCTATCTTACCTCCTTTGTACAGGTCTGACTCACCCAGGAGATCATAAACTCCCCATCTAAAGAAACTGTTTTCCAAACCCATGGTTGCCATGTTGAAGGGATGGTTAAGGACTTAGGGCAGGTCATGTCCACACTGCTATATTTAAAATGGATAACCAACAAAAACCTATTGTATAGCACATGGAACTCTTCTCAGTGTTATGTGCCAACCTGGATGGGGGGAGGTTGGGGGAGGATGGACACATGTATGTGTCTGGCTGAGTCCCTTCACCATTCGCCTGAAACCAGCACAACGTTGTTAATTGGCTATAGCCCAACACAAAATGGTTTTGGTATTAAAAAATAAATAAATAAGTTAAAAAAAAAGAAAATGTTTTCTTCATGTGTCCATTCGGCAGAATATCTGGCATGGGCCTGGTGTGCAACAGACATTGAACAGATGAGGAATGGCGTTGCCTGGGCAATGTATTTGGTGAGCCACTCACCAGCATCAGAAGAACAGAAGGGGTGGTAGAGACCAGGGTGGGGGGTAGGGGGCGGATGCTTTCATGCTTCTTGTTCTTAACAAAATGGATTTCATTGCATATATCTGAAAGAGTTTAATGTTTTGTTTTGTTTCCTTTGATTTTGCCCTACCCTTGAATCCAAATACCCCTCTGCAAAGCTCTAACCAGGGTACTCTTTACTACAATTACCTCACTACCAGAGAGATTAATAAGCCTTGTCAGCTTGACTCATAAGTCACAAATTTCTACAAGTAGGAGATTTTCAAATAAGAGGCAAAATTCCCTTGCTTAGTCACTCTGTTGTCTTCTTGAATCAGCTTAGAGTCTAACAGCACTTCATGTTCACAGGCATATACAGGTATTGACTTTCTTGGGGAGAAATATTATGTTCTAATGACCAAGAGTGATGAATACTGTATTGAATGAAAATAAGACTAACCCAATATCTCAAATGACTATAAATCTTCATGTTCTCCCAAGCAAAAACACATTCCTATTTCGTTACCAGGGAACAATTTGAAAGACTTGAACTACTAAAGAGACTAAGTAATATTATACTTGGTAAAAGAACTTGGGTCTTATTGAGTCGCAGAGAAGTTGACATTAAAGAAACATGGAGTAGGGATTAATTCACTTGATGAACCAAGTGAAGAAACTTTCAGGAGCTGCCCAGGCTGGGAAGTTCTAGTGAGGGTTCTAAGGACAGTAACCAAGGATTATTTAGCTGAGAAAGCAGGTGTTTGAAACACAGGAAGCAGTGGCTGGTGTTATTCAGTTAATTCTACTGTGTGAATTGTTTTTCAACAGACCAGGCCAAATGACAACTTAGCACCTCCCACCGGAACCATGGGAAGTTAAATCCAGCTGGGGACCCCCCACCTGTTTCCACCATAATGTCCTTCCCTACTCATACCTTTGGCATTACAGGTGGCTCAGTGGTAAAGAACCTGCCTTCCACTGCAGGAGATGAAGGTTTGATGCCTAGGTCGGGAAGATCCCCCTGGAGGAGGCCATGGCCGCCCACCGCAGTATGTTTGCCTGGGAAATCCCACGGACAGAGGAGCCTGGGGGGCTGCCTTCCACGGGGTCACAAAGAGTTGGCCATGACTCACCGAGTGAATAACAACAAAGAAAAAAATCTGTAAGAATAGGCATTGGGATTCTCTGAACCAATCATTTCTCGTTTCAGTGGGTGCCAACACAAGACCAACAGAGGAGAGCTTAGTCAATCCCCCCTACAATTCCCTTCAGAGACCTTTCAAACCTTACAGCTAAGAGCAGTGGTGAGAACACAGGGGTCTCAGGCGTTAGGAGGGTGGGGTTGTCTGAATTGGGCTGGTGGAGGGCAAAACGCGGTACAGACAGGGAAGTCTCTCAAGCAGGGAGGGTGGTAGGGAAAGGTTGAAATTGTGTTGCTGGGGAATCATGGTGTATGAGACCCTCTGTCACGATACCTGCCTGGGAATGGCCCAAAATGCCCCTATGTCTCTGTCTGACAGCCCTGTATTCCAGAACATGGAATTCTGTATTCCAGAAATGGAAACCTTAAAAAAAAAAATGTGCACCTGGACAGATGGCCTTGTATAAGTTGTCTCCTGGGGGAGACTCTTACTCACTGGGTCAGCAGCCTGAGTCAGCCCTGAGGAAAACATGGCCTGAGGGAGTGAACAACAGATTGAGAATAATTGCTCCCCCGGGGCCCCAAGGAAATTTTCTTTTCTTTCAGAATGGCTAGAAGCCTATATACTTCTAACTTAGGGAAATAAGAAGAGTAGACAAAAAAAAAAAACCCTGAAATTTCCCATTAAGAATGCTGATAAGGATCAGCTTCATTAATTTAGTTTTTAATTTTGAAACATTCTCAAAGAAAAAGTACAATTTTTTTTTCCTGTAGTATTTGGGAGGGGGTTGTTGACCCGATGTCCTATGCTGTATATATTAGGGTTTATTTCCTATAAATAAGGACATTCTCTTACATAACCACAGTTCAGTCAGGAAATTAACATTGATAGTTATTACTACTTTACTTTTTAGAGCAGTTTTAGGTTCTCAGCAAAATGGAGTGAATGCTACAAAGTTCCCATATACCTGCCTTGTTCCTGCTTCATGCACAGCCTTCCCTACTGACAGCACCTTGACATTTGTTATAATCCATAAACCCGCACTGACACGTCATTACTGCCCTAAGTCCACTGTTTACATTAAGGTCCATTCTTGGTGGTGCACAGTCTATGAGTTTTGACAAGTGTAATGATATGTACCCACCACTGTAGTATCATACAGAGTAGTTCATTGCCCTAAAAAAGCCTTTTGACACCCCTGTTTATCCCTCCCATCAACCTAGAGATCGCTGATCTTTTCACTGTTTCCATTGTTGTTGTTCAGTCACTCAGTCGTGACTCTTTGCAGCCCCTTGGACTGCAGCACCCCAGGCCTCCCTGTCCATCACCAACTGCTGGGGTTTACTCAAACTCAGTGAGTCGGTGATGCCACCCAACCATCTCATCCTCTGTCACCCCCTTCTCCTCCTGCCTTCAATCTTTCCCAGCATCAGGGTCTTTTCTAACTCTAAAAGAGTTCTGGCTCTTCGCATCAGATGGCCAGAACTGTTTCCATTGTTTTGCCTTTTCCAAAACTGTCCTATGATTGGAATCATAGAATAGGGACTATTTCAAACTGGCTCCTCTCACTTAGTAATACAAATTTATGTCTGTTTCCTCCATGTATTTTCATAATTTGGTATTATTTAGTGTTGAATAATATTCTATTACCAGACAATGGTACAACCATTTATTTATCCGTTCACCTATTGAGGGATGCTTGGTTACTTCCAAGTTTGGGAGATTATGAACAAAGCTACTATAAATGTATGTGCAGGTTTTTGTGTGGATGTAAGTTTTCAAATCTTTTGAGTAAATACCAAGGACAGTGATTGATGAGTCATATGCTAAGAGTATGTACAGTTTTTTTAAGAAACACCAAACTTTCCGCTTACCCATGACCATTTATGTAGACTTCAATTTTTGATATTGCAAATAAAGCTGTAAAGAGAATTTTGACACACGAGAATGTCTTTAGACCATATTCTAAGAGTGGAATTGCTATCACACAGGTTTTGTGAATATTTGATGGAATCAGATAGTACCTAATTGCATTCCTAAGTGACTGTAGTAATTTACATTTTTATATCAGTGCGCGCATGCTCAGTCACTGTGTCTGACCCTTCTGTGATGCTATGGACTGTAGCCCTCCAGGCTGCTCTGTCTGGGGGATTATCTGGCAAGAACGCTGGAGTGGGTTGCCATTTCCTCAGCAGTGTGTAAAAAATTGCCCATTACTCCACATGCTAACACATAGTAACAGGTTTCTTTGCTTTTTCCAATCTAGTGATATAAAATGGCATTGCATTTTTGTCTTAATTGGCATCTTCTGATTACTGATAAAATTGAGAATCGTTCCATAAGTTTATCGGACATTTGTATTTTCTTTTCTGTACACTGTCTGTCAATATGGGTTGCTAAGTTTTCTGCTGAGCTGACATCTTATTGGTTTGTAATGTTTACGTGGTCCGTATGGGTCACCATCATAGTCAAGACACAATTCTATCCATTCAAGAACCCCTCCTCTATCGTTTTACAGCTGCAACAGCGTCTGTTTCTCCCGAATCTCCAATCCCTCTCTAACTCCTGGCGTCAGCTTATCTGGTCTCTCTAATGTTATCATGCCAGAAATGTTATCTGAGGGCTTAATGGTGGTTCAGCGGGAAAGAATCCACCTGACAATGCAGGAGACATGAGTTTCTACTACTGGTCCAGGAAGATCCAACATACTGCAGAGCAGCTACCCCATCACCACAACTGCTGAGCCTGCGCTCTGGAGCCTGGGAGCCGCAACGACTGAGCTCACAGCTGCAACTTCTGAAGCCCACGTGCCTGGAGCCCATCTCCGCAACAAGAGAAGCCGCCACAGTGAGAAGCCCGAGCACCACAGCTAGAGAGTAGACCCCCACTCATCACAACTAACCCTCTCACAGCAATGAAGGCCCAACGTGGACAAAAATAAATCAATCATATAAAATTATAATCGAAAGTTACCTGAATGCAATCATACACCATGGAAGCTTTAGGGGTTGGTTATTTGATGCAACATAATTTCCTTAAGCTCCAAACAAATGATTGAATGTATCAACAATTTCTTCCTTTTTATTGCTGAGAAGTATCTGTGATATGAGTATACATATGTTTAACCATTTACCCTTTGAAGGACATTTTAGTTGTTTTTGGTGTGGGGCTCATAACTTTATTCATAATAATGAATAAAGCTACTATAAACATCCAAACAAATGTTTTGTGTGAACAGGTTTTCGTTTCTCTGGAGTAATGCCCAAGAGTGCAATTGTTAGGCTGCATTGTAAGCACATGCATGGCTTTAGAAGAAATAGCCAAACTGGTGTCCATGGTACGCCTGCTCCATTGCACTCTGTTTGTGAGATTAATCCAACTTGCTCATGTTATACTATCATGTTTATATATTACTGGTCATTTTTCATTAGCTTGATTATGTCACATTGATGTATTACTGGTCATTTTGGAGAATCTCTTCCAAATTTTTTAAAAAATTTCCCTTTTACTTTGTTAAACAGCTTCTAAATTGATACTGATACTCTGTATCTGATGATGCCAAAATCTGAAATGTTGGAGCCCTAACTCAATTTTGTTTTTTTCTGTTAAATTTCATTCATGGTGATTTATCTCCTTGTAGATTTAATGATTTTTTTTTAGCTCTTTTTTTTTTTTTTTGGTTGATCTTAATCTGTGGGGGAAACAGAGGCCATAATTGAGGGTAGTTTCCTTGTAGAAGGATCTGTGTTTGTTTCTGCTGGGGGTCAGAGGAGGTACCACCTGCCTGGGACATTTTAACTCCTTTTCAGTGCCCCCAGTTTAATTTGGCTTCCCTAGTAGTTCAGATGATAAAGAATGTGCCCGCAACATGTCAGATTTGAGTTTGATATCCAGGTCGTAAGATCCCCTGGAGAAGGGAATGGCAATCCACTCCAGTATTCTTGCCTGGAGGATTCCAAGAACAGAGGAGCCTGGTGGGCTGCAGTTCAACATAGAGTTGAACATGACTGAGCCACTAACACTTTTCACTTTCAGTGTAATTTAGGACTCAAATTCCATTCCCCCCAAGTCACACTTATTTCACACCCTGGTATCCCAATTAAAAGCAGGTCTTAGATTTATAGGATAAAGGCAAGCAAGGAGAGGGAAGAATGGAACCAAGTGCTGAGTGGCTTGGGACCATGGCATTCCACAAACCAAGCACCCCACCTGGGTCCCCCAAAATGCACGCTGAGCCCTGCACAGGAAGAGGCAGAACAAGAAAATAAGTACGAGGATTCAGTGTGGAAAGGGTTCCCTAGGAATCAACTTGGGGATGAAATATTTCCAGGGGCAAACTAGGACGTACTGTCTTTCAAGTTTTACCAAAGACCACCCCTGGAAAAAGCCCTTTTGGGCAGCTTTCAGATATATGAAAGTCTTTTTTCCAACCTTACTCAGAGCATTAAAATAATGAGAACTTGTATTGCTAGAATCCCAGCTCATCCAAACTGAGTCATGTCAGTTAAACAGTGACTTTAAGTGGGGAAGGCTGTAAGTGATGTTCACCAAGATCAGTGTGAACTAGAACACTCTCCATTTATGGGGTTTGTAGCCCAACTTTTGGATGAGGTCACAGTTACTTATCCTGAGCTAGGGGATATTTCCATGCACATGGAGTTAGCCAAACCTGGATGCTATATTAAGTGGCCTATTTCCGTGTCTATAACAATCCTTTTTGTTGCATAAGGATACTGAAACACAGACAAGAATGTAAGCTCTTAGTTATATATCCCTCACCAAGTGGCAGGAGGCTGAGTCTACCAGTGCTTGAATATTTCTATTCTGAATATTTTCAAACCTACCTAAAAGTAGAGAGAACAGCATAATAAACTCCCATAGATGCACCACTCAGAGTTAAAAATTTATCAAAATTTTTGTCATAATTAGTTTATCCTCTTTGAGATTCTTTTGTTTGTTGTGTCTTGTTCTTGTTTTGAAATGGGATGTTGTTTTGTTTTAGCTAAAAGATTTTAATGCCACTGATGTGATGTTGTTTCAACACTAAATCATTTAATATTTATTACTAATATTTTCAGACAATAAATTTCCCTCCCATAAGCACAATACCATTCATTGTTCAGTCACCAAGTCCTGTCCAACTCTTCACAACCCCACGGACTGCCGCACACCAGGCTTCCCTGTCCCTCCCCAGGGCAAGGAGAAGATGGTGACAGAGGATGAGATGGTCAGATGGCATCACCAATGCAATGGACATGAGTGGACGTGGGAAAACTCAGGCAGATGGTGAGAGACAATCCCATTATCACACCTAAAACCTTTAACACAATGCAGGCTGCGTAAGGATTTCTCATAATTTTTTCTGCTTGTCCTCTTTTGAGGATCATTTGGGATATTTCTGGGCTTTCCTGGTGGCGCAGAGAGTAAAGAATCTGCCTGCAGTGCAGGAGACCCAGGTTTGATCTCTGGGTCAGGAAGATCCCATGGAGAAGGAAATGGCAACTCACTCCAATATTCTTGCCTGGAGAATCCTATGGACAGAGGACCCTGGCAGGCTGCAGGCCATGGGGTCACAAAGAGGTGGACATGACTGAGTGACTTCACTTTCTTTTTCTTCGTTGGGCTATTTCTACTCTTTTGTTTTTGTAAGTAATTATCAGACCTTTCATGACTAAATAATTCCTAAAAGAACATAGAAATTTAATTTGGCTTTGGAGCTCCTTTTCCCAATATATGCTTGTTTTTATACATTCAAGTCCCCCTACATGTGACCTGTTCTGGATTTCAGCAAGAAGAGTAGATGTGTTTACTGAGAGTGTTTCTTGCACTGTGCTAATTCGTTTTGGTTTCACTGGGTGAAGAGGACTGAAATCAATGGCAGGCAGACAAACGTGGCCCAAAAGCATGTAATTTACAAATAAAAAGCAAACCCAGCCTCTGGTCACACTAAAAGAGAATGTAATTTGGACCCCACTGATTTTTAAAAGAACAAGTCTTGGAATTTCCTGAATTTTATTATAATCTAACATGTACTGGCCTCCATTTCCATGAGTTCTTTTTAATCAAATGAAGCTTTTAAATATCTGAGTCAGTGTGAGGTCAAGCAGCAGATTTTTGTATTCACCATTTGTTCACTGAAATGGAACATCGGCAAGACAGTCAATAAATCACTCTGTCATTTGAAAAGTGAGCTAGAAAGAAGATAATAAGAGTGGTAAGAAAAATTATAAAATGCCAAATATATTCATTGCCATTCATTCATAAAACAGAAGAAAACCAATTTCAATCTTTGAAGCATAATTCCAAGATAACCTTTCTTTTCTTTCAGTCAAGGAGCTCTGAGAACCAACCTCAGCTCAAACGTCTCTAAATATAGAAAATCAGTTTAACTTGGGAAATGGGACTGTAAAATGTTAGCAGCCTTTTTTTAAGCTTCTGAAGTCCCAGTTTTCGCATGCACACTCCATTTCTAGTATAAAGGATGAATAATGAATAACTAAGGTCCATCTTCAACTCTCATTTACCCTTCCCGCCCTGCTCTTCAAAAGAAGCCATCAGACTGCATATCAGCCTGTGGAAAAGCCCAAACCCTGGATTTGAGCTGAACAGCATTCTAGCCCTTGCTTTGACACTTACTGGCTGCGTGACTTTGTATAATAAGATTCCTGAATCTTACTTGCGCCATTATCTGTCACGAAGTCATGTCCATCTCTTTGCGACCCCCTGGACTGTAGCCCACCAGGTTCCTCTGTCCATGGGATTCTCCAGGCCAAGACGTTGGAGCCGGTTGCTATTCCCTTCTCCAGGGGCTCTTTCTGACCCAGGAATCCAGCCCAAGTCTTCTGCACTGGCAGGCGGATTCTTTACCACTAGCGCCACCTGGGAAGCCCATGCCACTATATAAATTTGGATTATAATACCTAGTTTCTAAGGTGCGGGAAGAATTAAATTGAGTGTTTCTCAAACTTGTTGGTAATTTTGTGTCACCTGGGAAGCTTTGAAAAACCCAGATGCTCAAACCTCACCCTCGACCAATACGATCAAAATCTGTGGGGGCCACTCAGGTCTCAGTATTCTCTGCTAAGTTGCCTGGCGGATGCCATTGTACAGTCACGTTCAAGAACCCCATGGCTCTGATATATACACGCATCTACTACACTCCAGCCCCTCAGCAGACTCTCCATCTGTGTTGGCTGTAACTGTCACGTCCTATCAAGTTTCAGAATGCCTTTTCTCTCGCCATTCCCTCACCTGAGGTGTCTCCAGACTATTGACGTGAGTAAAATTTGACATTAGAGCTTCCTTGCCATCCACATCTCATGTTTATCCCTTTGAAAGCCCACTTTCATTTCTTTTTTAAAACTGATTTCTATTGGAGTAGAATTGCTTTGCAAGTCTGTTTAGTTTTGTAGATTCTACTTAGTTTTCCACAATTCTACTTAGTCTTGGTTTCTATTGTGCCACATAGTGAATCAGCCACGTGCACACACATATCCCCTCTTTCTCGGATTCCCTTCCCATCTATGTCTCCAGAGGACACTGAGTAGGGTTCCCTGAGCTCTACAGCAGCTTCTCATAAGTTATCTATTTTATACGAAGTATCAATAGTGTATACACATCAGTCTCAATTTCGCTGTCCCTCCCTTTCCACCCCTGGTGAGAATCCCCTTTCCTTTATTATCTCCCCATCTACTCACTCAATAGTATAGCCATCCAGGGAAATGTACTCAGTATCCTGTGATAGACCACAATGGAAAAGAAAATGGGGGGAAAAAGGTAGATATAACTGAATCAGCTGTGCAGTAGAAATGAGCACAACATTGTAAATGAAATATACTTCAATAAAATAAGTTTGTTTAAAAAAAAGCCCCCAAAATAGCCAGCTTATATAACCAAAATTAAAGATGCCAGGCAAGGATAGAAAGTTACTCTTTCCAAGTAGAATTTCACACTGCCTGGACTCAGAAGGTGAGATTCAGATCAAGAGGTCATCTTAGTGACATCTCTGTGATAAACTTCATCACTGCTCACTGCTCTAGGGTAACCACGGGGTTGAAATTTATGATTCACCGCTTCCAACTCTACTCAGTGACACAGTGTGGCTGTTTGGGTTCCTTTGCCATCTGATTCCGTACTTTTATTCCAATTCTTCATGTCATGCAGTAATGATTGTCCTGGTTAATTTCACATCGCCATTGTCAACAGTGTCTTGGCACGTCGCCAGACAAACCCTGCAAGCATCTTATTTGAGACACATCCATTCCCAGGGTGGCCAGATTGTGATTTGTTTGCTTTTAACTGAAATGAAAATATGAGTTAATTAAGATGAGATGGTAAAGTGATGAGTCTCTCCTTAGTCAGAGAAGTATTGCTTCAAGAAAACAAGTTGGAGTATTGCTACATGCATGAGCCACCTCATTTTTATGCTGATATGCTTTACAAGCATGTGTCAACCATCCTCAATAGAGTTCTCACACAAAGATGAATAATTTTTTGCAAGACTTGTTAAATCAAGGTGATGATTGAAAATCGACAGATGAAAAATTGAACCTCCCAAGTAAGCCAAACATTGGAACCTAACAGTATGAAATTTCAATCTCTGCCTCTTTAACGTCTCCAAATTCTTCTATCAGTTTATAGCTCAGACTGATAACGCTAATCGACAAAAACAGTTTCACCGTGGTTGAGCTATTTCTGAGTCCATGAAGATAAGGCTTTGAGGGAAGGTGTACAGCAGCATTTAGTGTCCATCTTTCCGAGTTTGTTGTCAACTACTTTAAGGAGTAGTCGACGTGTACACACTGCTATATTTTAAACAAATAACCGATTCATTTTGATATTTGGCAAAACTAATACAATTATGTAAAGTTTAAAAATAAAATAAAATTAGAAAAAAAATAAAAATTAAAAAAAAAAACAAAAAAAAAAAAAAAGAAAAGAAACAAATAACCAACAAGGACTTACTGTATAGCACAGGGAACTCTGCTCAATACTCTGTACTAACCTTAATGGAAAAAGAATTTAAAAAAAAATAGATATATGTGTAACTGAATCACTTTTCTGTATACCTGAAACTAACACAACATTGCTAATCAAATATGTGTGCATACTAAGTCGCTTCAGTCATGTCTGATTCTTTGCAACCCTGTGGACTTGGAACTATAGCCTGCCAGGCTCCTCTGTCCATAGGATTCTCCAGGCAAGAATACTGGAGTGGGTTGCCATGCGCTTCTCCAAGGGATCTTCCTGACCCAGGGATTGAACGTGCATCTCTTATGTCTTCTGCAGTGGCAGGTGGATTCTTTACCACTAGCGCATCCTGGGAAGCCCTAATCAACTGTACTCCAATACGAAAGTTAAACTTAAAAAATTAACATTGCAACATATCTTTAAAAAAAGAGTAGTTAACGTTCATATCAACCATTTCACTGCTCAACTTCCCGCAGTTAGTGGATGGATAATAAGAAACCAAGTTGGAACTCAGTGTCCAAGTACCTTTGTTTTGATGGCCATCTCTTGACTCCATTGGTGAGGGAGGGATTCTCACCCTGAGATTTCAGTCCAACCTGCAGCACCCCAGCTGGGCAGAACTAACAGGGGTTATGAGTCACAGGGACTCCCAGCCCAGGACAAAAGGACACCCTGCCATGCAGGGCCACCTGGTGGGGTGGGAGGTGTGCTCTGGAATAGGGTGGTCAACCACAGGCTGGCAAAGGCAGGTTTTGCAGTAACAAGGGAGTGGATGACCCTTGGTTCCTGGTGGGAGGATGTGATTGGCCTGTTTGAATAATTCCAGGGGCAGTCAGAAACCCACTCTTCAGGGGTGAACGGCCCTGTGCCTAGTACCCTCGATGAGTGAAGTTGTTTGCTGGGGGACCCCATCCTCAGGAGCAGAGTAGGGAAACTTAAACCATTCAAGGTTTTCCCACACGTCAAGGCACATGTAATACTGAGCTTTTAACTTAAGGTCATGTTCCCCAGCTTATACATTGAGGGCTCTCCAGTCACTTGACGGGTCAACGAGAAGGACAATGATAAGGCAAGAGAAGCGGTGGTTGGTATACTTAACAGGCACTTCCTCGTATAACTGTATTGTTGTTCAGTTGCTAAGTCATGTCCAGCTCTTTGAGATCCCATGGACTGCAGCACGCCAGGCTTCCCTGTCCATCACTATCTCCCAGAGTTTGCTCAAACTCTGGCCACTGAGTCAGTGATGCCATCCAATCATCTCATCCTCTGTCATCCCCTTCTCCTCCCATCCTCAATCTTTCCCAGCATCAGGGTCTTATCCAGTGAGTCAGCTCTTCCCATCAGGTGGCCAAAGCATTGAATCTTCAGCTTCAGCTTCAGTCCTTTCAATGAATATTCAAGGTTGATTTCCTTTAGGATGGACTGGTTGGATCTCCTTGCAGTCCAAGGGACTCTCAAGAGTCTTCTCCAGCACCACATTTCAAAAGCATCAGTTTTTCAACACTCAGCCTTCTTTATAGTCCAACTCTCACATCCGTGATTGACTATTGGAAATCTTTCCCATTAAACTGGGATGAGGATGATCCACCTCATCTTGTGGATGAGGGCTGTGTCTCTCTCCTTTCCCACTCTAGTCCCAGCTCCACACAGAGCACATTCTTTAATTAGTTACTGTCTTCCTCAGCTTTCTCAGATCCTCTGCACTTAACCATTCTGTACTTCTGATTCAAGGATGCTAGTTCAGCTTCATGTTGACGGAGGAAAAAACATGATAGTAATTTCACCACCTTGTCATCTTCAATTTTGCAGCATCGCTTAATCGTGTCCTATTTTGTAGGGCTCTCAGGAAAACAAATACCAAATTTCAGTCTCAATACTGTTTCTAGACGTGCTTGTTGAGAGTCTGAGGGCCACAAAAGTGTAACCTCTGCAGAAATGGAGATCAAAAAGAGCCTGTCTCTAGTCAGGGGAAGTGAGAGTGGTCATGCTGGCTGGTACTCACCAAGCATCCTTTCCTTCGGTGCTCGCTGCAAATGTCAGGAATGGTACACTCCTTTAGGCTGCTCTCTTCAACATGTATAATTCTGGAAAATGAGTCACCCTTTCGCCTCCCATTCTCTGCCTCTTTAAAATTCAAAACCAAAGCCCAATCCCAAATACAGTTTATTAAGCGCTGGCTCAAGAACAAAACATACTGGGAGACCACTGTTTAAAGTCAGTTTAGCAGAACATATGTATGGATATCAAGGGGCAATGGGGAGGGAAGGAATTGGGATATTGAGATTGACACACTATTGATACTAGGTATAACATAGATAACTAATGAGAACCTACCACATGGCACAGGGAAATCTACTTAATGTCCTGTGGTGACCTGAATGGGAAGGAAACCCAAAAGGGAGGGAATATATGTATCTGTATGGCTGATTCAGTTTGCTTTACCGCAGGAATTATCACAACATTGTAAAGCAACTATACTCCAATAAAAATTAATTTTAAAGTGTTTTAAAACTTTTTAATCAAAAAATTAAGTCAATTTAGCAAAAGCTGCCCAGAAAAGAAGTAAAATAACAAACACCAATATCCAGATGGCTTTTCTGATTAACAAATTGAATTAAATTCTGTCTCTGATCCACGAGCTTCCTTCTTATACAATTGCAATTTTTCATTATTTTGGCTTATTACAATTTCCAGTAATAAAGTGCACTCGATACAGCAGCCATTTGAAAGTGATTTCAGCGAGAAGAAAACTCTCTGTAATGAACTATTTCAACAGAGATTAGAATATATTTCATTCTTCACAATTTTCCCCCTGGTAATTAATCCTTAGTGGAAAGAAGTCTGAAGAGTTGAATCTCTATTTTATAAGCTATCTGGGCTTGGAGATCACTTAATCTCTCCAGGCTTCCATTTCCTCATCTGTGTAAAGTGGGGACAATAATACTTGTCTTGCCAAGTCATTTTGCAAAATCAATGAGACAGTACCCCTGAAAACGCTTTGCAAAGTACAAAATGTTATGTACAAATGTAAGATACTATCAGACCAAAAAGTTCTTTGGTATTTTCATTTCATGCTTTTTTTTTTCTCCCTGAATCCTCCAGCTATTTTTCTATCAATGAAGGAAATGAAAACTAAAATGTTGCTCTTATTACTGAAGTTGATCTCTGTAATTTCACTGCTCTTCCATGGACAGCCCAAATACAATCTCAGACTCCAAACAGCTCACCTATGGAATACTAATTAGGAGCCTGGTCTCTAGACAAAGTGCCTGGATTAGATTCTTGTTCTGCTCTCTCAGGGCTGTGTAGCCTCTATGTGGGTGTGTGTTCAGTCTCAAAGTCATGTCCAACTCTTTGCAACCCCATGGACTGTGGCCCACCAGGTTTCTCTGTCCATAGAACTGTCTAGGTAAGAATGGGTTGTCATTTCCTCCTCCAGGAATCTTCCCAACCCAGGGATTGATCCTGAGTCTCTTGCCCACATCTCCTGTGTTGGCAGACAGATTCTTTACCGCCTGAGTCACCTATGAAACTGCTGTGTGGCCTAGAATACATCATCTAACCTCTCTGAGCCTCTCGGAGTTTCCTACCACAATACTGGAATAATAATAGCTTTTCCCTCATGGTTCTGATGAGTATTAAATGTGTCCATACAAGTTATGTATTTAGACAGTGCCAGACATAGTACATTTTCAACAGACCTGGTTATATTTAATAGAATTACCTCCAGCCATTTTCTTTTCTCTTTTTTAAAAGACATTTTACTTTGTATTGGGGTATAGTTGATTAACAATATTGTAATAGATTCAAGTGAACAGCAAAGGGACTCAGTCAGGCATATACATGCATCTAATCTCCCCCAACTCCCCTCCCATCCAGACTGCCACAGAACATTGAGAAGAGTTCCCGGTGCTGTACAGTAGAGCTTTGTGGGTTATCCATTTTAAATATATCTGTGTGTACATGTTGATCCCACACTCCCTAACTATCCCTTCCCCCCATCCTTTCTCCCCACCCCCGGCAACTGTTCTCTAAGTCTGTGAGTCTCCATTCTATAAGTTCATTTGTATCGCTACTTTTTAGATTCCACATATAAGGGATGTCATGAGATACTTTTCCTTCTCTGTCTGACTTACTTAACACAGTGTGATATTAGAGAGTGTCCTAAATCCATCCATGTTGCTGCAAATGGCATCATCTCATTCTTTTTACCAGCTGAGTAATATTCCATTGTGCATACGTACCATATCTTTATCCACTCCCCTGCCGATGGACATTTAGGCTACTTCCACGTCTTGACTATTGTAAACAGTGCTGCAGCGAGCACTGACAGCTTCTCTCTGCTTCTCCCCACCTGGCGCTCTGCTATCCAGCAGGTCACCTGTTTCCTCAGGGGTCTGATGGCCAGAACTTCCAATACTGCCAGCTTGCTGATGTCATTCCTTTATTCCTCGATTTTTAATCGATTTGCACTTCTTTCTCCTCTTTCTTGTTTTCTTTCCTTTTTCTTTTTTTTTTTTTCTTGCCTTTTTTTCCCCTTTTTTTTCCTGTCCCCTCTTGTCTAATCCATGTCACTTAGCCCCATGTGTTTTTCAGCTTAACAAGCTTTATAAAGATACTCAGGTATTTGGGCCTCACAAAAATAGTGTTAGTCAAGGTCAAACAAGATTTATTTATTTATTTTTAATTGGAGGATAATTGCTTTACAAAGTTGTATCGGTTTCTGCCATACATCAGCATGAATCAGACAAAGGTATACATCCGTCCCCTCCCTCTTGAAATTCTCTCCTACCTCCCACCCCATCCCACCTCTCTAGGTTGCCACCGAGCATAAGGTTGAGCTCCCTGTAAACAGGGCATAGTGGATATGAAATGAAGGTAGTCAAACTTAGAAAAAGAAACAACTCTTCCAGGGTGGTCTCTTAATATTAGAAGTCACTATTTAGCCAAACAGAATCTAAAATATGATACAAATGAACTTATTTACAAAACAGAAACAGATTCACAGACACAGGAAACAAATCTAAGGTTACTGAAGAAGAAAGAAGGTGGGCGAAGGATAAATTAGGACTTTGGGATTAGCAGATGCAAACTAAAATATATAAAATAAATAGCAAGGTCCTACTGTATAGCATAGGAAAATATATTCAATATCTCACAAAAAGCCACGATGATAGAGAATATGAAAAAAGCATTTATTACTGAATGCTTAGCTGGATTCGGAAAGTAAAAGTTTTAATACTCTCAGTGTAGTTTATGGTTCTCCTGGAGAAGGAAATGGCAACCCACTCCAGGATTCTTGCCGAGGGTATTCCATGGACAGAGGAGCCTGGCGGGCTACAGTCCACGGGGTCACACAGTTGAGTGCCTAAACCACCATCATGTTATGATTATGGTTTCATCCAGAGATGGGGCTGTGTAACCAGGATCCTCAGGACGGAGCACACTAATAATGACCCTGGAACCAGAAGCCGCTACATAGCCCATCAGCTCCAGGGCACATTGAAAGTGACGAGTCCCAGCTGGATCGGGGAATGGATCTCCCCTTTCCACCAGGCCCTCTGCGTCTCCCACAGCAGTCCACCGACCCTCAGGAACAGCAACCTCCCCATCGGTTCCTGCATCAGGAGGTGAGCAGTACCTGGAGGTCTATGGGCCAGAGCCCCTGGTGCTGCTGCTCCCTGCATCCAAGACTCCCTGGGCGTGGACAGACATCGTCCACCCAGGGCCACATCCAGGTCCCCAGGCAGGGAGAAAACAGTGGCCAAACAGGGCCTTCCTCCCAACCTCACCATCGGTTCATTGGATGAGGGTGGGCAGGGACAGTGCAGACACCAGGGAGCCAAGAACCCATCACGGGAAGTGGGAAGGAGGTGAAAGGAGGCAGAACCATGCGTGAACCGGGCTTGAACCCCCCTGCACATGCCTACAGACTTCTTTACAAGTTCAAAGAAAAAGTATTAAGAATTTTAAGACTGCAGTTACTGAACGTTATACCCCAAACACAAAGTTCTTCTAACTGAGGAGGTCAGTGCAACCTCACTGGCCACTCTTTTCGTGGCTCAGCAGGTAAAGAACCCACCTGCAATGCAAGAGACAGAGGAGCCACAGGTTCGATCCCTGGGTTGGGAAGATGTCCTGGAGGAGGGCTTGGCAACCCACTCCAGTATTCTTGCCTGGAGAATCCCAAGGACAGAGGCGCCTGGCGGGCTACAGTCCACAGGGTCGCTAAGGGTCAGACACAACTGAGCGACTAACAAACATTTGTTCCCTGGTCACTCACCGGTGCAGCTGATCCTAAGACGTAGTCCTGTGTTAGCTCAGCCGAAGGAGTGCAGTTAAATGTCAACTGAAAAGGAAAACGAGCATATTATCCATCAAAGTTAAGGTTCTCACTACCAGCCATAAAAAGAATGAAATGTCATTTGCAGCAACATGAATGAATCTAGAGACTATCATGCTAAGCGAAGTAAGTTAGAGAAAAACAAATATAACATGATATCACTTATTTGTGGAACCTAAAATATGATACAAATGAACTTATTTACAAAATAGAAATAGTCATAAACATAGGAAACAAACTTAACAGTTACCAAAGAAAAAGGGGATGGGGGAAGGATAAATTAGGACCTTGGGATTAGCAGATACAAACTGAGGAGGGCATGACAACCCACTGCAGTATTCTTGCCTGGAGAATCCCAGGGACACAGAAGCCTGGCCAGCTGCAGTCCATCGGGTGGCACAGAATTGGACACAACTGAAACAACTTAGCACACGCGCCCACAAACCACCATGTATAAAATAGATTAACCACAAGGTCTTACTGTACAGCACAGGAAACTATATTTGCTATCTCACAGTAAACCATAATGGAAACGAAGATATATATATATATATATATATATATATATATATATATATATTACTGAATCGCTCTGCTGTATCCCAGAAGTTAACACAATGTTATAAGTCAGTTATGCTTCCATAAAAAATTAAAATAAAAACCCAAGCTTCTATCTCTATTCTTACCAGTCAGTAACTAGTGTTTGCTCAGTACCTACTGAGTCTTGTATTGGGATTAACTAAGGATGCTGCATTTTGGAAAAGATGGAATTCAGGTACATATTTAATTGCATGAAACAACCTCTCTTGGATAAAATTAGATTATTAGCATACTGATGATGAGAAAGAGGAGGAAGAAGAGGCGGAGAGAATATGGAGGGGGAGAAGGAGGAGGGGGAGAGAAGAAAGAGGAGGTGAAATGAGAGGAAGAAGAGTGGAGACTTCCCCGGTGGTCCAGAGGTTAAGAGTCTGCTTTGCAACGCAGGGGACGGGGTTCAATCCCCGCTTGGGAACTAAGATCCCACTGTGCTGCGGTGCAACTAGCCCCACTCACCACAGCTAGAGAGCCCAGGCCACAGTCACAATCCTGGAGAGATCAAAGAGAGCTGTACTTTTAGTAAATCCAAACAATTACTACTAATTTCTTCTTGCTGGTAAACAAACAAACAAAAAAAAACCAGTCAGATAATATGTCTGAGTTAGTCATGATTAGACAGAATTCAGCCAGAATAATGTCAACTGTTTATGTCAGTAGTCAGGCAACTAGTTTAACTTGCTCTGAGTTTTCCCATTTTAAAGCAAATAGAACGCAATTTACTCAAAGCCTCTTACTAGAATTTAAGAGCACCACAAGCTACTTCTTTTGTTTTCAGGGCATATACTTATGCAATTTTGCTTTCCTAGTGTGTATAGTTTGTCTTTTAAAAAATACTTACAATGATGTTTCTGCAAATGTTCTTATTTACTGGTTGAGCTGTAGTTATAAAAATTCATTTCGTTTGCATCTAACTGAATTTCAAAGTTTATAGGAAGACATTTATATTAGTCAACCCTCCCAAAATAAGTTTTGTTTCAATGCTACTATTAATTATTAGCTCCAAGCAAGATAGAAAATCAAAGTTAACCTTTAAAAGCTACGAAAATGGAGTAGGAGTTGTTGTTTTGGTTTTTGGCCGAGCCACGTGGATTGTGGATCTTCGTTCCCTGCCTATGGATTGAACCTGGGCCCCCAGCAGTGGAAGTACAGAGTCCTGACCACTGGACTGCCAGGAAATTCAAAAAAGATGTGTTTTTAATGATGTCCAAATTATGTTTTACTTGTAAGTATCAGTCCAGTACCGGTCTACTCTGCCTTTCCAGTTTCAGTTTTAACTTATGATACAAAAACACACTTTTAAAAGACGTTTTTTCCTTATCCTAGAAAGAACCATGACTGTTGGGTATATGGGATAAACTCTAATGACTATATACTGAATGCCGTGAGTATGCCGTATGGGCTTCCCAGTTCAGTTCAGTTCCGTTCAGTCGCTCAGTCCTGTCCGACTCTTTGAGACCCCATGAATCGCAGCATGCCAGGCCTCCCTGTCCATCACCAACTCCCAATGTTCACTCAGACTCACATCCATTGAGTCAATGATGCCATCCAGCCATCTCATCCTCTGTTGTCCCCTTTTCCTCCTGCCCCCAATCCCTCCCAGTATCAGAGTCTTTTCCAATGAGTCAACTCTTCGCATGAGGTGGCCAAAGTACTGGAGTTTCAGCTTTAGCATCATTCCTTCCAAAGAAATCCCAGGTTGATCTCCTTCAGAATGGACTGGTTGGATCTCCTTGCAGTTCAAGGGACTCTCAAGAGTTTTCTCCAACACCACAGTTCAAAAGCATCAATTCTTCGGCGCTCAGCCTTCTTCACAGTCCAACTCTCACATCCATACATGACCACTGGAAAAACCATAGCCTTGACTAGACGGACCTTTGTTGGCAAAGTAATGTCTCTGCTTTTCCATATGCTATCTAGGTTGGTCATAACTTTCCTTCCAAGGAGTAAGCATCTTTTAATTTCATGGCTGCAATCACCATCTGCAGTGATTTTGGAGCCCAAAAAAATAAAGTCTGACATTGTTTTCATCGTTTCCCCATCTATTTCCCATGAAGTGATGGGACCGGATGCCATGATCTTCATTTTCTGAATGTTGAGCTTTAAGCCAACTTTTTCACTCTCCACTTTCACTTTCATCAAGAGGCTTTTGAGTTCCTCTTCACTTTCTGCCATAAGGGTGGTGTCATCTGCATATCTGAGGTTATTGATATTTCTCCCGGCAATCTTGATTCCAGCTTGTGCTTCTTCCAGCCCAGCATTTCTCATGATGTCCTCTGCATAGACGTTAAATAAGCAGGGTGACAATATACAGCCTTGACGTACTCCTTTTCCTATTTGGAACCAGTCTGTTGTTCCATGTCCAGTTCTAACTGTTGCTTCCTGACCTGCATACAGGTTTCTCAAGAGGCAGGTCGGGTGGTCTGGTATTCCTATCTCTTTCAGAATTTTCCACAGTTTATTGTGATCCACACAGTCAAAGGCTTTGGCATAGTCAATAAAGCAGAAATAGATGTTTTTCTGGAACTCTCTTGCTTTTTCCATGATCCAGCGGATGTTGGCTTCCCAATTAGTACAGTGGTAAAGAACCTGCTTGCCAATGCAGGAGATGCAGGTTCAACCCCTGGGTCGGGAAGATCCCCTGGAGAAGGAAATGGCAACGCACTCCAGTGTTCTTGCCTGGAGAATCCCACAGACAGAGGAGCCTGGCTGGCTACAATCCACAGGTTCACAAAGAATAAGACACAACTGAGCACGCACGCACACACACACACACACACACACATAACCTATATGTCTTCTAAATAGCATGCAATAATGACACTCACAAGAGCCATTTGATGTAAATACTACTAATCCCCATGTATTTCTGTTTATCTGATGAAGAAACCGAGGTTCAGCTTGAGTAAGCAATTTGACCAAGGACGAAACAATCCCTCAGTGGATCTAATCTATTCCTGAACAACTTCAGAACTACTGCTGTCTGAGAGGCTGCCTTCCTTCTCACAGTAGATAGCTTTACAATTCATCTTGTGAGGCAGTAGTCCTAAATTTTACTTTGAAAAGCAGTGAGGTATGGGTGGTGCTAGTGGTAAAGAACTCACCTGATGATGCAGGAGATGCAAGAGACACAGGTTCAATCTCTGGGTCAGGAAGATCCCTGGAGAAGGAAATGGCAACCCACTCCAGTATTCTTGCCTGGGAGATCCTATGGACAAAGGAGCCTGGTGGGCTACAATCCACGGGTTCACCAAGAGCTGGACACAATTGAGCAGGTGCACACACACACGTACACACACACACACACACACACACACACACACACTTGATAAGCCTCAATGTTTTCCGAAATAAGCCTCCTAACATCTCTGATTACATATGATATGTTTTGACATTTTTTCATTGAGTTGAACTTAGAAACTCCAGTAATCAGTACCCTCAACTCCAAATCAACAGTATTTTAAGTGTTTAGTTTCTGACTTTGCTTTCACTTGAGTCACAGTGGGGCTGGAGTGAAGGAGGTGTTGGGCTAGGTCCATTGTCCAATCTGAACAGCTTGGACCCTGAGAAGGGGAAGGCTTCCTGGCAAATGCGAGTAACCTGCTTTACAGCAAAGGATCAGGGAGTATGTGCTGGCCTGGGTGGTGCCTGCTCCACTGTTACCACCAACAGAACATCGGGATCTTTCTCCTTGTTCCATAAGTGCCTGGGAGTGAGTCTTTAGACCTATCATACTGAGGGACCCAGATAAAAGAGGAGCAAATTGGTGGTTTCTGATTCCCTTGGCTAATATAGGAGCCATCAGAGTAGGTGTGGTTTATTCACGTATAAATGAATGATTTGGACTATGGAGCCTTTTCATTTCCACCAGACTAGAATACAGGGCCTATTACAGTGCCTGATACACCAGGAACTCGAATTTTAAGCAACTAAACATCTGAGACTTTCAACGCTTTGAAACAAAGAAATTTTACTTCCCTCTGACTCCTTTTAAATGTCAGAATGGATCAGTATATTCTACAAATGTCTACTCTACTAAGAAACTCTCTTGGGGGGGAAAAATGTTTTTCAGAAAAATCACTTCTATAGTCTATGTATTAAGAAAACCTATTTTGAGGGGGAAAAATTGCCAGTCTTCCAGTCCTGGCAATGTAAGTGAGAGAACCAGGCAAATTACATCTACACTCTGACAAATTACATCCATCTCTGACAAATTTTTCAGAGATCTATGACGGTATTATTTAATACACTTAAATAACAAGGAATCTACCAGGAAATTGTGGAGTCAAAGATATGAAGTGTGTGAATTCAACCCCTGCCTGTTCTAGATGAAATCTTGAGCTATGAAACCCCAAGTCTTAACCTATGAAACATCAGTCACACAACAAGAACATGCAGAGGTGCCATACCTGAAGGAAGAAAAGGATGAAAATGTCCAGAAAGACTTCTTTATGGTGTAAGTGCTCACTGCAATGCAGACTTTAGGGAAAGACACTCTTGTTTCAGTACCAGGAAAAACGCATTTTTTCTTAATTACAATAATCCCTGTTAACATTGTAAGGTGGGTCTCAAGGCATTTAAACACTGTCAATATATAAACTAAGGTGTATTATGTCTTTAATATAGGAAGTTATAATCTTTTTTGAATCACAGAGCTTTTGAGGTCTGCGTCTAATTTTCAGAAAATAATACATTCACACAAAATTGTGCCCCAGATTGCAGCTGATCCATGGACCTCAGATTAACAGTCATGTGTCTATGAATATCCAGGAGCTGCTCAGACCTTTGGACTTCCCAGGCGGCACTAGTGGTAAAGAACCCACCTGCCAACTTAAGAGACTTAAAAGACTCGGGCTTGACCCCTGGTTAGGAAGATTCTCCTGGAGGAGTGCATGGCAGCCCACTCCTGGGTTCTTGCCTGCAGAAGAATCCCATGGGCAGAGGAACCTGGTGGGCTACATACACTCCACGGGGTCACACAGAGTTGGACACAACTGAAGGGACTTTACACACACGCACTCAGCTCTTTAAATATATAGATATTTATTACATATTATTTCACATAATATTATACAATATATATTTATCTTCTGCCACAGAATAGTTTGAAACTACTTGCAAAAAGGAATCACATTATATCAGAATTTGTTACAAAATTAAACTTACAGGAAATAAAAATGATTTAAATTTTTATCTAAGTAGCAGGGTTTCAGGACTTCCCAGGTGATGCTAATGGTAAAGAATTCGCCTGCAAATGCAGGAGATGTAAGAGACTTGGGTTCGATCCCTGGGTCAGGAAGATCTCCTGGAGGAGGGCATGGCAACCCACTCGAGTACTCTTGCCTGGAGAATCCCACAGACAGAGGAGCCTGGTGGGATACAGTCCATGAGGTCACAAAGGGTCAGACACGACTAAAGAGACTGAGTGCGCATGCACGTAGCAGGGTTTCACTAATCTCTGATGGATAATGTAATAATGAAATAAAAACCAGTCAACAAAGAGAAGATCATTTTTGTAATGAGCAAATTTGGAATATATTAAGATATGAAGAAACTTCTTTTCACTGGGCATAATAAATCAAATTACCATGAGAAAAGAGAATATAAATTTTTTTAATCCACTTAGCTTATTTTACCAAAAATGGTTTCAAGATGGTCACTAGTTTTCCCCCCTTTACTTGACTGTGACATTTGTCTAATTTTAGGGGCAAGGAAACTTGTATTTTCATTTCATTCATTCACTTTCTCAAAAACATCATCTTATCTCCCAGGAAAACATGGGCTGTCCAGGCTCAAAACTCTCTTCAAAAGCTCTATATTGAAAAATAATAATAATTTCCCTGGTGGTCTAGTGGCTAAGACTGTGCTCCCAATGCTGGGGCCCAGGTTTGATCCCTGGTTGGGGAACTAGATCCCACATAGGACGTGGCGCAGCCAAATAAATAAATAAAAACAGCCTGCAGTGACCTTTGTGCCATGAACTGCTGCAGAATCACAATAATTCCTTCCAAAAGAAGCTTCCAGAAAGGAGGGCTGCCACATCTGACACGCTTGTGGGTGGAAATACAGGTTCTGAAAAGAGCAGGTTTATCTGATTCATCTTTCTGTCTTTCCCCCATGACAGCTCCTTGGTGACTCATTCAGCAAGGAGGCTGATCGGAGCCACAGACACATAGATTATAAGGTTCCAGAACTTCAGGCTTGCACACCACGAGCACTGTGTATAACAGTCTACAGAAGCCACTGCTCCTCCTGCACAGAGCAGCTGCTCCATGTTTCTGCAGGGAAATGAAATTCTTTTCTTGTTGATTTCTTTTCCCCTGTGAGTTAGACGCAAACATTTGCCACCTGGACTCTTTCCGATCTTCAGCCTCTGTCTGATGCTAAAGCAAGCCTGGTAGGCCAGTGGATAAAAAGTAAGGCTTCAAAGAACCAAACTAGAAATCAGAGTGAGGCTTGTTCATATTTTCCTCAGATTACTGAAGCAAAGCCTCAGCCACATTACAGCTTTGTGACTTCTGCACCTGCCAGTCAAAAGCAATGAGGGTAGCCAATCCAGTTGCCTAATCCTGGATGCATATTTCTTTCTTTGAATTCTTCCAATAACTGCACATATCATACTTTAAAGTGAAAGAAAGTGAAAGTGAAGTCGCTTAGTTGTGTCCGACTCTTTGAGACCCCATGGACTATAACATATCAGGCTCCTCTGACCATGGGATTTTCCAGACAAGAGTACTGGAGTGGGTTGCCATTTCCTTCTGCAGGGGATCTTCCTGACCCAGGGATTGAACCGGGGTCTTCTGCATTGCAGGCAGACGCTCTACCATCTGAGCCACCAGGGAAGCCTGATAGTACTTTAAGGCACTCTATAACATGCGTGTTTTTGTAGTTGTATGACTTAATAACCAGATTGCATAACCCCTCTATGGTCATTATACACATCCTTCTTTCCTGCCTCATACATCCTAGGTCCTCAGTAATGTGTCCATCCTTTTGTTGAAATGAGCATCAAATATGTGGTTTGCTTTTCAGTCTATTTACAAACGGCATACAGATCAATGGCTTTAATTTCTTAAGTGGGTTAACCAGAATTAAAACTACACAGTTCACGATGTGCTCACGAAGGACCACATAGGACACTCGGAACAGTGAGTGCAGGTGCCAGCAGGGCCTCGATCGTCACTATTTTTGTTGTTGCTTAGTTGCTAAGTTGTAACTGACTCTTTTGTGACTCCATGGACTGTAGCCTCCCTCCCCACTGGCTCCTCTGTCCATGGCATCCTCCCAGGCAAGAATAATGGAGTGGGTTGCCATTCCCTTCTCCAGGGAATCTTCCCAACCCAGGGATCGAACCCACGTCTCCTGTGTCTCCTGCATTACTGCTTAGCACCTGGGGAAGCCAATATTTTTGTTGTTATAGTTTCCTCATCAAGCTCAGAAATTTTTAAGTTACAAATATTTGGCTGGATAGATGAGTCAAAAGATGAAGAGAGCAGTATCCCAGCCTTGCAAACAGATTTTTTTTTTGGAAAATAATTGCTTGGCATCAATAAATTAATGAATGACCAGTAAACTTTTCTTGAGAGTTTTCCATATACTTTAGTATCACAAAAGAGATTTCTTTATGGACGTTACACTCTATTCTGGTGAAATCGAAAGGTTTATACTAGTCCTGAAAGCTACATGCCTTCTATTAATATAGACCAATAGACCAAGACCTAATCTTTACAGTTATTGATTAATACTGGTAGAAGGCCCAGGAGGAGTGACCAATGGAAGTATCACAGCTCATGACTCTCGAGGGGTCATAAGAAGATCATTCACCAAAGGTGAGATGACCTTAGGCCCCAGCTGACTAATTTCTCCAGCTGAAAAAAACCTCATTTTTCACACAAAAATACAAATTACTCCTATTTAATCATTTCAGTGTAATAATAAGTAAATATAGAACATAATAAGTATATGTTGCATGTACTATAAATAAATTTAAGTATAAGAATAAAGAAATATATGCAACCTGGGTTAATATAGGGTGTGAGTAGAGACCAAATAGTGGGTTGGGAGGACATTCCAAACTTCATTGCTATTATAATTAAATAGTGTTACTTTTATACTCAAGAAGGGCAAGCTTTTACCTCTTCTAAGGTATTAAAACAATATTGAGTAGGTCTCGCTGCCTAGAGGAAAAGATATTTTCATTTCACTACCATGAAGTGGTGAAGAATCTGCCTTCCAATGCAGGAGACATGGATTCGAACCCAGCGGGTCAGGAAGATCCGCTGGAGGAGGGCATGACAACCCACTCCAACATTCTTGCCTGGAGAATTCCATGGACGGAGGAGCCTGGAGGGCTACAGTCCATGGGTCACAAAGTGTCAGACTTGACTGAGCAACTAAACAACAAGCATATGAAATTACAGGTTGTTTTCCTTTATTCCTTGATATAGTCATTCAATCAATATTTACTGAGAGTCTGCTAGTTGATGAGAGGGTAACCACTCCATACATGTACAGTTCTTATGTGCTGTAATTCTTGAATTTACAAGATCTTGTTTTACTGTGGGGACAGCTGTGTGGGCAGAAAGATGAACGGTATGTGAAAGGCAAAATTTCACAGCAAACAGTAAGTCATCCCTTTTGCCACTCATATGAGAAAGACATCAGGCTTGATGTCAGAAATGAACAGTAGGCTTTAGTTGGTCAGAAATCAATATAAAATATTGTGCCTGGAAGACTAGAAAGGTCCCTTGCCTGAATATACTACAAGTCAATACAAAGGGAGACTTTACTTTCTTTGGATAAATTCTTTGGTTTTGATTCAACATAAGAAGGATTCAGAATAAACATCAGGGTCCTGTATTGTTTGTGCATTTTTCTCCTTCAAGACCTCGAATTATCACTAGATCATCAGTTAGTAGGAGACAAGAGGAGACAGCATCTTGCATACAGTTTGACCGGTAATACTTGGAATGTTGCCAGAAATCAGAGGCAAACTAAGTGATCCTCTGGTTTAGGTCAGCACGTCACTACTGAGCTGGGGTTTGAAGACTGAGCAGGGAAGGAAGGATGTTCCAGGAATCAGGAACAGCATCAGCAAAGGCACAAGGGTGTGGAAATAGTTCTTTCATTTGGGGACTGGAAGTGAGCAGTGTGCTATGGCCAGAAAACAAAAAGAGGTAAGTGATTAGCAAAAAAAAAAAAAAAAAAGTTAAAGCCCTTAGTGAGGGAAAAACACCTTAGAACAGAAATTTTGATGCGGGACCTTAAACAAGCACCCCAACCGTCTTGGACCTCAACGACAACAGAAACAAAGGCAGGTAAATAATCTCCAAGACTCTTTTTTCTGGGTGAAAAACTCAATGATTTAAAAGCCATTCATGTAAAAAATATACCTGAGTACTGAGATCCAACCAGCCAATCCTAAAGGAAATCAGTCCTGAATATTCATTGGAAGGACTGATGCTGAAGCTGAAACACTAATACTTTGGCCACCTGGTGAGAAGAACTGACTCATTGGAAAAGACCCTGATGCTGGGAAAGATTGAAGGCAGGGGGAGAAGGGGATGGCAGAGGATGAGGTGGTTGGATGGCATCACCCACTCAATGGACCTGAGTTTGAGCAAGCTCTGGGAGTTGGTGATGGACAGGGAAGCCTGGCGTGCTGCAGCCCATGGGGTCGCACAGAGTTGGACACGACTGAGCAGCTGAGCTGAACTGATAGCATACTTGAATATAGTGCAGACATTGGGTTGACCAAGAAGTGAATAACGTCTTATGGAAAAATCCAAACTAACTTTTTGGCCAACCCAGTATTTATTCAATGAGTTTGTATTACGTCATAATCTACACAGCACAAAGAATGAAACCAACACAGGATTTTTAAGGCTGTGAAAATGTTCTGTATGATCCCATCATGATGGATACAGGCCTTTTTGCGTGTGTCTGAATCCACAGGACCTACAACACCGAGAGTGAGCCCCAGTATAAACGATGGACTATCAGGGCATAATCTCGTGTCCACATAGGCTCATCAGCGTTCTTGGAGGGACCATTCTGCCATTTCGCTGAGTCACTGTCACTGTCTAGAGCCCTGAGTGGCCCCTTCTCAGGGTCCGTCTGCAGCAACTAGCATTCCAGCACCACGCGCGCTCCTGGAGTGGGGCCTACGAAACTGCCTTTTAAGCAAATGTCCCAGTTTACTCTGAGGAAATAGTCTGTGAGCCACACTGCAGAAAGGCATTTCAAACACAGAGACTTCAAGTCAGATCTGTCCCTTCGTTTTCATGTTTTTGCATGTTCGATAGTACCAAAATTCCCGAATTAAAGAGAAACACCAAATAACAAAACAACCCCTTATCTAAAATACATTAGGACAGGCTGTCTTTAGACTGCGTCCTCTGTCATTAACAATGATTGCTAAAGTAGAGTGGCCTCAATTAGCTGAGAACAAGGCAAAGCTATTATCAGAACTAGATGGCTGAAGCTGTTAACATCCCTGGGACAAGGAAAGAGCAATAAATGGGTCTTTTCAGGCAAGGAATTAATAAGGGGAATGGATTCACTTGCCAAGAAAATAGAAACTATTCCTTATGTCAAGAGAGGCCTGGCAAAGAAGCTTGACGTCAAAGCTCGTCAGTGACAATTAGAAATGAGCAGTTCCCACCAGTGTCTCACAACAGAGCAGGTTTTCCGTAGCGTGGGCCCAGGGCAAGTCCAGCAGCATCGCCTGTTGTTGTTCAGTCGTTGAACTGTGTCTGACTCTTTGTGACCCCGTGGACTGCAGCACGCCAGGTCTCCCTGTCCCTCGCTATCTTCTGGAGTTTGCTCAAGTTTATGTCCACTGAACCAGTGATGCTATCCAACCATCTCATCCTCTTATCCCAGCATTACCTGGGATTCTAGTAAAAAGAAAAAAAGTAACATCTTAAAACCCCTCCCAGTCCCAGCATGTAAGAAACTCTTAGAGATTAAGCCCAGCAACCTGCAGGTTAACAAGAGCCTTCTGGCTAAAACTGTGACAGCTGGTGAGGAAGTGGAGAAATTGGAACCTGTGGGCACTATTGGGAATATATAATGGTGAAGCCACTATGGAAAACAGTGTGGAGCTCACCCAAAAAATTAACACAGGATCCTGCAATCTCATAGCTGGGTATATTTCCAAAAACAGTGGAATCAGGATTTCGAAAAGTTATCAGCACGCTCATGTTCATTGCAGAATTATGCATAACAGCCAAGGTGTGGAAATAACCTAAATGCCCACGAGCAGATGAATGGATCAAGAAAATGTGGCATATACATACCATGGAATACCATTCAGTTTTTAAAAAGAAGGAAATCTTGCAACATGCAACACCATGACTGAAACTTGAGGGAATTATGCTCAGTGAAATAAGCCAGTTGAAGAAGGACAAATACTGCATGACTCCACTTACAGGAGGTATCTAAAGGAAGGAAAGTCATAGAAAGCAGAGAATAGAATGGTAGCTTCTGGGAGTTGGTGGGGGAGCAGAAATGTGAATTGCTAATCAATACGTATAATGTTTCAGTTCAGTAAAACATATAAACTCTGGAAATCTGTTGTACAACATTATACAACCTAGAGTCAACCATGTATGGAATTGCACACTTAAAATTTTGTTCAGAGTAGATCTCATTTCAAGTGTAATTACTAATATAAAGTAAGAATTCCCCGGTGATTCCAATGCAGGTAGAACTTTGAGAACCTGTAAACCTAGACAGTATATTAAAAAGGAGAGACATTATTTTGCTGATAAAGGTCCATCTAGCCAAAATTATGTTTTTTCCAGTAGTCCTGTATGGATGTGAGAGTTGGACCCAAGAAAGCTGAGCATCAAAGAATTGATGCTTTTGAACTGTGGCGTTGGAGAAGATTCTTGAGAGTCCCTTGGACTGCAAGGAGATCCAACCAGTCCATCTTAAAGGAAATCAGTCCTGAATATTCTTTGGAAGGACTGATGCTGAAGCTGAAACTCCAATACTTTGGCCACCTGATGTGAAGAACTGACTCATTGGAAAAGACCCTGATGCTGGGAAAGATTGAAGGCAGGATGAGGAGGGGACAACAGAGGATGAGATGGTTGGATGGCATCACTGACTCGATGGACACGAGTTTGAGCAAACTCTGGGAGATTGTGAAGGACAGGGAAGCCTGGCATGTTGGAGTCCATGGGGTCGCAAAGAATCTAACACGACTGAGCAACTAAACTGAACTGAGCCATAGAGAGAAGTCAGGAGCCAGTTATTTCCTTATCATTCGATTGTTAATCAGTCACTCAGTCAAGTCTGACTCTTTGCAACCGCCTGGACTGCAACACGCCAGGCTTCCCTGTCCATCATCAACTCCAGGAGTTTACTGAAACTCATGTCCATTGATTCAGTGATGCCATCCAACCATCTCATCCTGTGTGGTCCCCTTCTCCTCCTGCCTTCAATCTTTCCCAGCATCAGGGTCTTTTCTACTGAGCTGGCTCTTCACATTGGCCAAAATATTGGAGTTTCAGCTTCAGCATCAGTCCTTCCAATGAATATTCAGAGTTGATTTCCTTTAGGAGTGACTGGTTTGATCTCCTTGCAATGACTAAGTGTGAAAAATAAAATGCAAAATTCAAGTAGTTATAGGAAAGGGTTAAGAAGCACAAAGGGAAAAAAAAGTCTCCAACACAAATCACATTTACACTAAGCAATCCGGCTATTTTCAGACAGCTGAATCAGATGCTTTAACCTTTTATAGCATCCTACGCCCACCTCAGGTCTGTGTCTTTCTCCCACTGGAAAAATTCTGCAGTTCATTTTAATTAGCATGACAGTTTACAAAGTGGGTTCATACACATTATCTCATTTGATCTTCGTAGTAATCCACACAAGAGGCAGGGATCATTCCCACTTTATAAGTGAGACAACTGAAACAGAGAGATAGAGACCAATGTGAAATTCAGTTCAGTTCAGTCGCTCAGTTGTGTCTGACTCTTTGTGACCCCATGAACTGCAGCACGCCAGGCCTCCTGGTCCATCACCAACTCCTGGAGTTTACCCAAACTCATGTCCATTGAGTCAGTGATGCCATCCAACCATCTCATCCTCTGTCATCCCCTTCTCCTCCTGCCCTCAGTCTTTCCCAGCATCAGGGTCTTTTCAAATGAGTCAGCTCTTTGCATCAGGTGGCCAAAGTATTGGAGTTTCAGCTTCAGCATCAGTCCTTCCAATGGTTGGCTCTCCCTGCAGTCCAAGGGACTCTCTAGAGTCTTCTCCAACACCACAGTTCAAAAGCAATTCTTCTGCTCTCAGCTTTCTTTATAGTCCAACTCTCACATCCATACATGACCACTGGAAAAACCATAGCCTTAACTAGACGGACCATTGTTGACAAAGTCATGTCTCTGCTTTTTAATATGTAACGTGAAATTACACAACTCAATTAACAGGGTCAGAACCTGAATTCTAGACTTTGGCTCATTCCCTAATTCATTCTGCCTTTCTGTAGACTCAGGTTACTGACATTCAAGAAGTTCCTCCTAAAGGACTTAGTGCAGAATTTCTCAGTCTCGACACTCTTGATGCTTTGGCCAGGTGAGTTCTGGGGTGCTGTTCGTTGGCGCAGGGAGGACTGCCCCATACGTTTTAAGAAGTTGACCCACATTGCTGGCCTCTCACCACTAGATGGCACTAGCACTCCTACCTCCAGTTCAGTTCAGTTGCTCAGTTGTGTCCGACTCTTTGCAACCCCATGGACAGCAGCACGCCAGGCCTCCCTGTCCATTGCCAACTCATCATCATCACCTCAAGTTGTGACAACCCAAAAGGTCACCAGACATAGCTAAATGTCTTAGGGACAGCTTGGCGAGTAAAACCATTGTTGTAGAGAATGCCTGATTCAGTTGAACTAAAACTCCATCAGAATCACCTGGAGTGCTTCTTAAACCTCAGATGGCACTACCCCAACCCCTGAGTTTCTGATTCAGTAGGTCTGATTCAAGACCTGAATATTTGCATCTCTAACAAGTTCTCCATTACTTTGGCCACCTGATGCAAAGAGCCAACTCATTGCAAAAGACTCTGATGCTGGAAAAGATTGAAGGGGACGACAGAGGATGAGATGGTTGGATGGCATCACTGACTCGATGGACATAAGTTTGAGCAAACTCCGAGAGATGGTGAGGGACAGGGGGGCCTGGAGAGCTGCAGTCTATTGGGTCAGTGACTAAGAGTCAGACACGACTGAGTGACTGAACAACAACAAGTTCCCAAGTGATGCTGCTGCTGCTGGTTCAGAGACCATCCTTTGAAAAACCCCTGTCTAAACCACTTGTGAAGTCAAAAAGTATATCCCTAGAAAGGATGCTTGCTTTTTAAAAGATTTCTTTAGCAAACAATGAATAATGAAAACAAGCAAAGTTTGCCTTGATCCACAGTGAAAGTGAAAGTCGCTCGGTCTCCTGTCTGACACTTTGCAACCCCATGGATTATACAGTCCATGGAATTCTCCAGGCCAGAATACTGGAGCCTTTTCCTTCTCCAGGGGTCTTCCCAACACAGGGATTGAACCCAGGTCTCCCGTATTTCCTGCAGGTAGATTCTTTACCAAGTAAGCCACCAGGGAAGCCCAAGAATACTGGAGTGGGTAGCTTATCCCTTCTCCAGCAGATCTTTCTGACCCAGGAATCGAACTGAGGTCTCCTGCATTGCAGGTGGATTCCTTACCAACTGAGCTATCAGGGATTGATCCACAGCCTGCAGTTCAATACTCAACATCTTCCTGGACACCCAAATGAGGTTTCCATTATTAACACATGGCCCTTGAATATTATTTTTAAAAAAAGCACTCACGCTGCAGACAGGAAAATACCTCTTACTTCTTCGCACGCTCTTTATGAAAGTTTAACATTTATTAGACCTTCAAATTCCTCTTATGATACAAGAAAGACGACACTCTAGCTTTTTTTTTTTTTTTCTTGCCCACCGCTACTAGAGTTAGCAGACCAGATCAAGAGATGGCCTGAATAACACTCTCCCTCTCAGAATTATGGAGAGGACTTTATTTTATAATGAATTTAAAGTGCTCTCCCTGCGAGAAAGAAATTCTGAAGTTCTGGGTGTAGAACTTTTCATAGATGTTTTCAAGAGATAAAGCAGGTCTGTTTCAGAATAAAAGTTCTTTTTTATTGCTTCCTACATTTTGTTATTGTTGTTTGGTCGCTAAGTCGTGTCCAACTCTTTGCCACCCCACAGACTGCAGCACGCCAGGCTTCCCTGTCCTTCACTATCTCCCAGAATTTGCTCAAATTCATGTCCATCGAGTCAGTGATGCCATCCAACCATCTCATCCTCTGTCACCCTCTTCTCCTCCTGCCTTCAATCTTTTCCACCATCAGTCTTTCCCAATGAGTCAGTTCTTCACATCAGGTGGTCAAAGTACTGGAGCTTCAGCATCAGCATCAGTCCTTCCAATGTATATTCAGGATTGACTTCCTTTAGGATTGACTGGTTTGATCTCCTTGCAGTCCAAGGGACTCTCAAGAGTCTTCTCCAGCACCAAAATTAGAAAGCATCAATTCTCTGATGCTCAGCTTTCTTTATGGTCCAACTCTCACATTTGTACATGACTACTGGAAAAAACATAGCTTTGACTCTTAGGACCCTTTGTTGGCAAAATAATGTTGAAGTTATTATGAGAATAATTGATGAAGGAAACGTTGCTAATTTCTTCCACCTTAACAGAGAAAAAAAAGTGATGTTTATGTAATGTGACTAGAAATTCTCTTACTGTAGTGGCGCTAATTGAAATACAACAAACACTTTTCTGTTGCATATCTTCCTTTTGAAATCTAAGTTAGCATTTTAAAAACGAAGCATTGACATTTTAACAGCCAATAATTACGTAATTATAGCCTGTATACTTTTAAATGATTGAAAGGGTAATGGCCCAGGAGAAATGTCTTATAATTAATTGGATGTTTTTATGTGAAAAATAGCAAAATGACTCAAGGGTGAAGCAGGGAAAATTTGCAAAATTATTTCTTTGAAATAAGCTCACTCTATATGCTATTTAACTAGGATGTACATGCACAATGGGTAATTCAATCAAATGGTAGCTTTGCAAAATACATGCATTTTCACGGCAGTCTTTTTTTATGTTGGAATATAACTGCCTTACAATGTTGTGTTAGTCTCTGCTGTACAGCAAAGTGAATCAGCTATATGTACACATACATCCCCTGCCTCTTGGACCCCCCTCTCCTCCCCCCATGCCTCCCCTCTAGGTCATCGCAGAGCACGGCGCTGAGCTCCCTGATATACAGCGGCTTCCCACTGGCCGTCTAGTTCCCACATGGTAGCGTGTGTACGTCAATACCACTCTCTCAACTCATCACCCAAGAAAGGAAGTGCTTCAAGCCCCAGCCCCCTAGTTTTTCCTTCAGCAGTGCCCCCCACCACCACCCTACCCCCTGCCCCACCAGGCTGGGGCTGGTTCATACGGACCTGAGCCTCAAACCACTTTGAAGAGCCAAAGACATTCCTGAACGAACCCCTGCTATTAGGACACTCCTGATGATAGTGTGGGGACCAGTCTCACAACCCTTATAACCACTCAGTAGTTCAACTCCTCCTTCTCCTGAATTATCTACTGTAGGGGCTTTCCTGGTGGCTCAGACAGTAAAGAATCCACCTACAATGCAGGAGACCAGAGTTCAATCCCTGGGTCAGAAGGATCCTCTGGAGAAGGAAACGGCAACCCACTCTAGTATTCTTGCCTGGAGTATTCCATGGGCAGTAGCCTGGCAGGGTACAGTCCAGGGGGTCGTAAAAGAGTTGAACACAACTGAGCAACTAACACTTTCGCTTTCCTTTTTCTCCTGAAATATCTGTTGTAGGTTCTCCCCTTATTGTTCTTCTGTTGAAAAATTGGTTTCATTATGACTATCATTTAGTCATAGGAAGGGAATCTAATCCCCTGAAACTTATCAATCAGGAAAGGAAACCTAAGACAATTATCTGAGTGACTCAAATAAACAACTGCTTCCGCTGTTTCAGCATAGGAAAGAAAAAACAGACTTGGCAATTATTTGATAACAACAACAACAAAAAATCTGGCCATTGCAATACCTAAGGTGGATTTTATCTTAAATTGGCCATTTGTGCTGTCTTCAAGATGGTAAAGAGTCTGCCTGCGATGCGGGAGACCTGGGTTCAATCCCTGGGTTGGAAAGATCTGGAGATGGAAATGGCAACCCACTCCAGTATTCTTGCCTGGAAAACCCCACGGATGGAGAAACCTGGTGGACTACAGTCCATGGGTTTGCAAAGAATCTGACACGACTGAACAACTTCACTTTCAACCTAAACTAAACAAATCATATTTTGTTTACATTTCTCCATGAGGTGAAGTAAAAGTTGCTCAGTTGTGTTCGACTCTTTGTGACCCCATGGATTGTGGAATTCTCCAGGCCAGAATACTGGAGTGGGTTGCCTTTCCCTTCTCCAGACGATCTTCCCAACCCAGGGATCGAACCCAGGTCTCCCACATTGCAGACAGATTCTTTACCAGCTGAGCCACAAGGGAAGCCCAAGAATACTGGAGTGGGTAGCCTATCCCTTCTCTAGGGGGTCTGCCTGACCCAGGAATCGAACTGAGGTCCCCTGCACTGCTGGCGGATTCTTTACCAACTGAGCTATCAGAGAAGCCCTATAACGTCTCCCCATAACAGCTTGAAATACTCAGACTCTATTGTCTGAATATCTGAGAGAAATATGTTTCTGTCTCAAACCATGCACACGTTTCCCTTGCTTGCCTACTTCCCACCAAGGTTGCAGACTGCCTGAGAGGCGCTGTGTGCCATCAACCAGTCTCTTGGCCAACACGGAAATTCAGCAAGAAGGAGGTACCCACATGCCTAGCACTAAAGTGACACGGAAATCCTGGTACTGTTTAACATGTAAATATTGGGTTGGCCAAAAAGCCTGTTCAGGTTTTTCCGTATGATAGTATGGAAAACCCAAATGAACATTTTGCCCAGCACAATATTTCAGTGACAACCGTGGAGATTTTTAAAAGGAAAACTGAGCTGGGAAAAAACATGTGATGCCCTCCTTGATTTTGTTTCCTCAGTACCATGTGTCTCAAACTGTTCATGATAATGGGCATGAAAGTTGAATCAGGTACAGTCTTTGTCTGCAAATATTTCACGCTCCATTACGAAACATAGACAGAAACATCACCAATCATTGTAGCTGTTGACTAGGACTATACACAAAAATGCCCCAAGAGCTTTAAGAATAGAGTTGAAGGCCCCGAAAATGGTGGAGGGGAGTTAGGTTTGAGTGGGGATGTGGGGGCCTGGAAGATGAGTGGCATAAGATAGAAACTGTGTCATTAACTTTGAGGCTTTCCCTGCAGTGATTACAAAGGGGAGTCACTTATGTATTGGCACAGCTAATTCATATTTTAAGAAGGGAAAGTACACCCAGGGTGATATAAAAACAGCCTAAAACCTGAGGCGTGTTTAAACGCCTTCATTTTACCCTTTTAATATTTAAAGCTCAAGTCAGCGCTTGTTATGTGTTAAGCTTCTGTGTTTATGAATCTCCCAAGGTGGTTTCTATTAAATGCCTTGTTCCTTAAGTAGCAGATATTCTCCTGTGTTTAGCCTCTCAGCCTCTCAAGAGCTCACTCTCTCTGCGCACTGTTTTCTCTACATTCCTCTGCTCCCTGAGGTTAATAATAATGAGTCAGTGTGAAACCTTCATAAAACACTTTAAATTGCCCCAGAAATGAAAATCTCAATTATTGTGATTAAGTAAGCCCTCTATGGAAAAATGGAGAATAATTGGGGACTGCTAACAAATTTAGGCAAAATAATATCCTGAAATATGACTTCCTTTTACATCTCTTCAGTTCCGTGTTAATGCTGCCTGGCCTTCTAGCACTATTTCTGGGTGAGATGTAGCCACCTCTTCCATCTCCTTTGATAATAAGCAGGACAGCAAAGACCATAACAGCTTCAGGACAGAGTCCAAAGGGAACCTTGGAGTAGAGGCGATTTTGAACCAGAAATAACAGAAGGAACAGTTCCAGAAATATTTACAAAGCAGAAAACTAACATCATCACGAGAGCTTTGTGAGAGAGTAAATTTTACCAGCACAAGAACACAGAGTCTTATTGACATTCTAATGGAGCTATATACGTACATATACAAATATGAATATATTCTATAGATGAATGCGTGTGAAAGGGAAAGTTGCTCAGTTGTGTCCAACTCTTTGTGATCCCCTGGATTATATAGTCCACAAGGCTCCTCTGTCCATGGAATTCTCCGGGCAAGAATACTGGAGTGGGTTGCCATTCCCTTCTCCAGGGAATCTTCCCAATCCAGGGACCCAGGTCTCCTGCATTGGCAGGCAGAATCTTTACTGTCTGAGCCCCCAGGGAAGCCCATACTCTATATATGAATACACAGATAATTATATATACATTTTATACATACATACATAATATACATTTGTACAGATACCATATATAATACTTATATATAAAGATATCTACTTGTCTATGTATCCAAAGTATATATGTATTATATATCTTATATATATGTGTACATAATATGTATACACATATGTCTATAATGTAAAATACACATACACTGTGTGTATATATAGTATATGTAAATGTATATATTATATATAGTAGTAGTAATAGTTGTGCCTACTCAGTCCTGTCCAACTCTTCGCAACCCCACAGACTGTAGCTGCCAGGCTCCTCCGTCCATGGGATTTTCCAGGCAAAAATACTGGAGTGGGTTGCCATTTCCTCCTCCAGGGGATCTTCCCAACCCAGGGCTCAAACCCTTGTCTCCTGAGTCTCCTGCATTGCAGGCAGATTCTTTGCTGTTGAGCCACTGGGGAAGCCCTATTATGTATAGCATATATGTGTATACATGTGTGTGTGTGTATCTATATCTAGTATATGTGTGTATATATATTATATATAGTATGTGTGTGTATATGTTTTATATATATATCATATATGAAAACATGTCAACAGTTGCACAGAGGAAATTTTCCAGATTTGTAAACTAAACAGTGAGGTTCTTTCATGCAATGACTATCAAAGCTTTGTGACACAGTAATAAGATATTGTCTCCATAAGCTCTTAGGTATTTTTAAATCACCTTCTCACAGGAAACTATCTACAGTATTGTTATTGTTGTTCAGTTGCTAAGTCACGTGTCCAACTCTGAGAGCCCATGGACTTCAGCATGCCAGACTCCTCTGTCCATGGAATTTTTCAGGCGAGAACACTGGAGTGGGTTGTCATTTTGCTTCTCCAGGGTACCTTCCTGACCCAGGGCTTGAACCTGCATCGCTTGTATCTCCTGCATTGGCAGTTGGATCCTTTACCGCCGCACCACTTGGGAAGCCCCCGAAAATCTCAATATCTCGTTTCCATTGCGAACCATGTGTCTCTAGTTACCTACTCAGAACAAAGCACGGAGACTTAAGACACAAAGGTAAAGACGTGTGAGGTCCTTGGGAATGATGGGGGTTATGTCTTATCTGTCTTTGTGTTCTAATTATCTAGCATTGTGCCTTTTCTAAAATGGACACAAATATCCATTAAAAGAATATAATTCAATTCAAGCCAATGGCGTTCTCACTGTTCACTGCCTATGTACATAGATTCATGAGTACCAGGCTAATTACAAAATAAATGGGGAAAAAATGGAACTGTCATTTGTAGCCCTTGATCTCACGGAGGTTACAATCAGCTATGGAAACAAACACATAAAACAATTCAAGAATAATAATCCAACTCTTTGGGTTGCTTAATGAGGTAAAGGTGAATTTTTCCCTGTAGATTTTCAGAAGGATGAAAATGAGCTAAATGAAACTGAAAGTCAATTTATCAACTGCTTCTTCATTGAACATGCAGATTTGTTCTCTGTTCAGTTACAAAGACATCTGAATTTGATTCATAGGTTTACTATTTTAGTTAATGGAATGAGGCAGAAATTAACAGAGTGACATCATAACAAACTCGAATAGGAAAAACAAAACCCATAAGCCAATGCTGATTCACTTGAAATTTAACATCATCTAATCTGGGGATATATCCTAAAGAACTGAGGGATTGCTGCCCCCAAGAGGTTAATCAAAAAACTCCAAAATTAAAAGGATGACTCATTTAAGTTCAAGAGTCAAACAACCGAGAAGTGAAGATGTAGGGTTGGCCTTATTTTATAAGAAAGGGAGACCCAAGCCCACTAATTCTGGAAGGAAAAAAGAAAAGAAGGTTGTATGAAGCTTGTCAACAAGGAGAGGAGTTTGTAGCAAAGGAAAGCAAACAAGGTGAGTTTCGCTCCAATGAGCATCAGTGGCGACTTCTTCAGGGAGACTTAGCAAAGTCTCAGTTTTTTCTCTTGTTACTTTTGCCCTTATTTCTCTGTAGATACTAGTGTTTAATAACCGTGAAGCATACCTAAGGGGCTCTGTCAGTTCAGTTGCTCAGTCGTGTCCGACTCTTTGTGACCCCATGGACTGCAGCACGCCAGGCTTCCCTGTCTATCACCACCTCCTGGAGTGTGCTTACTCACATCCATCGAGTCGGTGATGCCATCCAACCATCTCATCCTCTGTCACCCCCTTCTCCTCCTGCCTTCAATCTTTCCCAGCATCAGGGTCTTTTCAATGAGTCAGTTCTTCACATCAGATGGCCAGAGTATTGGAGCTTCAGCTTCAGCATCAGTCCTTCCAATGAATAGTCAGGATTGATTTCTTTTAGGATGGACTGGTTGGATCTCCTTGCAGTCAAGGGACTCTGAAGAGTCTACTCCAACACCACAGTTCAAAAGCATCAATTCTTCAGCGATCAGCTTTCTTTATGGTCCAACCCTCTATGCTCTATGCTTATTTCAATTATTTAAGAAAAGTATGGGGTCTTGTCTTACTCAACAATAGGCCAGAGGAGGGTAACCTCCATCAGAACTAACCCTTGGCATTTCCGTGGCAGTCCAGTAGTTATGACTGCCAATACAGGCGACACAGATTTGATCCTTGTTTGGGGAATTAAGATCCCACATGACCCGAAGATTTGGTCAAAGAAAAAAGAATTAACCCTTACATGTAGTAGAAGTGAAAGCCTGTAGACAAAATCTCTGCACCATGGAGCTCTTCTTAAAGTAACAGGCAGAAGGAAAGGAGTGTGGGGCCCAGAGTCTTCTTGTTATTCAGTTGCTACAAGTGTCCAACTCTTTGAGAACACATGGACTGCAACCCGCCATGCTCCTCTGTCCTTCACCATCTCCCAGAGTTTGCTCAGATTCATGTCCATTGAGTCGGTGATGCCATCCAACCATCTCATCTTCTGTCATCCCCTTCTCCTCCTGCCTTCAATCTTTCCCAGCATCAGGGTCTTTTCCAATGAGTCAGTTCTTCTCCTCAGATGGCCAAAGTATTAGAAGTTCAGCTTCAGCATCAGTCCTTCCAATGAATATTCAGGGTTAATTTCCTTTAGGATGGACTGTTTTGATTTCCTTGGAGTCCAAGGGATTCTCAAGAGTCTTCTCTGGCACCACAATTCCAAAGCATCATCTTAAAATATGAATAGTTTAATTACCAAAAGTCTCTAATAGCAAATTGTTATCTGTGTCAGTTTCAGGAACTCCTCGTATTAACTCAAACTTCTAACATTCAGTTAGAAAAGCATATGTAAATCAGGTGGGCAGAAAGAGGAGACAGTGGAGGCTGAAAACAACCTTCACCTCTGTCACTGGATGTATTTGGGATTTATGCTTAGAGATTCACATGCCCACCAACTTGAGAGCTTTGTTGTAAATGCTTTGCCCCTGAGTACCATTGACTTATGTCTCCCTGTGCCTGTCCTGACACCCACTTTGTAATCCCACACAGGGGGACTGGTCATGTAGACTCCTTTGCCAATTCACACATGTACTGATGCTCCTCCAGCCAAATCCACGTCATCCAAGATGAGGACTGCACCCTCCCTTGCACAAAGACAACATCCGCCAGCCAAGCGGAGTTACACGGAAACCGAATCTACCCCTACGAGGTGTCTTCTTTCCCTTAAGAGCTAGAAGAGGCTGGTCAAACTGGCAATGACAAGAGCCCTGCAATACCAGGGCTCTGAAAGCAGAAAGAGCTGCAGAAGGGAGAGGGGAGGAGATTAACAGCACACAGAGTGACGCTTGTGATGGAGACACAAAGATGGGATCCAAGGAGTCTGGAAGCGAAGGTAAATCAATTTTAGGACAGATGTCGGCTGGTAAGGATGGAGCCAAGACAGTCAGAAGCAACAGCTGAGGATTCTCTAGGCAAAAAGCCCAAAATGAGTTTGAGGGGAAATTAGCATGTTTAAAGGGGTAACTTAGAACTCACTAGTTCTAACATGGTTGCTGTTTGTTGTTGGTTAGTCATTAAGTCGTGTAGGATTTTTTGTGCCCCCATGGACGTAGCCCACCAGGCTCCTCTGTCCATGGGATTTCCCAGGCAAGAATACTGCAGTGGGCTGCTGTTTCCTTCTCCTGACCCAGAGATTGGACCTGCGCCTCCCGCTTGGCAGGTGGATTCTTTACCAAATAGTGTTTGGTCCTAAGTTCATCTTCATCAGGTGGACGGTACAAAGAGCATCGGATGTGTTCTTAGACTTACTTTAATTACTAAATTACCCCTGCTTCGTTGCATGAAGGATTTCATAGTGGCAGTGATGTAGGTATTGAGCAATGGAGAATTTTCTGCTATAGCAGTAAACAAGGGTGTCACAATCATCAGCCTTTGCAGCCCTCCACCTTGAGCCCTGAGGGAACTCAGGGCTGAAAAGAACACCTGCCTTCTAGCAGCCATCAGAGTGCAGGCACTCCCTGCTTTGAGCGTTAAGGAAACTCATGTGAAAACACAGGATACTGGCCCCGGAGAGTTGAGGTGCATATCAAAGGAAGGATCTCAGAGAGCCCTGGCTCTTGCCTCTTCTCAGAGAAAAGCCCTAAATCCCTGGACATATCCAGTTTCTTTAATTAGCTGTATCTTTTGATGTTCCCAAGTACTTGCCCTTTGTTGCAAAACTCCTACATTTCCTAGCTCCTCCCCTTGCAGAAACAGCTTGGAGCAATTTCTCAGAGCTCCCTGAAATGCTGTTTCATGGGCTGAAATAAAACTTAACTCTCGTCTCTGACATTAGGCCTTTTTTTTTTAATCAGCAGTATCCATGCCAAACAGGCATGTTGTCTTAAGCTCTGCCTTTCTGAGCTTCATACAGAGATTTGTAATATATCATCCATAGATGTTTATGAAAATGTCTGTAATCGCGGGGAAGCCTCATGCTCAGTTGTGTCTGACTCTTTGCGACCCCATGGACTGTAGCCTGCCAGGCTCCTCTGTCTGTGGGATTTTCCAGGCAGGAATACTGGAGTCGGTTACCATTTTCTTCTCCAGGGGATCTTCCCAACCCAGGGATTGAACCTGAACCCAAACCCGAGTATCCTGTATCGGTGTCTCCTGCAGGCAGATTATCCCTGGCCTTCAATAAATGTTGTTTTTTGTAGTTGTTGTTATTGTTTTGACTCAGACCAGAAGTTCAGATTATACACAAAAGTTAAAATCAGAAAGAACTTTTAATGTGGAGACACTTCTGAAGACCTAGGGGGAGTTGAATACAGATGAGGAAGCCATGGGGTTGTAGTGAACTCAAAGAGACGCCGCCAAGATCCCACTGCAGGAAGCACTGGGTCCCAGCTGCTGGCTGTGAGGTCACAGGCAGCCTCCGCATGTCAGCCCTATAAAATGGAGTCTTTCCTGCCACAGCAATAAACAAGGATGCCACAGCCATCAGCTGTTCTGGCCCTCCAAATGTGAATTTCTGAACCCACAGTGCGCCCAGGCAAAAAAAAAACAATGCCTGTGATCTGGTAGCTCTCAGTCTGCCACCACTCCCCACTATGAGGAGGAGTGAAGCATGCGAAAAATCAGATCACAGGATGCTGGTCCCAGATAGCTGAGATAATTATTAAACGAATGATTTCAGGAAGCCCAGATTCTTGCATCTTCCCATACATATATATAGCACAACAGGGCTATATATTCCTTAACTTGAGATTTCCTGGTTTTCTTTTGGTGTTCAGACTACCTGCCCCTTATTATAAGCTTCTATATAACCTGATTCCCCATCCCTCACCCCAACCTCCACCCTCCCACCCCACCCCCACTCCCCCGCCATTGTTTAGAAGTAAATTTTCAGCTTATTGTCAAAAACCAAGCTATTAAAAACCTCCTTTGGGGTTCAGCTTTGTTACACTCTTTTCTGACTTAGAGTGGAAAGTGATTTTTCTGCTGAGATAATATTTCCATGTGTCCGCATCAATTTTTATCTCAGGAGTAAATCTTTTCAGATATTTGGTGAAGAAATTCTCCTCTTTGATCATTTCACTCTGTAATTAAAACAGTGACTATTTTTAGCTAGCAAAAACAAGTCCTTACCTTGTATTCAAAGACCCTGCATCCTCCAGAAATAGACGGTAAATGTGAAACACCTCACTAAAAAAGAAATGTAAGGAGCATCTCGTTTGGAGAGTACACGTTCCAAAAAAACTGATTCAATGACAAAGTGAGGACGTTTTTAGCATGCCTTCCCAGCTGAGACCAAACAGATGCCTTCCCATTTGAGGGGGTGCCACGGGGAATCGTCTGAGCAGTCGTCATGTACGTATGCTCAACAGGATTCAGCGTAAACAACGGGAAACTGCACTCTGGTAGGAAATTGACAATATTAGATTGTTTCCTCGGATAGAGTCATACTTAGAAGTACAGGGATGGCTTGTTGTCTCAAAATTTTCATCTCTCTATCCAGAATGGTGTGTTTCCCAGGTGGGGCAGTGGTAAAGAACCCACCTGCCAATGCAGGAGACGCAAGAGACCTGGGTTTGATCCCTAGGTCAGGAAGATCCGCTGGAGATCTGGACTACTGGAAATGGCAATCCTTTCTAGTATACTTGCCTGGAAAATTCCAACGACAGAGGAGCCTGGCAGGCTGCAGTCCATGGGGTCTCAAAAGAGTCAGACACGACGGAGCACACACAGGTACATGTAGACAGAATGGTGGGCTGCAAAGACAACATCCGTAATGCCAGTCCTAGAAACCATTAATCCTAAATAGTTATGAGGTACCTATTGTGCACGAGACACATTGCTCAGAAAACCTAAGAGCCTATTGTATTAGACTTCTTGCAAGTGACCTAGCTCTTAACGCACGCAGTGCCTAGCTTTGCCTCACAGCCAGGAAGAGTCTGGCATACCACCTGCCCCCTCCAGTTTGGGTACCTCCCTCAATCCTCAACTAAGAAGGTTGTACATCCTGCGGAATCCACTGAAATGTCAAATCTGGGGGACAGGGAGGGTGGTCCCTCAGGAATGAAGGGCAGTAGAAGATGGAAATGACACAGGAACTGCGGATGGCAGTCCACAAAGGAGCACGTGCCAGAGATGTACACGCAAACGTCATGGCACAGTCGTCCTTCTGTGGTTCAAGGATGATTCCTCCAGCTGTTCCTGACACTGAGTGTCTCCCCTCTGCTCCAACTAAAAAAAAAAAAAACAAAAACAGTTCCATTACATCTTTCTAAAAGAGAAAGGGTCAATTAGAAGTAAAGGAGCATTCCAAGTTTACAAGGTTGGTTTTGTTTCCCTGGTAGCTCAGATGGTAAAGAATCCGCCTACAATGCAGGAAACCTGGGTTTGATTCCTGGGTCGGGAAAATCCCCTGGAGAAGGGAATGGAAACCCACTCCAGGATTCTTGCCTGAAAAATCCCATGGACAGAGGAGCCTGGTAGGCTACAATCCATGAGATAGCAAAGAGTCAGGACTGAGCAACTAACACTTTTAGTTTCTTTTGTTTATATACTTGACATAACTTCTTAGTTTTTGAAGCATCCCCTATGCTTTTTGTCCTCTAGCATCTATCAGACCAACATCTTCAGGGTGGTGCTCTGCTGAGATTGATTTACCAGAATTCACTCACTGGAACAGAATCACAAGTTACCCAGCAAGGTGGGACACCAGCCTGTAAAGGCCAATTCTAACCAGACAGTGGCACTGTTGCAAAGGCAAAGCTGAGTGAATAAACCTAAACGAACTGTCGGATAAGGAACGTTTCCCAGAATTGACATACACAGACACGGAAATAGAATTAAAGCTTGTATATGACATTTTTACCCCTTTAAGAATAATTATAACTGTAGAACTAAACACATATTTTAACCTTGTGACCACTGCAGCACGCTTTCCTACAATGTGTAGCTTTGCAGTTTACTTTCTTCTATCATCAGTTCTCAGTTGCAAATATCACAATCATTTAATCACTAAGAAACAATTGAAATGGTTAAAAATCGGGAATGTTTTTAAAAATTTGGTATATTCATGGGACTATATAAAGATCATGTATATAAATGTTTTAAACTCTGAAAATGAGAATAATGCAATGCTAGATGAAAAGTTTGCATATGAAATTCTAATCCATAGTAAAAGTCTAATTTTGGCTATTGGTCTCTATTTCAGAGCAGTGGAGTGACAATGGTTTTAATTATAATCAAAGGTGCAATGAGGTATCACCTCACACCTGTCAGGCTATTATAAAAAATTTTAAAAAGAGAAGTGTTGGCAAGGATATGGCAAAATTGGAACCCTGTACACTCTTGATGGGAATGTTAAATGATGCAGCTGCTATGAGAAACCGTTCGAAGGTCACTCAAAAAATTAAAAATAGAACTACCAGATGCTCCGGGAATCCCACTTCTGGGTATATATTCAAAGAATTGAAATCAGGATCTTGACGAGACATCTATAGTCCCATGATCTTTGCAGCATTATTCATAATAGCCAGGATATGGAAACAACCAAATGCTCATCAACAGACGAATGGATACAAGAAAAGTTAGTGAATATGTTGTCATGCTTCTAGTCGCTCAGTCATGTCTGACACTTTGTAATTCTTTGAGACTGGAGGTGTATGTAGTCAAAGCAAATTAATTTTTAAAATTCTTTTTTTTTAAATTTTATTTTATTTTTAAACTTTACAATATTTGTATTAGTTTTGCCAAATATCGAAATGAATCCGCCACAGATATACCCGCATTCCCCATCCTGAACCCTCCTCCCTCCTCCCTCCCCATACCCTCCCTCTGGGTCGTCCCAGTGCACCAGCCCCAAGCATCCAGTACCGTGCATCGAACCTGGACTGGCGACTCGTTTCATACATGATATTATACATGTTTCAATGCTATTGTCCCAAATCTCCCCACCCTCTCCCTCTCCCACAGAGTCCATAAGACTGATCTATACATCGGTGTCTCTTTTGCTGTCTCGTACACAGGGTTATTGTTACCATCTTTCTAAATTCCATATATATGTGTTAGTATACTGTATTGGTGTTTTTCTTTCTGGCTTACTTCACTCTGTATAATAGGTTCCAGTTTTATCCATCTCATTAGAACTGATTCAAATGTATTCTTTTTAATGGCTGAGTAATACTCCATTGTGTATATGTACCACTGCTTTCTTATCCATTCATCTGCTGATGGGCATCTAGGTTGCTTCCATGTCCTGGCTATTATAAACAGTGCTGCGATGAACATGGGGTACATGTGTCTCTTTCCCTTCTGGTTTCCTCAGTGTGTATGCCCAGCAGTGGGATTGCTGGATCATAAGGCAGTTCTATTTCCAGTTTTTTAAGGAATCTCCACACTGTTCTCCATAGTGGCTGTACTAGTTTGCATTCCCACGAACAGTGTAAGAGGGTTCCCTTTTCTCCACACCCTCTCCAGCATTTATAAGTAGTAAAAAAAAAAAACTTATCTGTCCATGTTAAGTTTCACCAACAATGGAGCAAGCTGTCTGATCTATTCACCTCGAGAAAACAGGTGTTTAAGGTCTCTTTACTACATGCCTCGGTTGATTTTTTTTTCTATTTAGTTATTTTCTTTCGGGCTGAGCTGGGTCTTCATTGCTGCGTGTGGGCTTTCTCTAGCTGCTGCTTCGTTTCAGTGCGCGGGCTTCTCTTTGCCGTGACTTTTCTTGCTTTTCTTTGATTCAGTGAGCATGGCGCTCCAGGCACGCGGGCTTCAGTAGCTCCATGGCACGTGGGATCTTCCCGGGCCAGGAATGGAAGCAGTGCCCCTTGCATTGCAAGGCAGACTCTTAAATCTTCCCTGCACCACCAGGGAAGCCCAGCCTCAGTTGATTTTTACAGATCATTTCTTACAAACTAAATAATCCTTTTTTAAAAAAACTGATTTGCCTGCTCTCTGGAAGTCTTACCTTTTGGTGGCAGGATGCCACATGATATGATTGGCCCCCACACACTGAGTCACTAGGGCATCCGAGCCAGCTGTAATAATAGTGATTACTTGATTATTTATTGTCTCTGTGGAAGGTTCTTTTTCTCATTTAACCCTGATAAAACCTTCAGATTTGTAGTTGAGGATACTGAGGCCTTCTTAAAGGTCATGAAGCTAATCAGTGGCAGAGCCAGTCCCCCGAGGCAAGATCCCTTAGCTTCTAAGTGCTTTTGCTGGCAAATTCTTGGCCTCTCTCCATCGAGTCAGGAAACTTGGGCTCATAATTATGCTGTCTGTGCTTAGTCCTTCAGTCATGTCTGACTCTTTGTGACTCCATGGACTATAGCCCACCAGGCTTCTCTGTCCATAGGGATCGTCCAGGCAAGAACACTGGAGTGGGTTGCCATGCCCTCCTCCAGGGGATCTTCCCAACCCAGGGATCGAACTCAGGTCTCCTGCATTGCAGGAGGATTCTTTACCAGCTGAGCCACCAGGGAAGCCCTGGGACCATCATTAGGACTGGCCTTTAATTGGATACTGAAACTAACAAGTTTTCCTGGCACTCTGAGTTTGGGCAGATGGATGGGACTTCAGAAATCCCATACAGGTGTGCACATATCAAGAACTGCAGTGGTTGGGCTGGTCCGGCCTGTGCCTGCCCTGTCGAGAGAGACCCACTGCCTCCTGCAGTGACATCTCAGAGGGCAGGAATTGTCCTTGGGTAGCTCCTGCATTGCACAACTTAATTCATGTCTGTCCACGTAAGTGTGATTTACTGTCCTGGGATTCAGTGGGAGCAATGTGTTTGCTAACTGATACACATAACTAATAAGGGTGGAACAAAATAAATACCACATGCTCTCTTCTAGGTAAAGCTCTTTCAATTAAGTAAGACAAAATTCCAAAGACTATGAAATAAAAGTATTTAATATAAGGAGGGTGGTTCAGTGGTAGAGAATCCACCTGCCGATGCAGGAAATGAAGGTTTGATTCTTGGTCCAGGAAGATGCCCTGGAGAAGGAAGTGGCAACCATTCCAGTATTCTTGCCTGGGAAATCTCACGGACAGAGGAGCCTGGCCGGCTACAGTTCAGGGGATCACAGAGAGTTGGACAGGACTTAATGACTAAACAACAACTTGGGGGGATCACCATAATCAAACCAAAAGCAACAGCTCAGTGGGCTAGGGCTTTTCTGAGAATATGATAGTCCTGGATAATGGAGTGTTCTCAGCCCCCCAGCAGTGGGGCTCAAGAACCAACTTTCAAGAACCTCACTCCAACCCTCCATCACACACTACATGCCGTCTGCTTCTTTCATCCGCCTGAGCACAGGACGATTCTTAGTCCCTTCAGCTACAGCCAGATAGAACATGGGGACATCCTTGCTGCCCACATAGCGGGGACCATGTGCCTTGTGTGAAGGGAAGCCTAAGCTCTCCCCATACTTCTTAAATCACGATCCATCTTAAATCCCCACCATCGCGATCTCCACAAATAATCAATCCCAAACCACTGCATGTATTTTGTGTGGCCATTAAGTCTACCGGCTCCAAATGTCCTCTGGAAGCCAATGGATTCGCTATTCTTCCCATTTTCTACTGATTCTGCAGAAGGAAGGGGTGGTCTCTGGTCCCAGGGACAGCTGGTCAGAGGAGTAAAGAGCAGCCTGGTCCCAGAAACGAGAGAAAAATGGGGAGGGACTTATGCTGTGGCGTGTGCTTGTTTGCTGCTGCTACTGCTGCTAAGTCACTTCAGTCGTGTCCGACTCTGTGTGACCCCATAGACGGCAGCCCACCAGGCTCCCCGTCCCTGGGATTCTCCAGGCAAGAACACTGGAGTGGGTTGCCATTTCCTTCTCCAATGCATAAAAGTGAAAAGGGAAAGTGAAGTCGCTCAGTCGTGTCCAACTCCTAGCAACTCCATGGACTGCAGCCCACCCGACCCCTCCGTCCTTGGGATTTTCCAGGCAAGAGTACTGGAGTGGGTTGCCATTGCCTTCTCCGGTGTGCTTGTTTACCTGCACTAAATATCTGCAGTTAAACGCATCTCATCTCTCCCAGTATTTATTTCCTTCCAAAGGCACCTCTCTCTCGTATGTGAAAAACTCACACTTGTCCTATTTATATAACACTGACTCTATTTCTCAGGAACTGACAACTCTAGCCTTAGTATGCTAAGAGCACATACCCTGGGGGACATGTTTAAACTTTCCTAGATTAACTGATAATAAAATGTACTGTTTTGAAATTGATTCAAAATCTCCCCACACTCCGCCCCCCACCTCCCGCCCCGGCTGTAACTACAAAGGAAGGGGGCTCCGTTAACTCTTTCCCATTCAAACGAGTAAACTGAAGTCCGGAGAGGTTCACTGTCTTGTTAAAATGACAAACCAATGAACTAGGACTAAAGGTCAGGTCTCCAGATTCCTAAAGCCAGCTCCCAGTTCAGTTCAGTCGCTCAGTTGTGTCTGACTCTTTGCGACCCCACGGACTGCCACATGCCAGGCTTCCCTGTCCTTCACCATCTCCCAGAGCTTGCTCAAACTCATGTCCATTGAGTCGGTGATGCCATTCAACCATCTCATCCTCTGTTGTCTCCTTCTCCTCCTGCCTTCAGTCTTTCCCAGCATCAGGGTCTTTTCCGATAAGTCAGCTCTTCGCCTCAGGTGGCCAGAGTATTGGAGTTTCAGCTTCAGCAGCTCACATCCACCTCCCAGTGCTAATTTCTGCGCGGGGGAGACATGAACGGCCCTCTGACATGGCCTACCCCACAGGCACATGATCTTCACCTTTTCAATTTTTCCAGGATTTTTCTCCCCACTTCCCTTTGCCCTGAAAGGCAAAACTGTACTAAATGTTCAGCTCCAGGCTCTGGGTTTATATCTACTCCAGAAATTCTTCACCCTACTGCTAGCCCTAGGAGGCCTACAAGCAAGTATTTTTCATATGTCGTCCAGATTTCCCTCAATATTCTCAGTAGGAGTCTTGATCCAAATTATCTAGTTTATTATTTCTCGTATTGAAGTTTCTTGGAGCTGGACCTGTGTTACATAGTTTAATTGAGTTCGGAAGTAGAAAGAATAGAAATAGAGAGGATGGCAAGTATCACTTAAAGTATTTAGACTCATATAAGTCTTAAGACTAAACGAATAGATATTATTTATATGTTGGTATAGTGAACGTTCGGTATGATGAACAAATCTTTTGAACTGAGGCATCTTTGGAACGGCCTTGCTATGGTTATAGAATTTCCCACATTATCAGTCCTGCCTGCCCATGCAAGAAGTCAGAACTTAATCTCCCAGCCTCCTTTACAGCTAAGCGCAGACCTGGGCCTTAAACTTAGAGGAGCACGTTGGTCCATCCGGCTGTGCCCTGGAGATTGTCCAGGCAGTGGGCCTGTTATGCGAGGCAAGGACGGCCTTTGCCTCCGGGGGGCGGCAGTGCTCAAGTCTGAAGCATCTGAATCACCTTTTCTCTGGTGTGAGCTGCTGTAATCCGCATCCTCCGAGAAGCAGATGCCAAGCCTGGCTTCAAGGAGCAAAGATGCTATCAGGGGAAATGCCTGGGCGAGGAAAAACGGTGAAGAGTCCACCAAAGGTTTGGGAGAGCCGTGAGGGTTTGCGAGCCCGACCCCTGAGTAAAGACGAGAACAGCCAGCGCTGGGTGCCCCGCAGCCTAGCGAAGGCTTGGCAAAGCCGCCGGGGGAGTCCTCCAGCCCCAGTCTGCTGTCAAGGAAGTTGCTCATCTTACAGGACCCGAGCGTCCCTCTCGTTCCTTCTCCCCCGCATCATCGCCCCGGGGGGGTCGCCCACGGGAGGAGGGGCCTCGCTGGCAAACGGCGCTGAATTGCCAAGCCCGGCATCTGGACACGTGGGATGCTTTCCCAATCTCGGCGCGGCCTGGGATGCGATCAAAGGATATTCTGTAAATAATACGGTGCCACAATAGTTACAAAGCAGGTGAATCAGGGGAAGAGATTGCTCTTACCCGCGCCTCTGCCTTGGTACGCTGAACACCCCCCGCCCCGCTCCGCCCCGCCCCACAGGTGATGCGGAAGGGAGGTGGGCCTGGGGACACCTGGCTCAGGGCTTCCCGCTCCGACAGTGCTGCGTGGGAAGGTGCGGGCGTCCCGCCTGGCACTTCACTCCGGATACCAGGCCTTGCCCTCCTGACCCTGCCGTGTCCCGTCCTCCCCTTCCTCCTCCTCCCCATTCCTAAGCCCTCGTTATGTTTATCTGTATCTTCATTGTTTCCTTCGGAGAGCCAATGATGGATGAACCATTGAGCTGTTTGTCCGGTTGCGCAAACGGACTGAGCATTGAAAGAGTTGCCTTAGCTGGGAATGTCATTAAATCCAGAGAGCAGCCGGGGTCAAAACACAGAGTGAAAAATACTGGGGCTCCAAGACAAAGCATAAATGACTTCGTCCTGAGCTCAAGTGATTTCAGAGGTTTTAAAAAGCAGTGGTCTTCAAACTGTGGTACAAAGTCCTGGATAACTTCAGTCCGATCAGTTTCCAGAGGCTTAAATGTCCTATCTCCTCTTTTCCAAATTGACCTGCTTGAAGACGTGCCTGTGATGGAAGGACATACCGCGTTCCCACCTGTTTCACAGCTGGGTCTCCCGCTTTAAAGATAAAAAGGCATTTTACAATGGGGCATCTCCTGCAGGTGAAATAGCTTCTTGAACATCAAATAAACGGATGATTTGAAAAACCGTCAGCAAAATCTTTAATCACAGCCCCAAAGCATGCATCTCGTGCATCTTTTTAAGACCTACATTTTCAATAAGAATTTTCTTTTTGTTCTGTAATTTTTATCTTAATCAAATAGTGAAGCTTAGGATGTATATTGTTTTGATCAACCTGCCAATAATTGAAAGGTAATCCAAAAGAAAAATATTAACATTTTGATCCCAGGAAAATTTTTAAAATATTAACATACATATTTTTGTTGCAGATAACAAATGATCAATAGGGCTTTCCATTATAAATATAAATTACATTAGGATAAAATTCTGTGTAGAATGATAAAATTTCAAGAAGGAAGAGTGATGTCAAATGTCTGACTGAATTTAAATGGATATGTTCAGGTATATAAACTACAATGCTAAGTGTCAAACAACAACAGAGTATCAAAGAGTAACATTATTTAAAGAAGTTTAAAGAATGTCAATATTTACAAAATGTCAGATATTACATCCTTTATTCCTTGAGAGTATGATGACAAATTCTAAGTTATATTAAAACTATATAAGAGGGTACATAATCTTTCTAAAACATTTTTATGGGATACATAAGCAGAAGAAATTTTTTAAACACTGTTACAGGAGTCTAAAAAAAAAGCCTGCCACTTTGGTTTCATAGTGAACAGTTCATTCCCCATCCATTCATTGGGTGACACTCCAGCAGAGCTCAACTGGTGTGGTAGAGAAACATCAGAGACAGAATAGAGATCCAGCTTTTTCCTCGATTCGTTTTGTGATCTGTGGCAGTCAGTAACCCTGTCTCTTTGCTCCTCATCTGTAAAATGAAACGACTGGACAACAGTTGAGCCTGGAAGCTATGCCACTGGCACTGTATGTTTACTGAATGTCTTCTGGGTTTGTCCTTCTCTTTTCTTTCTCAAGCACTGTAAGTCCTTTTTGAGGTAACATAAACACAGTTGGGAGTAGGAAGGAAAACTTTTAACTATCCTGTTTCCTCTTCACTAAAGAGAATGTGCTTCTCTAAGACTTACGGAGTAGAATGAACGGGCAAGTAATCAATTCAAAGGAACTGCACAGCCTTTACGGTAATTTCTGAGACTTCATGGAGAATCCCCCAATCCCGTGAAGTGGAAACTGGTGTACATGGGATTTCCCTTGACACCGTGCATTCATAATCCGGAGTCCATGATAGAATCTGAGGGGTTCAAAAACTTGAGTAGAAAAAGATAAATACAGCCTAACTTCCACTAACCTTTTAGTTAAGTATTTCCTTCAATTGTAGATGTAGGTAATAACCAGAATGGTATTAGCATTACTGTTTGTTCCTGTGTCACCCATAAAAAATCAGCTTCTTGTCATAGTACAGGTCTCAAAATATTTATGCTCATTACTATTGTGCAATTACAGGCACTTATTAGATTTGGCACTAGCTCCTGTTTTTATGCAAAGAAGCATATGTATAACTACATACACACATGTATAAAACTATTTCTGTATAACAAAGTTGGTTTTCATATTTTGATAGCTATTCCAACATAATTTCTTTTGTAATTCTCTATATTTTATGAGTTTAAAATTGTTCTGAGAAGCTGACCTTAAGGCTGACCAGATTGCCAAAGACATCCATCCTTGGCACATCCTCACAAAGACTGAGATTACCCTGGCATGAATACAGACAGAAAAATCATTAAAGGGCCACTGGGCCAGCATGGAGCAATTGATAGCAGCCCCCCTTATCTGGAAATTGCCAATTATGGCTCTATCAGGGTTTCCCTGGTGGCTCAGATGGTAAAGAAATTGCCTTCATTGCAGGAGACCCAGATTCGATGCCTGGGTCGGGGAAGATCCCCCCTGGAGAAGGGAATGGCAGCCCACTCCAATATTCTTGCCTGGAGAATTTCATGCCCAGAGGAGCCTGGCAGGCTACATCCAGTCCATGGTTCACAAAGAGTAGATAAGACTGCTTAAGAGTAGATAAGGCTGAGTGACTTTCACTTTCAGCTGAGTGAAGAACCCTGAGGATCAACCAGGAACACCAACTTAAAGAGAGAGTCGGGGCGAGGGGGGGGTGGGGGGCAGAAAAAAGAAAAAAAAATGTTTTCCAGAAATCCCGGAAGCCCAGGGTAAGGCAGGAGGATAGGAGGGGCCCCTTTGCGATGCTACTTTGTTACTGGCTACAGAGGCCGATGGAATGGCCAGCAACCCGCTTCCTGTTGACTGCAGACTGCAGCCCTGGCCCGTGCCCACCACCACCACCATCCTTCAAAGGGACACACCTTCGAGACGGGAACACCAGCCCGATACCACTAAATCAAAGAGCTCCCAACCAGAAAAATCACTTCCACTCTCCCAAATCAAAAAATTGGTCTCCTGGCTTTTCGCCAATATCCGATACGCCTAAGGAGTTTAAGCGAGCTCGCGTGGGCTCCCTTTGCTTGGGGTCCACCCGGAGGGTTCCGCCGCAGCTGATCGCAGTTTCATTCATCCACCCCTGCACGTTCAGAAACCATCGACTGTCAGAAGGGGGCTTCCCGCTTCTCCAGAGGGCAAGTCCCCACTTCCTTCTCTGTCCCCCGCGGTGGGGCGGGGATACGCGGACCCTCTGCTTAAGAAGCCGGCCCGCCCCTTAAAAAAAACAAAAACAAAAACAAAATCCCCGCCCCGCACTTCTCTCTGGTTTAAGGCCCCCCGGGGGCTCCAGCCCCCTAAGCCCTCCAGCCCCCTAAGCCCTCCGGCCACGCCTCAGGCTCCGCCCCCTTCTCTGCGGCCCCGGGTACCTCTCGGGCTCGGCTTCCGGAGAGCGGCGCCGTCGGCTCTGACGTAGCGGCGCGGGATTGGCCGGCCCTCCCTGGCGGCTCGGCTATTGGCCGGACGCTGGCCCCGCCCACCCCGACCGCACCTCCCCTCTTAGCCCAGGCCCGTGGCCGCCCGGGTTGTCCTCGCGCCGCCGCTTGTCCGCGCGCAGCCCGGCCGTTTGCCTCCCCGCCACCCTGCAGCCTACGTCCATGGCCACCGCCGCGACCGAGGAGCCCTTCCCCTTCCACGGCCTCCTCCCGAAGAAGGAGACCGGGGCCGCGGCCTTCCTGTGCCGCTACCCGGAGTATGACGGGCGAGGGGTGCTCATCGCCGTCCTGGACACGGGGGTCGACCCCGGGGCCCCGGGCATGCAGGTGCGGCTTCCGCCAAGGGCCCCAGCGCAGGGGTCGGGGGCGGCGAGGGGACGCGGGCCTCGGAGCCCTGCTGTGCGGCCGAGGGCGAGCCGGGTGCCGGGAGGAAATCTTGAGCTGGGAGGCGCGGGGCGCCGGGGCTGGGCCCCGATGCCGGCCCAGACAAAGCGGAGGGGCCCGGCGCGGTCGGACGGGGCGCCGATCGTCGACCCCCCCACCCCCGGGAAGTCCCTTCCAGTCTGGGCGCCGCCAGGCCCCGGGGCCCGCGGGCTCCTTCCTACCCAGCCCAGCGCCCTCCTCCGCCGCCGCGGCTGCCTCGTGGACCCGAGCGACCAGTGCCCGTTATTTACCATTTTATTATCCTCGGGAAGGTGGTGTGGTGCTGGTGGGGAGGCTACAGAGAAGGGGCAAATCAGAACTTTAAGTGGCTTTTTTTTTTCTCCTGTTTTTTCTCACTGTCGTTCGGGTGATTTGATTTGGGGTGGAATGGTTTGTTGTTTTTTTTTAATCTCGAAACAACGAAAGCCGCCGGTTTCAAGAAGATAAGTCAACTTCCGGAATTGTTTCCTCCGGTAGTTTTCTGTGTGCTATTTTTAAACCCTCTTCTGCAGTGTACTTGTTTAGGGTCAGCTGAAACGCAGGGCTTATTAGGCTTTTACGTAAAGAAGAAGCCGATTGAGTTTTTTTTTTTTCCTGCGAACTCTTCCAGGGTGCATTCAATTATGCTTGCTTTTTTTTTTTTTTTTTTTTTAATTTTTCAACCTCAAAATGTAAGACCACGTACTTTGTGATTTTTTAAAAGACGATTTTGTTTGGCCTTCGGCACCTTTGGAATCGCTGAATCAAGGTACCCTTGTGAAAAAGGTAATTTTTTTAAAACGTTGTATCTCCGTTGAAAGTCTTCTGATTAAAGTTTTCAAAGTTTGGCTTTTGTAAATTTAGCCTTAGACTTGCAGGGAAACCCAGTAGTCAGCAGAACCTCACCGTTGCTCAAGGTCCCATCTCTGGGACGTCTAAAGTAGCTGGTTGCTGATCTCTTCCCCTGTGTCAGCCCTTCACCTGTATGTCTTAAAACCCTGAAGTTGAGGGATTCGCTTCCTCACCCATGCCTCAGCCCTCTCAAATCCTTGATTGTGTTTTCTTAAAAGTGAGATAGCATTTGGCAAGTTAGGGTGTAATTCAAGGGAAAGAGGAAACAGGTTGGCTCTGTAGAGAATCCCCCCCAGGGGGGTATCTTGCTTCCTCCCCTTAAAGCTCCTGGCCCTGTGGGCTGCTCTGGAGCCTCAAAAGAGAAGCAGGTGACGCCTTTCCTCCTGTGCTCGAGTGGTCCAGTTGTGTTAATAACTCAGGAGACTCATAGCAGTGACAGCCATCACCTCCTCGAGACTTTATTCCCGGGTAGTAATGGAAAGGATAAGTGGGAGGAGAACGGCTGGAGGACATGGTTCACTGGCTCTTTTGTCAGGATAATAAAGGGATCAGAAGAGTTTGGAGGAGTACTGTCTGGAGAAAAGACGCTTTTGTAGAATCTCCCAGACCTGCTCATCCCGTCATTCCGTTCCTCCCTCTATAAAGTATAGGCAGTGACTCTCATCCCACCGCCCTGCTCTGAAAATTGAGACGATTAGTTACCTGTGACTGTTTAAAGAGCTCAAGAAAAGCCTTCAAGAAACTCATGCTTTTAAGCAAGGCTTAAATAACCTTGAGGGAGTTTATGCTGGATCTTAAATCACCAGCTCTCTGAGGGATAAATGTGCGTTCGATGTGTGTGTGCTCAGTTGCTTCAGTTTTGTCCAACTCTTTATGACCCCATGGACCATAGCCCGCCAGGCTCCTCCGTCCCTGGGATTCTCCAGCCAAGAATATTGGAGTGAGTTGCCATGCCCTCCTCCAGGAGATCTTCCTGACCCAGGGATTGAACCCTCATCTCTTACCTCTCCTATTCTGGCAGGCAGGTTCTTTACCACTAGCACCACATGGGGAGCCCTTAGGTGAGTGCATGTAACAATAAATGTTTGCATGACAGTGTATTTGAAGGGAAATGAAAACTTAACTCTTACCTTCTAACAGCTTTGAGAGATTGGCCTAAACATGGCCATCCAAAAAGAATTCAATAAGGTGACTTGCAAACATGAGTGAATTTTTAAGGTTTTTTTTTTTTTTACCCTCCTTACCTGTAACAAATGTGTTTTGTAGATCTGTGTATGCATCATTAAGGTAAGAAGGTAGATAGAAATAAAGTGGAAGGAGCCAGTGAAATAGGAAGAGGCTCTTGAACTGGACATTGGAAAAGCCAGTGAAGTCTGAGCAGAGGACTGGAGGTGCAAGGAGAACTTTGAGGAATATGGTGGAGAGTCCCGTTCTTTGGAGATAGCCTTGGGTTCAGTTCTTTTTTGTGACAGCGTGTAGGCTTGTTAAATGCAGAGGGTGGCAGGATGAGAGGAGTAATAATTAAATAAGTGGTTAAGTCTTTTTTGTAGCAGATATTCAGGCATCTACGGTTTTGCATTAAAAGATGCTGGAGTCGTGCAGACTGTAACTGTTAACAGAGATTGATCAGTGGGCCAACCAGAGTTCACGGAGGAGCGGCGGAGCTTGGACAGGACCTGGAATTCAGGGGCCTCCCGGCCACCACTGGTCATCCTCCACATTGCCAGAGTACCCTTCCTTAAAAACTAAGAAAAAACCCCGCCATCACACCCTTGCTTAATATCACAGTGACCCATTTGGGCCTCCCAGTTGTCTTTACATGAAAAGCCCCAGTCCTGAACTTTGCACTGGGCCATCGCCACCTGATTGCGGCTCCTTGCGTAACCTTGGTTCGCGTCTCAGCACTTCTGTCCCACGTCCCTGATCCTGGGCTTCCACCACCAACACTCCACCCCTTTCCCAGATCTTCCAGGTCTTTCCCCAGCGCATGCCGCTACACGTGGGGTTTAATCTGCCCGCAGGCCTTCTACAGGCACCTGTAAAGGCCTATTGAATCCCGTAACCCCTGGCTGGGCCCTCACCTGTTACCTTTGGGGATATCTACTGATTTATTTCAGCCATCTCCCACCACACGTATTGTGTATTTTTGTGTATATGCCAACCGCTGTGTCAGGACCTGGGACTTCAAAGAGGGATAGGGCCCAGTCCCTGCTCACAGTTCCTTTTCTCTCTTTGCTCTCATAGCGGTTTATTCATATCCTCCTGTAGCACTTAGCATTTCGTTTTAGTCTCTTGCTTTTCATACCTTTTTCCTGGTTAAGTTAAAATTCCTCAAAAGCACCTATCCAGATTCATTTTCTGTGAAATGTGCTTGTGTTGAATGGGGGGAAAAATGTATATGTGTGATAATATCTGTAATTTCCTCATGGGGGAAGAAATATAATTTGGGGACAGAGGTTACAAGTAGTCCTGTAAATGTCTTTCTAATTTTGTATTCACTAAAATGTAATAGAGGGGGCTTCCCTGGTGACTCAGTGGTGAAGAATCCACCTGCCAATGCAGCAGATCCGAGTTAGATCCCTGGGTCCTCCCCTGGAGGAGGAAATGGCAACTTACTTCAATATTCTTGCCTGGAGAAATCCATGGACAGAAGCCAGCGGGCTACCATGGGGTCATCAGACACCACTTAGCGACTCAACAGCAAGACAGAGCACAGGGAAGAAACTGTCACAGATGTGTGCTTGGTTACTAATAGCAGTGCTGCCGGATTTAAGTTTGCCTTTCCTGATTTCCTCCGAGCTGGGTTGTGTGTTCTTATGTGCCTTCCTGGACACTGTCCTTCATCTTTATTATTCATTGTCCTACGTCACTGTTCTCTTGTCTCATTTGTCTTCCCAGCTGGATTGTAAGCTTTCCGAAAGCAAAGCCTGTCTTACTCATTTTATCACTGTGTTCTTAGAACAAGAGTCATTTCGTAGTTTTTGTTTGCAACATAACCATGCTTTGCTCACAGGAGCGTTTTCAGTGTTGTCCCTGAAATTTCAAGTGAGCGCTTGCTCCTTTACTGCAGTTTATGCAGAAAAATGGGCGAACTTCCCACTCTGATTCTGATCTTCTGTAAACCCTCGCCAACTTTGCCACAATAAGTGTTTCACTGGAGATAAAAAGTAGCTGAGGTTCTTGATGTTGGGGAAGAGCCTTTGGGCAAGTTCTGTTCTGTTCAGTCAGCATCGCCCAGGAAGCATCTCTCAGTCTCCCACTCCATTCCCAGGGCTTATCACCTTTGCTCTCGTCACAGTGGCTGTGTCTTCAGTCCCCCGTGACCATCCAGTCCTCACAGTAGAGGGACAGCGGTCTCAGGTTAGCAGTGCAGTTTCCTCTCCTCCTCCTCGAGCTCCTTGCAGAACTCTCAGCTGGTTTGCCTTTCTAAAACCTTCCTACCCTTAAATTCCCTCTTGCATCTTCTCTCTAATGGAGTAGGTCCCTTCACCTAATGATGAAGGGAGAAGTACACAGAAAACCGTACATATGAGAATTTTTCATGGGTAAGAGAGAGGTCCTATTGAGTAAAGCCGATCGCAGTAGCAGATGCAGAATAAAGCACGAAATCCCGTCAGGCTCTCTTTCTTTGCTCTCACACTGATGAATGAGGTCTCTAATGAGAAGGATCCGTGTTGGACTTGTTAGCGATCTCTTACGATTCTTGATCTCAAGGCACTGATATTGTTTGCTTTTTTGAATGAGAAGATGAAGGCAAATGGTTTGTATTCTTAGTGCTATGATGCAGCTTTGAAATCACACACTTATTTGGAGAACGTTTTAAAATGGATTATTTGTGTATGGTCTTAACACATGATCCTAGCTAGTTTTATAGGACAGTTTATAGGAGAGTTTGCGCTTCCTCCTAGTGGTTTCTGTTTTTATCTTGTTAGATTCTTCATTCCTATATTTTCATTTCATGTTTGAAGATACTTAGCCAGTCCCTTCAAAATCAGTGTCTGATTTAAGTCTTATCATAATCTTGTCGGGGTTGGATGTGATTTCTGACTTTTAATTATGATTTGGAGCCTTCTGAGTGTATTAGAATACTTATTCCTAATATAGACAGCCCCCGAGAAATAATCACCTAGTTTAAGAATTTTGTCGCCTAAAAATAACAGCACTGCAGCCCCCGACAGAACTCTCAGCCCCTGGTTGGTCGATGATTGAAGTGAGATCTGAGCTCCACCAGCCACCCCCTAATTTTCCCTTGTAAAGAAAAAAGCATGTGTGTTTCCTCCGTATAGCGAGCTCCCCGCTCCTCCTCTCCGGTGCACTGTAACTGCAGATTCTGAGGACCCTGCAGTGGTGGGTGTGTGTGTGGCGGCGGTGTGGCGGGAAAGACTCCAGGAATGGACCCTGCACTTCAGCTCAGCTCAAAGAGGGTGAATTCTCGGGTGCAGGGGAAATCTGCGGACTGGGCTCTTGGCACCCTGTAGGCATTTTTTTTTTTTACATTCCTGTTTCTCTCTTTTTTAATTAATTTGTTTTTAATTGGAGGTTAATTGCTTTCCATCGTTGTGTTGGTGTCTGCCACGCATGAGCATGAGTCAGCCACGGGCACACGTGGGTCCCCTCCCTCTCGCACGTCCCTCCCACCTCCTACCCCTCGTGGGCACACAGCGCCGGCTTTGAGCTCCCTGCCTCGAGCTCCCTGCCTCATCCAGCAGATTCCCACTGGCTGTCTGTTCTTCTTTCTCTTGTGAGGGCAGGGGTCTTCTGTTTTCTATCTTTTTAAGGCCTCCGGACCTGATTCCCACTGCTCACTCAACACGTGTCTCTTGAATGTGACAAATCCCCTTGGCGAAGCTAGCCCAGAAAGAGCCCCAGCAGGGTCCCCCCCATAAGGGCAGTGGGGTGTTCAGTGTTACCGTGGGCTGCAGCAGTCGGAGGCCACCCCGCAGCTGAGGAAAATCCATCTTAATGCCGAGTAAGGAGTGTCAGGCTGTCCAACAAGCCAGGAGCCTCGTGTACCTGACAGACGCTGCCGGGTTTGGAGTAATTTGGGGAATAAGACAGACACGGCCCTCCCCCCGGTGCAGCCTCCCTTCCACTAGTGCGAATCGGGGAAGAGTCCCAGCCGTGATTACGAAGTGAGTGGAGTTCTGCAAAGGCCCCACGGTACCGTGAGGAGGAATGATTGGGTTTAGGGTGACGAGCGCTTAGACCAGGCCAGCAGGGAGGTCTCTGTGAAGGGGCAGCGTTCTCTAGAAAACGGGGTCCCTGAGACGAGACCAGGACCCTGTGAACAACTGAAGGGACAGACAGTTCTCAGCAGAAGGCCCTGGTGCAGGAAGGTGGCGGCCATGGCCGACAAGTGGAAAGCAGGCCAAGTGGTCTGGGTCGGGAGGGTGCGCCTGTTGATCCTGGAGGGCCTCCCGGGGGTGGCATCCCGTTCGGAAGGCAGAAGGTGATGGTGGTGGAGAAGCTCAGGATGCCCGTGTGATCATCCAGAGAAGGTGGGTCTGAACCGCACTTCAGAGGTAGAATGAAGGACCTCGGGAAGCTGGCTGTGAGCACTAAACTGGAGAGGCTGAGAAGGCCTTCCTGCGTTTCTGGCTTGGGCACCCGAGTGGGTGTTGGCTTCCTGGGCTGGCAAGGCCTGGGGAGGGGGCAAGTGTGAGTGGTGAGTCTGAACCTGACTTAAGAAGTTTGAGTGCTAGTGTGGGCTCCAGTAATGAAATGTTAGTAAGCGTTTTTCCCTTCAAGCTTTGTACTCATCCAGCCCCAAACTCACCTTCTTCAGATCTCTCTTCAAAAATGTTAGCGTTCTCAACGAGACCTTTCTTAAGCAGCCTCGTTAGCGCTGAATGCCCCATACCACCTGTCTCCTTTCCCTGCCTGATTTTCTTGGTTGTAGTGATTACCGACTGACATGTTGTATATTTCTTGGTTTATTGAGTCCATATAACACAAAGTCTTTGAGGTCAAGAATTTTCTGTACTGTACACCTAGTGGAGTATGGCCTATGGTAAGTGCTCAGGAAGTATTTACCTAAATATATGACTATGTTTTCTTGAGAGTATTTGTTAAGCTTTTGGCTTAAAACCATTCAGTTCCCTTTTTTAAATGAATGCAGGTTTTATAGGATATTTTATGTATTGGGACGTGTACACACACACACATTTGGGGGTTGGCATTGCTTTCAGAATAAAAACTGGATTCCATAATTCATATTTTAATGGTCTCTTAATCTTCAGGTTACAACTGATGGGAAACCGAAAATCATCGATATCATTGACACAACGGGAAGTGGCGACGTGAACACGGCCACGGTGGTGGAGCCAAAGGATGGTGAAATTGTTGGTCTTTCAGGAAGGGTGCTCAAGGTTGGAGCCTTTATCTTTTCACTGATTTTTTCTCTTTATTTTTTGTGCTGTCACCTCAAGGCATCTTATGTCTTTACCTTACGTTCCGTGGGGTAATGTTGGTTACCTGTTGCTGTGTCACAGATCACCCCGAGACGTCATGCTTTCAAGCCTCAAACATTTACGGCTTCTGTGCGTCAGGAAAGCAACACAGTAAAGTCTTCACGTTTCTCTGACTTAGCTGTGCTCTGGTTAAATAACTTATATTCTAATTCTGCTTCTTCCAAATAGCACATAAACTGCCGATGGTTGATGTCTAATTCTTCCGCCAGTGTAAGATCAGCTGCTGGTCAGGTGCTTTGAGGATGCTCGTCCTCTCATTCTCTAAGGATTCTATTATTGCTAAGCCGTCTTGAGTAACTGGTGGTCGGTTACTTACGGCCAGTAGTAGTTAGGGGAACAGATAAGAGCAAAAAAGTGAATAGAAGCAGACGCCTTTCATGATTAATTGTACAGGCAAAAAGAAAAGTGACAAGGCACATACGCACAGTTGAATGAGTAGTTTAAGTGAACACCGCTTTGCCTGCTATAGATAAGGCAGAGCCTTGCCTCAGGACTTCACTGTGTTCTCCAGATCACAACGGATTTCGGCTTTTGTGAAATCAGTTCTTTGCTTTCCTTTACGGCTTTACCACCTCTGTGCGGATTCATGGGATCTATTGGTAGTTTTGCCTGTTTGTGGGCTTTATATGAATGGCCTCACTTCCGTGTCATTTTGTGTCCTCTGTTCCTGGGTGTTTATGAGATGCATGAGATTGAGCCCTGATTCGCGTGGGGCAGTGATGTGTTCGGTTTCATTGCTGTCTCTGGGACATGGTTGTACCATGGGGTGTCCGTTGTGCTGGGAACAGTTGTTTCCGCTTTGGGACTGTCACAGTTCTTGAGAAAACGTTCTTGCAGACATACTCTGCGCACCCATGCGCAGGGAGCTCTAGGATGCGTGCCTGGGAGTGGGATTGCTGAGTCATAGAGACACCTTTCCTGGGTGGTACACCTTCACCAGTTTTCCAGCTGGGTGTACTGAAACACGTCTCCACTAGCAATGTGGAGGCCTCTTAGTAGCTGTGCTGCTACCAGTTGATGTTTTCAGGCTTTTTAATTTTTGCGAATAGCTTAGAATTTAGCTGTATCACTTTGTAGTTTTAATTTGTGTTTCTCCGACGACTATTAAGATGAGCCCCTTCTCATGTGTCACTTAGGCGTCTGGATCCTCTCTGTTGTGAAGTGCCCCTCCGCGTGCCTTTGCTGGTGGTTTTGAATCCTGAGTCGTCCGTCGCTTTCTTCCTCGTGTGTGGGGTGACCTGTCCTTGGGTCACATATGTTTCGGGTGTCTTTTCCCACTCTGTGCTCGTTTTCACCTTCCAGGCGATGTCTCTTCATGCGTAGGACATCAAATCTTTTGTAGTTGGAAATCAGCCCTTTGCCTTTCTGGTTAGGGCTTTTTGTGTCTTACGAAATCCTTCCTCCAGCTGACAATGAGTGAGAAGTACCAGCCCTTAACTTCACAGACCAAAGGGAAACGAACACCCCCAAACCTGCCACCAGACCAGCCACAGATGAGAGTAGGGCCCTGGCCAGCACTTCAGTTGAACCCAAGTGGAGGATCCAGACCAGCTTCTGATTGACAGAATGTGTAAGACAGGAAATGTGTGTTCTTTTAAATCACATTTGTGGTAATTCGTAACACAGCAGTAACTAATAGACTCGGCAGAAGATGTACAAGCTGTAAAAAACACTCAGATGGATATTTTAGAACTGAAATATTTTTATGATAGGTGAAACTTTTTTTAAGACAACATCTTAAGACAACATCACTGGAAGGATGCAGTAGCAGAAAGCAGATGACAGAAGAGTCTGAGCGAACTTTAAGATCAACCAATAGAAAATAACCATTCTGAATAACGAAGAGAAACACTGGGAAGTAATGAACTTAGCTTGAGGAACTTGTGGGTCAGTAATGAATGGTCAGATATTTGCATCATTAGACCCTAAGAAAGATGGGAAAGGGGTGTGCTGCAGGAAAAAAAAATTGGGGGAGAGGTTCTCCCAAGTTGGGCAAAGATACCAACCTACTAATTCCAGAAGCTGAGTGAACCCCAAATAGGATAAACTGAAAGGGATTCATGCCCGGAAACATCCAATCAGATTGCCAAAAATAGCCGGGAAAAAGTGACCCACTATATAGATGGGAAGGATTGATTGACTTCGGCCTTCTCATCAGAATCCTAGGGTGTGGCGTGACATTTTTCCAGTGCAGAAAGAAAGGATCTGTCGATCCCAGATTCTATATGCACTGAAAATATGTTCAGGGGAAGAGGGTGAAATAAAGACATTCCCAGATAAAGTAAAAGTAAGAGTATTTATAGCCAGCAGATACACTTTTTAAAAATAGTTTAAAAAAAAAAAGACTTTTCAAAGGAAAACATGGGGCAGCAGAAATGAAGGACAAGCAAAAGAAACTGTAAAGGTCTTGAGTAAATATGATCACCTGCTTTCATTTTTTTTAAATTGTATTTGATAGCAAAGAAAAAAACCCTTCCTGACCTGAAATCAGGATATTCTCCCATTTTTATTTTCTAAAGGCATCCATCATTTTTCTTTTCTTGTTTGTTCTAGAATTCACCTGGAATTGATTTAACACTTTGTTTAAAATAGGAGTCCCTATATTCTTTTTTTCCATCTGAACACCCACTCGTCCCACCGCATGTGTTAAAAGTCCATAGTTTGCCCACCAATTTTCAGTGCCGGCTTTTACTTTGCAGCCTTCAAAACATGGTGACTTTTGGCTTCTAAAGCCTCATTGCCCATTCTTTGTCGTTAGGATTTTTGGTTTTTTCCTTTTCCTTATTCTACTTTTAGCAGCATTTGGAAGGAAGCACAGTGCCTTTTAAAGTTCTGCCTCATTTAACTTGAAGTCATTTTTCAAATCATCACTTTTTAGCCTAGTTTAGGCTAGTTCAGAGACCGTGAATGCCTCAGCCACACTTCACATCGAATTTAGGTGCAGTGACAGCTGAAGGGAGAGGGTCCCTGTGTCCACCCCGACCGTGAGGCTGACAAGTCTGAAGTACCGTTTTGAGGCAAAAAACTCAACATAATTTTCTTGCATGGAATGTCAACAACTCACGGTGACAGTTGTCTCATTGAGAAAACCTTTAGTTCATTAAACAGCCTTTCTTTAAAAGAGTCAGTAAAATGAGCTGTAATTAGTAATTAAAGAAATTCTGTTTCTTGTTTGAGAATCACTCTTATCACATTGTTAGTTACTATGTAATTAAAACTCTTTTAAAGAGAGCAGCTTAAAATGGTAAAAAATAAATGAAATGCTTTGATTTTTAAGAGAGACCCAAAATAACTTCATTTGTATGGAATACGCAAATATGTAAAATAACATATTCTCCGATGGCCTCAGAGTAAAGGTAGCTGAGCACAGAAGAACTGATGCTTTTGGACTGTGGTGTTGGAGAAGATTCTTGAGAGTCCCTTGGTTTGCAAGGAAATCAAACCAGTCAATCCTAAAGGAAATCAACCCTGAATATTCACTGGAAGGATTGATGCTGAAACTGAAGCTCCAATACTTTGGCCACCTAATATGAAGAGCCCACTCATTTGAAAAGACCCTGATGCTGGGAAAGATTGAGGGCAGGAGGAAAGGGGATGACAGAAGACGAGGTGGTTGGATGGCATCGCTGACTCAATGGACATGAGTCTGAGCAAGCACCAGGAGATGGTGATGGACAGGGAGGCCTGGCGTGCTGCAGTCGATGGGGTCACAAAGAGTAGGATTCAACTGAGCAACTGAACAACAAGCAACAGAGCTAGCTTTAACATGGTGAAGGTTAACTAGTAGAACCGTGATTATGCATAATTTTTATTTTCTTATTTTTTTGTTTTAGTTACATTTTTGTAACTAACTAGTCCACATGTACTGTGAAGAAAATGCGTGGTAGCAGTTTGAGAAATATCTGGTTCGTGGTCCCTGCAGAATTTAGTCTTGCTTTACTTCAACACAAATTATGTCTACTCATTATTTTTATTGTATTACATACATAGTTTAAGTAATTGTGATTGTCTCAACACCTGATTATTTTGCAGTTACTTTGATCGGTTATTTCATTTAATCCTTTGGCATTTCACAGCTTTTCGTAATCTCTGCACAAAGGAGTTGTCAGTAGCATATGGGAACAAAGCCACCTGGGTGGTGGGACACCTGTGATTAAACAGGCTTGTGGCTGCTCACTCTTTTATTGTTGCAACACGTTATTATTGTGTGTCATGGATGTTGCGAGAATAAGAATCTCTATTATCTAAAGAAGGCTGGTCAGTTTTGAATGAAAAGTGCTAATTTGTATGCCAGCATGTTTAAAATTTCACAAACTCTAGATGTCGTTGGTTCAGAAATGATGACTGATGTGCAGACTTTTTAAAAAAATTTTTTTTAAATTGAAGGATAATTGCTTTACAGTATGTGCAGGCTTTTGAAGGTCAGTAGATCTTGGAAGTTCTGTGCACAATTGTCTTCCTCTCTTGAGTTGTGAGAAAATTTCCTCCACAGGCTTCCTGCCTGGGGAATAGTCTGATGAAGAGGGACTTGAGGATCCGAGTCGAGTAGAGATCCTGCACAAGTGAGGACTGTGAGTCAGTCCACAGCTTCTGGTGGTTGTTAGTTCAGCTTTGTAACCTGTACACTTTAAAAGCTGTTTTTAGTGATCATGGGTCCTGAGATGATAGAATGTGAAGGGTCCCCATGGTCTTATTTGACAGTTAAAGTTGGTTGATGTTCACACAAATTCTTATTCATGGGACTTGTGAAGTAAAGATGATTTTCTTCCTTTTGCACATGAGGAAGTGGAAGCCCGTGGCTCCCGCCTGGTGAGGAGCAGAGTCTGGGCCATAGCCAGGTTTGTCTGGCTTTAAATTCTGTATCCTTTACACCAGGTTTTTGTCTCTTGATAGAACTAGATTCCAGCTTTCTTTTCAACCCTCCTGTTTGGGCCAGAAGTTTAATTTCTCTTTGCCTGTTTGCTTTCTCCATTTGTAAACTGGGCATGCTCTTTGTATTTTATGTAAATTAAAAGCTTGAAGTGTTATTTTTAAATACTTTGAGAGAGCAGGAAAGACTATTATAAGATGTTGTATGTAATTATCATAATTTTATAGAGCTTTTTTCTTAAGAACACAAAGAGCTCTTTTTATAGGCTCTGGGCCCATCCCTATAGTATCTTGGAGGAGAGTGAAGTTCTTTTTCTTAGCGGGACATCTGAGGGCAGAGAGGTTCTGTAAGTTGCTTCCCTCCCCTGGTTGATGGGCAGTTGGGTGATGGGGGAGTGAGCTGTCCTGAGCGCTTGGGAACTGAATGTCTTAGCGGTTTAATGTGATGTTGATAGCCCTGCATAAACTGTAAAGCATTGTGTAAATGAAAGTACTCTAGTTAAGTTATCTCACTGTTGAGACAAAAGGAGCCAGAGATATGTTAAATGGCAACTTAGAGTATTAAAGATATGCTCTAAGGCGGCCTGCTTGAAGTTGAGCCCCAAGGACCGATTTTCCCCCAGGACTGTACCATTGGAATTGGGAAGCATTTAGTGAGTGAGAAATGTTCTTTTTTCCCCATAGATTCCTGTGACCTGGACAAATCCCTCAGGCAGATATCACATTGGCATAAAAAATGGCTACGATTTCTATCCAAAGGCTCTCAAGGAAAGAATTCAGGTAACGGACAATCTAGTATCGATGACTTCTTCAGATTCTGTTCAGACTGAAGAAAGAGACTTCCTTAGCTCTCACTAACCTGATGATTATTAAGGGGATCTGGAGACTTTCAAATGATATCTGCTTCAAGAAAGATGGTATCCGGTGAAATGTTACCCATTTGTGTTTCCTAATCTGAGATACATGGATAAGTTTAGGGAATCTGAAAACCTTGAAATTTTATTCACATTTTGTGTATTTGTGTTTTTCTGGGAAAAGGGATATGCTTTCATTGGACAATCAATTTAAAGCCTAGACTGCCTTATTTATTCCTGTTCCTGTCGTTTCTCTGGTAATTTTTCCCATTTTCCTAGTCTTTGCTTGCTTTCTTGATCCCAGTTAGTGATGATTCAGTACTAGGGAAGGAAGTAACTCAGACCTAATGCAGCTGAAGGACGGGAAACATAGTCTGTCTTTGGAGAGCTAAGAATTGTAAAACCAGTGAGATGGAGCCTGCTTTATGACAGCACAGTCGACCTTTCGGTAGTTACGGGAGCGTTTGAAATGTTCATTATCCATCCATTATAGGAGCCACGAGCCACAAATAGCTATTGAGAACTTGAAATGTGGTTAGTATGACTAAGGAAGTGAAGTTTTAATTTTACGTAAGATTTTAAAGTAGTAAAACAAGATGTGATCCTTGCAAGTTGGGCCTTCAGGGTGAGACCCATGGGCCATGTAGTCTAGGGTTGTGATTTGCTTCTCCAGGGGTCAGTGAGCCAGTAAGAAGTTACTCAGTATTTTACATATAAATATTTACTTGGCAGATTCCAGTCATTCTGAAAAAAAAAAAAAATCAGAAAACAAATGTCATGTAACTCAACTTCTATTAGATACTATTTTGTTTTAATATTTCAGGCTGAAATGCACAGTATTTTTATGCATTACAGTAAATTTAATCAGCCACGTTCAGGTATGGATTAGGTTCAAGCAGATCCCCTTTTTTAGTCCAGTGGAGTTGATTCTTTTATTGGAGAGGCTTTCTTTAACTAGCTGACTTCCACTGGGAGGCACTGTGGTTCAAGACACTCGGGATGGCGGGAAGACCAGTTTCAGCAGCAAAGAACCATCAAGTCAACGAGGGTGGGAAAAAAGAACAGGCCAGGGAGGTGGGAGACAGGAAGTCCACCAGAGTGTAGCTGTGGGCTTACCCTGTCTTCTGCTTGCTCTTGGCTGAAGGCATTTCTTTTTCCTCAAATGATGGTATTTCAGGCTGTTACTTGACATGATATTATCTATTCTTGGAGAAGGATTTAAATGGGGGCCTATGATGTATAAAAATAACATCTGGTTGTGCCTTGGTAAACTTGGGCTTTTAGAGTCTAGGCATGGTGAATTAAGTAATCAAGTTTTTTATAACTGATCCGTTCATTGCTTTATCAACTTGATTATAAATGATTTTTTTTAACCTCTGTATGAGCATTGTATAGCATCACAGCTAATAGCAACTCTTAAGTTCCTATCTCAGTTTACCTGCATATTAGTCCACCTCATTGGAAGGCCATTTCTCTGTCTTTGCAGAAAGAACGGAAGGAAAAAATCTGGGACCCTGTCCACAGAGCAGCCCTCGCGGAGGCCTGTCGGAAGCAGGAAGAGTTTGACGTTGCCAACAACTGTCCTTCTCAAGTTGGTGATAGTCGCTTTTATTTAAACATTAGCGTGTTCTTGGAGAATTAACAGTTCTTAGAGAATGCACAGACTTTTCCCCAAAGTTTGTTTTCTCCCCCATGTTTTAACTTGTCTAATTTTATTTATTTTCCTTTCCTCATTTGTCCTGAAATCAATTTATATATCGGTTGAATGTTTAAAAGTTCTTAATGAACATAGAGTGCCCGCACGGAAAAGTGCACACATCTAGATGTGGTGTCATGAACCGTCACAGAGGGAGCACCCCGAGCGCCAGCACGCCAGCGCCGCTCATGCCTCTGGCTGCTCACCGCCGCCTCACCCGGGAGCAGCCACTGTCCTTGATGGCTGACACTGTCAAGTGACCTCACCCGTTTTGGATTTTGTAAAATGGAATCATACGGTGTCTGTCCTTTTACGCATCATCGCTTTCATCCGATGTTTTCCGTACGATCCTCCAGTGCGGGGTGTTGGAGTAGTTCACTCTCGTTACTCTGTGAGGGCTGGACCACAATGTATGTGTCCGTTCTGCAGATTGATCCTTGCTTTGTTTCCAGTTTTGGGCCAGGATGAAAAAATCCTGTTTTGGAAGTTCTTGGGCCGGTCTTCTGGTGGGTTATAAAGTGACCGTACCAGTTGCATAGGAAGTGTACGAGAGTTCCCATTCTTCTACATTCTTGTGTTGCATGTTTTGTAAATCAGTCTATGAGATGAAAATAGCATCTCAGTTTATTATGAAAGCTGTAAGTGCTATTGCAGAAATCGGAGCACCAGAGGTATGTAACGGTTAGCAGGTGAAAGTCTCTGGAAGGTCACCACCCAGGGATGCTAGCAGCAACTTGATGTTCGTCCTTCTGAATTTTTCTGTTAATGCATGCCACTTTTTAAATGAATTTTTTAATCAAAGTATAGTTGATATACAGTGTTTTAGGTGTACAGCAAAGTGATTCAGTTATACATACATATATATATATTCTTTTTCAGATTCTTTTCCATTATAGATTATTACAAGATATTGAATATAATTCCCTGTGCTATACAGTAGGTCTTTGTTTATCTATTTAATATGTAGTAGTGTGTATCTGTTTCACTCACATTCCTAACTTACCCCTTCCCCTCCCTCCCGCCCTGGTAACCATAATGTGTTTCGTGTCTGTGGGTCTTTTCTGTCAGTCAGGAAGTTCATTTCTGTCATTCCTTTTTAGATTCCACATATAAGTGATGTCATGGTATTTGTCTTTCTGCTTCTGATTTACTTCATGTAGTATGATTATATCCATCCGTGTTGCTGCAGATGACATTGTTTTGTTCTTTTTATGGCTGAGCAGTCCTCCATCGTGTGTGTGTGTGTATTTATATACGTGCCACGTTTTGTTTATCCAGCCACCTGTCGATGGACATGTAGGTTGCTTCCTGTTTGGCTGTTGTAAACAGTGCTGCTGTGTATACTGGGGTGCATGTTATCTTTCGAATTGGAGCTTTTCTCTTTTCCAAGTATATGCCCTGGAGTGGGATTGCTGGAGCATGTGGTAACTCTATTTTTAGTTTTCTGAGGAATCCCCAGACTGTTTCTGAAGCGTAGTGGCTGTACCATTTACCTTTCCCACCAACAGTGTAGGTGGATTCCCTTTCTCCATACCCTCTCCAGCATTTATTATTTGTAGACTTTTTGAGGATGGCCATTCTGACCAACATGAAGTGATGGCTTCATGGTAGTCTTGATTTGCATTTCTCTAATAATAAGTGACATTGAACATCTTTTCCTGTGCCTGTTGGCCACATGTGTGTCTTTTTGGAGGAAACGTCTACTTAGGCTTCTAGGGCGTGCATTTCTTAATCAGAAATGGGATTGTATTGGCGATTCTGAACCCTGGCTCCCTGCTAGGATCACATGAGGAGCTTTAAAAATTCCATGTTTGTGTCCTAGAGAGGAAATAAATCAGAACCTTACAGAGGAGGCAGATATTTTAAAAACTTGTCAAGAGTTTTCATTAACATGCAGGTCGGGTCAATGCCCACCAGCCTATGTAGATCTGCACACGCACACTTTTATTTACTTTATCTGTGTTCATTTTTAACAGCTGTATAATTTTTGGTTAGATCACTTTTGGTTCTTCAACCTCCTGTTGGAGACGTGAAATGTAGTATTTCAGGTACTACATATAGAGCACTAACTATAGAAGAGGGATCTGAATTTAATTAGCCATTTTATTTTGTATGCCAAAAATGTTTATATAATTGTCTTTTTCCTTGAGGAGGAGTAAACATTGAATATATTGAATAAGGAAAAAATGAAGCATAACTTAAGATTTTGGGAACATGTGAAATCTAAGTTTTTATTCACCTGGACTAGTCAGGTGAATGTAGGACCATCTCATACAGTACTTTTTTTAAAGTGCTTAGATTGAAGCATACAAATTTTCCATTTTTATAGCTCAGAATGGTTGAATAGCAGTTTATATGTACTTGGTCAAAAATACAGTATGTATTTAACTCAGCAAATTCAACAGAGGCGAGACTATTCATAATTCCTATTATTTATTTGGGTTCTTAAGAAACAGATTTGAAATGGAAATGTTCCTGGCTATAAAAATCTAAAGGTAGATGAACTAACGTGTAGCAGTTTTAGTGTTGCTTTTGGAACTGAATCATGCAGGTACAGGCATGTGACTAATACCCTTGGCCAAGTGAGGTCCCCGCCATGTAGCACCGTGTCTTCCCCAAAGCAGCTGTAGTGAGGGGCTGACTGTGATAGTGAGGGAAGGATTTTTTTTATTTAATATTTTAATTGATAATCTGCCACTAAATTGAATTTCAAATTGTACAGATATAAAAGGAAAATCTTCTTCCATTTTTCCAGGGTAAAATGACTTTACTACTGGGTCACATTGTCTTTGGTTGTCTGTTACTATCACTTGCCAAGAGCACAAAATGCTAACATTAGCACATGTTCTAATTGATTAGGCAAATAAATTAATCAAGGAGGAGCTTCACAGTCAAGTGGAATTGCTAAACTCTTTTGAGAAAAAGTACAGTGATCCTGGCCCTGTGTACGACTGCTTGGTGTGGTTTGATGGTGAGACCTGGAGGTAAGCCATGTGGATTTTATACATCTTCATTTAAACATGGTCTTGCCTGCTCTGAAGAACATTAAGCCCTCAAACTACCCAGAGATTTGGTTTACAAGACATTAATATCTCTAAGCAAAGCTCCTTGAGAGCCAGGTTGGCTTTTGAGTAGTTTTGGATAAAGCCTCTTAAACTTCTTAGTATTTTAGGCATGAAAGCTGACTCTTACCTCTCTTAGAGAATCTTACCCCCTTAACCAGACAGCAGTCATTAACTATACAACAGCAGGTTGATCATAGAAATCTTCCTGATTGAAGCTGGGCAGTTTGTAAAGTAAGTGCAGGAGGGTCTGGCAAGAGTATCTACTATAAATGTTTTAAGGGCAGAGGAGGAAAATGGCATAAAGATTTACCACCAGAGACCTAGACACTAAGTTGGTCTGATTCCTTAAGCGGGTGGGTGGTTTTCTTCCTGGGGGTCTGTGAAGGACGGTTCCTAGAGACCCTTGTGCGTGACTTCATTTAAGGGCTGGTTGCTTAAATCACTTTACCCAGTCTTTCCTGAGGCCTCTGTGACAGAGGAAGCTGCCACATTTGTGCTGGTAAACAGAGATAGTGTGGTGAGAAGATCCTCGAGAAACAGTATTGTGTGATTTTTAGAAAGGTAGAAAAAGAAGATAAACTGCATTACCTGCTCTTAATTCTCCTTTTCCAGAGCCTGCATTGATTCGAGTGAAGATGGGGATCTGAGTAAATCGACTGTTCTGAGAAACTACAAAGAGGCTCAGGAGTATGGCTCCTTCGGTGCTGCCGAGATGCTGAACTACTCTGTCAACATATACGACGACGGGAACCTGCTCTCCATAGTGACCAGTGGAGGTATTCTGTCTTAGGCTTGCTAACTAGAGATGAACGTGCAAAGTACCGGGAGGATAAATTCCTCTACCCAAAAACAGCCCGAAGGAGAATTGACCGATCCCTACGACAGAACTAGGTCTGGAGTCACGGATGTGATTTGATTTCCTGGAAAGGTATTGTTTTTTTTTAAGGCCGAAACCATGTAGGATCCATTCCAGGAGTGTGAGCATGGTCCAGCTACAAAAAATAATGTAAACATAGTTCATCTATGAACAATAATTTCACCTCCAAATACTAACTCTTGAAAATTCACCCATGAGTGTGAAGGATCAGATAAAAGGATCCTTAACACAGCTTTCTATGTAATTTCAAAAAAGTTATAAACTTTCTTGAAATTTGTGTGTTTTTTATAAATTATGTTATTCATCCTGTGGAATATGTTATATAGTAATCATAATTAATACATCTGCATATAACTATGTATAAATCTCAGATATATAAATTTTACTGAAAAAAATATATTGGTATTAAAAACATTTGTGTGAAAATTGTTTATGGGTGTGTTTGGTAAAAATATAAAAGTATAGGTGTGAAGACGGTGTGCACCAGCTGCAGGGCAGTGCTTGCTTCTGGGAGGGAGTGAGGAGGGTGAAGTGGGGTACCCAGCTCCCCCCGCCCATAGAGGCACAGCTCAGGTACAGGAAACTGCACACACTACACACTCATAATGTGGTGAGTTCTGATGTGTGCACACACCCGGGAAACTATCCCTACAACCAAAATAACATCTCCATCACCACCACCCTCAAAGGCTGGCTTATTCTTCCTATAATCCAGTTGTCTCCACTCACATCCTCTGGTAGCCGCTGAATGGCTTTCTGTCCACCCTTGATTACTGTACATCTGATAGAATTTTATATAAATGGAATTTAAAAAATGAAGTTTGTTTTTGCCTGCCCATTGCAGCATGTTGGGCTGAATCCGTGCTGTAATTATGTGGCTTGTTCCTTATTGTGGAGCAGTGTTTCACCATGTGTGTCCGCCATGGTTTATTTATCCATTCACCTCCTGATACACACTTGGGTTGTTTGAACAACTGTGTACAGGTCTGTATAGAAGTTGGTTTTTGTTTTAATTGGAACCCATGTCTGGGAGAGCTGGTTGGGTGTGGTAGGGCCATACAGTATTGAAGACCCTCCGAGCTCCCCTCGGCAGTAGCAGAGGCGTGTCGCACCCGCCGCAGCGGAGAGTGCATGTCCCCGCCCACAGCGGCCACCCTCAGCCTCAGCTCTTCAGCAAGGGGTGGCTCTGCGTGGCCTTCCTCTGCGTCTCCCAGGTGACTCGCCTTTTCATACGTTTATTTGCCATTTGGTCATCCTCTTGGGAAATGTTTTTCAAACGCTCTTTACCCATTTTTTGGGGGGGTTCTTTTTTTTTTTTTTGAAAGATTATGTTCTAGATACAAGCACTTTGTCAGTTACATGTGTGCGAATACTTTCTCACCTTTGTGACTTAACAGCGTAGAATCCAGGATGGCAGAATAGCGTATGTAAATCACAGTCACTTTTTGTGAATTATTGTTAAGAGACAGAAGAAACAGTACCCCCTTACACGTTAAGATAACCGTGTTTTTATTCTGATTACTACTACGCAGATTGAATCTCGTGGTTAAAACTTTGAGCCTCTGAGGGTGTTTCCTCATTTTCTCCCCTTTTTGCCTCTAGGAGCCCACGGAACACACGTAGCTAGTATAGCTGCTGGGCATTTTCCTGAAGAACCTGAGCGGAATGGCGTAGCTCCTGGTGCTCAGATTCTTTCCATCAAGATTGGAGACACGAGACTCAGCACGATGGAGACAGGCACAGGCCTCATCAGAGCTGTGAGTGCTCCTGAGCTGGTGGTGTCCAGGACTGATGGTTCATGGTCGTGGATACTTGGATTAGCAAGCTGCTCTTGCTTTATCAAAAATACATGGCACTGTATTCAGTGTATAGGACTTTGTTTGCAAAAGCCCAAAATGCTTAACTCATTTAAAAATATTTTTATTAGAAATTATTTGGGTTAAAGAGATTTGGGGAAACATGAAAACATTGTTTACATTATACCTCTCACTTGTAGTAAATCCCTTAGCAAACTATTTTGAGATACTTTTAAAAGCATGAAAAAAGACAGGAAGACATCTCAGCCAGCCTGCTCCATCAGTGTAAGAATTTATTCTTCATTTGACTTTAACATATGAATTCTATTTCACTTGAGTGAATTTAGACTTTAAAGAGACCTCCCTCGTTTCTCCAACTCAATTCTGCAGATGCTGGTTTGTTTTTTATTGACTACTTCCTGTGCCGTGTATCAACACCACCCCCAAACACACACACACCTTTTTTTAAGTTCGTCAGCCATATGTCTGGCAGTAACTTATGAATATAGGTATGAGTTGGAATATGATTGGTTACAGAACTGTGGGATGCCTTTTTTGTGCTGGCTTTTCTGTTTTTATAAATGGCTGTCTAAGCTGGACTGTTTCTCTTTTTAATAGATGATAGAGGTTATAAATCATAAATGTGATCTTGTCAACTACAGCTACGGAGAAGCGACTCACTGGCCAAATTCCGGGTGAGTGTTCTTTGCCACTCGTCAGCCGTGGGGGCGTAGCTGGTAAGAGCAGTGAGCGCTTCTGTGTAACTGGAGCGAACGTCACAACTGACGAGGAGCAGACTTGGGCAGATCCTGTGCGGCCCCGAGGCCCTTGGTCCACAGTCATGTCTTTGACGCTGGTGTCCCCTTCTGGCCGGTGGACCCGACGGCCCCTCGGACCCCCGTCCACAGGCAGCCGGACCTCGGGTGTGCACCGCGGGCCCTGCGGTGACGGCGCCCCTCAGCTGCGGGCTCTGCGGAGGCCACCCTGGCGGCATGCTCAGGGGCCGTGAGCCGCGGGTGTGTGGTCAGCTCTGTCTCTGGTCACAGTGCGTGCCCTTCCCTCTGGGATGGCCGTTGCACACCTTTTCCTGGGGACTCTCGGCGACCTCCCCGTCAGTCCTCAGCTGGCGTCCTTGCTGCTTTCTTTCCCAGAGCAGATGAAAGCGCTCAGAGGGGACTCCGGGCCCTCCTGTGACCCGCCTGACCCCACCAGCTGCCGTCCTTTCTTCTCTCATGGAGTGTGCCTGGGATGAAGAGCGGCTCTGGTCCCCTCCGCCCTCAGAGATGCCTTCCAGCATCGACTCGCTCCTTTCCTGGCTCTCTTTACTGTTAGACAGACCTGCTCAAGTATCCACTAGCTTTAAAACTAACTAATAACAAGCCTCTGCATCTCCCATGGCCTTTGCTTTTCCAGCAAAACCGAGACAGGTGTGTTCACCGTTGTCCATCGCCGGGTCTCCCTGCCCTGCTCCCCTCCCTGTGCTGTAAGGGTCTTCCAGCCTCTGGCTTAGCGTGACCTCATGTTGCCTCAGCCTTTCTGTCTTCATAGCGCTAACTTGGCAGTGACCCTATCTGGAGAGTTTCCTCCCACCACCCCATCCAGATACACCCATTGTGCATTTTTTGCAGCTCTGTGACAGAGCTCTGCCGAAACGCAAATGTCACCAAACTAGAGCCTGTAGTTGGCTGTTGTCAGTGATTGAGTTCTCATGGGTGCATCATAAATGCTTTTGCTAGATGAAAAGAGCCATTTCAGTGGCTGTGTCTCAGGATTGTGTTTAGGTGACATGAACAGTGACAGGGCTCCAGAACGATCCGTGAGCACCTGGGAAGGGGCCCTGTACCTGCAGATGGCCCGATAACCCCGGGAGATGGCTTAATGTGGCGCTGGAACCATTCCTGTACTTAACGGTGGGGGTCTCACAATCTGTACATATGTGCAGTCTCAGAACTACGCACCGAAGAGAAGGTCGGTTCTACCACATGTTGATTTAAGAAATAAAAAATTTAAAACCCGTAATTTCCTCAGCTGACGGGTACACGGTTCCTTGTGAGGCAATTGCTCATTTCCAGACCTGGAAGCGAGCACGCCGTCAGCGTCAGTTGTGAACGTAACCTCGCAGGAGGGAGAAGGAAGGATCTGCTTCCGTGTCTGCATTATCGCGGTGTATATCTTTCTCTCCTGGGACCTTCCTTCTTCTGCAGTCTTCTTACTCTAATGTGCTTTTTCCTTCACTTTTATGATTTTGGAGTATCCCTGGCCCTTAACCTTTTTTACATCGACCTCATTTTTTTTCCTTGTGGTCTAACTTTACCTCCTGTAATGACTGCCAGTGTATTTTTCTTCCTTGCTGTCAAGCTCTAACCACATCTCTTACATGTTAAGTCTCTCTCCCTAGCGCCTTATTTCCCCATTCACCTTTGCTGCTTGTGACAGCTGTGTGAGGAGTTGGTTCTCCATACTCCATGTCGGGGGGGAGTGGACCCCCTGTGGCCCCTGACCCAGTCTCTGCTCACGTTGCAGTCTCTGCTTTTGGCCCCTTGGCAGTTTATTTTCCCCACATATATACAGTTTTGTTTTTAGCACATTCCCCACTAAAAACGGGGCCTCCTAACTCCCTCCACTGAAACCCGACTGGGGTATGTCTCTGGGCATGGCTCTGTTGTGCTCTGCTAATGGCACATGTGCCGGAATTTACCTGACCTCGCGTTTGAATGTATTTTAGTTTTATAAACACTTTGTGAGTAGAAGCAAGGCACTTGCAGTGTGAGAATGTCCCTGAGTGATTCTGAGCACCCCTCCTGACCTGTGACCACCATTCTATTGCTGCTGCTACTCGCAACCCATGTTTTGTTTTGTTTTTTTTTTTTCATATAAACCATGTTTGAAAATATTTTCACATTACAGTAATCCATTTCCTGAAAAGTGGACAGTTCATGTGTTCAATTGAATCCTCTCCCTCTTTCAGGAGAATATGTGAAGTAATCAATGAAGCTGTGTGGAAGCACAATATAATTTATGTCTCAAGTGCTGGGAATAACGGCCCCTGCCTGTCTACAGTCGGGTGTCCGGGAGGAACCACGTCCAGTGTGATAGGTGAGTTTGTAGTGTTAGAAGTAAACTTAAAAACAAGCAGACAAAAAGATTTAGTCCATCCAGTGTTAATCGTATCTCTCCCACACACAGGACACTGTGAGCCTATAATAGACCCTCAGGAAAGTAAACTCTAGTAGGGACCCACTGATGTAGAATTTCATCTCCAGCAGACTGGAGTAAGTGTGGAGGTACAGATCACGGGTAGCAGAAGTATAGATCAGGCCTGTTGTTGTTTAGTTGCTAAGTCATGTCCAATTCTTTGTGACCCCATGGACTGCACCATGCCAGGCTTCCCTGTCCTTCACTGTCTCCCAGAGCTTGCTCCAACTCATTGAGTCGGTGATGCCATCCAACCATCTCATCCTCTGTCGCCCACTTTACCTCCTGCCTTCTGTCTTTCCCATCATCAGGGCCTTTTCCGATGAGTCAGTTCTTCACATCAGATGGCCAAAGTCCTGGCACTTCAGCTTCAGCATAAGTCCTTCCAATGAATATTCAGGGTTGATTTCCTTTAGGATGTACTGGTTGGATCTCCTTGCAGTCCCAGATCAGGCTGTGGGATCACAAAAGTGCTGTTCCCTCTGATTTGAGGATCTGGGCAAGGCTTTCTGGAAGAAGTGTGAGAACAGGGATTTCAGTAGGTAAACAGAAGCAGGAGAAGGGCTTTCCAGGCTAAGTGAGCAGCATAAATGAAGACACTTGCTTCACTTTTTATTTATAGTGTCCGCTTGTGTATTTATAGCAGAGTTCCCTCCTTTAGTTTCTCTTGGAGCATGCAGGAAGACCTAGAGGTAGAGGAAGGGAGCTTCCTTACTGAGAAAAGCAGTTGAAACACATTGACTGTGTGCCTGTGGCCTTCCCCACCCTTTGTCTTCAGGATCGGATACGGTATTGTCTGCTTCACTGGAATCCAACAGGAAACAATAATGCCTGTCAACGAAAGTTGTAAGAGATCGAATTATTTGCAGTCATAATATGAAAATAATAAAATTAGCTTCTATTATACGACAGTAGCTGCCATCTTGTGCAAAAAACAAAACCCCACAAAACATGAAATCCACCCCTTGGTTTTTTTAATGTGAGGCATGAATGAGGAACGGTGAATTGAGATCCCTTAAGTAGTAAATGAGACCTCAAGATTTTTGGTTTATTTTTAAATGTGGGCTCAAAACACTTAATGTTTGTGACTGAACATGTGACCATAAAAGCTGGTCCCAAGCAGTTTTCCTGGTGTATCCACCATTAACTGCACAATACGTACGTATCATAGGAGTTACTATAGTTGCGTAGGTATTAGAGATTTTATAGATACACAGCAATATTTGGGCATTAAAGGTTAGAGTAGAAACTGGTCCTTTTAAAAATATTTTTGTTTTAAAATATCAGTGATCTTATATTTATGGGACATGCTTGTATTCGTGGCTTGTAAATTTTAAGCATGGTGTCGCTTGCTTTCAGTAACCTAAAATCTCTTGATAAAGTAATTCTGTTAAATCATGTGTTAAGACAGCAGTGCCTGCCAGTGATTCATGCATTGTGTGTTCCAGATCTCTGGATACTTTTAAGGACACAAAATGAAACAAAATAATCCTGAGAGGTACCTAGTGATAAAAATGCACTGCTCTCCTACAGCGCCCAGCATTTTGTCATTTTCTTATCCCCACATTGGCAGAACGCTTTAACCTAAATTCTACAAAATGACTACAGTTTCATGTGGCAGCACTGTTGACCTAAGTCCTCTTAATTCACTCATTCTGTCCAGCCTTCTACCCAGGAGATGTGTGTGTTGTGAAGGAGAATGAGGAGCTGATAGTCTTGGATTCTGAGTCTTGTCTTTGCCGGTCATTATCTTCAGTACATTTTTTTAACCCCTCTCTGCCCTGTTTGCACATCCCTGGAATGAAGGACCTGACTTTGATCTCTGAGTTCTGTGATTTCAGAGTCTTAACTAGTTTCATCTGCACGTTTATCTAGGAGACCGTAGCATGTTACTGCAGCCACTTTGCAGGGGAGGCTACTGCCAGTTTCACGGGTAGAATTTTCTATACCATGGCCATTTAAAAACGAAGATCAATCAACTAATTCCTTTATTTTTCTGAAGTTATATTTTTACAGTTTGAAACACATTTCTCTTTCTCTTTCACGCATACACACACTTTTAGTTACATTATCCTGTTTAGTCCACATAATAGTGCTGGTAGGTATTTTTATATACAAAAGCGCAGCACCTCGTGTAGTGTCTGGTATGTAGTGACCTTGCCTGGGTCGTTAAGTTTTTTTCACCTTTCCATCTTGTGAGAGAGAACGGTGGTGTCCAGAGAACAGGGGCTTCGCCGGGATCCCACGGCTGGGGGAGCAGTGGGGTTCGAGTCGCGACCCCTGTTCTGTATCCTTCTGTCAATGACCACGTTCCCCGCCCCCCGCAGGTGTCGGCGCCTACGTTTCTCCTGATATGATGGTTGCCGAGTACTCTCTGAGAGAGAAGTTACCTGCAAATCAGTACACGTGGTCTTCTCGAGGCCCCAGGTAGGTCGCGCGTGGAAGTGGAGTGGAGTGAAAGCCGCTCAGTCGTGTCCGCCTCTTTGCGACCCCATGGACTGCACAGTCTGTGGAATTCTCCAGGCCAGAGCACTGGCATGGGTAGCCCTTCCCTTCTCCAGGGGTCTTCCCAACATGGGATTGTCACAGCCATTCTGTCCGACTGCCTGGGGGGAGGCGCAGGGCTTTGCCCTGAGTTCATTTGCCCGTTGGCCCAGTGCCCACCTCCCTAAGCAGACTCTGCCTTGCTCTCCTTCAGCGCTGACGGGGCCCTCGGAGTGAGCGTCAGCGCCCCGGGCGGCGCCATCGCCTCCGTCCCCAACTGGACGCTGCGGGGCACCCAGCTCATGAACGGGACGTCCATGTCGTCTCCCAACGCCTGCGGGGGCATCGCCCTGGTCCTGTCAGGTGAGGAGCGCCTCCCTGCGGCCCAGCTAACCCCGCCGCAGAGTCTCCTGCTGGAGCTGCGAGTCGTCGGCTCTTCCACATGTTTCTGTCAGTTTAAGTACTCTTAATGAGATAGAAGTGACACGGAGAAATGGATTTTCAAAGTATCATTTTACACTTCGCCTTGCTGTTGTTCAGTCACTGTGGTGTCTGTCTTTGAGCCCATGGACTGCAGCGTGCCAGGATCCTCTGTCCTTCCCGTGCTTCACCTCAGTCCTAGTTGTAAAATCCACGGCTTCCTTGTTTATAAGCTTGCTTAAGGAGGTGTGAAGTGTCTAGACAGTTTCATAAAATAAATTTGATGGCATAAAATAAAGACAAATTGTAGCCATAAAAAGTAATTGAGTACCTTTCTCTTCTTGCAGACAGATATTTTTGTTCTCTAAAGTTCTCAGGGCAAGAAAACGTGGTTGAATTGGTAATGACCTGGCCCACAGTAAAGTGGTGGAGAATCATTTATAGGATCGTAATGGTTTGAACGTGCATTCACTCAGCAAGCATATTTATTGGCTGTTACTGGCTATTAAGCTTTATTTTGGCCTGGGGCTAAAGTAGGGAACAAAACATCAAAAAGACCTGCCTGTGTGGAGTTGATATTAAAGTTGGAGGAGGAACAGACTATGAACAAAGTAAAAAATCGCTTCCATGACATAGTAGAGGGTAGGAAGCGTTGCCATGGAGGCGGTGAACCGGACCATGGGGAGGCGGGACTTTCTAGGTTGATGGGCAGGCGGCTGCATGCTTGACGTGGAGGATGGGGCCATCGGCACTGACTGGGCTCCACTCTCGCTCTACTGTGCAGCCTCTCCAAGCATCTCGGGCTCGCTGGTGCCTCTTGTCTGTGGCACACTATTCTGTCTGCCTGGAATTCCTTTCCCGCCGAGTCTTGGCCCTGTGAACACCCGTGTATTCCCTGAGAGCCGACCCAGTATCTGTTCTGATGGGAGCATCGCCTCTCCAGATCCTGACAAAATTGTTTGCTTTTTCGGCTGACTCTTAAAGTGCCGTCATGTTCCCATGTTTTTTGGTTCACGTTCTACATTCCTCATGAGTATTTGCATGTTTAGTTCTGGAGAGGACAGGCGTGCCGTCTTACTCGCTTCCACCTCAAAACAGTCAACATCAGAAGGTGGGCGGCTGGGTGGCCTCCGCGTCATGTAGACAGTCACCCGCAGCCTCATGGTCCCTGTTGTCGACCAGGAGGCTTGTCAGCAGCCTCCTGGGATCCGGTCCCCAAGGTGCTGATCAGTTGCGTGGGGCCTGAGCATCTTGCTGGCTTGTTTCCGTACCCCTGGTGCACATCCTGTGCGCCCTGGTTGAGACCTTCTGCCAGTGACCATGTTGATTGACCAGCACTGTCTTAAGGAAAACATGATTGGAATGCCTTTTGGTCCCTGTGCCGAGCCCACCTTCATGCTGCGTCACAGTGGGCATGCGGACGTTTTCATTGAATGAAGTCGTTGTGTTATGAGTCATACTGTAAAAAAAAAAAAAGATTAAAAAATGAGTGTTGAGACACAAAAACATTAAAAGCAGAAAACGTACACATTATCCATACTAGGGCGGGGGAGGCTGGGGAAGCGTTTCCAGTAACTGTCTTCTGTAATAAACACTAGTTTCTTGATTTCATCTTTTGATTTTAGGTCTGAAAGCTAATGATGTTAACTACACAGTTCATTCGGTCAGAAGAGCTCTTGAAAACACTGCAGTGAAGGCTGACAACATAGAAGTATTTGCCCAAGGACACGGTATTATTCAGGTATTGTCGTTTGAGAAGCAGGCTGTAGATCAGTAGGATAGTATTTTAGCTGTTATTGGATAATATCCCTACTATAGTGATTGAGTTTTTCTAATTGTTGACTATATGGCCAGAGTAGTTCTCTGAACCATAAACGAAGAAGGTATGAAAAGAGATTTTATAGTTGAATTTGTGGTGGTAAGATAGAGAAATGTAATTGATGTAAGACATATAGAGAGATGGCAGAGGGCAGCAGGTAAAAGCCGACCAGGCATAATGGCACGTGGAGGATTCCTAGCATCATCACTTGGGAGTAAGAGGGTGAAGTGGAAGGTGAGTCCCGTGGCTGGACCAGGGTTTTGTCCAGTGAGGTAGACCTGTCCTCCTGATGGACTTTGTCGTGTAGTTCAGAGAGGAGAATGTTGAAGCTGACTCTTGCTTGTACTTTGCTATAACTGAAATGAAATGGGTGATTTGCAACAGAAGGTTTTTTTGACCCAACTATGTGTATCTTACTGTTTGTATCCTTTTAATTAGGTTGATAAAGCCTATGACTACCTCGTTCAGAACACATCGTTCGCTAATAAATTAGGTTTCACTGTTACTGTGGGAACTAACCGTGGCATCTACCTCCGAGATCCTGTTCAGGTGGCCGCACCTTCGGATCATGGCGTTGGCATTGAACCTGTATTTCCAGAAAATACTGGTGGGTGATAGCCAGAGAGTAAGCTCCCATGTTCACATTTTTGGTTTGAATTGTACTGTAATAGAGAGGTGCTGTTTAGGCTGATGTTTTAAAGAGGAGATAGGAATGAACAATGTTAATATTACTGTGCATTTCAGAGCAAAGGGAAACTGATGGCAACTGGGGACCCTGATACAGTGGCAGTTGAGTTAGCAGTGTGACTACAAGAAAACAGTAGAATGGGCCTTCCGTCACCTAGAGCTCTTAATTAAATTGTGGATCATAAAGCGTCAGATGCCTTTTCTTTCCCACCTTTACTGCTTGAGTGTAAGAGCCAGATTTTGGTTGCAGAGTGGGAAAATCAGAAGCAACCAGGGAGAAGCCCAGCTTAGTGAATGTAAACAAGACTGTTGTGCCTGTAAATTAGGAGTCTCTTAGATTCTGTTGACTGCACGCAGTATGAGAAAACAGCGCTAAACGCCTTATGTTAAGGTTGTGGCCGTGCTGGGTGGGTGTGTGGATGGACCCCAAGCGTGCTGAAACACGTGTGAGGGAGGCTGTGTGACTGGTGTGTGTGGGCTGTGCTTGGGGAGCCCGTGCCTCCTACATTTTATAGCCAACGGTGCTTTCCTGCTGCTGAATGTTCTTGAGAGACTACAGAACGTTTTAAAATGGAAGAAGAGGAAAACAGAGCTAATCTTCACTTTTTGTTTTTTTTTAATGCCAGAAAACTCTGAGAAGATATCCCTCCAGCTTCATTTAGCCTTAACTTCGAATTCGTCGTGGGTTCAGTGTCCCAGCCACTTGGAGCTCATGAACCAGTGCAGACACGTAAACATCCGCGTGGACCCCAGGGGCTTACGGGAAGGACTGCATTACACGGAGGTACGGCCTGCGCGCCTTTGCTCTGCCTTCTTTGAACTGTGCAGAGTGTTTGTGTGGCAGACCGTTTACCCATTAGTCTGAGTTAGTCAAGGCTTGGCCTGCATGTAGTTCTTCAGGCTGTTTGCCATTGATATGTGCTGTGACATCAGAAAATTGATGCTTTTACTTAGGACGTTTCACCTTTAATATGAGATTAATTTATTCTGTGAGTAGGTCCACCTTCTTTCGTTCTCTCCTTTTAAAGAAGCTTCGTTTGTGGATACTGACACTTAACTCTTTTCTCAAGGTATGTGGCTATGACATAGCGTCGCCCAACGCAGGTCCTCTGTTCAGAGTCCCCATCACCGCGGTCATCGCAGCAAAGTAAGTGCCCAGTCACCGCCAGTGTGCTGTTCGTGTAAGTGTGAGGTGGCTGTTCATGGAAACAGGCTGAGCTTGTAAAGGATCCGCAGGCCAGAACCAAGGAACTGGGTTTTAGTTCTGCTCCTTGCTCAGCATCCAAGATGGCACGTGGTCGGTCAGCTGCTCCTGTTCACAGGGAGGAGGATTAATGGCGTCTGCTGCCTGCCCTCCACCAGGGTGACGGCGCCCTCCCGACTGCCCGGGCTGGAGGCCTGAAGCCTCTGCAGTGTCCTGACAGTGATTTTGTCCCCTCCCACCCCAACCTTGCCACCGCTACCCCCATCTCTGGAATCATATTGTCTCTTGGTTCTTCCGAATTTCTAGTCCCCTCTGTTTCCAGGCTCTTCCCTTCCCATCTTGCCTTCCACCCTGGACTGAAGGGTCAGGTCTGATCATACTGCTTCCGTATAAGGTCCTTTAGCATCTCGCCCGAGGATCCTGCTCTGCAGATGGCCAGCGGTGGTCCTGCAGAGCCCGTGTCTCCTGCAGCTCCATCACCACTTTGTACATTCCCACGAGCTCACCAGAGCTGACCTTTCCGCTGTCTCCAGGACAGGCCTGTTTGCACAGCTGATTCTTTGCGTTAGGCCCCTGTCTCCTAACCCAGCGACCAGGCAGGTTCCCGGTCATCCCCAGCTGAAGGGAGTCCCTCCTTTCTGCTGCTTCTCGCTTTTACACGCCCGTGGTTTAGGCTTGAGCCAGTGTGCTGTCATTTTTAATTGACCCCATTTGACTGTGAGCCCACAGAAGACTCAGGGCCTGCATCTTATGTAATCCCACATGGAGCCCACTGTACAGAACAGACACAAAAAATGGTCCAGTACATGAAGGGGAAGACCGAGATGGGAGTTCTGGAAACTGGGAAACGTGAGTTAGCACTTTCTGTTGACTTAGTTGCATAGTAATATTTAACATGCAGTAGGTCTCAGCCTGTATGAGGCATAGAATGAAACGGAGATAACTAGTGACACAGGTGAGGAAATGCAGAACGGCTAAATTCTCAGCCGCGTTTTCCCTGCAAGTCCGACAGGAACTTACTAGACGAGGTAACGTGTAAGATTGAGGAATCGGCCAAGGCCTCTTCTCCTGATGGAAGCTGTCTGGGACCACTCCGCACAGATGAAGCACTTGGCATCTTTTCCACACAGCACTCCCCGCCTCCCAGAGCATGCTGCGTTCAGCATCTCTGCTGGGCGCTGTGTCCCACGGGACTGGCCGAGAAAAAGGAAAACAGATCATTGACTGCTGCGTCTGTAGCTTCTAGTAGCCGTGCCCCCGACGGAGTAGGCACTCACTAAATGTTCGTCACACTGAGTAGAGTTAGTCCTTAGTGTCTGCTTTAGCTTTCCAGTGTGGATAAGTAAACATTTGACTTTGGGGTTTCCCTGATCCTTTTTAAAAATCCTATGAAAGTAGTTTCCTTCATACTGTGTCATTTCTGGCATGGGTGCATTTTGAAGCTACAAAAGGGATTAAATTTAATAGCAGTTTCAGAGGATAAGACAGTATCAGAGTCACAAAACATTGCCTTTGATTTTAGCATTTTAGACTCAAAACGGTCCAGATTCTGGTTTTTGGAAAATTATGTGGATGTCGTAGAATTCCGTTAACAACAGCAACAAAAAAGAACTGTGTGTCTGGGTGTATTATAGACAAATTATAAAACGAGTAAAAAGCAGAAAAATCATCTACACTGGGCTCCCCCCAGTTCTCTCTGCTGAAGTGTTGCAAAGATGAGATGATACTGTGCATACTGTTTTGTTCCCAGCCTTTAACTTCCTGTGTTCATTTCTCAGGAGCTGTTGAAATCTAGAGTGCCAGTTGGTTTACAGTATGAAGCCCTTTTTAATGAGAGTATCATGTTTAATCATTAATTTTTATTAATTTTTAGAGTAAATGAATCAACACATTATGACCTAGCCTTGACAGATGTACATTTTAAACCTGGTCAGATTCGAAGGCATTTTATTGAAGTTCCTGAGGGTGCAACATGGGCTGGTAAGTAAAATTAAAGTCTGTCTTGCCCATTTGTCTTTTTTTGTTTTTTGTTTTTCTTTTTTTTTTGCTTTTTTCTTTAACTGGAGGATAATTGCATTACAATGTTGTGTTGGTTTCTGCCATACAACAGCGTGAATCAGTCAGGACACATGTCCCCTCCCTCTTGAAACTCCCTCCCACCACCTGCCCCCCCATCTGTATGTGGATTCTGAAGGCCAGAGCAGATAAACCAAGGGGGAGAGATTAGGAAAACTTATCAGTGAAGTTGAATAGAGGGAAACTAATGGAACTTTGGCATGGTAACAAACAGAGGTTTCTAAAAGTAAAGTCCTCTTTATCAGGGACTGATTGGCTTTTAGCTAAAGTAAGAGAAAAGGCTGAACTTAGCAACAGAGGAGGAAGAGATTTTTAAAATACCCCAGCTAGGATAATTGTGTGTCCATCTGTGGACCGCTTCTGTTTCATGTTCTTTGTAGCATAGCGGTTGCTCACTTAAATCCTGATTTGTTTATTTTCCATAGCTAACTTTCCTACCCTCTCATCTTAATTAATATTCTGTCAATTCATTGTTTTTAAGGAAATACGCAGGTTTCACTTGAATGTTGCGTTTTATTCTTGATAGCTGATTCCCCTAATGTAGGCGTAGGCCTTACGGAATTTGTGTCCATTTGAAACCTGAGTGACAGTGTTGCCTCTTGCCTTCTCGCCTCAGAGGTCACCGTGTGCTCCTGTTCTTCTGAGGTGTCTGCCAAGTTCGTCCTCCACGCAGTGCAGCTTGTGAAGCAGAGAGCGTACAGAAGTCACGAATTCTACAAATTTTGTTCCCTTCCAGAGAAGGGAACGCTCACTGAAGCTTTTCCAGTCTTAGTAAGTTTTAATTAACAGTCTGAAATCCTAAAACTGTTTTCCATTTGTCTTTCGTGTGAGCTGTTGTTACTCAGTCGCTAAGTCGTGTCCAATTCTTTGTGACTGCAAGGACTGTAGCCCAGCAGGCTCCTATTTCAATGGGATTTCCCAGGCAAGAATACTGGAGTGGGTTGCCACACCCTCCTCCAGGGCCTCTTCCCAACCCAGGGATTGAACCCAAGTCTCCTCCTTGGCAGACAAGCAGGATTCTTGACCACTGAGCCACCTGAAAGCCCTTGGTGTGACCTAAGACTTAAGTATTTTGATTTGATTTGGTAGTTTGCATTCAGAGCACTCTGGGCCTGTGTGTTTTATTAATGCTGAGTAATGTCAGAAGATAGGTCATCTTACTAAGGCACTTAAGACCAAGTGAGGTAAATACTAATCTCTCTAACTCTTAAATAATTTAGTCAAAAGAAAGTTCTGGTATGCTAGATGCTGGCACTTGACAAAGTGGACCCTGGTTGAGATTGTTTTCTCATTGTATGGTAGACTATTTCCATATTTAAGACTTTTTTATTTACTTCAGTCATTTTATTACTGCCCTGTTGTTAAGAATCCATGAGGTTAATTTGCTCTATAGGTGAAAACTGCCACTCCTTCCTACAAATTACTTCAGTGTTGCAGATTTCCACACTTAACCTATAGTGTGAGAAATGGGGGCTTCCTTCTAGAAGGGGAATACACTGGTGACCTTCTTCAAACTTGCTACCTAGTGTTTTCAGTTGGATCCCTTATCTTTATCTCTTCTCAGAAGATAAGTGATGAGAAGATAAACTTTCACTTGTGTTCTTGTATGTGTTCACTTCAGTCGCACAGTCGTGCCTGACTCTTTGCAACCCCATAAATTGCAGCATGCCAGGCCTCCCTGTCCATCACCAACTCAGTAATATGATTCATCTTTAAACTTTCTAGTGCAAAGAATGTTCAAACTACCACACAATCGCACTCATCTAACATTGCTAGCAAAGTAATGCTCAAAATTCTCCAAGCCAGGCTTCAACAGTATGTGAACCACGAACTTCCAGATGCTCACACTGGATTTAGAAAAGGCAGAGAAACCAGAGATCAAATTGCCAGTATCTGTTGGATCATGGAAAAAGCAAGAGAGTTCCAGAAAAACATCTATTTCTGCTTTATTGACTACACCAAAGCCTTTGACTGTGTGGATCACAACAAACTGGAAAATTCTTCAAGAGATGGGAATACCAGACCACCCTACCTGCCTCTTGAGAAATCTGTATGCAGGTCAAGAAGCAACAGTTAGAACCAGACGTGGAACAACAGACTTGGTTCCAAATTGGGAACGGAGTACGTCAAGGCTGTATATTGTCACCCTGCTTATTTAACTTATATGCAGAGTACATCATGAGAAACACTGGGCTGGAGGAAGCACAAGCTGGAATCAAGATTGCCGGGAGGAATATCAATAACCTCAGATATGCAGATGACACCACGCTTATGGCAGAAAGCAAAGCAGAACTAAAGAGTGTCTTGATGAACATGAAAGAGGAGAGTGAAACGGTTGGCTTAAAACTCAACATTCAGAAAACTAAGATCATGGCATCTGGTCCAGTCACTTCATGGCAAATGGGAAACAATGGAAACAGTGAGACTTTATTTTCTTGGGCTCCAGAATCATTGCAGATGATGACTGCAGCCATGAAATTAAAAGACGCTTGCTCCTTGGAAGAAAAGCTTTGATCAACCTAGACAGCATATTAAAAAGCAGAAACATAACTTTGCCAACAAAGATTCATCTAGTCAAAGCTATGGTTTTTCCAGCAGTCATGTATGGATGTGAGAGTCGGACCATAAAGAAAGCTGAGCGCCGAAGAATTGATGCTTTTGAACTGTGGTGCTGGAAAAGACTCTTGAGAGTCCCTTGGACTGCAAGGAGATCCAACCAGTCAATCCTAAAGGAAATCAACCTGAATATTCATTGAAAGGACTGATGCTGAAGCTGAAACTCCAATACTTTGGCCACCTGATGTGAAGAACTGACTCATTGGAAAAGACCCTGATGCTGGGAAAAATTGAGGGCAGGAGGAGAAGGGGACAACAGAGGATGAGATGGTTGGATGGCATCACTGACTCGATGGACTTGAGTTTGAGCAAGCTCAGGGAGTTGGTGATAAACAGGGAAGCCTGGTGTGCTGCAGTCCATGGGGTCACAAAGAGTCAGACATGACTGAGAGACTGAACTGAGTACACTGATTACTAGAAAATTGAAAACTCAGTATCCAAGGAACAGCTTTTGTTTCTGATTTTTTTAATAAAAAGAAAGAAGGGAGGGACCATAATTTCATTTGACCATGGTTGCCAGGCAGCTCTGAGCCCAAGACTACTACCTGTGACTACTGAAAATTCCTACACAGCTGTCATACCCCTTCTCTTGCCATCGTTCTTAATGATTTTTCCTTTGGTCCTGTTTTTATTCTGGTTGTTTTCACTGTTAATTTATTATATGTACTTGGAAACCGTCTCAGATCTCTTACAACAAGCAGTTTAGGATTATGGGTAGATAACTGTGTATTTAAATACCTGTGTTCTGTCTCTGCAGCTGATTTGGGTAACTCCAGGCGTAGCTAAAATCCCATGGATGGAGGAGCCTGGTGGGCTGCAGTCCATGGGGTCGCTGCAGTCCATGGGGTCGCTACAGTTGAACACGACTGAGCGACTTCACTTTCACTTTTCACTTTCATTCACTGAAGGAAATGGCAACCCACTCCAGTGTTCTTGCCTGAAGAATCCCAGGGACGGGAAGCCTGGTGGGCTGCCGTCTATGGGGTTGCACAGAGTTGGACATGACTGAAGCGACTTAGCAGCAGCAGCAGGCGTAGCTAATAACAAGATTCTTGGAGTTTTCTCTCTGTGCAAATCTGTTTGTATTTTGTGATTCACACATTTACGGTATGTTTCATTTTTCTCTGTAGGGTGGGAAAGCAATCGAGTTTTGCATTGCTCGCTGGTGGGCAAGTCTCAGCGATGTCAACATTGACTACACTGTTTCTTTCCATGGGATTGTATGTACTGCTCCACAGTTAAACATTGTAAGTTCACCTTTCCATCATTTTCAAGGTCATTTATGCATGTCACTGTGAAATAATGTCGATGGTTAGATTTAAATTTTAATGGGGACATTACCTATGTTCAGGAAATAGCAATAGTCTTTTTTAGTGGGTGCTTACAAACTTTGACACATTTATTTGAGGTTTAAGTATTTTAAAATGTAGTTCATTTTCAGTAAGTTGGAGAAACTAATTTGATAAATATCCTTCGTAGCATGCATCAGAAGGAATCAACCGTTTTGACGTGCAGTCCTCCTTGAAGTATGAAGACCTGGCTCCCTGCATAACTCTGAAGAGCTGGGTGCAAACACTGCGGTATCTTACATGCTTCAGGGCGACAGTGTTGGGTTTCAAGGGGGTGGGAGGGCCCTCTGCGCTCCTTGGAAAGGGTCTTTTTTTGCCTTAAGTCACATGAAGGCTGGAGATGAAAATTCACTGCATGACTTTCCAGCCTAGAAAACTGGACAGGTCTCTGGGGAGACCTTACGTGACATGCACCTGGAGTCCTCTGGGGCACCTGACAGGACCCACCCTGTGACGAGGGCAGGACTGTCTGCGTTCAGACCTGTCCTTCAGCCCCATTAAGGATCATCACGCTAGTACCAGGATCTGATTACATTAGGACTCTTAGTTGGTAGTTGAAAATGTTTTTATCATGAAAAGGGTGTTACCTTTTTAATGCTGCAGAGTTTTAACTTTGTGTGTTTCTGTGGTTTGGTCAATAAAGAATTATGTAAGTTAATGATTAAAGTGTTATAAAATACACTGGGAAGGATAGTGTCCAGGAATGCTCGTTTATCAGTTATTGTGATTTGCCATAGTTTTCGCTGCTTATAGTTTTTTCTCATTGAAATGAACCTTTGACTCTTATGCAATTGTCTGATTACAGCCCACTGAGTGCAAAAACAAAACCTTTAGGATCGAGAGATGTTTTGCCAAATAATCGTCAACTTTATGAGATGATCCTGACTTACAACTTTCATCAAGTAAGTGTTTGTGTGATCAGGTATACCCTTGCAACAAATTTCTGTGTTTTTATAAATCATAAAAAAGGGAAGGACAGTGTGTTCAATGGGGGTGTGTGTGTATACATACATATATATGAAATAGAATCAAATAAATAACACTGGCTAGTTTAGAGTTATTCTTTGGGAAATTATGATATATAATGATGTAAGCACCATTCAGATCTGAAGTCACAACTTCTTACTTCGTGGCGACCTGACCTTTGAGTCTTAGTTGTCGTCACTGACATCTGTCCTCCGGTACCTGTCCTCTGGTTCAGTGTCTTGTCGAAGCCAGCTGTCTTCTGATTAGGAAACTGGGCCTCTTTGCTCTCTGTGTTGACACAGTGAGACGTCAGAATGGCTCCTTGGTTGAATGGGTGGTAAAGGTAGTTGAGATGAGCATAAATGTCAGATCGAAGTTTATGGAGAATCAGTAAGATTTTAGTAAAACTCTTATTGAAGCATAATATGAGCTACCGCTGGGGAGAGGTTTGATACTGGTGGATTGTCTTAATTTCAACCTTATAAATATATTTGTTTTATTAAAAACCAATGAATTAAGCATCCTAAAGAATACATATTGCTTTATAAATGAATGCAGTTACCTAGGTTTGTGTTTTTTAAACCTTGTAAAGGAGAAATACGTTTTTTTAGTCCCTAAATACTGAGTGTTCTGCATTTTTAAGCTTGGTTACCTCAATAAAAGGTGTTTAATACTTTTAATGTAAGTTTCATCGATAACAGTATTACAGATCTGTGTTAGAAATCATATAAACCATTTCAAGTGATCATTCTTTTTTTTTTTTTTTTTTTTTTTACAGCCCAAAAGCGGGGAAGTGACCCCCAGCTGCCCGCTGCTCTGTGAGTTATTGTATGAGTCGGAATTCGACAGTCAGCTCTGGATCATATTTGACCAGAACAAGAGACAGATGGGCTCCGGCGACGCGTATCCTCATCAGGTAGGAAGTGGGCAGTGATTTTTAGAATTCACAGAAGCCGTTTCCTGAGCCAGTGAAGCCCGGATTCTTGCTCTGGTGACGTCCCTGCTTTGTGATGCGTGTTCAGTGCTTGACACGAGGCTGGCAGCTCCTCTGTCTGCTGCAGCTGCACAGCTGCACCTTTGGGCTCCGTCTGGCTTTGGGTCAAGAGGGGCCCAGAAGGACGCTCACGGACACCGGCTGGCAGAGCCTTTCATTATTCTCCTTCCGACCCTGTGCTCACTGCCATCTGAATGCTGAGAGCAAACCATCAGGATACCTGAGCACCGAAAAGTGGTCCCAGGTCTGAACTGGATCTGAGCACCTGTCCTCAGGTTATTAGAACTCTGAGATGTGTTCCTTGTCGGCGGGCTGAGTACTGATCACTGACTGTCCGCCAGGCGCTGTGCCTGGCACTGTCGTTTGGAAGGAAAACAGTCTCTTAATCCTAGCATTTATAAGAATTTTATCCCTGATTGAAATGTTATGACCAAGAAATTACATACTTCCTGTAACATTAATAATTCAGTGCTAAATAGTAAAAATAACCTCTGTAGGGTTTCAGTCACTTAAGGAATGGTTTCCATTCTCATCACGGCGAGGCCAGGCACGTGTCCCGAGTGCGGATGGGTTACTGTTGCAGCCGCTCCTGTGGTTGCTTTAGTCTCAGAAGAACCTGTTGGTACAGAGAGGACAGTGTTCCATCCTCTTGAGCAGCTTGACTGGATGGAGCACAGTGCTGAGTAGATTCATATTCCTTCATGTCCACGGGCTCCCGTTTCTGCTGTCTGCAGTAAGCGGGGTGGCGTGTTGGATGTAATCCAAAGGTTACCAGTCGTGTGTATGGAAACAAGCGTCTGTGTCTGTCTGCGATATTACACAGCACCTCAGTTTCGCTCATTCTCGTGTTGTTTTATACGTGCCTATCAAGACCCATGAACAGGGAGGTCATTGCCTTTGAGTGGAGACGGAGTCAGCTGAGAGTGTAGGAGTAGCCTGTTGTTGTAGGAGGCACAGGGCTCCAGAGCCAGAGCCGCCTTCAGCTCCCTGATTCTCTACTCTGCACGTGACCCGGCCAGGTCACGTGACGACTCTGGCCCTCAGCCTTGCTCACCTGCACAGTCGGGATGTTGTGCCCGTGTAAATGTGTGCGTCGTAACGTGCCCTGTGCGTCGCACACTGAGCGCTGTGTAAGGGGGCGTCTACTGTCTGTCCCCTAGGTGATGGCTTTCGTTCATGTGGCTCAACTTCACTCTTCCCAAATACTTTTCTTTTGCAGTATTCCTTGAAACTGGAGAAAGGAGATTACACAATTCGACTGCAGATCCGTCACGAGCAAATCAGTGATCTGGAACGTCTGAAAGATCTCCCATTCATTGTTTCTCATAGGTTGTCTAATACCCTGAGCTTAGATATCCATGAGAATCATAGCCTTGCACTTCTAGGAAAGAAGAAATCAAGTAACTTGACGTTACCCCCCAAATACAACCAGCCGTTCTTTGTCACTTCCTTACCCGATGACAAGTAAGTGATAACATGACTTGCTTTCAGTGTCTGTCTGATTCTCTGTGGTCTTTAAAGTGCTAGTTTATTGCCTGAGGCTACACTTAGACTGCGTTGTCATGCCCCTTTAGAGATAAGTTATTTCTCCCTTTGGCTTTTGAAATCTTAGCTAAGGGAATCATTTCAGGATGCAGTTGTTGTGATGTTTTTCCCCCTAATTACCCTTGTGAAACTTTCTCTTTTGTTCCTTTTCTCCTCTTTTGAATCTTCTGATTAGAATACCTAAAGGGGCCGGACCTGGGTGCTACCTCACAGGATCCTTAACGTTGTCAAAGACTGAACTTGGAAAGAAAGCTGTAAGTAGTTTTTTTGTTTTTTTGTTTTTTTTTAAATTGAAATTGCCTGTTCTAAAATTTCCTTTTCTTTAAAAATGGAAATTAATTCCACATTACAGTAAAAGAGAAGATCTCTCTGGAAAATGAAATTTAATAGTTTTTTTCCCAAGTTATTAGTAAAGGTTAATTAATGTTTGGTTGTATTTTTATATATTTAGTATTCTTTTTTCCCAAGTCTAAGTTCTTGGGCCTTGAACCTGTCCTGTCTTGCACGGTTACTGTACTTGAACTTCCCATGAAATACATAGATCCAGATTAAACTTGTCTTAAGTGAATGGGATGTTTAAAATTAGAGAATTTATTGAGTTTTAAGAATGTAGTATTGTGGATACAGGGAAAAAATCAGATCTTCTTGGGTGACTTCTAAAAACCAGTCAGAACAATTATTGCTAGTAAGCAGTAATTTTCACTTGCACAGGTCTTTCTCTTATGGGAATTTTGTGTAATTGTAGAGAGAACTGCAAGATTCTTCTTTTGGTGTTGTAGTTTCAAAATTGCGCCTCTTGTTAAAAACATATCTGGTTGTTATATTTTAGAGGTAAATGTTGGGTTTGATGGTATCTGTTTTGCTTTCCATCTGTTTTCATTACAGATTTATTGTGAGAACAGTGTTTATTATATGGGTATATTTCCTTTTGTCCTAAAGTCATTTCATCTCCATGCCAATAAAAGTTGTCGTTCTTAACAATTTTACATTTCTCTTCAGCTTTAGTTCTTACAAAGTAAATCTACCACTTAATTCTGGAATTTATGAGTGCTGTTATCAAAATGAATAGATCTCAAACATCTTAACAAGTATGCTCATTGATTTTTTAACCACTGTTGAACCAAAGATGGTTTATTTGCTAACAGAGAAGTGTCATCAGTTGTGACTTTTGTCCTTAGGAGTTGTTTTCCCTAACATTCCTTGAGTCTTACTTCAGTTCATACTATTTGCTTATGTGTACTTTAGTGTAAGTTATAAACATTCAGTGTAATGTGCAGTGAATCCGTAGTTTCTGGAATTCATAGATGCACTGATTTTGAGAAGTCCTAGTAGTCTTTTTTAGGGAGATTTCATTTTCCGGTAAGGGAAACATTGCTGCCTCTGCTCTGGGGCCTCACCAGCGAGGCTTCTCATCCAGACAACTCTTCTGAAGTGTCCGCTGCCTGTAATGAGTAAGGCAGAAGAGTATTGTGATCGTGGAAGTTCGCTTTTAGCCACTCAGAGCTCTGCTTCCTGGCTGTATTCTTTAAGAGGCCATTGTGAAATTAAATTGTAAGCAGACGGGATTGGCTGTAGTTATTACTTACCAGGGTAGATTTTCTTGAGGAATCCTAAAGCCATAGAGTTAATTGTCATTCGCAGCACATTGTTTATTTCATCTGACCTCAGTCTGGGGCTGCGTTTCTTAAGCTTTGGGCGGTGGCGAAGGTAACTGTGGTCCGTGTTGCTCCTCGCTGATGCTCCCAGTCACCTCGAATGATGCTGTCCTAGCGCCTGGACGTGTGTGCTTGCTGTGATGTCCTTGAAAATCCGGCTCTGAACCGTCAGCTAACTTTTAACGTCTTCAAAACTGTTGTGATAACTGATGGGATTTTGCTTTACAAATTGTTGCAATACATTGACCCTTAGGAATAACATTTTTGAGTGCACTTTTATTCCCAAAAAACACAATTCAAGTGGCGGGATTGCTTTCTTTAAAAACCTGCCATTTTGGTGACAGACCTGACCCTTCTAAGACACATCCAGGTAGAACGGAAGCTGGACGAGAATTAGGCAGAGGTGGTGTCACCATCCTGTGTAGATTTTGCATGTTTTCTTACAGAATGTCCTTCTAACTCCCAGGGGCAGTCTGCAGCAAAACGACAAGGAAAATTTAAAAAGGTACTGATTGTCAGTTCTTTACAAAGATGTCTTAAAGCCTTATTTGCATATTAGTTAAACTTCTTTTTCTGTCACTATTATCTTTTTAAAAAAATCTCTCCCTTAGTTTCCTTTCTTTGAGTTCTGCAGTATAATGCTTTTAGCTTATCAATGTTGACATACTGCTCTCTGAAATGTTGTTTCCTGCCATAAATTTCTTGAAGACCCCTGGTTTATTTGTGTATAGAGAAAATTCTAATACTGTTCATTTCGTACTCTACATATGACCAAGGAATAATACTTGAACTTTTGAATTTCTAAAATCATATAGAGAGATGAATGTGTTGTGTTTTTTTTTTTTTAGCTATATATGACAAAGTTATTTTTAAAGTCTAAAGACATTTCTTAAGTGGGATGATTTGATTAATAAAATATTATTAAAATATTTAAAGTGAAGTGTATTTCCTGCCCTTGCGTCTTCTTAGTTCTAGAAAGGCAGAGACAAAAAGAGCAGCGGGTGTAGCAGGAACAGGAGTTAAGAACTGTTGGCCCCAAATTAAAACTTACACTGAGCACGAGCAGACCTTAAGACCATAACTAGTAAGTGACCTGACCTGCTCCCCTGCTGCTTTTTAAGACAGTCTCTGACTGGCTGCTGGAGCGAAATTTAACTTGAAAAACTCTTCTTCAAGTCTACTTTAGAGAAGAGGACCTGCTGACATCATGCATTGTTGTAGAGATGTATGGCTCAGGCAGTAAGTACTGCAGGGTGAGAGTTAGTGCTTTGAGATAGAAACAAAAGATAATGCTGTTTCTAGTGATCTAGAAAATTCATAGTGATCTGAAAATGGGGATCACCATTTTATAAAAGATCAGTTGTCTTTATTAAAATGACTTCTGAAATTCTGTATTACTATGTAACGGTAAAGACTGTTCAAACAAGATGCACCACAGGGGGATAAAGGAACATTGTCTTCTCTGAAGACCACATTCCTCAGCTGAGGATCTTGACCCATTGGAAGGCCCTGCCGATTCATCCAGTGGAACTTAACCAGCGTTAAAACAAAAACAGAATGAAACGAAGTGTCAATTCATCAGGCTCACAAAACTGTAATTTCATTTTGTGTGTAGCTGATCTTTGATTCATTTTGAAAACATCCTGAATCCTGAAAGCTACTGCTTCAGAGAATGAGGGCAGGCATTCTCTGCCTACTCAAAAGACGGTGCATGTCTCAAAGGCAGAGCGGGTGTTTTCTTCCTGTTGTGTAGTCTGGTTGGTCTTTGGGAGTTTTGGTGAATTTTGTTAGTATTAGATTACTTGAGATAAGAAACTGTCATATGAATAGAAACCTTATTCCTGTGGTTAGGAAGCTTCTAGAGCTGATAGTTGGAGTCACCGCCTCCATTTCTCCCACGTCTTCAGTGCAAGTGCATGGGACACTCTTATTTTAAAAATAATCATTTTTATAGTTTTCTAATCGCATTACAATGATAAAATTATATATATAATTATGTAATATAAATTTATATAAATTATAATTTCATATTATATATTTTATATAAATATATAGTTTATATTTTAATTATATATTATAAAATTTTATATATATATAATTTATCACCTGAACAAAATACCAACTTTTTGTACATAATCTTCAGTGGATTTGTCCTCTGGGTCTCAGTGACTTTTGATTTGAAAATGTATGCTACCCATTTTTAAGTTCATTGTAATGTGAAAGAATATAGTTAACATCATAAATAGCACTCAAATATGATATTAGTTTTTAAAATAGCTATTTTACTTTGTGTGAAGATATTAAAATTTTGAATTTATATTTTCTAAATAATTTAAGAGATAAAGGTACTATGTTTTGAACCAGAATTTAAATGGTGGTGTGTTTTATTGTCCAAAGAATAGTTACTGATTTGGCAGATAGGTTTGATTTTCTAACTGTTGATAAATTCAAACACTGCTGAAATTCTTTGTGAATAGCTGGAGTGATTTTTTTTTCTTTAAAAAAAGGCTTACTATTGTCTGCTGTAGAGAAACTTCTAGCATTTCTGCTCTGAATAGTCTTTTTTGACTGTCTTTTTAAATCATAATCAAGATTTCTTTTGATTTAATGGTATAAAATTATTTCTGTTAAATTGACCCTATACTAAGCCCTTTAGAAGTTGAGTTGTAAAAATGTTTTGACAAAAAGAACAGATGACCATGATAAAATAAATAAAAAATAACTTCTTTTTTTTTGGTTGGGGATTAAAACTGCCATGTCCATAACATTTAATAATAAAAAGTAGTGCTTGTCTTGAACTTTTGTTATGGGACAGTGTTAACATTTATAATTACTAATTTGTTATATATTTAATGTATATAATGCTGATTACCTAATCAAGATCCTTCATCATTAACTTCCCCCGTCTCTTGCATTTTCAGTGTAGTTTATGGTTGCTATTATATATGGTTTTTCTCTATCTATATATAGATCTTTGTTAGAGTTCATTGTTAATCATCAGTTCTGTTTAATGGATTGTTCATTTTAAATTCAACTGTTTTCTCTCTTTACTAAAACATCTTAGCCAATGCCTTACCTGTGGGCCTCAGAGGAGGCATTGCCTCACAACAGAGAGGCTTCCCCTCCTGAAGTTTGTCCCTCTCCCTGCTCAGGCGAGGAGGCGGGGTCCCCAGGGGGACGCACATTCGGTCAGAGGGAGTGCTGGTTGCCCAGTGCCCTCCCCTGGGCAAGTCCAGCACCGCACAGGAGCGTGACTCCAAGGGAGTGGGGCAGAGGTTGGAGTCACTTCCCCCTCGAAGTCTTAGGTGTGCGGCCTCTGCTACACAGATGACACAAAGTGTCTGTCCCTTTAAGAACTTGGTGACGAATTATCGACTCCAGGGTGCCAGCACTTCTGACCTGGCTCCAGCGCAGGCCAGCACCCACCCAGGACAGTGAACCTTGAGGGGTGAGCAGGGTGGTGGCAGGGACCCTCTCCTCTCCCCGGGCTCACATGTCTCTGGAGGCCTTTGTCCACGGGCTCTGGCCCCCTGACCTCAGAGGTTGCGTGGCGCCAGAATGGCCAAGAGTGGATTTCTTAGATTGCTCCCCGTCCGTGGGTTTCTGTGCTTGGAGTGAGTCCTCCTGAAACAGCAGTTGTTGTTTTCTTAGCACTGCTACCCAGTGGCTCCCGTGCTTCCTGTTACAGTACCCCCAGGTAAAGTTTAATTGTGGAAGCTGTCAGAATGGACGTATTTTATGTAGCATTCACACCTCAGAAGCCTGTTTCAGCAAAGATGAAGCCAGTACTGTTTTGTGGCTCAACCCGTGCAGAGTTTTTTCCTGAAATTACGTAATTGGGGCCTTAAAAACGTCAGAAGTGCCATTTGTTTCAATTGCAGCAGCTCCGTTAATGAAAACACATACAAGATTTTAGCGTAGCACCACTTTTACTATAAACCTGAAGATAGAATTTTAGAAGTTGTCTTAATAATGATGTAATTAGGGCCGCTTAGTTATTGGGTCAAAAACAGCAAGTATAACATGGGCTGTCATTGCCCAGACACCGCGTTAACTTTTCTCAAGAGCACATGTACACGTTGATGAAATAGATGCAGATCCAGGTAGTTACATGGGCTCTCGTCAAAGCAGAACTTCTCAGAACCATCTCTACCTGTTTATTTCCCCTTCTCTCCTCGACTCCCTCTCACTCGGCCTTCACTGCCGACCCCCTGCCCTCCTCCCCTGCAGCCACTCCCCCGTCAGTGCCCATGGCCACTGTGCAGCCAGGTTGACAGTTCCCTCTCCCGTCTGATGCCACCTCTCAGGTGGCCTCAAGACGGTCCCCCCGCGATGGAGCGCTGTGGCCCACACCAGGGCCCACTCTCTTCCCTCTCTCTACCCCTGCTGGTCTTGTCCAGCCCCTCGTCTTAAGCACCCCAGCAGACACCATCGGCCCTGCACTCACGGGGCATCCCCGGTCTGTTCATTTCTTCTCTCAGCCGTTCTTCCTTTCCAAGCTGTGTCAGGAAACCTGGGCTTCTTGCCAACTTGTTCCACTCTCTCTCCACTTTCGCCCTCTGTCATCCAGTCTCCAAATATCGTATCAAAGAGTTCTTAAGCGCCAACCAGAATGGTTCATCCATCCAGGATCCAGTGTTAGTCAGCCAAGAGCACAGATCTTTGATCATGCCACTGCCTTGCGCCCGGCTCCTCCTGTTGGGCTCGGAATAACCCCCGTCCTCTCTAACCGTGTCCTGTCAGCTCGGCTCCCTGTGCCACCGCCCGAGTCTCAGCAGCTTGCCCTGCGCTTGGCGCCCCCGCTCAAGTTTCTGCCCTGCTCGTCTTGTCCCTGCAAGTGCTCCTTCCCCGCCTCGTTTTGGTTCTTTAGGTTCATTGCAGTTCTCTCATTTAGGTCACTGAGGCTCCATGAGCTCAGACATCAGCTCCTTAGACTGTCTCTGTTAACAACTTTGTCTACACAGGCTCCCCACCAGCCCCCCTTACCCAGCTGTCACACCGTGCCCTCACCCTGGTCTGTTCTCCTGATACTCTGTGTCGTTACCCAAGTTGTTTATTTACTCACCCGTTACCCCATTTGTTGGCTGTCTTCCCGCAGCGCTGAAGGCCCTTGTCTGCTTTGTTTTAGAGCAATTACCTTGCACGTCTTGGGGTCTCAGTTGAATAAAGAAAGAAATTTCTCTTTAAATTTACTTAGAAAAGAGGATCTTTCCTTTTTTCAATTCTAATTAATTTCCCTCCTCAGAAATAAAATGTGATCGCTCAGTACTTTTTTGTAGTTAATCTTTCACAGAAAACCAAGAATACCAAATACACATACATGGGGAAAAATTTGTCCTTATTTCCTTTGTTTTAAAGGAGATAGTAGAAGCATCATCTCCCTAAAGTTTGGGAGAAAATGACTTTGATCACAGATTGGAACTTGAGATGCATTGTGGCCCTTAGAATCCAAAGTGCAATGTAGTACCGCTCAGGGGCAGCCCGTGTTAACGTGCTGTTGAGCTAGTGAAGATGTCTAAGTAGGCAAAATAATCAGGCGTGTTAATTTAAGACTCTCTCCGCAGGATGTAATCCCTGTTCATTATTACCTGATATCTCCTCCAACAAAGACTAAGAACGGCAGCAAGGAGAAAGAAAAAGACTCGGAAAAAGAGAAAGATCTGAAAGAAGAGTTCACCGAAGCGTTACGAGATCTTAAAATTCAGTGGATGACAAAGTAAGTTCTAAATGGCTTTGAATCTTCCAAGTGTTTACTTCTCTTTTCCCAGCTGCACCAGCCCTTAGTAAATATGCAAAGACTGTATTCAGAAATGTCCACAGTGAATAGGATTGCAGGTGCTTCTAAATTTTTCCTGTAATTCTGTTTATTTTTGAATTCCCCTTTGTAATGAGAGTTTTTACTTTAATCCTATCCTCATTTGCTCTTGGAAGGGAACTTTATTGGCAGGTGCAAAGAAAACCTGTCACCGTTTGCCCACTCTGCGGAGATCATCAGTGTCCCGTCGTTACCTGTCTCTGTGTTTATACACGTAGCAGGTGGGCGGATCCTGGTTTTCCAGTTACAGTTTGGTTATGAGCAAATTTAAAACCACTTTTTCAGGCATCTGGAAATGATCCCGGGAACACGCAGACAATGGAGGAACAGCAGTTGCTGAGGCCAAGTCCTGGGTGAATTTGGTTGAGAGGCAGGGACTCCCTCCTGCTCAGCCCCTGCTTTTGAAGCGGAGGGTCTGCCCGGCCGGGCACCGCTGAGACCCCGAGGCCCTGCCCGCGCTGGGAAGCAGTGACATCACACCCAGTGTGGCAAACCCCAACCTCAGCTGCTGTTCCTCCCAACATATAATCAGCAAGAACATAGTTTACTCAGCTTCCCTAGCTGGGAACATGCAACATTTGTCTCTGTAGTCATTCAAGACTTCAGATTTTTCAAGAAAGTGTAAATTTTCCTTCTTTGTAGATCTTAGACCTTTCTAGATCTTTTCATCTTAACTCTTTTTGAATTTTTCCTGCTTCCTTTTAATAAATTGAGTTGTAGCTGGTATGTAGGAAAGCTGTTGATGCTTATTTTTATCCAGCCATCTTACTGAACTCATAATTGAAATAATTTTCAGTTTTATTCTTTTGGTTTTCTAGAGACATGGATTTATACTACCTGTAAATCTTTGTCAATAATTATATTTCAGATCGATGCATTAGGATGTTGACTGGAGCTTCAAAACAGTATTAAATAGGAGTGACAGATCTTTTTCTTTCTAAAAGAACTAAATAATGACTGTTTCTTTCTTATTTCCATAGGCTGGATTCTAGTGACATTTATAATGAATTGAAGGAAACGTACCCTAATTACCTTCCTTTGTACGTTGCACGACTTCATCAGTTGGATGCTGAAAAGGTTGGGCATGCTTATTTTTTACTATGAGTGTATTACTTTGCTTGCAGTATTATATAATGTTTGCATTTGAAATAAAGATCCAGTCCTGATCATCTCTTCCTGGTGACTGAAAACATGTTTCCTCACCTTGAATGATCTGTTGAGCTATTTTCCTAAAGCTCTGGACTTGGCCATTACTATATCATTTGGTTGAACGAATATTCTTAGCTGGTCTTGTTCGGTCAATGGGAGAAAGAGGAGATAGGAAACCCTAAGGATTGCTCTGTTGACCTTGACCTGAAAACAGCTGGAAGCAGAAGGCAGTGGTCCTGGCCTCCTGGAAGCCTGAGCAGCTGCAGCAGAAGCAGAGTGATCCTCCTGTGTGTTTAACGATTGTCCTAGCTCCCAGCTGTCTTGACTGGACCGGCTCCCGCTGGGAGCCGTGGCTGTAGACGGTGCTTATAGCCCTGATCAGCTCAGAGTCCTGAAGGGTTGAGCGTGAGCCAGAAGGTACCGATGGGAGCAGATTCCTGGGGCCGCCACACTGCAGTCCTCAAAGTGAGACTCATCAGCTAGTGCTTTTCTTACTCCTGTTTGCGTGTGGTGTGCAACCAGGGTAACATAGCCAATCACATTTCTTAAGTCTTGATAAGATACCCGGGAAAGGGGTTGCCTTGGAGAAAACACTTTACGTCTCTATGAGCTTGGTCTCTGGCTGAGTCTTACTGTTCATTGCTGGCAGGGAGTGTAGGGGCAGGTATTTTCCCATCTGCGCTCAGGTTCTCTAGAGGTGCTGGTGGTCATGAAGGTCACTCCGGGGAGGTGGCACCCGGCCCTGGCCTGCAGCCCGCCTGCTCCTGCACCACCACGGTTGTCACTCCTCAGAGTCCGGCTGCTCAGAGATACTTCCTTTTTCTTATTTATTCTTCTCTTTCCTCCTCAGGAACGAATGAAAAGACTGAACGAAATTGTTGAAGCTGCAAATGCTGTAATTTCTCACATAGATCAAACAGCCCTAGCAGTTTATATTGCGATGAAGACTGACCCCAGGCCTGATGCAGCTATTATAAAAAAGTACCTAACCAGTAAATACTCTTTCTTGCATCTCATTTCTTGGTGACTTTTTTTGGTTATTGAAAATATCCTCCTTTTCTGGTATTTGTTTATATCCTTATCGTTGGGAGTTATCAGGTTGGGGATACTCCATCCTTAAATATTTGGTGGTAGTTTTCTCTAGTCGTTTAAGAAAAAGCAAAGTCATTGGCTTTCTCCACCATCAGGTGCTGTCGTGGTGGAGAGATTAGAGTGACTGTCATCACACAGTCCAGCCATTTGGGGGTTTGTGTGAACTGGACATATGGAGAAGCACATAGCAGCCTATAAAACTAATTTTTCAACCTTTTATTGACGAATAATAGCATGACATACTCCAAATTCAGCTTGTAACGCTTAATAAAATGAAAAGAAAATTAGCTTAAGACTATTATCTAGCAACCTCAGTTTTATGAAACTGGTTGACAGAAATACTTGAGAAGGGGGATTATAGTTTAGCCGTAATAAACCCTAGTGTGATATGTAAAACTAGTGAAGCCAGATTTGTGCGTTTATTAGTTTCCCTCCATGTGAGAGTGTTTCCATGTGCTGCTGTGACGGTCTACCCGTCGTGAGCTCCTGCCTTCATCTCCTGATGGATCGTCCAGGATCACTTCTTCCTCTGTCGCCTGGGTTTGTTTCCAACCCCAGGGTCCTTAACTGACAAGGGTAGAAAGTCCCACCTTCTCTTAGAGTTGCTGTAAACTAACAAACAGAAACTGTGCAGACTGCCTGAAAGGACGGTCATTTCCTTTCGAGATTCCGCCTGCTGCAGTCAGGATTTTTTTTTAAATACAAAATGCTTGATGGTAAACTGCTGGAAGTCTTGGCATTACATCATTCATACTGCTGATAAAGGTCTTAAGAATCTTACAAGCAGCAGTTTTCAAGCAGAATAAAATGTTTGCAAAATAGGTGGTTGGCCATTGTCAGCATCCTTCTACGGAGCCTTCTTGAAACATTGCTATGTTCTTGTTACTAATGATAGTGGAATTGACTTATATCCCAATACAAAATGTTTTGGGTGTTTAAAAAAATAATAATAGTGGACAGTGTAGCCGCCAGTTATGTACAAGGGATTCCTAGGAGCATTAATTTGTCATTTCCATGCAAAACTGCTTTTTCACTTAAGTCTCTTGTGTCAACAATTGTAAGACAGCCATTTTGTGATCTTAAAAATTCTAATTTTTTTAGGTGATCTAATACTAAGTTTTAATTACATTTAAACTACAATTTACTCTGGCCACTAAAGTGTCTGATTGAAGTTGCTTCCTCAAATGTATCTGTTGCCACCTTCATCAGTCCCTAACTAAATTTGATTCAGAGGTGTTTATTGAGCAAACACTGCTTGGGACACCCTTGAGAGGAATGTTAAAAAAAGAAGAAGAACCAGACAGTCTCTACTCTTAGAAAATGTACTGTCTAATATGGAAGATGTGAAATGGTGAGATAGAATGTGACTGAGAGAAAAAGTATTTTAAATTGTGAACGCTTATGGGAAGGAGAGCTGACTTTTTTTTTTCGAGGAGGGAAAAACCTCATGGAATGATAAGTATTTAATCTGAGCAGGTCAGTTCTCGGAAGAGGGGAGGAGAAGAGTATTCCAGACATATGGAATCTGAACTGTTGGATCAGAAAATGTGGAAATAGCAGGGCATCTTACAGGTGACCTAATCCAGGCCCGGCTTGTCCGGCACAGCCTCCCCCCAGCCTGGCCTCCACCCTCTGCGTCCTCCAGCCCTTCTTGGGGCAGCAGGCACAGTCGGTCAGGGTGCCATGGGTGACCAGATGTCCAGACCTCACCATGCTTGCCCCTTCTTGTTCCACGGCCCTGCTTCTTCACAGAGTGGGCGCCGTGCCTGTGCCTGACTCCTGGAGTTACTGTGAGCACAAGTGAAATACTCCTGAGACGTTCTAGATGCTGCCCAGCATCTACAAGGTTGGGGGTGAGGGGACCCCATTAAACAAAAAGCTGCATAGTTGCCCCAAGCCCATCCGTCCTTCTGTTCTCAAGTCCAGAGTGACCAAGCACGTCAGGTCCCCGGAAACGTCTCCATGAAAAGATGTAAGAGTGGGCTCTTTTAAAACTTTGAAACTCTTTGCTGATAAACTCTTAGGCATCTTTTCGGCATAATTGCATCTGCATTGCAAATGTATCAAGGTGGGTAGCTTAGGTTGTAGCAGGTTACTGTGTTGTTTGGGGTTTTTTCCCTTCCCGTTATAGTTGTCTATTGTACTGATTACTGTTGACTTCGTAGTCCCTGTGGATTTCATATGGGGCACGTTTCACTCTGCATCCTTCAGAATCCTCCTTATCATTAGACAGCCTGTCTGTCCTGTGTTTGAGTGCCTTCTGGTCGTCATCTGAGCACTTTAGTCCTTGTTTGCACACTAGTTGGACAGGGTGCCTCAAGTAAGCAAGCTTTCTGAAGCGCACGCTGTTCCCCAGAGTGTAGGCAGTTACTGCGTTTCATTCTTCAACGGTTTATTGAGTGTTCCGTGCCAGGCATTATTCTGGGCACTTGGAATACATCCAAAAACAGAGATGCCTGCCTGGAAAGCAGGGGACCTCGGGAATGGGAGCAGCAGTGGCGGGACCAACCGCGGAGCTGAGTCCTGGCCCTGCCACTTCCTGGCTGGGGCCTTGAACAGATGGCCTGATCGCTTTGTGCCTCAGTTTCCTCCTGTGGAAAATGGGGGGCCATTGGTGGTCGCTTACTCACAGAATTATTCTGAGTGTAGATGAGTTAATACGTTAGAATACTGAGAACACTTGGTGGCACACGCCGAGTAAGCGTTGGCATTTCTGCGCATGTACACAAGTTCACAACTACAGAAATATGTAAGAAGTGCTATTTACGAGAAGCCTAGACACTTAGAAGATGCTGTTCTAAGACTTCTGTAGCCAACAGAATTGAGAACCCAGCACTCTCCCCTCTGTTGCCTATGGCTGCTTCAACCAAGTACAGCGACCCCACTCATGTAATCCGTGCGTGTGAATACATGGCTTATGTTGTCACACCAGCAAACATCTATCCAGGGCTGTACGATATTGCTGTGTTGTAAAGCTCAGGCGAAAGGTGCATGAGCTTAATCTCAGATAAGGCTGTGTTCTTAATGCTGTGTTACTGACCTGTGGACTGTTCTGGGCTTGGTGTGCAGTGACATGGACAAGCAGAAGTCGACGCTGGTAGATGCGCTCTGCCGGAAAGGCTGCGCCCTGGCTGACCACCTTCTCCAGGCCCAGGATCAAGATGGTGCCGTGTCGAGCGACTCAGAGGGGCGAGAGGAGGAAGGAGAGAGCACCCTGGACTCTCTGACGGAGACCTTCTGGGAGACGACTAAATGGACCGATCTTTTTGACAATAAGGTACCCTTTCTGCTTTTTGTTTGGGCCCAGCTCTTGAGGATGTGTCCCAGGCCTCTCTTGGGCCCGGCAGGCTGACCAGAGAGGACAGAGTACATGGATGGAAGCTGAGCTGGGCTCTGAAGAAGCCATGGTCCTAGCAAGGTGTCCCCCTGGCTTCCCAGCTTTGAAAACCACTTGACCGTTGTTCTGTCTGTGTGCATGGTTACCAGTGGCCACGCTAGTTTGGAAAGAGTTGGAGAGTGTATATGGAGCTGGAGGCTCGGGTCACGCTGTTTACGTAGGAGCCCAAACTGAGGCACCTGGGAGCTGTCTTCTGCCTCCCACACCTGTCCGCATGCTCGCTTGTCAGGGTTGGAGGCGAGGGTATTCTGGTTAGTTCCGGTGTGTGTTATTTCCCTCCAGGCTCTAACTGCTGAGGAGATACCACCTCGATTTATAGCTGACCAGTTTTTAAAACCTAGTTTTAGAAAAAGCAACCTGGATGAGCTTTTTGGATTTTCATTATAGAAGCATTTTAAATCCCTTCTGGCGCTCAGCCATAATTCTTAGGGTAGAGATTATGTAACTGCAGGAGCGGTCAGCCTGTCTTTTTCCTGGACATAAAGGAAATGAAGTCAGTGGAATGCTTCTTACCCAGCACAGACTCTTGGGTGTGTTGTTGATTTTTGTTTGTTTGTTTTAAGCAGACAGATGCTTGTTTTCAAGAACAGCTATGGTAATTAGTAGTAACGACCTCTGGATGGAAGTAGGAGGAAATTCTTCCTGTCCACCAGGGTTTTCCACCTGAGGACAGAAGTGTGGTTAGAGAAGGAACTCAGTTGCGTTCTGGAGACTGAAGGAGTCAACCCCAGAGGTTAAGAATTTAGATATGGAATCAGCGCCTGGAGCTTGAGCCAGGCCTGCCCCTGCAGCGCTGACCGTGCGGGCCAAGGCGGGTGGCTGGCTTCTGATGTGGGCTGTGGGCTCCCACAGGCTCTCAGGAGTGAGTGTTGAGAGCCCGGATGGGCGTCAGCAATACTCACTGTTACTGCAGCAGCTACCACATGTCTGCCGTGTGCCAGACACGGCACTTGCTGCTGGGAAAAGATGAGTAAGAACCTGGCTAAACACTTGAGCGTCACGGTAAAATTGTTACAGTAATTCTCTTCTTGCCATAGTGCTTCTGTCATTCAGGGCCACTTCTGCATTTTATTACCTATCTGTTTACTGTGTTTGTAGCAACGGGTGTTGAACCCTTTGCTTGACTCTAGAGTACATATAAATGGGAGTGGGTTCCTTTCTTTGAGGACATTCTCCACATTCTAAAAGTAGAGACTATTGCATATAAACCCCTTTCATGGATGACAGCCTTGTGCTGAAGGGGCTTGGGTCATTGAATGAAGCCATCAGCCGTGCCATGCAGGGCCACCCAAGATGGATGGGTCATAGTGAAGGGTCTTGACAAAACATGGTCTACTGAGGCAGGAAAAAATAAATGGTTACAAGTAACTGCTAATGATTTATCATAATAGCTTTATTCCCCCAATCAATTATCTGTTCTTTGCAATACTCCGGTCTTTTAAAGACACCAATTGTTCTTTTAAAAAGTTTCAAAAATTGGCTTGATGTGATATGTTCATTTGAAAAATTACACTTCTGTTAATGCTTCAGTTCTTTCATTATTAAAGCAATAGCTTAAATGGTAAACTATTTTGTAGATAAGCTGTATCTTGTTTTATATCCTAGGTTTTGACATTTGCATACAAACATGCATTAGTGAATAAAATGTATGGGAGAGGCCTTAAATTTGCAACCAAACTTGTAGAAGAAAAACCAACAAAAGAAAACTGGAAAAACTGTATTCAAGTAAGTGACTTGTACTCAGTACTTAAATCAGCAATGTGGAGTGTCGTTTCAGTGTCGTTAGTGGCAAGACAGAAGCCTCGTGGTGACAGGATAACACCAGCTTCATCGTGACTTTTAATTATTAGTCTAATTAACGTGATGGGAAATACACTATAAATGCATGAAAGATAGTAAGCTGTTTACTTTTTTTTTTTTTTTTAACATTTTTCACTCCTGTCTAGAAAACCTATATTTAGCCTCTAGTGTTTTCAACACAGGCAAAATGTGTTGCAAATATTGTGTAGTTAGAAGATAGGTTTCCTTTACGAAGGAAACAAATAATTCTCTTTAAATACATGTTGGCTCAGAGCCAAAATGGTTGAGCTTTTAGAGTCTGTTTGATTTGCTTTGTCATTTAAAAGGATAGGCCATTTTTTATTTTACCATGTGTTATATGCAAGCAAGTTCTGTGCCTGAGCTTTCTGCACAAGTTAAATGTCAAGTGTAGAAACTTGGTGAATTCTGCAGAAATTGTTTCAGCCTAGTCTTGTCTTTGGACCAACATGATTAGTTTATGCCAAAAAGGTAGATGACAGTTGAGAGCTGGTCACGCCAAGGCGGCCAGGGGCCTGGTCTTCATATTTCAGGTGGCAATAAAAACTCACCTGTGGCCGTTTTTGGTAAACTATAGCTTACCTTTTCTCTTGGACTTCTTCTGTGTATCTTTACCAAGTCAGTTCAGATTATAAAACATTTGAAATTTTTGTTTTATCAAAAAATGTTTTTATTACCTTGGGAATCTTCATTGCTGCGTGGGCTGTTCTTGAGTTGCCGTGATTGAGGGCTCCTCTGTGGTTGCGCTGAGCGGGCTTCTCATCGTGGTGGCGTCTCTTGTCGCAGAGCAGGGGCTCCAGGGCGCACAGGCCTCAGCAGTTGCAGTGCCCAGGCTCTAGGGCACAGGCCTGGTGGTTGTGGCGCACATCAGCTTAGCTGCTGCGAGGCAGGTGGGATCCTCCCAGATCGGGAATCCGTCCCTCGTCTCCCGCGTTGGCAGGCGGATTGTGTACCTCTGAGCCACCAGGGAAGCCCTATTAGATCTCAGTTCACGTGTGCAGAGCTTCGAGGAGGTGGAGGGAGCTCTTCCTGGAACCAGCTAGTAGTATCGTCCCGTCACGGACTCTATAAACCCAGCGCTTGTACTTGTGAAGCCAGCCGTCTACCCAGACTCGCTCAGCAGGGCACATTGCACACCTTGTCTCTGTCCGCTCGCCGGCTGTCTGTTCTCCACACAGCAGCTGGAAAGGACAGCTTCATACCCTCGGGCTGAAGCTCCGTCACATTCAGAGTACTATCCACGTCCCCCGTGGCTCGTGAGGCCCAGGGGGTCCTGCTGCTGCCATTCTCCCCCGCCCAGCTCACCGATGTCTCACGTCTCATTCTCATGTCGCTCACGTCCGCCCTCTGCTTCCCCTGTCTGTGTGACTGACACCCACCCCCTCCCAATCTGCATTAACAGCAAATTTTATTTTTACTGTATACCAGATATATTCTTAATTATTTACTTATTTATTCATCTGTTCAATAGCTTTTTACTTTCCTGAACAGAACATAAGTTTCTTGCAAGTGGGAAGTGACTTTGCTGAATGCTTTTTCCTAACACCTAGAGCAGGGAAGCTAGGATGGGAAGGAAGAAAGGAGCAGGTCAGGTCATGTTGATGGGCAAGAAGACGGGAGGGAAGCAGGAAAGTCGCCCTGGATGGTGATAATCACCAGGGAGGTTGGTTGGTGGGCTTTCCTGGCAGCTCAGTTGGTAAAGAATCCACCTGCAATGCAGGAGACCCCGGTTCTATTCCTGGGTCAGGAAGATCCCCTGGAGAAGGGATAGGCTACCCACTCCAGTATTCTTGGGCTTCCCTAGTGGCTCAGATGGTAAAGAATCCGCCTGCAATGTGAGAGACCTGGGTTCGATCCCTGGGTTGGGAAGATCCCCTGGAGAAGGGAAAGGCTGCCCACTCCAGTATTCTGGCCTGGAGAAGTCCATGGACTCTATAGTCCATGGGGTTGCAAAGAGTCGGAGATGACTGAGCAACTTTCACTTTCAGGTTGGTTGGTAGGAAAGTTGGTAGACTAGTTGGTCATGAAGAACACTGGTTGGTAGGAAGGAAGGTTGGTGGGTGGGTTAATGGTGGGTTGAATGGAAGGAAAGTTCTACCTGCTACTTCTTTATTATTGCTACGTATTTAACACGGAATTTACCCTAAATTCTGAGCTTGGAACATCTATTTTTTAATAGTATTTTTGTATGTTTTATTATTTTCATGTTTTATTACAGCTGATGAAGCTGCTTGGATGGACCCATTGTGCGTCTTTTACTGAAAACTGGCTCCCCATCATGTATCCTCCTGATTATTGTGTATTCTAAGATAGGAACCAAGACTTTACATTTTAAAAAAGAAGGTTTTATAGTGAATGGATATAAAAGCAAATCTGTGGCATTTTTAGTCTAATGCATGTTTTCATCCGCTATCAAATACTGATTATTAAAATGATGTGTATTTATCAGAGAATTTGCTGGCGTGTGGCTTAATACATGTAAATCTAGACCTCTGACATCATGGTGTTTTCTTAATGCCTCACATTGCTGGCAGCGGGCTGTGCCCTGGGTGCCAGCACCAAGGACTTTCAGTTGGGTTGCAGCTCTTACATGCATGAGAGGATTTGAACAGTAACTTTTAACTGCAAACCTGTAAAATTCTATTTTTTATTTTATAAATGAACAGGGTTTTAACATGGTTGACTTAATTTTTTTGAATGGTATGAAGGCCTTAAAAAAGCTACATTAAGCGTAGCTAAATTATTTATTGGACTAAAAAGTAACAGAACTTCATTTCCAGATTTTTTTTCTTTTTTTTGGCAAACGTTTACATTCAATTAAGGGGAAAAAATAAAACCGGCACAAATAAATGCGTGGCAATTGCTGGAGCAGATAACTGCTTCAATCACTCTTCATCTGGGAGTTCTTTCAGGCCAATCATTCTTAGTATCTCTTGACGTGCAGAGCATCAGAATGAACCAAAATACATGTATAAGTGCCAGACAGCTTAAATCTGTATCAGGTATTGTAAAGATACCCTATGGTTTGTTTATTACAGTTGAAATAATGTAAACAACGTGAATAAATGTGCAAAACCAAGATCGCAGCACACCATATGCACTCTGATACCTTAATTTTTTTTTTATAAATAATAAAGGTGAATATTGAAGCTTCTTAAAGTTGGTCTTAATTTTTCATGAATAAAATTTGGGGTTAGAACAGAAATAATATATTAAACCTACAGATAAAAAATTCAATATGAAGTAATTTAATTTATACTGTTTATTATAGGCTTGCAATTATTTGAATATATTTCCGCATCTTTTATGTGATTAACTTGTGTATGTTTAATTTTATTATTCTTATCTTTCTGGCTACTATCCTTCTTTCATCTTTCTTCTGTAAAATAAACACACATAGACAATATTAAGAGGCCTCTACTCACTTATAGCAAATACATGTGTATGCGTGTGTATGTATGTATGTGGCTTCTAAATCTTCTTTCCTTAGAATTCACTACTGTAAAAGGCCTACCAGAGATCTGGTCTTATTAATCACTCATAACTATTTTTGAGTAATTGACTCCTGTATCCGATGAAATCAGATGAAAAAGTACAAATATGCATGCAGACATTTGTAGTTTCTGAGCCGTCTTTGTTCATCTCAAGTCCATCCATGAACAGCCACATTCGTGTTCTCTCACACACACATACTTTGACCTAAACATATGGGCGCCCACATACACAGGTTCAATCCAGTCAGAAAGTTGAGACGTTCAGGAGGGGTAGGATGGCTCCCCAAGGTCGTGCTGCTGGCTGACTACTAATTAGAGAAGGTGTTGTACAACAAGTTTTTCATTTCCGAAAGAACTTCCTGCCGCACAGAGCCTCAGGCTCAGCCATGGGTAAGTGCCCGGGTTTTCCGTGAGGATGCGTTCAGCCCCGCGACATGTGTGGCTGACATCCAGGAATATGACAGCTTTCAGAGCCCCTCTGAGCATCTCATTTCCCTTTAAGCTTTTGAATTAGTCCCAACAGTTGTCCATCATCTCAGGCAGCCACAGAATTATACAGTTGCTTGTAATTATCTCAACAAACACCCCCGGGAAAAGGCTTCTTGGTCCATGAGAGAGCGGAGTCCTGTCCAGGACAGCCTTGCGTGTGGTGTTTTCTGGGAAATGACTGAGTTTTAAAAAAGTTGCTTCTGAGAATTTTTGTCAGTTTTCTCTTAACCTGATGGAGGAGAGAATTTTCAGAGGTGCTCTTTCACTGACACCATTTCATTGAAATCACACCTTTTTTTTTTTTTTCAAGAACATGACTTTAGTGTCCAATTTTAATGTAATTTTAAAATTAGAAACTTCCTAGTAACAGATTTTGAAGATTTTACTACCTTCTGAATTGTCTCAGGATATAGTGAATCCTTCAAATACTTTTTTATGTAAAATCACCATTGTTACAGAGTTCCCTGATTTCTCACTTTATTATTCAAGTTTTGGTCTTTTTGCTGTATTTTTTAACGTGGAAGGAAAAACTAAGCCCGTGGAGAGTTTTGGATACGCTCTTTAAAGAAAGTGTGGAGTTCCGAGTGCAGTGAACCGCCGGGCCCTCATGGCAGGCCAGGCCCACAGGAGCCTGGTCCTCTGGTGCCGTCAAGGTCCTGATGTAGTTAGTGCGAGGCAATCAGGTGGGGTGCCAGTCTGCAGAGAGAGCTGGTGATTGACAGTGCTTCTTAGTAGAATGTGTGATACAGCATGAATGTAAGTCTTTCTCAGATAATTTTAAGCTCACTGTGGAAGTTAGAGATAGGTCCACAGGCTGGCAGAATCCGCTGTGAACTGTTTATCCTAGGAAGACCAGCCCCTCAGTTCTCCACGGGCAGTGACACGAAGCTGCCTTGTTGGCTCCTCTTTCTACTGAGGTCACTCGGTGCCTCCATGCTGACAGCCAGACCCTAATGCATCCTGGAAGAAGGCACTCTTCGCAAAACTTATATTTCTATGAGATTGAAACCTGAGGAAAAGTGATCACCTTCTTAAAAGTTTTTATTTAAGTTCAGTTATACACATACATACATTCTTTCTTTACACTCTTTTCCATTATGGTTATCACAGGAAAATGGGGATTTTTTTGTTTTGTTTTTATCATGCCACATGGCTTATTGAGATCTTAGACCCTACCAGGGATCAAATCCACACCCTCATCAGTGAAAGGGCAGAATTCTAACCACCAGACCACCAGAGAATTCCCAAAATGGTAGTCTAATGGTGTGCACATTTATTTTTTATACATACTTACTTCAAAAAAAAATAAAAAGGAATTACTAAATTAATTTGGAAAATGTACATCAACCTCAAAAAATGCTTTACAAGTTAACACATGATAAGTCTCATAAATACAGTATTCAGTGGAGAAGCATATCATAAAAGAATATACACAGTTAGATTTCATCTATGTAAAGTTTAGAAACAGAGAAACAGTCTTTAGTGATAACCATGATTATGACTGAAATTTTGTTAAGGATAACTTATCTCCTGAGGAGATAAATTGTTTCAGCAAATTGTTTGCTGGTTGTTTCAGAGACTGTCTTCGCCAATAATTTACTTAACAGAGGTTCATTGTGAGAGTTATGTTACAAGCCAACAGCATACAGGATATATCATCTCTTAATAAGCCAATAGAGAAATACTGCAAAGCAGCTGATGGTTGATTCAAATGATGACACTAGCAAAATAGTACTATTAAAAACTGAGACAGTTTTCCTCTTTGAGGTGCTGCTGGCCAGTGTCTGCACCACACCATTGAAAACAGTGGAAAGAGCTGGATGCAGGTGAAACCTTCTGAAAGAAGCACCAGGGGCTGGTACACTGTGCTCAGCACTAGTTTGAGGCCTCGTCCCAGCACTGTTTCTGTATTTTTCAGTTTCAGCCAGTGTTAACGCCTATCAGTCTTTTCAGTTCAGTCGCTCAGTCGTGTCCGACTCTGCAGCCCCATGGACTGCAGCACGTCAGGCTCCCCTGTCCATCACCAACTCCTGGAGCTTACTCAAACTCATGTCCATCAAGTCAGTGATGCCATCCAACCATCTCATCCTCTGCCATCCCTTCTCCTCCTGCCCTCAATCTTTCACAGCATCAGGGTCTTTTCCAATGAGTCACTTCTTCAAATCAGGTGACCAAAGTATTAGAGTTTCAGCTTCAGCATCAGTCCTTCCAATGAATATTCAGGGCTGATCTCCTTTAGGATGGACTGGTTTGATCACCTTGCAGTCCAAGGGACTCTCCAACACCACAGTTCAAAAGCATCGATTCTTCAGTACTCAGCTTAATATTCCATCTCTCACATCCATACATGATTACTGGAAAAACCATAGGCTTGACTATTTGGACCTTTGTCAGCAAAGTAATGTCTCTGCTTTTTAATATGCTGTCTAGGTTGGTCATAGATTTTCTTTAAAGGAGCAAGCATCTTTTTAATTCCATGGCTGCAATCACCATCTACAGTTATTTTGGAGCCCAAAAAAATAAAGTCTGTCACTGTTTGCATTGTTTCCCCATCTATGCCATGAAATGATGGGACTGGATGCTATGATCTTAGTTTTCTGAATGTTCAGTTTTAAGCCAACTTTTTCACTCTCCTCTTTCACTTTCATCAAGAGGCTCTTTAGTTCCTCTTGGCTTTCTGCCTTATATAAGGGTGGTATCATCCGCATATCTGAGGTTATTGATATTTCTCCCGGCAATCTTGATTCCAGCTTGTGCTTCATCCAGCCTGACATTTCACATGATATACTCCGCATATAACTTAAATAAGCAGGGTGACAATATACAGCCTTGATGTATTCCTTTCTCTGTTTGGAACCAGACCGCTGTTCCACGTCCAGTTCTAACTCTTGCTTCTTGACCTGCATACAGATTTCTCAAGAGGCAGGTAAGGTGGTCTGGTATTCTCATCTCCTTTAAGAATTTTCCAGTTTGTTCTGATCCACACAGTCGAAGGCTTTGGTGTAGTTAATAAAACAGAAGCAGATATTTTTCTGGAACTCTTTTGCTTTTTCGATGATCCAGTGAATGTTGGCAATTTGATCTCTGGTTCCTCTGCCTTTTCTAAATCCAGCTTGAACATCTCTAAGTTCACATACTGTTGAAGCCTGGCTTGGAGAACTTTGAGCATTACTTTGTTAGCAAGTGAGATGAGTGCAATTGTGCAGTAGTTTGAACATTCTTTGGCATTGCCTTTCTTTGGGATTGGAATGAAAACACCTTTTCCAGTTCTGTGGCCACTGCTGAGTTTTCCAAAGTTGTAAGTTAAGCCTATAACTTTTCTATTACTCTGTACCCTCTCCTTTTGCTACAGCTAAAATTTGTATGAAGTAGAGTCTGCTGACAAAAGTATATTGACAAGTTTAAGACCATGCTCTCCAGCAGAAATAACAAGGGGACATCACTTGTTAATGTGTTGATGTAAAATTTATTAAACACTTAGTTGAGAACTCTAGGAAGCCAGCAAAGCTAGTTTCATGTTTTCGTGCTGTGCCTGTGTATATTTCGATTAACCAGGTAATCCTAAATAGGTTATTTTAGAGAGTTGCTGTAACAATCAGGTTTATTCTAGGTAGACACGTTGATTCTACACACTACCTTCGCCGTCTTATAAAATTTCTAACACTGTTCAACAGACCCGCTAATGTTTTGAAAGGCATTTTGTTTTGTTCAGTCCCATTTTAGTATTCCTTTAAAGAGTTTGATCGATGACTCTTGAGATTCAGCCAAGAGCGTCGTGTCAAAAACTTGCTTGAATTTGTCTAAAAATTCGTAGTCGGTGCTGAATCTGAACTTGTTGGCCCAAAGCAGCACCGTCCCTGGCTGACAGAGGTACACCATGGTGGCGAGCAGCTTGTCCAGGAAGTAATGGTGGTAGACCACGTCGGAGGCCAGCACGTAATCGTAGTAAAGCGTGGACTTGGGGAAGCTCTGCTCCAGGCCCTCCCCCCACACCAGCTCCTTCACTTCCGGCAGATACGTGGTGCAGTTGAGTGTGTTCTTTAGGAGATTGTATTGTAGGTTCCCCAGCACATCAGGCAGATCTGTCGCCGTGACCTGAGCCCCTAAGAGAGAGAGAAAGCCTGTCTTAAGTACCTGGAAACACCGGGGCAGCCCAGTGGACACATACTCTCAGGGGGAGAATGGAGCTGGGTTTCCCACCTTGGCCTGTGGACATCCGGGCTGGATTCTTTCTCGTGGGGTAGACCCCGCGCTGTGCCCTGTAAGACATTCAGCAGCATCCCTGGTCCCCACCCACGAGGTGCACAGCACCTCCCCACCCAACCCCCAGGCAGGATGCTCAGAAATGTCCCCTGACATTGCCAAATGTCCTTCAGGGGTCAGACTCCGCCTTTGGTTGAGAACCACTGAGATAGAATAACGGTTCCATCTTTTAAGAAACTGAAACCATGGCACAGGGCAACTCTGCTCAGTACTATGCAATAATCTAAATGGGAAATGAATCTGAAGCAGGATAGATACTGTATACATGTAACTGAATCATCTTCCTGTATACCTGAAAGTATCACAACATTGTTAATGATACTCCAACAAAATTAAAAGTTTTTTAAACTTTAAAAAACTAAAACAGTGTTTGGGGAGATTTCAGAATAATTAACATACCAAGGTTTGGAGCTTCCCTGGTGACTCAGACTGTAAGGAATTTGCCTGCAATGCAGGAGACCTGGGTTCGATCCCTGGGTTGGGAAGATTCCGCTGGAGGAGGGCATAGCTACCCAGTCCAGTATTCTTGCCTGGAGAATCCCTTGGACAAAGGAGCCCGGTCGCAGAGTCATGACTGAGTGACTAACACTTTCACTTCTATAATAATGCATGATGTTTTCCTTCTAAAACTGTGTTTATCTGAAGATTTTGGTTTTCTCGTCTGGAAGGTATCAGCACAAAGCTTTCCACAGGGGATGATCTATTTTGTATGATTCTCCCCCCTATTAAATGTACTAAATTAATTTTAGGCATTTTAAAGAAAGTGATCAGTGTTCACAAAGTAGATGGCCGTATTTCCAGACTGATTTTGATAGATGTGTAATCACACAGGCAGAAGTAGACCAGACACAGCCACCTCTTACGCAGCGTCCAGGACGCACAGCTGGTGTTTGGGGTGTAAATCTGTTTTCATCTTGGATTCACTGACTTGGTTTCTTTTTTTTCTAAAACCTTAGTTATGATAGTTGCAATGAAAAGCAGGGCACAGCATAACATAGCTGTTTACAACCGGAACTCGAGAGTCACCCCTTCAGGATGTCAACTTTCTCACATGCTAAGCACTGGGTTGGATGTTCGTGTCTCTGCTGCTGCTGCTGCTGCTAAGTTGCTTCAGTCGTGTCCAACTCTGTGCGACCCCATGGACTGCAGCCTACCAGGCTCCTCCGTCCATGGGATTTTCCAGGCAAGAGTACTGGAGTGGGGAGGCATCGCCTTCTCCAGTGTCTCTAAGATGCCATTATCTTATCTCAGGGATAACAGGAGTCATTCTGGCCTGGACGTTTGCGGGGACTCAGTGAGGGCGATCACGGCCAAGCACCTAAACCACAGCCCATCATTCAGTCAACATGTATTACTACTGTTGTCCTGGTAAGCATCTTTTGAAACAAGGTCGAGAATAGACACACAGACACACCTAGAATACTGGCCACGATGGAAACGAGGCCTGGTCCAGCACCGATTTCCAGTATCTTAGCACCTCGGAGATTGAGTTCCTCTGTGTGTTCTTCCAAATACTGGCACAACGCCATGGCCTGGAAAACATTCACACTTGTCACTGGACACTGAAAACCAGAGACCCCTATTCCCACCGCCAGTGAACTGCTAGAAGGCATGTTCACAGTTCCAGCTTACTGAGGGGTCCACAGGAATCAAAGCACACGTGCCACGGAGTGTTTTGACCTGTGGAATATGAAAGGAGCAACCAGGGACGGGGGAGCCTGGTGGGCTGCCATCTATGGGGTCGCACAGAGTCGGACATGACTGAAGCGACTTAGCAGCAGCAGCAGCAGCAGCAACTTGCATCAGAGGAACTCGAGATGCCGACTTGCTAAAGGGCCTGTATCCGAAGACTCTTGATCAACCCCCAGGAGGAAGAGCAGCTCAGCTCTTCCAGAAGCAAGAGTTGAGGAGCTGCAGGACAGCAGCCCCTCACCCTGGGCAAGTCGCATCAGGCCCCCAACCTGCTGGAAGACCGCTGGGCTCTAAAATTCTCAACACCTCCCTCCGGAGCCCATCAGCAAGCGGGTCGCCCCGGACCTTGCCTGCTACACTGGACAGCGGGGCAGTCATTTTTCTTTTAAGTAGCTCATCTAATAAACACTCTAGGAGGACAGTGCTTCCCAGACTCTGGTGCATACTCGGATCACTGGGGAGCCTGGTTAAAGACGCCCCGCCGCGTGCAGTAGGTCTGATGGGGCTCAGGACTGCAACTCTTAACAAGTCTGCCTTTCTAATCAGCCAGCCCATGGATCACGCTTTGGGTGGTAGCAAAGAAATTGCATACTTTGCACAGTCAAAACAAAAACAACTCCGCCCAAAAGAACCAAGGTGAATACATTTAGATCCATTTTTACACAGAAAACCAAAGGTCCCTTTCCTTGTTTCTTCACTCCCTTCTGCCCGCCTCCTGTCTGTGAAGAGATAAAGGGAATTTGATGTGTGTGGATGCGGGAGGTGTTTTGTGTGAGCCAACGGGGGGGTGTGGGGTGGGGGCGGTCAGCTAGTGATGCCGGGGGGCCACAGAGACTAGGGGAGTGAGCGTGAGGGCGTGACCCGGGTTGGGAACGTGAGTCCTGAGCTGAAGAACCAGTGTGAAAGCTCAAGTGTGCACACACCTTTAGGCCTCGCCTTCTGACAGATGCTCGGGACTTGTCATGACTCACTTTCTATTTGTAGCTAAGGCTGGAGTGGCAGGGGTGGGGGGTGGCCAGGATCATGTGAGACACGCCAGCCGCACTCACGGTGGCCTGCCCCAGGGCGGGTGGCATACCCAAGGCCGTGGGTCTGTCCATTTCATCCTTAGCTCCTCTCAAGGGGCTTGGAGGGGGCGGCCAGGAGTTGGGGGATGGAAACTGAAGCACAGGTGCGAGGTGGCTCCAGCATCCAACCCATGGCATGAACTTGCAGGCTGGGAATGGACGTTTTGAAGAGAGGCGTCCTTTGGATCTTGAGAAAGGATCGTTATGCAGAGTGGGGGTTTCACCATTTGGAAGAGTGTCACCAGGGCCACCAAGACTCACATGTGACTTGAGGGCTTCTGGAGCGGTGGCTTAGGTGCCCTTCCTGTGAGGTGTGCCCTGTGAGAAGCTGGGCCGGTGGGTGCCACCCGGGGATGGGTCTTCCCGAAGGAGCAGCTACATCTTTTAGCAAACCCTCCTCCACCTCCCCGGGGCTTCCCTGGTGGCTCAGACGGTAAAGAATCCACCTGCAATGCAGGAGACTCCAGTTTGATTCCTGGGTTGGGAAGATCCCCTGGAGAAGGAAATGGCAACCCACTCCAGTATTCTTGCCTGTGAAGTCCCATGGGTGGAGGAGCCTGGCGGGCTACAGTCCACACGGTCACAAAGAGTCAGACACGACTGAGGGACTAACGTTCACTTTCAGCCACACCGTGAAAGCGGGGGGACCCCCTGAGGGTTGTTGGACACGGCCCCAAAGATTTTGCCCACTGCAAAATCTAAACCCTAAAGACTTCTGATTTTCTTTCTTAACAATTCATACGAATTTTTCATCCTACTTCCCAATATGCTCAAGTTTATGTTAATGTTAAAAAAGAGTGTTTCAAGAAACACAGCGTGGCAGAAATGGTTTCTAGGAGAGACGCTGTGTTCTTGCAGCTTCTAAGCACACCAGCCTCACCCTCAGGGCCAGCCAGGGACCCTCCATCTGAGAAGCACAGAACGTTAAAGCATTTGGCAAGGCGCCCAAGGCAACACAGTTGTACAAAAGTGCTGTTCCCATCCCCAGAAACCCGGACGCCCCGACGTCACGGCCCTCTCACCCCCGGCCACACCACCGCTCCGTAACTCTCGATGGATTCCTGAATGACAATCTTCTTGCCCACAAACCGATAGTACTCCTGGGTGTAGCTGGCGTAATTCGTAGGAACAAATTTCTGGAGGCTTCGAAGTGATGCTTCTATCTCATTAGAGTCTGTGGGACCAAAAATAACAGGCTTCATGATTTGTGAAAGTGAAAGTCATTCAGTCGTGTCCAACTCTTTGCGACCCCATGGACTATATAGTCCATGGAATTCTCCAGCCCAGAATACTGGAGTGGGTAGCGTTTCCCTTCTCCAGGGGATCTTCCCAACCCAGGGATCGAACTCAGGTCTCCCGCATTGCCGGAAGATTTTTTACCAACTGAGCCACAAGGGAAGCCCAAGAATATGGGAGTGGGTAGCCTTTCCCTTCTCCAGGGGATCTTCCCAACCTAGGGATCAAACCCAGGTCTCCCACATTGCAGGTGGATTCTTTACCAGCTAAGCCACAAGGGAAGGCCCCCATGATTTGTGGATCCACTGCAAATATACTAATTATAGGTACAGTTAGTCAAATGGGAAAAGATTGAGCCATCTTCTAGAAACAGAGAATGTTATTGGTGACAATGGTCACAAACTAGCTCAGACAGAATGTCATGGGGTGACTGGGACGGAACAGTCCGATGGGGATTTTTATCAGATGACATGACGCCTTGGGATGCCCCAGGCCCCTCCCTCAATTTCGGACAGAGATGGGTGTGGATCCGCCCCTCCCTCGGTTTGGGCGTGAGGAGGCAGCTCTACTACCAGGCAGGATGGCACGACTGAGTCGTCTGCAATAAGGAGGACCCGGGCAGGCACACACTGGACTATTTTTAGGCCTTGAAGTGAAGTAACATCCCACATGGTGGCTGGAACATGTTCCTTAAGTCCTTCTACAACCGCTCCTCAAAAGGTACAGGTCACCCAAAGACAAGCCAGCTGCACAGCCCTGGGGGAGGCTGTCATTTGAGCCCTGACTATTAAATTACTCTTCCTTTAAATACTCCTTTACACTCATGACCCACTCGAGCGGTGCTCAGATATCATATAAGATGAGAGGAAACGAGCACCTGATCAGGGATGATACCATGGAAGCCCAGAAGTCACAGGTTTCCCAGAGGGTTTCAGCATTTAATAAAAAAAAGAGTGAAAAGGTCAGAATGAGGATGCTAATCACATGGGGGGGTCATGTACAGAAGAGGGGGGCACTGCTGGTGTCCCCAGGGAGAGGCATGGGTAGCGAGGAGTTTGGGTGGGGGACGGTGCATGAGACCAGCCTTTGTTGCCTGAGCTGTGCCTGGGGAGAGGTAACCAGGGATGGAATAGCAGAAGGGAGCTGTCAGTGAGCTTGTGTAGGGCTCTAGTCGGAAATAAATGTTCAGGAAGGAAGACGAGGCTGAGTGCAGGGTGAAGGGTAGGGGGCCTTTGAAGAAGCCAAATCAGGGGTCCACCCCTCGGAGTTCACATTTCACTGAATTCCGCCTGTACTAGAGCAGTTCTCTGTTGCAGCTTTCTCTGCAAATCCCTGTAAGAGGGTCACAGTCAGAAGAGTCTAGACATGTGGAGTAAACACTTACAAACATTTACGAAAACTTGACCATGCCTATTGAATCTGATTATGAGAAACTGAAGCTTGTACTGGGTATTATGCCTTTGTACGTTTTTTCATCTTGTTTTTCCAGAAATTCATTTGTGTTGCATTTTATAAAAAAGTGTTCAAATGGTCTTTGATTTTCGTGTGAGCCAAGTGCTGCTGCCGCTGCTAAGTCACTTCAGTCGTGTCCGACTCTGTGCGACCCCATAGACGGCAGCCCACCAGGCTCCCCGTCCCTGGGATTCTCCAGGCAAGAACACTGGAGTGGCTTGCCATTTCTTTCTCTAATGCATGAACGTGAAAAGTGCAAGTGAAGTCGTTCAGTCGTGTCTGACGTGTAGCGACCCCAGGGACTGCAGCCTACCAGGCTCCTCCATCCATGGTATTTTCCAGGCAAGAGTACTGGAGTGGGGTGCCAGTGCCTTCTCTGTGAGCCAAGTGACCGGTTTGTAAATTAACAGAATGACACCTGCAGCTCTCAGCCGTGGGTTCTGATCTAGACTATTCCAGCCCCGGAAGGAGAATTCTCTGTCCTGACCACAAAGACAAGAAACGCAGGCTTCATTGAAGCTTGTAAGAACCTTCTGAGGCACAGTGGCCAAGTCAGTCCTGAGACATCGTCTTTTCCTGCCATGTGCCCTGGAGAGACCCTGGGGAGAGAAGGGGGCCTATGATTCTCACCAACTTCTTATAAGGGAAGCTATTGACATCTAACAACATGAACCTCAAATTTATCACACAGCAAAGAGGACCCATCTTCTCCCATAGGCTGAGCAGCTGACTCTGAGTTCTGGTTTCAGAGGCAGCAAGAAGGCAGAGGAACAGATCATGTGGTGCCCAGGAGCATGCAACAACCAGGCTGGGAGCATGAGGAACCACTGATTTGTAGGGTTTGGCCATCACCATGGTGACAGTGCTCCCAACATGGCCGTCCCCCGGGAAGAGACGCAGCTGCTGAGCATCATGGGCGTTTCTACCACAGGTGCGACATCCACCAACAGCCTCAAGAGCACAGATCATCGTAAGATGTGGGAAGATAATTCATGATGAGACATGAGTATTTATTACCTAAGATTTTTCATATAACTTTCCCCTTTATGTAATCCATTTCATTGTATGTTTATATGACTTAAATTTTAACAATGGCCATGTTTAAAAAAACAGCTTGCAAAAATTCCCAAAATGCAGGAGCTGGACCAGCCATTGGGTAAGAGGAGGGAGTCGTGGGCTGCCCTCCTTCCATCTGAGCCTCTGGTCACTGGAGCAGGCAGACCATCAGGGACCCAGGGCACTTCCTGCCAGTTTCCAGCCCTTCCACGTTGGCCAGACCGGTCCTTCTTTCCTTCTTCTCACAGATCACCACATGGAAGCTAACTTTTCTCTCAAGACTGAAAGAAAAGTCGATGGGCTGCTCTACAAATGGCTCATCCTTTCATAGGATGACAAACAATAAGTTGATGGTCTTCCTTTCTGGGTCAACATTGTAAAGAAAATGGGCATAAAAATATCCCTCCTATAAGACCCCTTTCTTTGCTACAAAGATAAAGAAATTTGTGTTGACTGCGCATGATTTTCATTTATTGTATCTATGCTCACCTGTAGGAGCTTCCCTGGTGGCTCAGACCATAAAGAATCTGCCTGCAATGCGGGAGACCTGGCTCCGATCCCTGGGTCAGGAAGATCCCCTGGAGAAGGGAATGGCAACCCACTCCAGGATTCTTGCCTGAAGAATCCCATGGATGGAGGAGCCTGGTGGGCTATAGTCCATGGGATTGCTAAGAGTTGGACACAACTGAGCGACTAACACACACACACACACACACACACACACACACACATGCTCACTTGATAGTTTTAGAGAGGTCAGCTTTTGGAGATAGGCAGAGTCGCATTTTTATGTAAACAACTTAGTAAAAATAAATACCGTCCTGGTTTAGCAGAGTTGGAAGAGAATTTCCTAGGATCAACGACTGTACATGTTTTGAATGTTATAACTTGGCTCTTATGACATCATTTGTTATGTCTGTTACTTATTTCCTACTGATTCGCTGTCCAGAAATGCAAGCCTGACTGGTTATGTTGTCCTAATGGGAAAATGGCTTTACGAGGATTCACTGTAGACTGCGGCTGCCAGGAATACATTTTGGCCAAGAGCAGGAAGGAATCTAGATTTCATTTCTGTTTTAAAAGTTCTTATTAACAAACATCTGACTCTCCTAGAATTTGGAGAAGACAAAGTTGTGGACGTAGGGATTATTACCATTACTGCCAGGCTTCTGCTGGCATAAGGGCATCCTACCGTTTCATGATCAGAAAAAGATCTAGAGTTCAAAGGAAATGGACTGTCTGGCCCCTGAGGTTCACTGGAAAATGCCATCCCCAAGTGAGAGCGTGGAGAGGTGAGGAAGGAGGTTACCTCCCGGGCGTTTGCTGGTGCCATCTGTGTGCAGAGCCTCGTTGTCCGGGGGGCTCGGGCCCTCGTCCAGGGGCCGGGGCTGCTGCTCGGAGCTCAGACACGCGTCCATCACGGGGCCACTGGGGAGGAGAGAGCCGGCCAGGTCCGAGTGCTCCGCCGGGTCTAAATTGCCCAGAGCCTCGGCAAGGTGCAGGTTATCGCCTTAGCATCTGCTGAGCCGGAAAGAACACCTGCTTTTCAGCTTAGTTCCTTGGACGAGGAACGCAGCCACCCCGAGCTGCCATCCTGGTGCTGCAGAGAAAAGTGGAAGGAGATGAGGAAGCATTGCTCCAACTTTCCTGTGCCTGGAGAAAGGCAGAAACAGAGCCTCTGGTAGCGAGACAGGCGCTGCCTCGCTGTGGTCTGAAGTGTATCTCTAAGAGCTTTGGGGACTGAATGTTGACAAAGAAAGCCTGACCCAGCGGTACGTATGGTTGAGAGTATCTTGTGGATCGAGGCTTGATGACATCATGCATTTGGCCCAAAGGCAAGACTGCTGCCTTTCCATCTGAGGCTTTAGCGCAAGATAGTAGAAAGCTCTAGGGGCTGAGCGCCAGGAAGCTTGTTGGCTCCCTATTCTGACTCTTGGCGACTCACTTAATTCCCTCCGTGCCATTTCCTCATCAGCAAAAAGGGAAAGATAATGATATCTGCCTACCTCCTAGAGCCGTGGTGAGAAACAGGAGAGCAAAAGTGAAAAGCAGCTCAGGAAAACCCTACCAATTCAGGGAGGAAAAAAAAAGGACCTAGCTGGGGGGACCACTGCTCAGCGTCCAAATAAGAACGCGTGGCATTCCTGCGGGACTCCGCGGGTTGCTGCCAAGCTCTGTTCTCGTGCTTTTAGCATATCGATTTGTCTCATCCTCACAACAAACCTATGAAGCAGATGCTATTCTTACGCCTCTTCTCAGATGAGAGAAATTCAGGCACAGAGAGACTCGAAAGCAGCCCAGGATCACGCAGCCGGCCAGAGGCAGAGCCAAGAATTCGGTCCAGGAGGCCCAACTGCAGGGGCCACGTTCTTGACCATGAGGTGGGACGCAGCCCGAGTTGTCTCACTTCAGCCATGGGTTTTCTGGCTGATTTTTTCCCTGAAGTGACTCATAACGCTTAGTTGTCACAGGGATGTTTTCTAGTCTTCCATTTTTTTTAAACAAAATGTAAATTATTTTCCTCATCTGCTTTTACACTCCGCAGTTGCCCCATCATATTTTTTTCAGCCAACCTTGGACAGCAGCCAGCCACACTGGCCACACCGTTACTAAATTATTCTGTACCTGGAAGGGTTGTGTGCCCTGCCATCAATGTTTAGCAGGACTCAAACCATGGAGGCTGCTGTGAATGTAATTTAGCATTTTCACTTGCTCTAGAATCACTTTCGAACCATGGTGCTGGAGCAGACTCTTGAGAGTCCCTTGGACTGCAAGGAGATCCAACCAGTCCATCCTAAAGGATATCAACCCTGAATATTCATTGGAAGGACTGATGCTGCAGCTGAACCTCCAATACTTTGGCCACCTGATGCAAAGAACTGATTCATTGGAAAAGATTCTGCTGCTGGCAAAGATTAAAGGAGGGAGGAGAAGGGGACGACAGAGGATGAGATGGTTGGATGGCATCACTGACTCCATGGACATGAGTTTGAGCAAGCTCCAGGAGATGATGAAGGACAGGGAAGCCTGGTGCACTGGAGTCCCTGGGGTAGAAAAGAGCTGGACATGACTGAGGGACTGAACAGGAACAATAAAGAATCAAACAAATATTTACCCCAATTTGCTGACCCAAGAAATTTTTTTCTCTTGCAGATATTTACTTGCTTCATCTTTTCAACTTGTCCCCAACTCCAGGAAGTTAATTGTTCCCCTAAAAGACAGCTGACTGGTTGTTGGTGAGTACCTAGGGTATTTTCAGCACTCAGGGAGGGACCCCGCATTTGGATGTCGGCTCTGCCATGTAGTATCTTTGCTGAAAATGCAGATAAGGGTGATTCTGATCTCAGGTGATGGTTGTAGGAATTAATCAAGGTAATCTCTGCAAAACCTCTCACACATACAGTATTAGATGCTACTCTCATCTCCGAAGTCAGAGAATAATCAAGACAATGCTCTTTACAAGACACCCTCCCAGCACCATGGGACCCCGAGCATCAAATTTAAGACATTTCTTCATTTTGCATGCAAGGAAAGGAGATCTGTTTTCAGTTCAGTAACAAGTAATAATTTTCCTTGTGGAATGAGATGACTCCCTTCCCCATTATTGTAGTTGACATGAAAAATTAACTTTTCCTCCAAAAAGCAACCTTGAAAATAACTACAGTAGTCTACCTAGTGTTCATTATTAGCTCAATACACCATAGGCTCTATAACATAGGTTAATATTTAATAAAGAATTGGGAAGTTCTGAAAAGGACTTCTTGTTAGTGCCTTCAAAATAATTTCAAACTGTTAGTTTAAACAGATCTTTACCTTATGTAGCAGAAGAGAGTTGAGATTTCTGTACAGCCTTGTATCCTCAATGTTTTATAGAGGTCTGCACCTGAGTGGATTAGCATTTTATGAACAAAAGCCAGCCAGTGGAAATCCAAGTTATTTAGGGTAGCATTACCCACCAGTACCCAGACATATTTTGCTAGAATTTTCTCCTTCTCTCTATGGCTTTCTCAATTTTCTATCTTACACACACACGCACACACAATTTTTTCAACATGAAAAGGAATCACTCTCAAAAGACGCAGAAAATCACAGCAGTAGAATAGACCTTTTTCTCTGTGGTATCCAGTGGCTGTGATGTGGACTGAAATGTAGACTTAACGTTTCACTTTGAAAAACAGTGGAGGGTGGACAGTTGGGGTTTCGTACAAACTTGCACTCTGGATGCTCATCAGCCCAGCTCCTGTGGGGGAATGAAAGGGCCTGTCTGGAGTGGGCTCTCTCCTAGACCCTGATTCCAGCAGCCAAAAATAGCAGAAGACTCTGCCCTGAGAGGGACTAGAGAACGTCTATCCATAAGAAGGGGCTTGAGTGAGAGGCTTACAGTCGTATAAGGAGTAAAGTTAGCTGGGGCAGGAGTGAATGAGAAGTCAGAAAAGTCTTCCAAGAAAAAAGCAAGCTGTTGTCATTGATTTCAGTGAAATAAAGGGCAATTTAAGAAGGAGGAAGATCGTGTGCTCATCAAGGTAGCCTGGAAACATTTAGAGTAGAAGATAGGGCTTGTAAACTAAAGCCTTGGGCAAATGGGAATTTAAATAGATCTTCACATATATGAGGCACCATGCTTACCCAATGAGCTGAGTGAATGATTGAATTTGAATAGATCTGAGCCTATTTTGTTACCCAAATTTGGAAGCCTTTCTTCTGCTGTCACTTTTTTCCCGCTAGTCCATTTCTGTTCACTTTGGGTCTTCATTTAGACGTGCTCTGCTCCCGACTGTCTCCTCTCCTCCTCCCGTAAACGAAGGAGGTGACCTGCAGTCTTTTTCAAGTCTGGCATTCGGTTCGAAAGCTCTCTTATTCCCCAAATGGTCCAGTCCTCTGACTGCGGCTTGCACTTGCTGACTCCTTTCCACCAGGTATCATCATCCCTGGTAGAGACAGCAGTAAGAGGGCCATCATTACATGTCCATAGATAACTCTTCAAAACTGATCGCAAGTTATACACTACGTGGGTGTGTATGTTTACACGCACACACATTTATCCTGCATGCCTTACAATGAAGAAAAGGACAGAGGAAAAAAAAGATGTTTTGGATCTCTTTAATTCCAATATCTGGGAAAGGAAGCCTGGCCAACGTTTTTTAATGTCAACTTCTAGGTTTTTTTTTTTTTTTTTTTTTTGTATAAACCTTATAAAAGCTGTTTGACTAGAAATGAAACCAGATAGAAGTATGTGTGTCTTTGAGCTACTATGGAATATTCTATTAAGAGTTGCTTTTTTAATACTGCTTTCAGAATCGATCTTTTTGGTAGCTGCTTTTGGAAGCAAATCAGAAGTCTACTGCCCAGAGCTCGAGTAAGTTAGTCCAAGGTTCCTGAAGGCTGAACTGTGGATGGGGTACATTGGAACCACCTGGAGGCTTTACAGAACACAGACTCAGCTCCTGAGAATTCTTGGCAATTGGTCTAAGAAAGAGCCTAAGAGTTTGAACTCCCCACCGGACAACTGTTCCTAGCATGTCTGTAGCACCCGGCGGGCGGTAGCTGTCCATCCACAGGGCAAGGGACAAGCGGGTTGTTTTCACATAGCTGAAGTGCCGCTGGTTGAGAGGGATTAGCCTTCTGCCTGGCTCTACGGGGCACACTGGTGAAGTAAGTTTCCAGGAGGCAGATTTGGGCACAATCGGAAAGAATTCTGTAACAAGCCGAGCCCCGAAACAACTGATCATGGGGAACTAGCTTGATGGACAGTGGGCCAGGTTTAGAGCCAGAAGATGCAAGGTTGGATAAAAGTCTGTGTGTGTGTCAGTTGCTTCAGTCGTGTCCTGCCCTTTATGACCCCGTAGGCTGTCCCTTCCCAGGCTCCTCTGTCCATGGGATTCTCCAGGCAAGAATACTGGAGCGGGTTGCTTTTTCCTCCTCCAGGGGATCTTCGAGACCCAGGGATCCAACCCACGTCTCCCGAGTTGTGGGCAGATTCTTTACCAACTGAACCACCAGGGAAGCCCAGATAAAGGTTTACGCAGGCTCAGGGAGAAAGCTGCATATATGGGGCCACTCTGCCTTCCTGCATCAGCATGGATCCCAAGGTACCACTGGGCTGTCTTCCAACTCTCTCGGCCAGTGGTCCTCGACCAAGGGGAGCCTTCCTTTCCTCCCAGAAAAGTTTGGCAACTTGGAGACCATCTGGCAATTTTGGCTTGTCACAGCTGGGAGAGGGGATACTGCCAGACGTTTTACGTCACTCAGGACATCCCCCGCACTCTCACCACCCCGCAAAGACCCATCCCACCAGAAAGGTCAGCAGGGTCCAGGTTGAGAACCCTAGTCTAGGCGATGGGTGGGAGTTGTCATGCAGAGTAAATTCTAATTGCCATCCTGCAAATACCGTCTACCAGCAGGCTAAACCCTGCCTCCTCATGCTCAGGGTCTTCATCCATAAAATGGGTGCGTTTGCACTTACAGAGTGGCTAATACACGCTGGATTCTGAGCTACAGCCCCACAGAGACCCAGCATTGCAGCCCCTGGCTTTTTCTGGTTTCTCCCAGGACCAGACCTAGAGACAAGGATTTGAAAGAATTTTGAGGGGTGGTGGGGGGCGGGGCGGGACAAGGAAAGGAGAATAATCCAGAGAAGGATGTTTAGAAGTGGTATATATACCACAGAGGGGCTTCCCAGGTGGCTCAGCAGTAAAGAATCTGCCTGCCAATGCAGGAAACGCAAGAGATGCCAGTTCAGTCCCTGGGTTGGGAAGATCCCCTAGAGAAGGAAATGGCAACTCAGTACCATATTCTTGCTTGGAAAATCCCATGAACAGAGGAGCCTGGTGGGCTACGGTCCATGGGGTTGCAAAGAGTCAGACATGACTGAGCAGACAGGCACGCATGCATCTACCACAGGGGACAATACAAACTTAATCACGTGGGAAAAGGCTTGGAAATGAGGCAAAACACAGCCCTCAGAACCATTCTACTCTATGTTTGGAGGGCTTCTGGGCCGTCTTTACACCAACAAGTCAGCATAGATGCAGAGAGAGAGGCTGCAGCGCTCAGATGTGTCCAAGGAATAGTGAGATGGTCTCAGTTCTCTGCCCACGGTAAGAAGTGAAATTTTATACACTGGAAAGAATCTGGCACAGCATCTGGTGGCCTAGAAGGTCATCAATAACACATCTTGTATTAAATTGTATGTTGTCCAAGTTGTGGGCTGGACTAGAATTTTGCTTGGAAGGGCTCTGGGTCATTCTCTGAAGCAAATGAAAAAGCTGAGCATCAGGGCTTCAGAAATAACAGACCCAGGGCAGCTCTGGTCCTAGACGGCTCAGTAGCATCAGGAGTTCATGGCCTCCTCTTTGAACAGTGCCGTGGGGGCCTCAACCACAGTCACCTTCCACCTGTGCAACTGCAGATTCAGGACCTGGGGGACACGATTCTGACTGGTCTAACTTGGTCATAAGTTCTGCCTTCTAGACAGGGCTGGTCCGGGTGAGAGAAGCATCTGGCAGGATCACAAGGAGGAGGGCTGGCAACTCCAAGAGGGAAGCTGAGCCCCAAACAAGTAATTTTGTGTGTGGCCCTCCTCTCCTCCCGGCCATCCTGTACATGCCCACTTTCTTATTTTCATAAACACAATTTAAAAATGGGGACTCATCTTCTCGACAGTGGAAGATAACTTCATAGATCAGTTGGTAAAGAATCTACCTGCAATGCAGGAGACCCCGGTTCGATTCCTGGATCGGGAAGATCCCCTGAAGAAGGAGTAGGCTATCTACTCCAGTATTCTTGGGCTTCCCTCGTGGCTCAGCTGGTAAAGAATCTGCCTGCAATGTGGGAGACCTGGGTTCAATCCCTAGGTCAGGAAGATCCCCTGGAGAAGTGAAAGGCTACCCACTCCAGTGGGTTCATACAGTCCATGGGGTCGCAAAGAGTTGAACAGGACCGAGCGACTTTCACTTTACTTTTCATTGGCCACTGCATCCTGAGAGAATGGAGCCGTTCTTCAAGTTGAAACCTCTAGATGATGCCATTTTTTTTCACTACTTCCATGCTTCCCTCTCAATAGGCAGGCATTTCCAGGAGACCAAAGACAATAACTGTTTCATCACCACTTATCATGAGCCACTGGTCCCAACCCAGAATATGAACAAGAGACTCACTGCTTTTCACATAACCTTCCCCAAAAGTTCTGCCAAGGAAGAGTTGCTGATCAGACAAATATGTGTCCATTATCCTTACTTACAGCTTCTTTGGTGGCTCAGATGATAAAGAATCTGCCTACAATGTGGGAGGCCTGAGTTCAATCCCTGGGTCAGGAAGATACCCTGGAGAAGGGAATGGCAACCCACTCCAGTATTGTGGCCTGAAGAATTCCATGGACAGAGGAGCCTGGTGGGCGACAGTCCACAGGGTCACAAATAGTCAGATGTGACTGAGTGACTAACACACACCATCCTTACTTATAAGGGAGACTGTGGTGGGAATACGCTTCCAGGGAGATGAGAGTCTTGGTGGAGAACTAGATGTTCTCCAAAAGCCTGGTAACCACTAACATTTAAAAAGTGTGTGGCTTTTCAGTGTGTTATGCAGATAATATTTGGTCACAATTCCAGAATTTCTGACCCCTCAATAATTTGGAAATACAGTGCCTCAAAGTCTATGATACTCATGTCAAATACTGGGTTGGCCAACCAATTGGTTCATACTTTTCCACATCATCTTATAGAAAAATATGAACAAACTTTTTGACCAACCCAATAATCTAGGGCTGCAGCATACCCCTTCACCTGCCAGACTTCTTGGGGAGCCCGTGAAGGTGCCAGGGGCAAGGGTTCACTGATGCTGCTAAGGGGAAATGTAAAGGTCTAGACCAGTCAGCACTGTGGAGAATCAGACATAGAAAGCCTGCCCAGCAGGACCTTACAGTAGAATTCTTCTTGTCTTGGTTTGGCTGAAACATAAAGAAGATGGATGCCTTGTCTTGTTAAAGAGAGACTACCATCAGAAATTTTAAAGTCAGAGTTTAAAAAACATTCAGGTAACACTTAAATTTTGTCAGCCATGTGGACATAGAAGCATATGCTTCTGTTTCATTTGAAATACCCTTTGTATAATGACACACATTACCAGTGAGGAGAGAAGAAAGAATATGAGTGAAGCGATCCAATATGTTCGGAAAGAGCGAGTGACGTTCCAGTCTTTTCATTTTAAAAATAGCACAAGCCTGGTCCTAAGCATCTGAGTCCACACTCAATCACATGGAAAGGGCTGGCTTCCTGTCAATTATCCTTCTTATCAAATGGCTCTGACAGGAAACCACAGTAGTCTTGAAGGAGTTCCATGCATTTTGGAGAAGAGATGTACTTGGTTGTTTGTTTCTATTTTCACTTTTTCCTCAAGCCAGTTCTTAAAGACAGATGTCCCCTCAAAGAAATGTCATCATTATTTTAGAAGAATCTTCGACTGTCACCATGTACAAATCACAATTGGTCATCGCCAAGGTTCATGTCATTGAAATAGCCAAGAGTGCTTTGGAGCTGAGCTATAAGCCTGTGATACTCATCACGTGGAGGAATGTCATACTTAGGAAATAGGTTACATAAGAAATCCTGACATGGAAATATCTATGAAACAAGAGTGAGCTTGCTAATTGTTGTTTAGTCTCTAAGTTGTGCGATCGCTTTTGCGATCCCATGGACTGTAGCTCACCAGGCTCAGTGTAGCCCACCGGGCTCCGAGCACTGTCCATGGAATTCCCCAGGCATGAAAACTGGAGTGGGTTGCCATTTCCTTCTCTGGGGGATCTTCCTGACCCAGGGATCAAACCCGCATCTCTTGCATTGACAGGCAAATGCTTTACCACTGAGCTATCAGGGAAGCTCAGTTTGCTAGTAACATCGCTCTTAATTTAAAATTTAGTAAAGCGTAACTTTTTGATGTTTATCTTAATAGTAGGCTAGATGGAACCAAATGAATTTATTGGTCTGGAAAAAAAAAACAAACTCTCACAGTAAGTCAACTTTGAGAGTAAGTATGGGAGATGTTCCCTGGGTTCCAGGTTTATTGTCAGATCTAGGAAGCAGAATGACTGCAACAACCTCCCAGCTCCCTGCCAGGAGCGGATGCCTCCAATGCCATCTGTTCTTTCCGTATCGCCATCAGCTGCTTGGAAATGGTGCTTTTTAGAGGGGCTTAGCAGTAACTCATCATGCTCTGGTTTTAGCAACAGCAGTTGACCCATCCGTGTTCAGAAAGATCATTTTTTCCCAACAGATTTTGCCTAGGAAAGAATGTTTACCTGGTGGGACTATTCTGGGATGAGTCGCCATGGAGCGTTCCTTTCATTCTTTCCCCTCATTCTCGGGCAGACTCAATTTGAGAAGCACGGGTGCTCATCGAGGGCCGTGCGGTCGTGGATTTAGGAAGATGTACTGAATGATTTCAGTATCGATCCAGGTGAAAGGCGTGAGACGGGCATGAAGCAGTAGAGAGGCGGTTCCCTCGGAGCCAGCCCTCCCTCTCGCCAGCTGTGTGTTCCCAGAGAAGTCACACCCATAGGCTCCCTTTCCTTCCTCTGTTAGAGATGATAACATCTCCTAAGTACTTCTCTGTAGGTCCTTTTAGGAGTCAAGGGAGACAAAGGATACAAACTGGCTACGAAAATTACAGGGCTTCTGTAAGCTTCGGGCTTCCCAGGTGGCGCTCGCGGTAAAGAACCTGCCTGCCAATGCAGGAGACACAAGAGACCTGGGGTTCGATCCCTGGGTCGGGAAGATCCCCTGGAGGAGGGCGTGGCAACCCACTCCAGTATTCTTGCCTGGGAAATCCCATGGACAGAGGAGCCTGGTGGGCTACAGTCCACGGAGTCACAAAGAGTCGGACACGACTAAGTGACTAACACTATTTTCAAAGATGCTTTAGAAATGCATATCCAAGAATGAAAGAAAAGAAAACCTCTACGTGCCATAAACGAAGAGGGAACTCAAAGCCACAGTAGTAAGTGAACGGATTCCTGCCACCACAGTCTGGGCTGTGTTAGACTTAGGTGCAGGCCTGGAATACAGAATCCTTGGGGTTTTGATGCTTTTGGAAGCCAGAAGTTACGACCTTGGGAAGACAGGATGGTTTATCTGGGACCAGGGTGACTCCAGCTTTGGGGCAGGCTCTGATGTTTATGCAATCTGGGGGGAATATACTCTTTAAGAAAAAAAAATTAATTATGAATACAAACTCAGGTCCAAAAGTAATATTTATTTAAAATAAGAAAGCACCAAAATTAACAAAATCTTAAAAGGTGAAAAATAATATATTAACATTCATGATTTATTATATATAACAAATATAATTATTATAACTATATGATATAATATATAACAATAGAGTATAATAATTATTATATATGTAAAATCTAAAAAGTACAGCAAACTTGTGAATAAAAAAAGTAAGCATGCTCACAGATATAAAGTACAGACTAGTGGTTACCAGTGGGGAGAGGAAGAGGGGAGGGACCATCCGGGGGTGGGGAGGGAGATTTATTATGGGATTATATAAACCATATATGTGAAGCTTTTGAAAACTGTAAAGCACTATAGAACTTAAAAAATCTTTCATTCAATAAAAAAATTTTAATGAAAAATAGAATATTTTAAAAATAATGTATTAATAATCATGATTTACTACATATAATAAATAAAATGATAACTGTATAACACAGTATACAATTACAACTATACAATGTAATAATTGTGTATTTTGTAATAATTAACTGTATTATGTAATATAACTATGTAAGAATATATTAAATTTTTGTATTAGTATAATACAAAATTAACTTACTGCAATGTTTTAAAAATATTTCCTAAATTTTAGGCTGCCTACTTTTTGACTATTTTATATGGTACCAATACATTTCTTAGAGAAGATAAAACATTAATAAATTTTTTTTCTTCTGTCAAGGTTCATTTAAATTTATTTCAATTAAGATATATTGATAAAGTTTCTTTGGCTTGAAAACCCATTATTGGTAGTATCATGTGAATTTTTGGTGGTGGTTTACTTGCTAAGTTGTGTCCAACTCTTGTGACCCCATGGACTGTAGCCCACCAGGCTCCTCTGTCCAAGGGATTTCCCAGGCAAGAATATTGGAGTGGGTTGCCATTTCCTTCTCCAGGGGATCTTCCCAACCCAGGGATCGAACCCGGGTCTCCTGCATTGCAGGCAGATTCTTTACTGACTGAGCTACAAGGGAAACCAATGTAAATTTTTAGGTTGTCAATTTTACTTCTTTCATACATGACTTGTAAGATTATGGGGCGCTTAAATTATTCTTATGAATAGACTGGCTGTAAATATTCTTTGAATTGACACTACTTATTGACAAGATTGTGATCTATGCCCTTGTTTCTGTAGTGAAGTGTAAGCTTTATATTTATCTTCTCCAGTGTCAGTATTTCATATTAAGCACTAAGAAGTTTAATCTTTTTTCCCAATGTGTTCGTATTACTCCTTCCTCTTTATTAACTGGTAGGAGAATTATGCTTAAGTCCTTGAACTCCAGGCATCTGTGGGCTTGAACTCCAAGATGCAGACAGAGGAGAAATGAATGAACTTAAGTTAAGGGGACGTATCTGACAGAGAGAGAGAAGACACATATCTCACGCACACACACACATACACATACACTCACACACTCACCCATGCATAGACGGAGAGAGAGAGTAAAAATATTGGAAATGAAGATATTGTTAAAGAAAAGCCAAAATGGAGGCCCCAGCTTGAAGACAACCCTACACCAAATTCTGAGTCATGTGACCAAAGTTTAACCTGTCTTGATTTCCCCCAAATGCTGACTCTGACCTTCAACAAAACTTCCATTTCAGCGGGATAGAGGTAAGATGAGCTGTCATAAACCACCTTGTTAGGACGTCTGCCAATAAAGATCTTTCTTCTTACACTTGTTTCCTGGATGTTCAGCAAGAACACTCAAACTCAAACCACCCCATGTGGGGTGACCTTCCAGCCTCCTGGCTGGCCAGCCTGGAACGAGCCGGCCTCTGAGGGCTCTGTCCTAGAAGGAGAGTGACTTTCCAGGAACCCAACACAACAGAGAGTGAGGTGCTTCCTTCTTCCGCTTTTCACCAGTCGTGAGAGCCCAACTCTTACCCTTTGCTCTGTAAGTCTGCTGCTCTCAGAGTGGGTTTCTCATGAAATAATAGATCCCTAGCAAGCAAGGCACTCTGAACATTTTTTTTTGACAGATCTAAACTCTCTCTTTTTAAACTTTTTATTTTATATTGGAGTATAGCCAGTTAAATGGAAAATATAAATTTACATCCAGTTAAATGTTACAACTCTACATTCAGAAAACGAAGATCAAGGCATCCAGTCCCATCACTTCATGGCAAATAGATGGGGAAACAGTGGAAACAGTGACAGACTTTGTTTTGGGGGGTTCTAAAATCACTGCAGATGGTGACTGCAGCCATGAAATTAAAAGACGCTTGCTCCTTGGAAGAAAAGCTATGACCAACCTAGACAGCATATTAAAAAGCAGAGACATTGCTGACAAAGGTCCATCTAGTCAAAGCTATGGTTTTTCCAGTAGTCATGTATGGATGTGAGAGTTGGACCATAAAGAAGGATGCGCACCGACGGATTGATGCCTTTGAACTACGGTGTTGGAGAAGACTCTCGAGAGTCCCTTGGACTTCAAGGAGATCCAACCAGTCCATCCTAAAGGAGATCAGTCCTGAGTATTCATTGGATGGACTAATGCTGAAGCTGAAACTCCAATACCTTGGCCACTTGATGTGAAGAGCTGACTCATTGGAAAAGACCCTGATGCTGGGAAAGATTGAAGGCAGGAGGAGAAGGGGACCACACAGGATGAGATGACTGGATGGCATCACCAACTCAATGTACATGAGTTTGAGTAAGCTCTGGGAGTTGGTGATGGACAGGGAGGCCTGGTGTGCTGCAGTCCATGGGGTTGCAAAGAGTTGGACACAACTGAGTGAGTGAACTGACAAGGAGGCATTGGCAGCCCACTCCAGTATTCTTGCCTGGAGAATCCCATGGACAGTGGAGCCTGGGGGGTCACAAAGAGTTGGACACAACTGA